>NC_064602.1:77137032-78482032 GCF_943734735.2 Anopheles gambiae
GTCCGACTCCTGCCGCACTACGGCGGGCGGATGGACGCAGATGTTGTTCTTGCAGAACAGTATCTCGTTGTCTTCGTACACCAGCTCGCCCGGCCCCTCCTCCGCGTCGTCATCGCTGCCCAGGATGTAGCTGGAGGCGCGCTTCAGTATATTCACGATCGGCATGCTCGGGTCGGGCTGGGAGGCGTTGCGGTGTCACTTGTCTCCTTCGATTGCGCTTGGTTTTTAAAGCGGAAGTTACCTAAAAATAAACACAACCTTTTTAATGCACCCACACACACACAGACACAAGGACACAATCAATTACACTAGTGCAGCAAAACATAAAAACTATTTCAATCGATAAAACATTCGCTTTTGCGTCTCGTCGAATTCGATTCCTGCGACAAAATATTGATTGACAAACGCGCTCTGTACGGTATCTCAAGGGCTCGGTTCGTGTGCTCAGGGACGAATGTAGCGTGCAAGAACTGCAGAGAAAGCAGTGAAGACATCCGCGGGCCTAGTAGTCTTTGGGTGCTTTAATTGTAAATTAAGGATGAGAAGGGCATTATTTAACCTCCAATGTCATTAGGACTTGTAGAATCGGCCCACAACGGCCTCACACACAATGCCACAGTGGAAATGTCTGACGCAAACTTGACCCAATTTCAATCCGGGCTCTTTCTCAATGATGATGTATGCACTGGGGAATTTTGGCCATTTTTTCGATGATGAGGAGATAACAATCAAGCCCAAATCAAGGTGAAATGTATTTTTTATACTTTTCCACAGTATGCGAAAAATGTCAATGTCCCCTTGGGAGACATCTTCAGGGTAGGAGAGGCTTCTTGCAACTCCTTTCTACCAATGGGAAAACGTGACCCGATGGAGACGCATGGTGGCTTTTACCTATTTTTCCGTACCTTTTTCCAGTCCTCACTGGCAAGCTGGGTATGGTGGTGGATTTGCTTCAGTTCCACTTATCGGTGACGGTGCATCCACCCCAAAAAATGGTACTCACATAATCACGCACACACACGGACACACACGGACACGCACACTAAAATTGCTCACTTCTTTCCTAACAGCTTGGCTTGATTTTGGGGCAGAGCAGCTTTCTTTCTTGCAGGCCTGATGGTATCACACTACCGTATAGCAATGCTCTGCACTTCCGGCCGCACTTTATGCATTATTTTCACTGCAATCGCAAACAACACCCTGGTGAGCAGTGGTCCGGAGTTGGCGAGATGATTTACCCCCGTTTGCTGTGTGTCGGACACGGTCACTAATTATTGATCGGTTTTGTTCGCTTGCGGGGTTAAAAAAAAGGAATAGGCGAGGAAAGGAGCGCGGTGCAAAATGTCAACGACGACCCTTCCGCGAAAAAGGGAATATGCACACAGCTGCTGCCGACGACGACTGACGTTTCGAAAAGCGTTTGTCCTGCGCGTGCGTTTTCTTCCGTGTGGGGGGGTGAACACCAACATCGCCTCCCACACAAGTCGGCTCGACTTTCGACACGACTCGGTATGTTTCGATATGTTTTCGTCGTAAAGTGTATGCTGCTGCTGCTGTTTTTTTCTTTTTTCCTTCTTTTGCCACTCTGTCCCGCCGCGGAATGACATGTTTCGTTTGAATGGCGGCTAACAAACAACCATCAACAAAACGGTCTGTCTGGGTGTGTGTATGGGTTTGCAAATCAATTTCAGCCTCAGCCGCGGATGTGTCACAGTAGGCGAGACACTTGACGACTATTGCCAACGGGGCGAAGCCAGTTCTCGGTGCAATGATTAATTTGCCCCCAAAAAAGTGCCCTTTAAAGGGGGAAAAAGGAAGAAAAGAAACGGCACGTTTTTAGCGCTATCTCGCCTTCCGGAGCTAAACGATAAGGTGGTTTTAGATAAAACGCCCGGATTCCGTTGCTAAATATTGTTGCTTTTATAAAAGCGGAAGATAAGCTGCGAGGGTGCGAGTGTGTGTGTCTGGGTTGAATACGCGACGTGACTTTTGGAGAACGAGCACCTAAGCATTGTTTTTATTAAACGTTGTAGCACATTACTGACACGTTTTATTATTAGCTAGCGCATTAAATTAGCCTAATGTTAAACTTTACCTAATACAACACTTAAAGCATAAGTTCACTCGTTCGCGCTTTTGCACCTGTCGCGGGGGTTTCCGGCTAATATCATGGATGGTGGTTATTGGACACGCTTCACTGCTGCAACATCCTTCCAAGCCCTGGGGAAGGGAGAATTAATGCGTATTAAAGCACAATTTTCGAAGCGAGAGAGAGAGAGAGAGAGGCCACAGACTTGTCTGCCTTTTTTTGTTATACTCACGCGTTAACGTTTTGACGATCAGCAGCAGCCCGCGGGTCACGATGTACACGGTGGCGGCGGGTATCTTCACAATCAGCGTCACTTGATCGAGCAGCGACGTGTTCGGCTGCGTAACAGCTGTGTGCATGCCCATGGTTGCGAGCGTATTAATGCGCGAGGTGTGGTTTTTGGCGAACGTTTCGGCCCTTGCCGCTCACGCGCTCACACAGGGTGAGGAGGGTGGGGGCGAAGAGGAAGGGAATGGGAGGGAAATCTTATCATTTCGGGGCTAGGCTGAATCGATAGAGCGCGAACGAACGGTGGAGGAAAGATTTACTATGCACGCGGCGCACAGGGCGCAGATTAGTGAGGGAAAGTCTTGTTTTTTGCAAACCCAGATATTTGGGTAACAGATACCGCACCACAATATATTGGAATTAGTACGTTAGGTGTGTGTGGGTGTGTGCTATCGGTGGGAAAATGCATTAGTTCTTCGCCTGTATTAAGTAACATTATTACGAAAAAATTGACCTAAATTAATTAATTGGATATTAATTATTATTCTGTAATAAAAGATGGCATTGAATTATTTCGGGTAAGCTTCCTTGAATTGTTGCATTTTGTTGTAACTAGTTAATTTGGCCAGGTTACAGGGCTGCGCAAATACATTTCAAAGATCCCTTTTACTCTTAAGAGTGCGCTGAAATTAATGACTTCTTAACACAATTAAAATGAGATACTTATGAAGATCTCTTAAGAGACCTAAACCAAAACCAACCCCATACTGGACCTGACACCAATAGATTACATATTCTAGTACAAGAACTCTACATGACCTAATGCCGGTCTTGGATCTGGTACTGAACCTATACCGGTCCTGGAACCTATCATGATCCCATGCTGGTACTGGAACCGATCTTGAGCTTATACCTGCGATGGAACCTATCATGAACCCATACCGGTTCTGGAACCATTCAGGAATCCATATCAGTCCTGGAACTGAAAGTAACCACATAAAGGACCTGGAACTGACACTGAATCCATACTGGTCCTGGAACTGATACTAAACCCATACTGGTCCTGGAATTGAAAGTAAACCCATAAAGGACCTGGAACTGAACCTAAACCCATACAGGACCTGGAACTGAAAGTAAACCCATACAGCACCTGGAACTGATACTAAACCCATACAGGACCTGGAACTGATACTGAACCTATACTGGGCTTGGAAAATATCAATAATTCACATAGGTCCTGGAGCTGAAAGTAAACCCATAAAGGATCTGGTACTGATACTGAACCCATATTGATCCTGGAATGTATCAAGAATCCATACCAGTCCTGGAACTGAAAGTAAACCCATACAGGACCTGAAATTGATACTGAACCCATACAGGAGCTGGAACTGATACTGAACCCATACCGGTCCTGGAACTGAAAGTAAACCCATAAAGGACCTGGAACTGAACCTAAACCCATACAGGACCTGGAACTGAAAGTAAACCCATAAAGGACCGGGAACTGATAATAAACCCATACAGAACCTGGAACCGATCATGAACCCATACTGGTCCTGGAATCTTTCAAGAATCCATATAAGTTTTAGAACAGAAAGTAAACCCATAAAGCAGCTGATACTAAACCCATACCGGACCTGGAACCGATCATGAACCCATAATAATCCTGAAATAGCTTCCGATTTCCATTATTTTCAAGAACAGTACCCGGAACTGTTCCGAATACGGATACGGAACTATACTTGGACCTGGTACCGGGTATGAAACCGATACAATTCCTGTAGGAATTAGCGTAGGAAATTGAGTACAATTTGTATAGTGATTCAAATTGGTACGTTTATTCAGTCTGAATAAAATAGCTTATAATACTAATACGAGACAGAGAGAAATGATTTATCAACATAAAACACGACGTTGATGTGTGTCAAAAATTAATCGTAGAAAAAAGGGCCCTCGGAAAACTACTACACTTACACGGCGGCTGAGCGGCTCGCTCTTCTCAGGAAAGGTTAAGCGTGCTCATAATTTTGTCCAGATTCGTTTGCAGCTGCTTCAGCTCCATCAGCACGTTCGGGTCGATCTTACGTATGAGCGATTCATCGATCACGTCCAGCTCGGTCGGTCTGATGGCAATCATACCGTTGGACACGGGGATATTCACGTTGGCGCTTGACTCCAGCATGCTGCAGGAAGAGAACATAAAAAAAGCATTAAAATACCGTACGCAAATGATTAAACTCTAAAGCTTGCACTTACTTCGCGGTAACGACCGGACTGCCCGTGAGCGAGAACACCGACTCGCCCTGTTTCGCGTGCCGGATCATTGCCAGGGCGGCATACGGTTGTACCTTTGGCGTGATCACACCGTACCCCCGATCGGCACTGATCGCTTTGGGGCGATTGGTTGCGAGCGAGCTCTTCAGCTTCGAACGGGAAGTACGTTCCGAACCCGGCGGTGGTGGTGCTACTGCGGTCGCTGTAAGGGCTTTCACGGTCGATCCTGGCTGCTGCAGTCGTCCGGCCATTGCACTCTGGGGCAGGAACAGCGTGCGGTTTACGGTCGGTGTCGCGATCGCGCTGGTAGATTTGCTGCGGCGCCGTGTTCTGGCCGACATCAGCGGGCCAAAGCGTGCCTTAGACGACGGCTTGAGCGATCCCATCCGGTACGTGTCGCCCTGCTCGCTCTCCTCTGTAAGGTAACCTGAGCGTTATGATCCACAGTACGGAAAGTGGGTATTGTGCGTGTGAGCGTGTGTTTGCGTGTGTATACCAGCCACCCAGCGTTAACATGTGCGTATGTTTGGTATGAAAAGAGGTGCGAAGAGAGAGAGATAAAAAAGGGGAAAACGAAAAACAAACACCGGTTAGTTACAAATTATGAAGCAGTTGATTAGTGACGTGATGGTGTCATGTTGTTTAAAAATAATAATTAATGCCCGCCTAAGAGACACTTACCATCGTCTTTGGACTTTTTGCGACAAGATTTCTCCAGCAGGGCGCTCATGTTAGCGCTAACCGTTTGATTCAGCTGTGGCGAAGTGTTCAGCTCTTCCGTTGCTTTTTGCTACGCAGAGAGAATAGGGATGCATTTCCTTGAAGTATATCGGCACGAGGTGGACCACAGATGACAAACTTACCAATGCGCGCAGCTCGCCCATCGTGAGGGTGAGCAAGTTTTTGGGGATGCGCGAACGCATCACCTCAAACGCCCGGTTCAGCCGGTCCATATCGTTCTGGAACTTGAGCTCGATGTTGGTCAGATGGCAATCGGCTGAAACCGCGGGAGGGACACAACAGCAATAAGGGACCGTTTGTTTGGGACGCGCACCCGTGCCCAGCTTACTTACATATGACGTCGAAATCGCGCAGCTTCATCTCAATGTACAGCTTCGAGTCGGAGCTGTTCTGACCGCGCTTGGTAGCCGCACGGGACACCTTGGTGCGGACCATTTTGGGGGCTTTTGTGCTTTATTTTTTGTTCGGAGAAAACTTGACTCACTTTCCAAGCGCGTCTTTGATGCAGGGAGGGTTCGCTGGGTACAACTGACGAGCGCGGAAATGCGTTGGGCGATGCGAGTTTGAAGTTTGAAGTTTTGTTTATGTCCGCTGCGCGGTCGAGCAGCCGCTGCTGCTCGCTTTTCTAGCTGTCAAACGGGAGCTGCTCGAATATTTACTGCTGCTGCTCGAATGCTGTTTGAGTAATAAAATTGAAATTATTTTATAAATTTAATGAAGTTAATCAGACAATTATAAAAAAAAAAAATATAAAAACTACTTCAACAATATTTCAATCCCTTTTGTCAATCTTATTTCGAGTTATTTTCTCATTTTTCACTCATCTGACAGATGCACAGTAGTCGACGACTACAACGTTATGGACGTGTTTATTTTTGATTTTTTTTGTTTGATTTTGTTTATAAAACTTTCAAACTAAAAAAAAACTGTAACAATTCTACAAAAAGTGAACTTACCTGTTTTGGGTCCGTTATGCTCGTGTAATTGAATTTAAAAAAAGGCAGGGGGAGAAAAAACCCGCCGAAAGCATAACTGCTCGAATATGAGCAAGCATAAACGAAACGTGGGCGATGGATGGAGCGGGGGTAGCGAGCGAACAGCCGGGTGGTAAGGGCAACCATCTCTCTACCTCCCATTGTACCAACGGTGTATGTGCACCGAATGTCGGGCTAGCAGCGCAGTTGCGGGAAGGGTACCCTGCCCTGCCTAGAAAGCGCACGGGGGTAGAGAGGCGGGCGTGCGGGTACGAGTACGGGGAGGAAAAATCGTGTGGAACAACACGCAGCCAGCAGGGAGAACATACAAGGGCCACTGCGTCTGTCTGCCTGCCCGCTGTGCCTGGAAATCGCGCATCGCATCGCGAAGGAACCGGATTGGTCGGACGTGTGTCGGCAGCGCACGGTGGGAGAACGGGGACGAATGGAAGACAGGGTGGCAAGGGCACCGCCAGTATCCGCCCGTACCCGCACCGATTGCAATCATCGCCGTCGCCTGTTCGCTTCGCCCGCCGTGCCTCGGCACGTCTGAATGTGCACAAGTGCAGAAACAGGCGGATCCACGACGACGACGACGGGTGGGACGGGTTTTGGCCCCGGGTGTGCTTGACACGCGTGTGTGTGCGTGCGTCTATGTGTGTACGTGTGTGTGTATTGGTGCGCGGATTGCAACGACGACGATATTCATTCCGCCGTGCGCGTTCGGTTCGTGCGGTTCTCTGGACGGATTCTGCTGCACGGGCCATTTCGGTGGTGTGGTGTGCTCGACGCTCGCGCGTGTGTGCGTGTGTATAGCAGTAGCAGCGCTGCCCGCTTTTGTCGGCCACACCGGATGTTGGCAAGCAGTCGGCATTCGGGTTTTGTTGCTGTGGTGCTTTCCGAACATCCGAACTACGACGACGACAACGAGGCGTATCCGCGAAGTGGAGGCGATTTTCGAGTGTTTTGAGTGTTTGGTTTGTGTGTTGGCCGCCAGGTCGTACCCCGCCACACCAAGGACACCTACACGCCGTGTGTGTCTGTGTAATACAACCTGCCGCTGCCGCCGCCGCCGCCCTACCACGGCCGTGGGTTGGTCGGTTCCGCGGGTTGCTCTCGAGCGCGCGCGCGTGTCTGCGTGTGTGTGTATGTGTAGGTGTGATGGGGGAAAAGTTGGACGTGCTGCTGCTACCTTCGTTGCCAGTTACCGTCCCGGCACCCCCTCCCATCCAGCCGCGTAGCTGGTGTAGAACGTGAGTTTGTGCGGGGTTTGGCGTTTTTAGCGGCAGGCCGACGTGCGAAAAGTGTTGGAATCTGGGTGTGCGGGGGGTTTTTAGATTATCGGGTGCGGATGCACGCTCTCTTTCTCCATCTTGCGTCACAGCACAGTGCCTCCCCCCCCCTTTCCGATGCGAACCGACCCCCGACCGCACACCATCGCACCATTCAGAGGGGCCCTGCGGGTTCCGCGGTGAGATAGAGACAGCCGCAATCGCGAGAAAGTGAACAACACACACCGAGCGAAGCGAAACAGTGTGCGAGCGCGCGCGAGCCTGTGTGTGAGTGAGTGTGAGCGAAGAAGAAGGGAAGTGGAACCGGACCGTGCGGTCCGCGCAGAGCAGCAGCAGCTGCAGGCAGGGGCCTGTTCGACGGGATACACCGCTCTCCCGTGCGTGCCTGCGAGCGCGATGGAGCTGAAGGCGGAGAAAAAAGACCACAACGACCACGATGAAAGCGGCGGTGGTGTACGGCGACACGCTGCAGCAGCAGCAGCAGCTGCATCGGTCGCGATGGATGTCGAGGCGGCAGCGAATGGGGGCGAACAGTCGTCGGATCAGGAGATAGTGGAGGTCGGCATTGACGAGGATCACATCAAGTTTCTCACCAGCATGCACTCGGGCGACGAGGAGCCGTCGAGCGGGGGGCACCACCAGCGCATGGTAGGTGGGGCGCCACATCGCCCTGCAGCCGCCGCCGCCTCGAATGGGGTCACAGGGAATGGGCGTGGAGGAGAGGATGGTGCCAGCAGCGCCACTGGGGGGAAGCTGTACGGTGCGGCCCACCGGAATGGCGGTGTGCTGAACGGGCTGCAAAAGCTGCAACAGCAACACCGGCAGCAGCAGCAGCAGCAGCAGCACCAGCAGCTTGTCAACGGTTCAGCAGCGGCAGCCGACTACAGTGCGGATGATTCGGACGAAGATGGAGACGACGACGACGATGACGATGACGATGACGAGGAGGACGTGATGGTGGTCGCCGCGAACATCCTATCGAAGACGGCACAGAGGTCATCGTTGCTTGGTAAGTTGTGCCGCCCTCCACTGAATCACAGTGTGCTGCGGTCCCGTTTTCGATTTAACGCCATTTTCTTGCTTTTTTCCATCCTTTTTTCTTTTGCAGCCACAGAACGCACGTACCAGTGTGACGTGTGCCCGCGGATCTTTCACCGGCCGGACCATCTGCGCTACCACATGCGCATCCACGAGAAGAACAACCCGTTCGAGTGCAAGCTTTGCTTTAGCGTGTTCGCGTCCGATCCCGCCTTTGCGCACCACATCCGGACGGAGCATGCGGGGATGGGGCTGGCCGACGCGTTGCCCCCGGTGCCGGAAACGGAGGCGAACTACTTCGCCTGCACGTACTGCGACAAAGCGTACGGCGACGGGGTCGAGCTGGAGGAGCACCTTCACCAGCAGCATTTGGGCGATCGGCCGTACAAGTGCAACATGTGCCCGAAAGCGTTCATCCGGATGGATTTCCTGCAGTGCCACTACCTGAAGTACCACAGCTTCCACCCGATGGAGGACGAGGAGGACGAGGAGGGGGGCGGTGAGGGCGAGGAGGAGGAGGAGGAGGATGGGGAAGAGGAGGAGGAGGGAAACAGTTACGGGCGGATGCAGCAGCAGCACCATCAAGCGGACGCGAACCAGCAGTACGAGCATCGTGCCAAGCGGCCCCGCTTGATGGTGCGCAAGATCGAGGATTTGGTGGACGACCGGGGCAGCAGTGCGGCGCTGAAGGGCCGGTTTGGGGCGGTGTCGCGGCGCACCTCGCACACCGGCACGAGCATTTCGAGTGACGATCGGCGCGACGACGACGATGACGATGAGGATGGCGACGATGAGGGCACGGGAGCGGACAGCAGCGATCAGCACCAGCGGTTCCTGCAGCGAAGGGAGGGCGGGTCGGTGGGCGGTGGGCGTAGCCTGCTGCCGAGGCTGAGCGGGGTGCATGGCCGATTTTTGGCCGCGATGGAGGAGCAACATTCGAAGCGGCTGGCGGCAGCAGCGGCGGCGGCGGCGGTGGAAGAGAGCGCCAAGCATCGGTGTCCGGTGTGTGATCGAGGGTTTGCCCGCGAACCGGAACTGATGCTGCACGTGCGATCGCATCCTGGTAAGTGTAGGAAATCGGTCGGTTTTTTTTTTTAATAATTTCGAATTAACGAATTAACCCTCCTTGTCTGTTTCTCGGCAGATTTGCCAACCTTCAAGTGTCCGCTGTGCGAGCTGACCTTCATCGGGTCAGACTATCTGAAGAATCATCTGAAAAAGCACGTGATCGGCAACGGGGAAGATCCGGGCGCACCGGGTGCGATCGATTTGAAGGTAAATCCTGCCGCCGACACTAAACCGACCGGCCGGCAACCGCCTGCTGGCGATGGTGGTCCGTCCCAGACCACGCTCCTGCCCTCCACCGCCAAACTGCCCAAACCGATCATCACGTCCAAGCCGCCCTCGACCGGCATCTCGCTGCTGAAACCGATCGAGGAGCGCAAACCGCCCGACCACCACCAGCAGGAGTACTGCGTGAAGACGCCCGACGGCAAGTTCATGTGCACGGTGTGCGAGCGGCTCTTCTCGCACCAGCAGACGGTGCGCATCCACTTCCGCATCCACACGAACGAGAAGCCGTACAAGTGCGCCTTCTGCGACGAGTCGTACATCCGGTCGGACTATCTCGAGCGCCATCTGAAGGTGCACTTTAAGGATGGGATGCTGCCGGCGGCCGCCATCGCGAGCATGGCGGCGGCAGCCGCAGCGGTCGCATCGAGCGGGGGAAGTCGATCGGCTGCCTCCACGCCGCCACCACCGGCACTGGCGACGGTGAAGGAGGATTTGGCGTACGCGGAGTCGAGCCCCTCCACGCCGGTGGCTGCTGGTACGGGGGGCTCCACCGGCAAACCGCTGATCGGGCGGGCCGGGCTGGCGCCGGAAAACTATCACTTTACCGAGTCGAACGACGGGCAGTTTGTGTGCAAGATCTGCGACGCCGTGTTCAGCCAGGTGGCCTTACTGCGCAAGCACGCGCTAGCGCACACGGAGGAGAAACCGTTCCACTGCGACATCTGCGACCGGTCGTTCAACCGGGTCGACTACCTGAAGGAACACTTCAAATCGAAGCGCCACCTGCAGCTGGTGGCGGAGGCGGCGGCCGCCGGCGGGGGTGCTGACGGGGCGCCGACGACCGGCCCTACTGCCGCAGCTCGGCCGGACGAAGAGGAGGGCGATGATTCAACGATGGATGGATCGACCAGCAGGGTAAAGCTGCTGACGGCGGTGGGAAGCAAAAGTGGTGGCACTAAAGCAACGTTTGAGGATGGCGGTGTGGTTGCGAATGGCAGTAGCAGCAGTAGCAGCAATAGCAGCAACAGTAGCAGCAGCAGCAGCAGTAGCAGCAGCAGCCGAAGTAGCAGCAGCAGTCGAAGCAACGGTACGGCAACGCCTAATACGAGCCCGCAGAAGCAAAGCAAGCCGCCGGCCACCGGCAGCACCACCGAGCGCGAGGCGGGCGAGGTGGTCGAACCAGCGTCCCGGTCGGTGCTGGGTGAGTTCCATCGGTCCGATTACGAGCGCACGAGCGACGGGCGGTACAAGTGCAACCAGTGCGACAAGACGTTCGTGACGGCCGTCACGCTGAAGATGCACATCCGGCTGCACACGGGCGAGAAGCCGTACAAGTGCGACAAGTGCGATAAGGCTTTCATCCGCTCGGACTATCTGAAGACGCACGAGAAGTGCCACCGGCAGGAATCGTTCCTCAGCATGCTGTCGCTGACGACGTCCAAGGAACCGAGCACCGCTTCTGAGGCGGGCGACTCCGATGCGGACGGTGGCGGGGAGCTTGGTGAGCTGAGCAGCAATCGGTCGTTGATGGACGCGGCCGGTGGGACGATGAACGGTGCGCGCGGTCATGTTGGTGAGAATGGTAATGGTGTCGGGGGGCAGCTTAATGATGATACGGATGAGGAGGAAGGAGAAGAAGAGGCAGAAGAAGAGGAGGAGGATGAATCGGAAGAGAGCGAAGATGAGCAGGTACGGTGGAAGAAACCTTTTAGCAGGTGAGGAAGTGTTTTTAACGTATTTTTTTTTAATTTAATTTCAGGTTATTGAAGTGATGGTGAAGGAAGCGAGCTGCTCTGAAAGTGAAGATGAGGACGAAGAGGAGGAAGATGATGGCGAGGACGAGGAAGAGGATGAAGAAGATGGGGAGGAGGGGCAGCATGCGCTGTACCAATCGACCACCGACAACAGTACAAACCGAATCGCGACAAACACAACGTAAGCATGCGAACAAAAATGAATTTATAAAATCAATTCTTTAATGCTTCATCGTTCCACTGTGTCGTTCCACATTACAGTGCCGCCAGCGTCGACCGAAAGGAAGGCAAGAGCGCTAGCAAGCGAAAAAACCGACCAAAGGACTCGCGCACCCCGAACCGCCCGTCCCTGCCGGCCACGAGCGGGTGCGACAGCAGCAACAATGGCTACGAGGACGACAGCGCATCGCAGGCGAGTGGGCCGGTCACGGCCGGCAGCCATGGTGGTGGTGCGTACACCGGCTCGGAACTGCTGCCGAATGGGCAGAAGGGCAAGCACCGCTGTCCCATGTGCGACAAGCTGTTTGCGTGGCCCAAGTCGCTCAAGATCCATCTGCGCACGCACACGGGCGAGAAGCCGTACCGGTGCGACGTGTGCGGCAAGTGCTTCGGCCGCTCGGACAGCTTGCGCGGCCACAAGCGGACGCACGCCGACGACAAGCTAATACAGTGCCATCTGTGCGATGTGAGCTGCCCGAACGCGGCCGAGCTGGTGCAGCATCAGTACACGGTGCACGGTTTGCAGCCGCTGGAGAGTTAGGGCGGACAAGGGAGAGACGCCTCGGTCCATGGAAGACCCTCGAACGAACGTGGGGGGCAACGATTGGCGTGGTTCCTTAGCTTGAAGGAATGCGAGGTGCAATGCGCGTGAATTCACCAGCATCGTTTGTCGGACGGGCATTCCACCTGGGTGTCCTGGGAGTCGCTGTAAAATCGAATCCAATTCCACCGGAACACGTGCTCGTGTTCGGCTCGCTTCATGTACGCTATAGTGTAAATAAATATATAGAAATATGTACTTACATTTTAAATACCTGAATCCCAACAAACACTCTTCCGTGTGTGGCAGTAGCGCAATAAAAACAAAACCTTTTTCGGACACGTAATCACGCTGCGGTTGAACCGTTTTCAGGTTTTATTCTAGTGTTTAGTGACGAATATTTAACATTAAAAGCAGTATTAGGCTATTGCAATTCGATGAAATAAAGTAAAATTATTAAAAACAAAATAATAAAACGAAATTCACGCATAACGAACGAAATTTGAAAATTGTCATCCACGCGATCACATGTGCTAGTGGTTTTCAAGCGCGTTCCGCTGCTTGCAATTGTAAACAAACCGCGTTCTTGGAGCTGTCACCATTTGACATTGATAATGGCGGCTACGGCGAAACTGCAAAGGACTTTCTGAACAAGTGCATTTCCATTTTGCTATTTTGTAAATGTGTATTTTGTTCTATTGCTTCTATTCAGCTTGTTTCGGGAATAATCAACTAACTCAAGTAGATCCTGTGATACTAAAAGATAGGTTAAGCGTTTTATTTGGCAGTGTAAGTGAAGGAAAGCCCTCTTACATTCAAACACCTGGTATGTCTGGTCGTTCAACGGACACCATCTTATGCGATGGCTTGATGAGACAGTGCTCAATACAATAGGGTTTCTTCCATTTCCAGTGATAAACAATTCGCCAAAATGGTTCGTACCAAAATATCCAAAAACAGCGCATCCAAGCGAAACCGGGCCAGCTACCAGGAGGAGCGCTTCGCCAACGTAATGCGCGAGTTCGATATTATATGTAAGTTACGCTGTTTAAATGCTCAGAATCGGATGAAGGGTTGCTATCGTATTGATTGTTTCTTTTTCGGCGGCGATAGCGGAAACCTTTCTTATGTCGATCGATGCTAAGCTCAACGCCGACCTGGAAAAGTTGGACTATCAGGCGAGCATGATGAAGAGTCGCATACCAAAGGAAATACTCCAGATGACGATGGGAGATTTGCGAAAGCGTGGCTGCAGTATGTTCGTCGATGTGCTGAATGCGGCCGCGGCCCCGTTAGACAGCGTACCGGAACGGGGTGCGGCCAACTCGAGCCAGCTGTCGATCGGCTCCGGAGACCTACAAACGAGCATGCGGCAATCGTATCGCACCGACGAAGGCTACCTGACGGAGGACAATGCAAAACAGCCATCGTTGGACGTGTTGGCCTCGGCCAAACCCTCGAGGCGTCCGATGGGACCGCTTGCTTCCGCTATGAAGAGCAGTTACGCGCGGCGGCGCAGCAATTCCGTGTCCGGGCAGAGCACCATCGGCACACCCTGCAAACCGACCAGCAAATCGTCGATGCTGTTCGGTCTGAAGACGAAGCAAGCGGATCTGCGCGGTACGCCTTCGGTGGGGAAAAACATTTTCCTCGGGCAGTCGGAGCGAATCTCCCGCCCGAAGCTGCGCACACCGCTGCCGGACGGTAGCAGGAAGGGTCGCACCACCCAAGCGGTCAGTGCGGATAGGGGCATGAGCCAGATTATGCTGAAGGTGGAACCGAACACGCCGCTCGCGTTCATCCGCTATCCGCGGGCGGGCGAAAGCGTTTACTCGCTGACCGGCAGCCCGGTGGTAAACACGGTGATGTCGAAAAACACGGCAAACGTAAACATACCGGTGCCGGACGGGATGTTGTCGCTGCAGCCGACTGATCTGGAGGACATGGATAGGGAGCTGCTGCCGAAAATCGATTACGCGACGTTGGAGCATCTGAAGAAACTGCAGGCGAACCTGAACAAAGTGATGCAATATGCGGAGGAGTGCATCTTCAATAAGAACCAGTGATATACCGCAATGAGAAAAGAAGACGAACGACTGAGGTTTTTTTTTGTTTCATGTAACTTAATGTCATAATTTCATAAAGCTGTGTGTTCATTTAGATTTTATAGAAATACATTTTTGGCAGTTTTGCCAGTATTTGCCTCCATTTGGATGGTGAAATTATAGAGGTAGAATCATTTTTTTTTAATTATAGATAAAATTGTATGTTTTCAATTTCTCTTCTTTGCTTTTTACGGTACATCAACGGACAAACGAGTCTATTTTTAGATACTTGCTATGAAAGAGAGGTGGAAGACCTTAAACATGCTCCAAATGCGTTTTCTTTGGCATGATTGTTACGTGATTGGGTTGATAAATAAGTTTGCTGATGTTTAACATTTTGCATTTTAGTTTAACATATTTTTATATAGAAAAATAGCTCTAAGTGAATTCGTTCCATGTTGTAAGAGAGTTTTATACTAATTGCGTTTAATAACCTTAAATTAAAAAAAAATAATTAAGTAATGTTATTGCTATTTTAATTTATCCATAAGATAAGTTAACGTACAAGATAAAAAAAATCTAAAAACATGCAAAATAAATCAAAATTCCATACTTTTTTTATCGGAATCTTATAACGATACTTTTGTGACAACCTAAACCAATTTCTCCGCTCCACATACTTTCACTTCACTTTAATGGTAACAGTATGGTTGTAGTTTTGCAACCTGTTTGTGGTCTAAGCTGACTCATGCAAGCCATCGTCTGTAGCCGTGATCGTCTAGTGGTTAGGACCCTACGTTGTGGCCGTAGTAACCCAGGTTCGAATCCTGGTCACGGCAGTGCTGCTCTCTCCTCTCTCACTTTACCTCTTCAAAAGAAAGCCTTTCTAATGTTGGGGCGTGTGAGTTTGGAGAAAATAAATGATGCACTGTCACGGAAGACGATTGGTGTTGGCAATATATTTTTGTGTTACTGAATTATTTCCTTATTCCCTTACAACTGTGTATCATTTTATATATATTTTTTATGCGAAGCAAATAATATCTCTATAACAATTAGATACCTACACTAATACCTATAGCCGTATTATGCCATTTAGGAAAACAACGCCTCTTTTTCAATTAAACCGCGCTTAACGAACAACAGCGAAGGTTAAATTTCATTAGCGATCGTCAGCAGTCTCTCTCTCTCTCTGGAATAGTCGATATGCTTCGTTTAAGGTTCGTTACCACGCTTTATGTGGTCTCGTAATCATAAACAACACGCGCCGGTTGACGTTCGCCGGTCACTGCTGGGGGAGGTTCTACATGGGAGCCTTTTAAATGTGATTCTCCACTTCCCTCGCCCTCATCCTAGCGATCATCAGCGTAGGTAGGATGAGCACAGACGCGATCACGGAGCGAGCAATTTAAGCTATGGATAGATAATGCCCCGATCCTAGACCGCAGATAGGGGTTTGCCTGCTGTCCAACGATCGCGCATCCTTGACCACAATTTGAACTTGAACTGGTGATGGAATCACATGTACTCCTCCCGGCTCCAACTCCTCGCATGTGATTACACTTTTACTTCCATCCGTTGGCCTTCCATCCGTTGGTTTGCTGTGCTGTGTACGATGATACGGGTTTGGGGAGGCAGCAAGAATGAGATCGTTCGGGTTGGTATTAGCGCTGAGTCTAAATCCAAGCTCTAAGAGCTCCAAGATCGGAGAAGGGATGAAGAAGCTCTGATTGGAGCCAATCCGTTCGGAAGGTCGGATGTGTGTGGTACCTGTTCTTCTGCTTGTTGCAGTGCTTGCGTATTTGGATCTTGTACGGATGATTATTTTATGGTTATGTTTTTGTTCCCTTCCCTTCCCAGTCCTTCGTTCTTGCCAGCTCGTGTGATATTAAAGTGAGGATCACATGCAGAGGTCTACCTGTTCGAGGGTTGGTTATTATTTTTGTAATGCTCAACTGGCATGTTTAATTTTTAGCACTGCGAATGCTTTCGTAGTTTTCCGCATTGCAGCTATATCGCGTCATCGATCGTCGTGTAGGACCTGTGGATGTCACGAGTTTATAAAATGATTTAATTTTTATTTTAATAGCTGATGCTTCTTCTCCAACGATTTTAAAGAAAATAATTCTCTCGAAAGCTTCCGTTTAAGTTCATTTCAATTTATTGGTAAGTGAAAATATCAAATGATTTAACAAAATGAATGATTTATCGTTCAAGATACGATGCTTGTTTGCCGGTCTATGATTAATTTGATTCCTTCAACCTAAAAAGGAAACGCAAAACGGGCAATTTAATCTAGAGCAGCTGAGCAACGAGCATCGTATCGGATAGCGTAATAGCGTCAATAAAGCTTCTAAGTGCTTTTACGACCCATCGTGCACACACTGCACACACGTACGGTTCGTCGCTTGATGCGGCATTGAAGTCTTTCGTAGCTTATTCTCTTCCCGAGCGCTCTCCGAGCGTACCGGCCTTGAACGTTGCCTCTTCCGTTTGCCGGGTTGGTTGCGGGAGGAAACCCTTCAAACGATACGAGTGGCGGGGGAAAATCGAGCCAAGCACAGCATCTTTGGTGAACTCTCTGGGGCCGATCGTAAACAAAAACAATTCCCGCCCTGGAGACCGCACTCTTCGGTACGATTCAACATAATAATAAGAGAGCCTCCCAAACCGGCATAATCAACGCCAATTCCGACGCCCTAAACCATCTCTCTCCCTTCCCCTTTCGCGATGGGGACAGGCAGCAACCAGCAACTGGCAACAAATGAGGCAAAACAAAACCACTCAATTCCAATCCCGAATCGCTCCCCCGTTTCCATCGACACAAAGTGATACTCACACTGACGGTCCGGTTCGATTACGTGTTTGGTGGTCAGCACTGGACCCGAACAGAGGGAGAGATACAGAGAGAGAGAGAGAAAGAGAGAACGAACATGCTTTACAGTGTGCTGTTTTATTTTCGTTTTGCTCCACTCCGTTCTACCTTGTACCATGATGGGTAGGCAGAAGGGAGAGCACGGAGCCGGCACACTTGGTCGGGTCTTTCCACCGTCAACCGTGATCGATAACTGCGCCCGGCTGCAGGGTTGTTGGTATGGCATCACAACCCCTCCCCCCCCTCCCACCCTGCGATAATCATCGCACACACACTGATCATCATCGTCATCGCAGCGTTAAGAACAAACGTGAAGAAGCAAGCAGAAAGCAGAAGCGTTAGCGGCGATCCAGCAGCAGTTCGCCAAACTAGAGGATCCACGGCCAACGTCGTCTTCACCCGGACAGCAGCGGCATCAGTCGCCGGTGGAGCAGGTAACAGTACACAAGCAACCCGAGAAGCTGTGGGGCCCGAGCAGTGCGCTGAGTTGCTGCCCGCCGAATGGTCAATCAGAGCTTTTGGGGACCGTTGAAGTTAAAAGGAAGAAGCTTTTGAGTGTGTGTGTGCTACTAGAAGTGTTTGGAAAAGTGTTTGTGCTCCTTTTGTGAAGAAAACGGCTTTAATTTTAATTCGATTGCGAACACGGTTTAATGGGGGAAATTCGAGTTTCAATCACATGCTGAAAAACAGTAGCTTGTTTCAAACTGTTCGTCCTGTTTTTAAAACATGTTGTGTACATTAGCCGTGCGATATATATTTAAAAAAAATCTACGATTTTTTGTATTATATTATTGTATATAACAGAAGCGATTTGTTTAAATGCCAGAAAGGTTAATTTTCCGCATAAAAATGTTTAAGAGTGTATTTAGTAAATTAACCATTTTTTGCGCTATTTAAAGTGACTATGGATAGTGGCTTTTGGTTTGAATTCCATCCTTATCTACCATTATCAAAAATAAAACAAAAAATGCATTAACAGTGTCTACATATGGTCAGAGCGAAGGGCGATTCAGAGAGCGATTCTCACCTTAAAAAAAAACCCCCGAAAACCCCTCTGGTGGGGGATCACTCTGTTTGATAACGGTTCTGGACGCGTGACGGTGTTTTTGTTTCTGCTTGGTCTTGGTTCTTGGCTCCCTTTCCTTACCCTCTCGTACACCCCAGTGTTTGGCATGTGTTATTTGGGACTCTTTTTTTTTTAAATAACAACCCTTAAAAAATGACCGACTCAATCTCGGCACTTTCTTTCCCTGATGGCATCTTCCCATTTGCTTCACAGTTCATTCTGACCGCGTGTGTCTTTTGTCTTTTGGTCCACTTGATAGTGATTTGCTTTACACGCGTGTGTGGTAGTGATTGGTGCAGTGTAAAACCAGCGCCCTGTAGCAGCATCATCAGGAAAAAACGAACATCATCATCGATCCGCCTTACGTGTGTCACCTGTCTTCCGTGCGGCCTCCGAGCAGCATAACGGTGATTGAAAGCGCTCCGAGCGGGAAGAAAAGGAAAGAACCGCGCGGTGAAGGGACTTTCGGACGTGCTAGCAGCCTCCCCAGTAGCACCGAAAAGGTCGGCGGGCGGCTTTCATCAAGTGGGGCATCAGGGCAAAACCCGTGCCCTAGTGCTGAAGTGCTGAAGGTGCTGCGAAGGTGAAGATTAAAAGCCGTAACAACATCGATAAAGTGAGAAAAGAAGCAACGAACCAACGAACGGCACAAAAAACAACAAGAACATCCAAAGTGTTGGATCGTTTTCTCTCTCTCTTTCCCTGTCCACAACCACACTGTCCCGTTGCATTTGCAAATGAGATGCAAATTTTAGCGACGATAATGCGATTAGTTGTGATTTTAAGCGTTTTAGTACAAATTTATGCGAGCACCGGCAGTGGTGGTGATGTTGGTGCTGGACTCTGGACGCGCCATGGGTTGCTCGTGACCGGCCCGAGCCCTATGGCACGGTCGATGATGGGTCCCCCCGTGGCTGGGGAGCAGCGTGCCACGAATGGACCGCCAGAACGGAACGTTTATCGGACGAAGCTGTCCAAGCTGCGGTTGATTCTCCTTGCGGATATGCTTAATGACATGGTGAGTATAAAGGTTATTTTTAAAGCTTTACGTTTTAGAGTGTAGGAAATTAATTTGTAGTTCTTTCAGGCAGCTTTTTTCCATTTTTTAGAGCAGCTTTATATTTACTTGCTAATAGTAATGTTAAAGCCTCACCATCCCTGTGCTGCGAATCGTAAATGTGAGCAAAAAAGCACAGCACACCGTACGATGGATTTTGCCCAATTCGTTCTCGATCGGCAGACCAAAACCATAAAACGGGTTTGGGGAATTCTACCCCTCCCAACGAGATCGCTTTCTCCCGCCGAGGGTTATTGAATCTGCGCATGGGCACCGAGTTTGACTTTTATTAGCATGTACAGCATCGTGCGCCGTTGGGGCCGCGAACGATCGGTGCCAATCACAACGGCAGCGGGTTCGGTTGGGAATCGATTGTGCTGTTGTTGCTGTTGCTTGATCTTCTTTAAGCTACCCAATCCAATCGAAAATTAATTATCCTGCGACCGGTTTAGTGGATGGGGTGTAAACGGGGGTTTATTGTCAAGATTTTGCCGATCAGCCGGATTATTTACAACAAGCGCGGCCCGAACAACATAACGAGCTGGACGATGGCCCCGCGAGTGGCTTTAATGGCTTTATAACGCAGGGTCTGGTCTGGTCTTTACGGATCAGCAGTGGATATGGAACGAGGATATGTGCAAAAAGAAGAATGGTTCACATATAAGTTGAGTGTGTGCCGGTTATCTGATCGCTTGACATAAAAAAGCTAGCAATACTTTAACTTGATGTGTGTTGATTAATTTTGATAGTGTTTTTTTATCATCTAAATTACACAGCTTGTTTAGTTGCCCAACAAATGGGAACAATAGGGAATTAAATTAAAATATAGTTTTTCTATCAACTTTTTAACAAATCTTTGCAACTTCTACATCAGTTTGGTTTAGGACATAAATCTCCTTCGCTATAGATCGTCGCTTTTATTCCGGTTTTTGTGGCGTCACAGTGAGTCTGATAGATAGACCAGTTGTTATCGCGTCGCTTATCAACAAAACCGGTTCTGGGTGTAAATCTCGATCGGATCGATGTCACCGCGCACACGTTTGTGTTTATTCTTAAAGCAAGAACATTTTTCTGTTGTCACCTTCTAGCCTGTGGCCGCCGACACTGACTAATAATAGACGAATTGCGATTAAAACATAGCAAAAAAACACGACTCCTCTACTGAATTGATAAAAATGCCTTTTCTCGTGTCATCGTGTCGCTTTGCAAACAAAGTTGTTATGCTTTTTTTTGACAAAACCGCCTGTAAATAGTTGCTAAACATCATTGCAAATACAGAACATCATGCTATTGCATCTGTTTGTTTATATTTTTAGGCTAACATTGGGATACAACAATCTTTTGTTAAGCTTTTACTGTCGCTGCTGTCAGTTAAAGGCAAAATTACAAAGACTTAAAAAAGTGTCAAAAAACTCTCCCTGTAAGGCATAGGATTTATCCATTTGTTGGACAATAAAAACAAACATTTTAAAATAATCTTGTACAGTCTAAAAAATGGCTCGCCACGTACAGCTGCAAAATATAGCTCATGCATTGATTAGAATGGCATGCACGCGCACGCACAATTTTTGCACAAATTTTCATTCCTCCCCGTATCCAACGAGGTCTTGCCTTGCTTGGCTAACGATTGTACGCGATACGGATGCGTGCGTATTCTGTTCCCGAACATGTTTTGGCACAATTCCCGGTGGGGTGAGAGAGAAAATTTGAAAATTTATAGAATTTTTAACAACCCGGTGTGTATGTGTGTCGTGCCATCGCTCCATCCTTCCCCTTTCCTGTGGTGACAGTTGCTGTTTGCTGTGCTGTATTGGGGTTTCCTGCAATGCTGCTGCTACTGTTAGCCCCAAACGAGGACGGTGCGAATTCGTATCTATTTTGGCACATCCAGCACAAGAAGTATCTTTCTCTCTCCCTGCGTGTATGTGTGTGTTTGTGTATTTTTTAATTCGGAATTTATTGTTCCCTCGAGGGAAGAAACTAGGCGCGCTGGTATGGCGCACCATTCGAGAGCGCGTTGTGTGGCGAAAATTCGATATAAAACGGAACCAGGAAAGAGGTTATTTTATGCTGCTTTAGTTTCTGCTCGATCGAACTATTTTTATTCCTGCCAAACATTGAAACAGTACACATGCAGCAAGATTTGATATTTACTCTTCTTGACAGTTTAGCAAACAAATCGTCCGCCCGAATCCACCTTTTCGCACCCCACGTTTCGCGGGTTCCACCGAAAAGCAGCGCAATGCGCCGGGATGGTTCGACAAATGTCACCGCGAATTTGCATAACCGCGTATCAACCGCCGCGCGCTTGTGATGGATTGATTGGAATGCGCTTTTTTATTATCTTGTTTCGCGTTTGGTTGGATGCGGGGAGAACGCGGAGCAACGGACAGACCAGGCGGCGGGGCCGAGCTCAAAAGCTGGCAGCCAATTGACGGAAACAAGTGGCGGTCGTGTTCTAAAGCGATTGGAATCATTTGGTCGTTTTGTCGTCTGGCAACCGGTTACGTGGCGGCTTCTAGTTTTCGCATGTCAAAACAGCGTGTCCCGGGGGTGCTTCGATGTGTCCGGTAGCGAACGCACCAGACCAGGGGGCATCGGGAAAAGGGACCGGTTTTTGACAGTGACATAATTTATTGTTAAGTGCGTGAGAAAGAAGTTAATGTAGCCCGAGGGGGGCACGGGCAGGGTGTATCGGTGGACCACGGGCCTAATTGAAACATAATGATGTGACAAAGATTAAGACATCAAAAGGATTTGGGTGATGGGTGGCGTTGGATGGCAGTGTGCTCTGAGGCATTGGAGGTACAGGGGCAACTGACGAAGTCGGGAGTGATTTGAATATTTCAGAGATCCTCAACTTCTTCATCAAATCATAATCATAAGTTAATGACAAGTGTTTGAGTTTTTTTAGATTCACTTGTGTGTAAACATACAGATGTGGATGTAGTCTAGTATGTGTAGATTTCAATTAATATTTTTGAAATGGTTTTAAAAACATTTGCTTGCGTTACAATGGTTCAACAAACTAGTGATGTGCTGTATGGAGTGCACCCACGAATCCGATCCGACTACGACTATTGTTAGTCCGATTCCGACTCCGGCAAAATGGAACCACAAGATCCGCCCGGAGTCGGAGTCGTTCGGAGTCATCCGGAGTCGCCCGGAGTCGTCCGGAGTCGCCCGGAGTTGTTCGGAGTCGCCCGGAGTTGTCCGGAGTCGCCCGGAGTTGTCCGGAGCCGCCCGGAGTCGTTCAGAGTCGTTCAGAGTCACCTGGAGTCGTCCGAAGTCGTCCGGAGTCGTTCGGAGTTGTCCGGAGTTGTCCGGAGTCGTTCGGAGTTGTTCGGAGTCGTTCGGTGTCGTCCGGAATTGTGAGGAGTCGTTCGGAGCCATCCGGATTTATTCGGAGTCATCTGGAGTCGTCCGGAGTCTTTTGGAGTCGTTCGGAGTCGTTCGGAGTCGTTCAGAGTCGTCTGAAGTCGTTCAGAATCGGAGTTGGTCGGAGTCAACAGGAGCCGTGTGGTTAAATGTGCTTATGATCAGCCATTTCCTTTCGTTGTGTTTTTTTGGTTTTCACTTTGCGCTTGCACTACCTATACCTAGACTTCGGGCGACTCCGGGCGACTCCGACTCCGGGCGCCTCCTGACGACTCCGAACGACTTCTGACGACTCCGCCCCATTTCGGACGATTCCGAATGACTCCGGATATACTTTCGGGAGCCGAATCTGAATTTATCGGAGTCGGATCGAAGTCTACTCTGGATTTTTGCCAATTTTATGCATCACTACAACAAACCCTGTAAATTACACAATTTTACTTATTAGACCATTTCTTACATACTTATTAGTCATTGTTGTAGTATTTTAGTCCTTAAATCCTCAATTTATGTCTCGAAGTTATACTTTTATTACAGTATGTCTCAAATGTTGTCCTAAAACTTATTAAACTTTGGTCCTTCGAGCCGGATATGCTTTATTTAAACTCATAGAAGTGTAAAAGTAGAGCGAGTACCTGTCCAATGTTCATAGACGATAGACGCATGAGATTGTTTTGAAGAATGAATGTCTCACCAGCTTCTTAAGGAGATATCATGATCATATCAAGAGTTCCTACTAAGGTGAAGAATTTATTGTGTAGCATCTTTACACAACCCATTTAACACACGTATCTTATCCCAGCTTACATCGAATCAGTGAATCGACCACCATCAGTAATATACCATCCTTCTCCTCTCTCGACTTAAGCACATTCGTTGTGGGGTTTAAAGTCAAGCGCGCTTCGAAGCTTACCACGCTTGTGTGCTGGTCACCGGGATCAGTTGCGGCAGTGGTGTCATGCAGCTGAATTATTGCGGAGCATTCGTCAACGAATCGGACCACCGGAACCCCGGGCCCCCGTTGACTCTCCGTGCAAACCGCGATAGCCCTTTTCTGTGGGTGTGCACAAACCGCAGCTAATCTTCTTAGGTTCGCTAATCGAGCCGGGTGCGCAGCCGGGCTTATGGCACATTTTATGATACCGTTCTCTCCGGTGGAGGAAAGTCCCCAAAGAGTGCGAAGCGAGAATCGCAAAGCAAAAATGATCACTCGATCCAAGTTGTCAATGACCCCTTGCCTTGTTTTTTTGCCAGAAATGGTGACGGTGGTTTTCTGCTGGTCGATGGCCGAACATGGCCTCATCTTCGGACGGGTCGGTGCTGATCTTGCGACCGAATCGGTAAATCTTGCACCCCGTAACCTAGTATGGGCGTAGAGACGATCCTTTTGCGTAGATGCTGTCGCTGTCGTGAAGATATACGCAAGGATACACAAGCTATTCGCGCACCGTTCTACAACCACAGAATCCAGACAAGCCTGCCCTACCATTTCATTGCGCTTATTTAGTTGAGAAATTTGTTCTTCCTTCTTCTCCCCGCTCCCAGCTGGACGCTTATCGACCATTCATTAATCATCGAAATATGAGGAGCAAAGGAAGGTGTAGGGCAAGTGACCGTTGATGGTCGATTACCGGTAACAGGCGTTAATTGCGTTCCTGGATGCGTGTGAGGTTTGCTCGCTGCTATACCCATCCCCCTCGCCTTTGGTTGGTCTCTTTTAAAGTGACGACGGGCTGATCGAACCGGCAACGGCTAAATCAAGCCCGGACAGGTTGGTGTGGAGCCGGTTTTTGCGGTTAGCCGTCGTTCACGTGCTCCAGTCCGCCTTCCAGTCCGAGGCCAGGGTTCTGTCCATATTTTGGCATGGCTTGCCGGTGGTGCCGATACACCCTTTTCGGTCTCCGTGTCCTTGACCTGAAGGGGTACCGATTCGGTGTGCGCTCGAGGTGGCGAATACAGAATCTCGAAAGAGGTAAGAGACAACCACAAAACTGTCTGACCGCCCGATGTTTGAGGTTTCGCGCATGCATGCGTACTATAGGTGTGTTTTTTATACACTTGTGCCATTTGTGGAATTTGTTCTCGCACCAATGAAAAGCTGAGGTGGAAGAGAAAGGGAAAGAGGAATTAAATACCCGACACAGGAAAGGAAACCAAAAACAAGAAAAAAAAAGTTCTAATTTAGTCGGCACATTCTTGTGGTTGTTTGGTGTCCGATGGTGAGTGATTGAGAACCGCCAGAATGGCTGCGGTTATTTGATTCTTTTTATTTTTGGGAGGAAGTTATTGAAGAAGATTGTGGTTTAGCAAGAGACCACTGAAATTGTTCGATAAATGAAGAAATTGAATTCTCTGAGGTTAATTTGGAAACATCTGTGACCAAAGCGGCAGCACAGTGATTCTTTGTCTTCGAATCATTCTCCTCCATTGAGGTATGTCGTTAAAAATTTCAGTTATTTTAGTTCGTATCTGCTTTCCAAAGGAGTAGATTTAGTTTGGAATTCAAACATTGTTTCACTTACATTGTATCGAGCTGGATGCTTAGTAAAATGGTTCTGAGGTCCTCTTTGGCTGTTCAGTGTTTGGCTCAATACATTGAGGATTCACATCTCTCTCTCTCTCTTGTTGGCCTGCTCACGATAGAGCACGTCGATGTGACATGGTCCGGTCAAAAATAGTCCCTGGCTGCAGCCTCCCATCCATGCAGACATCCGATCTCCGTCAGGTCTCGCTTCACTTGGTCTAGCCATCGAGTTCGCTGTGCTCCCCTGTGCCTTATGCCGAACTGGGGATCGCTGTCGAACACCTTCTTGGTGGGGCATGAGTCCGGCATCCTCATGACATGTCCCAGCCATCGTATCCTGCCAGCCTTCGCCACCGTCAGGATGCTCGGTTCGCCGTACAGCTCAGCAAGCTCGTGGTTCATCCTTCTCCTCCACGCTCCATGCTCGAACACATCGCCAAAGATGGTCCGGAGGATGCGTCGCTCAAACACGCCCAGAGCATTTGCATCCTCCGTTCAGATGGTCCAGTATTAGAAGGTCCGTAGAGGACCACTGGGCGAATCAATGTGCGATGTATCTCACATTTCGTGCGGGCTCGAAGTCTTCTGTATCTCAGCAGTTGGTGAAGCCCATAATATGCACGATTCCCCTGCACAATGCGTTTCCGGATTTCGCTGCTGATGTCGTTGTCCGAAGTAACGACCGTCCTCCTCCTTTACCTCCTTTACGAAAACTCCTTTACCACTTCGAGACTGTCGCCGTTAACTAATATACTGCTTCCCAGATGGTCTGAGTCACCGGCAAGCAGGTACTTCGTCTTCGTCGCATTGATTCTCAATCCAATTCTTGGTGGTTCGCGTTTGAGTCGGGAGGATTCACATATGATCAGTACAAAAGAGTTGTTTTCCTTTAAGGTAATTTGGAAAGAACATGCCCAAAGTGCCATTTATTGGTTTCTTGTCTTTACTTCAGCAGTCGGCAACTTCATCCCGTTGCCAATAAGTTGATCAATTAGAGGAAATTGAAAAATCATTACTACAAATCTGAATAACTTCAGTGAAGCAAAATTATGTTGACTAAGGAAAGGAAAGGCTATAACATACATAAGGCTTTTCTTGGAAAACTAACACTCTTGAACATCTCAAATTTGACCTATTTATTGGAGTGAGATCCCGACAATTGGGACAAATAATTGGAAACTTAGTCGAAAAAGAATCAGTTTGAAATTGAGCACAAGTTTCCATTGAAAAATGACTGGAATGTTACCAAGATGTCACATTTGGGTCCTCTTCAAGTATTTAGCATTTCAGTTCCTAGCCCAAATATCTTAGGACCCAATATCTCACATCGTGGACAGTGTCCAGAAATAGTTGACATCAATTTTCCATCTCCAATCCTAATGCTCCAAAGTAAACGCATTGTTTCCCTTACGTTGCAATACTTTGGACACTTAACGTGCAACGTCATACAGCGTGAACCGTACGGCCCAGTTGCACCCGTTGGCATCCGTGTGCCAACTACCGTGCCTGCTTACTTTCGGTGGAAACCATTTGCGTGTTCCATAAATCAACGCAGCTTACGGCTGCTAAATCTGTGTGTACTTCTAGGTGTTCGTTTTTTTGTGTGTTCTTGGTTTGCTACCACTAACCCATCCTTTTATGCTCATCCGAGGTTTTTATTGCGTCATTTCCGAATGGCGTTGCGAGAGCGCGCACCAGCAAGGGACCAGCATGCGAACGCAATATCCGCCAGGAAGACGGCCCGGGAAGGTCATCGTCCGCAGGAATAGCAATCAACACACCAGTTTGTTTCCGCAGAATGTGTTCAAAATTTGTGTTTGCTTACTAGCAGCGGCGTGTGCTTCCCAGTGCATCCAGCCTCGGATGAGGCGGCTCCACGGTGGCTGTGAGAGTTTTGCTGGTATCGCGCAAGGTGGAGGTCTGTATGGCTCGGAGGGCTGAGGATGTACGGTACGGTTGCAAAAAGGATTGCCCGAAACAGTGGCTGTGTGCAGTTTTGTGCAATTCTGCAATCCGCAAACCGGGGACGGGAAGCCAGTGAACGGGAAGCGTACGGTGAAATGACCCAGACTTTCGAGCACAGACACAGAGGCTGGTGAGGCTTTGCCAGAAGGTATTGTTTAACTGGTCAATACGACGACCACGGCCAGACGGGCCCGGTCTGGCCAGCCAGGCCGTCTGGTATCGTTGTACAGAAATGATCACTCCATTCGCTGTCCCTCCACTGTCCACTCTCCCCGAACGAATTGTGTGCAATGTGTTCATTCTTGTTTTTTTTGAATGTGCCTTTTTTCCCTGTACAACAACGCTCAGTCTCTCTCTCTGCCGCTCTGTTAAAACAACCCGTTCACTATGTGTGTTTTGTGGGGAAGCAGTAAGCGGAGGACAGAAGGTTTATGTTGCCTTTCAGTGGTTGTCAACAATTGTCGTGCTGTGTTGTTTGTCTGTTAACGGATTCATGCGAGAGCACGAAACGGTTGGTTCCGCCGGCTTCTCCAGCCGTACGGTTTGGCGCACATCGGCGTCATTTGGTGGACGGTATGCTCGACGGTATTGTCTGGCAGCTCGAACGAGTGTTTAATTATATCTATCACAGATGCTGTAAAATAGGCGCTGTGGAGTAGTAAATGTAGCATGGCTCTATGACTCTTTAAATGATTATTTTAAAACAGATTAATTTTACAACGTCCTTCTGAAGTCAGCAAATTGAACACAAACTATAAACTATTGCCCGCTATTCATCCCACTTCCACTAAAAAGGACACTCGCAACAGAAGTTGGCCGGCCCGTCAGCACCAGATATCCAGATCATGTCCACTCCACGGCTGCCTCTGGTTGGGGGGCCATTCGGGCGCAGGCGATATAGCTTAATTCTATTATGAGCGTACTTTCCATTTTTAATTCATCCATCCACCATCGTGCCATCGAATTCCGACCATTCCTGTTCAACGATTGGCAAATTGTTTGAAAGCGCTCAGCGCGTTTTCCTGCAATTGATGGCAAACTACCCACACCGGGATTGAGTGTTCGGGCGTCCGGAAAATGTAAATTATTTATTCATGAGTTTGTTTTAGCGTGCTACGTGCAATAATGAAACTGACTGGTTTTGGCTGTGATTTTACCGAACTGACACATACACACACACACAGTTCATGCGCTCTTCCCCGTGACCGCCATGTACGTCCCTTGGAGAAAAATCTGCGGCAATTCTGTGGCCATGACTTCCGGCTTTTCGCGTTCCGTCGGTGCGTTTTGGGAGGTATTGTTTGATAAATTTGCTACCGTCGCCCCGCACCGTAAACGGGTTCCTCGAACCTCACCAACCAAACCGGGGGATTTAAATTTGCACCATCTTTGTGCAGTGGTGGCCCCGGTCCCGGCCGGCGGTGGTTGGTCGGTTGGAAAATTGAAAATATGTTTTTTTTTTTGGGGGGAGGCAGTGGCTGTTTTCGGGAGCCGCTCGTGGTCCTTTATGGACCTTACCAGCTGTACGGTGAAATTGCAAATTTTGTTTACTTGTTTCCCGACAACGGGACAACACAATCACCGTTCTGGGGCAATCTGTTCTTGGGGGTCCGAAGTTGGGTACTCGTGCAGGAGGAAGGTGAACGCTGTGGTCCTGAATCTAAACCGACGCCGGTTAGGGTATAATTATGGGTTTCGCAATGAGTGTTCGCGGAATAGTGCAAAAGCTTTGATGGGATGAATTTTAGATGATTTATTTACCTGTAGTATAGTTTAAAAATAGCGAAACGGCTTATTAGAATGGAGGCTAATGCCGTTATTAAGATTTGTTTTTACCCTGTCAGGTTCAGGGTTTGACTGGACAACCCCTGTCAAACGTGTCGAAATCGGTCGGTCGGTGTCGGTTTTTGATAAATTTTTCGATGTTTGGTGCATTTTTACAAGCAAATAAATAAACATTAAATATCAAATAAAAAGAAAAAAAAACATGAAAATAAAAAGTGACCACAAATATCGACTTTGCGACAAGCAAAGTCTTTTAGGAAGCATATCAGAATTAAGCACGAAGAATTTTGAAGAAATCGTGGAAATGAACCAAAAATCTTTGGGATACGATGAATATATCGTGAGTCGAGCCCAAACCCTTAATGGAAAGTCAACAAATCGTGGAAACCCTGCAAGAAAGAGTCAAGAAAGTGTTTTTTCAATTATGAGAACCCCTGAATAACCCTGTAACCGTTTCAATACTTTAAAAAAGGCTTAATTTCTGTGGTAGCATTTCTGTAGTGCAAAAGTAGATATGAAAATGGGTGAAATTTCATGAACTAATTTGAAATAAACGATAGATAATTGCTCTACCCAATGATCAAGTTCTAAATCAATTAAATTAAGCTATACTATCCTAGCATTATTACTGGGAATAACACTAATGGTATTTGAGAACCTTAATTTCGACATATAATGATATCTAAACATTGGAGAATCCAATGCCCTTAAACATCATGGTAAAACTTATTTTGTACTAAATACAACCCAAGTAAGAAATTTTCATTTTCGCTTTCTCGCTACCTCCAAGTTGCATCTTCAACTGAAATTCATTTTGAAAAAATGACGAACTTGCCCTTTGTGACCGTTTAAGAACGGTTCCTAATAATCTGAAAAATGCAAACCTGCTTCTAGTCGTCATAAGCAGCCGGCATGTAAATCCGACGTAATGGGCAATCATTTAAACGGTTAGCCCCTAGCCACCCTGTTTCAATTTATCACTGTCCTTTAGGGAATACTTTCCACTAAGCGCTTTTCGCGCTTTATAGGCTGGAATTCCAAGCCGCTCACAGAACACATTCAATAAAGTGTATGAAAAATCGCTACTATTTGTTTAAACTACGCGAACCGCTCGTGGTAACAAGGAGCAGTGGCAGCTACCGATCGGTAGAAGCAAGTTCCGAACAAGTTAACTGCTTACAACAAGCATTATTAATGTAAACGGGCACATTCTTTTGCACAGTGTGCGATGCCTCTCCCTTCTGTTAGCAAGGATGTTTCGATTAACGAGAAATATTTATTTCAGAACAGACGTCGTCTCTTTTTTTTTAATCTTCCGTTGTTATCGCTTCCTCCATTCAATCATCCGTGCCACGGCGTACGTGATGTGGGGAAGTGATTTCTCTTCCCTGCTCTTTGTTTTTGTATGAGCATCCGCCAGCGCCAGCGCGCTGCGCGAGAGCTGAAAGGATTTTGCACACGTACCGTCGGCATCCGCGGTCTCATTATTTGCCGTGAATGCGTAACGTGACGTTCGGTGACGTAAAACTGACTCACTGGATGACACTGCAATGGGATGCACCGGTGCATCGGGTTGACTCGGGGGTGGGGACCTGGGAGGAGACCATGGGTGCGTTCAATCAACTGGCGCAGAGACGACCCTGTGCTCTGCGCGGTAGAAAATTAAATTGTCGTCTTTAGCGGTGTGATTATCGTAGTCCATTGTCTCCGGTAATGGTATGCTCCACACTCACACACGTTGATGCGATGTAATCGGGTGTAAAAATAACTAATTTTTTGTCTACTTGTCTGCCCTGTCAATCTCCGTGCGGCAAGGGAGGAATGTTGATTGAAATGGGACTCGTTTGATGATGTTTCGGTAGTTGTTTTAGTTGACTCTGATGAACCTACAATGTATCTGCTGTTAACAGCGAAGAAGATATTTTGGGGGTAATGTCTGAGTATCAGTTCACTCGTCAGGACACGCACGTTCCGAGTAATGATGGCGATAATGATGCAGATCAAGGTACACCGTCCGCGATGTCATACAAATAATTCGTTCTTTTTCCCATGTCTTTTTTTTGTTGGTTTATTTTCAACTTCCCGCGCTCTCCCGAACGGTGTGTCATCTCGCCGGCTTTCCCATCCATTAACACCGACACGCACTAATGAACGACGCAACGCAATTGCAAAAACCCGGCCCATCCCCATCGGTAGCCAGCGCCGCAACCGGAATTAATTACTTGCCTGGCGAACTCGTCCACGCTGAACGTGACCACGAAGCACTGCGACTGTGAGGCTTACTCGTGTAAGGACCTGCTGGCCAGCTCCAGCCCGTCCCCGCTCAACTCCCTGCAGCCGAAGAGGTAAGTGATGGTGACGATAGTTGTCGCAGCGTTCAAACCAAACGGCCCGGGCCGACCCGATCGTCTCTTTCGGACGTCACTAATGAGCGACCGTATGGTTGTGTGGTCTGACTTTCCGAAGCCACCACGTCCACTGGCAGATGATTGGTGGTTGTGTTGGATATTGGGTGGTTTCGGTTCCCCAAGACACCTCCAGGTACGCTTCGGGCATTGAAGCACGCGTGTCCTTGCGGCTTATCGAATGGTGATGGTGATGGTGGTGATGATGGAAAGATGTCGAAGAAGCTGCAGGTCTGTAAAGGGTGGGAAGAACGCGCGCGTCAACCCCTGGACGAAGGTTAATGCTCCGTGTGAGTTGTATGAATAGTTTAATAAACACCGTTGCAATTTGTGCACCAGAACGTAGTGCACTGCCGTCCGGGCAATGCTGGTGAACGTGGTGTGGTTTGACTGTTTGGAAGGGATTAGCGAACGACCGGCCACATCGTGCAGCGCGTTTCTTGCCCGGGGAATGGTTTGTTCGTGTTGTGGTCCATTAGAATTAACTGTATTGAATGTTACATGGACGATATTGGTTGAGGTTCCATTAGTCACGGGATGGTTCTTGGCTCTTATCAAACATATTGGACAGAGCGTACCTGCTGCATGTGCTGTTCGGTAGAAGCAGTGATAAAATAGATCATTTATTGAAGATGAAATCTATGTGCTAGTGCGGACTCGCATTGCTCCCGAAGCACATATGTTGACTTTTGTAATGTTATGGGCATAATTTATGTAATGGTCGCCATTTGGAATAATTCTAGCAATTCGTGAAATACGTTGGAGAGCCTATGTCAATATTGGAGATGTTCAGCCGAATCGGTGAAGTCGTTCGTTCCCGGGAACGTTCGCCGTGACACTCATTTTCATTCATTTCATAGCCCTCTAGATCAAAAAATTAAAAAGACCGTCTAGGTTTTGTACTTGTTCCTAGTGGTACAAACCTGTCCACACATGAGCGACGAACGTATTTCGACGAACGAGTTCACCGATACGGCTGATTGGAACGGAGTTGATTAGACGTTCCAGTTAGTCATCAACCGTAATTAAAAGATTTCAGACCACAGTAAGACGTCAAATGATGCTTTATAATTTATGTAGCTCTATGATTCCCAAGAATTCTAGCCTAGAGTGAAAGGCTTTGATGAGCCTAGAACATCTTCTGGGAAATTGGTTCAGAGTTTCTTTGGTATTTGGTAGATCCAAGTGCTCGGCTATTCAGAGTTTCTTTGGTATTTGGTAGATCCAAGTGCTCGGCTATTCATTGAACATAGTTTGAAGACTACATACAAGCGAACCATGTTAAATAGAAATCTATGGTCTATGATCGATGAAAGAATATCCTGGTACTTCCGGAGAAATTGAATAGTGATTCGATTGTAAATTGGAAGTTCAGGCTCTCAGACATTCTTCATATTATAGTTTTATTACGCCAACAATTCAATTAATAGAATGTAGGCAGCTGTTGCTCGAAGACCTTAATATGCAGTGTATAATTATCAGTTCATAGATAGCGTTGATAGCGTCCTGAATAGACCGTGCCCCCATACGTAGGACTGACTATCCTGATATGGTAACAATAAGTCACTGAAAGCCAAGCTCACTTCACTAAGTGGGTACAGGCAGGCCTTGACCGACAGCGGTTGTTGTGCCAAAGAAGAAGAAGATAGCTTTGATGAGCAAAGACTTGATGTTATTTTGTAGAATTTACAAAACAAAAGCTTTTCCATGAAAAAAATATTTCTTCATGTTGCTGCAACCATTCCCTACCTGTATTATGCATTATTACTGTCATCGCAACACACACACACACACGCATTCTTATCGGCGGAGCTTTCTTAAGCCCATTTCTCATGCTGAATTATCGCCGCATTAATGCACCCCGAGGCCCGGGTCGTACCTCTTATCGGCACGTTAGCAAATAAGCAGCAAATAAATGACGCTGCCACAACTCATCACTGCCACTGCCTCTGGTTCACCCGAGCTTGTTCGCCCGAGCATATCGCAAAACCATCCAACCTGCGTTTGCTTGCATTTCCGATCAGCGGCCAGCAGGACCTGATTTCAAGATGCATCCCATGCCAACCCCACCGGTGCCTGATTGCGTCATCAACGCTGTGCTAATCCTGTGCACACACACACACACAAGGGCCCGCTGTCTCCTTTGCCGCATCCGCTGCCCTTCGAGATGGTGTACCATCCGGCATGGCATCCGAGCTGGGTAGCTGCTTTGATTGTGAAATTAATAAATTGATTGCTTAGCGTTACTTCCTCGCTTGTAACCCCATCCTTCCTTTCCTATTCCTACCCCTCTGTATCGACTCTTTATCCAGCACCGGCTGCTAATTGTGCTTTACGCGCGATCGCGTGTTGATTTACAAGTCCATAAATTTATGCACCCGCTGGCAGCGCTACACGGAAGCGGCCAGGATGCAGTTTACATCCTTTGCGCATTGCAAGCGCCGTGCGGGGTAAGGTTACGGTTTCGCGTTTGGCGAGCGTGCGATAACGCGGACGCCTTGCTGTTTGCGCTGGCAGGGAATTAATGGGTGTTTGATTATTATTATTTCTTATCCATTAGCTCCCGAACGTGCACACGCTCGGGTTCCCCCCCCCCCCGTTTTGGATGGAGTGTCGTGCTGGAGATGAAAAGGCTTCTGCATTTTTAAACCTATAGTATTGCTACAGGATTGCACGTCTTTGATTCGCGTGATTCGGGTGTGTTTAGTGAGTTGGAAGAACTTTATGTAGGAGAAAATTCGTCTTAAGTGCTTCTTAATTTACTCCTCCCTTTCTTACTGGGTCATAACAAGCGCCCTTGAGCATGCAAGGGTTAGCTGAAATCGATTGCACGTGGAGGCTTTGTAAGCTCAGAGCACGAAGAAGCCTACAACAGATTCGCTGATGATGTAGTACCGCGCCGCATGATCTCACCTTGTCGGGAGGCTTGTCGATTGTTTCGATAAAGGCCAACAGGGCCATGCTTGACGCATCGCACAGCCCGTGAACACGATTCGGAACTCTTTGTTCGTGGTAGAACATCCCGAGCTTTAGATGAATGATGTAATTATTGTACCCGGTTTTTGTTGCTGTACCTTGATGATGTCATTTTGCGTTAGCGGAAAGTTTAGTCAAAATGTAATGGTACATTATTTGATAATTTTCGAATGATAAGTGCATTGCATTTGTCGTATCACAGCGAAACCCCGAGGCCTCTATAAATTATGCCATCAACCTGCCCTGATTCTGCCTCATGCCGACATGCGATTGCGGTTTTGTGTTATCGTGGTGCGTTTGACTGACAATGTTCCTTCCCCACAGCGCGGGAATACAGAGAGCGAGAGAAGGGCGTTGATGGACCTCAATCATTCATCAACGGTTGGGAGTGGCTCGGACCGATGCACACATACGGTGAGGCCTCCTCCTGTGGAAGCCTACATCGGGCCTGTAACCGACAGCATGCATCAAACGACGAGCAGAAGCATTCTCGAGCCTCTGTTCCAAGTTCCGAGGATAGCATCGGTGCCTGGCGACCTCCCCTAACGATGGTAGCAATTTGGATGGATTAGCCGGTACATTGGCGTTAAAACAACTATGTCGAGCAGGGCTTAAAATTGGTAAACAGCACGGGGCAGGTCAGACCACTCGATGAGCGGCCACTTACGGCTAATGCACTCGCTTTAATGCACAATCTCGAACGTACACTGGACCCGCTGTGGGCAAGGCTGTGAAAACATCCTGCTGTTCATGGATAAACGTAATTTAAAGCCACAAAAGCTCGACTGCTTTCAATCAATCTGATTATCTGTCGAAAGGGGGATAGATTCAGTGAAAGCTTCAATGAAGTTCGCTGCTCAAGATTACTGGTCTTACTTTTCAAAAGATATTCCTTCTTTCACCTTGAACTTTGCTTTTATGCAAACAAACTGGCGATACAAAATGAAACACACGGTGTAGTTCCTTCCACCTGTGCAATGGCATAAATGGGCTGCCACTGCTCAAACACTGTCCCAATTTCCGCAAATGTTCGCAATCCATTTTACATGCAGCTGCTCCCAACTCTCGCCTGGATGCGATGAAAGGATTCCTCGAACAGCACCACCGGTAGAAGTTGAAAAGCGATGCTTTGGCGATGGAAATCACATCAGCGTCCAGTGGTTGTCCATCGCTCGTCCTTGCGGGCCAGCTGACGCCATCCATCCATCCATAGCTCGGGACCGCTCGACGTTGGTGGCCATGTCACGCGCGTACCATCACTGTCCGTACATCCGATATCACCTGTCGCTGGTTGGTCAGTGCAATGTGTGTGTGTGTGTTTGCGTAGCAGCACCGAATCGACCCTGGTCGTCCGCGCGCCTGCACTACACCGGTTGATTTTGTTCAAATATCAATTTAATTAATTCATACATAATAAATCAAACTCTGCTTTCAATCAGGCAGCGTTGGTTCGGTTCCGTTCTGCTCTTTGTGTATATCAGAACATATCGACCGTATCGGAGACTGCACGCGTGGCCGGATGAATTTGAAAGTGATTTTCTCTTCCGCGTTTCCTTGTATGGGTTGATTAGGAGCGGTTTTGTTTTCGCTGGTGTTCGCGTTGGCGTTGATGAAGGTCAGTTGTCTATCGGGCGGGTTGATTTCTGGTTTCGCAAAATGTTCTTTCCCATTTGGGCCGCAGTCGAGTGGAATTGATTTCGGATGTATGTTCTGCGAATGCTAATTGATTTTATCGATGCTGCGTTGTCGGCAGGCTTCAGGTGCTTCGCCATCGCTAGGCAATAACGCTTACACGTGGATCTTTCGATTGAAAGTGAGAGAGTACGTGAGCATTATATTTGCTTCCTGGAATGGTTTGAAATATCTTTTTTTCAGTATCAATAGTTGAAGTAATATTGGACAATGGATCTTTTTTGTTAAAGCCAAATCTGTTTCAAAAATACATTAAAATACGATCCTTACCTAAGGTCGAGCAGCTCATATTTTCGTCCATCTACCAAGTTTGACGTATCCTGGACAGTTCCTTGCATTACTTAATCTTTTTTCAATTGTCATTGAGAACACTCTTTAGATATACTCCTGGAGAACGTCAGGCTAACATCTTCGGAAAAATCTCGGAAACCCTCTCATACATATAAGAAAAAGAAGGAATTTGTGAGATCCACTGAAAGTCGGATAGTCTTCATTCTTTAACAAAATGACCACGTAGCTTTCCAATAATGGTCAATATGATGTTGAAATAGAACAATTATAGCTGTTAGTCATTAGTCAACTGTCAAATGTCAAATTCAAGTGTCCGAAAGGAAATGGATAAATTAGTCCTTAGTCAGGACGTATCGAAAGCTTCTTCACATAAGAGCCTTCGACGCAAGAATCCTAAAGATTCAACCATCCAAGTAAGCATAACGCGATCTACACCGATTGCATGCATCCCATGGCGCATTTGTCAGCAATTACAGCTGATCGTCATTAAACTTTACTACCGACCGAGCCCACAAAATCCCCCAACAGACAGTGTAATCGGGCAGGAGCTTAGGCGCGGTGGTCGAGAGCCGCAAGACTGCGAGGAGGTTAAACTTTATATTGAATTTAATGCCCACTCCTTTCGACGGCCACTAAAGTGGTGTGATAATGTTGGTACATGCGGGTACGCAATCTGTGTAATGCGATGCGGTTGCATCGTGCATTATCTCTGAAGACAGCGGGGACAGTCGTCCGAGGGGCTCGGGACCGGTTCATTGGCCATCTAGCGGTCCGAGACCGAGGCTTAATGCCGCACGGACAGGGTCCGGGGAGGGAATTGGCGGATCGGTGCTACAATTGCTAATTGAGCATGTTCGCACATTGCGCCCGGGTGACGGAGGAAGCCGCCGAGAACCAAGTCAAGTGTCAATATGTGGCACGACACGCTAGATAATTAAATAGAAGTAGTTCGGACAAACGATGGAAACGAACGATCGTTGAATGCGAAGGGACACCGGGACGCACTCAACCGGACAACTCGACCACATCGGCCGGACCGAACTCGGAGGCACCGACAACAGTCACACACACGCACGTACGCGGCCTGCAAAGGATGAGATAATGCGTGCAATTAACCATTTATGGGCGTTTAATGATGATGGAATGGTTGGTTCCAAGGCTTACGAAAGGCAGGATGATGATGAGTCTTGTTCTACTATTTTCTTCTTACCGCAATTTTTACGCTCGGTTTACGATTTCCCCTGGGACTGATATTTTTTGTTTTGATTTCGTATACACTCTTTCTGCTTTTGTGTTTGTAAAAATTTGCAGAAAAATCCACACCTCCTGCCGGGAGCACTGCTGCCGGAAGAAGAAGTTCAACCGCTCGATCGATCCGGCCGCGCTCGAGAATGTGGTAGCACCGGCGCTTGGGCCGGTCCGGCGCTACAACACGGTGGCGACTCCCGCCGCGGTTCATCGGTCACCGATGGGATCGCTGTCATTATCTGCCAGGAAAGGGATGCAGCCGTCGGAAGCGGCATCGTTTCGGTTGCGGACGACTGGTTCACCTTCACCCGCGAGCGTTCGTGACCATCGTGACCGACCGGCAGCAGCAGCAGCAGCAGCACCATCGTCATGCAACAGCGATGGGATCGATGTAAGGCTCACTCTCTCGGCCCGGGAGGTGGTAATGTAATTGTATCGCAAGATGAAGGTCTCTTTTTACAGCGCGCTGCAGTTGGGAAGTTGGGAAGTATCCCACAGTTACGGTGGTAAATGATTGGTGCAACAAAACGGAACAGAGAGAAGGAAAAAAATACAATCATTCCTATTACTGGTCATTTCGTTTCAGGTTTAATCTGTCCCATGACATGATCATTTTGCTAAAAACTATTATCCGCTTGCAGTGCTTAAGGCCGCTCTTTTCCTCTGTAAAGGAGGAGTAAAATAGATATTGTTATTGTTTGGCGTACATTGTTGTCTGACGAGAGACGCATGTACTATAATTGAATTAATTGGTCCTGTAATTATTGAGGGTCGATGAAAGATCTTTGTTTGTCAGTAGCTTTTGTTACATTAAAGATAACAATTTTTATAATATCTATATACTCACATTGAAGATCATCACTCAAAGCGTGAGTTACTTCAGTGAGTGGGAAGTAGCCTACACATGATACACAGATTCACAGTACTCACAGATAATACACACAGATAAAGTTATTAGAGATCGTGATTGAATTCAATTTATTTAATGATTGAGTTCAATTCGTTCGCTCTCATATGTAGTACTGCAATATGACTGTAGTGAGTTGAACTGCAATATGATTTAGGGATAGTTTCAAAACTATCGAAGTAGGTGAAAAACCCTGCAGCAATCGTTTTGAACTTCTATGCTTACATTTCTTCTTGTAAGGATGTCTTGAGTTTATTTGTGCTCAAAAGAAGGTCACAGTTCATGTAACGAAGTGTGGTCCATTTGAGGCTTGAAGTCATGATGATCGTCTTTAAAATGATTTGCCCTAGACAATTACGCTATCGCACCATCTCAGATGAGGAACCTTTATTGTCAAACTGAATCTAATTACACATTCAGCACACGCCTCTTCAGCAGCGCCCTAAACGATGAAAATGCTATTTTATGTTTTCCATCACACTACACAACTGTCGTCAAATATACAAAAAAAAACCTTCCATACCTGCAATATTCTGCCACCATCATGACAATAATCCTTCCACTAAATATCAACGTTGCACGCGTTTGTTTTCCTTCTCTCCCCTTCGCTTTTCTGTAGCAGCAAAATTCAATTGCCAGCAATCGAGCACCGTGGCTGTTCCGGGTCGGTTTAATTGAAACGAAGCATCCCGTCTGTGTTGGCGCTTTAATCCATCCGAGTTTAATATTAACAACTGCAGTGTGTGTTATAAAGTAAGTACCGGCTTACACATGGAAAACTAACCCTACTCTAAGGGAAATATGGTGGTGGTGATGGTGGTAGTTTGGAGTAGTTAGTACAGGTAAACGCTTCCCAGAAGTGGTTGCTTTGGAAGCATCGCCGTACCAGGGGCTGAGCGGTGAGCTCCTGAAATGCGAATATCATCCGTTCGGGGTCTCGGGTGCAAGCTAAAATGTTATGAAGATTTTTACGTTCCGCACCGTTTGACGATGGCGTCCGGCGGCGTACTCGAAAGTCCGGCCAGGAGAATCTGGACAATTCTTCGCAAACAATGCAAACCGGTATGCTGAGTTGTGCAGCATGCTCTAAGGGCCGTATGTACCCTGACTGTTTGGCTCTTTGGAATGCAAGGGAAATTAAAACGTTATTGCATCCGTTGTCCGACCATGTACGGTCTCGTTCTGTTGTACGACTTAAGAGGTTACTGCGAGCTTTACGATGGGGAAAGAAAAATAAAAGGTTTACAATATTTTGCTCTTTCAACGGTACAGGTTTTGGCAATGTGCTAGGGCATGGGTTAAACGATGCATTGTTTTTACTATTTTAATTATTTCACCCAAATAATGTTCAACTATGCTGGATAAAAAAAAAACCCTACAGCACACTGTAGCTCTTCCTGTTCTGTAACAGAAAATACCCTTTTTATCTGATCTTCCCACTGAAGCTGGCGAATATTGGATTTGAAGATGCATTTCCGCTGCTTAAATGTTTATTTGCTCGGGAGCGTATGGGCGCACCCCATTGGAAAGCGACCACTATCCTCTCAGGCCCAAAGCAATATGCAAACATGATGCGATTCGTGGTCCTCTGCTCGTGTACGTACGAATGTCCTGCCATGCCACGTACGTGTAGTGGGCCCAATATTGTTCTAGTCTGCCTACCTCTGTTCCGATGGTCCGCTGCTTACAAAGCACGGTTTCGAAAGTATTAATTTGAATTTTAAATAAATGACACTTGCGACACTGGTTGCACCGGCTCGACCAGCGGAACCGTTGGGCTTTGCGTTCGCAAGCGTGCGCCATGGCCGTCGTGGAGTCTGAACTCGCTTGCACTCGAAAATATGTTCCGCATTACGGCGAAAGGGCAGCCTCGGCAGCGGACAGGTAGATCCAGCCCAACCTGCGTTACAAATCGCTGGCAATCGCTGGTCCGTTTATCCTTTCGCTATCCTTTGCCTAAGCCTTTACCGTACGGGTAAGACACTGTGGTTTGGGCGAACGAGTTTAAAACCACATAATCGTACATAATGAAATGGACACTGGCCTCGTTTCGAGAGATGAGCCCTGGGTTATGAGCGACACGGGCCACACGGGCACAGAAAGAGCAACCGAGAGCAATTGAACCAGCATGCGACAATAGGAAAAGGACGATTCTACGTACACAAACGGTCCGCCGTGCGCCTGCAAGGTAGGCAAAAGGTTAAACGGAGCGCACAATGCACAATGCGTCCCGAAAAAGCACATGGTCGATGACTCTTGAAATGATTACGTCTGTCCGGGATTTAACTCCATTTTGTCTCTTGGAGGGGGAGGGACAGGACTGCTGTTACTAGCTGCTTGCCTGTTGTGTGTGGTGGTACCATGACGTGATTTGCTTGAACAAACCGTCCCGGCTTCGTGAAAGCTTCCAGTGGTGTGACGATGATATGGGTTTTACGTACACCTTTCCCTGCACCGGCCAGGAGATATTGGAGATAATAAATTGAACGGGCAAACCGGGACACTGTATGCAGTTGGGTGTTGAGTTTCGTTCAACAGCTCCGAGATTCATCACACACGGATCGACGGGGACGCTTTTATTGCCGGTGCTATGGGTATTAAAACAGTCAAACAGCGTATTGCAACCCAAAACGATGGTAACAGTTGTTCTGCGAATTGTTGTACACAAATTTATTGGCCGTCTAACATGATGGTACGAAAGCTTAGTTATTCGCTATTTTGTGCAGCTTTGAAATTAAAAGCGTAGCAAGCAATTTTCCTATCGCATTCGCAAAATAAATCAATCACGGAGCGTAAATGAATTGATGTGGAAACGGAATGTTTGCTGCACATGCAATTACAGCATACAGCTTGCAAGCAGTTGCCTTCGGGGCGTGTAACGCGCGCAACGTAACAATTCCAATTGGAGCTTCGCTCTCCTTGTTGTTTTTTCCTCTTTCAAAGTGCATACTCAAAGTGGAGGTGAAATTTGTTTTCCGATTTTTTGTTTCCCGTTGATGTGAACGTTTGCCAGGGAGTCAAGAAATCGGAGCGAGACTAAAAAACACAATCAGCGAGCGGCGAGTAAATGGGAACAAAAATAACCAACTTCCTGGATGCTTCCTGAGTGGGTTAAACTTTCGAACGGAGTGGGAGTGCGGATGATGGGATGGGTGGAAGAGGGGCGAGTGCCGGAAACTTTTTTAATTACAGCATGTAATCGAGGAAGTTTTCGTCCGTTTGGCAGGAAGCACAATGGTTGGCACCTTACGGGTGGATTGAGATGATGTTTTCTTCGGTGCTCTTTTTTTCTTCTTCTGTTGATCTTCTTATGCGTGAGTATGTCGTTAAAAGCACATGTTCTGACCTGCTGGTGGACAGGTTGGCAGACGCAGCTTGTGTAATAAGCTGTACGGAAGTAGCCCATTGTACGAAACAGGTGCTTACAGTCAGTCGTGAGAAAGATGTAGAACCATAACAGGAAAATGTAATATACAGGTTGTTGGGGCATTCAGCGGTGAAGTTGAAACTGTTTTAATAAATCGCTTTCCAGAGTTTTCTTGTACTAACGAGATGTAGTAAATATCTTGTTTGATACAAAATAATAATAAAAGCGTCGTACTGCGACGGGTGAAGCTGAGTGATGATGAGGTGATACACTCGCAGCTCAGTGATACCTGGCTCGAGCTATCGTGTAGTAGTTCGTGGACATAGTGAACTTGAAACATCAGAACGTATGAGGCAGGGAGTTGATTTGATAGCTAATAACTTCTGATAAGTAATTTAATACACCCTGTAGTAAGTCTTGTGATAAGACGATTTGCAGGTTCTGATTATTAAATAAACAATTCTTAGCTAATATAGCTCAATTCTTCCTAAAGATTTTACCTGATATCACCCTACTAGTCGTGCCAAAGATTTACAGTGAAGTTTATTTTAAAATTAGCCTTGAAGAAACCTACAGCTCTGTGTGACCTACATCTTCAGAGAATGTAACTTAACTTGTTCCAAAGGAGTATCTAATAAACTAGGATATTAACACATTACTTCTTTTGACTGAAGAATTAAAACCTTATTTAAACTGCCGTTGGTTGCTTCAGCTTAAGAAGTATTAAAGTCCGGAAAACAAAACAAAAAAATCCAGCTGAATAAAAATCTACCTACGCAGGTATTCAGTTAAAATTGTATATAATGAAGCTACCGAGGAAATAATTCATTTTGGAGAGACTGCAGATTAGGGAGATTTCACTATGTGTATTTCATTAAAAGATAGATACTGTATAGATAGATAGATAGATTTGGACATTAACGTTACATCTATATGCTCAAAGCATAATCGATCTTCAACATCCTCAAATGACGTAAATGAAGAAGTCAATAGGTAATCCTACAGGAATAGCTTTCTAGGTGGAATATAGAAGTTCTAGTGACTTCAAACTGTTTCCAAACCAGGCAACCAGTTCCTAGAGTTTCATTCGCCGCGTACAGAGAACGCAAAACAACCCAAAAGTGATTTTAATCGCGCATACACTACGAAGACAAATCACTTGCAGACGCTTACACTGTTAATCTATGTAGTTCTCGTCCACCCCTCCAAGTAATGATGCGAATAGATTGTTATTGTGCGGATCGTGAAGCGCAACATACAGAAGCGGGAGCCACACGTACACAGCGTCAAACACCACTTACGCGCATTAATTACATAAAGCGCACAAACGCCGCTGCTTCCCGGTCTGGTCGAGCTCTGGTAGCACTGGAAATGAATGTACCGTGTGACAGAATCGCATCAAACACTAAATCCATGATACAAACGAGGCCTGGCGGGTGTGGAGTGCGGGACTTGGCGAAGAAAAATGGAATCCTTTTTTCCCGTTGCCTTTCATCCGTCTGAGAGGTCCGTTGTGCGGTGCAAATCTGTCAGCCGTCAGCCGAGTGTTTGTGAATGGGGAAGATACTGGGGGTAAAAGGACAGAAAAAGCAGAGGAAGAATAGACGTGATATAAAGGAAAACAAAATGACCACAAGCAACTCGGCGACCGTCGACCGTTTGTACTGTTTGTACAGTCACCTCCCCCGTGCTCTGTAAGCCTGTAGGACTCATTTCGCTTGGCGTAAAGGATATGCGTACTTCACTGGCGCTACTGGAGGATGCGACAAAAGAGGGGGCCTGGAAGCAGAATGTTTATTTTCATTTGTTTGGTTACAATGGTTTGCTGCCGCTAAAAGGAAAATTTATATCCATCATTTTTCTTCTCATTTCCGAAAATGGTGATGGCGGCCGGCAGCAACGCTCCTTCATGTGGTTGACTTTGTTGTTGTTTGTTTGCTTTGCGCCGTGTTTAACGCTTTTGTGGCAATGGCGAATGTTTGTGTGTGGCCTCACCGGCCACCTCGAGCAGCGCACACGTGGTACTCGTCCGGAGGTAAGGCTTGGTGGGCTGTCGGCCAACTGTCGGCATATAATAGGGGCAAACAGAGCACGCCGGAGCACGCCAACCGCCGAACCGAAGACAAATGAAAGCTGCTTTTACTAATGATTGATTAAAAGTAATATACTTGTTTCCCTCCCAAATCCTCGCCGTGTTGCTGCTGCTGTTTGGGTTTCGAGGCAGTGCGGCATTGTGCGGCGGTTGCTTTCGTCACTCGCACACACTGCCGGAAAAGCGACCGACCGGTTCTTCCGATTGTGCCGCCCGGTGCTGAGTGAAGTTATCCGTGGCATCGGCTTAACGGTGGCTGTAGGATTCGTTTCCTTCATTTGTTCTGGCAAAACCGGAATGAAACCAAACTCTGGTTGTGTGTCTGTGTGTTTCTCTCTGTGAGTGTTGGAACCAGGTTTCGGTTCGCCTGTCAGGAAATGAGTTTTTCACCGAACGACGACTACGGTACTGCGGTGCCGGTGCTATGGAAATCCTTTTTCTGATTAGACGCGCGTTTTGTGATGTTTTCCTTCCATTATCTCGCTGCCGCTGCCGTGCTCGCTCTCTGTCCCTCACCAAGCACTCGCTACTTACGATTTAGTAGTCTTTTGTCTTCATTTTGGTGGAGGGTCTCTCACTCGTACCACCACCACCACCACCATCACGACAGTGATCCGGGATCAGCTTCTACGGACCGTCGTCGTTTCTTTCTGGTGCCGTGGTGCGCGGCAAACCGACCTTGCGAGCTCGTTACTCATTAGTACTGCTCCCGGTTAGAGGATAGAGAGATGAATAATGATTGCGCTAAGTCCTTATCTCACATCGTTTCTGTTGTATATAGATATAGAATTTTTTTCTTCCCTTTTTCTCGCTCTCTCTCTCTCTCTCTCCGCACCAACAGCTCGTTGAGGTTTTGCGCTGAATGCCATCCTCTTGTGCTCCATTCGGTGGAATGATTTTTCGCACTGATGCGTTTCCATCCGTTTCCGGTCGCTTGCGTTTGCGCTGGCTGGTTTCAGTCTGGGAGTGGAAGTGACGCGGGCAAGGTTTGTGTGATTTCGGGAATATTGCCGTTTCGAGAGCCGTTCGAGCGTTGGATTGATGGGTTTTTGCGGCGTGCGAAGCGACAGCGAGTGCGCTCGTGGGAAATGAAAAATGAGTCGACGGGGTTGGTCGCGCTTCGTAATCAGTATCAGCTTGCCGACAATATTTCAACCGGCACTTTGCCGGGGCTTTGTCACGGGAAAATTGAAAGTAGCTAGATTAAAATTCGCCAAGCAGGGTATAAACAAAGGGTAGTGTGAAAAAAAGCAAAAGGATTTTTAAGTCGTTTTAAGTCGATAACTGATCTTATTAAACATCTCTCGTACTTTTTTTTTGCTCGCATTGAGTACATAATGAAATGTTCTTTATTAAGTTTTCCTCATCAAAATAAAGTACTTCGGACTGTAGGTAATTGATTTCAGATTTGTTTTCCCAGGAAAATGTTTCGTTTCGACCAGGTAGATAACTGGACTACGATCAATCGCCGTATAATGGTGTGCAAACAAATGAAACCACACTCATTACTAGTTTTGCTATCCTTCCACCGCCCCGAAGGTATGCAATCTGAGAGCACATTAAAAGCGTTCATTAGCAGCAGGTGCAGAGAGTTGTGTGTTTAGCCTACCTTGCAGGCGCACGATTACCACAGCATACCAGGATCAAACGATGCATAATCAAAGATCGGCATGATGATGTTTGAACGTGGCTGCATGCTTTAGATACGAAGAGGAAATGAAAATTTTAATGAAATATGTTATTTACTGTCTAAATATTGTTTCTTTTGTTATTTGTAAAGTTGTATGAAGATTCAATGATCATTTTCCAATTGAAATGTAATAACTTTTATCTCGTATGTTTGATTTTTACGTACCATTCCAACAAAGCATTTTCCAACTGCTCTCGTACGTTATCTCCAGATTTGGCCGATTAGAATGCATGTCAAAAGATCCTGTTGTTCGGCTAAACGTTTCGCATACAAAGAACATGACATAAGCTTGTAATTACATACTCACCTCCTCCTCCCGCTGCACTCATCCATTGGACAATAAATAATTTGTGTTTGAGTAGCATGGCATGGCAACCGTGGCCAATTCCAGTCCACCCCCCTTCCCTTTGCTTAATACGTAACACAAAACACATCTTTGCTTTGCTAACAATCGGGTGCAGTACTGACGAGGCGATCCCTTGCATCCCAACAATCACGTATCCGGGCGTCCCTCTCTTTAGCCAATCAGATTTATTTTACATACTCTACATTTATTTACCATACGATACCAGTAGTGGATACATTCATGGAATTGTAATTAAATTTTCAGCAAGCAACCGGAAGAGCTGATCGTCTGGAGCGAGCGTGCACTGGAGCGGCCCGAGGAAGCGACGCGGTGGCCCGTGGGCAGGATACTGTTGCCGGAGAAATTTGCCACCACTTTCGAGCGGCTCGAGAACAATGTTGTAGGTAACAATGCGTACACAAAGTGCTACAGAATGGAATTGTAGTTGTCATCCGGGGTATGTCCTCCGAGGTCCTCCGATTGGGAAAAAGGACGTGCTGAATGTTGAATGATGAGCGCGTTGGAAAGCGGGCAGTGGTGGAGCTTGCAAAAACCCCTCCTGCAACAGCACTCACCATATGTCTCTACCCCGTGTCGGCGACCCAGTTGACAAATGATTGTTTCTTTTTGAACAGATCCTTACCCACCCTGGTGCCACTTCCTTCTGTGGTGGCATGTGATGGCATCCTTTGATGTTTGCTGGGACTTGTGTATGTGTGTTGCGTAGCATCCATCGCAGCACGATGCTGTTTTCCCTTTGAGCTTCGCTCTTTGGTTCGCTCTGTTGACACGGCTTGTGACGGTTGACAGGTTTGGCTGAAGTGCAATCCTCGGGATCTTCTGTGTGTGGGATCAGAAATCTTTCCCCGGTCCTGCTGGCGGTGTTTGTTGCAATTTTGTATGGGGACAGGAGTGCGCCACTTGTACCCGGCGGAACAAACTCATGCGTTCGTGCGTGATTGTGTCGTCTGTTCCGCCCCGACAGCGGTGGTCTTTAGCAGCTGCAGAATGTTTCGGTGTGATGACAAGTTGTTAACGGAAGTGCAATATCAATAAACACCCGGGACAGCATCCTCGCATGGGGTGAATCGTTTGCGAAGGTTTGGGGTGGAGATGAAAGAACGCCTCCCCTTGCGGCGCTTCCGCTCGGAGCAAGTAGCAGGATGGATCAGTGGAGGGGCACAAAAGCGTTCTTTCATTTCCGCTCCGGAAAGTGAAAGATGAAATTAATTGAAACGTACAACCCGATTGCTGTACAGCAGTGCTACCATCTGGTTACGGATGCACACCGAGGCTGAGCTCAGTTCTGCTTCTGCTAATGAATATTGGATGCAGAATGCTGCTCCATCCCATTCTCAGGATGATCAGGATGCCGCACTAAAAACCTTTCACTCGATGAGCACACGTACACACGCACAAACACACACACACAGCACATACTCTTATAGGCAGTTGGGATATTTACGATGAGAAAGAACACAAATTGTAGCTCTCCCCCCCCCCGACTGCCAATGATACTACTGGTGGAATAAAAATAAATTATTAACCAATTGCAGGCTTTACTGTTGCTGCTCGAGCCACCGCCGAGCGCTCCGCCAACGGAAGCTCCCGTACCGATCGGTTCGACAGGTGGGCTGCGAGCGCGGCCAGTTAGCGTACGGAGCAGCGGCGGCGGCAGTGGTGGTGGTGGTGGTGACGCACTACGACCAAATCTTGCCAGGACGCAACTTTTCCGAGCGCAGCGGAAACGGACACCGGCGTCTATTTGCTTATCATCAATTATAGACCGTGCTGCCGCGTCGCCAGCCAGCACCCGGAGCCCCCCGGAGCACGCCTGCTACACCGTGTCGCTGCGGAAGACGAACCTACCAAGCACGTAAGTAATCGCACCGAGGGCCTTACGCGCAAAAGGGTCAGGGGAGGGCTGATCTGAGCAGGAAAGTTTTCCCTTCCTTTTTGTTTCGTTTGTTTTTGCGGTTTTGAAAATTGGAACGTTTCGCTGGTGGGCTTTCGTTTGACTTTGCAATTAGAGCGCCGGAGGGGGTGCTGTGGTGCTGTGGGGAATAGGGAAACGGGACGTTCCGGGATTGTGTCTTACATTGGGCGAGGATTACGGTTTCGATTCGAGGTTTGTTTAAGTTTCCTGCCAAAGAAAGAGGTTTTTTACTAGCTTTACTTAAACTTCCTTTGTAAGAGATAACAAAAAGCTTCTCGTCTCAAGTCATGGCTTGCTTGAATACAAAGTGAATGTATAGATACTTGAATAGTAAAATGTATTCAAGGATTGTAGTAGAGATATCGAGGCAGGCGCATGTAATCCTTTATTTCAGTAAAATTTAAAATTTGGTCATTGAAATCATAATTTTTGTAATAATAATGACACACTAAACACTAAATGACAGCAATCCAGTGCTTTTCTAGCCTGCCATAAGAAATGCTTCCTTTTATAGCACACTTTTTATAGCAAAAAATAGTTTAATTAGTAAGGCTAGTTACACAAAACATTTTGTTTGTGTTTTTATTGAAACTTGAAAGTTTTTGTTTTATTGAAATTTGAAATCTAATGAGTTAAAGTTAAAGTGATGTTTAATGAGTTTCAATACTAATGTTCTGTTTTGATCATGTCTTAATCGTTCAACAGTTTCATTTTACTCCAATTTTATGGAACATTGTAACGTAAAACGTTGTTCATAATCAATTTTTGCCCCATCATACAATGTACATCTTAATCCATGCTCATTAGAGATGAGTTATTTGCACAAGCAATTTGAACCATTGCCCATCCATTGGTGGTTGACTTGAGCTTCTTAAAACCGCAACCAAAAAAAGCAGTGATCTACTGCAGCTTGTTTGGTGACAATTATTCTCTTGATTAAATAACTCTCTTCCGGTTTCATTATGAATTAACCTCCAGCGAACCAGCGAATCGTCCATCTTATCCTTTTGTCCTCGTAAAATGTAAACATTCGCCATTCGGGAAGGCGGAAACCTCACCGCACGTAGCACTAATGAGAAACGCCGGCTACCGCCATCGGGCTTTTGGTCAACGCTTTTCTCCTCCCGGAGGGGTTTCCGTGGCTGCAGCTCGTGTTTGACTAAAATCTGAATTAAATAATTTCATCGAAAGAACGTCGTTTATTCAATTAGCACCGTCTATCTTTTCTCGGTTTTCTCACCATGGTTTCCCGGTGCAACACACACACACATGGTCATACCGGACTGCCTGGGTCCGCACAATCCGTTCGGTGCATCGGTGTATCCAAATCTGCAGCACGGCACCGGCCGCACAACCACCACCGGCAGCTGGCAGCATTGGCGCGGACGACTGGCTGGCCAACGATGGCACTAATTACGTTACGACAAATATTAGCATTTTTCCGGCCACCGAGTGCCGGCCGGAGCATCGGGAGTATCTGCAGCACGATGGCAATCTGTGCGCCGGCTACGGTGCGGCCAAAAACCGTAGCATAGATGTGGTAAGTGTACTTGACCGAAACCCGAAACGGACCGGCAGCAATCGGAACACTGTTGCTTGGCGATGGCGTAGATTGCTTTCGCCCGGGCAGGCAACGGTGCGGGCACATTTGCGTAAAGGATTTTCCATGTTTCCGTGTTTTGGGGGGAGCTAGTTGGACGGTTCGTTTCGAGGGCACTGTGTCGTTTGGCGGTTTGGCTCGCTCGCAAAGGAAAGAGTGTACGATGCAGCTTTCGACATTTGCGGTTTTCTTGGTCTCTCACGAATGTGTGGTTTAGTGAACGCTCGCAACGAGGTCGTGCGACTATGTGTGATGAACTGGTCAATTGTTAGTGACGATTGGTCAATTTGAAGCTCAGCGAAAGACAGTGCGATTTCATATGGAACATGTTTTCTCGGCTTAGTAATCAATAGAGGTATTTTTTTGTATTTGCTAGAAACATTTTTATATAGTTTTTTATTTAAATTTGTTTGCTCATATATGCCTAAGTTGAAAAGTAATTAAAAATAAGTTGCTGCGTTCTGTAACATCCGTTTTTGTTCGTTTATAAAATAAGATTAAAATTTTCTTTAAATACTAAGAGCCATTACACAATAGCGCCCCCTATTGCAAAACTCTGGCAGCTTGTTACACTGTAGGCGATATTATAGTTGTTGTATTGTGGTTTAGTCTAATATGATTTAATTTCTGTAAAAAGTGCAGTTTTACATTAAGTTTGGAATGAGCTATGAGATTTAAAAAAACGTTTTAAACTTCTATGAAGTATTTTGGTTATGAAAGACCAACTCTGAACGACACTTCACGATAAAATGTACTAATCTTTTCCGGCTTTGAATGATTTTTCTGGTCTTGTTTTCCAAATGCAAACTATTCTAACAATTTCCTACTTTCTACAGGACTACAGCGGTTCTCCCCTGATATGCGATCAGCTCCTGGAAAATGGCAAACTACGGCGCACCGTCCAGGGTCTGCTGACCTGGTCCACCGACATCAATCATGCGCCGCATCTGTTCACCAACCTTACCACCTACCGGCCATGGATTGATCGGGAAATTGAAAAGCTTGACGCAGAAACTCGCTCACAGCGGCCACCGAACACAGTGCCACGACCGATCACGATACAAACCGTCCCAGTCTATCGGAACCCGAACGTTCTTTATGGATAAACTCCTTCCTCCCTTCTGTTCCCGCCATTCTGTTTAGTAGTGCCCGTTTAGTGATTAATTCCGGAAAGACATTTGCCCGCAGAGCACAGTCGCGCAATAAAATTGCACAAATTTGCGTGCAGAATGAAGAAGTAAGTGTTTGCAGGGAAGGCAGGCAGAAATTTGTCTCGAAAGAAAGTACCACACCAACAATGGAGCAGGGTTAAAAAATGTGGTAACATACATTTTTAAAAGCACGAACAATGCATTTTCTTCTAGGCGGCTAGGCGGGGTGCGGTGGTACCAACACAATGAGTTCCGGTGAGTATGGAAGGAGTACCGCTACTACCGATACTCCCTGTTCGCTGCTGATGATTAATTGGAGAAGTGTGTCGAAGCCTGAACTTCGGGGCCGTTCGCAGCCGTTGGTACAAAATGGGAAAATTCCGACGGAATTGTGAGGCGAAGCATGTGCATGTGAGATATGTATTGATGGGTGGGCGCGCCCACACATACACACGCTGATATTGGTAAAATTTCCTCGGAAACAATTTTCTGAGGACCTCACCCGTTGGTTCGTTGTGTGGAAACTTTCACTTTGTACGAGACGAGAGATGTGAAAAGCAAAGGCTTTATGTCGTGATTGAACGTGGCACATGGTTGAGGGTACAGTGTGGTACGTTAAGCTGGCATTGGCGGGATGTTTGTGATAAGTGTATCCTTAACCGGCGAAGCATGAACTTAATCCTTTCCGTGAGATTCGTTTGATGTTTGCATTTCACAAAATTAATATAAAATCAATATGAGATTATCACACTACCCGGCACGGGGTGACCGACTGTTGCACTCGTCACTGTACGCGCTGCTAAACGACAATGTCCCGAATGCCATTCAAACCCCCGTGGCAGAAGCAGGGAAATGGTTTTTGGTGGCACGGTTGTACGGAAATTGTTTCCCGAAAATACAATCACTTTACCGCAAGAAAGCACTTTGCCGCCCCGCCCCGTTGCACACAGCGAGCGAAAGGTGACGCAGCGTCACGATGCTGCACGGCACTACCACTAGCGGTACACATCGCTCCGGGCCATCTACATTATATCGAACCGGTAGCATTTTGCAGTGACGTAGCTGGTAGCTGCCATCGGTACGCCACCAGCCGGGATGGTAGCAAGGATATAGAAATTTGCATAATTTACTGTCTCCGCCGGTGAACATTATAATGAAAAGGGGGCACAGCACAGGCGTCCTCACTGGGCACGGCTGATGGCGGCCCTGTCGATGGCGGGCGGCCGTTTTGCCGACAGCTACCGAACGCTGCGAAACCCTGCTCGCTCCGAAGCGGCACTGATGTGTATGTATCTTTCGCATACGGGCTACGGGGAGGAACTTTCGCACTGAGTGTGCGAACAATCACGTTAATTTATTGTCTTTATTGTTTTATAATTTTCCATTTTCGCCAGCGCCCGCCAACGCGGGGCGGCTTTCACCGACACACGGAAATCGAGGCAAGCAAAAGCCAAAAGATTGCGGTTGGACGTAACCGTTGGCAGTGGTTTGTTGGATGCAAGAAAAAGAAAAGTGGCAGAGGCAGCTTCGTAGCCTCAAGTGTTCGAAAAATTTCCAAATTTGCTGATCAGCGGGCTGGAGGAATGTGATGGAATTTATGATGAAAGTTTCAAGCGTTCCGGCGCTCGAAAGCTGGAAGATGATAGGTAGATTTATTTCTATCGCCAGTAACTTTGAACCGACAAAAAATAGGAACAGAGCCCGAAAAGAAATGCCTTCAAAAAGCTTGCGAAGTGCTTGGCGAACATTTTTTATTGGTTGCTCAACAACGCCGGAATGTATGCAATGCACGTGGCGCTTGTCTTAACATGATCAGAAAGGAGTGTGCTTTTATCGATTTGTTTTAACCACAGTTTTTTAACATTGTAAGATCTACGTAAAACTATCAACCCACTTTAATTACACCAATCTACCTCTGCGACACTAACCCGAAGCATCCGTTGTGTTCAAGGGTGGTTTTCAACCGAAACTTCCTGCCGACAGCCATTTTAGCATCCAATAATTCCCCGTTTGCTCTTGCGGTCAATGTCGAAGGTCGGGTTACAATACCAAAACAAGACGAAAAAAAAAGCTTCTTCCAAGCAAGGGTAGTGAGACCACCAGTGTTCACCAGCTCTTCGTTAAGCTTGTCAGTTAAATGCTGTAGTTTACCGGTGAGCAGTAAAAAACAATAAAAAAGCAGCATTCCTGTGCGACGTTGTCGTCGGTCCATGGGAAGAAAATAGGAAAAACTAACCCAAAAGGGTTGTTCCTTTTCGGTAACCGTAGCAAATTAGAGAATTAGTAAGCGGTCAATCGGACATGGTTTGGGAGGTGGCCTTTTTGCTGAAGGTGGTCAACATCACCAGGGAGAGGGAGAGTGAGAGCTCCCAGAGAGGTTGACGCTGTCCAAGTGGAGCCTGAAGGAGGGTTAGAAAAACGGAACCACAACCATGTCACCAAGTGGAAAAGTCGGCTAGATAAGTTTTCTGTGGTTTTCGGTAATTTGCACACGGCAGCTGCTCACAAACATGGGAATACATTTCGTGCGCAATGCTGCCGGGTCGGGCTTTCTGGGGGGCTCGCTCAATATCAAGGGAGCTGGGACGATGATAACACGTGGGGCAAACACACAAAATGGCAATGCCAGGCAGCTTACGGTGACGTTGTACCTGAACTGGAAGTTTTCAATGATGCGGCCAACTGGGACGACAGGTAGACCACATTTTACAATTGTTTGGTCAAGAGGTGGGGAGCACCATGCCTATCGATTCGATAAGAAGTATCCTAATTGGAGCAGTGTGTTAAACCCGGTGTTTAAGAGAAGTGTGTTAGAGCCACAAAAGCTAGCTGAAATGATTGATAACACTTTATTTCATTGGGTTTTTTTTTGTCAAACTATTTATTGATATTCTCAAGCAGATAAGAAAAATCTTTTAATTACGTATCAGAAAAGTATTGTAGGGAACACATTATTAAAAAGTAAAGAAATTGGCTTGGGTCTTTATAAAACACCTAAAAGTATAGCTTAGGTCCTCGTAAAACGCCTGAAAGTATGCACTATTAAGTGCATTACGTACATTTTCAAATTTTTAACGGTAAAATACCTTATTAACAATATTTGCTAATGTTTAATGAGCAATTGCTATAAAGAGTAATTCTTTAACCGTGATTTTATTTTGCCTGCCGAAATAAATGCCTTTAAAATATTAGAAAATTCCACTAAATTACAGATTCCAACATACACCCAATCGATGAGAATCTCCAAAGTAAACCCCGCCGTACCTGAGGAACGCAATATCCTAATTAGGGCTGCCCTGTGCTGTTCTTTTCCCGTTCCTTTCTGCACGAGAAGTTTTCCCCACGATTACCTGCTAATACACCTGCCCAGCGAACGTTCTTGCGCTCGGCGGGGTGGCAAGCGAGCACTTGCCTTGTCGGAAGAAAAAGAAGCAAATAAAATAAATAAAAAAAAGCAACACCACAACAATTGACTTGTGCCAGCCCAAAAGGTGAGCTGTGGTGGAGCGAAAAAGGCTAAACACACCAGCAGGCTGCAACAGAAGGGATCCCTTTTCTTTCTTCCAAGCAAAGGCGGCAGCACGGGACGGCGCGGCGCACACTACGGCAGATAATCGTGATAATCGGAGCTTAATTTAATTAACGCCTCAATGAAGAAACCACTAAACCTGTTAAAACTTTCTCCCTTATCATTCGCACCTTCGCGAAACGCAGCTTTGCCCTGCTTCTTGTGGGGGGGTGCAGGTGGTAGGTGCAGGAGTTTGCATTTCTTTATCATTGTTTCGCCCCAGCACCGCGCTCCGGTGCGGTGTTGTGTGGTGAAGATAGTGCGCGAGGTTCGTTGCAGGTGGTTTCGCTCTCGGATGCTCTGAGGGCAATCGCAAGCAACGTACTCACGTTTTCTCCTCCCCACACTGTGAATTGACTGAACACACCGAAGACACCGATCGAGACCAGCCTTTGTACACACGAAGAGAAAAGCGGCTCAATCTCTGGATGGTTTGAGGCGGAATGGTGGCTGAAGTTTATTGTACGGCAGACGTGGTTTTATTCGTGTGCCGGTCCTTCGCCTTCTTCATTGGCCTTCAAATCTTGGTTGAGTAAACACGGGACGCTTTAAGCATAAATTCTTCCTTCTGCACTGTTGTGCCAATTCACCAGTCAGCGGCAGAAAACAGTTGTTGTGTACTTTGCGCTGAATGGCGCGTGGTGAGATTTTCACCATTCACCTTCAAAGTGCATGCGGAATTTCTGGACATGCTGACGGGGTAAATGGAGTGTCAGAAAGCGTACCGCACGCACTGAATGGCGAGGAAAAAGGCTGCGGCGGCTAGCTTCTTCCTGTTTCGAACTGTACACGCACCGGCAAGAATGGAAAAACTCTTTCGTTGCGCTTCCGCTAGTCAATTACCGCTGAAGCAATTGCCGAGAACAGTGAGGGTAGACACGGAGCAATAAGCAGAAGAAAAAAAAAATGCAAAACATAAAGAGTCAAACGTGAACAGTACATATAATTTAATTACAACTTTGATGAAGTGGTGGTATAATTATTTATGAAGTTAATTAGAATTTTAATTAACAAATTTGCATAGATATTGTGCGGGCGACTACTCTGGGCTACGCAGATACGAGATTCGTTGACTCGCCTTTGTTTCTGGGGCTGAGAAGTTTTCTCCTTCTGTTTTTTCCTCCCGGTTGTGGTTGGTATGACAGTTTAGGAAAAGGTGCTGTACGGAACTGATTGAGCATCCTTACAGTTGGAGACTGTTGGAAAATAATTCTTCCTGTCGATAAGCCTTGCTTGCCGAGGTACAGATGTTTATCTTAAAAATCATATACTTTCTACCCCTGTGAAGCTTTTTGAGGCGCTTTAAAAGGCGTTTTTAGCAAGTAAAATATTTTACAATTGTATGTGCAAGAAAAGTTGAATAAAAACACACACAAAAAAACTACAAAGGAAACAGCACAGCCACAGACACACAGGCCAACAGAACTGAGACTAAAAGAAAATAAAACGGAGCAAAAGCAGGAAATAAAACCGAACATATTGCACGGCGGTACAAAGCGGCACTGGGCGCGTCCCGGCTGTACAAACAAAATTAAAACTTTGACTTTGAATTTCCGCCCGTACTGCCGGATTGTCGATTGTTTCTGGCGCGGCGGTTTACGAAACTACGCAAACAACTACGCCAAACGGGAAAACCGCCCCAGAAAGGAAGTACGGTGAGTTTTCGGCGAGCGTTGCCATTGGTGGTGCATATGGTGCAGAGAGCGTTTGCTTCTGCTACTGGCATACGCTGGATCGTTTCGTTCGCTTTGTGAAATTAAGCAGGAACGTGTCGGAAGAAAAAGTTCCATTCCGGGGCTGCAGTTTGTCGCTGGTGTAACGAGTTCGACGTATTTTGGGGGCAGGATCCCTATTTTTTGTGCGATTGAAATAACTTATAGTTGATATAGGACATGTAACAGGATTGTCAGGAAAATGTTGTACGAGTGGTACATTAAAATAAGATTATTTTAGATTTGTGACATCGTAAAGGTACCGCCGGGAAATGGGCATAATTGATCGGTACGTTTTCTCGCATCCTTTTACCAAATCCAATTTCAAATGCTTACCGAAAAAAACAATGGAATCCACTGCACATTTGCCTACCTCTATTGGTGCATTGAAGAGCTCGGCTTGACAGTCCTGTGATCATTACTGCACCATTTTTAGGACATAACTTTGCGATGGGGAATTTTACAGTAGAGAAGTACACAATTCGGACACGCATCATACGGGATGCACTTTGGATTTTTTTGGAAGGTTAGAGCTCTCCAAAAAAAGAAATTCCGCAATGATATGCTGCGGACAGTACGGGAACTGCAATGGCGAATTGCATTTACTGCGTCTGGATGGTCGCCAAATGTGGCGCCAGGCAGGATGCTCGATTTAGGAACGCAGCGCTGTGCGAACATTGCGCTAGCTGTTTGTTAAATAGTAAAATTTTAATCATCAACACGAAAATAGGTTTCGCTAAACATAAAACACGCATTAGTGATGACGTAGAATAAGAAGAAAAAAAATGCAATATAAAACTTTGCTATATATGCAACAGAGGACGAATACATAAAGCTTTTTTTACATAAAGCTTTTTGCTTGCTCTGGTGCTGTTTAAAAGAATCAAACTTTAACTTTTTCCCCCCATTCCCCGGCTGGTGACTGGTTCGTTTCATAAATTCATCCAACATGAACTATGACGTCCAGCGCAATGGGATGGTGTCGGGAAAGAATGCCCGAGTCCCGATTCCATGCCACTGCTGCAACGCGTCTGGCAGCATCATGGTCCGCCAGTGTTTCCAGACCTTGATGCTTTCTACGGGAATGTGTGAGTGTGTATGCTGTGCAGCTATTTCGTTGCTTTTACTGCTCCACAGCTTTATGTGCGATATATTTTCTTTCCCCCTTTTCTAGACTCTCTTTCTCTCCCCGTTTCTGTCTGCACCAAGGCATCGCATTTCCTAGGGCAGCGTCATTTTTTGGCATCATAAAAATGGTTCCCGTGTGTGTTCTACCCGTGTGGATTGGAATCGGTCCACTGCTGCTGTTTTTTCCCCTGCTCTCTGTTCTGTTCTGGAGCGGTTCGCGGTAGTATCCTTTGTGTATGGTGTGACCATTAGGAAGAAACATTTGCACTTCCGCAGGCTAGTTGGAAGCCGTTGCGAGATTATTTGTTTACTGGTGCAGCTTCCTCGCACTGGCGTGTCCATGCTTCCCTTGCCAACGAACAAAGAGGGGTTCTTATTTTTAATGTTAGTAGATACTTTGTTCGGTTGCTGTTTTTGTACATTTTTTTTTCTTCTCTTTTGGGTGTGCTTTGTACGAGATGCAAGTTAAATGTCTATTTGTTTGGGTAAAGCTATCATCATGATCATGACGCAATTGCTACTGCAGCTGTTGAGATAGCGTTGCATGTGAGATGTATAAATGGGTAGAAAATACTTTGAACATTCTCCCGTGTAAGGTCATTGGGTCGATGGTTGAGTTAGTTCAAGAAGTGTTATGGAAAAATGATTTATTTTTAAATTTTGTAGGTATATATGATTTGCGCCTAAAGGTATGTAATGAAACGTCGTTGGTTGGATAAATCAATTCAATTCCAACTTGAATTTACAATGCTTTATTCGCTGCAAAAAATAAAGTATTGACATTAGAACTTAAACGAACATAATACCAATGTACATTCTAGCACCTTGTAAGAATTTTGACTGAATTTATAGTAAAGACCATTAACCACACTCATCCTTAGGGGACACAAGCACGCTGTTAGCACAGAAAGATTGATCTTTAAGATCGATAATTGATCTTTTAAGAGCAAAATCAAACAAAAACTTACAAACTATTTGTCTGCTGGTTTGAGTGAAACAAAGGGATGATGTATCTGCGGTTAAGACGGGGTAAAATTTGGTAGCTTTGGCTGAAAAGTAGAAGATATATCCATCTTCTGAACCGAATTAGAGCCTGCTGATCCTGGCTTGTGTGCTTATGTGCGCAATCCTTGAAGATAGTAGAGTTTTGTGGTATTAGTTCGAAAGCAGCCGTTGCGGTTGTAATTGATGTGGTTGAAAAGTATCCACAAGAGCGAGTGTGGTATTTTCGATTGGTGTAGCCGAAATCGTGATTTACGATGAATTGAATAACAATAAATTGAAATGTTGCTTGTGTCACAAATCTTGCCCATCATACGTATGCATACGGTTTATCAAATCATCAATCATCCCTACCGCATACAAGCGTTCAGTTCAATCTCGGCTGAATTCGCTTTCAAAAGTGGTGAATTTATTCCATCCCCCACACCGCTTGGTGAAACTGAACCAAATGCGCCTGAAAGTATGCAATGCGTAGATAGCACAAAGAAAGACATCCTTTCCCGCCAGCTGCTGCTAGAGCTATTGTAGAATGGGGCAAAAAGAAGCAAAGCGAACGATGCCTTCTCTCGATACACGTGCCTTTACGTTCGTGCAGCTAAATATACGCTTCCACATAACCACAATTCAAACATTCGGTCACGAAATGCCAATAGAAGCATCCGGCCCCTTGCTGGATCGCACACCAGAGTGTAGCAAAAACCCCACTGCGGCTGCAGGTTCTTATGATAGTGAACCACCAGCGATACTTTCGCGTGTGGGCGCGTGGTTGGGACGAGGCTGAACTTTTACCGAGCGAACGAAAGAAAGTTTTACCGGCGAGTCAATAGCACGACCAGCGACCATCACCGATCATGCACTCTATGGGGGAGGAAGGGAAAGGAAACTTTCCCCCACCACACGTCCTTGCGCTGAGGCTGGATGTGAAAACGAGCAAAAGCGACGACGTGATGGCAGATGATGTGTTTTTGTTGTTGTTGTTGTGCTGCTTCGGCTCCTTTTTTCTGGTGCAACTGTTTAGCAGAAGCTCCAAGGGTGACCATCGCCTCCAGTTTTTCGGATCGTTCCAGCTCGGCGATCGGTTTGCGGTAACTTGGCTGATACTTTTCGCTCGCCCCCAAGCGACCGAAAGGTGCTTGGCGCAGATTGAATTATTTTACACACGTTTACACTTTGATTGAGTTTTATTGACTTCTAACGCTTTTCCCCTGGTTTGCGAGCGGTCAGAGTGCACACCATCGATGATGTGTGCCTTCACGGTTCTCCAGCAAACTTGCGGACGCTGGTTTTAGCTCTTTTTTACCTGCACGGCGAAATTGGTTCTGTGGTGTATAATTAAATGCAAACATGCCGGGCGGGTTGGGTGTCGCGTGATTTACGATCGAGGCCTGGGATGCGAAAAGTTGGCGTTTTGTCGTACGATTTAAAAAAGTTAAGACTTTTCTCAATTCGAATTACAGTGGCAACAATCTAATATCAACATCGTATCATAAATTTATGGTTAGAATTATTAAAAGATATCATGTTCTGAAAGTTCACGAACTCTTTTGCAGTATATAAATAGTCTGCAAAGTGAATGGCATCGTCCTTGTTTGTTGTTGATATGTTTACAGTAGTTGCAACCGTCTCGTAACTTGCTCCGTTAGTCATGTTACGCTTGTCTGGCTATTTTCAGAAAGGATAGCAAGCCAGACAGTCTGATTTTTGTTTCTGCAAGAACAAGGTCCTGCAATGGATGTCTTGAGCACTATTGTTGCTTACAAACAGGTCCCTTTCGGTTCTTCGTGTTCACCCGTGCAAAAGGCACACCGAAAACCATAAATGATACATTGTGGGACATGTTGGAAATCAAATTTAGCTAAAAGTTGCTCTAAAGGCAGCGCTAAACCCCTGGCTCTGTCATTGCGCTTAAAGAATAAGAAAGCCCAACCCGAATGGGTCCATCGATCGGTAATGGTTTTTGCGGGGGAGAATCAAAAAGTTTCCGCGATTGGGAAACCATCAAACGGAAGGGGCTAGACACATCGTCGCTTCTGAGGTTTGACTTGAACGAATCTTTTGCTCAAGAGCAACCCAGCAAGGGCCCGGTCTGTGCCGGACAATAGCCGGCTAAATGAGCGATGGGCAAAAGTTTAGAGTATTGGCAATTTTACGCTTCGTCGGGTGAAAGTTGACGATTTATGGGGCAATTTTGAGGCAGGAGCAGGAGTTGCGAAAGGCCTGCACCAGGATGAACCACAATCACAATGGACGTTCTTTCGATTTGTGAAATGATTCGTAGTAAAAGATATGATTGTTGTTGATGGTTTTGGATGAGTTGGTGACTGTTGTTGGTCAGGATTGCTGTTTTCATGTTTTTCGGTTTATTTTAAATTAGCTCCGATTAGCAGGGTATTGAGCGTTGATATTGCTTTGTTCGGACAGAATTTAATAGCGTTTGTGCAGTTTTTGGGAAGTCCATTATATCATAGATGACGTCCATCAGTGGAAAACCATTTCGTAGTTTATATTTCGATAGCGTTTCACGTTGGATTTTAAAAACTAATGAAACCTTTGGATAATAATTTAGTGTCGTTCTTCTCCTGGTAAGCTATTTTCATTCTAAACCTGAAGCAGCATATTTCATAAAAGGGTTTCTATGAAATGGGTTACTATAGTCTCTGGCTGCAGAAGGGTGGATAATTATATTTTAATAATGGATTAAAAAAGACATAAAAAACTAATTTTCCATTCCCAAAATCCTTCTTCAGTCATTCTTGGCGCGTTTCTGCACATTTCAATTACCCTATTGCACGAAGCAAACTCAGAAAAGAACGGTTTTTTTTATCCGCAAATTTTACTGCATTTAAGTTTTTTTCCAGCCGTTTTTTCATTATTCGGAAAAATTGAGGTTTTTTTTTATTATCAATCACCGAACTTATTTGATGGATTGATGGACCGGTAGCAACGAGGATGCATAATGGCATTTTTAGAAAATTGCCCCAACCAAAACCCCACCGCAGCGCCAGTTCCGATTGTTTGGCTAAGCTTCTCTCCATCGAAATGGAAGTCATTATCGCCGGCAGAGGAATGAAAAAGGACTTCCGAAATGGAGAGAAAAAAAAGGAAAATAAAAAAAACCCGTGGAATAAAACTTCATCCTAACATCCCAGTCCGCTTCGAATTCACAAAGGATGACCTTAATTTTTATGCAAATTCACGATCGCTTTTCCACAGTGTGTTTGTGTGAGTGAGTGATGTGACGATTGAAAATTAATTTATGAGCGCTGGAAGGCTAAAGAACGGACCGAAACCGATCAGCTCATCATTCATTTTTTGCACCTCCACACGCATTCCGCTGGCCCGCTGTGCGTCCATTGCTTCCCATTTCTACCATTGCTTTTTTACCGTTTTTACCAACTTTTTTCACCGCACTGTCCTCGGGATGGATAGCTTTTTATCCATCAATTGTGTCCGCTTGATGGAGCAGGGAAATTTATTGCCCAAATTTCCGGACCTTTCGGAACGGGCAAGGAGGAACAGATTTTGTCTTGAGCGGTCTTACTGGGTTTGGGCTTTTGCTGCTTCTGATTTTTCTGCCCGTCTGCTGGAAATTGATATGGAAATGGGAAGAAAATTGGGCTAAATCGGTTTGCGGTGTTTGAGCCCATATCCGTCTGGCAAATTTTTCACCATCAATCGCGGTTTTGGAAGGGAGTGATGAGTAATGAGAAGTAAAAAAACTTCATCTCATGATGCGGATAAGACATGTTTTTTTTTTCTTTTTTATTGGTGTTTTTAGACACTTAAATATGGCCTTAAAGCGATTAATTATGTCTGAATTTCAAAAAAAAAGTTACATTTTACTTTTATAACCTTTGCTTACCTAGAAATAACTAGTCTAGTCCAACTGTGGGTACACAAAACACCTTACAGTTAAAAATAAAACCACCTTGTACAGTGTACCCAACCAAGCAAGTGAATATTGCTGTGCCAGATAATTGTTTGATTGTTATCCAAAAGCAGCTGTTCGTGTAACACCGCAATGGATGGTTGGTTGGCACGTGAAGAAACGGTTACCAGTCGGTACCGTTTAGCCATTGGGTTGGCGCTAAATCGCACGACTGGCACATCGCACGACTGGTAAAGATTCACGCTACATGAAAACAACAAAATTTCGCTTGTTGCGTTCCGCTTGTACGGTGGAATGTCGTTCGTAAATTTGAAGCAATTTGCCATTTGCCTAGGATGCCGGTGCCGATGGGTTTTGTGTGCGAGTAAGCCTTGTATTTGTTATCCGTAACCTGTACCGATTGGTGGAGGTCTGGATTGCTTTGCTGATTAATTGCAACGAAAGCGATTCGTCCGCGATTCCAATATCGGTCAGTGAGCAAAAGCAAAAGTCTAGCATAGGAACGTTGGAGGTGATTGGGAAGAGTTGTATCCGGGACGAATAATTTAGTGCGGTTTGAAAAACGCCGCCCTGGCATGCTACGGTGAAGGGAAAATGGGGTTCTTCAGGGTCATTGATTTGTTGAGGATGTATGTACAAAGTTGCAAATTAGAGCAGTTATTGATTTTTTTATGGAGAGAAAAATTAAGTGATAAATTCACTATTTTAGTCCAAAAATGTGTCGCGTAGCTAGGAGTAAGACCGTGTAAGTCCATTTAGGGAATCTGTGTATACCCAGTTAGACAGGAACATTTATTTGAGGTACCCATTACACCTTAAAACAATAGGGAGAAAGAAGGATGATCATATTAGTTGTGAGTAGGACATTTGTAGCACATTCTGAGAGCTTTCAGACATAAGAAAATGTCGAGATCTATCAGCTATCACAGATTCTTTTTTTGCTCTCTAAGTCTAATAAGACGAGAGATGTTGAAACATTAAATCAGACACGAGCACTGAAATTATAGACATTAGTACGATTGATGCTCTGAATATTGGAATTGGAGTAAAACAAAGCCCTAAAAACTCCACGTTTTTGTTTAACATTATGATTCTTGAAGTTGATCGCTTTTTTTATATTATTTTGAGTTCATTTACTGTTCCTAGATGCTAAAGAGTGCATCAGGGAACATCCTTGAACAGATACTATCATTCCAAAAAAAGCACCATAACAAAGAATTTCCCTGTACGGTATCAAACAGTACTGTAATGAAATTGAATTAATTCTAGCAAATTTCCTACAACCTATCTCACTGCACTGCCGCTCTCTGCATCGTTTAACACCAGACGAATCCATCCTAACAGACAGTACGGCTACTACTCCACGCACATGAAACGATCGAGCGTGGAAACGATCCGTCTGCCAGCATCACTCACTCATCACGGGCAGTGGTGCGGGCCGGGCAATTTTTCTTTATTCGAGCACCGAGGAGTGTAGTTGGATAAATTATTCCGTTAATTTATGTCCTGTTTTGTTCTCGGTTAACGGTACCTACTTTCGGTAGCCTACGTACTCTAGGGGGCCTGCTGCCTCAGATGCTTGGTCGGAACGTTTGCAAGTGCGTGCCAGCTTGGCCTCCTTACCAACGGAAGAGTGACCATTTGCTACCGTACTGGCAGCAGTATCCTGCGCTCGTAAACCGGAAATAGCTATAGCAAATTAAATTTATTGACTCCAATAAAGATAGACTCGAACCAGCATCGGCCCTGAACCGGGTACAGCATCAGCTCAACGGAGCGAGAGTAAAAGTTAATCATGATTCTGCAGTAGCCTTACTGGGGGGGAGCAAATCGAAATGGGTGGGTGAACACATTTGGCGCCAGTTACTGAGCGCCGAACCGTTTAATGTTCTCGTTTACCGGCTTAGGGAGAGAGAAAGAGAGAGATACTGAAACAGAGTGACCGGTAGACACTTTCCCATAAATGGCAAAACGCAAGAAACGCTGGGGAACAGCAAAAGATCCCCAAAACCGAGTGCGGCATTCGGTGGAATCATTTGGGGAAGTAGTCATGAGTAAAAGGACGACTGGTCACAAGTCGTCGAAATTCTTGATTGGTCATCGCGTTGCGTATTGGTGCGATGCATTTATTTCTGATCTTGGTTTTGGGTGCGATTGGTGATTTTTCCCCAGCAGCATTTTGTGTGCTGTGTGGCAAAGATTTGGGGAAATTGGGTTGACGACAGTCGGACGTGAAAAGATTCGTAATAGGTGCATGGGTGGAGATCTTCGTTCGTTCGTTATGGCTTCACGGTGGATGATGCGTGCTGGATGATTGTTATCAGTCGCATTAGATGCTAAATTTATGATTCCTTGAATAGATGGGTAAATGAAAAACTGGAGCCGTTTATTTGCAGCAAAAGATTGTTCATTCGATTGCGCAAACGAGGATATTGTAGGGGAAGAGTAAATTATAAAAATAGAGAGAAAGGGAAGTTTTATTGGATGAATGTTTGGTTGTAAACTATAAATATTGGATCATTTAATTAACATTTGAACAGTTTTGTACAGTCGAATATTCTGCTCATTTGTAACATTCTTAGCATTGTATTTCAAAATACGTAGTTACAGATTTTGAAGCATATCGAACGTGGCTAATACGTTATGTGTAAAAAAACAAAAAAAAAAAGCTTTTTTTTCAATAAAATTATAAAATACATGAGAAAAGAATTACATCATATTCAGTGTTACCATAAATTCAAGTAAGATTGATATCTTTGATATCTTAATGCATTAAGCTATATTTTAGATATAGTTTAATTATCATTAGAGGATGTACAGTGCCAAACATAAATGTAAGAAAAACCAAATATCTATCCATCTAAATAGCCTCCATTTGAAGTTAACAGACTCTTATAACTAGAAACGATATCATCGCTGCAAATCAAACCCCTGCATATGGCACTATCCTTCTTGCAGATCGCAAAAATGATTGTACACTGTGTCGGTAAATGCCTTCCCTCATTCGGTACCATTCACACTACATGACCATTAAAACTTTTCCAGGCAAACACCGCCCGGAGCCAATCGTCACCAGCGAACCAGTGGAATCGTACCGTCGTGCCAGCCAGCAGAGCCGCTTCTTTGCCCCGAAGAATGGCGCTCGGGAAAAGTTCACCTCACTGCAAAACGGCACCAGCGGCATGCTTGCCAAATATTGTGCATCCATGAAAACTTTTTAAGGGGGGGAAAGGGGTATCCGAAACCCTGCAACACTGCCATACGCCGTGAGCAGCAATGCAGCGACTGCGACTGGCAAGGCATAAGGAGCAGCATAAGGAGGACATCCATGACACGAACATGATGCAGTCAGTGCTTCCCATGTGTGTGAGTCTGTCTGTTTGCGGAGATATATCAGTTCCAATTGCGTACAGCTTCTTGTCGCAAGGGTGGAAAGTGGATGAAGTTTTTTTTTGTTTTAGTGCATTGAAACATTCGTACATCCCGGGGAACGGACGGACGTGCGGATGAAGATGACGCCTGTGGGCCAATTTTGACGACGCAAGATGACGTAGCGAGCGAGTGATGGTGGTGGTGCGGCACCAACGTACACAAATAAAATTGTCTAATAGTCACGTTCGTCAAATAAGTTCACAAAGAAGCTAGCAGTGTGCGATGCGTTCTTTTGAGGATCATTTGCACGAAGCTCGTTTTAAGAAGCGAAAGACACCGGGCACCGCTTAACCCGCATGTGAAGTGTTTCAGGGACTCTCCTTCTGCTGTCATCCTCTGAAATAAGGCGGTATCAGAAGACGAGACGCTGGGGATTTTAGAGCTTGCTGTCACGAAAACACATTGGCAAGCTGGGAAGGGGGAGGTAAACGATTTCAACACACACACACATACGGTGCCTGGGTAGTGGTGCATCAAAAGTTTCGTGTGACTATGTTTGGCAAGCAGTAGTACATCACGTTGTTCGCGTATTCGAGGCTGGAAGCGCAACCATTTTCCCCCGAACCCCGGGACAGTGTGTCGACGTGAGTCGACAGGGTAAACATTTGCACCGACTGCATTAGGTGGGCAAGATGGAGCAGCAGCAACAGCAGGGAAAGGTTTTGATTGGCACTCGCGTACGAAGCTGTGCCAGCTTTGGTTCGGAATCGGTGTTACGGTTAGCGTATGCTCACGTGCTTGATGCATGAACTTAGCACGATCCTTGGGGAGGGCGGGAATGGGTGTCGTTTTGTGACGGAACCACAGCACAGTAGTTTGATTGGGTTGATTTTTCTGATTTTATTGGCCGTTTATTGTATGAGGTACTGAAGCTAGACTGGCAGCAAGGGATTGTTGCAAAGGGGGACGAAAAAAAGTAACGAAATGCAATTTTTGGTACCCAAATTACTACATCATTTACACAATTGAACCATATAGTGGAACACCATGAAGTCTGAGCGGTTCATGGGGTCACACTAACGACGATGGATGTGTAGCATTCGGTGGCTGTATAAATTGATGTACACGCAGATTTTACTTTATAAAGTATGAGCATATAAATGATCTAAGACGAGCTAAGAGATGATCAGACAACAGGATATAAAGCATCGCGTAACAAAGCAGATTATTTTTAACAAAAGTAGAGCCAATATTAGATGAATTATCAAACTCGAGATCTTCTTGAAATTTATCTTAAAATAGATCTCGACAGAAGAACCAGTATAGCAGCACACGTTATAAATGCATATGTGATAGTTTGGATATTGGAAGTATCGAATGCAGATAACCAGATTTTTAATTTTATTCGTGTAAATTTGATGTTATGATTATGTTTCACGTATCAGCATTCTAGAATATGCCAATCCCTGGTAAGAAGATTTGTAATGGTACCAACATATAGCTTTTGGGTCCACTTTATCCATATAAACTCCATTCAGATTCGAGTAGTGACACTCTTTGTACCACCATGCTCCCTCGTTCTCGGTAGCGCAGTTTCCACCTGTACTATCATTGTCCCGATCCTTGGTCGAGAACTTCATCCCTTTGTGGTGATCTAATGAATCTCCTGCTGTTCCTGTGTACGTTCCTAGTTTTGCTAGTGGATATTGTTCTGCCTCACTGCCAATCGCAAACTCACTATATCGTGCGTAAACGTAGTTTCCGGAGAAATCTTTCAACTCCACTAATAATTCGTAGGAGCGTGCTGAAGTCAACCAATGTAAACGATCCAAACCAAGCCAAAACTCTCCATCTACAGTTCCGAATCTATTCCGGTACTCGACCCAGTTGCGATAAAAGTCCAACGATCCGTTAAACCGATGCTGAATCACTAGCCAGCCTCCTCCGAAAGTCGTTTGATCGCAGTACCCCAGGAATGGTTCGTCGTTTTCGGTTGGTTGTATCAGATACTTGCCCGATTGCTTCGATGGCTCTTCCTTGCACGAGCGAACGGGGGTTTTCGTCGATGTAGACCAAAAACTGCCCTTGAATTGACCTCGATCTTCCTTTGACGATAGCATTTGGATCTCGTTCCGCATTTGTTCGTGGTTGGCGCAGGCCTCCTGTTGCGAGAGCATTTTATTCGACTGTGTCTTCAGTGCGGTTGGATTGTGACCGATCGCTTGACTCAGTTGGCTTATGGCCCCCGTAACTTCCGACTGCTTCTGGTCGATGGTCCACAATAGTTCATCCATAAGAGTCTCCTGATGGGTCAGCTTCAGCTCGATAGTCTCTCGGTCCTCCTTCATCGCGAGCTCCATTGCGATCAGTTTGTACTGGAGGTATTCTAGCTTGGCTGTAATGACCTCGTATCCAAAGCCTGTGTGGGATGGATGTGAATCATTTTGCTCGATACCGTGCACTTTTGGTGTTGAAAACAAAACTACCACAAGGCACAAAAACACTGAATAAACGTTGATGGTCATTTAGAACCAATTATCACAATGGAATGTGGCTGAGCAATGGCGTATGTGGCTTCTTTTTATAGTGCCGCTTTGTAGGTCTGGTTGGATTGAAATTCTCAAGACAGCAACTGATTCCCACGACTTGGCTTTCAGCACACCATAGTAAGTAAATTATCTGATTGGTCATCTGTGTTCTGCTGTATGCATGAAACGTTTGGATGCGGTCTCAAAAAGTGCGATAACGTATGCAAAAATAATGCGGTCTGCCTTATCAGTCGTTTAGTGTGCTGTTTTAGTTGTGCCTTTTTATTTCAAGTGGCAGGGTCAGTGAGGTTTATTATAACTGTGAATAGATTCTCTTCCATAAATGTGTTGCTTATAGTAGTTTTTTTATTTTAGTAGTGCGATCACGTCTATAACTTCATAAGTTGATGCCTTATCATAACGCACAGCATTCCGGCGTGTCACCAGACGAAGAATGAAGATGCAGCGATAATACACCAAACATATGCAACTGTTAACTGGTTCTGGAAATTCAACTGAGCTTGGAATGGATGCATGTTTGTTTTACTTTATTGATTAAAACGCGTTAAATTTCGCGAACCAACATTCTTGAGTATGCTAAACCCAAATAGGAGGATTTGTAAAAATACCAGCTTATAGATTTTCCACTTGTACTATTCATATAACGACCATTTAGATTTGAAGTGTTAGCACAACTATACCACCAAGCTCCTCCGTATATGGGAGCACAGCTTTTATCGGGATAGTCATCATTGTCCCGATCCTTGGTCGAAAACTTCATCCCTTTATGATATTCTAATCCATCTCTTACTGTTCCTGAAGACAATTTAACCTTATTTAACATATATTGCTCTGCCTCGCTGCCTATTTCGAACTCGCTATGCAGTGCGTAAAAATAGTTTCCATCGAAATCTTTCATCTCAACCAACAGCTCGTGTTGTCGTGCCTGCGTAATACGATGCAAGTGTTCCAAGCCGAGCCAAAACTCTCCATCCAGGTTTCCAAACCCGTTCCGATACTAATCCCAGTTGCGATCAAAGTCCACCGATCCATTAAAACGATACTGGAACACAAGCCAACCTCCTCCGAAACTAGACTGTTCGCAATATCCTATGAAAGGCTCATCGTTTTTAGTAGGCTGTATCAGATACTTGCCCGATCGCTTCGATGGATTGTTCTTGCACGATTGAAACGAAACACTGTGAAGATTTAGGCCAGAAATAACCATAAATGGAGCCAGGTCTTGCTTCGATAAAAGCATTTGAATCTCATCTCGCATCCGTTCGTGATTGGCGTTGGCGGTCTCCTCAGTGAGCATTTTATTTGTTTGTGTGCTCAGTGCGGTCAGATTGCGGCCAATCGTTTCGCTCAGTTGGCTTACAGCTGTAGACAGCGTCTGGTCGAAGCTCTTCCGATCCTCCTTCATAGCAAGCTCGATCGCGGTCAGCTTGCACTGAATATAGTCCAGTTTCGTTGTTATCATCTCGTACCCAAAGCCGGTGAGGGACGAATTAGCACAGTTTTCGTCGGAGCAGTGGATTTTTGTTGTAAGAAATATTAGTAATAGAAGGTAGAACATTACTTGATGATCACACATGCTGAACTGTTACTTTTACTTCTACCAGAATGACACTGAGGAACGGAGCATACGGCTGGTTTTTTAAAGTACTCCGGCAAGAGGAAAAATAGGAAACAAGGCATAGGAAGCAAAGCTTATCAGTTGTGTAAAGAAGCAAACAAAATGCTCAAAGAAAAAAAAACATCAGGACCAGTGCAGTTAATTGCAACTTAAAGAGTGTCTTGATGGTTCATATCGCTTGTTATGATTAACACAAATGTACCACATGCAAAAGTAAAAATCATCAAAAAAGTCCAAAAAGCCCACCCAACGAAGAGAGCTTATCAATTGGTAAAGGTTAAAAGTGGTCCAATTTGTCCAAAAATCACGCGGGAATTCCCACTTGATGTAAGCTAATGTTTACGGCATGCATAGTCTTTTAAAGTCACTTTCTGTGAATTCAATGATGCGTGTCAGTCCGTTTGTTATCTCTACTTGGTTGAATCTCAACTCGCTTGGGGTAGACTCTATCGCAATGAGCATAATAGATTCAACGAAATAAGTTGGACCGGTACAGAGATTGCATTGCTTACGGTGCATTATACAGTTTCATTTTTCCTACCTTTGCATGTTTGATGAAGGTTCCAAATATTTGCATAATATTTTTCTACCATGGCGTAAATCATTTTCCGTATCGATCCTCCCGAGTAGGTTTTTGTTCGAAAAGTTGTTGATCTATGACTACCTCTTGGAGCGAAGTTTATCGGCATGCTTAAGAGCACGAAAATAATAAAAAAGCTTAAAAATGAAGGCCTCTCTTTTTCTACAAACCCTCACACGTGAGTGTTTTAGGATGGTTTAGGTGGAACAATATTTCAAGCCCCACTCAAAGATCGAAAGGGTGCGCGCTCATAATTTATCTATACCGATGTGATTTATGTGCGCTACCGGGCCCACTCGGTGTATTCAAGATTCATGGTGACACAAAAACAAGCGCACAAGGGGGAGGGAAAATGCGAAACGGATGCAAAAAACATGGCGCAAAAACATACACATACAATAACCAAGAAAACCATTTGCACAACACAAGTATAAGGCTAGATATTTTCTAATCCCTACGTGCCTACATGATGGACTTCAAAAACCCTGGAAAGAAAGCAAACAAAAAAGAGCGCAAGAGCTGCCGATTCGGAAGTCACTCACTATTTATGCTGCCACGAAAGCCACCTTTGGTCCCGAGAGGGGTTTCACACTGGTCGTGCTGCCTTCGATGGGCAAACAATTTGTCCTCGAAAACTTCCAATGCAATGATCTATGGATTGAGCGGTTGCGCTCCTATCCTCGATAGGATACAGCCGATACAGTGGGTTGGTGGCTTGTGAAGTTTGGATCTTTTTTATTCCTCTCTGCCTTGGCCGGAAACTTGGAAGCACAGCAGGAAATGGTTGTTGACTCGTTTGTGTATGTGTTCACACCCGAAAGTGTTTCGCGAACGGCATATCAGCAACGCAGCAGGCAAAAGGATACAGCCACACTCGTTAAGGCTAAACGCATCATGTAAGCGAACTGATAGCCCTTTTTCCCTCCTTTTCAAGGATATCGGCATGCTTCCGGCTTGCTGGAGTGCGAAGAAGCGTACGAAGATGATATATTTCTGTCCTTCGATCATCGGCGAGCTGAAGGCTTGGTGTTGGGCAGAAAACGGGTTGGTTTTATTGGAAGAGGAGTTAGGGGGATGGAAAATATCTTTCGTGAATCTTTTTTTTTGTTCATTCGTTTGTTATGAGGAAGGACATTTTGTACGGCATTTTTTCGAAGCTTGTTTACTTGGTGATTTGTAATGCTAGGGAGACATTGTTTTTCCCTACAGGAGTAAACACAGAGAATGGTGTATGTTCGTAGATTTCGGTGTAATGGAGTGCCTAACGCACGTCTGCAAAGTGTGATAGACTTTTACAACTACATGGTTAGTTGTCTCTGCTCTATTTTGATGATGTCGCTAATCGGAATAAAGGAGACACAGTATTTAAACGTTGATCGTTTAACTTCTTAGATGGGATGGTATATGTTTCCTAGAAGAGTGCACATTGTAGAAATTTTTCAGCAAAAAGAGAGCCTAATAGAAGAGCAGTTGTCCAACACTTTTTCCTGGATTTTATTGATACAAACTGTTATTTATACATTACACTGTGATTATGTTTTGCGTATCAGCATTCTGGAATATGCCAATCCCTGGAAAGATATTTTGTAGTGAAACCAACACATAGATTTTGCGTCAGCGCTATTCATATAAACTCCATTCAAATTGGAATAGTGACAATCTTTGTACCACCATGCTCCCTCGTACTCGGTAGCGCAGTTTTCTCTTTCTGTAATGTCATTGTCTCGATCCTTGGTTGAAAACTTCATCTCCTTTTGGTTTACCAATGAATCTCCTGCTGTTCCTGTGTACGATCCCAGTTTTGCTAGTGGATATTGTTCCGTTTCACTGCCGATCTGAAACTCACTATATCGTGCGTACGCGTAGTTTTGCGAGAAATCCTCCAACTCCACTAATAGTTCGTGGGTGCGTGCCGAAGTCAACCAATGCACGAGCTCCAAACCGAGCCAAAACTCTCCATCAACACTTCCAAACCCATTCCGGTACTCGGTCCAGTTGCGATAAAAGTCCAGCGAACCGTTAAACCGATGCTGGATCACTAACCAACCTCCTCCAAAACGTGTTTGTTCACAATGTCCCACGAATGGGTAATGATTTTCGGTCGGTTGTATCAGATACTTGCCAGATAATTTCGATGGCTCTGCCTTACACGAGCGAATGGGAGTTTGCTTACTGACCCTCAACTGAGCTAGATCTTCCTTCGACGCTAGTTGGCTCACAGCTCCAGATATCTTCTGTTCGATACTTTCCCGATCCTCTTTCATAGCAATCTCCATCGCGGTTAGTTTACACTGCATATGGTCTAGTTTTGCCGTTATCATCTCGTACCCAAAGCCGGTGAGGGACGAATTACTACAATTTTCTTCGGAACAGTGGATTGTTGGTGTAAGAAATACTACTAACAGAGGGAAGAATACCACTTTAGTATTTAACATGGTGCACTGCTACCGATCACTTAACTTCTATCAAAAGAACACAGAGGAACGTTTCACAAACGGCTGGTTTTTATAGTAACCTAGGGATGGGAAAAATCGCAAAGAATACACAGAAAGAAAAGCTTATCAGTTGTGGAACAGGGCAAATAAAAACATTGGCTTCACCAAACGTCAAGGTCAGTGCAATTAATTGCAACTGAAAGAGCGTCTTGAGGCACCATATCGCATATTGTGATTAAAACAAATGTGAAACATGCAAAAGCAAAAACATCAATCAAGCCTCCAATGCGGAGTCCACCTAAGTCCACCCAATGGGAAGAGCTTATCAATTGTAAGGTTGAAGTTAGTCCAATTTGTCCAAAAACAAATGCGCGGGAATGTAAGAAAAATTGTATGGCATGCATAATCATTTGAAGCCACACTGACTGATGTATTTAATGCGTGTCAGTACAATTATTATCTCCATTTGATTAAAACTCAATCAGTGTTTGAGTGAGTTACCATGTAGGATGCAATAAAATAAATAAAACAATTTTCATTACGTGATTTTGTAATTGAAAATCAATCGAATCTCGATGTAATGAACATTGAACGATGCTATCAAAACCTTATGATCTTGAGTTATGATCGGTTGATTAAGTTGTAATTTGTTTGAAAGTTAAAAATATATACCGAAATTAACTTTGAAGAGCTACCCAAAATTTTCCCATACCCTTCCTTACTGTCTTCTTCAAAATGTATTGTTACCAAACGAGTTAGACCGGTGGCGGTTAGAAAAATGAGCCTGCCCTGTTGTCCGCTTGTGATGATTTACTACTTCTGGGGTGAGTGGTCCATGCGAGGTTCGAAAGCCTTTTATGAAGATCCCAAATCACTTACCAGCAAAATAGAGAGCATTAAACAGAGCGGCTGAGAGGGAAGTATGTTATTGGCCCCGACTCACTCGATCGTCCAATCTTCAAAAGGCCCAATGGACGGATTGTTAGAAAATGGTCCATTAACTGGCCAAACTGTGGCAAAGCGCACAACAACCCCAAACCGATGCTGCCAAGTGATTCCGAACAATTAATCATAAATAATCGAAACGGCACAAGCGAACGTTGTTGTGTTGAGATCATTCCCTTCTTGAGCTTTCTCTCCCTCTCTCTCTCTCATCTTCCCCGGACCGGAATCATAATGTTATTCATAAACATAAATTGTCTGACACATTTGCATAACTCTTCGGAAGATGTGCTTCTTCCGAGTCCGGCCATGGCGTCAGTGCTTGCCCGGTGCCAAGTCAAGAAGTTGTGCGCCGATTGCACCCTGGCCGGACAGAAGCGGGCTGGCCGGAACTGTCGGTTTGCTAGTACCGGGCTTCGTCTGCTTCCCCCCAAGCACAAATGGCACCACCAAATGGCAAAACTTCTAGCCAAGCTCCAGTTCCGAAGTGCGGCCTGCTCTGTCCGAAAGTAACGTGCCTTCGGGGCGCATTGTCTTGTGCATGCAAAGGTTTGTCGGGGTCGGTCTCCCGGGTGCCAAAAGCCACCTCTCCCCCTCTCCCCCTGCCTGTACCAATTGGAGCAAAAACTTTAAATGACGAACATTCCAATGTTCAAGGGGCGAGATAGAGAGAAAGAGAGCAACGATAGGGTCACTCGTTTAATGGGAATAATGTTTTTGGCTTGTGTTTATGTGTCTGTGTGTTTTTTTGTTTGGTTGTTGCTGTTGCAGAAGTACTACGAGCGCAAGTATACAACAAGGAAGAGAACGCAGCGAAGAAGGACAGCTCATTCCCGGGAGAAATTAGTCGAAATGAGTTTTTTGGAACCACGAAGAAAGCCTCCGGCAATAAGGCGGGTGAGATTTCATTCCGGTGCTCCGGCCGTGTTTAGTCGGGTTTGTTAGGTTGATGGGGGTTGGTTTTTGCTTATCCCGGTACATTTGAAATACACTCAAACATACACATTCACACACAAACCATCGAATGCGGATGTAGGAATCCTCGAACCGCTCTCTCCCCAAGGGAAACGCACGGAACGGGCAAAGCAAATGGAACGTATCCGTTGGAACGCAATTCTGGTTTTGTGTGCTGAATTGAAGCTGAAAAAAATTAAGGGCAAAAAACACGAAGACTACCCTTTGGGCATGCAGCCCCGCTCAGGTGCAGTGAGATAAAAACCATGGGAAGCAGATCAGAGGAATAATTTTCAATTACTTCGGCTTTGGTCCCCTCCGGGCCAGCGGGCAGGATGAGATGCATATCGCACAAATATTGATAAAATGCTGATTTTATTTATGACGGTTCCGGTCGGAACCAGCACCAGATGGACTGTGAAAGACTGTGTCTCGGTTGGGGCGGTGTATTTATGGGCTTAAGAGTGGCAGCGCATTTTCCTCCTCCCGCAAGTGCACAGCAGGCCACGGGAGATTGGTCGCGTTGGTCAAAGCACCATGGATTTGTTGGGTAAAGGGCTGAAAGTGATAGTGTTGCTGCCAGTTAGTTGGAAGGCTTTAGGGTTAATGCTGCAATTAGTAATTTAGTGGTGACTGCATTAATTCTCTAAATTTATTGCTCCCAACATCACAGCAGTAATGAGGTAAGCGTGTGTTTTTTTGGCTCTCCATTTCTTCACCTACGACATCCAGCCGTGCCCACTGTGCCGTTTGTACTAAAAGCCATCTCAGCTGGCAGCTGCCAGCCAGCGGAAAACTCGTTTGATCATCCATCCTGCTGCGGGGGATACAAGCGGCAGTGGAGCCGCACCGTTCGCCTTTCAGCTGCAAAACCATTGAATTTCAATATTTAATGAAAAGAAGCAATCTCTCTGTTCGCATCTTTCACCATTTCATCCATCATCTGGATGCTTGCATTGGCGCTCCAAAGCGTTACTCCAAGCAGGTTACTTACCAGCTCGCCCGCTTACGATGATGGTGTATGTGTATGTGTCCCGGGCAGGGAAAACTAACTCCCGCGCTCAACCCTTGCTGCCTGGTTCATTTTCCACCTCTCATAAATATGCATATCCATATGCCGGGCAGCGCTTAATGTAGCTGTAAAGAAGGATTGTGGAGAGAGTTTGCCTTCCGGGGCCGCGCGGAGCTACTAGCGAATGAAAAGCTTGCCAAGAAATGACGTACTTCGTCGGTTCACTTCGCTCACCTGTCTGCCGTGCGGAAGGAATGAGGGTGCAAGGCTGCAGGGCAGGGAGGGGAGGGATTTTTAATACCAAACTAGTGCCGGGTACTAAAGCTTAATGGCTGTAGATTTAATTTAAGTTATTATATCGATCAAACACACAAAAAAGCGGGGCTGAAACTCCAAGGGTTGGGTTAACTAATTCAGCCATTCGGAGCATGAGCAGGCATAAAAGCCCTTTTTCTTTCCGATCCTTCAGATCTCCTTCCACGCGCTTGCACACAAGTGGGTGGGGAGGTGGAGCCTTTTTAAGAGATTCGTCTCCAAGACTCGGTAAATTGCTTCGAGTCTGGTCTCCCGTTTTGTCATGCATTCCCCTTATTCGATTCTGTCGCCTGTGATAATGTGCCCTCCTTTGGCAGCCCTTGCTGCTCTGTTCCTTCTAATTATTTGCCATAATGAATCAGGACCGGTTGCGGAGGGTGCGAATGGGCAGGGGCGCCTGACTCAAAAGCCATCAACAGGATCTCGAAGAAGGCACTCGGCACTCGGCTCAGAGGATCGGTTCCCTTATCGGGGTTTAAGTGCTTTTGACAATTTCATATTTTATGCCGTTAATAAGTTATGATATTTGAGCATATCCACACACTCACACACACTGTGTGTGGTGTGCATGTGGGTTTTGCCAGGGGCCCACCTGCTAGAGTGCCACCGCTGGAATGTGTGTACATTGGAACGGAAGGCAACATTTTATGCAAAGTTAGCTCCCGATCTGAAACGGCAGCTCGTTTTGCAGCCGGAAAGGCGTACATTTCATCTGCCAGTGCCATCCTTGGACCATTGGAGAGTGTTCCGGGTAGGGGAGGGTTTTGCAAAAGAAAAACCGATCCCCGATTGTATGATGATGACAGTGTAAACTTGACAGCGTTCCGCTCTATCGTGGGAGGTGCCAACTTGACTCGAGGCCATATGTGTGTATATGTGGGGTGGGGAAGGGAGTGCGCAGCTGGATGGAACATGCAATTCTTGGCTGGCGAACTTTCCCTCCAGGCGGGTCCTTTTGGAAACTTTTAGGAATGGTTTAATTAAACTTTGGCACACAGCAGCTGGTGGCTGTTTGGGTGATTGTGTGTGTGTGTGTGTGTATGGTTTTTGCTCTCTCTCTCTCACTAAATCGTTACAAAGCCAACCGTAAAGTTATGATGATGGCACACATGTGACAGGGAGCGAGCGAATGAACGAGAGTGCATTTATGGTGGTACTGGCTCATCCCCGCACCGCAATGCAAACGACGGGCGATGTCGTCCTGCTTGTGCCATGGTTACACTACACACTCGGTGCAGCGGAAAGCGTTTGCGATAATTTGTTTGTTTGTGTGGTGCCGGCTCTGCGGTGCGGTGACTAGTTTGGGTGACTAACGCAAAGATGTACGAGCTTCCGGCATGCGTGTAATGGGCAGGATTCGCAGACGGTTAAATGCTTTACGCTCTAAATACGATGCCAGCATCAGTTTTGCACGAGCACAAAAGTTTCCGCGCGCCAATTGGAGCGTGAAGTTAATTCAGATGTTTGCTGGGAAGTTATTCCAATCGGGTTGTTTTTTTCTTTCTTCGTTTTTGCCATACACTCACTCTATCAACGATAGATTATGGTTTGTTTAATACTCTTTTAATGCGAATTTCGATCGTAGAACTAATTGATTGGAAACAGAGCGCTTACATTTGAATGTTGGTTGCTCCATGGCCTGAGGAATTGTTTAAATGGGATATATTTTATGTACGCTTCTTGCTCCATTTTTGCTTCATTTGTTTAATGATGTGTACATCGGCAAATGATACTCAGTGTCTTACATTGATTGCATTTAAGAATATGATATTTGATTGTTTTTTTTCAAGCCTTGTTCATGGATGCGTACTGTAATAGGAATAGGATATACTTTTGGACACATTTAAATAATCAAGACCAAGATGATGGCTTTTGAACCAACAACGTTTTTTCGGGAGATGTAGAAGCTCTAAAAGCTGTATCATTTAAAAGCTTCAGAATGTTCAGTTTTGTCTCATTTGTAGACATTATCTATCGTAAATTCATTGCACTCCAGAGAATGTCACCGTAAAAGTTCTAGCCGTGTGTCTACATTAGTTGGAACTCTTCCTTCGAATTTGACCACACTCCATACCCGCAAATGATGGAAAACTGAACAATCATATCCAACATGGACTCCGCAAATTTTGGCTGGTGTTAGAAGCGTTTGTTACTGAAGATTGAGCCTCTCAGGTTCAAATGATCTCATGGTGATCCTCTTAGATTTCTTTAAAATATAAGAATAGTAGACATTGTCAAAGTCTACTGAACAAAACTGGGTAATAGGGACTTCAGTTTAATTCCTAGAAGCTTCTTGATGACTTTTTTCCCACAATGGTCCACTAACATCATCTAAGTACAAGGTCAACTAGGCATCGTCAATTCTTTACAAGATTACGTACAAATATAAAGATCTCAACGAAATCTTTTATACTACTCTAAAATACCTTAAAATATTGGCCAATAGTGACTTAAGTTTAATTCCTACAATATTCTTGATGATTTTGTTGAAGTTTTTAGATACGTCCGATGCCCGATGGTTGAGTTCTCGACATTGACCACATTTAGTTTGACGGACAGTCTAACAACAACTAACAACAATTAACACTTAGTGTTTGAATAGTTTACATGGAAAATACCAGATGGTGCTAAGAAGTTGAGTAGGACCAACTAGCTCTGAATTGGGATAGCTAGATGATATGTCCGAACTACTCGGACTATCGCACACAGGTTCTAGTTAAAGTTTTGTATTTGAAAGTCAATCTCAGAGTAAAGCGATGATGAGCTATCGGCTCCTTTTATACCGCATGGTTGCTATGCTTTCTAAGTGTTGCTATGTGTTCCACTATCCCTGTGGTAACTGGTATCCAACACTAGACAATCAAATTGTGAAGAAAAAACAGATGTAATAGTGCATCTAATGAAAATGATGCAAATGGGATGCATTTTCTTTATGCTTTAGCCTCTATTCGAATATCTGTTAGGTCTCTTGGTGCCAAAAACTAGTCGACAATCATACTTGCCATCTGATTTCGACACAAGCTGTAAGTTTTCCATTGCTTCGTTGATAATGATGATAATGATACCCTCAAATTGTTTTTTTTTATTTTATCTCCTGAAAAGTGTCTTAAGTTTATTAGTATCATGCCTGTGAACATTATTGTTGATATCAGCCTCCTATGATATCTCAGATAACCAAAAAGGTTCCTATCTGCTTCACGACACCGATCACGACCGTCTGATGGCCGTGAGTCTAATATTCAGCAAACAGCATCGCTTCATTTCAGCACACGTTTTCGTTCGATTGAACAATCATGCTCGGTTCCTGTCGGTGGTTGAGTACAAACCAGCAAAGCAATAAAAATAGCACCACGTCTGATGATCCTTCCTTCCCCTAGTGCTTGATGTCTCAATATCATAAGTAAACATGCAAATATTACGTGCCAGACGTGGTGCGTAAAGACGTCCTCCCTCTCCAAATGGTACAGTTTAAATGGTGGCTGGTGAAAATGGTTGCTCTTCTGTTGCTGCTGTGTGCTTCAAACCGGAAGTGGCACTTGGATTTGCGACTGTTTTTGTTGTGTGCACATTCTCTTCCATACGTCCCGAGACCGTTGTCCCTTGCAAACAGGCGAGCCAATCAAATCAGACCCTAATCCGGAACGGTTCGCTTTCCTGATTTGTGGCAGGCCGGGTCGGTCCCGGCCTAACACTCCATAAAACATCAGCCGCGCGCGCGTTCGAGGTCCGTAACGGTTTATGAACATTTGACGTAAAATGTTTACCGTTTATTTTGACTGCTCGTTTTTTTTTTCATCTTCTGTTGGGTACGCTGCTGGGGTACGTACGCGTATTGGAGGTGTATTTATTTATTTTATTTTTTTACTTTATACACTGTCACGGTTCCGCTTTGCTCTCGCTGCGGCAAAAAGGAACAAAGCTGGAAAAGGTTTGCTTATAGCTGGCGGTAGCGAAGGTTCCAAGGTTTCGGATGGATGCGTGCGGAGTGTGAGTGGGCGCACACAGAGAGAAAGCGAGAGACGAAATTCTGGAAGGAAAACCTCAGCTTTGCTCGTGCACCGTAGCGACGATGTCGGAAAATCGAGCTTAAAGAATTCTGACGATTCTACATTCTACCCCACTTTTGGGCGCTTGTGGGTGGAGATCGTTTAATCCCGACGACCGTCCGGCTACTCGAATGGAGCACTCAGACGGAGCAGATGGTTTTGATTACGATTCGCCAGCATCATTTCGTGCTGATAGGGAAATGGAAGGGCCAAGAGCGCCGCCATACGGCAATCGGAAAAATGCAAATCATATTAAATCTCGCATAAAAATGACAAAATATTATTTGCATAACAAACACAACACGATACGATTCTGGGGAGCTGACATTTGGTTACGCTTTTACATGCCCGGGGAGAGAGATGCCTAATACCATTCGGCTGGCATGTACTGGAGGCACTTTTGGATATGTACTCCGATTAGTCTGCTCATCGTCATAGGAAAGGAGAAGACTTCAAGTACAAATTTAATATTGTGGGATGAATAAATGATATCGATAAGGCGGGGGAGAGCAAAACTGGACACGTCCACTAAGCACACTAACCACAAAAATCACTGCGTTCAAACTGCGTCAAAGCTGGTAGGACCGTAGGAGGGAGATTTGAGTTTTCCTTTTTTTCACTTTCACGTACATTTTACTGAAATGGTGCAAAACTTACTCCCATCCAACTTCTACTGGCCATTGGCTAAAGTCATAGTACTACACCAAAGCAAGATGGCGCACGTACAGAAGAAAAAATGAGGAAAAACATCAGCTTAGGGAGAAAGAAATCAAAAGTATAATTTTCCACTTCAACGAGTCCCAATGGTCCTGCAGTGGGGGCGACTGTGTTTCAATGCGGCACCGACGGTTGGTTCGCTTTTTTTTGGGTTTTTGCAGGGTTTTTTTATTGGTTGATTCGGAATTATTATAACGTAGTTCCGAGAAACAAAGGAGACAGATGTAAAATGGGGGGATAAAAAAAGGATCTAAAAGTTAATTTTTCCTTTTCATTCCCTTCCTGGCGACCCTGGTCATGGTTGAGGATGGGTACTGAAATAAAATTTAGGTAATGAAAATACCTCTTGCAGGTCATAAGAATTATTTCATTACTTTTACAAGAGTTGGCCCCGTAAATAAGACACTAGACAGCGAGATTATAATGCAGTTATGGGAAGGTTCTATTGCGGAAGGATGTTCAGTTTATGTTATTATTGTTTTGTCTTTTTTTTTTTCTTGGACACCCCATTTGGTTCCGAATGAAGTGACAACAAGCGGGATGCGTTTAAGGAAGGCGTTTTAATATTCTTTTGTGTGGGGAAAAACACACACACACACAATAGGAACTGCATATGAAAACAAACCACAATTCCGTTTACTTTTTGCGACCTTTCTTCCCCACAATATACGCGCTCTGTCAGACGTTACGTTCTTTTTGCACGGTTGTTTGATTCTGGGAAGGGTAGGGAGGGTTTGGGAGTAATCTGTCTGGACCCATATCACTCCGGCCCTGCCCTGGTTTACTCATTCGATACTGAAACGGCGCGGCGATTAAAGTGTCACTCTAGCGGAAGGATTTACGAACGTAATCTCCTGGGCAAATTGCGGGTGGCACGGGGATGGACGGATAGAAAAGGAAATGAATGAATGCGTCGTATCAAAATCCCTCTCCGCCTCCCCCCCCCCCCCCCACACACACACACACACACACACACACACACACATATACACACGCTTTTGCTTATCACGAGATGCGTATCCTTTTGCATCGACCGTGAAGGTACAGGATGCTGCGACGACTGTTAGCTTTTCCTTCATTCTTGCGTGTTCTGTTTTTGCTTTCACCACGCTGCGTCTATCGCTTCCCCCCACCGCTCGTCAAGTTGACGTTCAAATTCCAAGGTATTATGAGGGATGACGTTTTGCAGCGCGCCCGAAAGGTGTCCAAATCACATCAAATGGCAAATGGGGAAACGCCGAAACCTGGGGATGGAAAACTTCCTATCTTCTAGGGCGCTGCGCTTCCGTCGGGTTCCGTGTTGCTGCCGTCTGATTCGTATCGTGTTTTATTAGGCAAGATGATTGCCAGCGAGGGTCGGTTTGATTAAGGCAGACGTGAAACTGTTGTCCTGTTTGCGATAATGCCCCGTAAAAGGGATAATTTCAGCTGCGGTTGGGTGTAGCGTTGAAACGTTAGGGAGAGCTCGATGTTGTTATACATATCAGATTGGTTGTTTGCTGTATTTTGTTGGGTTTTTCTATTTCTCATTCAAAATTACCATTTGTAAACAGTCGCTTTTTGTTGCAACATTTTGTACCATGTTTTTCTTGTTCAGTACAAAACGCCTGAAGGTATGCAATCTTTTTTAAATATTCAGTTTAACATTTCATTGGGACTTCTTAATGAACATGTTGCTTGTATTCAATCATTAAAAGCCTAATTTTTCGTAAATTTTAGCAAAGTTCTTAGTAGTATATTGCACATAGTCAAGAGCTCTATATGGACAGAAGTCTAGTCTATTTCTTTTATACATCCTAGCAAGGGAATTCTCCTCTAACAAAACCCTTAAGCCCTTCCAAGTGTTTCAAGCACCTTGCAAAACACCTTGGCATGTTTAATGTCGTCAGCTTTAACTCCATGTTAAAGTAGAGCCCGGTACACGGTTGAAAAATTAAACCATTCCTCAACGCTTCTGTCCCGTTTCGAGAGGCAACCCGGAAGGTTTCGTGGTTTCGAATTCAATTTCTCCACTCCCGGAACGGGACCGAGACCGAGTGCCCCATCGCACGAATCTAACACCGGAAAAAGCATCCACGTTCTCGTGGTGAAATATTTTCAACAAACGGATTATACAAACATGCAACAACCCGCCTCCAAGCCGAGCCGTATAGAAGTCGGACTTTCCGTCACAACGGGCACAACCGAATTGTTTCGATAGGAAACCCCTTTTCCAGTGGGGGGCGATGTGTTGCGATCGTTGTCGCTCGCTAGCCTTGTCGGATTGAATGAAAACTATTATAACCTGCATGTACTGTCTGGGCAATTTCTCGCCCCCGGGATGGAACGAAACCATTTGAAACATTTATGTCCGAACGTCCGCACAGTGCGCGGTGAGGGAAGGCCAAAATGCAAATGCAAACGATACAGCTGTACACTGCACACCCGTTTCTTCTTTTTGGTTTATGGCGAACGTGGGGAGGGACTTCCTTTGTGTCTCTGTATGTGCAGCTCAGTTGTGCCAGTGAAGGTTCTCCCCGGAGGACCCCTGAAGGTTGATGTCAGCCCAGCAGCACCAGCAGTTCGTACCTTATGCTTGAGAATGTTAAGGCTTAAGCTTACCGGTAGTTTCGATTCGTAATTTCCCTCTCTCCCCCCCTCAAACCAATTGTCCGATTATGCTGGTTTGGCGGTTTGGTTGTTTGTGGTTGCGGCCGGTGCCGGTGAGTTGCCGGGTGGTTGATCGTTATATCCGTTCGGGAAGTGTTGGGAAAATAGTATTGTCGAACGCGTCTGCTCTATGGATGGCACAAGAGTAAATAGCAGAGGATTCGTCTGGAGAGGATCAGTCAATACGACTTCTTGAGGACAATTCAATGATTCGGGCGCTTTCGAGCTGGTGGTTTTGATGTGTTATTTGAGCGGCAAATTATTTTATTTAAATTGGAGAATTTCGAAAAGTGTTGATAAGGGTAACGAACGATTGGGATGGAAAAATGTGGTTAGAATGGTTTTGTTTGCTCGAAATAAGTGAAGCAAATTGTGATTAAAGCTAACAAGCCATATGATTTTGGATTCTACAGGAAAATTGTTTGGTTTTTGCTATCGTATTAAATTAATTGACATCCCATAATAATCACACTAAAACAATTACGGAAATGTGAAGAAATAATAGAAAAATAAATAAGGAATTATTAATAAAAACAAAAAATTCTAATATTTTAATAGATTTTTAAGTACTTTTTACATAAAAAAGCAACAAATAACCCAATAAATTTAGCTAAAATAATTATTTTCAAACAAAACTACGTGATTCTGCAGCTGTTATGTCAATAAAATGAATATCAATATAAGCAAAATAGCTGCAAACAGTTTGCTGTATTTTTCTTCGACTAAATTTCTATCATGTAACATGTGGCACTGACAAAAAAAAAACAAAAACCTACATCTCCTTCAGTTGACTCATCCTGTTCACGGATGTATCAACACGACACCGCATCATGAAATGGGGATGAGCCGCAAGTAAACTATATCGACAAATAGCGACATCTGACGCGTCGGTCCTTGAATCCTGTCGTAGAAGAATCACCCCAACCTCTACTCTCTCTCTCGGCTTCTTAGTTTATAGTACCGTGCAACCCCTTTTTTACGAGTAGCCGGGCTAGTCTGCTCGCTCCACGTATCACGTCTGCACACACATGCCCAGGACCCAGGACGGGGTTCGTTCATGCAAGAGCAAACAGCATAAACAAATTCATTTAATGATCTGGAAAACAAGGCGCCAAAATCCACTTACGCTGATGCTTACAAGGATTTGGGAAAGGGGCACAAGCGGCGGGATTTGATCACGGATCGGTGAAAATACGTACAAGGATTCCTTGTTTTAACGGGGTGGAGATGGTTCTTTACGGTGACTTGTCTCGACAAGAATCAGCAGGGGTTGAATCCTTTTTTCCTTTGCGGAGGGAAAATTTGGAAACATGTGAGACTGTTTTTTGTTGGTTGTAAGAAGAAAAATTTGTAAAATAAGGTTGAAAATTGAAAAGAAATAGTTTATAAACGAAAGGGAGCTGACATCATGGCCACAATCGTACACTATAGTGCTACACACAGCAATACATCACTTATGTAAATAAATTCTTACACCGATCAGTAGCACGAAGCAAACAAAAGAAAAAAAGCAGAAACCAATCGTGCCAAATGGAAAAGCATTTCGCGCTAATAAAACACGTCCGATTGTACATTTGTCGCTATCATAAATTCAAATTTTTCACCCTTGTCTCAGATGGGCGTGATGATCGGTATGTTCGTTGTGCATTTTTGCTTATTTCTCCTTCGCCGTCAGAAGATAAACCGACAGCAGTGCAGCAGCAGCAGCAGCAGCAAGAAGGAAAAAACTCCGTGGGTGAAGGTAAAAAGCAATCAAATAGCTCAGGCTGTGCGCATTTAATCGAGCATAACCGACACTACGGTCGGCGGGATTGGTGGTGGGATTATTGTCGCCGGAAGGCGCCATCCAACTACAGCCAGGGTGTGTCCCGTACGCACCCGGACGCACTTGCGCTGTGAGTGTCAAAGGCGTGAAAAACAAATTGAACCGATAAATCAGTCGATGTGTTTTATCGGCCAGTTTGCCTACCCCCGGGGGGTGGTCGCGATCATGCGGTGTCCACCCATTGGTTAAGAGTTTTATGGGCGGACAGAGGCGAGCTGTTGACACACGGCTCGTCGATCATCGGATATGATTGTAATATTTTGAATTGTGTACCGATGGGGGATATTAAAATTAAATACCAACTGTTGGCGTATTGTAAATTACGTATCTGCGTGTTGCAATTTGTACCGTATCATTCGTTATTACCCGGCAGGCATGGCAGAAAAGGGGAGAATGGCAAAGAAACTATTAATGACTAAAAGGATTCTCCAAACACATTATGAGGTGCGTGTTTGCAGGCGTTTTGTGCAGTAAATTGCATACTTTATAAGCCTGAATAACCAATTGGCTGCTAAATGGCAATCCGTTAATCAAACCCCCTGAAAGTATGCAAACCTGCCTCACTAAATTGACCTTTTTGGGAGCTTTTAAACGAAAAATTTGATATTGACTCAGATTCGATTGAAAAAAAAAACAAAGATTTATCTCTTCACAGACAAAAAAAGCTTCGACTACTGCTTAACACTAAAACCCTATCGCCCCAACCCAACTAACTCAAACATTTTTCAACAGTCATTCGTCTTTTTGAAATTGCAAAAGTCAAAAGCACACCCTAACCGCCGCTTTAACTGCCAAACTGCTAAAGCATCTGTCCATAATTACACTACACAGCGAACTTGTGTATGTTTTTTTTTTGCATTTTGCATCGTCACTTTAGGTCGTTGAGAAAACTCCCACTCCCTCCCGTGATGCCCAGAATGATGAGTCGCTCGTCATCCCGCGGGGCCAAAGTTCACACGAAATGACATCGGTACCCTGTCGGTCCGTGTGCCGTTTGTTTTATTGCCGTAAAGTTCTGTCGTCGGGTTTTACCTTACAAATCTCCACGCTTACCCCTGTTTCGGTCGATGGTTCCATTCCGACGCGGCACGCTAATTTGACGACGGGATAAAACCGATGCGTTACGCTTGGATGCAAACTGGCAGAAGCTGGCAGAAACTAACGCCCTTTTCGGTCGGGTGCTAAAGTTAAATGAAGCGCCTGTGGGTCTTCCCTGTGCAGTGCCATTATGGTCGTTGCAAAAGGGGGGGGGGGGGGAGGAACGGGTGTTAACCATTGCTGGGTGAGTTTGTCGAAAAGTTACGTCCTAAAGGATTGCGCAGCGATGGAAGGGTAAAGACGGTGGGAAAAGCCATTTTGGTGTACTCGCACGTCGCAGTGGAATTGGTTCATATTCACAAAAATAAAAGGGACAAATGTGTGCGAGTAAGTATATGTGTGTGTGTGGGTGTGTTTAGTAGCAAAGCTAAAAGAAGAGGGTTGCGATCATCGTTCGGCAAAGTGGCAAGTTCTGCGCCCGGGCATTATCTAAATAGCAATATTTTCTCGAAATGGCTCTCCTTGATAGCTTTCGTTTAAAAGTTTCATTAAGAATTTAAATAGAATCTGTTGCTGGTAATTACTAATTACGAAAGCATGTGCACATTCGCACACTCCGGCAACCCGGAAGGAACCGCAACACAGGGCCACAAAAGGGGAAGCCATCTTTGCCGACTTCTTGCGTTGGGGATAAAGCGAACCCGTACCGCTCTAATGCTCGCTGTTGTAGGAGATTATCCGCCTCGGCTGGAATGCTTTTCCTGGATGAAGACTCCCGTCGGTTACGGAACCGAGTTGGCAGTTAATTTAACCTCCATAGGGTTTACTTACTTAGGCAATGGGTTCCACACAGCGCGTGCTACGACTTCCAAGCTGCAAAGATCTGCCTGTCGGCGGAAGCTGAGTGCCAGCGGACATCTCCTGCTCCACTCTGCTACACAGGAAGTTAGTGTGACCTCATTCGGTGGGAGATAAATCATCATTCTGCTTCAAACTTCAAACGGGCGTCAGATTGCGAAACCACAGCAAATTGTCGTGTTTTAGCTGAGTGTGTGTGTTTTTTTGCTATCTTCCTTTGCTTATTTGCATCACGGGACGCACGTGCATTGCAATTGCTGCAGGTGCGATGGAATCGCATCTGGCCCATCGTTCCAGCGACTGGATTTTGGCGTGGCCACGCTTTTGATCAGGGCGCATTGGTGGTTTTGTGCTCCAAGCAAGCGATGGATTTGCCAGCCCGAGAAGTGAGCAGTCGGCTGCGAGACTACTTTCATCTTGAGTCGCCGTGAGCGTCTTTGCGAGTGACGGTGAAGGATTCGACTCTATTTGCTAATGCACACGCTACTGGGTAGAATGTGTGCATGGCATCGCTGTGATTAGTGAAGGTAGACGGGCGAATTTAATTCATTAGACTTAGCGCAGCTAGCATGTGTGTGTGTGTTGGGTGTGAAAATTAAATTTTAATCTCCAAAACGGTACCCTTCCGCGGAATGGATCGGCTCGCTTGTTTTAATGAAGCGGTGAAATGTATTTGAATTTGTAATGTGCGACTTTGGAGTGTGGTTGTGTTGGATGGAAACATGAAGCGGATTTGGTTATGATCAATGTAGCCGGTGAATTGAATGGTGTGCCGTGAGCAATCACGGTACAGTGATAGGATTTAAATAAGTTAACAAATTAAATCTGCTGCCAAGATGTGTAACTGGGAGTGAAAATCAGCGCATAAAATTGTATACTGACATTGAAATAGATAAGTTGCAGATGACGAATTGACAAATTGTAATGTGATTATGAAAAAGTTATACAATTTAAATACATAAACAAGTCAATAAATAAATCTTCTTCTTCTTCTTTGGCACAACAACCGCTGTCGGTCAAGGCCTGCTTTACCCACTAGTGAAGTGAGCTTGGCTTTCAATGACTTATTGTTACCATAGCAGGATAGTCAGCCCTACGTATGGGGGCACGGTCTATTCGGGACTTGAACCCATGACGGGCATGTTGTTAACAACCAGTTTTGGCTACCTCGTGGGTAGACTATTTTTTATTGGATTCCCGAGTTGTCACTAAATACAATTGTATATGATCACGCGTTACGCAGGTTACGGGAGCACGTCCGGGAGCGGATGAGAACGAAAAGAGACAACGCACAACAATAAATAAATACGTAAATAAAAATAAATAAACTAATTAATAAGAAGATTATTGGTTTGTTTATAAAGTCATGTCATAGGCTCTGAAAATTCCACTTAGACCTTCAGGAATCTCTCTTTAGCAAATTATTATCCCATTAAACATGTTTTGAGACTCTTCTCTGCTTATCTAGTAAGAATTAAAGTTTTCTTACTACGATGTAAATTACCAAAAAGTGTTCATGATTGATTAAACGTTGATCAACGGTTAATTTACGACTTTAATATCTGTCTGCATATTCAAAAAGAGATTTTATAAAGTTGAAACAAAAACTTGTCTGTTAACTTATTGTAGAACTCTGTTTTGTCTCAGTAGAGAAGCAATTTTTCACAAGTAGAATTAAAGTGTTTGTAAATATTTTTCAGTAGATAAAGAAGGAAAACAATGCTATGCATTCTATAGCGAATGAATGTATATTTTAGAACATTGGCCCTGAATAAGTCTCTTCTACGCCCTTCAATTGGACCCATTTCTCGTAAAGTTTGCAAACTCCTAACAATAGAGCTATCAAATGAAACGCACTGATCTAAACAAAACCGGAAACAGTTCCCCTTTTACCTATCAGTGCTTTGTCAAATTGCTTCCTATTATTAATGTATTTATGGCACACTTTTACAGTATCGTATTGCGCGTACCGTTACACATTACCATTACTTGGCCATTGTTTTGCCGCTGTCTGTGATGAATATAAGCAGCGCCAGCAGCGTGTTTCGTTTCGTATTATCTGATAATTAAAACAACAACCCCCAACACACACATCCACTAACGCCACAATTGTTTCCATGGTTGTGTATTATCGGAAACCGTACCGTCTAAACCGCGACCAATAAATCTGTTTCCAACAAAGCATATTCGATAAACATCTTTGAAGCTGGGGTTTTTTATGATGACTTCCTACTTCCCTTGTCGCCAGATTGCCCTGCTGCGTTGTGGCGATGGTGTAAAACAATCTGTGAAGCAAATCGTGGCGAGATCATAAAAATCCCCCCAATTAAACCGAGAACCAGCGGGGGGGTTTTGGAGGTGGTTGAATGCGGTAATAAAAAATACCCCCGCATAGGGCCACTTTCCCGGGAAGCTTTTCTTCTTCCCTCCTCTCCAATGCCGTTTTTTCCAGGGAATCGCCCGTAAGCGAAACCGTTGAATGATGAATTCACACTTACTTCACTCCAAAGCTAAGGGTTTGGCGCCACTTTACTTGCCGCTTTTAATCCATATGTTGGAAAGGGTGCTTCTGAGGGAGCGATCCTTGGAGTGATTGCTTGTGAAGAGGAAGAGCAGAAAAAAGAAGCTACACAACTCCCCCAAATGGAAAAAAGCAAATCTTCCATTTCTTGGAAAGGGAAAAATCGACCCCCATCCCCTCGTTTTACAGGTTGCGGCCAAAAACGATGATGATATGCAACGACTTTTCTTACGAGTTTTGATTACATATTCATGAGATATGGGTTGTGGGCGGGACCGCCTGTGGCTTTCCGTTCACCCTCCAATCTGCACCTTTCGGCTTACCTTTTGCTTGTGCTCCAGAGTGGCGCAGAAAGTTGAGGGGCTTTGGGGGTAGAAATCTTAAGGACTTGAAACTATATACACACACACAGGAAGGACGGGAAGAGGGAAATCCTTCCCCAGGAATCATAAGGCAAAGGGAGAGTTCTTTTTTTGTTCATGGTTTTAGGGCGTGCTGGCAAATTTGTATCTTTGTACCACCAGCAGTAGCAAAAGGATACAAGTTTTCCTGCCGTTGGAAGGGCGGAGGCTCTAGTGCCTTGTCGAAATGATTCATGACTGGGTAAGTTCCCCAAAAAGCCCTTAAGGGGTTTTGGAAGCGTACGGGATCTGGTTGGTGCGAGCAAGTACAATGGCTTAGCTCGTTTGCCGTTCGCGGCAGAATGGAGGACCAACCTTCCTTTGTTGCCTGTTGTTGCTCTGCCGCAATGCCGGCGCCCGGCACGAGGAGCCTGATGGGATGCGTGTTTAAAGTTTGATTCTACCGCGTCGCGCACAAATCGGTACGATTTGGCACCATTCTTCTTCCCGGGGTAGCTGATTTGCTGGTCGAGACGACCCGGTGCCGGCTGGGGGAAATTAAAAGGTAAGGAAGTCTGGCAATTCCTGTATACTCTGTTTACTTCTTCGACGTGGCCTTAGAAGTTTTGATGGAGAAGGTTGGTGTGGAAGATGGGACAGACGGTGGTGTGTATTGTTCTCGTGCAGGGGGTCCTCGCCAGAGTGGTAGACGTCCATGGGCCGGAAGTCGATGTACACGATCCCGGTTTGTGCCATCATTCTCGGCATCGTGGCACAGCAACCCTCGATCACCCGGAGGCGATTACGACAGCTTCACGAAGCATACACACACACAGCCACACACACTAACAGGAATCGAATTCATCATCTCCCGAACGAGTGGCGGGGTGCCTTCCGAGCAGTAGCGTTCGTTGTAGCGTTGCTTCCGCTTCCTGTCGGCGCTGATGCCTAGGACTTCCTCGCTCATCCGGAGCCATGAGACATGTTGATGTATTCTTTTTCCATTCTCTCTCTCCCTCTCTCTATTTCGCTTTCTAGCGTGCTGTATTGTCACCAGCTCTTGGCATTCGCCGTGCAACGATTCGCCACGCTGGGGCCTGGCTCCCGCGTGTCATTTGTTCACCGACAGATTCTCGCAGGGCCGGAGGTTGCCCGCAGGGCATTGGAATTCATAAATATTGTGCTACGCGGAATGATGTTTGAACAATGAAAGCGAAAGTCCCCCGTTTGTGCCCCGGTCGTAGGTTCTTGCGCGGGAGCAATTGTTCCCCACCATCTCCCACATTCCATCCTTCCTAGGGACGCGTCCTGTCCGTTGGTGCCGGTGCTGGGCGCTTTGCGTCGCGCTTTGAATTGTAAATGGTTGAATTTCTAGGGGCCTCGGTGTCTCGGTGGAATCTAGCGCCCCGCGTGAGTGATGAGATCGTCACGGAGCTGTACTGTTTTTTTTCGTTCTTTGTTCTTGCCAAGTTTGTCTCGCTTGTGATGTATTTCACGGAGTGATTTTTTTCCTTTCCTTTCCTGTCGTCTGGGAACAAATCCTGAAGACGCCTAACAGAGGGCTTTTGTGTACCGAGCGAGTGCCGCGGATCGTTGACACGGAAAATTGCGAATCAGTATGTTGTAATTTTTTTGTGTGTGTGTCCTTGTTCCGGTTGCTGATTTCGGGGTTGATTCATAACGCGAGGTAGATGCTTTATGGGGTTGATTTTTGAAGGGGGAAATAGGAAGAGGCATAGCATTATTACAAGGAGTGTCAATGTCAGAGTGATCAAGCACTTGAGATTGTCTACAGAGTTTGTTTTTTGTCTCGAAATGAAAAATAAACAAGTAAAATCTAAAAAACAACAGCATTTTGTAATCGGTTTCGATGGAGTACGCCGAAAACAATTGACTTTATTTACATTTGAGCGTACGTTTGTTTTACAATAAATGATTTGTTAAGCTTAACTCTTCATGATAAGTGTTTTTAACAGATGGATCTGGAAGTAACTGTGAATGATTATTGTTGCTTTGTATAACGTTTTAGAATAACTCCTTATTTCCCACCGAATTTACAAAATTCTGAAGATCCTAGTACAAAACTTGTATAACTATAGTGTGTGATAGTTTAATTCAAATTCAAAAGAATTCCAAACGATTTCAACGGACATCGTTATCGATTTTAGCACTCGACCCATCGATATGCCAACGTTTCCGGAAAGGGGAAAGTAAAACTTTCCCTCCAATAGTTAGCGATAAAACCAAATCAACCCAGAGTCGGGATGAAAAACTCAAACATCAATCAATTATTTAAATACGAACGTCCATTCACACGCCACGCAACGAATCGCAAACAACGCAAAAGTCAAATATGAAAGCTTCGCACACTGTCGGTTCGAATTCCACCGAGTCATCTGGGATGTTATCCATCCGGTCACGGGTGGTGATGCTTTTCGACACCCCGGCGCCAACCCTGGGACCTAGTTCTCCCTCCTCCTCCCCCTCCATGGACCAATATGGCATCGGATTCACCTACGAATCCGAATGACTAATGGTATTTCGTCCTCAATCCCTCAAGCCTCAAAGCCACCAGTGCTCGCGCGCACCCGGAAGTTGTCCCCCGGGAAACTCTCATGAGGAACCGGGCCGGTGAAGTGTATCAAGTGTTTTATCTGGCATCCATCATAACAATCCTTCAGATATTGCAACACACACACACAAACAAGTCTAGCACGAGCCCACACTTCCATTAAAACGGCACCACTCGCAGTGGCGTGCTTGGATGGGAAGTTTTTCCTTCCACTTGTAGGAAGAAAGAAGCACCGCCTACCATCCCTGTATGCGTCAATAATGATGCCCCTTTGCGCAAAACATATTCCATTCAGCCAGCACACACAATAGGATGGTAAGAATGAGAAATCAAAATTAATGATTAGTCCATTTCTTATTCGTGATACTCGTTCGTCAACGATTCTGGGTGAAAGTACTGGGGAACAACTCAAGGATGCAACGGAGTTCCTTCTTCCACAATGCTTTTCCACCAAGAGTTGTCTGTGCAAGAAGAATAGCTTTTAGCTTAGCGCCAATCCATAACGCTATCGAAAGGGAAAAGATACAAGATATGGACTAGGGGTTACAATTGTGCCGCAGCCTAAACAAATGATCTTTTTTTCTGTGTTTGTGTGCAATGTTTCATCTTTGTGGATTTTTCTCGTCCTCTGATATATTCAAGAACTCAGCGAATGATGAGCGTACCGACGTCTACAAGATGTATTGTTTAGTTTTCCTTCCCTCCTCTCGTTTCTTGTGGCATGCTTTGTGACCAGATACTTTAGCGGTTGGATTTATCATTTTATTGATAAAGGCGGAAAGAAACTTCCGCCGAATTGGTGTATTGAGTGTTATCGCTTGCATTTCTTTCTCTGAGCGGGGCAAATTAATCAAACGCGTGATTCAATGGCTATAGAAAGGGCGTTTGCGGTTGGTGGAGTAATGTACTAACCAAGAACCTTAATAAATATTTTCTATTTAATCATTCAGAAGACAATAAGATGTAATTTTTGAGTATTTTAACATAAGGTGTGTATTGAAGATTCAGTGAAAATATTGAAGAATACATTAATAAGTTATACTTCTCTTGAGAATGTCATCCTTCATCAAATCGCAAAGCCATAGAGAGTAGAATTTTACCTGATTTGCAATCATCAATCTTAACAATACAAACACCACTTTGGGTCTGATTGGTGTTCCTTGACCTTTCGTGGCTTTGTCGTTTGTAATGGATCGATTCCAAAGTTAAGAATATCCATCAGATAGGAAGATTGTTTGGAAGGTTCCCCGGATATACTGGTTTGGTGTTGCAGGTCCCGCAGGGACGAGAAACTAACTTTTCCTTACTTCCTCTCTAAGGACGCACACATAAGAACACAAACACAAACAGTCTTCGTACCGTATAACCCTTCCCGAAGATGGAGATGACGATAGCAAGAAATCATGATGAGGTCGTCAGCTACCTCCAGCCCCAAACTATGACATCACGAAGAACGCGCTTGCCACACGGAACACGGAACACACCCCCGGCTTGCCCAGCGGAGAAGAACATTGGCTGGCATTCAAATGAACCGAAACTAATTTCATCTTGCCGCTTCATTACGCGCTGCTTCCGTCAGCTCCTTTACTGGCACCTTTTCGGGCAGGCTCCATGCAGGCTGCAGTCGGCGTGAAGAAGCCCTCCCTTCTGTCCGGGGTACACCGGAACAAGATAAATAATCGTTCGTAAAATGCGCGCTCGGGTGTCGTTGCTTCCAGGGTGATCGGTGGAGAGGGAAGCTTCACGTATTAATCCTTTCCCGGGAATGATGTCACGGTTAGATTACGTGCATTATTAATGGCGATTAAGAACCGGGGGAATGCTATTAATTACTTCGCTCTCAAATTTCACGGCACAGGCGGACTTGGGGTTGGATGGCGAGAGAGAAACGTCTCCGTCCTTGTCGGACGGAATGCAACGCAACTGTGGAGAAACGTCGCTGAAGCCTCGGAGTTCCAGCGCTGCTGGACGATGATTGCCTTCGAGCGGAAATGTTTCGGCTTTTTCGGTTTCTGCCTGTTCCATTTCCACCAGCGCAGGAAGGTGTGAGCTCCACTGGCAGCGTACAGAATATTCATCATACGGTGGTGTGCATGGGTGGAAAGTTTAAAATGATTGCGGACAATCTTGTCGGTTGATTTATGACTGACTGGTGTGTACCGTGTGCGTACTGGGGCAAAGGCTCGGAAAATACCAGCCGTAGGCACGGGTTTGTCGATGTAGTCGGTAGTGTTGAAAGGAGATAAACATTTAATTAAGACAAGAGACCTGCCAGGCTCGCTGTTATCGATAATATCACGTGCGTGACAGAGTGCTTATGATGAATGATTCATGCAAGGAAGCAGCTGGAAGCAGTGAGCCTCTCGCAGGTAACAGAGATTGTGTGGTGTACCGGGAAAGGTAATTTGTATTGGTGTAATGTAGAAAATTGAAATATTTGAAAAGCAACATTTACCAAACACTTTTGACGTATTTTTCACAATGCTCGTCAACAACAATTTAAGGTTATTTTTTATCTCTATTTATTTCATCAGACACTTTTCATTTCGCTTTGAAAGCAAAGTGAAAACATTAAAATATAGTTAAAAAGAACAACAAATCATCGTGTGATATAATTTTTTCTGCCCCGGAAATTAATCGAGTTTGTGTGAGCGGTTTTCGTTCCGCTTTCCCAGCACCATCCCACAATGAAGCGTGAAAACTGGAAATAAAAACAAGCAAACTCATAAACACTACCCACGATGGAATGCGGAAAAGAGGAAAGAAAAAAACTATGCCCTCATTATGTTTACCCTAATCCATGACGCATGGCCATTCCCTGCCACCCTTGACTGTTTGAGATTAACGATTCCTGCAGGGAAAACTTTACACTAAACCTCCAGCACAAGCTGCAAAGCTGGAGCTGGAAGGGACGCCATCCAGGGGGCTTCAATGCAGCAGCAGCGCCAACCATTAGAATCAGTGTCCACCCGGAGGCCCGAAGTGGTGGTAGCAGTGCTGGAGTAAGTAATTTCCCTACTAAAATATGCTCCATTAGATTGGTAATTGGAACGCATCGGGGAAGTGGGGCAAAAAAGTCAAAACAGGAAGGAAAAAAACCCACCAAAGGCACCAAAGTGCGGTCATGAGGTGGCACTTTCGTTCGTCGCCGCGTTCATGAGCCGTAGCATGACTTCCGTAGGGGGTTGCGTTCCGTGGCATGAAAATGGTCCTTTTACATCGATAATTATATTCACTTTCAATATTTGTACGCCGGTACGCGAAGTGACGAAGAAAACTGGCGCATATTGCGCGCAAAAAACGGACCTTCAGCTTTGAGTTTCCCTCTTTTGATTAGCGTGAGGCTTTTCTTTTCAAAAAAGCCATGAACCGTGTGCCATATCAAGGTAATTAATGACTTTCACGTAGAAGGGGAAGCGTGTGTTTGATGTACTTGGCTTTCCATTTGCCTACTCGTTTGGTGGACCGCTGTAACCACAAAACACATTTATTCGCTCCTTTCCTTTTTATATTTTGGGGTGAATTCACAACATTGTGTCAACACAAGGTAAATGAAAACGCAGGATTCCACTTCCCGAAAGTTTTGGCGTTTTCCACTCACACTCTGTGCCGTGCTTTCCCTATTAGCCGCAGCCCGCTGTCACTATCACACTTTCTAATCTTGCATGTTTTACAATACCAACTAAAGGGTGGGGCTGGAACGCCGTGTGATAAGAATTCCCAAATGACCACCAACCCTCCCAGCATTGCCAGTCAAACTTTACGGGGAGGGAAAACTTTAGGTTGATATGGCCGTAGATGGTACCTTTTTACCCTCTGCAGTAGGGAATCTCCCCAGGAAGCCGGTATTTCAAACCTCCAACTGGGGAGGCAAAGCGCTGGGCAACATTTTAGCGACGGTCATTGTACTCTTTAATTTCTTCCGGTCGACACAGCGTGTCGTGTGCGGTGCGTGCGAGTTTGCCGGGATAAAGACCGGGACTTTCAGGCGGTCAGTCGGCCACGGGGGAAGGGTATCCCCGGGTGTCATAAAATCATTGGTAACGAGCAGCGATAAGCTTGCCCGCTTTCTTATCGGCAGGAAAATGATGGACGGTGCAGTTTTTTCTATTGCTTACGGGAAATGCTAGGAGGGAGTAGGGTTGATTTGACGCCCAGTTGGAAGGGCGTACAAACGTTTAATTTAGTGCGAGTGCAATGATTTGTAGCGGTTGAAATTCCTTTGAGTCGTTAAAATACCTCTACGAACGAGAGATTGCAATACATTCGGAAATGTTTTAATTTGCAGGAAGCAAGCAACTGCTCGTCAAAAGATTTTGAAGAATCAAGTTGTTGGGAAGTATGGCTCTCTTTTGAACAGAAGTCCCATTTAATATGACATATTAATATAATGTGAAGTCATTTACAAATTTACAAATAAATACGGTACCAAAAATGAGCTTCAGTAGCTGTAATGATCATTAAGTTAAGGTTTTTACGACCTGATCATATTAAATTCATTCCCAACAATAAAAATAAAGATACATATTAAATAATTTGTTAACAAGCCTGGTTATACACGTTTACTTGTCATGCTTACGGTCTTGCAACGTCATGAGAATAACATTCGATTACAATAATAACATGGTAAACTTTCTTATTTGAAAATCTCCAAAGCAGAAAAATAAACATTAACAGAAATAAATGATAAATTCCGTTCCCATGTCACCTTTTTTATTAGAATGTTTTTTATCACTTTGTCGATAACGATGCGTTGATTGTATAGATATTTCCAAACATAATACTAAACTAAATGCTCAGCTGCACCTGTAACGTCTGACATTTTTTAAAAATCGATTTAAAAAATCAATAATCTTATCATTTTAATACGCTCTTTTAATTTCCCCATCAAGAAAGGCTCTCCGAAATGTGATCATAATTGCATCCGCCACTTTTAAACCGCCTTGCAAAGCATCCTCCTTTCTCAAATGTCATGTGCATCCTGTTAGCATGCTCCTTCTCGAGGGGAAGCGCGATTATAGCGATCGATGTAAAAACCCAATTGCCACCGCTTAGCAGATCGAAACGTCAAATCAGGCAAGAAATTATGTAAAGCACACAGCACCCTTCCCCGGGTGTCCTGATGTTGGCCTCGGGAATCGACAGACACGGCCCAGCCCGCACGCGATCCCTCGGTAAGAGTTTGTTGACGTGTATGTTTTTTTTTGCTTGCTTTCTGCGTCGTTTATTGGTTCTCGTTTCCAATTTCCATATCAGAATCAGTTTCCTAGACGCAGAAGGAGCCAGCCAGTAAGCTACCTGTGTGTGTGTCTGGTGTGAAGATGCACCGCAATCAGCTTACGATGTGCACGGTGTCTGCATCTCCACACTTATCGTGAAAGTTTATCTTATAACACCCTTTCCCCTTCACAATTGCTCTCTCCCTAACTTCGGGAGTGTCTTTTGGTGACATTTTTTTTTCTCTACTGGAAAAATAGAAAAAAAGAGTCGAAAAACCATGTGAAATCATATTCCCTTTGAGAGCTGTGCTGTGACTGTTGAATATTAGAAGCGAGCGGGGAAAAGGACACACGGTATTAAAAATCAATAAACACGAATGCTTAACACATGTTTTTACCTACTCGTTTTCGCGTTTCAGGGATCTCCCTCAGATTGCACAAACCTGAGCTCCGATTTTCCCTTGCCATTTAAAAAAAAACGAGCGGATTCCTGTACACCCACACACATACACACACAACATTTGCATATTTTTTAAACCCTCCACACTTGGCAGCTCTTAGGAACAGGAGCTATTATGCCTTTTTTTTTGCGTAGGGAAGGAGGATAAAAAAAGGAAAATGTACACCATTTGCATTTCAACCCTCGAACCCTCCCCCGAAATTGCTTCCGAGATTCGTGCATCACATAGACGAGTGTAATGTGGCCGTGTGGCCCTTCACAGGTTCACTAGACCACAGGTTGTGTATGTGGGGGAATTGTAAAAATGGAATCTCATTTTCACATCAACCACCATCCAACTCAGAGTCAGAGTCAGATTTCAATCCCCCAATGTGTGTTGTGGGTGTCTATGCCTGTTTTTATTGGGTGAGATGCAGGAATGACAAATAAAAAAGAGTGTACAAACGGTAAGGACCGAGAGCGGGACGCATTTGGCAAAGAAAATTGGTGAGGCGGTGTAAAAGTAGCATTTTCCTTCGTTGTTTAGCTCGTTGGTGCCACGGTGGTTAGGTCCTGCGGGACGGCGAACAACTGGTGTGACTGTCGTATTTCAAACAAATGCACACCCGAGGCATGATCTGCCGCTGCCGGTCTGTTTGTGTCCCTGATGTTGCGACCCATTTCTAGCTTGCTGCAGTCTACCAACCGCTTGGTTGTGGTGTTTTCCCGGAGGGCGAGCTACGGTGTAAGTGATTCCTAACAGAGCGGCAAATGAACATTGGTTAGCCGGCGGGTGTTCTCGGGGCTCGTGTCGGGACTTTCTTCAGCGAATGTCACCGATCAGTCTAATCATGTGTGTGTAAGAGTGTACTACTAATATCAATAGCGTTCGATATCGGTAGTAAACGAGAAGGCAATCAAAACGATTCGCTTTGCAAATGGGGGTAAGTTGATTGGTGGTTGATAACAAATGTGGGGAACGGAGTCAAAGATTTCACTTACGTCTTGAAAGCAAGTGAAATCTCATGCATAAAACATTAACTCACTGTTGAGAGATCAATATGCACAGATATTACTTTACAAGAAAATTATAAATTATGCTCTTAACGTCAGATTACGCCAAACAATAACACGGCATTGACAAAAAATACCTCTCTCTCTCTCTCGCATATTATATTCGCTCTTCTTCTATGGTACATTCACACCATCATCAAACGATGCCAAATGTGATGGTTGCCCCTAATGGCTTTCCCAACTCCGTGAGGGTGTCCCTTTTTCTTCCTTTTCCCATCTCCCAACAGCAGTCAAACATACATACAAATTTAGCCGCCCTCTGGCTTCTTCTGAATAGTATGGCCAGTGTCCATTTCCGCCTCGAGGCTCCCTTCCCGAGAGGCTGTAAACGAGCTCGTGTTTGGGCGGACCGGATGCTAACCCCCGTCGGTCAAAAGGTGTGAGATTTGAAGGGAAAACAAATTTTGCATTTCCCTTTAGTAGCCGGGTGGGACGGTTGTTCGGTGGCACCCAAGGCTTTGATACCCTCGCCATCCCCCTAAAGTGGTTATGGCATTTTGAGATCGTTGATGATGGTGCCTGTGCCGTGTGAAGGGGCTCATTGTCAATGGTGGTAGCAGGGTAGGAAAAATCAATATGTAGATGTGTTGCTGAAGTGAGTTTTAGTTTCTAAAGCGGATGCTTAAAGCTGAGTATGTGCGATTTTTACACGTTATTTGTTGTGTATATTTCTGCGGTATTCTGTGTTTACAGGATCATCCATATATTACGTAATGCCCTGCACGGGGACACGGAGAGGATTCAAATTTGAGTTCTGTAACAAAAAGCTTTATGTTACACATATGGAAATTCCGTTCAAACTCGTATTTAATAGAGGTGACAATGATAAGTTGCATCGTGATCTTGATCTAGAAAGTATAGCTTTAAGTTTGATTCTTGTAAAATGTTTTGGATCGTTTTAACGGCCAAATATTTGGAACTTGACATTTCTATGTGGAATAAATATTTTTATCAAGATAAAAAGGCCGTTCTGGTGGTACAGTCGTCAACTCGTACGACGTAACAACATACCCGTCATGGGTTCAAGCCCCGAATAGACCGTGCCTCCATACGTAGGGCTGACTATCCTGCTATGGTAACAATAAGTCACTGAAAGCCAAGCTCACTTCACCAGTGGGCACAGGCAGGCCTTGACCGACAGCGGTTGTTGTGCCGAAGAAGAAGAAGAATTAAGATAAAAAAGTTTTTAAGCGACAAGCGACGATGAAAGCAATAAAGAATAAGAATTTGACAAATTGTTACGTAATTTATGGGCTCCTCTTGATTTCAGCGTTGTAAAATAGTTGCGTTGTTGTACACTATTTTCGCAAGAAAAGCGGTGAAAATTGAACTGAATGGATGACCTCAGAACCATAGATGGATTTATATGGAACTACTGTTCATATACATCGATGAAATACAACATCATAAAGCAAGTGATTGGCGTAAAATATTATAAAAAATCAAAATGTAATAGTTATCGAATGATGTTGTTATATCTTTTTTCTAGTAATCTAATACAATTAAAGTTACATGTAATTAACCATTATGTAGGTATTACAAAAGCACATACACGTCCAGCTGTAAACAATTCAAAATATCCGCTTGAATAAACGTTTAACGTTTCATTTACATTAATCAGTCGTGTGTCGGAAGCAGCATATTTTATTTCACCCTGTTTTCCCCCATTCAATTCAACCCATTCAATGCAATTCAATCGGTTCCGAGGATCGGATATGAAAGCAAAAATACAAAAAAAAGAATGCACCATCCGATTCCGAGACTTATTAGTGGGCAATTTTAATTAAATATATTTTGTATCCATGCATCTGTGAACCGTGGGCGGAACTGAAACGGCTTGTGTAGTTTTTTTTTTGTTAATTTCCGCTTTGCTAGTTAATTACACAAGCTGCTATCCGCTACATAAATGTGTCAGGATTGGTTCGTACGCTGACAGGCTGACAGTTTGGTTGACGCTCCCCTTTACAGTCGCATCCAGGCCGTATTGCACCCGTGTTGCATTTTATCCGTGCAGTGATGCAGAACATTTTCACATTACTGATTTTTTTTCATCTCACTTGTAAATGGTAACAGGTTTTTGTTCATTGGAAAACAAATGGTAGATTAATCAAAACAGTATTTTATTGTTTTGCAGTTCTCCTTCAGCTGCAACGCTTGTCCATTGCAAAACGTACGTTGAAGTGCGCGCAGTGACCGAACAGAAATGCTTCCGGGTGCCGCACTAATGGTCGAGAAAACGTGATTTGTAAACTTGTGACCCTGTGTGTGTGTATGTTTTTTTTAACTTCTCGTATAATCTGATATTTCCATAAATTCGGTCCCTTCCCTTTGCAACCTTCATTTTCACATTCATATGTAAGCTTTTTCGAACAGAAAAAAAGATTCCAAGCAAAAGTAAAAAAAAAAAAAACATCATGCTCACCCACACGTAAATGGCAATAGTGCACGATTTTCACACGCTGGCCACCTCCCCATTTCTAAACTATTTGCGCCGCACGAACGGGTTTGACAAATTCGTGCACACCGTGGTATCGTGGTTACGCTCCCATTGCATTGCGACACAACCGAAGGCAGGGAAAACAGCAGCGGGAACGACCCGTTTCGGGCGAAAAATGCTGCACAAGATACAATAAATTTGGCACCGTGAGGCGTCAAAAATACAATGATTTGTACGGCGGAAGTGAAATATGGACGACAATTTGTCCGGTGATGTGCAACTGTGCAGCTTAGTGTAATCAGTGGGTGAGAGTGGTCGTGTCGTGAGGAATGCAGCTGCAGTTGGAATTTTTATCATCATCTCACACAGCTATACATGTGTGCGAAGGCTGAATGTAATGTGGCTCTTACAGTAACGCGGCGCTGTACGAACGAATCAAATCAACGTTGGTTCAATCCGTTTTTTTGCTCCTCACAGGGCACAGTTTAATCTCGCAGACGAACGTTTCTTAACACTCGGCAGATAGGGGCGAGCGCGAGTGCTTGAGAAATTCGCCGACGAAAGGGAAAAAACCAGAAAGACCCAGTACTTGATCATCACCCATCACCCGCAGCTTAGCTGCCGTGTCTGACAAGTCATTAATATCGAAAGTATTAGTTTGTCATAATTTATTTCATTCCGTTCCGGAAAGGTACGATTGCGCCCGCTGACCTTCATCCGCCCGGCAACCTCGAGCCCGGTAATCGCTCGGGCTATCTTCATCCAGCACCGCGCGCCACTCTGCTGCAAAACTGCATCCGTATTAGAGGGCACCGAGTCGAACGAACGGGTGTGCACAGAAAACAGCTCCCATTCTTACACTCGTGCCATTTATCACCGAGTGCCAGCGTTGGGTCTGGTTCTGGTGGTTGTAACGAGCAGTAGAACATGGACTGTGAGTGTGTCGTTCTGGTTTTTTTATGTTTTCTTTCGTCGGCCACCGGTTTTGGTGCAATTCGTTTAGTTTTGCCCGAAGGTCGGCTCACTATCCACACACACACACAGGGGATGGAAAGGTGACCCGTAGAACCTCCGCGGGTCACCCTTTCAGAGATGGTTGATGATAGTAATAGGTTGGCTATAAAGCGAAAAATATGAGCTCGGAAATTACGCCAGCCAAGTGTCATGCGAGTGGAAGTAATCATTGAGTGACACGGCGAGTGCGGTGAGAAAATAAATTATCACAGCGCAATGGTTCTGTGTAATCTCGTTGCGAGTTCGTTGCAATGCGGGTACTTAGCGCAAAGAGTGTGGAGTTAAAAGAGAACAAAAGGGTTGGTTAGAATTGGAAATTTTGCTTTAGTGTTATTCAACGACAATAGTTGGCAACTGTTTAATAGATTTTTGAATTTTTAAAGAACATTTTTCAGTTCAGGTTTCCTCCGTTGGTGCTGGATAATATCCTAAAATATGCAATAATTCTTCTGGTGGAATCATTCGACATGCTATAAATCAGGTGGCTCACGCGCGTAATAGAATTGGAACCATTTTTTTTAAAAGAATATTTTCAATCCTTCATTCTTCTTAGGGGGCCATCCATAAACTCTGTAACGCTTACAATGAGGGAGAAGGGTTGACTGCATGCAGAGATAAGGTGACAAACGTAACACATAGCATAGTTTGTTCAACTACATATTAATGTTTATAAAGGTTCATATTTTGATTGAAATATATTGGTATAAATGATCTTTTTTTTCATCAAAACTATGTTAAAAGTCAGTGGTAAATTTATCATAAAAAAAAATAATTAGAAAAACACATAATAAATTAACTAAAAAATGTAAAAATGTGTCGAACACATTTCTGTCGACGACAGCTTTGATGGTTCAGATAATCTTTTAATGCAGAAATTTATCATCATTAAAATAACATTTACTTAGGAGGACATTGAACTAAGTTGAGGTGCTGTAAACTTTATTAAATACGCTTATCGGAGGAAAAGATATCTTTATTTTGCGTTACGTCATTTATGGATAATCCTGGATGTCATATAACTTTACAAGAATACCGCTACCATCAAGCATATATATGGGCAAGTGGTTTTAATCACAAGAATGTGTCATATCTTCCGAGAGTGTCTTTTGCGGCGATGATCTACGACCCGGCACGCCACTGAGTTATGACGCGAGCTGTTCCCTACGGTGCAAGGAGCTGCTCGGTAGCCCAAAAACCCTTAACATCCGCCGGGAATTGCGGGTGTGTAGTTGAATCCTCCTTTTTGCTCCTCTGCTTGCTTCCGTTGTGTAGTTAAAATTCCCCCCAGGGGTAGGAAATATTTATTCGGAATTCGTGAACGTGGCTGCGTTGGCCTTTTCGCTAGCATTTTACCGATTGATTCAAATCCAGCACGGCCTTTTACTTCGATTCCTCGGGCTAATTGAGCACGTTTTTCGCCGGGTCGTTGTTGCACTTTCATCTTTCACCCCTTTTTTTGCCATCCAACCAACCAATCGGTGGATTGAGCCGGGGAAATAAGTCGGATCGGGCAGTCTATTTCCTTGGTGTTTCGAAACCATTTCCGGTCTCCAATTACGACGATTCCGGTGAAAATCGACCATCGGTGTGGAGAGAGATTATTCGGGGTTTTCGAAGAAGATAGATCAAAGCAATTGTGACAAGAACGGGAGTAATAGCTAGTGGTATGAAATGATAACTTATATCAATGTTATTAACATTTACTATATAAGAAAAATGGGCTAAATTGTACTATGATTTGGATGCATCTAGAATAAGTACCAAAATATGCACTCAAGTTGAATCATTAAAATTTTCAGAGAATACATTCTTTATGTTTCCCCCCTGTACCATTCCAAAGCAAACATCTCATGGGGTTATCCCATGAAACGATACATCCGGAAGCAGGCCGCTAACGAACGAAAGCGGGCTCTCCAATATTCCCCGCCCTTCTTACAGAAATCCGAAGAAAACATGAGATGCGTCATTGTAAGGTGGTTCGAATATTGGGGAAAGGGGAAAAACATCGTATGGGGAAATTCTGCCTCTGCTACGTATTCTTTTCATCCTGTTTTTTTTATAATAGAAAGGAAATAAAAAGAAAATATACAAAACTGTTCCACTCAGCATCTTCTTATCAGAGAAGGGTGGGTGTATGTTAGAGCATTGCTGTTGTTACTTCCATACCGATCCCAAATCGATAACGAACGGCATAAGTGTGTCTTATTAAAGATGGGTATTTTTTTCTTCGGTACACTACTGCTAGCAGCAATGGCCAGTGGAGCAAAAATGGTTTCGGTAAGAATGCCAAGTCAGCAGCGATAGAGACGCCGGCTGTAAACTGATGAAAGGGACTGAGCTTGTATATTAAAATTATGATTACGCTATCACATTCTGGGCTTGTAGAAATAGTTTTCCTGCAAGGTGCAGGACCTGCTGGTGGGCGTGGTTGTACTTATGGTAGTGAAGGGTATTTTGGGAGTAGGTTCGATGCACCCGGTGCGATAGAACAATAGTTTTGATTGTTTGAATTTGATATTGCAATAATAGATACTACTTCTACGGAAAAATTGATGACAGTAAACAAAAAATTGATTATTTGTATAGGTTGTTCTGTAGAATAAATGAAATAAAACCAGCCAGTTACCAACTCGTAACGTTGATTGTAGTCATTTAACATTTAGTACATATTCAGGAATTACTAGTTCAAGTAAAAGCTTTTTGTTTACCTGATAAAGCAAACGCAGCATCACAGCTTCTCATTATATTTATATTATTTTTTCTACAACTCATTCCCTCCACATCCTGAGTAATGTTGTCTAGTCGTTACGAATGTAAGCATCTGCCATCGTTTGAGTTCGCCCTCACGGTTAAAATAGCGTGGCGAATCATGAATGGAGATGAGCACATGCATAAGCGCATTGCATCCTGCAATTATGCATCACATTCGGTGCTTTGATTTGTGCGAATCTTCCTCGCAGCAACAAAAAGAAGCGTTGCGAACAGGATTTCCATCTTTCCGGCCTCATTAGGCGGGCGGAGATGCATTCGCGCGCGGACCGCTCGGAGCAACCAGCCTTAAGGCAAACTTCTGCGCTGTAAGCTTCCGTATTGTTTTTTTTTTCTGCTGCATTACATCGCGACCCCATAAACGTTCGCGCGGGACTGGTTTAGCGAGCGAGTAAATGCATCCTATTCCATTGGAAAAGGAGCGCGGGTGGGATTGTTTCCTTCAGGAACTGCACCCGTGGTTGCGAGCGTTATGGGCTTCTGGGATTCAACACCTTCTGTCCTTGTTCCAAACTCGCTCGATACAGAAAAAAGAAAAAAAAAAACGCAGTCAGACACCTCATTACTCTTAATTACTCCAGACACCATTCATCATCGCTGCTGCCACAATTAATTATAATTCTTTCACTCCGACCCGACCCGTTTCGGTGTTTGCTGGTGGCCCCGGCGGGCATCGACGTTCGATGGCAGGATGCTGGATGCCTCCCCATCCCCCTGCACAAGTCCTTAAGGGGAAAGCGCGTGCTTTAAAAGAGCTGGTCGGGCACGTTTGTTTGGTGGAACGGTTTCGCGCTGTTTGGCTCGCACGGGAACCCTCGTGGGCACGACCTACCGTTTGCCAGGGCAAAAGAAAACGTTTGCTTTCCTGTTCTCCTGGCCAGCGGCCAGAAAATTGCAAACGGTAAGGTATGAGCCCCAGGTAGGCGCTGAGGTGTGCGATGAAGCCTCACGCATTCATTTACCCGTACGTCACGAATTAAGTCACGGAGGCAATGAGAGTGGCACACAAGAAACAACAAAATACCCACAAAAACCATCCACCAGCTTAAAACAGGGAGTGTAATGGGTTGGATAGTGCAGGCGTGTTGCAATCGTTGGCGCGATTGTAAATGATTAAATTCACACCACGAGTGCTGGCACGAGCTGGGTTGCATTAAAATGAAACGGAAAGCTTGCCACGAGCAGTGAGCAGCAGCCGTATCGGGGCAACATGGTAATTGCCTGAATGGTGGATACGGGCGACACTGAAGATGGTAGAAGCCGATGGTGTTAACGATCTGCTGCTTGGGTTTGAAGTGGAATCGTGCGCGTGTTAGCAGCTGCTGATACTATTTAGGCAAGGGAATCGGTGAGAAAACGAGCATGGATTGGTTGAGCGGGGTCATCTGTAACTATTGGAGGATTTTGCGATTACTTACTTTGAGACTTTTTGAAATACAGTCAACTCTCTCTCTTATTTGAGAGGCAATGGGACTGTCGAATAAGAGGGGTTTTCAAATTACAGAGGTTGAAAGTGAATGAAAGGTGCATACAAACTAGAAAAAGAACGAATAATTAGTATAGAGTCTTTACTGTTGCTATAGCGAACACGATTGCAGATTTGAGCATGCATCATTCAATATCCATGGCAACACCGTATTTAAATAAGAGGGGTACAGATTTTAGAGGTTTTCCAAATACGAGGGATAAAAATGTACTGGATATTAAGGAACTGTGAAAAAAGTTAAAATAAGAAAGGTTTTTCAAATTGGAGAGCTCTTAAATAAGAGAGGTTTCACTGTACAATCATGCAAGGATGATGAGTATTATTCATTTATATCTATTTATATCTATATTATTGGAAGCACTGGCTATATCGAATAACCTCATTGACATCATAAATGTTATGCTGGAAGATAGTCATAGCTTTTCAACTCGTCACGTTACGTTGCATTTCTACTGCGTTTTGATGGAAGCAGCACGGTGTTCGATTCCTTAATCAACTAATCGGCGAGATGGCTTGCTCATGACCGTTGGTACGTGCTATATGCTACAAAAAACCATTTGAAAACCATTGCCTTGGCGGGTATCATGAATCGCTCTTAGCAAATTGAGCGACAAGCATCCGTATGTTTATTATTTATATTACTGTACAGTATTTCAAGTACCTCATAGCATGTCGGAAATCCCAGGTCTTTGTCATAGAATGTCGGAAATCCCAGGTTATCAACAGAACTTTAACGGCAACATTGATAACGATACTGCACGGGTGTTAGTGGTTCTTTGCAGAATTAATGAAGCATTCTGATTATTCATAGCATTTATGAGAATGGTTATTACTCATTTGTTCACAACTGATCTGAAATGTAAAGCATACTTGCAAAACGGAAAAAAAACATATTTCCATTGGGTAAAATTCAATTTAAATAAGGTCATCAAGGCTCAGTTTTCTGATCCCCGGCAGTTTTGTCATCTGCGGTCAGCTGATTGTGCTAATACTCCGCAGACCGCACTATGGTGTTAACAGGCGTGGACCACGAAATAATTGATTTTTCTTATGAAAGAAAATCTTATAACAATACATATTGGGCAAAATTTCTTTCAAGCAAATAAGATTTAAACATATTTGATCAAAAAACTTTGAACAAAGCGTACAACATATATGTTTTTAACATTGAACAAATAGCCAAAGTTAATCACGAGCAAATGAGGAAGCAGCTTCAAGTGCTAGCATCGAAGAAAGATCTTGCTTTGCCGACGCTGAATCCGGGTTCATATTTTCGGAGTATATCGGCTCGTTCGTGCAAGGTGGAACTATCGAATCAAACAGGAGAGTACTTGATACAACCAACCGCAAACGACGAACCATTCTTGGGGTACTAGGGATCAAACAACTCTCGTAGGAGGCTGGCTTGTGTTCCAGAATCGTTGCGACGGATCAGTGAACATTTGGCGCAACTGGAGTACCGTGATAGTTTTGGAAGCATGGATGGAGAGTTCTTCCTTGGATTGGAGCAGTGCACCGCATTACTACAGAACGAAAGCATGAGCTGCTGGTGGAGCTGAAAGATTTCGATGGAAAGTACATTTATGCACGGTATGATGAACTCGAGATCGGGAGTGAGGAGGAGCAATATCCGTTAAAGAAGCTAGAATCGTACAGTGGAATGGCACGATATTCGTTAAGTCATCACCTTGGCATGAAATTCTCAACCAAGGATCGGGAAAATGAACTTCACCCCAAGCACACCTGTGCTATCTTGTACAAAGGAGCATGGTGGTATAGAGCGTGTGAACATTCAAATCTGAATGGAAGACATGAGAATCCAAATAATGAAAGATCCATTGGTTGGTACTATTACAACTATTCCTGGCAGGGTTATGCATACTCCAGAATTTCGATTCGCGAAGTATAATAATTGTGGAATGTGATTGAAGTTTCTGAAACAAGAGGTTTTTTAATATATTTTTTTTCGATGAACAAGTAACCTGTTGTCCGAAGAAGCCGTAAAACCCGATCAACTCCATGCCATACATATTGTGATTCCTTCATCATTCATTTTCCGGCTCATTATCAAATTCATTCCACTGGATACTTTATGGGGTTATTTTAATTTTAATTTTAAATTGTTATCTTAAAAATTTATAAATCATTTAATAAATATATATGTAGGAATAAATTAATAAAAAAAACAAATAAATAAATAAATTAAGTTATTCATAAATAAATTAATCAATAAAACAAATTGTACAGAAGTCTTATCTCATAACCAATTTCATATTAATTTCAAAGATCCCAAAAACTTGTATATACGGCTGAACGTCTGTAATTTTTTAATTCACGTACAATGCAACACAGGCAATGAATCTGTCCACTGCTGAAGAATTTCAGTAGTACCACCTGGTCCATATCATCTACTTTGAAATTTTGAGGATGAGTAAACGACTCGAGATAAGATTTTGGATTAAGTAACCAAAGCCAAATTGTTTCGTTCATTTTTAGCGACATAATACAGTTGATTATATATTATTGGAGTGATGGATGCCTTGGATATCGCAAAACGTCGAGAACTAAAACGTATTTGAGTTTGTTCGTGTGCTTTTCTTCTACTCACGCCACGTTTGCATGCATACTGCATTTAAACGTAAGCCACACGGTGTTAGGTTCACCAGCCAGAATAATCGCTGAGATGGTCAATGATGCAATCTATATGCTATATAAAAAGATAAAAAAGCATTGTTTTTTGGGATGTCCTGTACCACCCTGGAGATAACAAATTGAATGACAAGCAATCATATGCTGTAGGTTGAAAAAGACATTGTTTTCAATGGTTGTATCATGTCGTATGGAATTTACAGTTTTTTATTGGAAAATTGATAGCACTTTCACCAAACAATAGATAAAGCCACTGTATCAGTGATGGTGATTCTGCAGAGAATTGTTGAAGAATATTTATTCTGTACAGTAATTTAGACGATGAATATAACCCAATAATGGATACCCCGTATAGAGCATTTTACCCATATTATGTATATTATATAACATTATATCTATGGCATCAGGATCAACGATGAATTGCCTTGTTTACCCTTCAAAACTGAGCTAATAGATGGTCAAACCTAACTAATATGCCATTATATCAGAAAAAACCTAACATATATTTCTTATTCTTTCTTTTTTTAAAGATTCAATACTCACCTGTTGTTCTTAAAACATTCGAGATTCCAAAATCTACTCATACTTTCAAAAGGCTCGTACGGAAACCATTTGGTATAGCAAGAGTTTATGTTATGAAATTCGTTTCAACAGCTTTCTTAATTGTTCACTAAATGTTATACAGACATTGATTTTTGAGGATGGTTACGTCACGCTTTATTAGCATTATGTTACCAGTTTCATACTGGCATGCAATGAACGAAGCAAAACGGAATGTCATGGGTCAATGCTATTAAAAAGAGTACAATCTGCTTACCCGAATGAGACTCGAATTGTATTACAACGGGCCAATACTGATAAGCTTGCCAAACTACTATAAAAGCAAGCTGCATCAGACATTGCTCAGTATAAGTAACACGATCGTTGTTGTTGGTGCTAGATGATCATGGAGGCATATAAAGTGTCCGTATATTTTGTGTTGCTATTGTCATTCGTTACAATTGTTCACGGTGTCATTGAAAATAATACAGAAAAGGCTTTATCCGGGTTTTGGTACGAAGTATTGGAAACCAGGCTCGACTACCTTCAGTACAAGCTGAACGAGATGGAGCTTAATAGGAAGAAAGATCGAGATAATTTCCATGAGAATCGTTTTGACCAAGCCGTCTTATTCCAAGCAATACTGTTAAATATAAATGATTTGAACAAAACCATCCAACATTTTACATCGAAGCAAGATCGAGTATTGATTCAACGGAATCCGGGCTTATACATTCCGAGCATATTGTATCGTTCGTGCAATGAGGAACCAACGAAGCAATCTGGCAAGTATCCAATACAACCTAACGGAAACGATGTACCATACGTGGGATATTGTGACCAGACTACATTCGGAGGAGGATGGCTTGTGTTCCAGTATCGTTTTGATGGATCGGTGGACTTTTACCGCAACTGGACTGAGTATCGCGATGGGTTTGGAAGCATGGATGGAGAGTTCTGGCTCGGCTTGGAGAAGTTGCACCGGATTACCACGGCGCGAAAGCACGAGCTGCTGGTGGAGCTGAAAGATTTCGATGGAAAGTACATTTATGCACGGTATGATGAGTTCGAGATCGGCAGTGAAGAGGAGCAATATCCGTTAAAGAAGCTAGGATCGTACACAGGTACGGCAGGAGATTCATTAAGTCATCACCTTGGCATGAAATTCTCAACCAAGGATCGGGAAAATGATGTTCACTCCCAGAACAACTGTGCTACCGTGTGCCAAGGAGCATGGTGGTATAGAGCGTGTGAACATTCAAACCTGAATGGGATGTATGAGAATATGAACGATATAAAAGCTATTGGTTGGTACTTTTACAAACAATCCTGGCAGGGTTTTGCATACTCAAGAATTTCGATTCGCGAAGTTTAATTACTGTAGAGTGTATTTATGCTGAGCAGAAGCTTGTATGTTGTGAAAAGAAGAAATAAAGGTCAAGCTTCCTATTTTTCGTAAGAGTATTATACAAATGATGAAAAAACATGATGACATGTTATCAATGGTATTATGTTTCGCCGTAAATCATTGCTGTACGATAGTTTCGAACCCTTTGATCGAAGGATTCGTTTTCTCGAGTCTATACAAAGACTATTCAATAAAAAAATCATTTTAAATTTTCCCTTTATAAAACAAACAGTGTACAATCCGTCAACTGTACACCCTATTGTGTTCCCTCTTTTAAAATTATACTCACATCCAATACAATTTCAAATTTGTTCCAAATCCTGCAGGCCAGAACCCTTGCCAGGCTAGAATGTACAAATTGAAAAATAAACACGCCTTCAGACGTAATTATTGCACTTATTCAGACGCCTCATTTCCCCTCGACTAGCCATTACGCCTATTACTATAACCAGTCCCATACTTCCTTTAAATTTTCCGCTTTAGCACCGGGGATTGTTAGGGATCACAGAGGAGAAGCAGGTAGCAGTCTGGTCCGAAAAACTACCCATTCACCCCTCCCAACCTAGCCCGCTGTCACCACTTGGGGGTGTACGCTTGAGACTCAATTTAATTCAACTTACGAGTGCCGGATGAAAAATGCTTAATTTTAACCCTTACTTTTAAAACGCAACCCGGCCTGCCCGGCCGAACTGCTAATGTGGAAAACGAGCTGCTACCGTGACGTCTCGAGTGGGCTCGTTCGTTCCCTGCGCTTGGGGGAGGACGGGAAAAACCCCGAGTACAAACAAAAGCGACAGAAAGCAAAAGTTTACGTTCCCATGGAAACGGCGTATGTCCCGGCGCGAAGGAATTTAAATGTATGTATGCTTGTAAAGCTTAATGTCTTAACGGTGGCCTTCCCGAAACCGGGGGCGTACGGTAGGGTAATCTTTATTAATAGTCGGCAAACATGCGGAACCGCCATCCGTTACGAATCCTTGGCTCCCTTTGCTCGCTCAGGAGGAGGCGGGAAACAAAAAACATAGCGAATTCCCCAACACAAGCATGGCACAAGCCCAAAAACGAGCACAAATTTCCCGGAAAAAGGCGACCGGGTTCAGAGGGCACGACGGGTTAAGGACACGGGTGGAAAAAGAGTTAATTTTCAGCATCGAGATAAACATCTTAATTTCTCATTTGCTATTCTCTGTGTGTAGTTTTACCCCTTTTTTAGTACACTCTTCGCTCCGGCGGTGGTAAATGTCACAGATTTCCCCTTGCTCCGTGGGGGAGGAGGGAAGAAAAACTGTCTCGCTTTTAAAGGCAACTGTGGACGACCTCCCCCTGGTATCATTTCAATAGTCACACGGCATCCATGATACCTGATACTGTTGTTACGTAATAAAGTATGCAAATGGAGCTTCTGAGTGCTTGTTTGCATAATTTTTCTCATCGCGGTGAGACGCGAAGCGAAGGACAAAGACAGGGAAAGTGGAAGCTATTCCATCCGCCGCGATAATATGCCGGAAGGTTAGTGGATCATACCACTTTTTGCCATTTGTTCCTACTCTCTTTCATTTTCTATCTCCTTTTTCGTGCCATTTCCCTCGTCGGTAATCATTCGCGTAAACCACGTTTCACGTTTGTTCGGCATTAATCTACGATTCTGAATTTATTCTGCCGCCCCACCAGCGAAAGGAGATGTCCCGCCCGTCATAATCGACATCCCTTTCACTCCGCCCCGGCTCCACTCGTTCGTGTTTCTTGTTCCGCAGCGCAGAAACATGCTCCGCCGACGAGCGCTGCAGACTCGGGCTGCGGAAAACCTCAGGAGCACAATGGAAAATTGACTTCCACTAGTACGGGCAGGCCGACATGGAAGCCCTACTATTCCCTGCCCTGGGATCGAGAGGTAATTGATGGTTAAATTAAAATTCATTTCGTATACACGCGTCCCTCGCGCTCGCGGGATGAGCGACGTGTTGGCAATGAATAAAATTTCGTCCAATCTATCTCGGCCGGTGTGTGTGTGCGCGGGCGCGTGCGATTTGACAGGAGCACGATCAGGGGCAGAAACGCTCCTTCCCCCAGAACCGGAAGCTATCCCGCGGGATTTTGAACCAGGGGAACGGGCAGGTATGACTTCATCATTTGCAGTGTGAGATGACGTATTGGAGCAGGGCACGGACAGATAAGTGGCTTCGGTGTAGTGTCTTATCCGGATTGCTGGGTGAATCGTTTCCGGTTCTTTATTTTTTGACATTTTAATACATTTTGACTTTTTGCACACGGAGGAGGTGAATCGATTCGACTGAACTGGAGGGGCTATTTGAGGTGTATGCATTTCAACATATGTGGAGTTACCTAGCAAACAAATGTTTAGTTTGATTGCTCAAGAACGGATAAGCCTTATTGTTGCTTGAAAGTGATGACGATAAAAAGATAGAAGAAAAAATAATCACTTTAAGGGAGCTAACAAGAGATTATTTTGAGTAAAACAAGTAAAGACCTGTTAATAAAAATAAGAGCAAAAAGTTAATAGGAAAACATAAACTTACATGCAAAGAAGAGCAGTAAATGCAACACAAATAATAAAATTGAGCATGAAGAGCGAAATTGATAAAAAAATTCATTAGAATAGAAAATGGCAAGAAGAAGAAAATAGGTCTAAAAACAATAGGCCAAAACACACTCAAAAGAAGTAACCATTTGAAAAGGAATATAAAATTGTACTGTAAATAGCAAAATTACTTCAAATTTCATTAGATGTTTTTCCAGGAGTTCTCATAGCTGTGGGACACTTTATTGACTCTTTGTTGCGTGAAATGAACTTAAGGTATTGGGAATTGAACTCTATAGCATCCTCGCTGGACAAATGCTGTAGGAATTGGCAAGGATCCTGTCCAAAAAGCGTGCCAAGCGTCCAATTTCCATGATATAAAGTTCATTTCCAATAGGAAATTGTAATGGAAGTGTCCCACAACTATTAGAACCCCTGTTAAACCCTGAATTTTACGCTTGGGATTCGCAAAAACCAAAAATAAAAGATAGAAAAAGCACAAGCTTCTTCGTTACAAGAGCAAACTAAATTAAAACATAACTACAGTTGGTATCACATTCGATCAATTATCGGACTAAACAGGTTTTATCAAGCCATATGAATAAAACTAAACACGAATAACATATCCTTTGTCGAATAAATTTATCAAAACGTGGCGGCGACTCAACACGCACGCACGGTTGCACATCCCGAAAAAAAAAACACGCGAACACTTCTACAACACGTTTCGCTCCAAATAAAGTTGTCGCAAACTTACCGCAACAAAAGTTTTTCCTTCCCGGGAGGTTTTTTTTTTCATTTTCATTTGAAAAACGATCCCGAGCGGGCTCGAACAAACGTGAACGTGTGGAAAGGGAAACAATGCAGCGAGCGGGCCTGCACTGCTGCACCATGTTGCGTGTCGGTGCAGTAACACCACCGCCAAGAGTTCGTGACAGTGCCTCGTGTGTGTGTGTGTGAGTCGTGTGAAAGGTTTAACAACTTTTTATCGTTACTGCTCTAGTAGCAGTCGGGGTCTGCATATGGGGCGGGATGCTTTTTTTTCTGTGTGAGTGTTTTTAGAGAAAATATTCATTCAACGCTAAGAAGGAGCGACCAAAAAAGTGCGCAAGGGTCCCTGTTTTCAAAACTACTCCCCAAAGGGTAGAGCCACAAAATTGGGCCCCGTTGTGCGAATGATGAACGCTTCGTTTGGAGCCACTCTGCCCTTTTGGGTTATGTTTTTTCTTTCCTTTCTTTTTCGAATTTCGGTAATAAAAGAGGAAGCTTCTTCTCAATCGTGGTGAAGTGGCTCGGGATCTTGGCCCCGTGCGAGTGCGAGCGTCCCCTCTTTGTCCAAGCGTTTGGCGTTCGCGATCGGCTTGCCGCGGGCAAAAGGGCTACGCTTCTTCATTATGATTTATGCTTTGTTATAAATTGTTTAAAAACTCATTCGAAATTCATTGAAATATATTATAAATAACCAGCGTCAACGTTTTTGTGTTTTTTTTTTCGGTGCAACGATGGATGCGTTTCTTGCTACGCGATGTTCGTGGTTCATGCTGTGAGCACGCCAACAACACACACACGGAACACGGACACTGTGCGCTGCCAAAAACTGCACCGCTTGGAGGGCCCCACTGCCGGAAGAGCCGGAAACGGTGTGAGGTGGAATTTAAAATAAATCTAATATAACAAGAACGTTCGCTGGCTGGCGAGAGCTTACTCGTGTGCGGGGAATGCTTTTTCGTGTTACCTCGACGGATCGTGGATTGAGGTCAGAATTAGGTTTTAGATAAATAATCATCGCCTCGCAGCAAACGCAACGCTCACTTGACATCGGCCTTTATTTGTGGCGCTGTGCATCGCGCACCGTTAAAGGAAATGCAGCCAAGCTCGGCCAACGCCGGGCCGGGCGAACAAACGAGAAAGCCCCCACCCCCCCATCGATCCGAAAGCTTGTAGATTTATCGCTCTGTGCGGGGTCATTTGTAAATGTTCGTTTTATGCTTTGTGAAACATCTTCGTCCGTCCGTCCGTCCGGTCGCTGCCACCCTCCGACTCGGTGAAGATTAATTTAACCTTTTTTCAATATCATTTAGCTTCTTCATGTGACCGCAGCACTGGCGGTGCCGGCGAAGAATGGTTTTGTGGTGTGGGGGGGGGGGGGAGGAATAAATTAATATTGGACTGATTATGTTTTCCCTCGAACAACCTATCTAACTGCTCGCCCGCCCTCCTGGTAATGGTGTCAAATATTTCATCTCGAAAATTGGAATCCCCGCCGGTGCGCTTCGCGGGTGATTCGCGGTACAATGTAATCGATAGTTTAGCGATGCATTCGATAAATCAAAACCCGGCTGCAGAGCGTCGTGCTGCATGCTTAACTAATCAGAAGGCCGACGCGATGTTTTGTGGGAAATTCAGAAATGAAATTTTAACGCCAAAGAAGCTTTTGTATTAAGACGATCCTTGGCATAATTGGATTGCTTAGACACTTTATGACTTGAAAAGACATGCTGCTATTTTAGAAAGCTATTAAATGGAATGTATAAAAAGGAAAAAAAATCGTTTAAAAAAGCTAATAAAATAAATGAAACACTTACGGATATTAATAAACTACTGCTTGTGGTTTAAATGGTGTCCTTTTTTTGTTATTAAAAGAATAGAAAAGAGTGTTCTTATCTACTACTTATCCTATCAAAGCTTTAAGTTCAAGTTTATCTGAGTTCTGTTTGTTTTCTACATGTTCTATGAAATTTTTATTTATATAAAAGTAGTATCTGTTTGTTTTCTATAAGTTCTTTATAATTTACGAATAGACTCATAACTTTCACACGTTTTGTTGAATTCAAGTTTTTTATATCAGGTATTAACATTTCAATGAATGTAGAGAGCCTTATGTTATGCCACGTTACCAATCTGAAAACATCCTCCAGTATTTTTCAATTTGTTTGCACGTTTTAACTTGTGTGTTTATAACTGTCTTTGTTTCCACAAAAAGTGCAATTTGGATCAGTTATTGCTTTATATTTTTGTTTGAATTTCAGTTCTTGACAAATCAGTTTTTTATTTATTAATAGATAATACAAACTTCTATGTTTAGAATTAAGCTTATTGCTGTTCAGATTTTGCCATACTTTTCTACATTCCACTTGTTGCCTGTGTTTATGGGGCGAGAGGAAGAAAGTTTATTATTGCCGTTTAAATTGCTCTTGCTGTGGGGTTTTGAATTACTGAATCTGTTAAATAAGCACTTTATTTTGTTATTACTTCCAAATACTAATCGCAGACAATATCGTACGCAATTGAGCTCATAGTATTTTCACCCAAATGGACTTTGTAGCTGTCCGATAGCTTACGAGAATAAAGCTAAAAAGCTAAAAAACAGACGTCTGTAAATATTTTTATTTTTATTTTGCGTTTATATGAACCATGCATGGTCATTTAATCTAAATGATTTATCGTTCATTAAAATTTGTTTCAAAGAGAGTTTCAAAGTCTATCAATCGACCGTTACTCTGTTTCTTTCATTTTATTCATATTGATTTGCATTTTGGTTTACCTTAGGTTTGCGTTAACCATTTTATATAATTTCTAGAAGAATAACAAATCCTTTTCTCGTAGTTGATTATACTTTCAGTTTTTAGTGTCGCTGATATCTTTTGGTGTGTTATTTCTAGCTTTGGTTGAATTGTTTTTCAATTATTTGACCCATATTAAAAAAATTTAAGATTGTTTAGTTGAGTCTAAAGGGCAAAGAAGTATAGAACTACCAATTAAAATTGTTCCAGTTTTTAATATTTTGAATATTCGTTATGGTATTCTGGTATAAAACATTTTGTTCTTTAATTCTTACATTTCTATATATTTGTTTTTTATTTTATTATTTTTTCATTTTGTTTTTGTGATCTTGTCGTTAAGTTTTAACAATTTTTTTCATTTTTACATTATTTTTTGATAAGTTTAACGTAAATAAAATTATTTTTTGGTAGATAACACCAAAAATGAAAATCGACTAATTGGTTCTACTTGATAGATTAAAGAATACATTTAAAATAAGCAGACTGTCAGTTATTTTATAAGAATTAACTGAATTAACCCAAGAAATGAATGAAGCAATAGGTTTTGTTCTTATTTCCAAGAATAGCACCATTCCCATAAATCACTTTCACAGACGATCAGCCTTCCACTTTTATCAATGCAAACATCGCTCGCTCTGATCAAATCGATCCTCTGCGCGGCGATCCGTCTGTCGAGCAGCGTTGTGGGGCACCCATTTATGCCAAAGTAAATATTCCTCAGCCAATAGATATGCATCTTCCGCCGCAACAACCCCGCCTTTTGATTGCTAACACCAACGCTGACCGCAGAGAACGCTTTATATGGACTTGCGTGTGTTGGTGGTGGTGATGGAACCGACAACCGGGAAGCCACTTGTCAGCGGGCCACGGTTGTTGTGCGCGGGCTGCAATTATTCACAATTTGATAAACGCCTTTTTCTCCCTCGCTTTGCGCGCTCTCTATCATGTCGATCGCATCGGAACCAATTTACGTTAAATGTTTGCGATTATCCGTGTCCAGCCCGCTCGGGGCTGCCAAACGCTCTCGCCACACTCCGTTGATACGCACCAAATATGGAAATGGGAAAATGAGGGGAGGAGGAGCGTTTGCTTCGTGCGTTCTTTCTGTGACACCGTGCACGGGGTTCGAGTTGAGCGTGATTGCATTCCACCCTTCCACTGGCGGGCCGGCAATCCAACCAATCTTAAATGCAATTCCGATTGCATCCTGCGCGCCCGCGTACCTGCTCGTATCAGTCGCGTTTTTGTTTTAACTGACAGGACAACAGCCCAATCAGCCAAGCCCAGAGGTTTGCTTTCAATGCAAATTAAACAAACACAGCGACCAGCGGGTGAGCGAGGGTTGAGGATGAAGGAGAAACAAAAAGCCCAGCAGTCCTTCACCGACTATTAACTGCAGCTACGCCCCTGACTGACGGGTTGGAGCGGCGGAACCATCCCTCCAAGTTGGGGTTTAGCCCGCGCTGGATCAGCAGCGATCAGCCGTCGAACGCGGGCGGCGATGCGATGTCTTCGATTTGTGCGCATTAATTCAATCGAATGTCGATTTGGTTTCTCCATTGCCTGCCGCTGCCTTTATGCGATTATCTTACGACGGTGCTCAACTCGGTGCGGTGTAGTGATCGCTTGAGTCTTGCTTGAGTCGATTCGTTAGCGGGAAGATGGAAATGCTGCTGACGGTGGCACTATTACGACCTGCCACCCACTGGGGTCGGTCGATAGGTGTCCAATCCAATCACGACGGTCTCCGCCATTCCCTGGGAGGGGTGAAACATCACGGCGTTCGGGCTTTACAGTGGGATTTATAGCGCTCAGAAATAGGTAGAAATAGATGAAATTGATAAATTTCCTTCGGTATTTATTTTGTTTATATTAATGGTAACTCTTATTTTTATAGTAAAACCTCAACAACACCTTATTAAGCTGAAAACACTACTGAATCACCCCGACAATCGCTCTTTTTTGCACTCTGAGCACTCATCGTACCGCGATCCTTATCCGCGAATGAGCGAACCCGTCTCGCTAATGCATCGGAATGTCGCGAACGATTCCCGCTGCGCATTTTGCATCCCAAGCAGCTTCTGTTTTGTGCTTCGTTTGCAGTCTGTGCATCTTGATACTGACGACGACGAAGAAGAAGAAGCAGCAGAAGAAAACGCTACGAAGAATGCTGCCAAAGGAGCGTCGCGAGCTTTTTAGCTTGCACCGTGGGCACAACTACCGGAACCGGAATGTACGCCTTTTGCGGAACCGATCCGGGCAGCTTTGGAGGCTGCGAGCGTTACGCCTGAAGTGCACACCCGGGGGGAATAAATTTGAATTAATTTGACTTCGTTTAGAGTTCAATAAATTTGCAGTCGCCGAGGCGGCCTTGCGTCCAGCCCTGGCCCTGGCCTTAACAGGCGCATTTTGTGCAGTTCCAGTTCTGGAGCACTATTTGTTTATTTGCCCTGCCCCTTTCTGGGCGCATTGGATTGGGGCGCAGCGAACAAGTGCACGCACGCTACTGTAAAGGTTATCCGCTACATTCCGTCGGCTGGGTGGAGCAAGGCGATGGCAAAAGGGGACAGATTAAAATCGGGCACCAGCCCGACCAGCACCATAAACGGGCAGCTCCCGGGGACATTAAGCAGTGCGCTCACGGACGATCGTGAAGATGCACCCTCCTGCTTGCCGGGCCGTCCTGCTGTACCGATCACTGTCCTTGGTGGAAAAAAAAAATAAGATTATACTGATTTAAATGCACATACATTAATTGCATGACGTGTGTGTGTGTGTATTTGCAGAGGCAGTTCGCGATCGCAAGCCCGATTCAATCTCGGCACACTGCAGTAGCAACGTCCACGCGATCCCGAAGAAGAGCTGCGGGAGAGATCCTTTCCAGTGGGCTTCATCTGCGGGGCATCTGTAAGCAGCTGACAACGCTGGGAAGGGTGTTTAGCATTGTAAAAGTACGTAAATGTGCACGCGTGCGCGAGCGTGTGTGTGTGTGTTTACTCGATTTGCTCCAGAATTCCGAGGGCATGCTTCACTGATTATCGAGCATTATGTATGCACATACGTTTAAATTGGCGGGAACGACTGTTTGTACGTTGGGTTTTCTTTTCTTTTCTCGTTCCATTGGCTTCTACAGCTCAAGATTTCTTACGCGCGGGTGATGAATCGCAGCGTTGGGAAGGCGATGCCGGTGCAACCCCATCACGGTCGTCGCGTTGTAACGGCTGCCGGGGAAGAATGGCGCGCAAATTGGGAGCAAAAACCACAAAACGTCCGCTTTTGGGAAAATCGTACCACACAGTGCCTGCCGGGAAAGGTGATGCATTGGCTATTGATGCTTTTAAATCACATTGAAAATAATGCGAATAAATAGAACGGAAAGTATATCCATGTACAGAAATGTCAAAATGATTTCTGATGATTTAAAACAGATTTCATTTCACGTTATTACTGCGATTAAGTACAAAATAATACACGTACATTATTGTTCCTTTGGTGTCTTTCCAGTCGCTTACATTATTTAAATGCAGCATTAGTGTAAGGTTAGCAATGGCAGTCTCATAGAGGCATTGTTAAATGGCAGGCTACACACGCTACTGGTCGTGAGTTCAAATCTAATGTAAAGCAAAGCGGCTGCATAAACACAGATAGGGGGGCGTCCATAAATTACGTAACGCTCAAAGGGGGGGGGGAGGGGGTTCCCTGTTGCGTTACGGTTTGGTTACATAGGAGAGAGGGGGGGTTCACATTCTGTTACGTAACGTAATACAATCCTATCACTGGTCACTGACAAATGATCGCCCACCTGGGTAAGTTTTGCACTTTTATTTCTTTATATCTTTTGATAGGGAATACGAACTTGACATTTATAAAATACCAAAACAGAGGTTTGACAGAAAATTGCCATGAAAAAATCCACCGTGTAATACAGGTTTAAGAGCCGTTAAGGGGGGGGGGGTGTTCGATCATGCGTTACGTAATTTTGGAAGAGGGGTCTCCTCCAACGTTACGTTTTGTTACGATAGGGGGGGAGGGGGTCGAAAAATCCCAATTTCAGCGTTACGTAATTTATGGACGGCCCCTAGTTAGTATGGAAACCAAACTTAATAAGGACGTTTTAATGGGGGTTTCAAGACCATTTCATGCCTTAGATAGGTTCTACCGATTTTTTGAAAGAGGTTAAAACAGACAGTATTGGAACAAATATCAAACAAAACATACCCCCATATCAGACATTTAAATAATAAAGGCATATTATTGATCAAAATCATGAAAATAACACACTTGAGAGTTTTTTCCCCCAAATTTCTGGGGAAAAAATGTTTTACTATTGTAGAAGGACTTTAAAAAAGTGCATATGAATTGTAATGCTTGATGTATACTTGAGAGTTCACTGTAGCAGCTATAGCATGACATATTGAAGGGTGCTGAAACTGTAACTGTAGAACCAAAAGAAAACTGGTACAAATTCCCGAAAGGGAAAACAATTTCTTAACCATCAACAAGATTTCATCTGTCCTGTCGAAGGCTCAACGTGTACCGGTAGTAGCGAACTTAATTTCTATCCCAATTCACCCTCATGCTGGTCTCCTGTGAGCATTGTGCTGTGCGGTTGCAATTGAGCAGTAACTCAGCTCAATTATTTACCACCGAACATTGAAATTGCTCGCTGCAAGCAGCACCGATGCTGCATTTTTCATCACCTTGCAGCACATTTTTGCATAGCATTGTACATTGTCTGTAAGAAAATCACTCCCTTCCACGCAGGAATTCGCTAAGGCAAGTGAACAGAGCAGCAAAGCAAACAAAAAGAAGCAAGAAAGAATCGAATGGTTCCATTTCTGGACAGTTTTACTTGCAACGACCGCTCGGGTGCATCGTGGCGAAGAAGCGGGTCACATCGATTGAATCGAGATCGGGAAAAGTTACACGAGTGCAGCCATGCAGCAAGTGGATTCTGGGCAAACTTCCTTCTGGACGGGGCACCCGACAGCATCATGATCGTGGCAACAACAGCAGGCCTGCATTTACGTACACTGTGGCTCTGTGTGCATGTGTGTGTGCATGTTGGGAAAGTAAACCGTGGACGTGCCTCGGGGCAGCAAACGGGCCGTGCCGCTGCACTGCTGCCATGTACGTGCCCGGCTGTATCTAATTTTCAATCAGATACACAAATAAACTCGCCCATTTTAGGGACGACATTATTTAATGCCGGCACACGTGGCCTGGAGGCAGCCCGGCGGCCCGGACGAAACAAGTTTTGCCACACTGCACACACCGAGCCGATTCCGATAAGCCAGTGCAGTGCCAGGGCATCGGTTTAACTTTTTCATTTACCAAACAGAGTACACAGGGGGCAACACAGTGGAGGTGAAAATTTGCAAAACCTCCCAGTAAAGTGACGACCGGAAGGCTTGCCTGCCGTGTTATCCGGGTGCAGTTTTCACAATTTCGTCCCTCCGCCATCCTGTTGCTAGTGGCGGGGGAAAGTTTTGCGTCCCCGATTTACCTCCCCCTTTTTTTTTGCTATCACCAGTTTTCCACGGTCGTATCACAAATCCTTGACGTGCGGCATTATTCGAGCCCGTGTTTTGCGCTCGGCTCGCACGAAGGGATAACTTTCTGCTGCTGTAGCTTTGTTTGTTTTCATCGCTGTTTTTTGTTTTTCGTTTATTTGGTTGTGCTGGTGAATGTGTCCGCCGCTTTGCTCGGGCATGTTGTTGCGCTGGCATAAGCTTCACAACAAGAGCAGATTATGGCGGTCTGATCACTTTACGATGAGTGGATGTAGGGGATCGCGAGCAGTGAAGAGAGAGAGACCAAATCAATAAGACCCTACTTCTAGCTTTGGATGCTGCTTTCAATTACACTCTACAGCTTGTAAAGCTTGTTAAGTTGAAGCAAAGCAACAAAGAAGAAGAAGAAGAAGAAGAAGCAAAGCAAACAAATTTACGCTGCTTTTTTTCGCATCAGTACACTGTGTCTCTATTTGCTGTACGTAGTTTGGAAAGGGAGCAAATAATCGAGGTTAATAAATTAATGTTTTTGAAACTACGGCACCACGATAAAGCTGCACAATTTATCGATCTTCGGGCGCTACACGTCTGGGGTTGTGTGTACAAATCCTTTGGTTTTATTGCAGTTTAACAACAAAATCGGTTGCGCTAAGCCAACGCGAATTCGGTGGATCAGTGGCTCTAAGACACTTTATAGAATTATGTATTTATAAGCTTATTATTAAGGCAAATTTTGTATTAAAATTGTTTAAGTAGCATTTTAAATAAATGTAGCTGCAAAAAGCATGAGCTGAAATATATTTGAATTGTAGTAAATGATGATAACTACAACGTAACAAATTTATTGTATGGAAAGTGAAAGAAACTGTTGATTTCTTAGTTAAGAGAAATATAGTTGTAATCCTTGTTGATCATTGTTTTTCATGTTGGAAAATATTAATATAAAAATTAAAGTATGCAGAAAGGGGTTGTCGGTTAGAAGTTTTTGTTTGATTCTCTGAAAAGGATTACATTTTAATTCGAATGAATGAGCACTTTGATGAATCTTTACTTTTTTTTGTAATTCTATTTGTCTGAAGTATCACTTTGAAGAAGTCATTTCGAAGCATAATATTGTATGAAAATTATTCATTTTTTATCAATCTTAAAATTCAATAGAAGAGCACAGTTCTAAGCCATCTTTGCGTAACACTGCCACGATGTCGGGGACGTTCAGACAAACCTAGCGCAACTGTAAACTATTGCTACAATTACGCAAAACATTTGCATGTAGCAATAATCGTTAACCACGCGTCGTGACACCAAGCGTTCCTGGAGAACGGAGGATGAAGTTGGTTGAGGGCTGGCAATAAAAAATAATCCCATTAAACCGAACAAACACAAACACTCGGTCGGTCCGGCATGGGCGCCTTCGGCTCAGCTGCCAGCTTTAAAAGCTGCCCCAACACCCTAACGCTGGGTTAAGAAAAGCGTAAGAAACGCATCACGATAGCCGTAGTTGTAGTGCGCTGTCAGTGTTACGATCGTTGTGGAGTATTAAACTTAATAAATGTCACCCCGCAAGCGCCGCAGTTCTGTTGGCTTTTTTCCCCCTTTCTTTTTCCTTCGCTCTATCGCCTAATCCGTGTAAAAATCCATCCCCAATGCCCGTTAGGATGCTCGGTCGGCGCTGCTCCCAGGAATTAAGTCATTCGAATTCCTTCACACGATCGTCACTTGGGTTGCTTGTAGAGCGATGCAAACTACCCACAAGGAGGGAAGCAGGGAAATCAATGGCATATGTAGGGAAAGAGCCTGGTCTTAAGATTAGAAGCACAAGCGCGTGCGTTTTGTGTCGATGCAGCGATGTGTGAAGGTGGTTGCATTACGACTTCATCTAACGGTGCGCGACCACCACCAAGTCACGGTGTGCGCTTAGAAAGGTGCAGTTCGGTTTAATAATCGGTTTAATATCTTCACCAATCCGCTCAGTCGGTGCAGTCGGCGTCTTAAATTAAATCTGCCTTTGTGGAGCATTTCTGTTTGACAGTCAGCTCGATTAACGGTCGACTGGCGGCCCGGGCTGACCCCGGGGCACGTTCCCTAATCCGTCCGAGATTATTTGGTGCAAACGCTGAGGAACGCACTCAAAGCGCGTCATATCAGTAGGGCGACAGGGTAAATCCTCATCCTCAATATCTCGCCTCGCCCGTCACAGCAAACACCCACGAAAGTGAGTTCGTGCTGTTAATGCCGAATGTTCGTGTGTAGCACAAATCGGAAACAATAAATAAATGACAAATCGGAAGAGTATCGACAGGTCGCCAGCAGTGTGATAAATGGCCGCCGCGGGAGGAAGCGAAATGTGAATGTCCGAGGCAAAAAACATACCTTCTTCGCAAAGCAAATGGGGCGATGCTAACGCCTACACGAAATATTTTGGGCAAGCAGAAGGTTGCTTAAGATGTGCGTGACGCTCCACTTTCACACCACGGGGTTGTTGTCTGGTGCTAAAGATAATTGAAAACATGCAAACGACACATCGGGGCTTGGGGTTTACATCAACCCGACCGTCGCGATCCTCCCGGGTGCTAATTACAACCGTTTGCCGGCCATTCAATGTTATCGTGGCTAGGGTGTGCCATTTTCGAGGTGAAATTAAAGCCAAAAAATTTGGCACTCGCCACACGTGGGTTGCTTTGCGATTTCGAGGTTAATTTATGCTTCCACCGCTTTGCCCGCTAATCGAAACGGCACCTTAATGGCACCATTAAGGGATAAGTTTGTTTGGCATGATGGCGCTTTTTCCACTGCACTTTTAACCCGCCTACCCCCGGTGCACCACGTGCGGAAAGATGCGCACCAACCTGCGGAATCGCCGCTTTTGGTGGCACAGTTATGAATATTTAAATTCGAAACACACACACAAACCCGAGGTGCATCATGATTAATGGTGCAAACTTTCGATAGTGTAGTGTTGTGCATTTGCAGTGGTATGAATTATGCATTTAACCGAGCGGTGGAGGGGTTTGGTTATGGAATTTAGATATTCACATGCATGGTGCCTTAATTTAAGCCTCATCAGGGGAGATACGTGGATGGGGAACAATGGTGTAATTGTAAATTGAATAATGCGTAATATTGAATACAATTTAGAATGCGGCACATTAAGGTTTTCGTGGGATTGTCGTTTAAATCATTTGAAAATGAAGAATAATAATCCGGGAGTGTAGGTTTATTAAAGGGATTTTCTGTTGCAGTCGTATGGCTCGTTCGCAATAGGAGAAGGATAGTGCCGCCGTGGTTCTTAAGGTATGTTATCTTATTTTGGATATTTATCCAGTAGAACCAATCTGTTTAACAAAAAATTTTATAAGTTTGAAGTGAAAAGGTACTCATTTAAACCTTAAACTAAATTAGAAATCACTGAAAGTTTAATCGTGTTTTCGCCCGTCCAATGAGAGTGTAATCACAGGAAGGCGACGTGCTTTCGCCAATCGCCGTTTCAATGCGAACAATTTAAAAAGTGATCGTGAGTCACTGCAAGAAGTAAAAAAAAATGGAGCAGATCTGCTCCTGTAAGAACCGGTCCACGAATCTGGTGCTGACAGGTTTCCGATGGCAGTAAATTACAAAACTACCATTTCTATTTAAAAAAAACGACCCTTCACGATGAATTTTGGCGTAATCTTTGCGTGAGTTAAGTTTATTTTAAACCGTTTTGCAAAAAGGTTTTCCCAGGTTTTCGTCAACTCGGGTTGAGAAGTGGAAAGGCATCGCTTTTAGCACTCCTGCGCTTGTGGAACTTGTGTAAACGAGTTATCGTGACGATTCTCAACAGGAGAGAAGAAAAAAAGAAATAAGCAAACGAAACCAAATTCACCAAGTTCACTGCAAGTTTACTGGTGGTATCGCGTACGGGAAAGTGTTGGAGAAAATAGTACCTGCGCCTGTTCCTGCGCTTTTTCCTCAAGCTCGTGGCACTCTTGGATGTCGGGGTGGGAAGTAAACTTTCCGTCAGGGGACGTTTGCGGACTTTAGCGCTGCTGTAAATCGAAGTTTAGCAAGTAATAAAGCAAGTGTCGCGCTAACCGAACGAAGGAAGGCTTGTTTTTTGCTTCTTCCCGCTGCTGTTGATGTAGTTGTTGCTGACGGTGAAGCTGGTGGTGAAAGCAAATAAATTCTTCATCCTTCCCTGCACGCTGCATGGAGAAAAGTTGGAGCGAGAGATGCGAAAGAAATTATTTGCTTTGATTCATGTGCGGCGGTTCTGCTTTCTGAGCGTAAAAAGTGGGGCATTTTTGCTTGGTACTGTTTAGGTAAAGCTTAGTAAGTTTCAAGAGCGTTCTGATTGGATTCCGATAAGCTTTCAAGGGCAATCGAACGCGGTGTTGTGTCTTTTTTAAGCTTAGTATTACCTGCAGAAGATTTATTGTGCAATCAGCTTTCCTAAGGAGTAAGAAATATGCAGAAAATGTTGACCCTAAAGGCTAAAGTAACTTTACACTAAACGATGTGAATGTGACATGTGCAACGGTAAGAAGGAAAGCTTTTCCCTTTTCCCGCTACAGGGCAAGTGGCAAATTGTGTCTCGCTAAAAGTACCATGTCAGCTCCCGACAACCAGCAACATGTAACCGTTTACGAGCTGGAAAAGCGAAAAAAAGAACATACTATCTCATGTCAGCTCTTGCTCACCTATTGACATGTCTTACAGCCCAGAACGCACGAGCCAGCCAGGAAACAATTGACAATGCTTGACTGTCTGGAGCACACTGTCTGGAAACATGACGAAGCTAGCAGGCAAACTGAACAAGTCTTACAAGAAGACATCTTCATCCCCTCGGGCATGTATACGCTTAAAATGAAGAAATGTGCATCATGAGGGTATGTGGAATATTGTTTCATATTTACCTTAACATCTCCCGTGGAAGAGTGATACCATTTTTGTGAAGTTAAATTTGGTGCCTCTTAAAATGCTCCCACACTCTCGCGCCTTGTCAGTTTATGCTGATTTTTCGCAAGCGCTAAACTTGTTGAAAGTACTCGAGCAAACCCCAACCGCCGCCACCACAGCCAGTGCAAGAGTTACGATCACGAACCGAGGGCACTGTGGGCGCTTTTTGGTAGAAAGAGAGCGAGTTACGAGAGCAATGCCCCCCCCCCCCCCCCCTCCCCCATTCAAGAAAAGGCTTCACTTTCTGCACGAATGGCAGTAAAGTTTGATAAACTTGTGCACATTCTGAGATATGGCTGCAAGGAGGCGTCCAGGAAAAAGAACGCAAACTAGCTCCAAAAAAGGGCCCTAAAAAACCCCACCCACAGGACTACGGGCACAAGTTTTGGGTAACTGTAAAGTACTAGCAGTGCCGCTCCACCGTTGAATAGAGCTTGCAGAAGCACCCGGGTAACTTTTGCTCACGGTGCTTTAAAAAAAAAAACTTACCCGAAATTGACACCCTACTACTGCTACCACTACCATCGTCCAAAACCCCTATTTTTGAGGCTCTTTGCAAGAAAGCAAAAAGCGCTGGCGAATCTATCCCGCAGGCAGTGGCAGTGGGATATGGTTAAGTTTAACCAGAACTACAACCACTTTACACTGCTTCACTACCGCAATGTCCTGAACACACACACCCCCGTGGAATGCCCATTCTAGGCCAGGTCAGAGCGACACAATATTCCACGCGCCGCGGCAGTAGGGGTACTGCACATAAAAGCGGTACCGGTGCTTCCGGTGATTGTCGCACAGTGAAGTGGATGCGATTCCCCTCGGAGCAGGCTTGTTACGGGAGTTAGTCAGGAGTTAGCGAAGAGTGAAACTTTTCCGCCCAAGAACCTGGGGCGGCGATTGGGTACTCTTGGGGGTTTGCGCGTACGGTGTTAGAGACACGCAAATGGAGCTCGGTTTGGAAGGGCAGAGGTTATTTATTATAATTATGTATGGGCTTTTTTTTTCGGTCAACTTTACTGGTGATAGTAAGTAGCGTAAAGTTGAGGTACATTCGCATGGTCGATGTTTGAGGTTACTGTGGTGTGCATTAATGTCCTGTGCGGTTGGATGATGTATTCTTCGTGCGGTGTGAGTTTAGGTTTAGGCACTATTATTCAGAAGCCATTCGGTGCGTTTGCATTATGGAATGGTGTATTCAGTAGTAGCATCGATATTGTTAGTTCCAGCAGCTGTTAAAAATGATCCTGGTCAAAAGAGATGAAAGGCTAAACATAGTCCTAAAATTGAACCAGTTGTTGATGTTTGAGAAGGACAGATCCTCTGATCAAGCTCTGGTCATCTTCTCAAACTGAATACGACGGCAACATCGACTAAGCACATTAACAGGATAAGTATGAAGAATATTAGGAACCTTGAATGTTGATAAATGGTCCTAACAAGAATGTTAGGTATTACCAAGAAAAAACTAAACCTTGAGGTATATCCGGATCTTTTGGAATGTTATAAACACATAAAAATGATCTTCAATTCCAATGTCAATTGTACAATTTGAGTCTTATTCTTAAATCAAACGTCGTTCAGAAATCTTTCGTAAATGGAAGCGTTTTACCAAGATGTTCACCAAACATTGATGTCTATAAATAAGCCCTTCGAAATTGTATTCACCCAGCAAACGATCCACGATAACAGTGCGTTGTGTGTTGACTTTCCAACCTTTTACGCCCAAGACTTTGCAATGCCCCGAAGTTCATCCTCCACGGCAAGCTATACAATATTGCAGCAGAAAAGGGCACCAGCAAAGTTTCCGCTCTTACCGTGCTGCAACTTTTATCCGGCCCAAAAGTTTTGTTGATCTATCATTAGGCTGGTCACAGTTATTAATGGGTAAAGTTTGAGCACTGCAACCCAGCGGAAAGCTGCATTCGAACATATTCCTCACCACGTGGTCTGCTGGTTAGGGCAATAAAATAAACTCCCCCCAACCTATTCCCCAGCTTTCTTCCAATACCATCGGTGCGAGTACACAGCGCACAGGGGCACAGGCAAACTTTAATCATTGTGCAATTATGCAATTGTTTCTGCATTCGACTCTGCCAGACCCGATGCAGCTGCTCCGCATACGGTTTCCCCCGTTTGCCAAAACCGATTGGGGCTGCAAAAATTATCATAGCATTACTTTTTGACCACGGGCATAAATCATTGGCCATGCTGCTGCTCGGGGTAAAGTCGGGGATAAAACGGCGTATAATGCGGCACCGACAAACCGAGAGAAAGTTTGATCCTTTTTCCGGCACCCAGGACTTGGTCGACTTGAATACGGATTGGCTTTCCGCATACCCGATAACCGAAGCTAATTCAGTTCAGGGACCCAGCTACCCGTTCGGTGGGTGCTGTGCTGTGGAAGCCTGACCGGAAACTCATTCATTTCATCCCAAGCAAAGCCCGACCCGACCCCGAGGCAGCGTCCTCCACGACGATCGATTTTTGCACCTTTTAGCCAGTTGCCAGTCGGTCGCTTTAGATCGAATTTGAAGCAGGAAAGCGAACCCCTCGTTCATTCCATCCACGGCCCAGTAGAACAATAGTTCCACCAGGGTAGGGAATAGAAACCGGGAGCAGCTCGTTTCCGTTTCCGGGCGCTGAAATTAATCAATTGAAAATCCTATTTTAAAACTTTCCCAATCCTCCGATTCAAATGAGATCGATTTGTTTGGTTTCGATTTCGTGCCCGGCCCGTCGCCGTCGTCGTCGTCGTTAATGGTGTGTCTCATTGCGCCCTGGGGGTCCGTTTTCTTTTGGGAAATTGTGTGTGTGTGTGGGTCATGGGGACCCGGGTTCCGGATCCGGGCTCAGTTGCTCACCCCGATCGAATGGAAGCAATTTATATGGGCTAATTTATTATAGCGAGATAATTTTATTGGATTGCCGCATCACAAGCCCGGTTTGAAGGTGGGAAGCGTCTCGTTCTCTGAGCGGAATGAGTGAACGACGAGGTGCACACTCTAACAACAGGTGCTGGAGTGGAACGATTTGTTCGCACTGCTTACGGTGGTAATGTGCTTTCCTTGCGGCAAATGAAACAACCTGCAGGAGCTGGAAGCAAATGCTCGGAATGGTACAGTTGGATGGAGCCGAGCACTGGAGGAGAATCGAATGCATCGTCTGGAGCTGTTGGGCAACGCAAATGTTGGGACTGGTCGGTGTCGGTTGACTCTTGAAGCGACTTATGCGACAAAGTGCAACAAACGAAGGCCAGGTCGGGAGCTCAAAGAGCCAGCCTGTTAATTAAAATCTACAATCTTAACGCGCCGCTTGTACGTAATTGAAGGTGTGATTAATGGGGCTCTGTGTAGTTGGGCGTTTGGTCGTAAAGAATCTGGGCTGGAGCGATCCTTTTGATGCGGCTGGACAATGGTTTCTTTTGCTCTGCTGAATGCTAGAAACGACATAGGAGCTTGGGGTTTGGAACCAATCAAGGGGGAATTGTTTGAATGGTGAATTGTTTGCCAACCCGGATAGAAGTCTACAGCTGGAGTTGAATCTATCTCAAAAAGTTTAGATTAAATCCTGTTCTGTTTCCGATCTGAAGAATACTTGGGATGAGGAGTTTCGAGCTCAATGGAGAGTATTTTTGTTGAAAATAGACAACATAAATCTTTCATAAAAATGGCATCTTAAGTCTCTTTATCAAAAGAACTACTAGTTAGAGAACCATCATTAAAAAAACAAAAACTCAACCAATGGTGCCGGAAAATAAGAGCATATTTCATTTTTTATTTTGATTAAGAATATCTTAAGTCACTCCACCGGGCAAATGGCACGGTACGAGGCTTAACCCACTACCAGAATGCGTTGCGATGCGTGTCCACGTGACTGAACACACACACATAACTCATACGACTGCTGCTCACGCACACTTTTCCTTTCATGATTTACTGATCCAATTTAAACCCAATTAGTTTCCCGCCAAACATGGCACAGGGTGGATCCTCTGAAATAGCGTTGACACCCGCAACACGCACCAGATCGGGTGACGTAAATTATTTTTGGACAGCCCGCATCGGTACTGCTTCGCCTACTTCGTTTACAGAGAGACAGAGCTACTAAAAAAACGGCCCATCAGTTTGTTCGATTAACGGTGCGGAGCCTGACAAGGAACAACTATCATTCCCCGACTAGGTTAGTGTTCGGGAACAGTAGGCGATGCTGCAACGAGCGGTTACGGTCGAACGCCAACATGAGCTGGCCGGTATCATCGATCATAAAGTTGTGCACAGAAAGGAATGACAACAACAAAAAAGCGGAAAAAATGGGGAGCAAAATATAGAATGAAAAACCTCGCGGCGAGGAACAACTAACTTACAACGTGCTCGCAGTGTGTAAGGTGAACCTCCGGGCATCATGTTTGTGCCGGGCTCATCAATAGTACCCGCGTCACAACAAGTTTGTTGCGGCCGCAACGATGAGGCTCGTAAAAAACCAGCCAGCTTAGAAGACCGCATACGCATGCTGCAACAGTGAACAAGGAGCAGCAGCAGCAGTACCGCTACATCAAACGCGGCGACAGTGAGTCTTTAACGGCCCAAAACCGAAGTGCGTCAACATCATGCCGATGTCGGGAGAATAGGACTTCATTAATATTTTAACTTGTGCCGCGCGTAAACATAAACGACTTCATTAAAAATAGATGATTGACAATTATTGTGCATGAATTCTTGGCGAGGCAGTCTGCCGTGGTCTGGGGTTTTGTTGCGGCAGTTTGGCTTTTGGCGTCGCCTCCGAACGGGATGTCCAGTCAGAAGACACGTGTGTTAGAAAAGTTTTTGTTAGTGTTGCTTTGTGAAAGTGACGGATAAAAAGAAAACACGTTACTTTTCTAGTCGAATTGAACCTTCTGTAGCTTGTTCTGCGTGGAAGAATCTTATTTGTAGTCGTGTTTTAGATAGATTTGTAGTTTGAATTGAATTTTAATTGTATGACATTTTCTGTCAACCTAACAAGCCGCGCATAAAGAACAACTGCGTTAACCCCAAGACAAGAAAACATAAAATAACCAAGACTTACACCCTCCAATAAGCATAAAATTAAACGGCCACGCCGGCGTTCTCAATAAATAACGCGCACGATGCGCGTATGATTAATCGCTGCGACAATATCGTTTCCCCAACCTCCGACCCCCGACTACGTGGCCAACGTTCCAAAAGTTAGGTTATTAAATTTAGACAAAATAAGAAGCAACGAAACCAATTATGGTGCCACACTTCACGCCAAAGAAGAATGTGCTGCGCCACCCGCGTAGTGGCATGCGGACTCGGTTGCGTAGGCGGACTCGCGCAAATTGTCGCCACATTTGCTTGCCGGCCGTGATCGCGTATGAATGATTCAATTACGCACCATAAATTAATCACGCCCGATCACGCCTCCCGTGTCGTTGTGTGTGTGTGTGTGTGTGTGTGTGTGTGTGTGTGTGTGTGTGATGTGTGCGTTTTGCCCCTCTTTCTCGAAGAGCGCGGCAACTACGCGTACGCAACTGCAGTGGTTGATGCGTGCGGGTTTAAAATGTTAATAACTTTATTCCACCAATCGGGTGGGACGACGAAACCGAACCTTGTAGCTTTGTGTTTTACAGCGAAAAGGTTCGGCCAACGCGATCGGTTTCCGATCGTGTGCCCTGCAAATGGAAAGCCACGGCCCCGGTATGGGAAATAATTTAATAAACACAATTAAATTAATCGAACAGCAGAACGAGCTGGGATATAAATCTTGTCCGTTGCGAAACATGCGGCCAAATACAAACTACCGCCCAATTGCAGCAGCCGCCTCGATCTCGATCATCAATCTTCCCGGCAGGTACAACCGGGGAGGAAGACATGGATGCTGTTTTTTTCGGGCTACAGTGGCATTAGGTGGAGCGTTTTTCAGTTACCCTTGGCAACGGGCATGGAAGGCGCTGCAATATGTTGGACGATTTGGACGCTACAAAATGAAAACATGAGCGGCCGCGTTTTGTGAAAAGAAAGGAAAAGGTACATTGTTTTTTATTGCGATGCGTAGGACGAGAGAGAGATGATTTGTCGATGAGCGTTTGTGGTGGAGGCTTTGCACAGACCTTGATGTTTGCTGTTTTTTAAGGGAGATTGTTATTGCCTTTGAAATAAAAATGACGAAAAGAACAAGCTTCATTTGTTTGGTTGGTGGAAAAGGAATTGGAATGTAATACAAATTAGCGAAGCAATTTCGATTTGATGAAAGCATAAATAATAACAAAAATTGTGCAGGAATGCTATGTCGTTATCATAATAATAAAAATAAATTTCATACTTTATGAGATTGCTTGTATTTTCATTCAATATTGTTGCCTCTAGATATCAACAGTAACTTGTTAAATAAAAAAAATCCATTTTTATCCGTTTCTCAAACCCGAACAACGACGTAACGTCTTCATGCCAAAAGAACAACCCATTCACACCACCAATGTGCTGTGATTTCATTTTATTTTGTCACATTTTGATTGTCTCCCCAATCGTGTGTCCCTTCTTCGCAGCTTTTTCCCGGCGCTTGGTTGCTAGACGACTGATGAAGTCATACGCAGACCCACACGAAAAGCGCAGCGCAGCCTGTCCTGTTGAGAAGGAAACCGGTGCGGCGAGAAATCTTTCCATTCGATTCTACGAAACCATCCATCTTCCTTGCTCGTGTGACGCTGGACCGGCGGTGACCATCGTAGGAGGAGGAGATCGTTCCAATGGGGAGGACTTCTTCATCCGAAGTCGATTGAGATATGGTGATGTGGTGTCGTTCATCATTCCTGGTTGTTTTTTTGGGAAGGAAAGAGTTGATTGTGGCGATTGCTAGAGCAGTGGGGTTTGAAGAGTAAGTGAGCAAAGTGTAGGATTTGGTTTGATGTTTTTGGTACAATTTAACGCTTTAAAGAGTTTTGGGGAGAAATGATTTCGATTGGATAAAGCCCCAAATGCAACTTTCATACAGTTGCATTCTTATTGCATGAAAAAAAACCTTGCAATACGTACATACGTGGTCCGGCATTGTAAACCACAATCATAACGATGCGCCCGGGCAAGATTTAGGTTGTGCCAAACCACGCCAATACGCCTCCGGCCACGAATTTACATACATTCTCAGGGCAGTGCTTTCACAGTGATATCGTACTACTTTGCTTTACTTTTCCACTGCCTTGCAAGCGAACGGACTGCTACAGAAATCCCTCCCTTTGGCCAGTGCAGTGAACAAGAATCTCTTAAACTTACAAATAAACCTTTTCCTCCCGTTTTTGCGGAATGGCTGTATGGTGCACGGTACAAAACGGCACTGTACTTCTGCTCGGTAGCTCACATACGACTTCTTTATGGTGGCACGTGATCGAGAATCGGCTGCACTGCGCTGCCTGCAACTGAACCGCTTTTATCGTAATGCAAACGTGTTTGCCTCCAGAAGTCCGAGACTTGCCAGTGCGCCCATGCAGCAAAGGATATTCTCCAATTGAACGTCTTTCCGCTGAAGCTACCATTGAGCACAGTTGGGTGCGTTTTGCAGCGCATAAATCTACCCACCTGGACCCACTTGGGATTGGGGAGGGCTAGCAAAGTGGTCACATTCATCAAATGTCTTGGGATAGCGTATTGGGTCTCGGGGCTTTTGCGAAATGGGTTCGCGTGCATGAATTAGTTATGGGTGTTATGGGCAAATCCAGCTCTGTATGGTGCTCTGGTTAATAGTACAGTTAACGAGCTTTATTTTGATGGTCGTTACCGTGCCGCGCTGGATGGCGGTGTTTCGTTGTTAATCGGTTACCGTAGGGTATCGGTTAGCATGTAAAAGGTGGAATCGTTTTACGTTAATAGTGGCAGTGGAACAAGATATCTGTATAGTTACATTTTCAACATATTTATATTCGTTTTTATATCTATAATATGTAAAGTAAACCATTTCTTCAAGAATGCATGCTGTTTTATTTATTGAATTACACTCTGAATTAAGTGTTCAGTTGCATTGTATGTAGCATAAAAATATTTAATTTCGCTTTTTCTCATTGCACAGTACTAAGAATTTAAGGAAAAATCGGCCAGGCTTATTCTTTACATGAAACATTCCATCTTTCCCATGTCACGTATTATTAGACGGTTATACAGTGTTTTATTGTTATTTTAGTTGGCATTTTGCTCACACTTTCTAAATAAGTATATAATGTGAACTCAAATTAATACGTTACTTATAGCTACAAAAAAGTTAGTAAAATTGCATAGAATAAAATTAATAGCTTTTAAGTATATATTGGATTTTGGGTTTATACAGTCAATATTTCGAATATGAATTCAACTAAGAAAACACATATGAATTAGAAGGAACCTAACCATAGGATATAGATAAAACTGCTTGACTAATTTGGACTGCATGAAATGAACAGCTCGAACTACACGAATAAACTTTGTAATGAATTTTGTAATGAACTATGGCACAAACGAATACACAGTTGCAAACAGCCCGGCGATTAAGGTGCACGCTTTTCATCAAATTTATACTAACTTATACCACAATCCAGTACTTCAGTGAATATATTTCACAGTATTTAAAACCAATTTAGAATGGAAATGTAAAACATACCCGAATTTAAACAAATGATGATTTAAGAAGTATGATTTAAAACCATCAAACTGAAAAGTTAACATCGTATTTCAAGGAACTCGCTAGGAAACAATGTTGACTTGAACTCAAACTTAAACAATTTACGGACCTTTTTTCATAGCTTAATATGACGCTTCTACAGTTTATGTTGATTTTTTTTATTTGGTTGATTGACAGTTAAACTTGTTATGTTTTTCGATTCGTTTTTGTAAGCACTGTTCTTTAGCATTAACTATAGAAATAAGAATGTTAAGTAAACTTATGCCAGCTGGATAACTTTCGGAATAAATAATAATAATAATAATAATAATAATAATAATAATAATAATAATAATAATAATAATAATAATAATAATAATAATAATAATAATAATAATAATAATAATAATAATAATAATAATAATAATAATAATAATAGTAATAATAATAATAATAATAACAATAATAATAATAATAATAATAATAATAATAATAATAATAATAATAATAATAATAATAATAATAATAATAATAATAATAATAATAATAATAATAATAATAATAATAATAATAATAATAATAGTAATAATAATAATAATAATAATAACAATAATAATAATAATAATAATAATAATAATAATAATAATAATAATAATAATAATAATAATAATAATAATAATAATAATAATAATAATAATAATAATAATAATAATAATAATAATAATAATAATAATAATAATAATAATAATAATAATAATTATAATAATATTTCTCTTAAATTATTATCTCTTCTTCTTAATTAATACATCTCCATTAACTCTGTACCGATTCCCCCTTAAACCATCCATTGCAGCGTGAAATGCATGCACTGGAAGTAAATATCCTTTCGCAGCAAGTATCACTGTAGCAAGTACTGCAATATTATGCATAAAATGGCGTACCACTTTATGCAAGGTGCAAAAAATAGGGAAACTAAATGCAAACTGCCACCCATAAGCCGGCCCAGCGGATTTGCCACTCGCTTAGAGCTGTTGATGTTGATTATTTTCGGCACTTTCGGCACGGTTTCGGAAAACACACGATAAATTACACCATTATCCCGTCGGGCCATGCGTGCCAACGCGCGCGCTCCCGGGGACAACGACAACAAACACGCTAATCCTGGAATGGTTTCCGAAAATCATACACACACACACCCGGGAAACTAGTCAGCAATCACTGGCGTTTGACTGGGTTTATCGCTTTATCAAGCCGTTCGTTCACTGCGTGACTCTCTCTATCTCTCGCTTTTGTGATTCTTCTTAATTGAGCCGTTTTGGTGGGGGCTGGTGCCCATACGTCACGCGCGATACAGATTTGTGTCGGTTTATGATTATTTTATGCATCTTCAAAAGCGCACGCAAAAATCCCTATTCCATTCGCTTGAGCCTTGGCGGCGAACGTTTGACTTCAGTCCGGTTCCCGTGGCCATGGCCACTCGCAGCGAAGCGAGAAACGACACACGCATTGTGGTGTTGGGAGGGAGGGGGGAGGGAAGTTGTGCAGTAAATAATGATTATCTATTTTCGCCAGTGCTAGAAATTGATCCACAAAGCCCGATCTAATGCATTTATGCAGAATTTATGGAACTAAATGGTTTCCGCAAAAGTGTCGGTAATAGTCGGTCCTCGCCCTCGCCAGAAAAAGGGGTGGAACCGGTGGGGTAAATCGTTTTTCCATCCTTCCTCCCCTCCCCGTCTAAACGCCTGTTGGTTTGTGAATTAGCATCGCGGCGGTGTGTTTTGTCGAATTCGTTCGTGTCCCCTTTACCTTACGCCGTGGTCGTGTCGTCGTGTGGCGTTGTTAAGTTGTTAAGCGCCAGCCTTTTCCGGGACGAAGACGAAGGGTTCTGGGTTGATTCGGTCGGATCATGGCTCAGCGCCCCCCGTTCCAGGAGGTTGTACGGCAACGTCACAGGCAACAATAAATATGCAAATCTCGGCCCCAACCAACCCCTTCCCAGCGTCCCCCCACCCATTCGCGCAAGTGTGAAAAAGTGTGGCATACGTTCGCGGATGTGGATCTCCGTAGCGTGCAATGCAATTTGCATGCGAGCGCATTGTGCAGTAAAAATGTCGAACAACAAGCGCACACGCGCACACAACAAGGCTGGAAGGGAGGAATGTGCAGTGCTGCAGCGCCAGGGAATCGACGCAAACCGATCGATCGGAACGCCGAACCTGGGGCTGCATTCTTTACGCGACCGTGGCGAGTGATTCACGCGCCGTTGCTTCGGTCGATAACGGAGCACGACGGTACGGTTTCGTTTATTAATATTTATGATACATGCGCTCACGGAACATCCCACACGAAACCGAGAGGAAGACATCACAAGATGGTTCCTCCCCCTTGGACCCGAACCGGGGTTTTCTGGCGTTCTGGCGTTGTTGTGAAGCGTGAGACCGAAGCGTTGGTGTGTCGTGGCGCATGCTGCATCTACACGTGTCATATCAATATCAAAAGGTGTCGCGGGAACCATCGATCTTTTGACGCCGAAGGCGTGCAAATCGATTGGAATTGGAATGGACACGGTGCAAGCAACAGATTAGCACGTCAAAATGTCAGAACAATTACAGCGCACGGGAAGTAGATGTGATTGCGTGCAGCATTCACGGGCACTTTAGCGTGCACAAATTTGGATGTAAACAGTTTGAATCAGTTTGAGTCGGAGAATCTAAAGCAATTTTGTTAAACGCATCATTCAATTATTGTTTGGATTTCTTAAGTTCTTTCATGGAGCTTAAGAAGCTTTACGTTTGATGGTGCCGTGACCAGGATAAACAAAATAAAAGTTATGATTTTTAATGGACAAAGCGCCACAATGTTCATAAACCATCGAAAAGGGAGTTATTTAATACTTTGCACTGTAATTCTCATCCATCAAAACCTTAATTCAATCATCATTCATCTACAACTGATATTTTAATCCCGCTTAAGCCATGAAGCAGGCCAATTATATCACTATCACCAATAAGTGCTTGATAAACAAATGAATAAATTAAAAAAATAGATAAATATAATACCATGCACAAAACACGCAGGAGTTAATATTTTTACCATAATTCAAATTTTATGTAATATTTTATGATATTTTATATAAAATGTGTTTGAGTGTATCAAATTTACAGCTACTTTTTGACATTAGCATTACTTCAGGAATAGATAGCTCCTTTCTTCTTCTTAAAATGCAAAACAGGTATAGCGTATAGAAATAAACGATTTAACACACGCCTTAACCACCCAGAAAAGACATTCCCCTTCAACAAATGCACGGTGTATCACACACACACACATACACACAAACACACACACATACCCCTCCAGTACAAGTCAGTCAAATTGATGAGGAAAGAAACCTGGCCAACCTAATTCAATTACCATGATTTGTTGGCATTCGATTCTACCCTGCCGGAGGCTACAATATACCATTCCTTCTCCACCGTTTGTTAGTCATCAACCTCCATTTCCCCCCATCGCTTGGGAGCGTTCGTTGTATGGCGATGACTTTGCACTAACCCCCGTACTGCGTGTCCAGTCCACGCTCACAGCAGGTCACAGAAGTATGCGGTCGGTTTTAATTTAGCGTACGAGTTAAGCCTTCCGCAGCAGCAGCAGCGATGTGAGTAGTAAACTTCGACCAGACAACATTAGGCTCAAAAGCTGGATGACCTGATTGTGGTTTTGCGGACCTAACGGACGTTGCGCATGGTACGCAGATTCTGCTCGTTACATTCGGTTAACCAGCTGGCAGTCAATCATCAGTACGGATCAAAGCAGGCAATTAACGGGGTGACACAGCCCTGATTGACTACATCAGGCGCGCACGGTACGCTCTCAAGCTGTCAAGCTGTGACGTTTGCGCGGTTAGGTGCGCGGGACTTGCGAAATTGTAGCTACAGCTTTTGGCTGATGGTGAAGAAAGGACATTAAATACAAAATTCCGTTTTCTCAATTATATCTTTCACCTGAAGGACATTTCAGGGAAGATGTCATATGATCCATTTTTCGCCTTCCATGCTGCGATGCGCTGAGCTATAATTTGTAAGCGCCATTCAACGGCGCGCCATCAATTCGGTTGCTTGGTTCCGGTTTCTTCCGAATTGCCCACCAGGGATCATTCCTAACAAAAGCTATAGGTCATGTGTCTCTTTTGATATGCGTGTGTGTGTGTTTTTTTCCACTGCAAATCCCACTCAATGTACGGGCTTTTACGGCTCCCCGGGAAAGATAAAGCCGACGTCCGTCGTTTCGGAAGATTGGAGGAAAATTAATCCGAAACCTTTGTGCGCTGACCGATGATGGTGGCGACAACCAGTGGTTCAAGGTTGACGCGCCTGCCATCACACACAAAAAGGTGACAGGTTGCAGATAATGGCAGCCCTTCGGTACGGGCTAAGAAACGCATGAAACGCTTTTCGTTGCGTGTGGCGTCAATGTGACCCCTCGTTTGCTTTGGATTGGATGCCTTAATTCATCCGATTTTTGTTTGTCATTTTTCTACCGTTACATCCTCCGAATGCTACATAGCTACCTACCGGAGGAAGAGATCACACGAAGGACGCTGACGGCATGACTGGTTCGAATGGGCTCCTTTGGTGGCACCGGTCCGATAGCAACGCATTCATCCCGAACCGACGGCTCAAAAGACTACTTTTCTTGATTGCAACTGGTCAGCCAGCTAATGGATTTCCATTGAAGCAAGGTTTCGGGTAGGTTCCGGACGGAGGAGCTTTGGCTGCGTGACATCTGAGCCACTGTTCCCAGCTTATTCAGTGTTAATAAGATTTTCGTCCGGAAGTGTGGCCTTGGTGATGCTATTACATCAGGTAAGCTTTTACGTTGGTACCGCTGGTAGCCAACCTTTTTGAAAAGCAAATCAAAGTTTCATGTTCTTATCAAAACTTCATTACCAAGACAAACCAATAGGTGTACGGCACCGGTTAATATCTGCACACCATGAATATCTAATTTAACTATCTCGCATCTCTCGACACATGCAAAAACGGGAACTCGGGTGAAATTAGTCCTAGACTTACACGATGACGACGAATTACTTGGGCAAACTTTCACCCCAAGCATTCATCAAACTTTGTGTGGACAAAAAAGGGGTTTTGAAGATTATACACACACGGATATATCCCTTGAACCGTTCGGGACAATCACGTATCATTATAGCTGCCGGTTCGTTATCTCTTCTCGGACAGGTGCGCGAAGAGCCTGCAAAACTGAGGGGTTTAAACTAATATGGAAGAAAGTTACAAATTTAATGGCGATTAAAATTTCTTCGCTTACACGTGGTATTACACTGTTGCTTCCGCTTCGGCGCTTTAAGAGCCGTTGTTAGTGCGCCTGCCACCGCATCTACAGAACTATCACCCCAAAACGGGACATGGAAGTGAGCGTGGGGTAAGTTTACCATCCACACTGCCACGGCAAATGATGATGATGGGTAATGGGCTACGGGGACATCATGCGAGGAAGCGGTGCCACTGGGAAAGGAGTAGTAGCTGGTTGATTAAAATCTAAATAATTTAAAATCAGCCTCCCGGGAGTGGCGCATGTCTTGGCGCAAAGTTTCGCAAACAACCCAGGATGAGCCGGGAACGTGCCGCTGGTAGGAAAAAGTTTTCTAATATGTGTAACATTGATGAAGAGGGGACATGTTTGGGGGTGGGAGGGATGAAGTTTTTTGTTCGGTACGGTCCTAGTGATGAACATGGAAGGAACTATGAACATTGCTCAAGAAAGTGTTGAACATGCCGCTAAGGAGAGATGCAGCCTCACCAAAGGTGTGCATGGTTGGCAAAGTTTGATGCACTTACCTGGCCAGGAGGCTTCTTTTGTTTTTCGGAAGTTATGTTTGCTTTTTCATTAGGTCTTTTCTTTCACTTACTTTGGCGATTTTATAGAATGACAGTTTTGAGTCGTCCCAGAGAAGCATAGTCCAAGGAGGCGCAGAAACTCTCTTTTTAAATTGTACGTTAAATTCTTTAATTCCGATGTATCTCTTTTTAACATACTAATACCACCGACAAACCGACGTGAAGCTGGCGTTACAAAAGTGTCCCACACGAAAGTACTGTCATTTACCAGTGAGGCGATCACTTCTGTCAAAGTAAGCTCTGTTCACTGCTGCTTCGATGTAAACAAATTTTCTAAATACAAATTTCGAAGGAAGTCTGAGGCAAGATTTTGTGAGAATTCTTGGACAAAACACCCAGGAAAATCATTTTATAAGTTTCCAAACCGTGACACCGACGTGACACTTTTTTTTTTTCGTTCGAATGCCATCGGGTCGTGAAGACGTGTTCGCGAGTGATATCTATATTGAAATAAATCTCGCAGTGAATTCGCAGAAATATACTTTCGTGATTAATCGCACAATTTAGTGAAAGAAAATACCTAATTCGTGAGGAAATATTCGTGTCGCGGCTTCGTGCAAAAACATTTATTTCAAATGAAAGTATGTTAAACACTAGCGCCATCTCTATAATGATTCGCTTACTACACTGACACAGAGAAGAAACTGCTAAATCCCCTTTTTGTTTTTCTTCGCAAATCCCAATGCGAATTGTTTTATGTACTTCTCACATCTTTTGCATTGATTTGGAAACTTATAAAATGATTTTCCTGGGTGTTTTGTCCAAGAATTCTCACAAAATCGTGTCCCACACTTCCTTCGCAATTTGTATTTAGAAAAGTTGTTTACCTCGAAGCAGCAGTGATCAGAGCTTACTTTGATAGAAGTGATCGCCTCACTGGTAAATGACAGTACTTTTGTGTGGGACACTTTTGTAACGCCAGTGTCACGTCGGTTTGTCGGTGCTTATACTTCCTTGATTCTTCACAAATTCCCCAAATAAGTTCGTACTTTTAAGGTGAACTGTCGTCGAAATATCGAACATCAAACTGAACTGCACTAAACAAGTAACTGTACATAGTTGTATAGCTTATTTGATCACCAGTATTTCCCTTTATTTACTTCATTTTGACTTTTTACACAATCCACAAGGTATCAACCGTCAAAGCGAACCCTTAATCTTCGTCACTATCATAATCGAAAACGCTGCCTCTTCACGTCACACACTACACACCTCACACGCACTAGCATCGATCGGTTGAGACAGCTGCGGTTTGAATCGAATGGTGAAGCCATTGGGGATCCATCCTTTGGGGAGTAGCTATCAGTCTTGTTGGCCCAAAAGTTCGAGGCCTACCGACCAAAAAAAAGAAGGAAAAAAACCACACCGACCATCCCACGAGAAAAATGGTGCGGCCACCAGCGTGCGTCGTGTGGCTGTGGACGCGGACGAACCGTTTCGAGGCCCCTATCGCCAAGGGAGCGTAATTCATCGGCTTCCGGTTTTGCCAGCGGAAGCACGTGCTTCGAAAACAGCCGAACTACCTTCTTTTTTGCAGACATGGGTAGTATATTCGATCTCTAAAATACAGACACACACATACACGTACCGCTTGTCTTCGCTTTGGATCTTCTCCTGTGTGGCTTTGAGAGGTGGAAAAAAGTTGTGAAGAAAAGTTTGCAAAGTAGCGATGGGTTTGCCTTCATCTGAACGATTTTTCACGAGTCGCTCCTCCCGCACCAGGAGAAAAGGGGCGCAAAAAGGTGAGCAGAAGCAAAAAGCGGAAATAGATCTTGTTCATCGGTGTAATTTATGTATAAAGTTAAGCAGGTTCGTTTCGCCGGCGGTTTGTTAAAGAAACGCGAATGGCCGGGGTTGTGGTGTGCAGAATTAGAGTTCCGATTTGAAAAGTTCAAGAGCTTTATAGATTGGCTGGCGTTTGCTTCTTTTTCTACTTCATGGCTATCGTTTTAGCTTCGTCGTTCGGTTATGGAAATCGGCCAAATGGAATGCAGATGGTTTGTTGCGCGTTAAAGATGAAGAGAGTTGGTTCTTTCGCTGCTCTGCGCCGTTCAGAATCTTATGCAAATCTTCGATTATACAGATAGGAAGACACAGACAGATAGGAGGGAAGGGTCACCGCACCGCAGCAAACAAGCAACATCCGATGCATCGTTTATGTTTTGCTTTAAGCACGCTCCCCCGGACCTGGAACCGGGCCCGGAGGGTAATAACTCATGTTCGAATCTGCGATATTTGAAAGGTATGGATTTAGTGTTTTTTAAGGAAGTTGTTTTGCATAAACTTATCTTGGCTGCTTTCACCCATCTCCCACAGCTGTCTCCCAAGCTGTGGGGAAAAGGTGTGGGAAGGCTTTGGCTCGTTGTTTTGATCTACAGTACCACGAAATCGGTCGATATCTTCCATCTTAAGACTTCAGAGCGAAACGGAGCGAGGGTGGGTTTTGTGATTCAGTTCAGTTTGGTACAGAGATTGGTTTGGTTCGTTTGAAGAGGTACATACCAGCCAGCTTGTTATAACGGGATGAGAGCATTAGCCCCTGAAAAACCTCTCATCAATTTAAATCCATCAAATTGCCATTTTTCTGTTAAGAAGCAGATGGGATATTCGGTTTTGCTCAGTGTGTGTGTGTATGGATTAAGAACATTCGAGCTGATAAGGGGACGATGGATGAAAGCCAATTTATATGGGTTTTCTCTCTATGCACTAGAAGACCTGGACCTGGAGGGGCTGGTTTTTTTGTATCTTATCTTCTTTTGTATATTTTTTCATACATCACATAGTAGATAATAGCTTTGAAAATTTCAAGATTTAATGTAACATTCTGTTTACAAAGAACAGCTTGCCTTTCGCCGATCTCGTCTCAGTGTTAACAAATTCCAAATCCTCTTTCCTTTTTGATTTTTAATATAAGAGATGTATCGCCTTTGCTACTATACAACACATATCAGTATTTAAGTTCATGAACATCGTTCCAATCTAGCTACTATCATCAGGCTCTAAGAAAAATAAGATAACAAAAGTATTTTAATACACTTCTCTATTATCATCAGATAATCTCTTCTTTCTGGAAAATACTCTGCTTTATCATCATGATTGCTTTCAGCTAGACGTTTTATCCCCTAGAGTTTATTGTTTTAGATTCATTGGGATAGGTTTGATGGATATTTGTTTAAATGTCAGTGTATATTTGTACTCGATAGTGTTGGGTAAATCTGATTCAGATTCAAGAATCTGAATGAATCTTTGAAATGATTCAATGAATCTGTATCTCGATTGGTAAGATTCATGCATCTCGAAAGAGTCGTGAAGTTCGAAAGATTCATGAATCTCAAAAGATTCTTATATTTCGAAAGATTAATGTATCTGAAAGGATTCATAAATCTCTTAACATGCATAGAGCTGGAACTTTTTATTGTTCTTCTTCTTTTATTATTCTACATGGTCATGCCAGTCTATACAGGCTTTCGAGACCAAGTAGCCGGACAGTTTGTTTTACGGGGAGACGGTTCAAGCGAGGATTGAACTCACGACAAGTATATTTTAGGTGGGATTGGGCAAATTAGATATTTTGAAAATCATACATCTCTAAAGATTCATAAAACCCTGGAAACACATGAATTTAATTGGATATATGAATCTTATTGATTCAAGAATCTTTGAAGATTCATTAATCTTTCGAGATTCCGGATTTTTTAGAGATTCACGAATCTTTGAAAATTCTTGAATCTTTGAATATTTGTGAATTTTTAGAGATTCACGAATCTTTGAAGATTCAACTCGAGATTCGAATCATTCATAACCGAAGATTAATATAAATGAATTTCAACGAAAAATTCATGAAACCCAACACTAGTACTCGAGTAACGTAGGTGTCTGGGTACTGGAGCCTTTTTAACCCGAAAATCAGGACGAATTAAGTCTTATTGTGAGTTTGTTTTGAAATAGACATCGAAGGTACTCTTATTATATGCAACAAAGACATACAATTACTAGATTTTCCAATTTTTCAAACCGATAGGTTATATTCCTACAGCAACGCCGGGGTAACGGATTGGCACGAGACCGTGAGCGATGTCGGACACTACTAAGGCCAGCCAAGACCGTAAGTAATCCGGATAAGTAAGTAAGTATTATATTCTCAATAATGACATGACATTTATTTTTCACATCGTGTTTTAGTATTGATGTATTACAAAAGAGTATCACTGTCCAATTTAGACCAATTTGATCAGATAAGGTAAGACATTTGGCAGCAAAGATGATAGAATCTAAAGCCTCGTATCAATCTCATCATTATTCCCTCCCTGTTACAGCGTGTTATTATTTCTTGAACTTTAGTTCCGAATGAGTTGGTTAACTAAGATATTGTTTTTAAACAAACCAAAGTTTGATACCATTTTCAAGGATTCTATAATGCATAATTTTACAATCAGAAAATACATTTCCTCACGACTAAACGTTATTTATTGGCAATTATTCGAGCACTTCCGGTTGATGGACGCTTTTTGACGTAGTGGATTTTTCTCACTCTCTTTCCCACTAAAATATCATTTTTGCCGCAGGTCAATCAAGCATCTTGCCATCAAACGAAACACCACACTCCGCATTCCAGTCACGGAGCGGACCTCGCATGCGAAGATTTATCGGTGGAAATTAATTTTCCAGCAGTCGCACCAGCAGTAGCAGTTTTATAAACCACTGTAAAGAAATAACTCATTGTCATCTTGCCAAAACATTCGGGCCTCGGTACAAACACTCATAAAATATCAAAACACATCACACACACAGGCACCGTGGCGACGGCCGTAAAGTAAGACATTATCCATCCGGACGGGCGTAACGTGCGTTACCAGCCAACAACCAGAAATGGCTCTCTGGAGACGAACTCCAGGGTTTGTTACAGCCATCTAACGGCATTGGATCATTTTCTGTACTGCCATTTCTAGCAATAGGCAGTTGTGAGTTGTGAGTTGCGTAGAAAGGATTCACAACCCTCGATGCACAGCCGAAATGGTTCGAAGAAAGTATGTGTGGAGGATGAGGAGGAAAAAAAACACGACACTAAAATAAAAATCTATCCACCGGCACTGTGCACGAATTTTCTCCACGCCCTTCGGGGTTGGGGAGGGCAAGGGCTCGTTTCGCACCGAACGAATCTATTATAATTATCTCCAACTCCCTGCTGGCCCATGATGCTGATGATGGTTAGGTTTGGGGAAGGGGGGGGGGGGGGTGGCTCTGTTTTTGGCCCTATCTGTCTCGCACGGTGTATTTTACCTTTTTTTTCGCCCCCAATCTCGTTATATCGTGGTGCGTGGTGCGTTATCCTCCAGGGTTTGCGGTCATGACGAGACAAAGTTAGAAAGGGGGAGTGTAAAGCCCCCAAGGCGAGTGAGGCTGACTGACTTCTGCGCCGGCAGGATGGGTCGTTTTTCTTACACATTCGTTTATTTCCTATCCCCCCCTCCACCGGTCTATTCCTTCCAGGCTTCCTGAAATAGCCCACGGTGGGCATACGTCACCCCTTTTTCCGTGATCCCTTCATCCAAAGTGAGTTAGGTAGCGTTGTGCAAAAAGGGGGAAACTTTTTCCTTTTTTATTGAAGTCTAGTGTTTTATAGTGCATTACCAAAAAAAAAAAAAAAAAAAATAGGGGAGAAAAAGAAACAAAAATACACCTTTAGATAGCAAAAAAACCGAACTCTGTTCTGCTGCATCGCCTTTAACGCCCGCGGAAGGCGGTGCGCCTTCGCTTGCGTAAAAAAAACACGCACCGTTTGGTGGATGATGACTTCACGCGGCGAATCCGTTGCACCCACAAAACCTCCCCCCCCCCTGGCTGCAGGTGTGCAGGATCAGTGGGATTAAATGAATGGCCGCAGCCGGAAGGAAGGATGGATGAGTCTTGCTTACCCTTTTTGTATTGCACAAACAAAATAGAAAGAGCAACCCGAAGGTAAATGCCCTCCAATGATTACTGTTGATTGTTTTGACGAAGTGTAAGGGATAAAACATACACACACAGAAGGGAAAATATAGCTGAAAACCCGGAACAAAGGATAAAGCAAACGGATGCGAAGGAAACACAACCAGGATCTATTACCCCGTTTTTCGCCTTAGCGCCTTGGCACGGTGAAAGGTGTCGGTGAAGCAGCACTGGACTGGAGCCTTTAAGCTGCCCAGAACAAGGGTCCGGGTGAAAGAGAAATTAAAAGTAAAAGTAAGGAAAAAAAAACCCGAGGAAAACAATTTCCACGTGAAATTATCCACCGCGTTTTTTTGTTTTGTTTAAATGTCCACCAACCACCAGGGCCATCGGCGAAGGTGAATGTGAGATGGTGAGAAAAGGTAAAGGAAAAAAGGTAACTCATTAAAAAGGAAGCTCCATGCGGGGCCAGAAGAGGGACCAGAAGGCCAGAATCCTTTCGCTAGGTGAGCATCAGGTCCTTCCGGTTGTGCACGGTGGTGTGGTCATCGGACTACAGCAGCGAGCATCGTCAGGGAGGGAAAACGAGCATGAAAAGTAGGCGGGAAAAAAGATGACGCTTGATGATGGAAACTCAATTATTTTTATTATTCTTTTTACCAAGGTTTTGGGTTGGATATTGCTGGTCCGGCTTTGTTGCTTTCGTTGCGTTTTTTTCCTTCTCCCCCCCCCCCCCCCCCTAAAAAAAAGGTGTCGTCTTGGAATGGATAAATGTTATCTCTTCAGCTCCTTTCGCGCTGTTTTGTCGATATTACAATGATGTTTCCTTTTTTTTAGAGCTCGCGGATTCAAGCACCAGTCGCTGCAGCTGCAGTGCTGGTGGAAAAGGATTTTCTTTTAAACACGTTCAGACGACCATCTTCCTCCCCGAAAGTGAACCCTGCTGTAAATCGTTCGTCTAACTACTTCCAATGATGCACGCCGACACGACGATCCCTTTCGACAAACGAAGCGAGGAGGAGAGGCAGGACTTTTCCCAAAAGGTGTAATAAGACGTACAGCAGTTTTTTTTTCTTCTGTTCTGTTGCTTCTCCCACTTTTCGTTTAACACAACCGCTTCACTCATCATCTACCGGGGCTTTTTCCCCTCCCAAAATGTCCCGCGGGGCATGTTCCGCAGCAAGAGCTATCCTTTTCGCTTAATGTTGGCAGTTTTTTTCATCTTCTTCTTCTTCTTTGCAACAACTTCCCTGCACCTAACAGCGAACGCTTAACTATTCGCCTTCGGGGCAGCTTGCTTCAACAGTGCGGTGCAAGAAAAGGTGCTGGCGCAACGGTGTAAAAGTTTGATTAAAACCGGAGCTAAGAAAACTTTTATTCTGCTCAATTACAGGATACAATAAAGATAACATAATACGCGATTGGTGGAGATGGTGGTGGTGGTGACGGTACTGCAGCAGCAAGCTGTGTGCACGTTGCTTCCGGACAAAAGTTGCTGCCGGCTGAAAGAGGGCATAAATATTTAAACCGAAATTGCCGTTAATAAACGCTCGTTATGGTTTTATTGTGCTGCAAAGGGGTTTGGGGGGTGTAACTTACACGTTTTTGGCTAAGGTTTTTTGCTTGTTAGTACTGTACTATATGTTTTGAAACTCTTTTCAGGAAGAAATAAGTTAAATATTTGATAAGAATTTACGTTAGTAGCTTATAATTTCGTGTCACAGCTGAAACTGAGCTGCTGTTTCCATAAATAATGAAGAATTAGCATCAATTGCCCTTTTAGTTCTTATATAAATTAATACGTTTACTTATAGCTATAGTTGTTAGCCTATTTTAAGCCATTTTTGATTGTAAATGAAGCCGTTTACCTTATTTTGATTTTTGAATCATCTTTTCCATGCTCAAATCCATTGACGAAGCAAATACTGGAATAAGTCAATTAAAAACTATTGTTTGAATAAATAAAACATGGATCTGAATTCCAATATTGGAAGATATTAAGAAAATATAATGTTTTAAGAGACTCAAACCGGAAATTATACCTTCTTATCTTCTATCTACACCTACCTTGCCATAATCCATCAGCATCAGTTGCATCGTGTGTGGGATCGGCAAGCCTGCATCACGATTTTTCATTATTAAAAACTCAATTGACGTTTCATAAATTGGTGTCAACGAGCTTCGTTAAGAACAAAACGAACCCCCCTGGTCAAAGGTGCTCCCACCGCAGGGTAAGCTTACGGTGCAAATCTTCCCATCGCATGCACATACTGCCTCGGACATACTGCAGCCGGACTGAGGAAAGTGTGTCACCGCTGGGCGTACGTCTGCACGAATTAACACACGAAGCGATTAAAGACGGAAATAATAGCTTAACCCAGGCAAACGGATGAACTGGGTGTGTGTGAAGGCTTTCCGGCATACGTACCTCGATGGTATTTCGTACTTGGGATGGCTTCATCTTCCCGTGGCTGACCTACGGGGCTCGTCGCTGGCAGTGTCATGGGAACGGCACACATGATTTTGATTAGCCCTCTAGCTTACCGTACGGTACGGCGTACGGGATCCCCATTTACTGGCCAAACGCTTTCTGCAACCTTGGGACTTTCGTTTCTCTCATCAAACGGCTGATGGATATTGAAAGGCGAATGAGCTCACACCGGCAGCATCGTCCACGATTGCCGGGTTTCGGGGACGTGTTGAAAGTTTGTTGCAATCTTTTCTTATTGTCCCCACAAGGGCTGGCCCGGGGGAAAGGAAGTAGTTGAAAGTGGTTTTGGCTTGGATCATGACTGAAATTGCCTCCAGGAAACGTTCATCCATTCTATTGGCACAAATCTGAACACACGCCTGGACAATCTGCAAAGTGCAATGGACCCTCAGGGGGCTCTGCCCCTTCCTACTAGGACTGATGTGCAATAAAATCAACCCATTTGGAGCAAAAACCGACGGCAAAAGATCGACCACGGAGGGTTGAGAGTTGCTCTATGTAATGGGGATTGCATTACAAAAGGGAAGTGCACATTAGTATGCTCATTGAAGCGGTTGGGGCACACTACCCCAAAGGCACAGCCACAATAAATTTGCATTAAGCCTCGTCCCGTGCCGAGAGTGCGTCTTTGTGTGTGCGTTCTTGTTTTTTCTTTTGCTTCTCAATGCGAAGAATGCGCATCGCAGTAGGTGTGGGAAGGCTACACATGCAACATACTAACAAGCCAACCAGCCAGCCAGCTCTTGCTCCCGGGTGTGACGACGTTCTCAGAGCCTTCTCCGATTGTGCGTTTGAAATGCACAAAACGTTTTCAAATGCTTGCGCATAGTTCAAACGAGACGAAGGTTCGGTAGCCCGGGCAAGGCTCGGTTTGATGGTTTTTAAGGTTAGGCAAAGATGCTGTGTTCTGCTGTTACATCTGCTGGTGGATGAAATGAATCTACGACTACGATTGCAAACATTGTTGGAAAGCTTTAAAAGCACTCCATCAAAGGCCTAGGTTCGATGGCCAAACGGAACGGCTGAGTATGGCTCGGTTCCGGCTTTAATTGATTCGGTGCCCTTTCCCAGGCTTGATGGCTCTATAATGTAACATTTGTACGCAGTGTTTGACGCTGCTCCGGGATAGGGGAAGCCACTGGGTGCTTATGGGTAAAATATTGTTTAAAGCCGTTTGCACTTACGCACGGCACATTATAACCGGTGCCACCAACCACATTTGGGTGGTGTTGGTGGTGGTGCGCAGGCAGAATGATTTCACTTATCACAAAACTGAACAAGATGTCGGTGCAGAGACACACTGAGAGCGTTGCCCCATTATCGTTAGTGAGCAAAGTGCGTTAACTAGGGGGATGCTAGCGAGGGTTACTATAGGTTGTAGGTTCCGCACGTACGTAAGGAAATATAAGTAATAAGCATTAAAGTTTAATTCTCCGAGTGCGTGACTCACAACTCGCGTGTGGAGATGTAGAAGCAACCATTCGACCGGTGAGCAGTTGGTGGTCGGGCTAGAATTTAAATAGCATAATTTCTATTTCGGACACGTGTTGGAACGAAGAGGATCGTTTAAAAGTTATTATTTTAATGTATAAGTCTTATATTATAGTTGTACTGACATCGAGGTATAATAGCACATGGAATGTTTTAGGATTTTCATATTTTTATGTTTTTTTTTTTGCTTTAAATTCAATCTTTAGAATTGAGAATCTATCATTTCATTGCAGAAGGAACATGTTGAAGCCTCGTGCTTGACTCTACAACTTTGAAATCGAAAGCGTTAGAAGCAAAACCTGAAGAAGCATTGTTCAGGGATTTCGTGCTTTTTGCGAACTCTGAAGTATGGTAAAGTCCAGACATTTTCGAGAGCTAACAAAATATGAAAAGATACAACAGATATATGCTCAGTTGTTCTTTACGAAAACTAGTATTAGACCATTTGCCAGACAATTCTAGACGGAGTCCACGATAACGAAAGAAAAGATCAAAATTGAAAGACCAACACAAGGAGAACAGAACAGACGAAGACTAAAAATGACCAGCTATCATACCGAAGTTCTTACAAAACTCAATATCTTGTCTTTTGATTCCTTGGTTATCTCAGAACCTCTTTTCCTCAGAATTTTGGTTTCATGAACTAAAGCCTTCATATGGTATACTACAGCAATAATTGAACGAAATGCCAATTCTTCATTATCTTACTTTAAAACACAACACAATTAATACGAAGAGAATATCAATAGATCTTACGAAAGAGTGTTGAATATCATTCAACTCATCTATTGTGGCTTTTCCATGATGGTCAGATGCCATGTGCATAAGTGAGCTGTAAATAATTAATTCCACTTTTAAACTTTCCCTCATTTCTGCTTTGAATATCGTTCAACTGCCTCATCCTAGCCAACAAATGATTCGCACCTTTCAATTTCGAAAGCATCAACCCCAACTGGTGGAATGATCTTGATCGGAGAAAATGGACGCCCCTGTGCATATGAAAGCCCTCCGTAGAAAAGGAATAGAGCAATTCATAAAATCTTAAACTATCATCTCATTCTCCAGAGAAAAGGATTTTCCCTCCCCGAAGATTGTTTGAAAGATATAACCCTTGCCTCACGCAAGTTGTTAGTTTTAACGTCGTATGTGTTGTCTACCTTCAATGCTCCAATGCCTGGTATATTCCTCGTCTGGCCAAATGAAACCATTCGCTTTTCCCCGTTTTTTTGGTTTCGATAAAATCTATTAAGAAAACGGATTTTCTGATAAACTGATTCACCGCCAAGCATTGGGCGGAAAAGCCGAACGGGTGAAATAAATATGCGCTTGTTTCGATTCGACCTCCCCAATTCCGCCTTACATTTGGCAACAGTGTTTGGCGTTAAGCTTAAGGTGGTCGAGCAAAAGAAGAAAAGGGGTAGGAACACACAAAAAACAACAAAATGAAAACACATTTCTCCCCAAGGAGGGCGGGTTCGGGTCAGATAAGACAAATCGCTACGGCACAGGAGAGCCCGGATTGCGGGTGGCCCAAAGATGACCATCACTACCGGGGAGGACGACCACACCGGGGTGTGGGGATGTTCAAAAAGCAGTTTGCATAACCGGTAGCGCTGTGTTGTTTTTGTTACTGTTACCCATTTTATCACCCTAACCGGACGCATCGGACCTAAAAAACAGGCCAGTTGATGTCTGCTACGTCTAGTAGTGGGCGAGCTGTGTTGCTGCTAAACAGAAGAAAAAATAACTAGAAAATCACACACACACACACACACACACACACACACACACACACACACACACACACACACACACACACACACACACACACAAATCCGAATCGAATCGCTTCCGGTATCACGGTGCACTTGGGTTGTTTGACCGGGCCTGTCTATTGTTATGGAAGGAGATTAGATTTGCCTTTCTGACCCCTTTTCCCTCTGCATTGGGAAGTCTAAGCTTAAAGTGTACGTACTGTTTGGGGGGATGGGAAATTCAAATTTTCCTTCCCACTGCCATATGCCGATTTGAAAATCCTGCCATGTCAAACAAAAAAGGATCGTTTCGCTTTTTTCTCCTTTTTAAAACACACAGCGAGACAAGGACAATCGGTCGATCGTTTCAAACGCAAACGCGGGTGTCTTCTAACGCAACCTTAAAGAAGGCAGTTTAGGCGAGCTTCGACAAAAAGGTCCTTAACCCGTCCTCCCCTCCGGGGGTGGGATGAAAAGGGGGAAGAAAATATCTAGCCATTCATAAATATTTATTACACTGGATGGTCAGCGGTAGGTAGGCGGCTTCTTTCTTATCGTGGCTTCGGACTCGTTTTTCGTTTCATTTGAAATAATAAAAGTGTCCTTTGAATGGAACGGCCTTCCTTCATTAGGCTGATACGATGCGGAAGGGGGTTTTTTTTTTGGGGGGGATCGTCCTTGTCATGAAAGCCTTGCCATGTCAAAGGTCATCCCGTGTGCAAGGAGTCAATCGAAGGGTGGGATGAGTGAGCTCAATATCATGCAAAGTTCGATACGGTCGGCTTAAGTGTCTGTTAGCGGAGGGGAAAAACAGCAACAAAGAAAAGCCTTTATCTTTCGAACCAAAAAAGGAAAAAGGTCACCTTAAACAGCACTCTCAATGTCGTTTATCCAAAGTGTATGTTGTTTTTTAATTAAAATCGAACCATTGACAAACGTTGCAGGACTTCCACTAAGGGGATGAATAAGTGAGCAGGTCAACTGCGAATGTTTGGTTTAGTTTTTTTTTCAAATAGGAAATGCAAATTAGACTTTTACATGCGGCAAACGGTCTCTACCAAGGATTCCCTTTCGATTTTACACATGTGCAAGTACCAAAGGGTAGTGTTTTGTTTTAATCTCGTCACCAAACCGCCGTTTATCGATGATGTGCTTGCTTGACGGTTGACTGCAGTTTGAAGCATACCCTTGCACGGCCCCCGGCATGACATGATAGATGACATGACGGCATAATCCCATGCGCCAACGTGCCAATTGTTGTGTGGGCGAGATCTGGTCGGTTTGGTAATTTATACTGGGATTGTTGGTTGTGGTGTTGTCCTATTCCAATCCTCCCTGTTGTTTGATTGCCTGGTTTGGTTGTGTAACATATATTCTACATTGACAGATTACCGTTGCGCACATCAAACAGCTGTTGGGGGTACAGGTTGGTACTAGTATCAGGAAGCATCTGCATTGTAGTGATGGGTAAATTCAACAAAAATCCGGAATCGCTTCCGAATGACTCCGCCTAAATAAGAAGCGGTTCCGGAATCGCTTCCGAATGACTCCGCCTTGAACGGCTCCAACGGCTTCAACGGCTCCAACGGCTCCAGACGGCTTCAACGGCTCCAACGGCTATAGACGGCTCCGGACAGCTCCGACCGGCTCCGGCTTCCGACTAGCGGCTCCGGACGGCTCCGACGGCTCCGGGCGGAATCGACGGTTTGAATTTGTCAGAATCGGAGCCGGAGTAGCAATGCTCGGAAGCGATTCCGAGTCGTGGGTGCGAATCCGATGACCCATCACTACTGCATTGCCCTTTAGTTGAGATAGTCGTTTTGGGGAATGTGTTGTAATTCTTTTATTTATTGAAGCGAATCAATCAAGTTTTGGCATCAAACGATTAGTTGGAGGTCTATGGTTGCAATAAAAAGGTAATGATAGCCTAATGGCCACGGGAAAAGCTTTCTATTGGAGTAAAAAAGTAAAAATTTGTTCAGAATTTCCAGGCGAAGCCACAGTCTACCTTTCAATTTCATTTTTGTATGAAAAATCATTTGAGTTGGATTTTAAAACTTATTTTACATGTAAATTCATAAGCTTCGTTCGACTAAACTTTCATGTAAAGCTTCACCGAGAAACGCTATTAACTGACCGATTATCGTTCAATCTGCTTTGCCGGTACTGCCCGATAGCGTACACAAAGGCGGTCAAACCTCGGTGCCCCGTACACCCGTTTTCGTTTGATACGAACTGATCCGCTGTTCCAATCGATTGAGCTTTGTAAATTTATCCACGAACCGGGAACACCCATTCCCCGATCACACAGGAGCAACAAAAAAGAAAAAGGGCAGGAAAACTAGAGCGGAAAACGCTTTACAGCAATATGCTCGTAAGCGTAATAATTATACATCCTGACCGGGCTCGATTGAGATGAATCGATTGAGCGTGCGGGCAAATATCCTTGAACCTTTTGCCCGTGCATTTTGCTGCTGCTTGCTTGTATTAGCAGTGGCAGTGTTGGTGGCATCCAATCGAACCAAGTCACTTCTAATCGGCTCGTTTGCTTCTATCCCCTTTTTCCTCTCAAATTGAAAAAGCTTTTCGTGGGAAATCGGAAAAGCGAACTGCCAGCGGGTCCATCCTCTTACGTTCAATCACGTCCGGCCGTGCGGTAGTCAACTCTAGTTTGATGAGAGGTTTTATATTTTTGTTTCCGGTCAGCAAACATACGGTCAGCACGGGTGTGTTTGGACTGGCAAAGCTTTCCCAGGTTTTTAATCATGCTTAAAGTGTGGGGCACAGTGTCGATTGCAGTTGCGGGTTGATTGATGTTTGCTTTAGGCTACAAACCGACGGGGTGTGCAAATGATTGCGTTTCGATAAAAAGGGATGAATATCATACATGGCTGGTGATCGTATTAGATCGCACGAGTGTCCCGCAGATATGGATGTAATTTACGCGTCACATGTGTTACCGAGCCTTTCGATCCAATCGCATGTAAAAGCTTTGCAGTCAGGAGTTGGCAATGGAAGAATAAATGAATCCGGAGTGCTTTCATCCATTAGGAGGCATTGGCGGTTTCGGAAAAAATGAGCTTATCAGCGAATAAAGCTATAAAATGGTTAGTTGTTACAGATATGTGTCGTTATAATGATAACGTTACTCTTGGGCATCTAGAGGGCGCCACTGTACAATTGATATGAAGCTAACAAACCAAACACGATTGGCTTCAACAACTTTTTATAATTTTGAAAGAACTTTGTTCGGTTGTGTTATTGAGATAGCCTCTTTTTCTTGTAATTCTAATATGCATAAACAATGATAAAGGTATAAGTCTAATACCATATTGTTACGAATTACGGACACTTAAGCCGTTGTTGGTATCTAATATTTTCTAACTAATTCAATTTTAAACGTCCAAACATCTGTTTTACTTACTTAACTAAAGCAAACTTTCTACATTTTAGAAAGAAATTAATATTTCCAATAATTTTACTTGAAAGGCTGCAAAAACTCATAAACTGTAACAATATTTTGATTCATATTTCGGACAGTTTCGAGCTCATGTTTCAAATTACGGACGTTTTGATTCATATTCCGGACAGCCTCGAAATTCCTTTTATGATATTCAAATTTACACAAACACTACACCTTTCTAGTTTTTGGCTTGTTTTATGGTCCGGATACTTGATGCTGTATTGGTGTCCTCCTAGACGGACAGAACGACGGTCTTAAATGAAACGGAGTTTGGGTGCTGTTTTTCTATTGTACTCGTAGATGAACGAGTTACTTATCCGGCGCTACAACCGCTTTGTGGTCTTGGCCTGCCTCAGGAGTGTCCCAAACCGCTCACGGTCTCAACGCCTTCCTCTGCCAGTCCGTTATCCCGGCCTTAATGGCAGACGCCTCCACGCCATCTTGTCACCTCAATTTGGGCCTATCACGCCTCCTCTGTCCTTGTGGACGGCCTAAAGAGACTTAACGGGCTGGGAGCTTGATACGCTGCAGAACAGAGAGGTCGCCGTACATCTCGTATAGCTCGTCACTATAGCGGCTTCTCCATTGTCCTTCCACACATACGGAGCCAAGTATCCTTCTGAGCATCTTCCTCTCGAACGCGGCTAAGAGGGTTTTGTCAGATCTGGACAGTGTCTATGTCTCAGGTACTACATAGTCCCAGCTTCGTCCGTCGCGACAGGTTCTTTGAGGTAGGCTGTAGAATGACCGGTTGACAGCCAGCATCCTTGCGCGCAACTCAGCTTCCATGCTATTGTCGTTGTTGACCTTTGACCCCAGATAGGTGAATTCTGGAACGACTTCAAAAGTGCGTTCACCTATCTGCACGTCACGCCTACGTAGATTCTGATTATTTATTGGTAGGCCCGCTGATGTTGCCACCATCAGTTTGGTCGTTTAACGTTTATTTATCGTTTATCTGCAATCCGAGGCTCTCTGCCGCCTGCTCGATCCCTTGGTAGGCTTCTACTACATTGGAGAGCAGCAGACCAATGATGTCTATATCATCAGCGTATGCCTCGTAGATGAATAGAATCGAAGAACTGCTACGCGAATTGGCTGAGAAAACTGCTAAGAACGTCTGTGGTGATGAACTGACCGACAAAAAATAATTATTTACTGTGTCATCAAGGCCCACTAGGGGTCAGACACATTTCTAATTGATTTTAGTACATCATAGTAATTAGATCCATGTTTAAAAGTAGCATGACCAGTGCCTAGATATGAAGATAGTCCATAAAAACATGCTGAATGTCCGTAATTTGAAGCATTACGGTATATGTTATGAATTTCGACATGTTAAGCACGTAAAATAACTAATTTGAAAAATCGCATTTATCATAAATCATATATTTTGTGTTACTTGTGTGGCTGTACTGCTTCCAATCAAATGTCCTGTAAACATAACTCGCAATTGAATACGAATCCTTTCGGCTTACAGTTATACTTGTTAGTTACAGTTGTTACCCCTTTTCATCAGGGAACACAACAGGGAATGGAACTCGACAAACTTTATTCACCTAACTCCAGGAAAGCAAATTTTAAGTGCATCTTTTCATAAACCCTTACCCCACGGAAACGGACTCCACCGGCTAATTCAATGGACGCAAAAGGTTGCCGAACGACGTTGCGTCCCGAAGCTTACTGCGCGTACCCTTCGCTTCCAAATTTTCCACCATCATTAAGCGCATAATCAAAATGTCGTTAGCGTTTGCAACTTTCGGGCCATCCAGCAGGTCCACGAAAAAGTTACGAACCAAACGATGACCAAATCATCCGGCACGATTCACCACCAAACTCCACGAAACTTGCAGCCCCACAATCTTGTCGCGTGAAAAATCATAAAAAATCATAAAACTTCCGAATTACTTTCCTTTCTGTTTGGGATCGATCGTTGCTGGCAAAACTTCAATCAACAAAATATTTGGACATTTTTTTGCTCTTCACCGTGAATTCCGTTCAACGAGAGACTTTACGAGCGACTGAACGGGAAGGGACGGGGAGGTCAGGCCATCGTTCAATGAATTGTGTGTGCCGTGGTTCGTTGGAAAGCAATGGCCGGTGGTTTTGGTTAACTTCACCCGAAAACGGTTTCATACTTCTGACCCAGGAATGGAGGATACATAAAAAAAGGAACAGAAAACACCATCTTTTCCCCTTCGCGCTAAGGCTACGGTATGGTGCGCGTTAAGGGCACTACGGGCATAATGTCGTAAAAGTTGGAATTGTTATCAAAATTTTGATTTTTACCGCCCAACCTCTGCCTGTATCATGCACTCTGCTGTAGAGCGGAGGTTGTAATTTTGACAAGTTATAAACCGTCTTTCTATGACCGATTGTCACTACAGTCGACAACAAGGTGGTTTGAGAACACAGTGCGGGGAACGTAAAAACCGCGCGAACGAGACCCATTTGTTGCACCATCACCCGGCGCCTGCGACCGTGCAGCAGTCGTAAACGGTGAATCTTGTTGGGTGTAACATACGTAAAACATCGCTTTTTATATACACACACACACACCAACTACCCTCTCCACCCCAGGGGAAGGCATTGAGAGGTGCTTAAGGTATGGCGTCTTAAAATGCACCACTTAAAACTGAAACGGGCGAATCGAACGTGCGGAACACTTTCGAGTGGAGCCGTCGAAATGGGTGCAATATTTTCCACCCAAAACACAGCCGCACACCAGTTTCCAAAATGGTGGCGTAAGGTTGCTTTTGTTTTGTTTGGGAAGGGGTGGGGAAGACGTTGCACCGATGTTGGTCGGTCACGGTGGTTTGGTTGGGGTGATAAAGTTTAACATTTAATAGCATTGAGTTTATCTAAGGAGGCGTGCATGAAATATTGGCGCCATTTTTGTTTGGCGGTTATGGGAAGGAAATTGGTTTGTGGAAATGAAGGAAAATTCTTTGGGGATGTAGAGAAAGAAGGTGATAACATGGATAATATTTTATAATTAAATTAATATTACTTTTGAAGAAGAAAATTTAAACAGTTTAAGGAGGAAAACGAATGAAGAAATAATGACGTGAAATTCTACAATTATTTGTTTATAATGTTTTTTTTTTCGATTTTAACTGGTCGTTCGGATGAAGTTTAACAATTTTCAGGAAAGTTTCCTTATTTCATTTTACTCTTCATTACCTTTGCAGTGCAATAAAAAAAAACACGTTGGTCATGTTAGTATCACGTTTTCGTGTTGTTTTATGTAGCGCCTCCTTCAAACAAATGCAGCTGAAAGTGCATCGGACCATCAAAATCGTTGCATTTGTCACCGTACGAAGCGACGTTCTAACCAAATCTTTTACGATGTTGACCTCTGTCGTTGGGTCATGTTTTATTCAGTACTTCAGTGCCGCGAGTTGTGGCGGGCAGCATGGTTTAAAATTTCCCACAACATTAGAATCGGATAAATAAATAATGAATCATTTTCTCAACCGTACCTTTCCTTTGAAAGAAACAAAAGCTCCACCCTTTATTTACTATTTCCACGATAAACAAGGAGCAATTTGGATCATTTTGGAGTCCCAAAGAGAACCCACGAAGAAACCATTACACCAGAAAGTAGGCGATGTTTGTCAAAGCTTGCTCCAAAGCCCACGTGCATTTTCAATCAGGTAGGACGATAGACAATATTCTCAGGTAAACAGGGCTCCCTCCCCCCCTATCACGTCGAAAAGACGGAAACCGGTAAGCTCGTGCTGTCCTTCACTACTTAACCATTCCGGGTGATGAAATATTCATACCCAACATCAAACGGAGGCCGGCTCGATGATGTTTGTTTGGGTGCGCCTGCCTGTAAAAGTGAACAATTCAAAGTCAATCGGAATGGACGATCGAACCAGTTAAAGGGCGGAAACGATAGCTTTTTCTTCGGACGTGGATGGAACACCGGCACAATTAAGTGGAAACCCGTTGGGCTGGATTCGCATTTTTCAGTAGTCAAATTTATTTTCTCTTCAGTAGCCTTTTTTTTTATTTACCTTTCTCCAACTAGCTCAGTCTTATAACAACTCAGTTTAACATATTCGTAATATTATCAATAGTATTACACATTTCATACGCGTTTTTGTCTTGTTCAATTAGTTTCCACCTTTTTTTTATCAAATGTTTTATCTTTTTCTAACCTTTATCTTTTTTCCATGATTGCTTTTAATTTTCACATGTTTTGTTTTCGTACAAAAAAAATGTTCCGCTAAACAGGCTTATATAATGGGGTTTGTTTATACTGCTGGAGACAACTAAAGAAGGATTTTTTACACTTCAATGGAACTCTCTTTTGCGCTATCCATTGTTTAGTTTACTCTTATTAGATTATCGCTTTTTGTTTACATTGTTTTAACATTCCTTTTACTCATTTCTTGTTTCATTCAATTATCAAATTTATGCCTCTTTTTTCCACGATGTACATGTTGTGAGTTAGCTTGTTCTGTTTTCTCCTTTTGAATGAATTTTCGTGTTTTTGTTTCGTAATTGTTATTTGTAAAAATATAAATTATCTCTATCTACTGTACAAAGGTATTAATTTTGCAGAAAGGTTTGCTAAAAAGTTGTTAGTGTAGGACCAAACAGGAAGCACAGAGGAACGCTTAGCAGATAAAGCACAAAATAAACAGTTGAAAGTAAACAAAAGGTCTATTAGAGTAAAGACTCGAGAGTATGCAGTAGGTTAGAGGGTAAAGATAAATCAAGAAGTAAAAACCGGATCATATAATGCAATTAGAAACAAGTTTAGCTGCCAATATATCAACAGTTGCCATCAATAAAAGACTTTTCTAAAGACCTTCCTTACCCATCCTACAGTACAATTGCGTGTTAATAAAAACAAAATATCTTAATCTAATATGGCGCATTTGAACGATTTTTTGCAGCGATGAAAAAAAAACTAAAACAAGTCATCTGAACCTTACGTACGGGGTATGTTAACATTAGTCTAGTACGAGTGTTGCCATGAGAGTTTCCGTATAATGTACAATTGCAGTTTGCTGTTATGTCTTACTAGCCTTGCCGTGCCTGCATGAGTAACATGCAGCGACGTCAACTTGGGAAAATCTCAAACAAAACAGGAAAATGAAAGCAAAAATGTATAGAGTTTTTCACACATTCTGTACATAAACACACATTCAGCACCGGTTTCGATCGATTGTTTTGAGAGTTTGATTGAATTGCTTCATTGACAGCCAGCCACGAGAGGAGCGGCGTCGCGCGACGCGCCTGCCCTATCGCACCATACACCCTGCAGCGCTATGCCCTGCACCTCATCATAACATCAGCAGCAGCAGTATGAAGTGCGAGTAGAGGACGTAGATGAAGAAGTTCGGTGAGTAGTTGTTAAGGCTGCGCTGCCCGGGAGGCACTGGCAGGGTGTTGCTGTTGTTGGCAGCACCGTCCGCCCCGGCGTGCTGGTGATGCGGATGGTGGGCGTACTTGTGCGGATGCTGCATCGTCATCGCTGGTGCTGCCGCCGTTTGCTGCTGCTGCTGATGATGCGGATGCGGATGATGATGAGTCGGGTGGTGAGTGTGATGGTGGTGGTGGTGTGGCTGGTGCGTCTGATAAGCTGCCGGGTGTTGCCCCTGGGCCAGAAAGTGGTACTGGCTCGGAGGCTGCTGATGGAAGGGATTGGTAATGATCGACTGGGTGGTAGCGTTCGAGGCGGTCGAGCTGCCCAGGGCCCGCTGATGCTGGAGGTAGTCTATGTTCTCGTAATGGTCCGAGTCGGGATCCACGTCGGGCGCCACGGCAAGCTGGTGGGCCGTCTGGTCCGGATACTTCAGGTCGTACCGTACCGGCAGATCACAGGCCGGCCGCAGCTCGCGATAATCGTTCGAGAGCACCTGCTGCGCCAGATATCGCTCCAGCTCGAGCTTATCCACCTTCTGCGGCACGATGCGCTCGTGCACGTTCTTGCGCTCCTGGAGAATCTTTTTGCGCTCGCGAGTTTTGCGCCGATAGACGATTGCTGCGCCAGCACCGAGCGCTAGCAGTAGCAGGCTGAGCAGCACGCTCAGCACGGTCACGAGATGGGCCGGGCAGTTGATGTCGCCTTCGGACATGTTGCGCAGTATGCGACGCGTTACCAGCCCGTCCTCGTTCAGATCGCACCCAATCTCGTCCTTGTCGATCAGCAGCACGGTCGTGATGTTGGTGTGATCGGCCAGCGCTTTGCCGAGGAAAGCCACACCGTCCGGATCGTCCCCGTCGTCGTCGTCGAGCGTGCCGGTGACGAGCCGCCACAGCCAGCGGATGGTGCAGTTGCACACGAGCGGATTGCCGGCCAGCTTCAGGCGCTGCAGCCGATCGAGCGGGAACTGCACGGCGTCCAGTGTGAGCAGTGCGTTCCGTCGCATGGAAATGTCGATGAGGTGCGGGTTGCCGTGGAAAAGCCGTACCGGGAGGGTCGAAAAGGAGGGATTGTCGTCGAGTGTCAGTACCTGCAGGTGTGTGTTGTCTATGAAGGCTCTGTAGGAAGGGATTGAGGGGAGAGAATAGGGAAAAGTAGAAGAAAGTTAATAATTGAAAAATGGAGTGATGGAAATGCATCAAACGAGTTAGCAAGAGTTGATTCTGAGTTAATGAATTTGAATGGCGAATTAGATCGAGTCGATTAAGTCGACTAAAAGTGAGATGCAGCTCAGTGCGAAAAAGTTATCCATTTATCGAGAGGTTATTCTCCAATAATTATTCGAAAAAAGCTGTCTGATCAAAAGAGTTGAACGATTCATCGTGAATTAACATGCACAAGAGCTGTTGAGCTCACAAACGATTTGATTCATCGCTGAACGAATGAGTAAGGTCCTTGTCGGCGTGAAGAATTGAATGTTTTGTTGAGTTTTAGCTATTGAAAAAGCTATTTTGCTTACAAAGAATGACTTAGCTGCGAGGGACTTTTAAGGGAATCAAAACAGCTAAATGATTCATCAGGACTCAATTATCGAAAGAGTTATTTGATTCACGAATTACAAGACAGTGAGTTCCTGTTCGACTACGTGAGCTAAAACAAGATTATACTCCCAAGTTTGAAATGAAGAATTATTGAATTCGTTATGAGTGAGTTATCAGTCAGCGTAGAGAGCTGATTCAATGATTCGAATTCAATTCATGGAATAATCGCACTAATTTAATTCACTATGAGTAAGTTTATGGTCACCAGAAGGAGTTTAATAGCAAATTAATTAAAAAAAACTCAATCAACTGAGTTTATTTACTGTAAAGATGTAACTCTTTCAACCATTACGATTCAGCTAGCACATCACTATAAAATTATGAAAAGTTTGTATTTTAAAGTTTCTTTTACATGCCTGAATGAGTTGAACACCTTTGCTTCTTGGTAAATTAGAGGCTTTATTTATTTACTTGCATAATTTATTGAAGTACCTTATCAAATTCTCCACAAGACCTCAGCTAATGAGGTATATGATTCAGTTATCCACCTCTTCAAAAAGCACGCCTCCACAACAGGGACTTTTGCGCGCCAACAACAGCAACACTCATCCTTGTTCATTGTTACAACTCATTTCATTTTGATTTTATTCCACCCGGTACATGCTCCAAGCGCACCGGCCCGGCCCGGAAAGATTGTCCCTGTCACCTACACAGCCCACTGGTGCCCAATGAAGTGCTGCGAGTTACAATGCAAATGCACAACGTCTTACAGCAACGATGTTTACGACGCACATGGTAAATCGAGCGAATGGTTGGTCTTTTGGCCAGGATGGGAGCATTTGTGGCTGGTACACATAAGATAGCATTGTTAATGGTGCTGCAATTTGTACGCTTCGTGTACAGGAAAACACATGATCGCGCCTGTTTGTTATACTCCAACCAAACGTATGAATATTTTTGTGTTAAAACGAGTAAAGTGATGGCAAGCGTTTTTGAAATTGAAATGAGAAAAAAAATAGGGAACAACGAGCTGGATGTTTCCCTTTTCTGAGTCACCGGTGGATGAGCGTCGTGCACCTCATTCGACATCAAATTTAAAGACACGGATTATCTTTTACTGAATATGGTAGCCTGTAAGCTTGTTGGTACGAAGTTCATTCGACGCTGACATGAAATCACGCATTTAACCTTCACATGTCTTGTTTCAGTTGATTGTTCTTTAACCATCAGCTCGTAAAGCGATTTTTATGCTCCTGCGGGGCTCATCACGCCAGCAGTACCTTCAACTTTTATCATTTATTTCCCTTGTTTCGCTCAAGCAAAAGTGCATCTCAGACCGCACAATATATTGAACCTGTCAGAAATAGTTTTCTCTCTTCTATCGCGCCGTACGGGTAAGGATATGTGTTGCTCCCTGCCCGGGGAACTGTCAGCGGCTCTCGGCGGATCGTGCCAAACTCCATTTTTACGCCAACAAGACGGAAGCGACCCACGGCTGCCTCGCGCTGGCATTTGGCAGCTGCAGACACGCAGAGCTAACAATACAAATGCTTCTTCCCTTTGGCCCTTTTGTGTGTTTTCCACCGACAACGAACCCGTACGGAGAGTTCGTAAAAATAGCTAAATTTCGATGCCTGCGATTTCCCACCATGGTGCCGTGGTATTAGCGGCAATTCGCTATTGTTTTGTTCTGCCGTGTCGTGCTGATGATGAACTATCGCACGCGTGTTTCGTCGCCTTTGTGCACTGCTATTTTTGCCCACCAGAACCAGAAGACCATACCGACTGAGGAGGGGGTTTACACCAAATTACACGCAGCGCAAAACTTTCACTGCCGTTCGCTTCGCTTTCTTTCCTTCGTTGCCATGGGTGATGGGCGTTGCTTGCGTAGACAACGGATGCTTTGCGTATCCTGCCGTCCCGTTGCGTGAGTCGGGCGTGCAGGAATAGCGTCACCCGTGTGTGGCTGGGGGTTGACTTTAATTTTGAAAATAGTTTGTTCAAATACGAGCAGGTGAACTCGTTTGGCAGTAGATGAGCAGCTAGCTTGGGAATTTATTGCACCAAGACATTCAGTATCCAGTGGTGAAAGTTTCCTTTATTTGATGAACTTTAACTAAGATCTTCTTACTGTGCTCGTGATTATAGAACAATCAAATTATATGAGTGAACATCAATAAAGCTCTAAATTTTTAGCATTTTTCTATGTCTGCCTAAAATTTAATTTCTAAAAGACACGGTGGCATTTTAACTTCCAACCAGCACCGAAATGAATCATTCGCGAAACTATGAAACCATCAAAGTGAAACCTCCGTTGGGAGCATTTCTATTGCCCATCACCGTTGCTATAGATACAGGATACGTGCTTTGTGTTGTGGATGGTTATAAAAATTTAAAACCTCATCAGCACTGCAAGCAGTGAGCTCAGACGTGAGCGACGGTGCGCTTAAATTCACATTCCGAGTGCGCTCGCTAATGAAAGTACCTTCACACTTCACAGCGGAGATATCTTTGCGCCCTTTCTCTTGCCATGCCTGGCTCTATTCTCGCGTATCGAAAAAAGGGGCTATAATCCTGAATCGATCGTTACGAACATTTGATGACAGCTTGGGTACTACGGCGGGGTGCTTGCTTTTATTACATCCTTTCCCGCCCGCAGCGCGAACCGATCGTTTCGCCTCCTCCACAACCACCAATCAGCTCGAGATAACATCGATAGCAACACCGTGCAGTACCGTGCAGTAAGTCAATATATTCTGGCCATTTTCATAACTAACGGCCTGCGGTAAGGCGGAGTGGGTTGCAGTTGCACTTTGGGCCGGTACTTACCTCGTATCGATGTGCTCCAATCGATCCAGCCGGTCCAGATGCAGCTCACGCAGCTGGAACAGATTTTGGAAGGCAACCGGCGGCAGCTCCACGAACGAGTTGCCGCTCAGCGTCAGCGTGGTCAGGTTGTACAGCTTCGCCAGCTGCACCGTCGGGATGGTCTGTATGTTGTGGATGAGAGAAACAGAACAACAAGTGTAAAAAGCGATGGTCGAGGGTACGATGAAAGTGAAAATTGCTACCCCTTTGGGAGGGATAGTAGGAGCTCTGGGGGGAGTTTGAACTGGAAATAAGTCATAAGCATTATCGGAAGCCAAAAGCAATCGATGATGGGATGCAATGGGGTGAAAATAATTCACCGGAGGAACAATTCAATAGTTCGTTGTAGTGTATAACCGCATTGCAGGCTATAATGATCGATGTTTGGCACTCAAAACTATTGAAGTGTAATGGTGTAACAGTTGAATTTGTAACATCAGTAGTATAACATAAAACAATGTTGCTTTTGTACATTGAACAGTCTCTCTTGACGGAAGTCCAATTGCTTACTGACAAGTTATATCTGAATTTTATTTTAAAACTATTGAATTTAAGCTAAGCAGTTGATAATTTTATATGTAGAACTAAAAAAATGCAATTGTTATGCCAATTTTGAAAGTTTTAATGGATTGAATAAAGTTGAAATGTGATCAAGGAGGAGTAATAAATTGGTTAAAAATTTATTTATGTTTATTATTTTTTTTACATAAAAAACTATCAAATTATACTGTTTTTCCATTTTTTGTGATGTCAAAATCAAGTTGTTTTTAATCTGTTTAATTACTTTGTAAATTCATCACGATTCCTACAAAAGTCTAAAATTGTTGTCTTACAGACAAAAATAGGTGCGTTAGAGGCAACAATTTATATAAAAAAAAGATGTCTTAGAGCCTAAATTTGGCGGCAATGATTCTAGTTGTTTTAGATACATTTACTAATTGATCAATTATCAACTTTAAAAAAATTTTAATTGTATTTTATAAAACCATTTAACTTGCATCACGTTTTAATTTGACTGAACCGGTAATTAGAAAGCGTAACAGATGTATTATGCTATGCTTAGCGGCTCAAACGAGGTGTTGTCAAATGCATTTTACATTAAATTACATTAAATTTCGAAAATATTTTCCCTATTATTATGACAAGCTGGCCTTGACCAACAACGGTTGTCGTACCAAAAAAGATGCTTACTTAAACATGAAAAAAAGCAGTTGGATCACACAATATGCAAGGTTTTGATACTTTAAAGATATAAATTAATAAAAACGACCTCGAACCGCTGCCTAATAAAATCAAAGGAAAAGACAAACTAATACAATATTGTAGCTTTACGCTACCAAAACTGTACAACAACAAAAAGTTCCTCTTTTTCGAAGCATTTAAATCCACACGCATAAGCGCCACGGTGCCGAATCGAATCCAAATTAAACTTTACCACACACCCTACCGGTGGCGTGGTGCATTAATCCTTTCCATTGACTTAATTTACGACCACCCTCTGTCTCCAACCCACCACTTCTCCAGGGCTACACCCATTTAAAAATGTCCATCACAAACCCTGGCCTGGAGTCGATCGGTACCGGTTTGACTATTTTGAAACCAAATACGTTCGCCGCCTTTCATCGAGCGCGCGGCCAATGACGTGATGAGCCATATGCACCCAGGTCGAAACGTCAACTGTCCAACAAATGGTATCGCTTTCTTCACGCGTTTCACCATTCCAAAACAGGCCCCCCTTTAAAGGGCAGAGAAACCTTTCGAACCGGTATCTCACGGCGCACACATTTAATTGCAGCTTGGAGATGGTTTATTAAACTACGCTAATTTGAATTTCAAATCAAAGCTGAGGAGCGCGATCGAGCGAAAGAAGAAGGTGCCCTTTGAGGACGGTTAAGCGGCTTACCGTTAGATTGTTGTCGGCCAGGTCGAGCAGCTGGAGCGCGCTCAAACCGCTGAAACCGCTCCAGTCCAGCTCCATCAGCACGTTGCCGGCCAGCCGGAGCGTGTGCAGCTGGTGCAGCGTACCGAAGCTGTCGTTCGCGACGAACTCGATCAGATTGCCGGACAGATCGAGATGGCGCAACGACCGCAGGTACTCCAGATTGCCCCCGTACGGTACCTCCAGCAGCTGATTGTTGGCCAGCAGTAGCGTGTCGAGCGAAACCAGCGGCCGCAGCACACCCTCCTCGAAGCTTACCAGCCGGTTGTTGGGCAGCTCGAGCCGGCGCAGCGACACCAGCGACTGAAACGCGGTCGGATGGACCTGCTCCAGCTGGTTGTCGCCGAGCCGGAGCAGCTCGAGCCGGCGCAACCCCCGGAAGCTGTCCTTCAGCAGCGCCGGCAGCACATTGTGGGTGAGGTTGAGGGCGAGCAGCTTTTCCTGCGATTCGAAGTTTTTCGAGCCGAGCGTATCGAGCCGATTGTGCGAGAGGTCGAGCGACTCGAGCTGATAGTAGAAGGCGAGCGTGAAGTGTACGTTGGTGATCTGGTTGGCGGTCAGGTTGAGGTACCGCACGTCCGGGTTGAGCTGGATCGGTACCACCTCGAGCGACGCGTTAATGCAGGACGTGCGCAGATTGCGATCACTCTCGCAGGTACACAGCGACGGACAGAAGCTGCTCGCGGTGGGCAGGAGGGTGAGTGACAGGAGCAGCACTAGCGTGACGTGGTGGATTGTCCGCTCAAGGTGGTGGGAATTAGCCACAAAGCCACTTAAGTCCGCCATCATCTCTTGAGGGTGGTTGCGTTTTCTTATATCGCCCCAAATCTCGCTCTTTCTCTGCCTCCAGAGACGATGACGAGTTTGACGATCGTACGGCTGGTTTTGTTAGAGTGTGAGTTAGTTTTCCTTCTTCACGGTGGTTTTTAGGTTGCAGTCATGCTTCGAAGGTGTCGGCACTCACGCTCGTTTGATGCACATCTGGGGAGAAAGATTAGAAGAAAGTGAAAGGAGGCAATGGAGTTAATGCGCTTATCGTCCAATAGGAAGGAGCCAAATTAAGAGATAACGAGTGTAAATTATAGACCTTTAAAATGAGGTTACAGCGTATTATTAACTAAGCTATAAGTGTATTATGGTTTATGATCTTAAGAAGATTAACTTTATGGAAACATTTCTATGTAAAGTACAATGTAAAAACAATGAGTACTTCATAGACAAATTGGAAACATAATATAAGATAAGATTTATTCTGCAAAAAAAAAATTGTTTATTCTGCAAAAAAAAAAATATATTTAAGACACTAAATCCACCAAAATCAAAATATTGATATTTCTGGGGATAGCAGACTTATGTCGACATCAAAGCTACACTGAATGCCTTTGCAAATTACAGCGTTTTCCATGGTTTATGGCTGTATTCTAAGGACTTTCTCAAACGTCTGCGCCAGGGGAACGGGCATGCCTGTCTCCTATTCAACCTGGCGCTAGAGAGGGCCATCCACGACTCGAGGGTGGAGACTACGGGAACCATCTGTTATAAGTTATATATCCTGGCATACGCTGATGATATAGATATCATTGGTCTGCGGCTCTCCTATGTAGTAGAAGCCTACCAAGGGATCGAGCAGGCGGCAGAGAGCCTCGGATTGCAGATAAACGAGGCAAAGACCAAACTAATGGTGGCAACATCAGCGGGCCTACCAATAAATAATCAGAATCTTCGTAGGCGGACGTGCAGCTAGGTGAACGCACTTTTGAAGTCGTCCCACAATTCACCTATCTTGTGTCAAAGGTCAGCAACGACAACAGCATGGAAGCTGAGTTGCGCACAAGGATGCTGACTGCCAACCGGTCATTCTACAGCCTGAAGTTCACCTCAAAGAACCTGTCGCGACGGACGAAGTTGGGACTATATAGTACCTATATAGTTCCCGTGCTCACATACGCCTCTGACACATGGACACTGTCCAAATCTGACGAAACCCTCTTAGCCGCGTTCGAAAGGAAGATGCTCAGAAGGATACTTGGCCCCGTATGGTTGGAAGGACAATGGAGGAGCCGCTATAATGACGAGCTATACGAAATGTACGGCGACCTCACTGTCGTACAGCGTATCAAGCTCGCCCGGCTCCGGTGGGCTGGCCATGTTGTACGCATGGATACGGACGATCCAGCTCGTAAAGTCTTTTTAGGCCGTCCACTGAGAACAGAGGAGGCGTGATAGGACCAAATTGAAGGCGCGAGTTCGGAGACTCCTGAGGCAGGCCAAGACCGGAAAGCGGTTGTAGCGCCAGATAAGACTTAGAAGAAATCCACCAAATCCAAAATATTGATATTTCTGGGGATAGTAGACTTATATCCATATATAAGCTACACGGAATGCCTTTAGCAAATTACAGCGTTTTCCATGCGTTTTTGGCTGTATTCTAAAGACTTCCACCTCTGGGTGGTCCCCCCTTGATTCGAAAAAGTTGGATGAATAAAAGCAAGCAAATATAGGTAATTGTTTTTACAAATCAAGCACTCAATCCGCACGAGCATTAACTCAAAACACGACCAGTTATTTAGATGACATTAAGATAAACATTTCGCTGGAAGTGATTTACACTCAACCATGCTCAAAGCTTTGCACAAAACTTCACCCGAATCAAACTCCGTACCAAGAAGCTCCGTATCGCCGGCGGCTTTCATAAATCACACAACTCTCTGGGCCCATAATCATCATCCACCGTAACCACAAATTAGGCATCCCATCTTGAGTGCGATCTAAGTTTCAAAGTGTGTGAAAGCGCGCACGCGAATCGAACCAGTCGGGATGGAGGTGACAAAAAGTTCTCCGATTCCGTGCCGGAGAAAAGACCTAGAAGGACACCAGCAGGCAGCAGAGGAAGGTAGGATTGAAACGTGTAATCTGTCAAAAACTTGTCACTCTTGACACATTTGGCTGCCACAAGGCGTTGGTTTTGTAGCACGCGAAGTAACGCGCGTTCGGCGGGGGGAAAACGCGCACAAATCCTTTCGACCGGCTGGTACCCGGATGCCGTGCGAAACAAAGTGAAGGAGTTACGGTGCCACGTGCCGCATGGTGATTGTTTGGAGCGCTTTGTCGTTGACTTGTTATTGTTCTAAAAGTTTGTGTGCAGATTATTATGACTGCTTGGAGTGGCGCGACAAAAGGGTTATTTGACAGCGAAGAGCGAAATCCAAAACTGCTAAATTTTGTGTGATTGCTGCTGGAAGGCCTTATTTAATTATTAATACTTTTGAAAGAATTTCTGCCTGCCCTACATCTTAATCATAAAGTTACGCTTCCGAAATTCAGGCAACTTTTTGCCTTCCAATTTTACATTTCCACGCTCTCTTTCTCTCTGACAAACACTGATTAATGCAAAGCACTTTGCCTGTCCCGAACCTGCTTGGTCGCTGCGGAGTGCTTTGATATCATTAAAGCAATCACTAAAAGCAACAATGCTTTAAAGTGCTACTCGTTTTTCCTGGCGAACGAATAAAATAAATAAATCACAAAACTCCAAAAACTCAACCACGCAATGCTCGGCAGCAGTAGCAGCAGTAGCAGCAGCAGCACGAAAACAAAAACCACGGGAACCATGCAAAGCGGGCGCAAAACATTCCACCTCGTGAAAGGGGGGAGTAAGAGCGTGGTAAAAAACCCCGCTCGAATTCCGTAGTAAAAGCGGTTGTAGAATTTGTTGGCCTTCCCACCCGTTCTGTGTGTTTTCTACTCGCTCTTCGATTGCCTGCGGCCTGCGATCGTCCGTCTGCAGTGCATTGCCGTTCCGCCATCGAACGCAGCGGCCAATTTTCACCAACTGTCGCTGCCGCGGGCAGAGGAGGATGAGTGAGCGATCCCCGCTCCCCGCTATTTTATTGTTTCTTCAGCTGTTCCGACTTCAAAACCTTCGTATTTAATTTTGAAGCAAACGAGGAGCCCTGCGAATCCGAAAAGGGCCACCGGGGCTACAAAACGCCCCGGCAGCAAGCAATTTTACACACTTTATCGCGTATGCTGCTGGATGCTTTTCGTTGTTTCGCCGGAGTGGAATTGTTATTTTTAGTGCTACGCCTTTCGGTCTGTGCCGAGACAGAAATTAGTTCCCGTGCGCCCCACGGCCCAGTCTGACTCCCGTCTGACACCTGTCTCACCTCTGACGCTGTCGGATCTGCGGCACAGCGGTCTCGGCAAAACAATTTACGCGCATCTCTGCGCTAGATTCGCTAAATGAGCTGAAAAGCCATTTCATGAGCAGGATGGGATGGTGGAGACGCACTTTCTTACGAGTTCTATTGTCATCGTACGATTGTTCCTCCTTGCTGGGTCTCGGGTGGGGTAGTTTATATTTGGAACCTCGGTTCGGCAGACGGCGGCTGGATAAATCCCAACGGCAGACGAATGATGTAGCCGCAACAGGTTCGGGGCCTGAAGCCTGAGGTCGTTTGTCAAGCATGTGTGTGTGTGGTGCACCGGGGGGGATGGACAGAAGGATTAATGCGAAAGGGCTGGCACAATAAGCGGGAGACAGATGCGAAAGGAGGTTATAATTTTCTTTTTAATGGTCGATGAGCATAATAAGCACCAGAAATAGATGCTTTTGTGCACTGATGGGGTTTATAAATAGAGATTATTTACTGTCCCATATGATTTCGTTTCTAGTCTACATGACATTGTGTTAAATACTGTTTTAATTACACAACTCGCTGTTGGATAGTTCGTCAACCAAAGCATCATGTTCGTGTTTGTCGAGGCTACTACATTCCAAGGTTCTAACGTGCAATTTGAAAAACGAATTTCAATGCCACCTTGGATTAGTCTACTCAAATCTGAAGATTTTAGTGTAACTCTGGGATGCATCTTTTCAAATATCTTTACATTAAAGCTTGGTATTGTTTACTACAAATTGTTCAATAATTTTGTCTTTTAAAATTATTGTCATAAATGTTTTTATTGATTTGATTAAATTTGTACCGTTTCTCTTAGAGCTTGAAAAATACGACAAAAAATATTCTACAAGTTATTTAAAATAGGTGATTTTCCACCCTTGGCAATCGCTATTTCAAACTCCCTGCTAGTAACAGTTCAACTCCACCATCGAACTGGCTTTAATATTCATCGCCCTCGGTATCATAAATAAGTACGTGAGCTGCATTTCCTGCTGCAGTTTCCTTGCAAGTGGTTATTTCTGTGTGTTGTAAGGGAAAGGGAATGAACAACACAAGAACAGTAACGATGAAGCAAAAGTGTTTGCCAGTCTTCCTCTCCAGTACCCGATATGAAATACTCGAGGAAGCAAATCGTTCCCTAGGAATGCCAGGAAGCCGTGTCTTTTCGGTCCGGAGTGTTTTTCCGTTATCCTAAAGCTGTTTGCAAGTGGAAGCAAGTGAGCAAAGAAAATACAAACACACGGTGTTACTGCTTACGTTTTGGGTGGTTTCCGTGTTCGTTTGCAATTTTTGTTAGACCGCTCACGTAGCTCATAATTTTAAAACGCGAGCTCAACTTGTCGAAAATGGCAATAGCATTATTGACACGACTCGGTTGTTGGTTTTGTGGAAAGAGCCCTTAAAGTTATTGTTTAAATAATATTCCCTTAAAAAGGAAAATTTTGAGTACAGTTTTAGTTAAGTAAATCTCTTCCCAGAAGAGAATATATCTCTATTTGTATCAAAAAAGTCCTAAATCGATTTCCAAGAACTGTCATATTTCATGGTCACTCGAGAAGACACAACCACACCCAGCATGTTCTTCCAGTTGAGTGCACCGTGGCGTGAAAACAAAACACTTCAAGGGCTCGTCAACATTCGCCACGAAAATGGATGATCCATGGTCCGAAAATGCGGTGCAGTTTGCTCGGTAGCTCGAATTTCCCGCAGTCTTTCTTTCATTCTTTCTCAAACAAAAGGAAAAACGGTTGCCATCTCCAACCACTGTACAGTCATGCTGGACACAGGCAAGGGCAGCCAGAAAGTGCCACTTCATGATGTCGTGTCCTGCCGTGACAATGTTGACAGAATTCACACACACAACACTAAACGCAGTCCGACGACAGAGCGAATGAGTCGTCGGGATGGTCTGCCGAATGTCTCCAAAGTGGGATGCCTCAAATGTCTCAATTTGGCAACCGGATATGGCGCGTATGCCTCGGTCGGCACTCGGATTGTGGTTTGAGGATAAACTTATACCTCGCCATTTTTTCCGTGTCCTCTTCCTAGGTGATAAATTAGCCCCAGGAACAGCCCCTGGTAGCTGACAGGATAAAAGTGGTCACGGGTGTGTCAATCAAAATCGAGCTCTAAACGGGGCCAGCCAGTTTCCATTCTTACGAATCTGCTTTTCTGCTCATCATCATCATCATCATCATCACGAACGACATCGTGTGCGTCGTGTGACATTGTAAAGGTTTCCTTACCGGCTGTGCTGAGCCGCGCAACGAAAAAGAAAGGCAAACTGCGAGGGAAGATTTATAGCGCAGGAAGACATTACCGGGAAGAGATGGTTTTATGTTTGCCTTTTGCGTGCCCGCTCGCGCGTCCGGTGCGCTCCGAACTTCCTGTCTGCTGCTGCTCTGTCGCTGTGGGTGCGCGTTTACAGGTGCCTTGGGATCGTCCGGGGTGCCTGAGAGGGTGCAAGCGCGACGCAATTGTTCGTAAAATTCTAACGTACTCAAATAAACTTAGTTTGTAATGATGTTTGATTTTGCTCCGCTTTGCCAACCACCCAATACACACTGCATCCCTTGTCTTGCCTTGTCTTGCCTTCGAGGCATCGTATGGCGGTGGGATGGATTTACAATGGAGAAACTTTACTGCGAAGGGAAGTCATACATTGCTTTATGAGTTGTAATGGTGAAAACGTTATGTTTTGTGCCCTGCTGCTAGCAAGCGGGAACGTTTTGTATGTGTGTTTGTGTGTTTTGCCAAGAAATTGACTATCCTGGTAGATAAGGGCAGGGATGATGCCGAAATGATGATGCTGCTGAGTGGATGTAGCCTTGCTCGCCTGAACGAAGAAAGAGCAGGAGTAGCATCACATTTGGATCATTGTATGTGATTGCACTCGAGCGTTTATCCGTGTGCGTGTGTGTGTGTGCATGTTTGCTTCATTTAACGAACGACCAATAACTTAATAAAAAGTTGTACTACATGCGAACATAAATACAGAAAACGGGTGCATGTAAAACAATGGCATTTTGCACCGTAAACGCTATGTTGCATCACGTGTGGGTTTGTTCCGGATGAGCATGGAAGTGGAGTAACTGGAAACTAAGTTGCGTACAAACAGGAGAGCTACAGATGCAACTGCTGGTATTTGTTTGTTCGTTTGGTGGAATGTTTGTTGAGGTTGATCGCAATTGGAAAGAAGAGATCTAGGGCATATGTGTTGCTTTCCAAGCTACAAACATAGACTCTTTCAATGTTTGGGAGTAGATCGTCTAGATTAAAACTCCTGCATGTTTTGTTGGTAATTCCATTTGAAAAGTCTTCTTATTTAAATATGATAGAAGTTGTTCCGTTGAAAAAACAACAAATATTGCATAAGATCCGAAACTAGCTCAAAAGTTAAGAATTGAAGTATTCGGTTTTCAAAAGAATCTAGAAGTTCAGGTGATTCTGTAGGTGTTATCATTCTTAATGAAGCTGATTTTATCAAACTACTTTTATTCACATTCTGATCAAGAGCTATACCCCAACACTTTGGCAAAGACATATAATACATGAAGTGCTCCATAGGCGGTCATTGCATTAATCATTCTCATTAAACTTTTAGCCGATAAGAGAATCCGAACCACTTCTGAACCCTTGATTAACTGGTGTTACCATCATTGGATCGCTGTTCAACAGCTCGAACCTTCTCAGTACAATTAATTGTATTTTATGTCGATGCTTTACCAGAATATTCCAGTTTACATCGTTTATTCCAAAAACGAAGGCTCTATATGTTGAGATAGGCAAACTATGTATCTCTTCTGCCTTATTCCTCAGTCGTCAGGTCCTGAAACCTGATATTCCGTGAACAACTTTTCTGAAGAACTTTTCCATCAAATAAGATGCTAAAATTTCAAATATCAAGAGTTGGTCGCCTAAAAAAATGGATAACGACTTCCCAAGAAACCGTATTATTGTATTCTGTGAACTTGTGAGACACAACACATAGTATGTTACTCGTCTACTCCAGCTTATGCTACTTCTACGAACACTTACATGATACGTTAAACACAACTTATTCGGTAAATGCTCAGCAACTACCACCTTCCACCAAAATCAGCAGCCGGGATTTACCTTGTAAACTGCATCTCATCCGCGTCCAAGAATGGTTTGCAGAAAACGTTACCAGAATTTTAATTATCAATTTTGTATTTCCCCAGATTACCGTCCCGAAACCAACGCGTCCCAGCACAAACGCCCCAGCAACCATGGGCGCGCGCGCGACAACACCGCGCAAAGCGTTTGCGACAGCAACAACTCAACCGTGTCCAACGCACCACCGTCATCACCGCGTGCTAGGATCTCCAGCCAGCCAGCCAGCCAGCCAGCCAGCCAGCGGTTTGGTGCGTCGCAACGGTAACTTTAAATCTCTGTCACTTATCCATGTCGTAAAACCAAACACACACACACACACCCTCCTTCGTGCACGCCAGGTCGGCAGTGGTGGTAATGTCTGCGCATTCTGCCCAGATCCCTTTTGCTACTGCTGCCGCTGCTGCTGCTGTTTGATGTGGTGCGGGAAGCAAAAGCAAAACAACAAAAACCTGGCATAACTTCTGCTTACGGCTGCTTCGGCCTACCACACGGGCACACGGTCGCGCTATATCATCATTATGCAGAAGCGCGCTGGTCGTCGCGGTCGTGGTTCACGTGGTGGTTCTTGCCGACTTTTACCAGCACCCAGCGTCAGTCAGTACCGTCAGCGTGCCGTGCGACATTTAACGAGTGACGAGCGGGAGTTTTCGGGCGCTACCAAACGGCCATACCCAGACCCATGCTCTCCCACACGGTGGTGGTGTGCGGAGATCATCTCGTTCAGTCAATTTGCCAAAACAAAGTCGTTTATTACTCACCGTGCCACCGAGCCGAAGAATAGCCAGGAGAGGGATGGAAAGATCCAAGGCCCATCTGGGCCGAAACGTTGCGCGTTTCGTGTGGTTGTTTCAGAGGGTTTTAAGTGTTTACATGCCCCAACAATCGACGGATTCTGCCAGCGCACACGGCTCTGATGCAGCACATCAGTGCAGTCCTTCGAAGCCGTCAGAGCGGCAGCCAACATCAACATCAGGCAGTACAAAAACGATGCGTGCACCATACGCACCTAGCAGGACTTTGTTGGTTTGTTGTTTGCACGACTTTGTGTGTGTGTGTGTGTTTTTGATTGTAGATTTTGATGTTCTCGTCGTAAAATCTCACTTGCCATTGTGTCTCGCGTTGGGAAAGCCGGGATCACAGGGAAACACATTCCGGGAATCGCAAGGAAAACGACGCCAAACTCCATCACCCTGCTCTGCGGTAGGTTGTGTGTGTGTGTGTCTTACCGATCTTGCCGAGTGGATAAGCAGCCATTCTTACCACCCTCTCTCTGCCTGCCTCTAGTCCCTTACGTTTTCTTACAGCACTGCCTACTGCGATTATGATTTAACGGGGCGCTCGCTGTCAGCTGTCGCCGTTTGGCGAAATGCGGAAAGAAAGTTTCTGGCGTTTGGTCGTTTCGGCTTGCGCGCTTCGTGTACGCACCCGGTGGGGGCATGCAGCATACAGTTAGAGTTACTGTATTTTCTTTCTCCCTTTTTCGTTTCGAATGCACGATTGCTTCCCGGGCACGTCACTGCCCGGTCTCGGTCGGCAGGTAGCGCGAAAGACGAATTAAATTTAGTTACTCGCAGGCGAAACTCACCGGCACCAGAGATTAATGGGATTTTCACGGCATGCTGTGTGTCGAAGGAGCTGAAGTAGGCAGCAGTGTGTGTTGATTAACGTTGATTTATGTTCGATTGCGCTTTATTGCAGCGTGTGTGTGTGTGTGCGTGTGTGCGTGCAGAAAGGTGCCCCACAAGGTATAGTCTATTATGCTTTCTTGTTTGGACGGTGTCAAAAAAACTGGTGGTTATAAATTGACATCGTCTCGTCTCCATAAAAGAAAAAGTGTGTTCAGGTTGCAGCAGATGATGGCAGGCGATTAGAAGTTATTTTAAGACGAGACAAGATGTTTTTTTTTTTCAAATATAATTATGATAGAATATATTTGTTTTCGACGTACGGGTTTTACCAAGAAGTCGTCGCAATTCAAAATTAACGATAACAATTCGAGCTTATAAATTACACTGCAAATGAGTGATGAGAGCAACATTCATCTATTTTTCCTTTTTTCTCTCGGTCATCTACAACCATAGTTTACCATTAAATGGAAAACGTTCAACAAAAACAGGCATACTTTCTTTTTCCACACAATACACATAATGAGCATCAGCACAGCGATAAGAGTATGAAAAATGGCAAACCGCGAAATGAGTCATAAATACGGCCGTTTTGTACGGAAAGCAACATCCGCGGGACGAAGCTACAATTCCTGCCCATTGGCTGATTACAACCGCGCAGCCGATGTGCTTGATTACAACTTACGGCCGCAACGACGTTTTTCCCATGTTACAAGTGGCATCTTTTACGGCTCATCGCAACGGATGCCATTAGACGGCAGTAGCAACCAGCAAGCAGGAACGACGTGCGGCGCTTTCCTCGCAATTGCCACATGTGTATCATTGGCACTGGTTTGGTACTCGTTCCGCGCAACGATGTTTAATTACGCATCCACCAACCAAGCCAACCAAAAACCGTGGAGCACATTACCGGGAGCAGAAAAAAAAGAACGAAAAACCGAAATGAAAAGGGGCAACCCAATACGGAACACAAACCGTACGTACATTAAATTGATAAGAGAGCAAATAACTCATCTTTATGAGCCATCCGCGACCGAAAATGTGGCGTTGAAAGCAACCGAAATCTTCAACTCCACACGGTTTCCTTCCTTTGATTCCCTTTTTTTTCGGGCGGGGTTTTCTTTGCCTTTTCACTTCCAAGACACACAAGCTTCTTAAACGTGGACTGACTACTCCAAAAAAAAGCGGGGCCGTACAGCTGTTTGTGTGGTGTTCGTGTTTTACCCGTCGATTTTCTCTCTCTCTTGACTCGATACCGCGTGCGTGGAAAAATATAAATTTTCCATTGCACACACACCAGTGTACTTGCTTTGTGTCTACCATCTGGCGCTTTATTATAGCGTGTGTTTATTTTTTTCCGTTATTGTTGTATTGTTATACATGAGACTCACTTCGCTTTTCATTGGATTCAAACGACGTCCAGAGTCGCGGGAGGGTAAAAAAGTGCATTGTCGGGCAGGCAGATAATAAATAAAATACAGAAAATTATGTTGATTTACGGGAGTCGGCGCAAACATTCGGCCGGGCTAATGATGCTTTGTGTGCTCTCTTTCTGGTTGAACTGAAGGGGGGGGGGGGATGATTTGCACAAAGCAGGAAGAAGGGGAGTTTACAGAAGTCTTACTAGCAATTGAGAAAGGGAAACAATATCATTTAAAGGATTCTTTAGGGAGGAATATATTATTTCTACTCTTTTCTAATTAACTTTTCTTACGAATGAACACACGTAACTTATTTACCTGCTAATAATTTGCAATGTGCAGAATAAATAATCAATAGTATCCCTTTTTTCTGTTCATTAGAAAATCTTATTTAAGGGTTTTCTGAGGACTTTTTAACGCTTTTTTGGTTTTTCTGAATTTTTTATCGTCACTTTTAAATCAATATAATTCTCGAAATTTTGAAATAAAGGGATCATCTATAGATGATGTTATTACAAAAAGACAATTTATTACTCAGTGACGCTAAATTTTTGGATTAAGTTGGAGTTGTAATAAACACTAATACGGTATGGTATGTCTCACTCCTTTGATAACGTTGCGTAACTTATGGACGATCCACTGTCACTCATCGTTCTTAATACAGTAGAACGTCGATTATCCGGAGACGGATTAACCGGCGGGCGGCTTAACCGTGCGCATGAGTTTGACAGTTGGTGTATCGTGGCGAACATTTTCTATGATGATTGAACTAGCAAAAACATTTGTTGAACAGCTATCTAGTGTCTAGTAATATTTTTTAACTTCATTTTTGGTAAAAGACTATTGTTAAATCCATTGTTACAGGGTTTCCCACGATTTATTGGTTGGTTCCCACGATTTATTGGTGCGTTCCCACGATTTTTTGGTCATTTCCCATAATTTTTTGGTAGCAACCCACGATTTATTGGTCGGTTCCCAAATATTATTGGTCGGTTCCCAAATATTATTGGTCGTTTCCCAAATATTATTGGTCGGTTCCCAAATATAATATAATATAATACCGACCAATAATATTTGGGAAACGACCAATAATATTTGGGAACCGACCAATAATATTTGGGAACCGACCAATAAATCGTGGGTTGCTACCAAAAAATTATGGGAAATGACCAAAAAATCGTGGGAACGCACCAATAAATCGTGGGAACCAACCAATAAATCGTGGGAAACCCTGTATTGATTTAAAAAAATATTTTACCAGTGATTAATCGATTGGTTGAAGATGAATTCTTAGTAAAACCGGTGAATTTAAAAAATTTTATATGAATTTGACATTTTTTTACCATTATCCGTAGAAATCGATTAACCGGCCTCCGCCCGGTCCCGAACAGCCCGGATAATCGACGTTCTACTGTAAAAGCAAAACGAGTTCTTTTTCGCCCGCAAAATACAGAAGTTTTTCCCAGTTCTTTTCCAGCTCAATTTCACGATTGTTGTTCTTTTAAAACCAAAAAACCAAAAACAAAATTAGATGATGAAGACGGCGTCAAAAGCTTCGAAACACTTCACACCTTCACATCCATTGGCAGACGAAGGTAAACAAAACCCCTAGCATGTTTTCGCCCGAGCGCGTGTGGCGACCGGATAATCTCCGTCAAAGGCAAACAAACAACAAGCTTCCACGTATTATGGCACGAGCTGCACGGTTTTTGATCTGCACGTTAAGATAGGATTTATGCAAAGCAATTTTCCATCCCTCGACAGATACATACAAACACACAAAAAAACGGTACATTTTGTCACCTGCTTTGCTAAAGCTGCCTCACCACTATACACCAGCAGCAGCCTGCAAGTGCATATCGGTCGCATGGTTTGTGACGAGAATCGGATAAGCTTTGTTGCGTCTGAGTGTGTGTGTGTGTGGGTGTGTTAAGCAGTGGCCACATTTGTGCAGTCAACCAGACGGATAAAAGCTTTTCTATCCATCTGCAATTGCAAAAAAGAAAAGACAGGATGCTTTCATTCTAAGCTCCGTGTACGATTCCGCCGACCATCTTCAGCATTAGCGTGCATGGCAATGTCATATCCTTTCTTTCGTGTTTCTTTTTATGCCATTACCTTGAAGAAGCTATAGGAATTGTGAATTTTGTCTTCCATGGAAATCTGCACCTACGCTTGCAGATGATGATGATGATGTGATTGAGTGAAAGTATGCTTTCCGTACCTTTTGGGCTGAAACAAAGGCTCACGCTTTGCGTGCTTTTCCCAGAAATCCATTGCCACAAGGAGGGATAGATTTCGACCATGAATCCTTTGCCACAAGCTGCTCCAAGGTGCAAGTCCTTCGGTACGGCAATGTGTGTTGTTTCACCTTCATTTCACTTCTCTCTCTCTCCTCCGATTGCTCCGCTTGCTGACAATATCCATTAGCGGTAATTGAAGCACGTGCTTTAATCAACTGAAGAATGGTTACATTTATGAGACAGTTGTCGTCCGTGAGGGTCGTTAGGCTTTGAGATTACGGCCTCTATGGAGGGCAAAACCGAACAGGCGACATCCTCTAGGCTCGATTGTCTTGCCACACCGTGGAAAATGGATCCTCATTTTCACCAAAATACCCCCAAATGCAATCGCAAATGAAAAGCTCAACCAGGAAACAACCGGGGAATCTACCGGAGAAACGATCATCGTTACCTTTTTCCCAATTTCACCATTATCGCCCTGTGTTTGGTTGGCTGGCTAGAGAGTGATGTGTTCGAAAACCGGTACGAAGATTAGGTACGCCCCATTTCGAGCGAAGGGAAATGCAATTGCCGAGCGAGAAGGAAGCGAAAAAATGATCTCTAATTATTTTACCGGAAGAGGCAGTAAAAACTTCCCCTTTTTCACCATCCAGCAGCCCGATAACAATCGGTATTGTCTCAATCAAATCCCATCAACTTGCCGCAATCGGCAGCGTTGTGCTGCGCGTGTCGTGCTTCCGTGCAATCCTTTTTTTGTAGTGTCTAGGCACTTCAATGGCTTGGCTTGGAAGCTAATGTTTGGCAGGAAACCGACACTCACTCCCCACTACTCGTCGAACGCCCGCCGGTTTGGCAATTGAGTGAGAGAAGAAATGCTTTTTTATGATTCCCATTTTTGCGCGAGCCAGGAGCACGTGGGTACGGGGGTGCAGTTGCTGCCGCAAATGTGAATAAAGTGTCCATTTTAGTGGAAGCAGAAGGATGGTACGGAGTAAAGGGACACTTTTCGCTTTGGGTGGATGTGAATGTGAAGGAATTTGCCATTCGAATGCCCGTTCCCTCTCCGCTTCTTTTGCTTTCCCGCTCAATCTCCCATTTCCCCATGCGATGCGAGCATGGTATCAAGCATTGTGCGACGACATCCGACGACGTTGACGATTGTCGAACAGCGTTTCGTGCGGGGGGGGGGGGGGGGGATGGAGGACCCTTTTTTGTCCTTCCTTCATTTCACTCCGTGTGTGTATGTGCAAGAATGAACCAAAATGGGGGAACGAAGTGCAGGAGGTTTATGTTTGCCTAGCTCTCCATTATCATTTTCATCGTTGCTCGTCGGCTGTCGCTTGCTTTTTGGGTAGGGGTTTTAGGTGGGAAGAGTCGTCCTTATCGTCATCAACGAGATTGTTTGTTTATTTATCTTTCGTGCGTTTTTTTTCTTCTTCTTTTCTTCTTTTTCTTCCTCGTCCTTCGTGTTTGTTTCGCTGCGTCGTGCCATTCAGTGCGAATCGTTTTTTTTCTGCTGTTGTTGCTCCTTGCTAGATTGCGTTCCTCGCTGTAGGAACACACCAAAAAAGGATTCTGCAAGAATTGAAAAGGAACAGTACGTATGCGTGTGTGTGTTTTTGGGTTTTTTTTGACAAAGTTTTATTCTTTTCGAAAAAAAAACAAAATGTTTACAAAACAGTGAACCCCGGGAAATGCATCCTTTCGGAATGGAGCCCGAGCTTCAGCGTGGATGGAGAATCTGTCGTTTATTTGATGATTTTTCCTCCACTCTTTTTCCTTCCAACACAGACACACACACATACACTTGGTACTTGTTTTTTGTTGTTGTTATTGTCGTACGCTTTGCTCCATTTTTAACCCATTGCTGGTTGGCTGGCTGGCGGTCTAAGGGGTTTTTCGTCCCAGCTTCTTCCCGGGGAGAGCAAGAAAACTTGCAGACATCCTAATTAAATTTCAACATGAATGATGTCTCGCCTAATGACGGTGCTGGTTTGGGTTCGGAGTTTGGAATGGAGCCCACACTGGGGGCAAAGAACGGGTTGAACGGGTGAAACAAAACAAAAATTAAGAACCAGCGTTTGTCGGTGGTGATGGATCGTTGCCTTTAAAATTGATTGTGATTGTAGCAATAGCACAGAAAAGCAGCACAAAAACGCTTGCAATCTGCCACAGCAACAATGGGCGCTGTGTGTGTAATGAATTTGAAAAGGAAAAAAGGGTCCAAACCAAAAGAACTGCTTTTTATAACAAATTTGAAGACTGTTGGAAAGCTTATTGAATGAAATGATGATGGATAAGAATTGTTGCCGTTTTTTTTATTTGCTGGTTTGGATCACTTTTTGAAGTTGTGTCTTAATTTTCAGATAGAAAAGAATCCAATTACCACCACGAGTCCTTTCAGCATTGATTAACAAATGGGTTTTTTTTTAAATATTACAGGGTTTATCAGGAATTCTCATCACAGCTATGAGCTATGGACACTCTATTGACTCTTTCCTACGTGAAATGAACTTATTGAAATGGGAAATTGGTCTCTAAAGCACCCTTGTTGGACAAATCCTATAGGAATTTCGAAGGAGCATGTCAAAATTGGGTGCCATAGAATCCGATTTGCATTATATGAAGTTCACTTCCCATAAGAAAGATTCAAGAAAGTGTCCCACTACTATGAGAACCCCTGTAAAACCCTGTCAATTAGTTTGGAAAGGGATGATTAAGAAAGATTGTTCTGTAAAACAGTTTTTTCATGTCAAAGGAATGATCTAAGGCATCTTATACAGATAAATCTTCTAAATATAAAGAATATTATATAAAATATGCTGCAACAAACACAACATACAGACATAAATCCTTAAACATAAACCATACTAAGAAAGAAGATTCATTTTTGCTATAACAATAAAAAAAGGAATCACACACACACACACACACACACACACACACACACACACACACACACATTTACAACCCATACAGATTGCGTCGTTGGGCAATCGTAAAAGCAAAACAATTTCAACGCAAAAGTTAACCATCTCCCAGACTGTTGTCGTCTTCGCACGCTTGTCTACCGAGAAGCGGCCGAAACTATCCCTCATATACACAGCAGCAGCAGCAGCATCAGCACAACATAACCGTTGTCGGGTGTGTAATGTTGCAGCATACGAGGAAGATGTTGCTGCCTGCTCGTTTGCCGCCTGCTAAAATCAACGGCTGCGAGACAAACGGACGGGCTGCTCGGGTAATCACACATGCGACTGATTTTCTCGGATGATTGCAAACTGTCACTAGCATAAACAAGCGGAGTTTTCCACCCGCCTTCGGTCGTTAGGGCCGGGAAAACTCCACGTCCAGCATTGGAGCGAGCGTCACACACCGTGCGCCGGTTTTGTTTGTTTGGCGCTGAGTTTTGTCTGCCGAAGTTCCCTGCAGTGCGTTCTGTGTTCTTCAAGGGTTGGCAATGCAAGCGTCGGTATGTGATGGGCTCGTACAAATACACACATACACCTTCCTTCTGGGGGAAGGGAACGGGCGTTAGCATAAGTTGCTTGCTACTCTTTTTTTTATCGTACACCGGAAGAGGGTGTAGAATAATGTGTTCGATCGCACATACCAACTTTGTTGACTTTTCAAGCCAATACGGCATACGGGGTGCCGTGCGTAACCGTGCGTGACCGTGTTCCGGCCAAGGGTACCAAGGGTTTTGCCTTCGATTTGAGACACACACACACATACAAAAGCCGTGTCTGTGTTTGATTGTTTTTATTGATTTCCTTCCCCCACCCCTCCACATTCATTGTTCGATTGTCCACGAGTTGTCATTTGGTTGGTACGCATTGCGTGGTTTGAGGTCGGCTTTGATCGATTTTCAGCCGCTTCTCTCCGGACACTGTTTACTCGCTGCTCCTGCTTCACCGGGGGGAGAAGTTTCAAGCCCTTTTTGAACCGTTTTTGAAACACCCTCAGGGCAGGCAATATCCTCCGTTCGGCAAATGGTTGAAATTGTCTCCACGATAAATTCTTCCTGGTGCAAACAGGAACTGCAGCCAATGTTTCTAAGCGCATGGTCGTCAAGTAAGTGTGGGTTTTCCGTTCGGTTTTTTTTTTGTATTTTTCAGCACAATTGCTTCCTGGCTGGAGGATTTAATTTAAAGTGCGCTGCACCACTGTGCGGAATGGAGCGGAAAAACGGGAGCAAGAGAATGGGAGACGAACGTGCCGCTGGCACACGTTTGCTGGATCTTGTCTGGCTTGGTAATGACATGTCAAAATGTGGTAGATTACGTTGAATCCTAATTTTGCGTGGTACTAACGAAGGATGTGGATGGAGTTTGCAGTTTGTGTGTAAGTGGAAAAGGGTTGTTTTTGCGCAGGATGGAAGATTCGTTAAATTAAAATTCAATTTGTGTTCGAACAATGTCTAAGTTTAGTTAATTAAACGCATGATGTCAACCGGATAATCCTACAAAAGTCCTTACTTTAATGAACTTACTATGTAATTCTGACAATAACTGTCCAGAGAGAGAGATGGTAGCTAACCTGTAAAAATAGTAAGAGAAAGAGAAAAATATATCAACTCGTTACGTATTGATATAATATTCATATGAAGAACTCATTAAAAATTCATCCTTAAATCATCCAAAAATATGTCCAAAATTTAATAGAGATGATAAAGTTGATAGAAATTAATTTTCCTTTAACTGAAACAATATGTTTGATTAAATTTACTAATAACATGAATTACTACTGTACTTCAAGCGCCCTTGAGAGATATAATTTAAACACTAGAGAGCCACTCGCAAACTACATTAGCCGGTTTCGTAGTACAGTCGTCAACTCGTACGACTTAACAACATGTCCGTCATGGGTTCAAGCTCCGAATGGACTGTGCCGCCAGTGATACAGGTAAACCTTGACCGACAACGGTTGTTGAGCTAAAAGTAGTAGTAGAAGAGAGCCACTATGATAAAAAATGTTTTCAATTCTAAATATTGTCATAATTTTTTTTTTCCAAAGCTTTGGCAATAAATCAATTAATTTTCATCTAAGAAATCACCGTCAAATAAATAGATAAAAAGCTCTACACTTCGTATGAAGCCAACTACTAGCTTGTAACTAATCAAACTATTTTCTGTGACGTTTTCGGAGCTCCTCGTTCATTCCCTCCAAATCTTTTCCCCTTTATAACTCAAAAATAGCTCCTACTTTGGAATGGAATCGATTGAACCACCTACCTCACTACACTCGGTCTAGAAAGGGAGGCGAACGAAAGCATTATGAAGAGCTTATTGCGCTAACAAAGCATCCAGCGCGAACATTGACCAGAACATGTATAGCGCGTGCAGCGAGAAAGCTTTCTCTGTAGTTTGATGTTTCTTCATTTTCACATTGGCTCTACCGCACATCCTCCAAATCAGGCTTCATCTTTCCCTTGGTTCGATTGTGTATCGCTACACTTTCCGGGGAACGAGAAGGCAAGGAAAATAGCCACTTTTTGTCGTGCCACTGTTAAAACGAAGTCAACGAAAAAGATCCACCATTTTCCAGCATGCGATCTTTCACCGACCACACTGTGGCTGGCTGTGGGGACGGGGGTGTGCACACTTTAGAAGGGTAGATTAGTAGCTCTTTGTTACAGTGAGAGATGATTAAGGCACGCTTACACACTCACTGCAGCACAACGGGTACAGCCACACAGGACACAGAACACAGGACCCGTTTGGCAAATCGAGGCGAAAAGCGACCCAAAAAAAAAACGATGAAAAGGATAAAATCTTTCAGTGTCGTGTGATTATTTCCATCACGGTACCACACTTGTTGTGATTCGTTGTGTGTGTGTGTGTGTGCGTTTTTGTGTAAGGTGGACAGAGCAATGTCACGATGCAATGGGGGAGAAAACAGGGATCCACTCTAGAAATGTCGCAGCACAAAAGGATTTGGTTCCATGGATTGCTCTGTGAAATGACTCTGTCGTGTGTCTCTCCTGTCCTATCCATTCTCCATTCCCTCTTGGTCGGAAAAATGATCCAAGCAGCAAAGCGGGTCCAACATAGAAAAGCGAACGAAACGTGCCCATCTATAGAACTCAGGCAAGAATCGTTTCACTCGCGCCGGATAATGATGTCGCCTTTTGTCGCTGGATTGTCAGCTGGTGCCTTACCTTGGCTCGTCCTGCAGCCTAACCATCCGACTTAATAATAGGACAAAACCCCACAACGAAGAAGGGAAAGATGAGCGGGACAATTGCAATAGAGCCACGTACGTGCAATAGAGGACGATTTTATGAACCGTAAGCATAAGTGTTTTGGTGTGATCACATAATTATTGCACCGGATGTAGCTGGGAAAAGGAGACTCGTTCGTGGTAAATAACTGGATATTAAACTGAAGTGCTTTGAGTGCGGCAAGCAAAGCAAATTGAAGCTCATTAGTTGGCCTTCACAGACCGACTGTTTGCTTGCCGTTTTATTGGTTGATAGTAAATTAGATATAAATATTTTAATGATCATTCCGCATCATCATTTTGTGGTCGATCGTAAAAGTGACCTTTTGGGTGACACGTTTCAATCCAACCTCTTTCGCAATTTGTAACTGAATTGCAAATATTTATCTAAAGCTTATTGATGAGCTTTGTGTGAGCGGGTTGCTTTTATTAGTGAGAATAAAATGAATAATTACTTTCAAATTATTTAATTACAAAATAAAATCACAAACCCCGGTCCAGCCAGACACAGCTCATCAAATCAACGAAGGGCTGTGATCAACACCAGCTCCGATTTCATGTAGAGCTGGAATTAAAAGCCATCTCCTTCACACATCATCACTCTCTCTCTCTCTCTCTCTCTCTCTCTCTCTCATACTTTGTACTGCAAATGCTCTCTCTGTCTCCGATCTCCTCCGATATCATAATCACATATTTTCATTACAGTAATGTGTATTTTTATTATTTCTTAATTAATGATATTTTGCTTTTATCACTGTGCCGCCGCCACCGCTAATGCTGATTGCAGTGCCCATTCAATGCAGTGAGTCTCCCCTGATGATTGTCTCCCGTGGCAAAGCAGTGTAGTGGCAGTATCGTAAGCCTCCCATTGTGCGTTACAGTATCCATCATGAGCAGGGCCCCGATGCGAGGAAAGCCTTTTGCCTTCCACCGGAAACAATTCCACCAGAACCACTGGTGAAAGTGAACCGTATCGACCGCTCTCTCCCTCCTTTTTGGTGATAAAGATAAGAACGCTTCACCCTCCCGGAGCAAAACATTTGCGTTCTTAAAAGCCAGCACAAGCCGACCCTTAAAATCGAAGAGGGTGACACTCCAGCTGACCGTAACCGAACATATAAATACGCCGGAGCATAGATAGCCATTGCGAGCTGGTGTCATTACAGGGCGAAATAAAAATCTCACTCTCTCTCTCGCTCACTGTCTGGCCCCCAATCATCTCAAATATGCATTTACGACTGAAACGAGGGGGGAGGGAGGTGCAAGAGCCGGCCATTTTGTCACCGATAGCTATGAGTTATGATTATAGGGAGCTTATGCTTATTGTTCGGAAAATTAGATCAGCCCCGAAGGGTTCTGGGGAGCTGTCCGAATCCCCACTCACTCTTCCGGAAGTGTACAATTCGTTGACACAAAGGAGAGCGAAAGTGGGGTTATGAGGCCTCAGTGAGGAGCAAAAATGGCTGATAGGAATAATTTCATTCCGCACAATGTCCAATGGAACATTCTGTTCGCTTCTAACCGAGGCGGCCCGGGCAGAGAGTTGTTTTAATTCGTTTATTACACCACCAGCAAGGGGGAAGGATATTACTTTCAGGCGAACCCGAGCTCGCCTAATGGACATCAGCGCGAACGGGAAGATAATCTCGACCTCCCGGGTTGGAGAACACAAAAAAAAGGATTCATTCGAGATAGATACAACAAGACGCTGGTTTTGTTTCACTGCCCGATCACTGCAAAGGCAACGAGCAGAGACTGGAGCGCAAAACAAAGGGGGAGGGGGAACAAGAGGATAATAAATTTCGAATACCCGTGATTTGGGATTTTACTGTCGTCGGTGGGTCCGCACGCAACTGGCCAAGTGGCGAAGTAATCAAACCGAGACCATCCACTGACCATAGCCTGCGAGTGGAACGGATTAAAGAGCCGGCCGCCGAAGAACACAACGATGACACAGCGTGATTTCGCCACACAGCAGCCGAACGGAAACGGTTTGCGCCCCAGAATCGCTGCACTTTCCCGCATGACAAATGCGTCAAATCAACGAAATTTTGGGCCCCGGCGAAAAAAGTGCTGATTGAAGCAGCGGGTTGGTAGACACGGACGGATTCGAACGAAAGGATTGGTTCGATGGGATGCGGGAAGCTGACCGTTTGGTGAAAAGTTTTGGCCCCCGGGACTGCCATGGGAATGCGTGATAAAGAATCGGCAATGAACGGATCGGTGGCTGTGTGTGTGTGTGTGGCGTCTTTGGGTCGTTTTGAAAGAGCTTTGTTTTGCTTTAGCTCGGCTCAGAAAGATAATGATGAGAAGCGATCGGAACAGATTGAAATCAGTTGAAACGAAAACGTTTAGTGTCCAGCGCTTCGCTTCAAATGGATTCCGAATGAAATGAGCTCAAAAAAGGGGTTTTTTATTATCATTTTCCGAACTGACAGCGACGACTTTCCGCGCGGCGTTTGATTAGATTTCTTTTCCAATTGGATGGCGCTCGTTTTGTGTGCGAATATTAAAGGCAACTTTATCGACCATGTCGATTGAGTCGCGTTTGATGATTGATATTTAGCTTTATGCGTCTAATATAACTACGCGATAAAATGTGACGGTCATTTTATTTGTCTTCGTGGATAACTTCATCCTTTACCGTTGATTTGATTGATTCGCTCGGATTTATCGAGGTCAGACAAAAAAAGAGCTGGTAATGCCTCAATGGAACATTTTCATCCGATGTAACAAAACCACAATTCCATGTACAGCAAAGAAAAAGCCTTTTCCATCACAAAAACCAATAACTATGAAAACGTTCCTGTTTCTCCTCCCCTCACAAAAATGTGTGCCAAACAACGAAGAGCAAAATGCATTTTTGCAATCTTGTTGGATTTTATTCTCCCTCCATGCTGGCTTTTTGCTGTTACCAAGATTTCGATGTAATCCCATTGTAAAGCAAAACATTTAGGTTGCGTGCAATCGATACGCTTGCGTGTTTCCACAACCCGTTTTCTCTGTTTGAATTTTGGCTTTATTTTTCCACATTCTGCAATTGTTTCCATGACCGTGAGTGAGCAAAACGGCGAGAGTTTACATTTTGCGTAGCTTGGTGTTTTTTGTCTGCCACAACGCACCCAGATCACAATAGGATTGGGTGGAACGCGCAAAGGACGAGGCCGAACTTCGGTGATGTGGAAAATGCGATAAAATTGTCGATTTTTGCGTTGAAAGCGCGCTATGAAATGGAGTGGAGAGTTACGTATGTGTGCGCTGTATTTTTGCTTGTCTTCCTGGTAAAACTGTAACCGTGAGCTTGTCTGTCCACCACCCGGAACGCATTACTGTAAGCCGTGAGTGCGTGTAATAGCAACAAGATAATGGTTTTTTTTTTTGGAAAACCACCACAAATCGGGTTCAAAATAGGTCGTGAAGGATGGAAATAACATTCGCAGAAAATCGAACACTGCAATTGACTACTTAATTGAAATCCTAAAGCAGCTGCATGCCGGTGTAGAAAATGGAAGGGGGTTAAAATTCGCAGGAAAATTCATCACACGCATCTGCAAATTGATGCCAACTTTTGCTCGTGTCATATCAACAATCACAGAAAATGGAAAAACAATGTTCACAGGCCGGAGCAGAGGAGTGTTTGGAGTGAACCGGGCTGAAAAGCAACATAATTAGCCACCGAGTACAGCAGCCCACTGAGCGGGAGGAGTGTAGGCTCGGCCAGAACGACGACCCATTAGCAGTACAAGCTGACCGAACAAGCCACTGGCATGAATTATAAACGACTTCCCTTCCACGGAACGGTCGTCCGACTGGTCCAATTCTAGCCTAGACAGTGTGTATCCTATCGAGCATTTGGGTGTGTGTGTATCTGACCCTTTCTGATGTACAAAAACTCGTTGTAGGAGTTGTAAAGAATGTGTGGGACTTTTAAAAAAACAAAGAAGTACCACAAAAGTCTTTAGGGAGTCTGGACTGGGTTTTTTTTCTCCCCGATAGGGAATTTCAATCAAAATGCACCATTTCTGTCAACATTCATGGTTGAAGATCAACAAACACAACTCGTTTGCTATTAGGTAAAGTGATATTGACAATTGTGCCTACCTTGCAGGGATCAATCCCTCGGACACGAAGTTTTCATGATCTGGAACTCGCTCGTACCAGCAAAACAAAAATCCCTCCTCCAAACTCTAATGTCCAGCTTGATCTCCACGCACGTGATGCGTGCAAACAGACCGATTGAAGGATTTTTTTGTGTTCTGTTGTCACTCCGTTCATCCCATCTCAACCTGCTCGGGGACCACCGCGTAGCAGGCACGTCCAATTGTCCACACTTTCATTATTGCTTAACGGGATTGTCCCGGGAGGTAGTTTGATGTTCACAAAAAGTTGTCATACGGCTGGGCTAATCGAAAAACAGCAAAACCGAGTACTTATATTTCACTTCACACTCACTCACCGTTTGTTGTCACTGTTGTGAATGTGATGAAACTCGACTGCCCGAAGTGCTGTGTGCCGTGGGGCGAGGATTTATGGGTTATTTGTTTGAACTGCCCCCCGGACAAAGCCACGGGCAAACGGACGTGGTCAGACGATGATGGCCAGAGAGTTTTTTTTGCTTTATTCGTACTCTATCACAGTAGCAAATCGTTACAGTGAGGGCGATAGCTATAGAGTTTTGTGAGGTTTTGTGCTTTTATTATACAAGACCTTGAAGAATGATTCGCATAAATGGTTTTATTTGTATTAAAAAAAGTTCAGTTCAGAATTTATATAGGTCCTGAAACTGAATCAGAATCCATAGAGACTCTGAAACTGATCCGACACTCATACACGTTCTTAAGCCACATGGCCATCCATACTGATCCTGGTACGATATCAACCATTCCAGTCCTGTAACTGATCTCAAACCCTTAGTTGTTCAGAGAACGACCTGGATCCCCAACCGGTGCTGAAGCATTATGCCTTAGGCATTATTTGCCCTAAGAGAGATCTTTATCTCACAGCGGTTTTAGAACTTATCCCGAATTCACCCGATTTCTGTTCTGAAATTGAAGCTGAATAGCTCTTGATCGGGATACCAAAATTGTTCTCAAACTAACCTGGAACTCACTAGGGTCTGGATACTGATCCAACACCCACGTTGGTCTGGTTCTGAATTCATACCACTTCTGGTACTGATTCCAAACACGTATCGATCCTTGAAAATATCCGGAAACTAAATAGTTCCTAGATATATGCTGCAACTTATAGACATCCCGGAATTGAATCCGGAACCTTCAACAATCTTGGAACTGATCATCCAGTAGTAGAGCTGATCACAAAATTTTGAAAGTCTTGGAACTGATTCCGAATTCATATCGGCCTTGGAACTGATCTTGAACTCATATCGGTTTTAGAAATGATCTTGAACCCATATCGGTTCAGTAACTCTGATAAATGCAATTTAGTCCATTTTTAAGGCCGGGCTACATTGATCGTACTCGCAAGTGGAATTTCGATTTTCACTAGCGCATCTGGCGGCGGTTGGTGGAAGCTTTTTTTTGTCGGCGGAAGAATGGTCCTGCCGGATCTCAAATTTAAGTAGTTTTTTAACCGTTTTTCGATGCGAAAACGGCTGGAATACTTGCACAACATATTTATGTATCAATTACAAAGCTTTCTCAGTCCAGTTAAAGCGAAAAACATGGAAAATTAACGTATTTTCTGGAACGGCTCCAAATTGTTTGGCAAAATGCTTCGGTCAGCCGCCGCCAGATGCGCTAGTGAAAATCGAAATTACACTTGCGAGTACGATCAATGTAGCCCGGCCTTTATATTAAAAACAAGTCAATAAAAGAATGTTCAACGCTCCAACATCACAAACTATTATGCACAGCAGTGTAGATGTGTGGATCTACTCTTCTGGCAGGTGTTCCCATCCCAACGCAGCAGAGTGACCCGGAGGGTAGGCATGAATTCCTGCACCGAACAATAAAACACTCTAGCACGCACCTATGAAGCCGGCAGGATTGACGATGTGACAAAAGTGATTCACAGGTGTTGCAACGTTCCGGAACAGGGCACAGCAACACACTCGTGTGACAGCGCAGCAAAACTACGGGTAACGCTCCATGGCCGGGAATGATGAGGTCAGCTTTCCCGTTTGCTTCCCTCCGACGCCGACGGAGGAACCGACGGAAGGGATGGGGGAAAAATATGATGACATCAAACCTTTGCTGACGACGGTTATGATTCCGGAAATATGGAGCATGGTGCACAGCACACACACACAAACACGGTTTTATCGTTCTGCCCGAGACGATTGCACCCTCATGCGGCCGGAAGTCGATTGGAAATGGCAGTGGTAAACAAAGTGACGGCAAAACCCATCCTATCCGGGGCCGGGGTTCCGGCGATGGTTTTATTTGTTTCCAAATCATAACAAAAAACACCATCGGACGGACGGAAAAGACGGACAACCGGCCTTTTTGTCTCTACACGAGCCCGTTTTGATTCGAGCAATCGGATCGGACGCGGGCCCGATTGATGGGTGAGTGCAAAAATGTAAGCGCTTGCCTGATACTCGGAAATTACCGATGGGGTTGGGTTTTATGTGCGTGCAGTTATGATCCTCAATCATGCTGACAGTAGCCGAACGAGCCGTGTGGATATGGACAGCAGGGGCAGTGGGATTTAAGAACCCAAACTAATCGGCCCGCGTTACAGCGGGGCGCAACGGATTGATTGTGTTTTTAGTGCACTTGGACAACTACCATTTCGGGCCGTCCTCCGGTACGCAGGTCGATTATTGTCATGGGAACTCTACTTCTTGGTTGTGCGGGGTGCAATTAATTGATTCGACAGGCAGGACGATTTGACGAAGTCAATAAATGATGTGTGAGTGAGTGTTTGATCGGATGAGAACATTTTGTGATGGATACGTGGCAGTAAAATATTGATTATTCAAATGGATGCAACGGATGTGATGTGACTTTTATAAGGAAACTGTGATTAATTGGTAAGGTTCTTGGGAGAGTGGTTCGAATGAATGTTCGGGAGACATGGGTGACTCATTGTAGGAGCAGAAAAGATGCTTCAGAGATATTATTTCGTCTTCCAGAACAAAATTGACATGAATATTGTTAGCGGTTAAGAAGGGTCTAGGACTATTCTTTTAAATTAGTTCAGCTTTTGCTATTGTCATGCAGAATTAAAGAAGAATTATAACCATTTTTCATACTATTTTACAAACGTTCATTTTGAAACCTTTTTGTACAAACATTTTAATGGAAACAGGCATGTTGAACTATGTATTTGAAGTATATTCCAATAATATCTAGATTCCTTTTCTCCAGAACATCAGCAAATTCTGAATAGATGTATATGCTTGAACCTACACTAAATTCTGAAGAAATTGATACATTATCAGGATCTAGACATACTTATTGTTCAATATCTGTATCAGAACCGACTTTGCCCAAGTTCGTGTAACTCCAAGAAGATTATGCCTTAATTGGGAATTGTTACAGATATGAATAAATAGATTAAATTTATTTGAAGAAGGAAACGAAACCAATCGGCCCTAGGCCTCCACACAATTAAGTCAATAATAAATAATAATGATTCAAGTCAATAATTTCAATTCAAGATTTCTGAGATAATAAGCGAAAAAGACGACATAAGAGCTAGCCATATCTTTTTGAAAAACATACACATCAGTTCTTCAAGATCTCATATCAGTGAAGAGGTATTCATCTATTTTAGAATAGATATGAAATTCCAGCTTTGCTTCAAGATGCAATAAAGTTATTCCTTATCGAAACCCTAATCAAAAATGTACCATTGAGGAGCAACTGTACCTTTGATGTTTTGTCGTATGAACTAAGAACTAATGTAACTGAACCTAACATCCAACGTAGAGACTTCATACTTAAACAGATATAAATCATCAAACTATTTCCCCCACTCCCATGTACTGCTTGATACTTCGTCAAAAACACATCTTCAAACGACAATAAACAGCCAAAATCACCGATCAATCCATTCGACTCGATTCCGGCCCCGGGCAGCGGAAAGACGATCCGACTCATCCACATTGATTTGCAATTCAATCACAGTCACCCCGGCCAGCCAAAAGAACCACTTCACTCAGCTACTTTTGTGGCAGTATCGTCATCGTCGTTGTCGTCCGTCCACAATCCGATATTTAAATCAACCATACACAGGGCCGTGACCGATCGCACAAGCGGACAGTATTCTCGTGTGGACTGCTTTTTGAATAATCAATTTAAGGGACGCGCGTCTTGCGCACAATCCGTCCGCCTTTAACCTTTTTCCAGCCCGGCACAGCCCGACCGTTGCGAAACCGTCGTCCCGACCGCACTTCACCAAGGGCAACGGACCAATCGCGGTTATGATTTGTGTGTGCGTACGCGAACCCGTAGCCGATTTTAATTTCACGCACATTAGCCACGGTCAAAAGAGCGATCCGATCCGTACCGTAGTAGGAGTTCACCAACCATGAGCGAAGCAACGGACCACCGGTGGTCGGTGAATGAATGATCCGTCCCAGCCGGTCCCAGGTCGGTTTTCGGTAAATACTGCACTGCAATGGTGAGTGCACTCACCGCTCGTGCAGTCGACGTGCAGTTGCATCGATGCAAAACCTCATCTGAAGTGCTTAAAAACGAGAACAAACCTAAATAGAGAGAAAGAGAGAGTGCACAAACCTGTTCTGGCTTGCATTATCAGCCCTTCCCGGTAGCAAAATGCTTCGGAAATTGTAAGTGAAAAATGAAAGCACATCATGAATATAAATTGCAATTGTTTTTGGGGGCGAGAGCTGCTCAACTTTCGGGATGCCTCCCAACGGGCTGCAGGAGAATATTCACCATCACCGGGTAAATCTCACCGAAACCACCCACCCACCAACGGGGGTGGAAGCATTTTTTGTCTGCATTTCTTTTCCTTACCCAAGTAGCATTAGCACAGGACGGTTGCCTTACGGCTCCCAAGAAAGCAAGAACGCAAGCGTCCCAAGAGCGGAAAGGTTTTCTCTGTGCGAAAGGGGGAGGATGGCGCAGAATTTTTGCAGAAATGCGTCCCTCTTTCCCTGTCCTCGTACCCCTGTACAAGAAATGTTTGGGGCGATTCCTTTTCCTTTCCACGCAAATGCCCTCCGGCTTCCGTTCCACGCCGAGGCAAAGAAAAATGAACAATCGTGGTGGCCGGTGGCCGGTGGTGAAGGAAATTTGCTTCATTTTTCCTATCAACTTTTTATTAAGCGTAAAATAAACCGGCATTAGGACTTGGCTCTCGGGACGCGGTGCCGCTTTGCCAAGCTGTTGTACGAAGCACAGCGTGCGCGGGTGGGGAAAAGGACAACGAAAGGCAACTTTACCCTGCCGCCTTCTCCGAAAAGTGAAGTAAATTAGATTGAAACGAATGAGCCCAACCGAACGTCATCATCGGTCGTCATGGTGGTCCATTCTTTAATGAAATGCTGGTTAGTAGTAGCACACCAAAAAAAGAAACCGTAAACTTCTACCATACTCTAGCATCACAGCTTCAGGACACTGCCGACTCACTCCTTTTCGGTGCGTTCAACGTTGCATCGCACCCGAACGCTGTGAAGTTGTCAGTTTTTTGAAAAAGGGAAACATTTAATTTTATTCGAGCAAAATTAAAAATTATGTTGAGGTAAGCAGATTTCGGTCGTAAAGCAGTGACGAAAGTTCGCTTTCAATGTACTGACTATTATCTGTTTGCTTCATCTTTTCAAACCTTGGCTGGCTTTTTGCAGTGGCGATTGTGCATTATGAAGGTTTAAAATTTTATCGTTTTTTTTCTTTTTTCGCTATACTTTTGCTTCCGAGTGAACGTTTCCATTTGCAACAATTTTTAGTTCTTTCATCGTGTTTTTTTTTTTGGCGACAGACTCTTCAGCTCTTTTTTGCATTCACTTCTTTTTGCGCTTTCAAAATCTCCGCTCCCGAAAAATCTATCAACCTTGCGGTCCGGAAGGCCCGCAATTGTGTCCAAGGAAACGCGGCAATCGCTTTAGCCGAGCAATCCGAGCGAGCTACTAATTTATTTCAAGTATTGCATTATGAAAAGTTGCCTTTTCGTGTTACGGACCAACGTTGGCCGCCCTTTGACGAACTGAGGTTCCGACCACGGGCGCTCCTAGCTCCCTCCTTTAATTGCATTTTATTATGCTGACGATGAAGGTTCTTCCACTCCCGGGGATTGCGATGTTTTTTGAGAAGCGACTGTTATCGGTTCATTCGACGGAAGAAATGGCGTGTGGTTTTGATGTACATGATAAGTTGCATTAGCGTTTGCTGTGTGAGAGTGACGTGGGTTTATTAAGGGGAGCAACAAACCAAAAGAATTTATTTAAATGTATGAATTTGATACACGAACACTCGAACAAAATGCATCCAAAACTAACGTAACTTAACAAAAATTATTATTATTATTCTTATTATTATTATTATTTATTAACGGTATCGGGCAATAGGCCTAAATAACAGATACACATTCTTAATTAGTAAACAATTTAAACATAAATAACACTAGCCCTTTACAACTGACGAAGGTGAGAAACAGGGATATGAAAATCTGCAGATGATTCAAGTCTATTGTAGCTGACACACATTTTAATTGAAGGATCGTTAGCGCCAAATGAAGAAGATCGAAATGGGATCCTGATTACAGACCTGCTTCTAAGATCCCTAATAGGTGCAGAAAAACTGATCAGATTCAAAATTTCAGGTGCATCAATAAGCCCATTTAATAATTTATGCATGAAAATACATTGAGCATTCTTTCTCCTGTGTTCTAAAGTTTCGAGACCAAATAACTGACACCTGACATGGTACGGGGGGCGAGGCATTTGGTTTGACCAAGGAAGACGATAAAACATAGCGCGTGTCGCCTTTTTCTGAACTTTTTCTATCATGTCTATATAGGTCACTTGGTTTGGACACCAAACAACGCAAGCAAATTCTAGTATAGGACGGACTAGGGCACAGTATAACGATTTAAGACAGAAAGGATCTTTAAAGTCGGAAGAAGCACGTAGAATAAAACCTAACATATTTAATGCTTTTGAGACGATTGTGTGGAAATGGCACGATAATATAAGTTTACTGTCTAACATTATTCCTAAATCACGAGCTACAGATGACCGCGGCACACTGTCTTGACCTATTTTGTAATTAAAAGTTATTGGAATCCTTTTCTTAGAGAAAGTAATGCAGTTACATTTTTGTACATTCACAAACATTTTGATATCATGGCACCACGTCAAAAAACGGTTTATGCAATCTTGAAGTATTTCGCAGTGATTTGAATTTTCAACAGCAAGGAACATCTTAAGATCGTATGCATAAAGTAAAACATTGACGTTGGGAACGGCAAACACAATATCGTTAATAAATATAATAAATAATAATGGCCCTAATATGCTTCCTTGTGGAACACCAGAAAAGTTACAGAAAGGGTCAGAAAAAGTTTTTCCAATTTTTACATTAATGCAACGGTTCATTAGGTAGCTTTCTAACCATGCTAAAAAATTTGAGTGTACACCATATTTTAATAATTTAGCAAGCAATAAGTAGTGGTTGACCTTGTCAAATGCAGCGCAGAAGTCGGTATAAATGACATCAACCTGGAGGCCCTTGTCAATATTGGAGTAGCAAAATTGAAGCAAATGAAGCAGGTTAGTTTCAATCGAACGTTTAGGCATGAAGCCGTGTTGCATAACAGATATAACAGGCAGGAAAGCGTAGGACATGTGGCGGAACATAACTTTTTCAAACAGCTTACTACAAGCACATAACATAGAGATTCCGCGATAATTACATATATCAGATTTGTCTCCTTTTTTAAAGACAGGAAACATGTAAGAAGATTTCCATATTTGCGGGAAGCATTTTGACTGTAAGGATTTGTTGAAAAGTTGAGTCAGAATAGGCAAAAGAGCAGCCTTACAGTGAATAAGAATTGCACTGGGAATGTTGTCCGGCCCAGAGGCATACGAAAGCTTCAGTTGCGATATGGCAGCATCGACTTCATCTTCACTGAAGGCAGATGTGGATAAGTCAACTGCGTCGTTGAATGCGGAAAGTGCTGAAGATAGGTTGAGAGGTTTCGAAGAATTGCAGGTGTACACGGAAGCAAAATGTTCTGCAAAACCTTTGCAGAGGTCATCTTCACCCGAAATGATGTTTCCCTTGAAGTTCATTACAGCTGGAAGACGGTCGCAGGATTTCTTATTCATCCTCAAATCATAATAGTAACTACAGAACAGAAATATACTGGTTGAAAATGTGTAATTCAATCAATACTGATGACATTGCAACTGCTCTCGATCAACTAGACCTGATAGTGGATGTAATAACGCATGGAATTGGAACAAATCCGTCCCTAATTCAAAGCTATACGGGGTGACCTTGACGTTCTGTGGAAACAGACTATTACTAAATTCAACGATTTGGTCTTTCACAGTAAGTCAAAGAAGTAAATTATTCTTAGAAAGCGGAGATACCACTCGATCAACGCTTCTTGAACAAAAAGCACTAACATTCAGCACAAATTACTCAGAAAACAAATTAAAACCCCTTTTCTGTAAAAGCTATATTTTCAGCATGGTTAAAAAGCATGTTTTGCTCTAAATTTCCAACCCCAATTAAAAGGAAAACAGTACATCATTAAACGCAAACGGCGGACCCCCGAGGAAACTTTCTTTCAAACTTGCCAACGAAAATCACCAACGATTGGGCATACAATTATACACCATGGATAATACACTTTACCGAACCTCGCTACTCCAAAAGGGGAGGGAGCTCCCTCATAAAGACCCACATTAGCCCTCGCTTGCCACATTGGCCATATCCTTTCGAGGCTTGCGCCGTTCGTTCATCGAGTGTATAAATGTTCGGGCGCGCATAATTCATTGTTATTAAAAATATAATTTTCCATCCACAAAGTGCCCCCGCTACTGGGGGTGGGGCAGCGAAAAAAGGGTGTTTCTTTGTTCGAGAGCCTTTGCAGGAGCGTACAACACAAAACAAAAAACACACACTCACGCCCATTTTTTGAGCTGTTGCACATTTATCATAAGCGTGTTGCGGCGATGGTGGAATTGAAACCGTTTCAACAAGCGAACCGTGGGTGACGGGTGTACCGACACGCGACCGTCTCGTCCCGAGCGCTGGGGCGAAAGGCTTACTATCGCGTGCAGCCGAAAATTGTGCTGCGATTTACGATGTACGACGTGTGTGTGTGTTTGTGTTTGATGGGGTTATTTTACTAGGAAAAATAAACCCTTCATCTCCCTTCACTAGTCGTTAGGACCAACCGAGTAACGTGAAGTGAAGGAATGCTCATCAAAGCGTGCTAGTAACATTCAATTGTACCCAGAACGGATTGATCCCGTACCGTTAAGCTAATGGATGGAAATTATGATTAGCCCGCTTTATTGTCTGACTGGATTGAACCAACACATACATTGCCTAATTGTGGGTCAATTTTGAGTGGTAAATTTTATATAAGCCAAAGGAAAATGCGATGCATCATCAAACAGTGTACCCGTTTGCACGCGTATCGTACGGCTCATTAACGGTGGAAAAAAAAGCTTCCATTGTTAGCTGTGTTAGCTTTCCTTTAAGGCAGTCAATCGTTCCATCGCTTCAAGTGGAAATAAATACGCGTCGTATGCGCATTCTTTACGCCCATTTCGTGACAATCATTCAGTAGGATCAGTTCGTTTTTTGTGATGTCCTTTCCCTCCACCCGCGAATGTAATGAAGTAATTATGTGTTAATGTACGGGTTTCGTGATGGGTAATTTAAATAAATTAAAACCACTCCGAAAATCGTCGCGGAATCCGGTGTGTGTTGGGAAGCGGTGGAAAATGAGTGAGAAGGGAACCCGAACACACACGTAAATCGTGCTGCAGTAGAGAGAAAAAACAGGGCACATCAAAGCACACATACACACACACACACACACATGGAACCAAACCAAACGGATCTAGTCGTTGTCCTGCCAAGCAAATGCACTAATTGCTGGCAGGATTTTCCACGCGCTCACTCCAATTGTAGATTTATGGGTAGGGAAAGCGCCGTGCCTTTGCGTTTGTGTACACGCCACCAGGAGCCTCCATTGAGTGGGTTTTTTTTTATTTTAGTTTTGTGGATGTGTTGTTTCGTGTAACTATTTCGCTGCCACTTTCCTCCGCTCATAGCTTTTCCCCTTTTCCAATCACGATAATGGTGGGTAAGTAATGCCTTTTTTGCCCTCTCCCTCCCTGCGCTCCTTAACACGTAGCGAGCCATTTCGCAGCCCTTCTGCGGGAGTGTAATGGATGTGTAGAGATTGTTTTTTTTTTTTGCTCTTTGCTACTCTCATGTTGGAAGTCCTTGTGGCCTGCAAGCAGTGTTACTTTTATTCTATTTATTTATTTCCTCTTCACCCTTCATATTTTTGCTGAACAATTTTCCACCACCTCACTGCGGGCCACAGCCTTTGCACAGCGGACTTGGGGGTAATCAATCTTGCTCTGCCGCTGGCAGACGGCAGACCTTCCCCTTCACCCTGGCACTGGCGGGCTTATGAATTCAACTTGCCCGTAGCGAACGCAAGGGGTACAATTAAGTAATTTTATTCCGCTTTTCCAACCGTTAATCACGCAGGTATTGTACCGAGCCGGCCGAACAGGGCTCGGGCAAAGATTGGCGCCGCTTGTTTCGCCTTTTCCACGACCTCGTACATCAAACTTGCTGGCGCGTTCTTAAGTGTGTCGGATCGATATCATCGGTAGCGGCACACTGGTGGACTAATATTTGACATAAAAATTATAACCGTTCCGGCGGGGTCAATCAGCCACCGGAATGGTTTTACGCTGTAAAACCGCGTGTAATAGTGTGCTGTAAAAGCTTTCCGTTTTGATCGTGTGTGTGTACAAGTGTTCTTTACAGAAGTACAGCTCCAAGAACGGCGGTGGCATTATTGATTGAGTTATAAATTTAATCATGTTTTCGCTCGTCCGGTCCTGTCGAGCGGTTGAGATTGTGTAAGGTGGCACCGATTACCGCGATTGATTTAGTGTGTGTGTTTAACCTCGATGAAATTGGTTATTAGGAAGCATAAAGCAATGAAGCAGCAGTTCGATTGAAGGACGAAAGGACCTAAAAGGCAAGCGAGGTGATCAAAAAAGGGGTGTTGTTGATCACTAGCTTTTCACAATCAAATACTCCAAAACATAATAAATCATTCATTTTCTCATGATTTGCTGGATGAAGCCCAAATAAAGATTAAAACCAAATATGTTACTTTATACCATGAAAAAAATGTAAATAAAAGCAGAGCATACTTGCAACATATTTCAAAACAACTCATTATCTCTCTATGATTTTCCAACAGAATCATAACAAGCTTCCTTTGAAAAATAATGCCTGAAATTACGTTTGTTTATCTAATCAAACTTAAAGTTTATGCATTAAACTTAATCCCGGTACAGATTTCAGCAAATTGTATTTCATTAAACTTTATTAATACCGGTTTCGGAGCGTTAGTTTCGAGCTCGTTCGCTACAAAAGCTCGTTCAAAGTACGATCTCCTCCAAATCTGGTCCATATGGAGATAAAAAGTACTCGTAGTGGAGCCCAAGTGTATGTTGAAAGGGTTTTTTCCCCTCTCTTTTCCTTATTCATTTCCTCCAAAACTGGGTAAATTGATTTTTTTGCGCCCCTCAACTCGCCCATCTCACTGTGCACTGTCGCTCGCACAAATGTTGACTATCCACTTTTGCATGAATTTAAAGTGGCAGTAGAAGTGGAAATGATCATCATCCACACCACCACCAGCACGGAGCAGCTGTAGGGCAGGGCTCTCGGTGCAGAGCGTCGTGGAGCGAAAGTGCATCTCACTGCATTTCCAAAACAAAACAGTCACACACAAAAAAAAATCCCAGACGGAAGCTTGCAATTGCCACGATAAAGCTCCATTGCTGCTCGGTACGGCCCGGCACCAAGTGAAGTTGAGTGAGCAAGTGCAAACCGGAATGCGAACTGGCAAGCAAAGAAGAGAATGCGAAGGCCAAGTAGTAAGCAAAAAATAGCCCCAAAACGAGGATCGTTTGTTGCGGTGCACTGGCCACTGGGGAAGCTTCCGCTCCGGACTAGTCCCAACGGGTTGGCCACCAGGAAATTGGGCACAATTTTCATATTTGAAATCGCTCGCTCGGCTCTTGCGAAGCGATAAAATTTAAAGCACTTTTGCATTACGCTTGCGGTGGACGGGTTTTGGTTGAGATTTTTTGCATTTTCCTGCCTTTTCCATCCGCCTTTGCTGCACCAAGGCGAGGCCAAATTCGTTCTCCCAAAATGGGCCCTTCTTGTGCACTGTGTGTTTGTTAAGCTCTGCAAAATTTGTGCTGCCATCCGGTGACATTGCAATGCCACGCGGCAGCCTCCAGTGCTAACTGGTTGAAATAGAGCTTGGCTTTTTTTGGAGTAAGGAGACATTGTGGCACCAAGACACACAGTGACGCATCATTGAAGCTGGTAGTGCTGGTGTTTCTTTCCGGACCTGCACACTAATAGCTCACACCGAAACAACCAACTAACAGTGGGAAGATTGCTTCCTAACAGCCAAAGCACTGGTTATGTTTCCTTTCTCAGCTTTATAACTTTCCACAACACATTTATCCCAATTTTGGTAGCCATTTTTTCTTTCAAACTCGTTTCGGACTCGAGCCCGGTGCCGGATGGTAGGCTCGTAAAAGCGAAAAACGGGTCAACGAACTTCCGGAACGCACACACATTGCGTGTACACTGTGTCAGCAGCAGCAGCACCAACACCAACTAATGCTGATCGAATGTTGGTGGTAAATTATGGATCGTTTGCAAAAGGAAAGGAAACCCAAGCTAAAAAGGCAAAATAAATTGCTTACGCTCGTGCCGCTTCGGGGCCCTATCGGGTGAGTTTGCATATCGAGAAGAAGCAACCAACCGTTCTTTTACTGCCTGTACTGTACACAGTTTGCACATTATTGTACCGCCACGGGGCTGACAGTGTGCGTGGTTCACGTGGTAAAGCTCCAGCGCCATCTTTCATCGGTAAGTTATTGGAGGGTTTACCTTAAGACAGGTCCAAATTAATCACAAACGATCGATTCCAACCGAGTTGGACGCAAACACCGGTCCTCACGGTCGATTTCGTTCGCAAACCAAACGGCCCTGGGGAGTCGAAGAAATTAGTAGTCGAATTGGAATTTGGCTAAGGCATGTGACTTCCCAATGTTTTGTTCCTTTCGGAACGAATTCTTTCTCCCGGGGCCGGGTAATCCCTGTGGTTTCGCGTTCACTCCTCTCAGCAAACAAAAAAAAAAACACCGCTTGGACTAATCCTTGAATATCGTGCGTCACGCAACATAGCGTTCGAAAGCGAAGTAAGCACAGGCAGTGGAATGGAATGGCGCCAATCGCGGAAAGGAACGCACCGACACAAGGCAACTCACCTGCGACGTTGGCCAATTTGAGCCAATTTTCACCACTTTTCACCCAGATGGAGGGAACATTTCATTCCTTGGTTCTTTCCCTCGCTCCTGCGTAGCCGAAAAGCGAACAAATGAGGAACGACAAATGAGTCACAAAAACAAAACAAAGGTGAGTTATGCCGGTGAGTGTGACATCGAGTTTTCCGCAGCACAATTAGAACGGTTTGGCTTACTGTCCCACACTGGGAGGGCGAGAAGGAGAAAGCTTTCCACCACAACGTTGTACTCATTAGCAAAGGAACACACGCGTGAAGAATCAAGCCCAAGGAGGGAAAAATGGCAGTGCGTGTGCCTCACACAACGGTGCGTGTTTGGCTTCGATTTTTTCCGGTCCCCGCACGATTCCTTTTTGCGTGTTTATGTTTAGGGTCGTGGTTGTAAATGTCACTGGTGAAGGAAATATATTAACCTCTGTCCCGTTGATGGGTTGACGAGTTAGCGAGCATCGTTTTGGTGGTATTTTTGGGGAAGCATAGGAAGCTATTCCGAACAGTGTGATGGTCAGTCAGATGGTTTTCCATTTCCAAATTGGAGCAGAACAAACGGCAACGGGGCTTTCACAAACGTCCATTGCAATCGATCCCGAGCTTGCTGAGCCGCTGGTAAAGTATATTTAGACCACTCCGAGCGTAAGATTGATCAGCCGTAAGCCCACTATCAGTTGACTTCCGTTGCAGCGAATCAAATCAACGTAGAAATGCTCGAGAACGGCATCAATATTCTTCCCCGGTACTCGTGTTTTCGTCCAGTACGATTCCAACGGGAAGTTCGCGTGATATCAATTTCAGACAAGAGTGCACCCGTTCCATTCCATCCCGCAACAGAGCAAACAGATGATTCCGGAGAAAATTGCATCCCGCGGTTTGATTGGTAATTGTATGAAGCTTTATCGCTTTACCACCAAGCTTCCTGAGCTTACGGTGAAAAGTGTGTGTTTGTTATAACTCTTATTTTTAATGGAAATAGCTCAACAACAATCAAACTGTATCAAGAATCCTTTTAAAAACCAAAACCGGAAACTGGAACCAACTCCTTGAACTCCCGTGAACAACATTCGAGCGGCGGGTTGTGTGTTTTATTTTCTGTCTGATCGAACACGGCAATAAGCAACACGCTTCCGTATGTCCGTCCGACAGTTATCCCATGTGTGTGTGTGTGTCTGTCTGGCTAGTTTTCTACCCTTCCCTCACTCTCCCCGATGGTAATCTTCTTAGCGCAATGGAGCGAAAATTCCCCCCGATCCCGACTGGAAACAACCAGATGGTTCCGCGCGAAAACTGTGCGAAACAAAGCGAAGCGTTCGATCGTCGGGCTGGCCCCGGACCCCGGTAGTACGAGATTTATTGCCACCACGGAAAAGTGCAATGAAAAATTTTCACTTTTATTGAAGCTAACAAATAAAAAGCAGCGTGTAAACAGTGGAAAAGAGTTAACCTCTTCCCACTGCTGCAAAAGCGCTTCGCGAACGCGGAAAAAGCGCAATGTACATCACAGTTGTACAATCGAACGAAATAAATACATCTGGTCGAGCTGTCTCGGTTTTGGAGCTTGCTTTGGTTTCTGCCCGCATCGAAGCGTGGCGAAACAGTTATCCGCAGTACTTCCCCACACACCGGTGGAAAATTCGAGACAATACACACACACACAAACAAAAACACGGGTGCGTTTTTCGCACCGTTCCATCGCCGTCCCCGCCGTCCTTCCGAGTGCCGGGCCGGGGTTTTTGCGCTACAATAAAAATTACCAATAAATTTTTATTACCTTCCTGCCAAACCGAGTGCCAGCTGAGACCCGTTTTGGTGAAGCGCCCTTTCCCTCGCTCGCGTTGCGTTGCGGCACCTTGCAGCACCACGCGCACGCGTATCCTCTGTTCTTCTTCCCCTACGTTCGTTCAGCACCGGCTAGTGCTAGTGTGTGTCCTTTTAGTAGGTAAAACACAAGGGGGAAAGCCACCTAGAAAACCCCGAAAAAACTGGCAGCGAGTCATTGAGGGAAGGGGAGGACCCATTCTTCAATTCAAAAAAGGGAAACTCACCTACACCTCCTCGGGTTTTGGGTGGAGTTTGGTGGATGAGAAACGTGTGTACTTTCACCTTCGTCATTTCTCTTTGGGAGTTGCGCCGTCCTCCACCCTCCCGCCCATGGGGGTGTCATACGGGCCTCGTGCTTTCGGGAAGGATATTACCTTCCCCCACAGGGAGAAAAACAGGGAAAAAGGGTCAGTGAAAGGAGGAAAAAAGGAAGCAAAAAACCCTCCCCAAACCTTTCGAATGGGTTACTGGGAAAAGTGAAACCGACATTAAGCGAGGTTTTCCGTTCAAAAAGAAAAACAGGTTCAATTCAACCCCCTCAGGAAAGGCAGACGGTCTTTAGAGGGGAGAAGAAAAATGTTAACTTTTTCACAGCTAAGCTGTGTGTGTGTGTGTGTGGGCTGTAGTTTACCTTTTTAAGCTCTGCTGCAGGTAAGAGATGACGGGTAGGAAAAACGTTGTTCATTAAATTGATTTATACAGTAAGATTTTAACGCTTTTCCCTTTCTCGCTTTTTCTTTTCAATTTGGCTTGTTTTGGTCTATGTTGCTAAGGGACCCAACCGGGATCCATTATTTTAGGGGGAGGAAATGCAATGCAGAGCATGTAGTAAAGACACACAAAATAGTCGTATGACTTAATGTTTACATTGAACATGCACGGAAATGGAAATGGTGAAATCAGAAGTCCGCACAGACAAGCAGCTAAAATGACATAATAATAATGCTTAATGGTTTACTTACAGTGAAACGCTCTGCTGAGGTCGAAAAGAGGTAGGACACAAGATTAAAAGATTTAGTAGCTGTGCGGAGGGTTGTCACACATGACTATGATTATCCAATAACCGCTTCCGGCTTAAGGGTTGTTTTTCTTATAAGAAAATTAGATAAGGAATTATTATAAGGAAAAATGCTTATAAATCCAATTAGTGCACACATAATATTGTATAGCACTGTAGTCTTTAAGGCAAAAAAGAGACTATTGAAATGCAAAATGGATATTCACTCATTCTTTCGCTGGAATCAATTACCAAATATGAAAATGTGGAATAAAAAGCTCATCGAAAAAAGGGGGAATGGAACCAAGGATACCTTCCTGTTAACCATTACCAACATGAGCTGGAGCTGGTTAAATGTAATGCATCAGACAAAACAACGACATTGGCAGAACAAAAAAACAGAACAAAAACCGTCAGGATTAAAGGGACAGGAAGCGGGAAAAGCTTATCTGCATGGATTGTTGACTGTTTGCGCATTTGTTTTTTTGTTGTTGTTCTGCTTTGCTTTCTCCTTCCTCCCAGCAAAGCTATTTTTAACACAAAAACACTCTCATTCTCCCTGTTAGGCATGTCAATTTTCACTTGTTTTGTGTTCCGTTTCAGTTTTTTCTTCTGTTATTCTTTTCCCCACCCGCCACATGATATTGTTTTGCATAAAAGCTTTCCCTTTCTTTTTACACCTTCGTTTGGCTGTGTTTTTTTGCATTTGCTGTGCGCACGGGGGAAAAGTTTTCCCTGCGGCTTGCTGGTGATATCCGTAGCCAAAAAAAGTCCGTAATGGAAGCCGTAGGCGTCAGGGCAAATGCTTTAATAGGAATTAAAAAGTTCACCGCTACAGACAATGCTACTTAGTGCGTTCGTCGCCTAGTAATCCCTGAACGCTTTTCGGTTGGTCGCTCAGTTTATTTTTGTACCATACGTGAAGCTTCTATGGTTATTTTTGTTTAATTTTGATTTTTTGTGTACAGCTCTTGGGCTTACTCTAACTATAATGATTTTTTTTTGTATACATTAAAATGCGAAATATTAAACCATTTTTGATAATTAATGGAATTAGTCGCATGATAAAAATGAAAAAAAAATCGCTTTTTATTCCCTAACAAAACAAACACGTCTTCCCATCGACTCGCTTTTGCTGCACGCAATACATAATTCATGCCAGCCCGTGAACCGTAAGCCCCCTAAATGGCCAACTAAATCAATCCACCTCAGTGTTTCGTCCCAATATACTTCTCCCAAAGCCATCGTAAAAGCAGCATTTTTCCCACCGTAGTGCAGATATCGCACCGTAATTAATACTCTCAACCGTTTTTCCGCCGATAACCGACGAACCCGCCGACAGCCCGCCCAGCCCAAACTCCAGCCCGGGTCAATATTTCAACGCTGGCAGGCATTGGACGGGTTAGTAATTTAATAATAAAAAAAAGGTTAAATTTTAACTGCCAAAGCATGACCATTCTAAGCACAACCCGAGAAGGGAGAAGGGTGCACCCTGGAAAGAAAATGGGAAAGCAAATGGGAACCCCCATTTCATTCCAGGACGGGAAGGAACACTTCAATTTTGCAAGCCCATAGGATACTGTTTTAAAGGTTGAATAATTAATTCGCAGTCCACCTCCCTCGTTTGTCGACCTTCTGGAACGAACACGATTAATGCCAACCAGCGGTGCCTTCACCTGTGTGTGCGCAATCGTTTGCGCTTAAACTATGGTCGCGACAAAATGGCCCACGAGTGCGCGAGTGATTTTCAATAATTAATTAAGCTATTGTTCTTTCTGCAACCGATCGCTAGCGTACCTTAACGTAACCCACGCGACATTAGCGCAAGTGTAGAGGGTGGAGCTGTAGCAAAATAAAAGAACGGGCGAGTTGTGCGTTAACGCTTTCGAGGACTTATTTTGCATCAAGGAAAATAGGGAAGGAAAACCCCCCCAAAAAGTGTCCCCTAGTTCACAGGGGTTGCAGTGTGTTTGTGTGTTGGGCTATAACCATTTCTAATACGCTAACTTACCTTGATCACGCGCTTCGATTGCTTCGCCTCCCCACGCGGCGGTTCCGTCGTGCCGTTCTTATGGGGGCAGTATGGGAGTTTTTCGTCGGCAACCAGTTTACAGCCTGCAGCAGCGTAATTTATTTATTACCGAACGTGGTGGCACTGCTTAGAAGCATTTAGTGCCGCCGGTTGCGCACTCATTATTCACCGAAATTTACACTCGCGTCGTCAAAGTTTCCTCCCGGGCTCTTTTTTTTCTCTCTCTATCTCTCTTCACCACCGGACACTTTTGTGCAGCGAACTGCTTCGAGTTGCTTATTGCTTGGAGTTTTTTTTTATTTTATTTTTTTATTATTATTAAACCACCACCTCCACAGGCTTCCACTTATTTGTTTTGCACCTTTCACCGAGCGCATCGAGCTCGCCGAGGTAATCGAAAAGTTACACGTCCTGAAAAGTGGAAAGTAAATGAAAAGTTCGTTAATATACTACTTCGCATTTTGTTTTGCAGTGGGGAACGTTTTTTTTGTTGTCTTCGTTTTTGTGTTGCTTTGGTTTATGTTGAAATTCTCATTTCATTAAGGGTGGCTGGTGCTGGTGGTGTTTCTTTCTCCGTTCATGTTAATGCGGGATGCTGGTACTTCGGCGCTAGGCGGCCGACGAGAGTAATGAAGCAACGCCTCCTCCCACCCCGTGGCACGGAATGTGCCTGTGCTAAGGAGCTCAAATTTTAAGGGAAAACCTTTACGCTTTTCTTTGCGAACCAATTTTTCACAACCGACTACGACTGCAAGTGAGTTTTCCATTTTGAGGCATGAATAAGGGTTGGAATTTTTCAACCTTTCCCAAAAAAGGAAAATGAACGTGCAGTGTGGAGTTGTGGGCGCGTGGGCAAAAAAAGGCACATGCAAATGGTAAATAGTTTGAAATCTTTCATATACACACACACACCCATTAACAGGGCACGTACATACACAGAGATGAGAAAAAAGGATGGCCTGCAAGGGACTGGTTTCCTTTCATTTCCGATGCAATCCATCGTTTACAGGTACGTGCTGTTTCGGAAATGTTTAGCAAATGAATTTTGTGTTTTTGCGTCCTTTTTTCTCCCTCTCTCTCTCTCTCTCTCTCTCTCTCTCTCTCTCTCTCTCTCTTTCTCTCTCTCTCTCTCTCTCTCTCTCTCTGTAGCACAAACTGTGCCCAATACCGCCGTGTAATAGAGTGGAAAAGTATTGCTAATTGGATTTTTTGTTCTCTCCCTTGCTTCCCATTTCCTCGTGGCACTTTGTTGGAAGGAAAATTTATCACTTGTCAGCTGAGGAAGGAGCTCGCGCCCACTTTACTCTGGGACGCAGGAATTTATGGCGGGCAGAGGATAATCGACATTTAACGAACGATCGGACCAATCGGGCTAAAACCGTGGGATTATCCTAGCCGAACGTGACGTGACGTGAGCAAATCAAACGATTGGCAACGTTTTGCCAGCAGCCCGGATCCAGTGGTTTAGTGTTTCCATTGACTGTAATCAATGAAGCTTAGTGTTTCTGGGGTTTAGTGGAATTAAATGTGAAGCTTCGGTTGAATATAAAAGACTAAAATGGCCAACTGCAAACAGTAGTAAGCAGTCGTTTTTGTGAGGAACTTTCTGTTTTTGAGTTGGATTTTTCTCGCTTCTTTTTGACTGAAAACCGAAGCAAATCCACTCAAAAACTCCACCGGCCACTTGCGTCTGCGATAAATCATTAAGCGTTAACTTGTAGCCAGTCTCGGTGCAGTTCCTTCCTTTCTGCTGTTCCTTTCCAGTTCTACGAAATTGAAATAAAGCAAGAGGAAAACAGACTAGAATTTGCGTACCAAAAAAACAAAGTGCCCGGGAAAACAAATTGCACCCAGCACAACGAGTAAAGTAATAACTCGGGGAGCTCTTGAACTTTTGCACAAATGATTGCAGCTCAACAAACTACGCTCAAAACGCTGCTCTGCTGCACAACTGCGAAAAGTGCCAGTGGAAATGAGGGTAAAGCTCCAAACTTTTGCACCCAAAGCAGCACGAACACTCACTCGGAACTTGGCGGGATAGTAATACACTGAAACTCCGGGCTGTATCATTTCACGGTTGCCACAGACATGAACATAAAAAAAAACTGGAAAACGAAAGAGGAAAAAAACGATCATCGCTTGCACACACCCTTTTGCGTCCCGAAGGAATACGAAACCGAAATGGTTGATATGGGAAATTGGTTTTAATTTTTCATCACACTGATAATAATAACAATTATTGCGCTCATGATTGTGCCAAACCGGTCCGTCCCGGCCCAGCCAACCAGCCAGCCAGTAGCTGCTTACGCTTATACCTGCTGCTGCTGCCGTGTGGTAAATTTATTATACAATCCTCTTTCCCCTCAATCAGCCAGGGCAGGGCGCGGGCAGAAAGGGATATAATGTGATGTCTTTTTTTTTTTACTTCACTCTCCCTCTATACGTGTGTGTACGTTTGTGTGCTTTTACTCCCACGCCAAGGCCTTTTATAACTTGTGGACTTGAAAAAAAAAATACGAGGGAAAAACTGGACGAAATTGCAGCCCCGAGATAAAAGGTTTTCATTAAAAATTCATCAATGTGGACTTCGGGTCTCGATTTCTTTTTTGTATATTTTTTCTCCCGCTGTTACCTTTTTTAAAGAGGTTCGAAAGTGTGTCCCCTTTTTTGCTGTGTTTGCGTGTCTATTTGTAAGTCTTGAAAGATAGAAATTCAAATGCAGCTTTGGTGAAGGTTTTTAGGCTACAATTGCTTCCTCTCAATTTATTCTGCTTTCCCAACTCAAGCAAAGACAAACAAATGAGCAAAACATCATTCGACCACTTAATCTAGGCACTTTAAGGGCTCACTGATTGCACTGTCTGCCTAAGCATATAGAACTGCTTCAGCAAACAGCAACACAAACTCACGACGGTACATGACAACAAACAAATCTGATCACTTATCTTAACTGGCTAATTACTGACGTCGTTTAGATTAGCGACCGCACCGACCACACTCGGACCCGAACCGGATCGCGCACTGTGCTGCCAAGAATATTTGGAAATATTCGCGTTCCCTCCACACACAGACACACACACGCCTGTTGGAGGTTGCAAGAAAAATATCTTTAATTAGCCAAACCCCCCCAGCAGACCACGCCAAACAGGGCTGGGCAGGAAAGTAAATATCAATTTATCTGCTAATGGACATCGCTTAATCAATTACAGCGTTCTGTGTGCTGCAGCGACAAGACCTTGCTCCATGCTCCATGCTCCAAAGTCCAAGAAGAAGAAGAAGGACAAAAAAGGAAACCCCCGCACAGGGTCTGCCGACATTTCGGCTGTGGCTTAGTTTTAGTTTGCCTTGCCATATATCGGGTCCACTTTATCCCCTTTTTCGTGCTTGCACCCGGGGTTTGGGGACCGAAATTTGACTGACCCAACGGAAGCGGAAGAACTGTGCATCTCTGTATCTTTGTACTGGTCGGGTGCTTTTTGCTCATCGATTGCTTCGCATTAAAGCGATTCCGGGAGTTTCTCTCTCTCTCTCTCTCTCTCTCTCGGAGTGGAGCAGATTAAACGACACGAAAGGACACACGGCTGGCACTGTGGCAGGACCGGAATGGAGCAAACAAAAAAAAACTCCCGAGCCACCACACCGAGAACGCTATGACTTTATCCTCGGCGCTTCGCCGCTTGCTTAACGATGATGATGATGATGGCGATCATTTATTCCGTTGATTTGCACCAATCAATAAAACCCACTTTCGTAACCGCGCTTCGGGTTGGCGGGAGTTTCGTGCTTTATTTTGCTGCCCAGCGCCTGTTCGACCTCTACACTTCCTGGTTTGGTTTTTCCATCGTTTTTTTTCTCTCTCTCTCTCTCTCTCTCTCTCTCTCTCACACTCTTTTTTGCCCTTCGGCCTTCGCTCAAGAAAAGTTTGCCGTAGCATTACGCCCTGGGCATGGTTGTAATAGGTCCGTCCGGGCCGTCCTGGGTGTACGATTGATTGAACCGTTCGAAAATGGCTTACAGCTGCAATTTTCATCGCATCGTTTGCATTTTTCATGACTTAATGGGGTGGGGGGCAAGGGAAGTTTACCTGCGGGTTGGAAGGACCTACGCCGGAGCCCTCGGCGGTTGCTCGCCCGTGGCACTATGGACACTGGTTGCTTGCCTGGGGGTAAATGGCTAGGTAAGCTAAAGAACCAAACGGGGGTTTGAATTGCGATCGGTGAAAAACTACCCACTGGATGGCTAAATGGTGAACGGTTTCGTGGAACCAGAAAAAATGGGTTTAATTTTGTGGTTTGCATCGGTGGCAAGGATGGAGAGAAGGGAAGAGACCAAACATCGAGCTGTTTAAAATGGTTTATTTACTTGATGTTTGTTGAATTTTGCATGAATGAAGAGGGTTTTTTTTTTGCATGAATGTTTCATGTTATTTTTTCATTCATTTTTGGCCTTTCTTCTTATTCTTCCGTTTTTATCTTTAATGTTTACGAAGTCACACACCATATTCTGATGTAGATAAATAATCAATTTCTCCATATAAAACGGCCACCCCGGTCCAGACGAGATTCCGATTGCTGTCCTTCTCTGTGTGAGCAAGTCCACTTACAAATACTACCATCAAGCCGTGACTAATGCACCACGCAAAACTCGTACTTAAAAAACATAGAGCAACACGATGCAAGTAAACCGCAGGGATATTGAAGATTTATTCTCTCCTTTTTTTTCCCAAGTCATCTCCCCAAAGATACAATATTGTTTCCTTTTCTTTGAAGGACTAAACCATTTGTCGTCGCCATACAACAAAAACAACAACACCCCGCACACAAAAGAAAACGTGCCCAATTTTGCCATCAATTCCCGTCGAAGCCACATCTTCATCCCCTGTAAGCACTGTAAGTCTATAATTCGTTTTTTTGTTCTCCTCCTTTCTGAAAAACCGACCATTACCAGGGGATGTCAAACAGTGCTCGTTAGATTGATGATGTGTCAAAAGTGGAAAATTCCCTTTCCAGTTTTTAATGTGCAATTTCAAAAAAAAAGCATACACACACACATAGAGCAAGGTCCTTTTATCACCCGCACCGATCATCGATACTACGGCTCAAGGAACAGCCGTTGGGTGCAATATATTACTTTAAAGCAACAGTAAAAAAAAGTTTCAAAAACCTCCCACCACAACGGCATTGTCGTATTGGGGGGACGGTTTTGGCTACTGTAGGATAAAATAATGGCCAACGCACGAAAGGGCAATACAACGCTTTCCAGTAGCGACCACTTGCTCTGTTGTGCCGTTTTTTCTCCTTTTGTTCCATCCTTCGCTGGTTTTCGCGGCCTGTATCGCGCAAGAATGATGAGTCACGTTAGAAAATTTATCTAAATTGGGAAACAGAGGAAACCAGACCAGCGGTTGGCGGCGATAGTAAACAGTACCTGGCAGAAACGGAGCGGAGGTTATGGGAATGTCTGCACACCCTTGTGCGATCCACAAAAGAAAAGCCGTCCATGGGAAAGCGGAACAAATGGTACAAATGGATGACAGGCGGGAAATAAAACGGAGTAGCACAGGAATCGTTCCAGCTAATCGGAAATGGTGACTATTTTTGGGGAGCCTTTCCACGAGGCTTGCCGGCTCGTTAACGAAGCGACTTTTAGACAATGATCAATCAAAATCCTTTCCTTTGAAGCGTGAAGCTTTACTTTTAAGCTTTTTGGAATGTGTAAAATGAGTCCAGTTAGTAATCAAAACTCTCACAACCTTCATCAATGACTATGAAAAGCGAAGAAGAGGATACATTATTTCCTTCTATTTGCTCAGATTTAATGTGCGTCTCTCGGCTGTGATCGTATCCCATTTGTTTCACACCCACTTTGGCCCCGTACCGAGTCGTGTGCGGATATCCTACCAATTTCCAGCACCCCACCAAACGCCACCAATACGCAAGGAAATTTGCCTTCCCCGAAGCAGAAGGAACAGCAAGGAACCGGCTGATAGTGTCTCGTAACGGTCCAAACGTCCATTAAAGCGACGCTCGTTTTCTGCCCTCGGCTGAGCAGAGTGTTTGTGTGTGTGTGCATTAGTGATAGCACCCACTCGTGCCAGCAACCATTCCCGTTGACGATTATGTTGAGTCATTATTATCAATTTCCAAAGCGATTACGATTATGATCTTTCTTCTTCGATTTTTTGGCCAACAGCGACGCTTCGGTACTCCCATTTGCAGCCGGCGCATCGGAAATGATTCCACACGGTCGTTCTATGGCCGGGAGGGGGGCGAAGCGGGTGGAAGCTCATCAGCCTCGAGCCCGAGTCATGATGCTGCCAAAAGCTTTTCATACCGTGTTCACACCATTCCATTCCGGCTTGCTTTCCCCGGAAGCGAATAGGGCTTGCGCCGGAAGCTTGCGTGTGAAAAATGCTTCGATCGCCAATGCGCCGCTGCTCCGCCGAGGGCAGCCAGGAAGTGTGAAAATGTATTGTCATGAGCAGTCATTTTCCCCCGATTGGGTTTTCTCCCCCCAAAACGGAGGAGAGCAGTTGGTTAATGGGCGATGGGAAGTTTGCCTTTGCCTGGGAGCAGAGCATGCCAGTAAATGAAGAGGTTAAAAACCGCAAGCCTCAGACCCCTGCGGACCCTACGCCATTTGCTCCGAGGGGATTGTCCTAGCAGGCGAAATGGTTGAAGGACTCTTCAGTTCGTTTAGCGTGACAAATTCTGTAATCGAAAAAAAACGGAAGCAAGCAAGCAAGCGGACCTAAGCAGAACGACTGATGGGATGATCGTTTGCGGGCTAAGCGAAACAATCATAAATAATGGACCCGGGGCTGGGCTGACTTTGCGATGAGACAGTTCGATTTGCGGTGACAATGGATCATAGGGTGGACTCAGACCTCAGATCTAGTTTTGCGGGCGGAAGTAATGAAGGAACTCCCGGCGTGATAATGTTGTTCGACATCATTAGTTGCGGTCGCTGACGGGACGATTGCATGACTTTCGGATTATTCTTTCGATGGGAAGTAATCGGAACTAATCCAGAGAAAATATTGGTTATTTGACATTTAGGTTAGCGTGAGGAGTAGGCCAGTTTCATTAAGAAGGTTATGGTATTCTCTTGGAATAAGGAAGATCCTGAAATCTAATAACAACTCTGTCTCATTTACATTTTGTTTTGAAAACGACTATTAATTTCAAAGTTTTGACAATGCAATGTCAAAACATTGCAACAACACATGTCAACCGTTGTTTTAACTAGAAATAGTATGCTTCATTCGTTTCTATTTCTATTCAGATCTCTATTGACTTTTGAGCTTCAGTTTCAATAATTTCAAGTTAAAGTTACCTTCAATATGGTGCATTGTTTTATCTACACTAACTTCCGTTTCTTTTCTTCCGAAAACAATACTTCCTTCCATTTGCTACACGCGGTTCCGGCTCATTTTAGCTCACCCGCTTCTTGCTTTCTTCAATTTGTCTTCATTTGCTTCACTTCTAGCAATTGTCTCACTGGCACGGATGTACTGAGCGCGGGAAGGAGTCGGGACTAATATTCAAACTTTTTCCATCCACTCTTACCATTGTACAATGGCAGTTTCTTGACTTTCTACTTTTCCCAAGCGCCATTCGATTACTCCGAAGCGTCGGAGATGTCAACGAATTTGACGAGGGTCTGGCAGGGCGGAAGCGCGTGCATTCGCGCCTATAAATATCGATTTCTTCGGCAAAATATCAACACTAACCTCGTGGACGCGCACCAACATGCCACGAGAGCGGAAAATGAGTTTCAAGATCGCTATTCTTTTAGCTTTCGATATTTTTCCTTCATTCAGTGGAAAAAAAACAAATCAACTTAGTTGTCGGAAAAGTGAAATGAAAATGCTAACTGAAAGACAGAATCGTTCCCAGTCGGTCTAGGGTAGTTGATGGCACATCCGGCCGGACTTGGCATGGGAAGGAAAATAACAGTTTCTCCAAGCGATTAGATGATTCGATTGCGATTGGATTGTGATTATCTCGAGCACGACACGACGGATGAAGCCGCTTGTCTCAAGTGTGATTTCGTGCCTCGTCGAGGATGGAAGACGATTTATGACTCCGATCAAGACAAACGATGCGAGGAGCTCGGCGAAGCCCAGCTAGCCGATTAATCCATTCAGCTTATATGCTACGTCTCTTGGTCCCGCGTGTAGCACACGATGCAACGAGCGCAATTTCTTACCAATCAAACTCGTGTGAGCGCACATCATCGCTTCGGCCCGGCCCAGGTCCATGATTTGCCGCGATGCGATTGTGATCGAACCTTTGGCGGAAGAGCATGGCAGAAATTGTTGCAAACGGCCCTCCCCCGTCGGTGCTTAATGCAATAAACGCTGCATCCATTATGGTGCTTTGGCGTAAGGGCAACGATTGACCCTACGAGAGCCGACCTAGCCGACGAAGCCCTTGACGCATTCTTCGCCGGTTGGGTGCTGTGTGATGGGTAAAATGTGTGTTCCGTTCCCGAACAAACCCCCCCCCTCTACATTAACAACCTTTTCTTGTACGAACTGCACCACGCGCACCGCGTGCACTGCAGTTCATAAATCATACGAGCGAATCTCACCTCCGGGCGGCCGCCCGACTCCTCGCTTCTGCCTCGGCTTGTGCGTGCGACTCTTGGGAGAAACACAGCAACGGATCGATCAAAACAAGCGAACACACTGCACACCGAGCCGGGATGCAATTGCATTTACGTTGCGAGCGAGTGCACAGCGAGCGTTGGGGTTATTAACTGCCGATGCCCGTCAGGTTGCGCCCGATGCGTTTTCAATTGCATTACGGGCGTCAATCAAACCCGGGCTGATGGATGGATGGATGTGCGCGTGTGTGTTAGCGCCAGCCATGTCGCTACAGCACTAATGCAGCTGATGTACGGGTGGATGCATTTTAACTTCACAAGACGCTGTCGCTGTGATCGATGAAACTGTTTTGGCATTGATTTTAAGCGGTTGAAGCAGGAGCTTTTTTATGTTTGAGTTGTTTAGAAGAGAGTGTTGAAGCATTACTTTAACAAGTGTTAGCATTATTTCACTCGAAAAGTAAATATAGCTTACAATTCTTCTATATGCTCAACAGGTCTCTTAAACTCAATTGTTTGACTCCTCGTTAATCTTCTACCCCATGGATATTTCTGCCTTAAAGATGTCTCTCTTTTAACGTTGCACTTATTTGAATATCCATACTTTTATACTTATGTTGTATTTCTTACCTTTAAAATAGATCCTTCGCTTCAGATCACAGCTCTAGCAGTAGACACTTTTGCACTTCAAACAGAATCTGCAACGAAAATAAGAAAAAAAAAAATGTTTAGCTTCAATCCATCACAGATGACAAACAACAAGCTAAAAGACATCCTATAAGATCATAAACACACCAGTGATTATCATAGCATAATCCTACACATCAATTACTCTCATCCCTCATAAAACAATTCTACCAGCAGCAACAACCCCCTCCCGCAGGAATTACTAAAATTCTCGTTATCTCAAATACCGTTCCAATGCAACGAAAATGCGTCCATTTAAATACCCATTCCAGCTACTGCAATCGAATACCTATTTTTCAACTTCTCCAAATGATTACGATAATTGAAATTCTCTTCCAGAACTTCGGAACTCCCTCTCGTTGCTTTACCCCTTCAACTATTTCTGCTGCGCTGTGTGTCAACCCGGCCGGGCTACCAAATTCCAAAATCCCCCCCGGAAGATTAATATTGATTGATAAGCGAACAAATGGACGCTTTGTCCGTTTGATGTTGGTTTCCCTTCTGGTTTTCTCCCTCCCCTATTTCCGAGTCCATCAAAGTCCTCCTTCCCGACTGTCCAGAAACTATCATAACTTTACATCAATCGAGCATTATTAACTCGACACCCCGCCTTTTGGCCAGGAGCGCTGTCATAACATAACATGCAGACGCCCGGAGGCCCTCTCCCGCGTGTGTGCCATGTTTTGACAAATGCTGATGTACACGAAAATCCCCTAAGTAATCGGTGTCGGACGGATTCGGTTCGGGGTTTTAAGGTGCAGCCCTTGTGGATTAACCTTCTTCTTCCCCACTGTGTGAGTGTTTCACCCTCCAGAGGTACCAGGGTGGCGTCCCAGTGATAATGAATACCCGTATCAATAATTTAATCCCTCTTGAAGTGTCCGAGCCCGAAGCCTCGAAAACGGAGCTCGAGTTCCATGCGGAGAAGGAGCTGCTTTTTGTTCGAAAAAACGGGGTCAGAAAGGGGGAAGGTGTGAAACTATCGGCCCGCTTAGCCACAGATACGGATCTTCCCAGCGTGGCATTAAACTCCGAATCGTGCTTTGCCGAATCGATCTTTTCTCTTTTCTAGAAGAATATCCAACAAACAGACACTACGCTTAACCGCACGACCCGGTCCGGGTCCGGTTGGTTGTAGTTCATTTATTTTACCCCAAAGTTGCAACAGTCCGTTCCGGTCGCTCCTTGACGAGGATCCCGTGTCCACTGGAAGGGTTTCCGTTGTTTATTCTATTTCCATTTTCGCATCTCTCGCCCTTCGCCCGTCCCGTGCCGGATGAGCACTAACCAATGAAAAATCTATTTTCCTGCTGCCAGCTTTGCCAGCCCTACTTCCTGCTGGTTGCTTCTGCCCAGTCTCGATGCGCGTCTGCGAATGCACCGTGTCAAGCGCACGTTATCGGATGCATCCCCTTCCCTGCCAGAAGAGGGCTCCCCGCTCGATGCGCCCGGATAAGGGGTCTTTAATAAAACATAAAACGAGGAAAGATAGCATAATTTATAGCGGAGAATTTATCTTCTGTTTTCTTCTCACTGCGTTCGTGCATTCGTCTTCACCGGCTCCGTCTGCTGCGCTCTTTCCATTTTTTTATCACGCCAAGTCCATCACTCGAGGGCATCGGCGGGATGCAGCTCGGCTAGGGCGTTTAAGCGTAGTTTTATACCACGTTTTGCCCGTTTGCCATTTTTTGCTTGCTAGTTTCAGCCGGTGTGTCCGCTTCCACCCACGCCATGCTCAATCGTCATATCACGATCGGAAATAAATCCCTTCACAGGAAGCAATCGCATCCAAACCAAGCGGGATCGAGCAGTTTGGCAGAGTGTTTGATCCAAATTGAAATCATCTCACACAAAGCCAGCTCGCAGGGCTCACGCGAGCGTACATTACCGTCGGCCGGATATGGACCCCCAAAAGCCCAATCCGCAACAAAATCCACTCACCACAAGCAGGAAAATAACAGCCGCTTTCAAATTTATCGACAGCTCTCCGTACTGATACTCCCATTAGCACCGACGGACAAGCAAAAGAGCGTGAAAAGTTGCATTCGCATCGCCCAAAAAACGGGGACCATGTTGCCGTTGTCATTCGCCTGTTTTTGCCTCTGCCGTGGCCTGCCCCAAAAGCCTACCCCATTTTCGCTTAAGTGACATACACACACGCGCGCGCACGCCATTTGCTGATGTGGCTTTTATGTTTCGGCCCTACGAGAGCATCATCCCTTCGACACACACGGGGAGGGGAGAAAAAACCCCCCACCCGAAAGTGATAATCGTAAAACGGAACAACGGACCATCGTCGAACGTTGAAAGCGAAACTTTAACACACACGGCAACGACTACACTGGGACATCATTTAAAATGGCATCGGTGAGTGGGGGAGTATTTTGAGCGGGACTTATCGCCACGCTGGGACAGGTGTGATTATTTTAAATTAAAAGTCCTTTTAATAAAACTGGCGTGTTGCGCTGGTGGGTTTTTAGATTAAATGGATGGGATTTTGGGGTTTTTTTTTGGTTCATATTTGGGTCTAAAGAGCGATAAAAAGTCCCACGCAGAAGACGAACCCCCTTTTGACTTGGGTTGGTCGGTGCATTTGCGAAATTGACTCACTAATACCCGGTGACCCCAAGGAGGGTGATAAATCAGTTTAATTGTGTTTAAAATTATCCTGTCTGTCCTAAAATTAGTTCTCTTCAAACAAAACTTGAAACAAAACATAGAAAAAAGTGAAATCATATTTACTATTTGTTTTCGAAAAATAAATTTCCTCAGGAATGCTTTCAAACATATCTTACCCCTCGTGCGACACGCTTGGGCAAGAATTTCAACCCCCCTCACCAAACAATGTTGTAAAACATTATGTCACTCCGTTTTGCTTCACGCCAAATACGACAAAACAAAAACAAAACAAGCACACACATAACGAGCTATCTTAGCTTCTTCTTTGCTTTATTCGCTTTTCCTCTTCTTTTGTCCACTAAGATAGTCCCGTGCTCAAAACATTGGTAATTTACGTGAAAGTGGATTACCCTTTTCCATCACCACCACCGCCGTCTCCATGTGATCCTATCTTATCCCCAAAAAAAAAAAAACACACACACTCATAAAGACTTTAAACATTGAGACACTCCTGCGCGGAAAGTGAACTCTTACCAAGCGAGCCCTGTGCTATGTTTGGCATTCGTTATTTGAAGTTAAATAAACCACTTCACACGATGGCAGACGGTACGGGGTGTGTGTAGTCACACATGTGTGTGCGGGCAATAAAAACGCCTAATAAATGACCTTTCACGCCGGGGGCACGCCGTGTACCGTGTTCTGTCACGCAGCTGCAGCGCGCGCGAGGTATTTGCGCTTACAATGCACCCGCCTTATAGCCGCAACGCGTCACCCGCGTCACCCGCGTCTTGTTCGATGGGTGTTTGGGGGGTATTACGCCCAAAAATAGCGTAGCGACACGTACGGCACCAACAGATGGCAGATCGCGGCCCGGTGATGTCGATAAATCGGCCGTCGTCGTCGTTGTCCCGTGGACCGTGTTAGCCGCCGCCACCGTCGACAACAACGTCACAGCAAGCAAGCCGATCTTAAAATAAGCCCAGCCCTAGGTCCACGCTGACGGATCAGGGCTGAACCTCACGTGCGTGTGTGTGCGTGTCTAAAATGCAACGTTTGGAGCGTTTCGAGTGTGTTCATCAACGGAAAATTAACCAATTAATTAATTGAACGCTTCTGTTGAGTGCGGAGTGTTCGAGTGGACAACATATGCTCCACCGAAGGGTGCATTTACCCTTCGGTGTCAGGATTAAAATCAATTTATTGGGCATTGTTTCACGTCAACGCATTGACCAACGATTTATGACGGTTTTATCGAGCAGGGAGTTCTGCTCTGCATTTCAACTTCAGTGTTAACCAAGTGGCCAGGTCCTCAACAAGGTCCTCTACGACAAGTACCCGATACGAAATAAAGTGCCATAATTCTCAATAACATCTGCATTGCCGGGCCAGCACGAGCACGAGCATGTGTCATAATCAGACCAGCTCTAAAACCTCCAAACACTGCTATCATCTCCAGAAGAATTATGTTCCAACATCTCCCCGGGTGAGATGTTCCCGCAACAAACCGCACTCATAAATAGATCGTCATCTACACTACACCTACGCAATTTTCTAACCCCTATCCGTAGTACATCCATCCCGGGGCTCGAAGTCATTACACAAAAATTCCGCTCCATCCCCAAGCTTACCATCAGATAAAGCTGATTGTTGAAAAAGCATTAGGACGCACTCTCTTTCCCTCACTTTCACAACAAACGGTGCACCACAACCACAGAATGATGGGTTTTATCTACGGCTGCTTGGATCACTGCATCATCCATTCTGGAGGCACGAGTTGGCAGCAGGTGTTCTCTGATCTGTCTGATAGTGGGGTAAATATTCCAACACCCTGCCAAGTAGAGCCGTTCGTTACCACCTGGCTGGCATCGCTGGCACTGACTGGGTAGAGAGTGAAAGGTGATAAAATATGATAATGTTTGAATAAGATTAGAACCGAGCGGCAACGAGACTTCTGTTCGATTCCCAATCCCTCCTAGTGTACAAGCGAGCCCCGAGCGTATGCGTGCGGATTGCTTTGACGTGATAGCGTGCCACACGCCAACGGGGAAAAGAAAGAACTCCCAATGTACGCACACACACACTGACAAAAAGAGCCTAGTAACGAACCGTTGGATTTGCCACTGCCCGGATGACTTCGCCACACGAGGCTTATTAGCCCTGCGTACCCCGCGCCGACCAGAAGGGATAATCATAATAATGAATAAAATAATTTGATTTATGATGCGTGTAAAAGGTGTGCTGCCCCGGCCCACGGTTGCTGGAACAAGACATCAGGGAACCCGCAAAGGGACGACCATAAGTTATGTGATAATGTTGTGTGACATCCGAAGCCATTCTTGATGGCGGACACCTCCGGACAGGGACATTGGATGGCGGCATTGACTTTGGAACTTCTGGCCCTATCAGTCCGCCTGCGTCTGCGAATGACCCTGCGTGCACCCTGCGCGTGAGATAGAGCCGAGGCAGAAGACAAGCAGGAGGAAGCGATAGCAAACGTTTAAATATTTATTATCATGTCCGAAACGGAACGGGATAGTTATTACGATCTGCTTATGCTTGTGTGTGTCATTTATTTATGATAGCACTCATAACTGTGTGCCCGGCTGTACCAGGGGGATTGATGTTGGTCATGTTCTTTTTCTCCAACGGATGGCCAGCATCGCTCGGACGAGGTTTCCAATTTTCATTGCAGGCAAGAGCGGAAGGATGACTTGTTTTTTATTCGCTTTTTCTTATTTATGCACGCTTCAATGCATCGTTGAAATGATGTTCACTTGAGTGGTGCATGTTTGCACACGTTCTGCAATATGCACATCAAGCTCGGGGACGTCATGAGGTGAGGCTCGTTCGATGACAGAGAGAAGCTTTTGCACATTAGATGGCACTTTATTTGATTTACTCCCCTTTTGCTTTATGTACATCTCATAATAAAACTCTTTTTTATTCTTGTTTTGTTTATTGAACCGCGTGCTATTACTTCACTAGAGCTGTACCCCCAATGTACTTGAAAGCTCGTTTACGCACCGAAAAAAAGCTCTCACTAGCCGCCTCAATAAACACAGCCACGCACAAGCAAACCACAGCATTAAAAAGAATCAATTAAAACAGGCCTTCACAAGCGCGTTTCGGCGGCAAAAGCATATTTTTTACGATCGATCGTTATCTGCGGGCTGGTTTATTAGCATCACCCCCCTCCATACACCCCCGCTTTGCTTTGCATGATATCGGTGTACCCCGTTAGCTAGTATTACTAAATACACTGTGCAAGACGTCATGATGAACGCAGGTTTCGCGCCGCGTCCGAACTGGTTAAGTGACAGCATTTTTATGTTAATTTGTCTGTCAAGTGGTTTTTCATGTTGCTTGGCGTGAGTATGTAGAATGGAGGGGGAATAGGGGATGTAGCTGATGATGCTCATCTTATTACCCCTGTGTGTGCTTGTGTTTATTACCACCAGCAATACGGTGCGGTTGATCGTAAAAAGCGCACCCATTTACAATCACAGACAGATGATGGCCAAATGATGCGAAATGTTGCACATTACGACACGGAGTGGTTCGTCGCTTTTTTTCTCTCCTTTATAGTTGTTTCGAAATTAAATGAAAACTATTTTATTTCCCCATTCCTTTCCGATGGGATTGGCAAAAGATGCGCCAAGCAGGATTTTAACGATCGAGTTTACGGCGGTTAATGTGAGAGAGCGAGCAATTAAAAATGGATTAAATGATTGAGCAATGAGTTTGAATTGACACAGCTTAAAAGCAGTTTTATGTATATATTTTTTATTATTTTAAAGAGTTTAAAAATCTTGAATAAGAAGCTTTTTTCAATCAGTTTAAAATTGCTTTCGATAAATCGTTATTGACACGTATCAAACCATCTTAACAATTTTTCTACATTTTTTCCCTCAAACAATCTCAAAGAAAAGCGAAACATCAGCACCGAGACGGAGATGCTGATGATCCCGCTGGGTTGATCATATATTACTCCGGCAATGCTGATAAGACACGCCTTAAAGCATGTGTATGTGAGTGTTGAATCATTACCTCTTGTTGCCCTTGCGCCCCATCGGAGCCATCCGATAAGGGTCCCGCCGCGACCGTAAAGACCTTCGACAAAAGTAATCTTTTGCCCTAAAATCACGGGAATCGCTCGATTACATAATTGTAATATATGAACCTAATCATTAATCATACGTTGTCATCATGGATGCAAACGCACACACACACATACACATGCTGTACAACGTGCCGTACCGCGGGATAAAACAGGGACTCAAAATGTGCTTTATCATTCGGTCGGTGGAAGAGATTAAATCTTCCTTTCATCGGGCCACGCAGAATTGCCCCCTCCGGGTGCAAGTGAAAACGGTCGGGCCCTGTTCGGTCCGGTTTCTTTGCGCTCCATCGCCCTCCCCCCCCTCTCACCCACCTCCTCCTGATCCGTGTATCGCGATCTTTCGTGCACAAGTAATGGTTTGATGTCATCGCGAGAACGCCCTTGCTGTTTTGCCCCGGGAGTGATTTATTTGGCACAACCACGGGGGGAAACAAAAAAGAACTCGCGCCACAAACGAGCAGGTGGAAGGATGGTTAAGCTTTAGCGCGCTTGCATACTTCAGAATCTTTCCCCCAGCAGAGAGGCCACACTCGGAGGTCACACACGGCAAGAGAGATCACGCCAAAAGGCTATTGTTGTATTCCTGCTTATAGACTCATCGATACGCTCGCATTTTCAATCGCATAGCACAAAACGGTAGCAACAGCTCGATAACCAGGTTCTCCGTTCTCGGGTCTTGGCTGCATAATTCCCCGGCCGATAAGCATCTCTTTAGCCACCGTGCCATTCCCGCCTCCGTACGGTTTCCTTACGAAACAAATCCCGAGAGCCCCAACTTGGGTGGGATCGTACCTTTGCCCTGTCCAGCAATGCATCATCGTTATCTGATTTCGTTTTACAATATCAATGACCATTATGTCGAGGATTTGTATTCGCCCGGTTCCCCTCCAGGAACCCGCGCGGGCACGCAACTCCTACGGAAACGTGGGCTACGAAACGGAACACGAATGTTCCTGCGTTCTTTCGTTCGCGCTGTTAAGAGTACAAAATGGTTGTTGAGGTGAGGCCAACTCGTGGGTGGGAGCTTCAGCGAAGGTGCACGTATCATCCATGCGCCCCTGTCCCTATTAAAGATTTCAATAAGACGCGACTTATGGAATTTTGGAGTACTGTTAGGTCCCAACGCCAATGGATGGAAGACTACAACAGACAAGCACGCGCGCGCGTCCACCGGGAGAACCATTCTAAACCAACGCGTGTGTTACGCGTGTGTGGGTTGGCAAGATGTTGGACCCAGGCTTATTAAGGTCACTACGACCGAGTAGTTGCCGAAACAAGCTGGAAGCGGTCATTTTAATGGAACTCGTTTTATTAATATGACGAAGCTGTTCCGGGGAAGTTCCACAAACCATTATTTATGTACATACAATCTGTGTGTGTCTTCGCAATCATCTTGCAAGGTCTCGGAAATTGTAGCCAAGCTCCCCGTTGCTTGCTAGGTACAATCAGGTTCCGTTTGCTCCCATTTCGCTCACAAACAGGACAGGCTTACTGAGCGGCATAATCGTGATAATGGAATGTTTGAACCTAAAACCCGGGGAATCGTGACGAGCCTCGAGGGCTTCGGTGTTCTGCGTCTATTTATCGCTAGCGAGCCCTACCAGAAAGATGCACTTTCCCATTCCTACCCTGATCGGAGCTTCCGGACTTTCGAATTCCTTACGGTGAATTCAAGGCCTTCCAAGGCGGTAGCATCGCGGACGGTGGCCTCGGAGCTTCGGGAAATATTAAATCGATCAGATCGTAGCCACCGTAGCCGATTAAATCATAGCGGTGGCAGCTACTTCTGGAAGCAGCTGCGCTACCGCGGGCCAGCAACATGGATGAGGTTCGCTTCTTATCTAGGCGAGTATGATGCACGAACCCTTGGAGGTGCATCAAACGGGTCTGAAATGCAACATTTTGTAAAAATAGATGCGAAAAAGTGCTAATGTGGAATATTCAATCATTGAACTTTTGTTGCCAATTCAAGATTCGTTTATGATCCAACATCGAGAACGCATCTTTTCACTGTCCCTTAAGGGTTAAGACATTCTTCTATCATAAAATGAATTTCGTGGCTTATGTTTATGAGAGCTTTCCTCCACCGCTCCACACGGCCATTCATCTCTCGGGGGCGTATCGGGTGCATCGACATGAGAAGGCCAGCCCGCCGGTGGTGGATTTATGTGATGGTTACGCTTTGTGATATATTGTCCCCCTGCGCTCCCTCCCCAATTATGGTGGTGGCCTCGGGAATACATATCCCAGGAAAGTCCATAATTGTTGACCGTGTTTGAAAGTGGTTTTCGAAGCCGAATAGCTACGAAAAGAGGAACAAACTGTGTGTGGGTTGCAATGTGTTTTCTAGCCCAAGAAGGCAACACACTGTCCCAAAACTGTCCCAAACACGTTCATCACGTTGGTTGGAGATAAGACAGACCGCACCAGATCAACGAGCGCACAGACTGTACAACTTTATAGCTTATCTTCGCCAAACTGCTCCACAAACCTCAAACTTTCTTGCGCTGGCGAGTGAACGCGCGTGCCTGTCTGGAGCTTAATTGAATTGTTAGCGCTGCTTGTAATGACCGATTGGCTACTCACATCATCGGGTCCGGTGATAGTGATGCTAAAATTAGTCCCCCTCCCCGCAGACCACGAGAACAACTTACTCGGACATAAAGTGGTGTGGTTTTACAAGCCAATGGAGCTCAACCCTACCAGCGGCGCCACGATGATGGATGAGTTGCTGATCGGGTTTTACGACTATGGGAATCTTCCAAGCCGACGAAACTAAACTAGACAGATTGGGCAAATGCAGGCCCACGTACTAGCCAAGCCGGTGCAAGCTTCCACCAACCCCTGGGGAGAGGTGCCGAGGTGCATGCAACTTTACTCCAAATCTTCCCCCAAATGATAACGATCCTAATTGAATGCTATCAAACCCTCCGTTGTCCGTGTGTTGGGAGTGGTTTGGAACGGGGGTAAAACTTTCCTCACCCACACTGGGAGCATCTCGGAGCTAGCGCACGTTAAATATTCATCATTAGCTTTCTGCTTAGGTTGGCAGGTGTATGTGTGTTTGCGAAATGTGCATCACCCTGTATCTGCTCGAAGGATGAAAATCGTCAGTTGTAATTTATTGCCATTTTCGTGCGGCGTATCCATCTTACATCCCCGAACGATAGTCAAAGTGGTGAGTGAGCATAAAACGCAAACTGCTGATTTATGGTTGGTAGCGCTGAGAACGGGTTAAACCCGGGAGCGGGTGCAATTCAGAGGGATTCTTTTCTGGAATTTTACGACACTGGAGGCTATAAAATCTATGCAATAAATGTTAATTATCTTGTTCTTGAGGGTGTAAAGCGGGTAACAACTGTGCCAAGGTATAGAGGCTTAAGGTGTAACGACGATTAGCTTAAAAAGTGTTGAGGCGAAGAAGACATTTCTCATTAAACTCAAGATAGTCTAGATCAGAGATAAAGGAAAATGGTTATAATAACTCTTGTTACAAAGAGAAATTCAATTATTTTCGAGAAAAAAGTCTTTTAATCATTTCTTCTCTCATCAAAAGCAGTTACGATCAATTTATTTGAAATCAATCAGCCCATAAAAAAGACAGCCCATCGATCCCATTTTCCCAAACCACTTTAGCATGACACTGAGCATATTTGACAGATTCTTAAGCACTTCCCGCACTGCGCTGAGCACCACTTGGCTTATCACTGTCGCCGCACTCGTAACCACTTACTTACTGTCTTACTTACTGGATGCTGGAGCCATTAAGCTGGTAGCGCGGGATAAATTAATCATAAACAAATAATCCCGAAGCCACTTGAGAGGAAAGCCAGGACAACAATTCGAAAATAAATGTCATATTTTGAAAGCTGCCACGCTGATCGCGGCCCGAGGGGAAAGCAATTGAACTCCCGGTTCAATCTGCCTTCTTCATCAAGATGTAAGCGCTGTAGTTCCGCGCTTAAGTGAAAAAAGACAGCACCGAAAAAGAAAAAAATACCCTCAACAACCACGGAACACTCGCTCATAATAAATGCGTCCGACGAAAGAGACCGCCGTGTGCATTGTTTGCCCCCGTAGCAACGGAACAGCTCTAGAAATGTGTCATTTATTTCGATCCTCCTACAACGCAGGGCGCTCGTTTTTTTCTCTTTTCGTTCGTTTTGGCACTCCGCCAGATCAGCCGTGACTAAAGATCATAAAGTGAGTGCACGCTGTTGCATCTAACGGGCGGCTTCTGCTAAACACACACAAAAAAAGAAAGAAACTTCCAACAGCCACTCCTCGTTCCATTCCGAACCGCGTCATCAGCGATAACGCTGCACCGCGGGACAGCAAACCCGCATCATCATAGAAGAAGTCAACGTTTTCCACCCTCTAGGCGGGTGCGTTGTTTGGGTGTCTATTCCAAACCTCGACAAAAAAGGGCCATAGGAAGAAAGACGAACAAAAAAAACACACACAACAGCGTGACAAAATAGACCCAGATAAGACATGTTTGACTCACATGTGTGCGCGCCTTTCGCCCGTCTCACTGTGCGCGTCTTAATTGATTGTCACTGTACCTCTGTGACGTAGATGTTTCGGTCTTATTTTTTGTACTTTCTTTCTTCTTTAACCTTAAATTTCTCAGTCCGTCACAGTGCCGCTCCTGGCACACCCCAGTAGATGAGAAAAGGGAGAGTAGATTTAATTTGCTTTCCCGGTCTACCGCCCGTCCCTCTGGGGCAAGTCGTACTCACCGCAGCTTTTACGCAGCGCGATCTGTTTCTTTAATTTTCACCACACACACTCGCAGGGGCCCTGACAGCTCGATACAATATTCCATCTCCTCGTAGCTCCCCACGCCGCGATTGTGAGTGACAGTTGGACACCGGCTCGAGTTATTAGATCGAGCAAAACGGCATCGTGCAGCCTGTCGTACGCCCGATCGCGCGAGGAATTGGTTCGCAGCGAAAACCATTAGCGCGGTTCATTAGCGACGCGAATCGGCAATGCCAACGTGACACGAAAAACTATCGCCCCTTTTGGGGGGCGGTGGGGCAGATGCCAAGGTGCCGGGAATGGATGGCGTTGTGTCAAATGTGAATTGAACATTTCGTGCTGTAAAAACGAATACCGACCGAGATGCGAGCAGTGGGAAAATATGAGTCAGCGCCTCGGCAGCGCCATCGTCTTACGCGCGATGGTGTGCCCGCGTGTGTCATTTCATTTGCTTGTTAAATGTGGTTTATGGCACTGTTTCGGGAACGGTCCCCGGGGCTGCCGCTGTTAATACGTACCAGCAATGACGTAAAGCAAACGGCAAAATTGGGTACAGAAGAGGAGAAGCAGAGTGTAACAATATCGTTCCCGCGCAGCGTGAGAAAATAATCCTTTCCCAATTGGGGTGTGAAGGAGGCAAACGGAGAAAACTAAATAGAAAAAAAAGAAGAAAAACAAAACTCGCGCTCGAAAGATCTTATGCAGACCACACCATCATTAGTAAATCAAACGGGTGTAAACGTTTATGTGCGTATGATTTACGACGGTGCAAAAAAGGGGTGCATTAAACAGGCAGCGTGGGGCCAACTGTTGCAGCTAAGCGGACAACTTCAGCACGAAGTGTTGTGTGTAAGTAGACAATTATTGCTACTGGAATGTGATCGCTTTGGTGCATTTCAACCAATCGGTGGGAACATGGGTTCGTTTAAATGACAGCATAGACATAATAAAATGAACTGTTTAACTGCATATAGCAGTTAATGTATACGTTACAAATGACAGTTTAATATTCGAATGTCTTGTACTTTATAGTTTCCATGCAGTCATAAACAAACTAATGTGTAAAAAATAGCTTTAGGGAGAAAATATACAACAATATTTTTTTTTTAATATCTCTTGATCTGGATATCTTGATTGATCAGTGCGAAGTATTCCATTCCTAAGTGATCGTGGCTCATTCCTCATAAACATTAAAAAGCGACTGCTGTGTTTTTCTACACGTATTAACGCTTAGTCTGGACAGTGATCAAATAGTGCAGCAGCTATCGCAAGGTTAACGCAGGTGCCACAGTCAACCCAGACAGGTTCGAATCTCTTCTGGGTCGATTCTTTTAAGCAATTGATATGATATATAGTCCAAAAAAATCAACGTAAAGCAGTTGATAAAAACCTAGCAACATGCGACAAATTTTATCAAGATCATATTTAAAATATTTTAACCAGCAAAAGTCACATTCGTATGAAAATCCCTTTCCTCCTTTTCATGCCTCATGCCACACCATCCCTCTTATCAATCTCATATCCATTACGCTAAAAAGGACCAACAAACAAAAACCTCATTCTCACCCCAACCACCACCGGAAGTGGAAAACTCGCGCGCGATATATGACTCCCCACTACACACCCCGCATTGCTACCGCAAAATCCCCAGTGACCAGTGGGGAAAAACCACACACCAAAAACGCGGCGGTAGTCGGGGAAGGAAAACAAATGGCAAACAACAAAAGCAAGAAAAAAGGACTCACCTCTTTCCTCATTTATTCCCAAGTGACTGTGTGTGGCTCATTTGCATAAAATAACACATCGAACCGGTGAAAGGCAACAAAAAAAACAAAAACAAGGAGATCAACGCTCTGTGTTCTTTGCGAGGAGATGGGGCGGAGGCGTACGGTAGGGTTGTTTGAATAATTTCTTCCCTTGAGCCTGCGTTCGCGGCGAACGCTTGCGAATCCTTCCACACAGGGACCAAAGTCTGTGTGTGTGTCTATCGGTTGACTTACAGCTGGGGGGTTGTGTGGAATATTTATCACTGTGTTTGTGTACGGTGTTCGGTTTTCTCGCACTCTGCTATTTCCCCGCTATTAATCCTAGCCCGGGACCGGATTCTCCTACATGTAAATGGTTGACGAACAAATAGGAGCACACTGCCACGGCACCCGCGGGGAAGGGTTTGTGGTGTATTCCACCACCCACTTCAAGGAAGGGATTCCGGGGTGTGCCCGTCAGGGAGCTTTCAATCAACCCGTGTGCCCCCGTGAGGGTCCGGAAGGCCGTGTGGCAGCGTGTCTACCGAGAAAGGAAGTAACACCTTTACGTTCGCTCGACGGCGGCAGCTTTAAGCAGCGAGCAGCTTTCGTAATTAGTGGTTTTCAGCCTTCGCCGTGATGAATGGAGGTGATGGCTCTTCGACCGTTGCGAAACACGGTGCGGGTGGTTTGATGGTTTGATGAAGGGTCATCAGGAAGCTAGCAGGTTGGCTGGCGTGATTGCTTGCCGGATGCGACGGCGTTTCAATGAGGTAGCTCACAACAAATCACATCAAAGGTGCGTAAGGTTAAATGATACCTCAAAGGCAAGCTTTCCCCAAACGGGGATGCTTCAACGTTCCCGGAATGTTCTCCAATCCGGAACGCTTCAAATCACCCTTCAACTAGGATGAATTGATGAGCCAAATGTTTCCGAATCAAACTCACTTTCCTAGAACCAGCTTTAAATACAGGGAAAAGAGCGAACATTGTTCCAAAAATAGTTACACGCGAGTGGCATGCCTTTTCGTTGTTAATTATCGACGAGCGTGAGGCCGTGTCGCCCGTCCTTCAACATGTTTTGGGAGGGAAGGTTCGAAATGTTAACAGCCCTTCCCACTTTTATGTCACTGTGTTGCTCCCCTGTTCACTGTGTGCCATGAAATTGTTGCTAGGAGTAGGAATAGAGCCATCTGATTATAAATTCCATTCATCTAATGCTTCATAAATTTGAAACACGAAACATGTAAGCACACAATTACGAACATTCCTAGCAAAGTGAATAAAATGACATTTTTTATTGAAGCAGCAGCCTTCAGAAGAGTGCATTGCGAAAGTCAACGAACGCTTGCCTAGCAACATTCGGAAGGAATAGGATCTCGCTACTTGTAAAAAAAGCCCCCACCCTAACAACAAAAGTCAACCACGGTACACGGTGAGGCAAGATTTGCTTACGTAATTCACTTCAATTCAAAACCGGCTCCACCACCTCCACCGAAAAAAGGGGAAATTACCGTTCTTTGCTTAATTAAAAATTTCTTCACCCTATTCACACCGGGCGGTGCAAAAATGCACCACGCACACGGGTCGCTTCCAGCAGTTCCAGCCCGAAAGCCCAAGCGCGCCCTTCGGAAAGGAGGCAGACAAAGATTTGAAGCCGCCCAGCTCGGAGCAATTTCTTTAAGAGCCTCGCCTTTTTTTGCTCGCGACTGCTTCTACAATTTCTACATGCAACCGACAGCTAGCTCCCGGTGGCCACGATTAAGCGTTGGGAGGGACAATGAAGGGAATGGGACCGAGACGCTACCACAACAAGGAAGTGCTTTAGAAACGCTTGAGAGTGAAGTTTAGAGTCGATTCTGGGGAAGAAAATATACGTACACACACTCTAAAAAGCAGCAAAAAGTAGAATCACGACAAAGCGGAAGGATGTTTGCTTCCGTTTTATGCTACCCCACACGGTACGGTGTGTGTGTGTGTGTGTGGCGGGTGCGTGTGCATTTTAAACAGCTTGTTTATCCACCCACTGAGAGGCCCTGCCGAAACATTCGCCTGGAACTTCCTGCTGCCCGGGAGGCATATCCTTATGTTTGCTTCCTTCAAGAAAACGGGACGGAGTGGGACACAAAACGCAGCAAGCGAACGTCATGTTTCGTAGATTGTGTTGTGCTTCGCCAAAAGAGATCCTTGGGATCCCCAGCGTTGTAACATGATGCTTTTATGCCTTTCTGCGCGCGTGTGGCCCCGCCGCTTCCTATCCGGTACACAATTTTTAAACATTTTCCCCCAACTGCTGCTGCTGCTGCTACGCACACCTGCTCGCGTGATTCTAGGTACCACTGGTTCCTAACAGCGCCCCAACAAGCTCCCCCGGCTTAACATTGTGCTAAACGGGGACACCGGTGGATGGCGCACAAAAAAAAAAAACACCAAGACGCCGCGGCGGTGTGGTGGAAAAGCCGCTCAGCAATTTCCATAACGCATTATGAAGACACACTTTGTTTACCCATCCCGGCGTCGCCTTTTCCAGCAATGCTGGATTTTCTTCCCGCCTTAAACCTGTCGTTAGTGTTTACCATCTCATATCTGGGCTGTCAAACGACAAGGGGATTACGTTAAAGAGAGCTACGTTCGAGCTTGGAAGGCGTTTGGGAGGTACCGAACGAAGCGAGCGAAGAATACGGCAAAGGCAAAGCGCGAACCTTTCCTTTGTAACTGGATCCTTTTGTGGCATCAGAAACTCCGCATCCCACTCACACACTCAGTCACTTGTTCGGTGGGCTATTTTTTTTCGCGCAGACGAGTTGCATAGAAAGCAATAAAATATTTACTGTTAGAGCACGGGCTCGGGTAAATAACGGCGAACGAAACATCTACGCTCTATGCGGAATCTACATCCACAGCGTGCGGGGAATGGGACTAGGCAAGGTGAGTTAATATTGCTGCTTTCCCACTCAAAAAAAATAAAATAGAAAAACGTACCACACTCGATTGCTTCTGACAGCTTAATGCATGCAATCAAGCTGCAGTTATCGAAGGCAGCACTGCTGCTGCTGCTCCGATTCACTGTGGGACGTGTTTGAAATTTTATTTATTTATCGCACCCTCTCATCGGGGGCCATCATCGGGCCGGGGAAGATGAGTTGAAAAATACAACCAACCCAATACCAATCGATACCAGCTATAGGTGGTGAATATGAAGCGGAGTTTCTAAAAGGGGAACTGAAACGCTCGTGGTTGATCAGTGAATGAACTGGCTGACGGTCTAGTTGCTTTGTTAGACATGTTATTGATTATGAAGGGAAGAGGTTTTGAGTAGCTCTGGTTACTATTCCACGAAATTATAGATCATGATCAGTCATGTGTCGTTGGGTAACTACACTTTTTAACATGCTAGTTGCTCTCCAAAATATAAAATACGCGCTTTGATACCTCACTATTTGTATTCCAATCTCTAATACAATTCAAGATGTCCTAAGAATGGTTTGATGGCACTTGAGACCACTAGCTTTAATAGTCCAGTTTGATAAAGTCGTCAACTCGAACGACTCAAGAACATGCCCGTCACGAGGTCAATCCTAGAATGGACCGTCCCACCCGTAGCAAGGATTGACTATCCGGGTGCGTGGTAATGAATAAAGTCTCGAAAGCCTGCATAGGCCTGCATGTCCGCGTAGGACGTTACGCCAAATAGAAGAAGAAGAATTCTAGACACGTAATAAGAAAAAGACTTTGAGCATCACTCCTTCATGGAGTAGTTTTTCAAACATTCACAAAAAAATTCCTAGAGCTCTCATGGTATCCTGAAATGGTACATTGAAATCATAAACATGTTTGGTAACTTGGTTCTTCGTATTAGAAACAAACCTACGAAATACCCACAGCATCCTTACGAGCAGCCCAAAAATAGGATGATTTGTAGAATATTGAAATGTAAACAAACTCCAAGAATTCGTACAAAGGGTTTCAGTGCATCCTCGGAAAGCATGTACTAAGAAAGCCTGAACATTTCTGACAACGTCCTTATGAGCATGAGATTTAGAAAACTTAAAAAAAGTTTGGTTTTTTCCAAGACTTCTTCTACTTCCAGGATATAATGCCTTCATGAAGAGATATCTTCTAGAAAAAACGCAGTTCAAATCAGCTCAAAAAAATGTCGAACACAAACTTGTAGACAAAACAAAGTACCTATTTCTGATAACTTATTTGTACTGCGTCGTAACCACAATTATGTAAATAGCTCCCTCTGCAAACATCAAATGTTACCCGCTCTCATTGGTAATACTGTTTGACAGAACAAATGACCCTCACCGCTCAACAACAAAGACGCCCAACAAATGACCACAATCAGGGACGGGAAGAGATAAAGCTTCTACAACTAAAAACAGCAGATAATGTACCAATGCACAGTTGCAATCCATTTACCTTTCCACGGGCGTGCTCGGTGCAAAGGAGCAGCAACCGGCAGAGCTATTAACTATTCTTTCTTCCCTCCCGAGGATCCGGATTTGGATCGGTTCTCCAACTCCTTGGACCACCACTGGCGATACTCGCAAAACCCACCGCCGGTGGCTGAAAAATGAGACCACACTGCAGGAAAGAAATATCAAAAGAGAGAGAGAGAGAGAGAGAGAGAGCGCGATAAAAAATGCTACAGGAACAAACACATACAGAATACCATTTGCTGACACCTGAGCAAGATCTGTTTCCACTTCTGCACCGTCTCAGCACCGCCATCACCATCACCGCTCCTTATCAGCGCACACTCTTATCCAGCCCGAGCGCCAGAAACGGATAGAGGAAACGAACGAGCGGACCAAAAAGCATCAGCATCGCATCAACATTCCATTTCCTGCTATCGTGCAGCTATCTTCGTTTGTTTCCGTCACTTCCGTCTGTGTGTTGTGGGTTTCATTTTGGTTGTCTTCCTTCGCTTCTTTCTCCCCCACCCGGCACCACAAACACCATTAGATGACGCACCACCTTTAAACTGAAGATGTCGATACTTGACACTTGCGCCAACTTGCGCCACTGTTTGCTCGTTGTTTGACTTCACTTTCGCTTCACTTCGAAGCATCACTGCTTGCTCCCGTTTCAGCAGCAGCAGTAATCGTTGATTCTTATCAACACTCCCTCCCCCCCCCCCCCCTCCTTCAAAACAGGGAGCAAAAGCATCCCGAAAGCGTACTTGAAACACGCCAAAGTCCTTCGCGTCCCGCACGATCGATCCGTGTTTGACGGGAAGTCCTTTAAAGCGGAGCGCTCTTTGCCCATTCCATTCCAACGACAACACCGAGTTGTGGCGCACTATACGCCACCCCCGTTGAAACAAGATAAAAATGTTTCACTACTAACGCAAGCGGGAGTTGCTGCTGCTGCCGCTCCCTGCCGACTCCCCCAAGGGCCCTGTGCAAATGGGATCTCCCGTGACGCGTTTCGATGTAAATTAGGCGATAAATTGCATTGCTGCCCGGGCTGTACCTAGCGGGAGGTTCTGAAGGCATTTCTTCGACGCCCACAACCGATAACAAACCTTCCATACGCGTGGAAAAGTACCGCCAGGGAGAAGAAAGAAGGCACAAACCAAAAAAAACAGACGAGATGAAGAAAAATTGAAAACTTTTACGCGAAGGTGATTAACGGAAGATTGGTGAGACGGCAAACATCATTTCGCAGTAAAGCAAGCCTCGCACCCTCTTACAAAGGAAGCAGGGAGGGTCAAATTTCTTGCACTTCTTGTTATAATGCTGCCATCGTGTCTGAAATATAGGTCAACTACGGTAAAGACACGAGCGAAGAAGGGGAAGACAAATCAATTGTGATAGCATCTTCACCGTGGTCCTTTCCCTCCTTAACTCAACAGCGAAATCGATCGATCGTGTTTTTTTTCGGTCGCAGCAAGTTAGTGAATGCAAAATTCGTAATTCAAGAAATCGACAACGCATCGAACGTAGAAGAGCAGGAGAAAAGAACACACTTCAGGATATTCTTGCGTAAACACAGCGTGAACAGGAAGAAAGACAAGCGCTCCCCCCCCCCCCCTTTTTTCTTTCTCCCCACTCATCACGCAGTCCGGGCGGAGTGGAAAGTTTTGCCCGAGGATGCATTAATTTTCGATGAATTATTTGCATTCCATCCGACATCCCCCCCCCCCCCCCCACCTTGAGGGATTGAGTTGAAAAGGGCGGAAGGAAAAAAGTCAGACCAATCGAGAGCTAAAGCCAAGTTTGACAGCATAAAAAAAGCTGAAAAGCTGCCAGATAATGGGTGCTGCGCTTGTCCAAGCAGTCGAACGAGCGAGTTCCATTATGGGAAGCTATCATTGCCAGTGTTGCTGCCAGAACTATGGTGCTGCCCAAAAAGTGTAAGATGCCCCCACGGGAGAGCGTGAGACAGGGTGGTGGAAATTGAAGCAAGGCCGCCGAAACAGGAGAGATACATTGCACGGGGCTTTGCTTGCAGAGAGCAGCATGGCAAGAAACTTGTTTTTAGAAGGGATTTGAATTAATTAGTTTTGCAAAGTTTACACAACTTCCCCGGGTTCCCCCGGGGGTCGAGCATCTTCCGGGCCTGGCCCACTGAACCACACCACGGGATGTTGTTGAGGAGGGCGGGAGGGCTTTTCATTGAGCTTCGATAATCCGCCCCGTGGTCGATGGTTTCAATTGACTGGCTTTATGGTGCTTTTCTTCGCAGCGAGGAAAATGGATGGATCGGAATGGTTGCCCTTCCGGTCTTTTCCATCGTGCCTTTGTTACGGGAGCCCCTCGCTCTTGGGAGTGTTTTCTTATGGTGCTCTTTCCCATGCTTGAGTGATGCTGGTTGCTACTAATCCTTTGCTGTTGCTACCGAACGTTAGAGGATGCAAGATGCAACAGCAGCAGCAACACCGTCGTCCTCATCATCATCGTCGTGTCGTGTCTCAATCATCGCGCTTCAAGTTCGATCAGGGAGAAGAAGCACACACACACACACAAGCCGGAACAAGCTCGGCTGCATCCTTCTTCTTCCGAACAAAAGCTCACGACACGACATCCTTCCTTGCAAAGGTGTTTTCCGCTTGTAGTTTGTAATTATTATGCAAATAGAGATGGTGCCAGAGCGGCGTTTTCGGACCTGTGGCCCAGCAAGGGACCAAGGCACACCTTTCCCAAACAAACACACATACACACACACACAGGCCCTCAGGAAGAGGAGAGGGATTGCTTTTCTTGCATGTTTTAAGTGGCGGCAGTCCTTTTGAACGCCCAGGCTAATCGGCTTCCGGGCACACCGACATTGTGTCAACAATTCGCTCTTCGCCGCTCGCAGCGGCAAATCCGTTGAATAGTTTGACACCTCTTTGGGTAAACTTACAGCATCGGAGCAAGCGTGCAGCAGCAGCAGGTGGAGATGCAAAACGGGATTAATCCCAAACCCAAGCCTTAGCTGAAGATTTTCATCCTGATTGAGCAGTGTGTGTGTGTGTATGTGTGTTTGGAGGTTGTTGAAAGGTGGCGAAGCGTGAAAAGCTCTCTCGAGTGATTGCCGGGAAGCTAATTTGAGGAGCTACCGTGTCAGCCCTTGCAAGCAAAAAGGTGTGTGTGTGTGTGATGGCCACTTTGTTGAAATGTAATTGATTGATATATTATGCTCCCCCTCTCCCCCCCCCCCCCCCTTCTCCTCTCTGGTGAGCGTGGAATTTAATTTAAAACAATTACACACAACACACAGCGGCGTACAAATGGCCAAACGGGCACGGTCACGGCCGCTGCTCAACATGTGGGAGGTAATGAATTTCCCTTTTTTATTTTTGTGTTCTTTTTTTACATTTCTCTCCGCTAAAAGTTGCTTTAACCCTGGAAAAAACATTGAAGGGAAGGGAAAGCAACCCCAAAAATCCGCTTGTCAGACACTCCATTTTTCGCTTTCGTTACGTGGAGGGTTAATTTAATGGAACTTTTCAATTTTCCTTTCCGTTCAGTGGTTCCTTCGTGTTCGCCTTTCTTACCGTCTTTACTCTTTTTCCCAAACACACTTCCTTGGAAGAAAATTTTCGTAAAATTTTCCACTTTTCCAACGCTTTCCCCGTGGCAGCAACGAACCAAAGAAAGGAGGAAAAAAAACGACATCCCTCAGAACTAACTTTCATCATCAGTCAGCGCTCGGTTTTGCTGCCGGAAAACCTTCACTGCAAGACCCGGGTTGTGGGAAAAACTTAACCCTTTCTCCCCCATCCTCCACTAACAATAAGTCACCCAACTACTACTCCATTTTCGGGAGTGACAAATTTGTGCAAAAGTTGCCCGGCCTGGGAGCGTCTCCCGTCCGGTTGGCGGGTCTGCGTTAGCATAATTTTCTGTTCTGTGACGAAGGAAAACATGGTGGGAAAAAACCCTTCGGGTCGTCGGGGGGTGGTTTATCGATTTTTTTTTTCACCCCAAAAAAGGAACAAGTGGAAAACGGCTCGGTATTGGATGGCATGTGAAACAGAAATTGAACGGAATCACTTAACTTTAAGTCCCGAACTCGTTATAATTCTTTTCGCTCGCTCTCGACCGTTGCAACATGAGGTTTTTCTTGTTAACGCTCGCAAGAACGACGAGGAGCGAAGGGATGGAGGGCAATAAAAAGGGAAAATGAATTTTCCTCGTTAGAAAAGAGCCGTTGCGACGGAAAGGGGTTCGCAATGATAGGGCGCTCCACTCGAACGATCTCTCTATCGATTGGTAATAATTTTCCAAATTATTATAATTATCCACTAGCGTACTTTGGTGCACCAGCGGAGCGGTTGGGAGCGAATAACTTCTGCCCCAACATTCGGCAAACTTTTTCGGGAATTTCATTCTCCGTTTCTAAATGGTTATTGTCAAAGCTACCAAACACTCGTTTTCCAATCTCTTTTAGCACTTTATCTTCATCCCTATTAAAATTGCTTGCCTTTTGTGTGGTGCGGTGTATGTGTGCGTGTGTGTGTGTGTGTGTAAAATATTGTCATGGAAGGAACACCGACCGAAAACTTGTGGTAACGATCCAATTTTGTTACTACTCTCTGAACCCGGGTTTTCCCCCCGCCGATTGAAGCCGGCAGCACAAATCAACGCCAAAATGCTTCCCACCAACAAACAAAATGCCGGTCCTTTGCCAAAGGGGGAAAATTTATGATAATTTGTGGTTACCTTTTCGATCTTTCCGAGGTAAGTAAGTGAGTTTCCATCGCTCTCTCCTCCAACGACCTCTCCTCCAGCAGTATTGACGTAAAATCGACCCAGCTTTTCCATCTTTTTCCCTCCCTCGCTGCTTTGGGTTCTAAGGTCACAAACTCCGAGGGGCCTGGGCAAGCAGTTTGTGCCAAACCACAAAACCTAATAAAAAACGACACCACGCAATAAACAACGAAACCCTTTCCCTTTTCTACTGAAAATGCTTAATTTTCTTCACCGGTGTTGATTGAAAAATTCAATTGGCAAAATGTTAAGGCATTTATCCCTTCGTGTGGTTTTTTGTGGTTGTTCGCATGAAGAGGACCGGGAGCAACACACAAAAACACAAATACAACACAAACATCCCTAACCCATGCAACAACCCACGGGGATGATTGAAATGTGCCATCGGAATGGGAGGGGAAAAACCTCCATTCTCCAACCGGATTCCTGATGGAATGGAAGGTTTTTTTTTGCTGTTGCTGTTTGCTTGCGTGACTTTGACAACAATTCTACGAAATGCGGTTGTAGGCGCTACGGTGTGCGCTTGCGAAAAGAAGAAGCAGAAACAAAGCAACAAAAAACGCAAGCACGCTATAGATATTTTTGATAAAATTTTCCGCCTCAAGGAGCTAAACGCCAACTTTCGGGCTGATGAGGGCTAACCCTCCTCCCGACGCCATGCCGCCTTGCAAACCCCTTTCCGCGGGAGCAATTTATGCGTGGAATTCGATAACCGTCCAGGATATTCTTCTCTCTCGCATTATCTCCCTCTCTCTCTCTCTCTCTCTCTCTCTCTCTCTCTCTCTCTCTCTCTTTGTCTCTTTTTTATCTCTATCTGTGTATGCATGTATGTGTCTTTTTTTTCTCTTCAAGGTCCCACAACGCTCCGCAAAGGGTTTTTGGAAATCTTTTTCTCACAATGCAACCTTCATCATCGGCCATGATTTATGCCATCAAATGGCTTCCTTCTAGCAGCGTGCACACACGCACACACCAAGCGGAACAAAGTAACAAAAATCAAGTAAGCAAATACACAGCCGAAACAACCACAAAACATGATAAGATAGGCGGTATTCCATCACCCGCAAGCTGATTTTCCTCGTTTAGCCAGCTCCCACAAAAACCCACTTTAAGGGAGTGTAGGAGAGCTGGAAAGCGAGCGAGAAACTTGCTCCCGCCAATGCCGTAAATCCCAAATTGAATTAAATTTGCGCCAACAATAATTCAATTTCGACCCCGAAGTAGCATCACGCATCACAGCTTCTTCCAGCAGCCAGGACCAAGCAGGTGGGGGAGTAGGACACCGTCAAAGACAAAGGACTGCCACTGCCGAAGACTTCACGGCAAGCGCTCCAAGGGAGCGGTAATCTACGAACCTGGTGAAACGAACCAAAACGTGCGACGATGGGTGGGGGTCGCCCATTTTTGGCTCCTTAACAGGGATCTACTGGGCTTGCTCGTGTTTCTGCGCGGGGCAAGAGAAGAGCAGTGGTGGAGTAATGTCCCACGGGAGCCTCACTTCCTGGGCGAAGGTGAAACGACACCCGGACGGTCAATTTCCGCCAAACAATAATCCCATTTGCGCTCGCGGGCGCCCGGCCTCCCCAGAAACAGCAGACTTAAAGCCAGGACGATGGATTCTTTTGGGGTGGAAGAGGAAAAAATGATTTTTTTTATCCGCTTACCAAAAGGGGAAAGCGATCGTCGCAGCTGTCCGGACGAATCATGCTTTGTTTCTGCTGACTAGGTGTGACTATTTTCAGTTTTGAATTCGTTTTGTGAAAACAGTGTCCAATTTTCCCCCAAAAACCCTCACACATTTGTTTCACGCCGACCCTTTCGCTTTAAGACAGGCTATAAATACACAGCAACAAAACAGCCCGCTGAAAGATGTGACACGGTCAAAAAGGGGGTGGTGGTGCGGCTATCGTACCTTGCCAAAATAAAAAGGGAAAAATAAACGCAACATCGTACCAAGAACAAACGAATTTGTCGTTCTGTCTTAAGTTTAAGCCTTTCCCTCTGCGTGACACTTTCACACGCGAAAGCAGAAAGGAATTTCCGTGCGCCTCGTATGCCGCCCATGAGTGTGTGTGTGTGTGTTATTAATCACTCTCGTAGGACAGGCCGTGGCCAACACAAAGGAACACTACCTAAGCTCCCCAGAAAAACCCTTCCCCCTTGAAAGCAACACGCAGGTCGACTGCTGGCACACGCTAGGCAGGTTTTTGGTAGTGCATTATTTAATTCCCTCGCCGAGCATAATATCGCACCTCCGACGTTCGGCGTAGACGGCAGATAAAGTATGGCTAAACTTTGGCTTAAGCCTTTGACGCGCGACAAGAGCGTCTTCCTTGTGTGTGCTGGGTTTGTGTTCCAGGGTGGGGTAAAATGGGTTTGTTGTGGAATGGAATTTCGTTTACTTTATTTAAAGCACCAACCGAGAAGGACAGGCTGAAGCCTTTTTATTGATTTATTTTTACATGTTTGCATTGTGTGTCTCTTTTTTTATTCAAATATTTTAATTAAAACATTCCAATGACCTCATTTAAATGGGAAACATTCAATTGCTGTAATGGTAATGCAACAGCAAAAACCGCCGCTACATTTGCAACTGAAACCACATTGATTAAACGATTGAGGTTTTTGCGAACCAAATGCTCACAGAAAAAAAAAAAACGAACAAACACACAGCCCTACGACCCATTAAATAATTAGCATAAAATTTGCCGCCCGCCATGGAAATTGGTTCAGCATTAATCAATGCCCGCTATTCATGCTTCCCGAGTGCAGCAGGCGCCCTACCCCCGGTGCTCTCCTTTGTTGGCAATCGTTTAAAACAACAATTGCATCTGTTGTGCACTTTGCGACGCTCTAGTGAAGGAAAAAAGGGTAATAAACCCAAACCCACAGCGCGATTAAATCAGTGTGGAATAGTTCACTTACCTCACAGTGCCTTTGCCGATGGGTTTAATCGCTCGCTTTGACTCCTTTTCTTCGACACCGAGCCGGAAGAACGTAACACACAACCATGCGAGTGGAGTGGAGTGTTCTCTTCTATCACATGGAAACGTTTAATTTCCATCCGGCAACGGGCACGGCCTACTAGAAGGCAACCGTTTGTTGCTGTTGCCCGCTGGTGGATGCTGCCGATGAATAATGTGTCATCGTCATTAGACGATGGTTGAAGCAGACGGAAAGAGAGAGAGCGAAAGAAGGAGTGTTTGCTTGCCTGCCTGACCACTTCGCAGGGTCACCGCGGGCGCGCTGCTTATCTCGCGCTGTGCAGATGGGTCGTTTATGGGATGAGCATCACCAGTCGTAAAACAAGAAATAACATATCGCGCCCCACACACACACACACACGCTCGTTAAAGCACAACCGATGCGCATCACTTCACGCGAGCAACTTTCTTCGTTTGATCTTTTCCTTTTTTGTTTTGCTTTTTCGTTTGGTTGTTTTTTTTTTATTTACTCACTATCACTGTAAAACTCTTCTTCGTGCTCTTTTAGTTACAAAAATTGCTAAAAAAATAAAAGAAATATTTTCAACTTTATTAGATTTTTTATTCCACAACATACGCAATCAACCATCACTGTGCACAACGTAACACATTTTATGTCTGCTTCCACAAACCTCACATGTGCATTTTTTTTTTCAATTCAGTAACATTTCACTTCTAGTGCCATTTCAAATTCACCATGTTCACAGGAAATCACTTTTCCCTACTTCCGCTTTTTAAAAACCAATCTGCCACGGAAACACTAGCAAAATACATATTTTTTTCCTCCACCACACACAGCAATCGGATAAAATTAATTTTGTCAAAATGGAAAAGCTTCGGAAACCCCGGAATCGTTCGCGCTAGCGTGGCCGAAACCAAAAACCTGTCGGGGCTGTGCACCGGGCTGTGCATTCAATTAAACGAGATTAGCATAACAAATATGGCCACACAGAGTTCTGTGCCGCCCGTGTACAAGGGCGGTCTGTTCCAAAAGCGTGGAAAATGGGAAAAACCCCACAACTTTACCCAGTTTTCGTATGCGGTAGAACAGAACGCCTAAAAACCCTTATACCTTACCCAAGCCCATCCGTTCAACAAAACCCGGTAACATCGGCAAACCGGCCACCAAGTACCGCTTGTTGCAATTTCCTTTGCCCTGTTAAGCCCCTCGTTTTTGCTTTTGCTTTTCATGTACGGAAAATCCGTTCAATTTCTGCTACAAAGAAAAGCATCAACCAAACCAATTGTGTGCGCGTTTCCTTTCGCTAATTTGACTGAATTGGATTTCGTCCGGTTTTGTTTTTGCATTCCTCAACACACACACCCAACCTATAGCTTTGTTGCACCCTGATTGCATCGTTTCACACATGCTCATACCACGCGAAAATCGCACCGGGAAGGATCGAGTTACGAGTTACGAGCTCGTGCCCACTTGCCGACCAAGAAAGCACGCTAAATCGATTTAGTAGCCCCAAACTGCCCCAAACGCTTTGCCACTCCTTTAAAGCAAAAGCCCACAAAGGACTGGGCTGTTACATGTTTCTTCGCAAACGTACCCGCACAGCCCGATTCGAGCAACAACACGCGACCAACAACATTACGCGAGCAACATTTCCGCTACGTACGCGAACCGAAACTTCGAAAACGCTCGCGCGCGCGCTTACACCGGCACCAGACACACGCGCGTACTTCGCACCGAGGCAGAAAATCAACTGAAAACGGGACGGTCGCGCGAGTGTCTGCCGTCTTCCAGAATCGCATCACACACGGGTTCGCTGCGCTTCCCGCCTGTGTCACAAAGCCCCCCCTATGATGTCTTGCCCTTTGCGCGCCGGGACCGGCCATCATTTATGAGGGGACCCGCGATAGGAACTTCGGCTGCCGCCCGAGCGCCGAATGTCGGTGGTCGGGCCGACGTCGGGAAACCGGTTTGCTGATGCGCTTGTAGCTCAGTTATGCTTCGGAAGTGGTGAGTGTCGTTAGCACATGGAGCTCAACATATGCTGTGGTGTGAGCGCTGTGAGTGCACTGTTGGGACGCTCAAATTCTTCGCATAGCGGTGCACGTGAGAGTGGTTATGTTGCACCGGTATGTTACGGCATTTCGTGCTCATGTTAAGGGGGTTGTCTACTGTGCCATTTACGTTTCCGTTTGTTGTGGTTATGCTTTGGTCACTTATTTCCTTCGTTATTTTTCTGTTTTTTTCTGTTTTTCTGTTTTTCATACTTTTAACTTTATTTTAGATTTTTTTATTGGTTTTTATTTTAACGAATATTATTTTTTTATGATACTTATATTAACTCCTATTTTTTATATTTAAATATAATCACATTTTTCATATCCCTTTTCAAACTATTTATGCAGGTTCAGTTAATCATGTGTAACCGAAAATCTCAGCTAAAATTTCAAAAATGTATTCTTATCACATAGAAAAATGTAATCGACGCAGTTTATATGATTTGAAAGGAGAAGCATGCATTTTTTCTCACTTTTTCATCCTTGAGCCATTTTCTATGGAACATATTTCGATTTGCTGTTAACCAAAGCACTAAGTAGTTAGTAATTAGTAAAAAAGCATTTCTGATCTCGTTGATGATCATGTTCCAAGGAATAAATGGGGCTCTGTTAATAGAACGAATGCGCCTGGCCATGTGTTTGAGAATTATTTGAGTAAGAATCCAAATAAACTGAATGCTATTTACAAGATGTAAGCAATATGATGGATGACAGATCGATAATCCAACCTCGGCAAACAAAATAATTAAACCTATATTCATTATTGCTTGTTCAAAGACTTTGGAAGACAATTTATTTCATCATAACCTTTGCGAACTCAATTTAATTTGATTTTAATGGTAAGATCTAAACATAAACTTCTTCTTCTTCTTCTTCTTCTTCTTTTTCTTCTTCTTCTTCTTCTTCTTCTTTTTCTCCTTTTTCTTCTTCTTCTTCTTCTTCTTCTTCTTCTTTCCTCTTCTTCATTGGCACAACAACCGTTGTCTATCAAGACCTGCCTAGTGGGCTTGACCTGCCTAGTGGGCTTGACTTATTGTTACCATAGCAGGATAGTCAGTCCTACGTATGGGGGCACGGTCTGTTCGGGGCTTGAACCCATGACGGGCATGTAGTTAAGTCATACGAGTTGACGACTATACCACTAGACCGGCCAACATAAACTATTAAACGAAATAATTAAGCTTTAAAATGAATAAGAAAGACTCACTCAATCATGAGAAATTTAAAATTATTTCCATCAGGACTTTGCGTCAAATTACAACATTCATCATTTTATTATAGTATGTATAAGCACATTCGCCAAGATTTCTTTGATTGTAGACTTCCGAACCATTTTTCAGTTTTCCAAATTCGATACTTCAAATAGATTCCTACCCTTTAAATCATCATCCCATAAGCCCGACACCACGCATTCTCAAAAGCGGGCATCGCACAGGTGAAGTATTTGCGAAGCTTTTACAGGGCACATTAAAGAACGGAGCGTCTTGAATTACATTAAACGCAACGCATTCAGCAACCACCTTCTTCCAACAGCACTCGTGCATATTAAAGCCCGCTGGAGCTGCCTCAAGTACGTGTATACGTATTTTAATCACTAACGTAGCCCCGAAGGCTAAACTCTCCTGCTACTCGTGCTCGTGCTACACCCCGCATTGCAATTGGAAAGCAAAACACACACTCATATACACATACACACACTCGTACACCCATATCAACCGATAACGGACACAATCCAGCACCGGATTCTGGACAGCGGAAGAGCCAAGCCCTTACACTCACACCACTCCGTCCTCCGGGGACGACCGCCTGGGTGGATTGCAAGTGGTTTTCCTACTACACGCTTCATTCTGCCACACTCTCCGCCCCATCCACACCATGACAACTGAGCCAGAGGTTTGGTTGAATGATGCATAAGTTTTATTAATATTCAAACAGTCACATCCACACACACACACAAACGGAACGTCGGCTTCGTTCGTGGCCGCTCACACTTTAATTTTTCACACCCGCACCTCATCAAAATACGAACACACCGTCAAGCCGGGGCTCGATACGGGGTCATCTCGGCGGAGGCGGAGGATCTCTGCTTTAATGTTTGTTTACTCCCCACCCCAGGAGGGCACGTGGAATGGAGAGGAGAAAAGTAGGAATATTAATGAGAGATACCTTATTTCGGCATAATGAAAGCATAACAGCGCCAAACACGGAACCATACAAAAGACACAATTCTACAGACACACATACACCACAAACACTAGAACGGACGATCATCAATAGAACGGAAAGGAACACAGAAGAACAACGAACAGAGAAGGTGAATGTGAAAGAAAAGCAATGAACACCTCACACTTGTGACTGCACAAACACTGGGCGCGAAGGACGGACGAGGCGAGACAGGCAAGCAGAGCTAGGAAAAGAAAAAAAGGTGAGCAAAATGAATGTGAGAATAATATCATTCACATCCATAATATTTATAGAATATTAATGATCAAATAAAAAAGGTGACACTTATTTACGTCCCACCGCTCCCGCCTGTCCCGCGGGAAGTGAAAAGAACAACCACCCTCAACACCGACGTTCATTTGTCAGCTTTTCCCCATCTCGAATTGGGAAGCAAACGGGGAAACAAGGAAACTTTTTGTGGTTTTCTGGCTCTGTGTGGCTTTTTTGTGGTTTTGTTTATTTTATTTTTCGTTACTTCGTTAGCTTTCTCGGGGTGTTTTTTTGCATTTAAAAGGTTGATATGAGCTGTGTTTTTCGTTCTCATCTCTTCTCGGCGGTTGTCTATCATTTTATCTCCCGCTCTTGGTACGTGCTTCCACTTAGGGGAATGTTTTGAAATCGAGCCGGATACATTTCAACTCTCAAACACACACACATACATATATACACAGAACCGCTTCCGGAGGATGTTTGAAAAATTCGTCTCATTTCATGATAATAGGACGGAAAGGACAGTTCGCTGCTACCAGACCAGGGAGCTTCGATTGAGATATGAGCGATACAATCTAATTAATTCATCATTTTGTGGTTTTAATGAGAAAGAGAGAGAAAGAGAGAAAGAGCGATAGATAGAGCGATAGAGAGAGAGAGAGAGAGCTCTTTTTTCAAATTGAACAGTGACAAACGGAAGAAGTTGAATGGATCTATTACATTAAAATGGTTTTTGAAGCTATAGCACGTAGCACCGTTCAGTTGTCACTTAAAAATCACCCTTAAAATTCCTCTTAAGTAACCTTAAAATGACAAAAAACAGGAAAATAAACTTCACACTACATTCGACGTCAACAAAACTTTGAAAATTATGTCTTTCTAATACATTTTCGTTGTTCAGGAATTTCAACACCCTGTCGGCAAACGTTCGAGAAGTGCATTTCTATGCAACTACTCTCGCGGCGGTTCACCCGGCAAGGTCACCGACAGCATGGACTTGCGCTTAATCTAAGCCACTCGCCACCATCCAATCCACGCCTCTGAACAGCTTCCAACTTTCCAGCTGCAAAAGGGGACGTCCAGTGGATTGACAGCCCACTCTTTGGGGGCGGCAGCAACAAACGAACAGCAGCAGTTCCCGCAGTTCATAAAACGTGAGCACAGCACAGCATCAGGTGCTGTACCTGTACTCACTCTCCTACTCCCCACCCAGTGGACACCGTTCAAACCATAAATACCGCCACAAGAGGGACACACGCGTGAAACGACTCCTTCGAGTCGGTGCAGGAATGGCTGTCACGTTTCTTACGGCGCGCGTCGTGCGAGTGCGTGCGTGAGTGAGGGAATTTCACCCACCGCAACTGGTTCACACTTAAAAGATGTAATAAATTTTCACCTTCTTCTGGGGACGTTCTTCGTGACGGTGTTGGGCGGTATGTGGACAGCTCGCGTACAGCAGCTCCCATTCCTTCAGTTCGCAGCACGTCGGTACGCTCCAGTTAATAAACGCGCGAGCCGAAACCATTTCGCGCACGGACCCGTCTGAATGTGGGAGAAGGAAGCGTTTTTTGCTTCTTCTTTCTTGAAACAAAAATGTTTCGTCCTTTTTGTTGTATGTGTGTGCGTTTCGAAGCAATCTAACCTGTGCCCGCCTTTCTTGGACGCACGAAAGCGTGAAGCGTGAAATATCGTTCGCTTTCCAACGACGTGGCGCTACTCGCTCCCGCTCTCTATGGGGCTGTCACACGCTTTTCCCGGACAAAAGGTTATGCTTTTTCGGAACAACGGAAGGACTTTTCTCGCAACTGACAAGGGCAAAATTTAAGACAAACTCCCCGAAACTGAATGTAAAGCCGGTCGCTCGGACACTGAATTTGGAACAGAATGGCTCGGGGCGCAATAAATTACACCACGTGGCCAACCACTTCCATTGCTCATTTTTCGCGCATTAACACGCAAGAACACAGAAAGCGCAGGCTTTCACTGACGGCGCCTTTAAACTGTCCGGCTTGACTTCGGGGAGGGGCGGGTGGGTCGGTCGGTCGATGACCCTTAAACTACTCTCAACAAGTCTGGGCTTTACAAAGCAGTCCGGCCAACATCTTGGGTACGGCGGGGACACAAATTTAAATAAGACAAGCCCGAAGTCCCCCAAACTTGTGCCGAACGCAGAAAGCCCCGAAAGTGGATAAGTGTCCTTGCCAGCCTTGCGCTCTGCGACGCGGTGGCTTCTTCCAGTGGCTGGCTTCATTTCGAAAGTGGCGTAGAGTCATAAACTTTTATCACCAAAACACCCGCTTGAAGTCAGGTTCGGGCAGTTCAAGCGGTGGAAGGAAGAGGGAAGCATTTTATCTGGGGGAAAAAAATCATCCTCTTGCCTCTTGCCCTCAGGAAAACGACGACGGTCACCAGGCCACTTCACACGCCTGGACACACCCAGGGACGGGAATTACAGGATAACCACGGATTGGTTTTTCTGGGGGGCGGAGGGAAGACCGTAGTAAGCCGCAGGCAAGATTTTCACAGCCCGAGAAAACTCGGTGAGTAATTCTCATTTAATCTTTACATCCGATTGGGTCGGGTTTCGTGGGAAGGAGACGCCACCACCACCATCACCACTGTGGAAGATTGTTCATTTATCGCACCGCGGGCGGGACGACACGGAACTTACTCTCTGGACCGTCCAGCAAAAACCCAAAAAAAAACAACCCCCATCGGCGTCTTTGTCTTCTTCGGGCAAAATGGGAATAAAAACACTAGTCAACGTGTGCAGGAATAATTAATGCGAAAGTGAGAACAGCGCGCGCAAGCCCGCAGTCCTGCCCCACGTGCTTTCTTCACGTTGCGCGTTCGTTAGTCACGCAGCCAACTTGACCGAAAAATCCAAATCTGCTTCCGCGATTTAGCACTGGTGATGAAGTTTTACTGGTGACACAAACACACACACACACTAGCTGACAAAAAAAAGACAAAAAAGAAACTTTGGCAATTCGGAATTCGGCTGGTCGGCAAAGATTTTCCGCTTTGTTATTTTGCCTGTTCTTCCAGTGCGACCTTGCCTTTTTTCCCCTACAGGCGATGTAATTACTTTATGCGCTAGATTTCCTGCTTAACTACACACCCTTCGCCTCTCTCCGTTGGCCAGAATGGCCTGGAAACTCTTGTTGAAGTTTCAGGATGGGGGTGTGGGGACTTTTCCGCAAGCCGCATTTTCACTACATTGTTCTTTCAGGTTTGCTGCTCTGGTTGCTCGTCGGTCGAAGGCTAGCATAAGATGGCCTGCCGACATACGTTGAAGGTACTTTTCCTCCTTAAGACTTGAGCCACACAGTACATTCCCGAGCAAGTGGAAAATATATGACCTCCTCGGAGTAGCACACCTCCTACTCCAACTGCCCCGGACGATTGCGGGGAATACATTTAATTAAAGTTATGGATGCTAAGGGAAAACGGTACGGCATCGCACTGCTGCCCACTGACCCAGATTTCTTCGAACGAAAACCATCCACTTTGCAGGAACACAATTACAAACAGAAGACACACACGCACACACATACGTGCGTTCCTTGAGAAGTTCATCAACCGAAGTAAGGGAAGTCGGTTTTAGTGCCTGGTGATGATGGAGAAGACGATGATGCAAGAAACTATTTGCAATCATTTCTGCTGCCCACTGCACTGCAGGACGATGTGTGGTTTTTGCTACATTTTTTTCTTTCTTCTTTTGGTACAAGTTCCTGTCCTCATTCAGGTGTAGTAGTAGTAGTGGTTGATGTTGTGGGTAGAGGGTTTTGTGCTGTTGTTTCTGCTCACTCTAAAATTGAGAGGCAGATGAAACGTTTCGAGCACGAGTTGATGAGGTGGAAAAGCGTGGCTGAGTGTTTAAACTGTTCAGATGTTTGGGCTTTTTGTTTTTAATTTCCAGAACACGTCAAGTAAATGGACTGGATATGTATATTAAGCTCGGAGAGAAGAGATGGACTAGGTAACTTCCATTTTTGTAATTGTTTGTTCTCGGAAGGGGAGGCCAAAGTTTCAGGGTCTTTTGAATCTTTTTTTATGATAGCTTGTTCAAAGCTGTTAGTCTGTTTTGAAGCTAATGAACGAGCTAAGTTGAAGAATTGTAACTTTTCCTAAGTAATCAGTTGAGTAATAAACTAGTAAAACAGATTAATTGTAATGCATCAAAACAGTACGACTCATAATTAATATCACATCGAGAGCTGTACCCGACCTGGTTCATAATTCGTTCTGGGAACTATATGAAATAGAGATGTGTTTCACTATTCATGTAGTTTCAGAATTGATCCCAACACTTTTATAAGGCTTTAGGACCACTTGAAGAACCTGTATAAGTTCAGAATTGATTAGGAATCAGTGCCAAAATCGGTATTGGTGTACTTCAGTTCCAACTTCGGTATGGGAACAAGATCAGCTTAAGGAACTATCTGAGATCAGGACAATTTCCAGAATCCATTTAGGCTAAGAATTGAGTTCAAAATCTGATCCAATGCTAGAATAGGTACAGATGATCTGATCCAGGACCAATCGTGGTTCTGGAAAAGTTTCAATACCGATACAGTTTTGGGATCAGCATTTGCAGCACACTGGTATAGCTACAAGATCAATTTCTTTTGAAATGCACCTTGCAGTAAAAGGGCCATCTCAAAAGGTGTATTGAATAACGCTATAAACGGGCCAAAGTAACGAAGTACCATCAAATTAGACATCAGCATACTAAAACTTCAATAGATTTCCTTATTCTGGTAATAAACAGTGAAGAAGTTCTCCGTCGAAAAAATCCAATGCACCACTCAGCGCACTCGTTGTGTGTTATTAAACTCGACAGCTCTCATAAATAACATCCCATCAACATCTCGTCTTTTCTCCATCGCTCTCCTAATGGAGTGATTAGTATTCATTACCACCAGTTAGCTACCAGCAAGTCTTTTGATCTTGCTCGATCCGTATCTGTCTCTGCTGGCCGATACTTTTACGATACTCTCACCATAGTCGGTTTGCATTAGTTACAAGTTTAACAGCTTTATTAATAGAACCTCACCTTCGGCTAATAGCTTTATTGCTACACTTTGTCACTTTGGCAGACGGCCTCGAACGAATGTTTCGTTTGGAAATTATTCAAATAATCTAACGCCATTCTGAAGAACCGAGTGGCCACACAGTCAGGTCCTCACAGTCCTTTGAAAACCTGATATCCTTGTGCGAGATTTCACTCTCCCCCGGCGGAAGACAAAAAAAGCCCCTTAGCAATAAATCATATAGTGCTGCTGCCACCGGCAGCCGAGCAAGGGAGCAATAAAATTCGTGCTTATGTACGCTGTCCCCGGCTATCTCGCGTGCTGATCGAATATCGTTGGACGGAAATCCGCTTTTTATTGAAAACCAAATCCACACACACACACATTTACCGCAAAAGTGTCATAAAAAATTGACACCATCATTGATGGTATGTGGAAGATATTCGCTTCTCTGTTGCTGCTGCTGCTGCTGCTTAATGGAACGATTGTGAACGCTGTGAAGCGGTAAGGTGATGATTGAAAGCACTGGGCGGCGATGCATTATTACCCGTACGCTACATCCATACAAGAGATCCATGAGGGCATTAGAAACATCAGACCAGAGAGAGAGAGAGAGAGAAAGATAGAGAAGCGCCATAGCGATGATACCGGAAGTATTTCTCCACCATAAATGTCACCGTAAATTGAGCCCACGGCACACCGCGTATTGGGAGCGATTTTTGGGGGGCGAACGATTTTTATCGCACTATAGTTAGACAAAATCCCAGAAATTATGGTGCACTGCTTTCACGAGCCGCGGTGGGCTATTGTATTCGCGGCGAGGAAAATCGGCATGCGCGACAAAAAGAAAAAGCCCGATGATTAAGTGTATTGTACAGCTTAATGGAAGTGAGACACTATCACTGAAATGCGCTCTTCACGACACACAGCACACACATACTGGAAAGGATGATCGCCTGCTGTTGCAGTGCCTAATACTTTTCACCGTGCTCTTTCAACCTTAGCAACCTTTGGCAGGTTGCACCTTTTGACCTAGAATATGCTCCTACTGCTCGAATGCTTGCAGCCACCGTGCAAACAGGTTGCCTAGCGATGTGTGAACGCAAGAAGCAGTGAACTTAGACAATGGCGCTAGCAACGGGTTTGAGAACGAAAGGACACCGGATGGGAGCCTCTCAGCGTCATTACTCTAAGTGTAGTCTAAGCACAGAATGGTGTCATTGTCAAGCCCTTGGACTAACGTGCCACGCGTGAACAATTTAAGCATTCGTTTCACTTTGTTTTAGACACAATTCTAACGGAAATGTTTGAGAGTGTCTTGAAGAAGAAAAAAACTAATTCCAGCAGTTGTTGCTTTTACACTCCAATTATTGCTGTTATAATTGCAAGAAAGTTCCACTGACCCGTAAGGTGTCTGCTTTTGTCAAAACCACTCATCACTTAAAAGCTTCTTTATTTCTACATCTCTTCCAGATTGTTTGCTCCATAGCGCCTTCCAACAAGTCAACATTGTTCCAATATTTCACCCAAACGGAGAGCCAATTTTCATCTTCATCCATTTGCGTTCGGTGACATTTGGTTTTAATCAAAACTCCCACTCTCCAACTCCAACAGAAAGGATGGAAGAAAACAAAGCGAACGGATTGAGAAGATCAATTTCGCTTCCCTATATCACTGTGTTTGGAGAAAGGAAACCCTCACCCACGCTTGATTTATGATGCATCCGAAGCCCGAAATAAAAGCCCGTATTCTCCACTTCTCACGGAGCGAAGAGTTCGGGAGATGGCATTTTTCATAACCCTCAAACCCGATGACCTCGGGATGGAGGAGATGAGATTCCGGTGCCCACCTGAGCGCTCTTCCCATCGTACTCGCTCCACAGTACAGCAAACAAACAAACAATTGAAAGCTGTCACACAATGCTTCTCCTCGCCGCGTAATGGCTCTTCACCTGAGGTGGCACACGCTGCTGTTGAACGATTGGATCGCGATTAGACGCGCGCCCGGGCCAGACCGGCGGGGGTTGACCGGCGAGGTTAAGTGCTGGTGAATGTCTGAATTGATGCCCTCGGTTCGTTGGCAGTGGGAAAAGCGCAGTGGTGGAGAAGCAAAATAACTATAAATTCTAATGCACCCAGCGACCCAGTGGTGCTGCCTGGTGCTATTGATAAAATACGAACGAACCCAAATTTCGTACCCCCGGTTTGACAAATGGACTGCCATTTGAAATGATGCTTGCCGTGCAGCAGCGCTGGTTTGTGCAGCATCACAAACCCCTCGAGAGGGCGCCCACCACCGTGCGAACGATTTGCATATTAATGATGTGAAAGTGTTCGGTTTTGCGGGCCGGCACGTTGAAAGGAAGCACCCACCGTACTGTTTGGTGAGTAATTTTCAAACCCATTCTAGTGACATTCAAATGGAGCGTGGTGGGCTCGCTTGGCAATTGTTACAATGCTGCTGCTCCATACTTTACCGATTAACCTTTTCGAGCGCAGTCATTAGTATTGTGTAGTGATATTGAATAGGAATTGGGAAACAGTAATTATATCGTACAGTGAATGTCATTAGTTCGGTTTTACTGTAATAATGTGTCATTATTTTTGGTTTTGGACGAAAACAAGTAACTGTTGTGCTCTTCTTGACAAAACTTTCAGTTGACATTCTTTCAACGGGAAGGTTATGTGCATTACTCTTCGTACACCCTGTCGCTTAGCCGACAGTAGCATCAGTTGCATCACAAAAAGACACCTCGCTTTAGAGGCTGCACTGTTCGTTCCATCCGACGAACTATAATATTTGAACAGCCATAAATATTTGCCCTTTCACAACTTCAACGCCAAAAACTGAAAAACATTGAAACAGTCAACAAATTTTCGTTCTCAAAGCGTTGCTCTCAAGCGTTGATGGATGCGCTGAGACCAAACCAAAAAAAGAGGCTCCAGGGGTGGATTTACGGGAAGTGTACGACAGCAAGAGAAGCCCGCTGAGGGCTGCGAGGTGAAGTGAAAATCAAACATCTTCACCATAATTGACGTCAACTTGCCGTCAACGCAAATAGTAATAATAGAAATGAGCGCTGGAAATGAGTAGGGGCGAGGTGGAAAAAAAACGCTACGCTGCGTGAAAAGAAAACACTGTAAATTTTACACACCACACCAACTTCGGTCCGTACACGTTCTGGGTGCATTCTTCCCGTTCCTCGCCGAGCAGCAACCCACAGAACAGATGGAAAAACAGCGCGAGGGATGAGGGTGTTAACAGACCTTCCACTGCCCTGTGTGTGTGTGTTTGCCCGTACTCAATATTTCGACTGCAGCTGACTTTGCACGGCGCGCAGCGCACAAACAGAAAACACTTTAAACGATGTTGTTTTCACTACCAAAACAACTGACAGTTGCTTTTGAGGGTTGATGGGATGAGGCGGAAGACGACGACTAGGGCATCCTTTTGCTTTGCGCCGAACTCCGAATTGTCCGAAGAGATGGCTTAAAGACGATCCTACTTCTAGGGCGGGAAACGGGAACGGCACGCAAAACAGAAACACACCCAAGCGTGGAAAATCCACCCCACACAGCAACAACAACAACAATGAAATTCTAAAGCACAATACCTCATTGAAGCGGAATGTAAACGCGCTTCACCAAATCGATACGCTACGGTACATTGAACCTCACCGTCGTCAGGCGGTGCCATCTCGGTACCGTGGAGTACTCCCGTGGCGCACGCGGGCCTTGGGTAATTTATTATCCCGTAGTTTTGAAGGGCACTCCGACGGTACGGTTTGAACGGCTATCTCTTCCTATCTTTCTTTTCTTCGATTTGAGGGGCACCACAACATCCCATCTCGTTTGCACAGATCGGCAGTCGCTGGACGGAAGGTACCTCGCTAAGTACGCGTTACGAATCGCGTTAGTGCTCATAACGGCAGGTGATAAACGATGCGTTTTGGCATGAGCGATGGTGCCAAAACTGCTCTAATTGCTTTTGGTCTTCCCGCCGTTCCCCTGGAGCGCCCATCTCGAACCGAGCATTGGGCTTTGTTTGGGGGCTTTTGCTAAGACAACAATGATGCGTAATGAGATGAAAGCGTTCGTTAAAGACGGCGAACGGAAATTGTCTTGCTGCTTCACGCTAATTAGGGGTATTTAAAATGCTTCTACCGATCAACTATGGCGATATTAATTTTGGGTGGCAACTTAAATTGGCAGTTTAGTAGGTATTAATGATAGCGAGGGACATTGTAGCAGTGCAACACAACAATGTGTCATATCAATTTTGCAACGGAAACCGAGTTGGAACCGTAGATTGCAGGAGTGAATGGATTGCGACAAACGTAGAAAGGAAAAAAAGAAGCGAGCTGTGCTCCAAAAGTGAGATAACAAGTCGACCGTAATCCTACAACTTCCAGACTCGCTGACTCTACGGGGGTTTTTTCTGTTATTGCGTTTTTTTTACCACTCGTATCAGAGATTTAGAGTAGGCAGGGTCTGTCAAGGTTTTAAATGCTTTTTTTTACAGCTTCACATTTTTATAATTATTTTTAGTAAAAAAACAATTCAAAAAAAATTATTGTGGAATAAACACAACAAATTTTGAAAAATAGTAATACATTATATGACCTGTTAACTATTTACAAAATTCATAAAGTCCAAAATAATTGAATACCCCTCTAAACCAGATAAATGCATTCATAAGATAAATACGCTACCCATTCCAACCTCTTTGGTCGTGTAATCGGTGCATATTACACATATACAATTAATCTTAACAAAAATGGTGCTTCTTGTTGCTAATGTGTAAAAGTGCAACACAACTGACGTCACTGCATTACTGATAAGCTTTTCTTCTAACATCCTCCAAGAAATCCTTCATTTTAATTCATACGGCCAGTATAAAAAGAAGCTACAACAGCGAACGCTCAGTTGCATTCTTAGCATACAAAGCAAACGGTTCTAGCTCACCATGTACGGTCATCAAATGTTCTTGTGTTTTGTGTTTGTGTTGATAGTGACAAGAGCTCACAGTGTGGACATCAATGACACCGACGTTTTCGAAGAGTTGATCGGCAAGTTAGAACATATTCAGTACAAGTTAATTGAGATGGAGTTCGCTATGAAGGAGGATCGAGAAAGTATCGACCAGAAACTATCTGGGGCGATCAGTCAGCTGGTCCAAACGATTGGCTACAATCTGACCACACTGCAGGCTCAATCGAATAAAATTCTTTCGCAGCAGGCTGTCTGCGCCAACCACGAACAGATGCGGAAAGAGATCGAAGCGATCGGATCCAATCAAGATCAGCTACCGGCCAGGTCAGACTCTATTTTGTGGAAAAGACCCATTCGTTCGTGCAAAGATGAGTCAGCGAAGCAATCGGGAAAGTACCTGTTACAGCCTACCGAAAATGGTGAGCTATTTCTAGGATACTGTGAGCAGGTTAGTTTCGGAGGAGGTTGGTTAGTAATCCAGCATCGGTACAACGGAATGGAAGACTTTGATCGTAACTGGACAGACTATCGAAACGGGTTCGGTAGCATTGGTGGAGAGTTCTGGCTTGGGCTGGAGCGTTTGCACCTGGTGACTTCAGCACGAAAACACGAGCTTTTGGTGGAGTTAAAAGATTTCTCCGGAGAGTACAAGTACGCAAGGTATAATGCGACCGAGATCGGCAGTGAGCTGGAGCAATATCCGTTAATGCTAGGTTCGTATATAGGGACGGCAGGAGGCTCATTAAATTATCATAACAACATGAAGTTTACCACGATGGATCGAGACAATGATAACAAAAAGGATGTGAACTGTGCTAGACCTGATCGTGGAGGATGGTGGTTTAACGAGTGTTATACGGCAAATCTTAATGGACGTTACAGTAATACTGACGATGGTAATGCAATACATTGGTACCATTACAATTCTGCTTTTATTGGTTTAGCATACTCAAGGATGTTAATTCGTGAGACTTAATGCGAATATTAAACTGTGTTTCGTTTACATCAGCTGAGAAATGTACTTTGGTTTCATCGTCTGAATATTACTTTAAATAATAAAATTAAAAATTCTAACCCTCATGCATACTTCAAATTGACTACTTTATTGTATTATTGGAAAGAAAAATAAAAATCTCGCTATATATTATAAAGCAAGTTCAAGGACTGTTTGCATTTTGTTGAGATAAATCAAATGGCTCGCTAAAACAATAATACATGTTAAGGACCTTTAATTTCATGAGTAAGAAGATAATCGTCTTTATTGCAGATCCAGCTGAACATAAAAAAGGTATTAAAGGAACCTAATAAAAGGTATCTCAACGTGTTGTCAATCAGCAGTCACATAAATAATAAGATTTAAAGTTTGGCTAATAACTTCAGAAGTTCCTCATCCTACATTTTTACCGTATAGTCATCCAGTAGAGTTGATTTGTAGTACATTTCACAAACTAAAATTTTAAAAACATATCTGCCTCAATCGTTTAAATAATGCTGAATAATAAACTGCTAGATTTTTTTAAAATAAACCATTTTTTACATTTTGATATATTGAGTAACCAAATGCATTCCACCGTCTTTCAAGCTAACCAGCCATCAAAGAAATCGTTTATTTCCCGGTGCAAACGAGGTACCGAGAAGAATTTCCCAGCTCAATCGTTGGAACGGTTCCAATCTAGCAGTGCAGCTTGCCGGCAACGATCCACCACCACCGTGTCACAAGTCGTTTAACTTCCTAAGAACAATTGAGCCACTGACAGTTGCCGAACGATGCTCTTCGCATCCTTTCCCAAGCCAGCCTTCAAACTACTCCCACCATAAAGCTAGCAATGTGACGGCAACGTATGGCCCAAACGGGAACCCCCTTTCTTGCACTACGCTATCATGCGGATGGAATCGACTTGGAACTACCGTATCCCACTGCCAGCCCACCCGATGGCCTCTACCCCGATAAGCTCTCGATAAGCTTCATTCGGGCGAAAGCTTTCTAGCGTTTGCGGGAACAGGCAGGGAACAGACAGTGCTCCGGCATGTAGGATGAAAAATTCAACACTTATTGAGCGCACATCTCACCTGTATCCGCTTTGCGCTAACGTTTCCCCTGTTTTTTCGGGGCGCGCGCGACTAGGACAATCAATCAAAATTATTGATTCCACAGGCTTCGCAAAACGAAGGGCGGGCCAGGCCCCACGTTCGTTCGGGTGGAACGATTGAACTCCCATCAGCACCTCCTGGCCTTGTAACGACAATGGGATTACGTGGAACTAACATCATAGCGCAGAGAAGAGAAAGATTACCCCACGATCCTTTCCGTCGGTATTCCCGGTGTGGCCAGAAAGTCCACCAACTTCCCGTGCCCCATCACGATACGCGCACGTGGAGTTACTGGATATAGTAACGAAAGAGGAAATAAAAGTAAGACAGCGAAACATCGACTATGTGTCGAGGCCATAAGGCCTTCCATAGCGCTCACTCCCACATTTTTACTCACCATGATTGTACGCAGCTTCCCATTGCTGACAACGGTTAGGACAGGGTGGGATTCTGCTGCAGCAAAGTTTAAAAATCAACTGGAGATAGCTAACACACACACGGTGAATGCGGCTGATGCCTATCACACGGTCTGGTATGTTCCCGACCGGGCTCGAGCTTCGACGATGACATTATCGATTGCCATCGCGATAGGGGCGGCCCGCCGTTGACAGGGGCCCTTTTAAACGGCCCCAGCTACGGAGACCCCACGTGCAGAGGATGGTGAGAAGAGGGTCACACAGTCGGGGTGGTCGTTTGGAAAGCTGCGAATCACCCCGCTTGCCTGCAGACCGGCCGACCGACGATGACGGAGCAGAATGCCTCTTTCTGTGTGACAAGAAAGGGAACCCAAAAGGTCTGGGAGGGGATGGTGAAAAAAACGGTGAATTTTAATCGACACCTTAATTGGCCCTCTCTCACACACATACACACACACCGTGGGCCGCTAATCCGATGATGGATCTGCAAGCCGTGACGATCGATGGCAGCAATCTCTTCTCGGAGCGCGGACGGTTGCTAAATTGAAATCCAACCACCCATGGGGGAAGAGTTTGTGGTCTTCTTTGCTCACGTTGGTATACCCATTGGATGCTACCAAAACCCGCGACAAAAGACGTGTAAAGATGCGTTATTTTTTGTGCCGCTTGCGTGCTGATCGGAGGTGGTTAAATCCTCATCAAAGCTCCCGACTCCAAACGGACAGCGCGCGGCGACACGCACTCCTACGTTTTACGACGCGGAGCATTCCAACTCGCGTGCTGTCTGGCGCGATGAAACTGTGCCAAAGACGGTTTCGGCCTTCACACCCACCGACAACGTACGAAAGAACGAAAGCAGAAAAGACCACATTTGAGTGCAGGCTCACAGGTTCCGCTCTTTATGAAGGGTGGACAATATTTTACACCGATAAATGTCGATTGGGAACATGTGTCACAGTTGAAAGTGAAATTTATACAGCCCGTTTGGAGCATTCGGTACTCCATGGCAAAAGGGAACACCGACTCGGTGGAGCTCATAAAGCCTGGTGAACCCTTTGTCAAATTGTTTTTCGAGCTGATAGATTTATCACACCAACTAGAGAGTGGCAGCCGCTTACCTAATCTTTCACCGCGTGCAAGCGGCTCTCCGTCGCTCTTTGAAGTGCAGTTTGTGTAAATTAAACCAAAAAAAAAACCTTCCTAAAAATAACTTCTCCACTTTCGGTGCCCCTCAAACGGCACTGATGATCTATTCTGCGCACTCTAATTAACCGCTGAACTAACCGAGCGTAAGACAACAGCCACTATCAGTGGCTCGTAAATTAATACGAAAGTTTAAGCAACATTTGCTGCTGCCGTTCCTGCTACTTCCTAGCTTAAAAGTGTCGAACACCCGCTTGCCTTTGCTATCGGGTGCGTCATTTAGATAGTCATCAATTTCCCCGCTTTACCCATTCATCAATTAATGTGCCCCGCCTCCTGTGTCTCTGGGTGCACCTCGGCCCGGCACCGGCACCGAAGGAACAACAATTTCATTAGGTGAAGAAATTAACGGGTGCATTAAGCGACGGTGAACCTGTTTCGGGCGTTGTAAGTGGTTCGAGTTTTATTAGTGGCTTTCAGATAAGTGGTGAGTTTATGCATTTTAAGATGGCGCTATTTAAATGGTCTTTTGATATTTTGCGGATGCATTTTGGGGAACAGAAAACATCACTAAACAGCACTAAAGTGACACATTAAGGTGAAGATTGCTTGAGGTTTTGTAAATTATAATTAAAAAGGTGTATTGGATAAGAGATCTTTTCAACAAAAGCTCTGTTTGATCTTTACGTTTTACGCAGGATAGTAAAGTAAAGTGTTGTTCGTGATGGTTTTATGTGTTTCAACTTGGTATCCGAAAGTGAATGTATTCCATAAAATGAAGAAAATCGAAAGGTCCTCGTTTGAGTTCTGAACTCAGGATCAGAGGAACATAACAGTGTGCCTTGACAGCTGTTATATCTGCCCAACTCTTTTTGGGTATTAAAAAAGAGCTATCTAAAGGTGATCGCATGGACGCCGCCAATTGAAAATGCTTAAAATGAAAGAAAAAACATAGCCAGTAATCAACCATCCTAAGCTCATGTTGTATTTCACATTTTGGCTTGAAAAGGGTAAAACACTAGACATAAAGGGATTTTCAAGACATTTTCAAATGTGCACATAATTACTCACCACCTCCAAGATGTTTTTCAACAGCTATCAAATGGTGTATTTGCTTCATTATAAAATTTCAGTTTTTACAAAGTTTTCAACAGTTTTCAACTATTTTCAAACACCAACACTTTGTAGCCTTACCAAAACTTCAAATGAACTGCCTTTTTGCACTTGTATCAAATAAAAATAAGAATTTAGGAATCATTTGATCTCCGGTTTGACTTAATTGATTAAAAAAAAATCCATTAATTGCCTTTAAGTTAATTTCGTAGATACACCATCAGACTCAGGCTTATCTTCAATCTTGTTTTGATAACAACCAACAATTAACTACTCAATCTCCCTGTCAGCATCACTTTTCGCACATACAAATCCACTTCCAAAACACCCGCTCGGTCGGTTTGCTCCGTTATCGAACTGCTCGACTGCTCCATTGAAATGTCAATACACATTCCATGGATTAAAAGATCCGTCGCCTACTCCTCCACACTTTCATGCCCATCATGCACGAAACACACACAAAAAACCCCACAGCGTGACGACGACCGAAGGGAAAGAAACCCCTCGCTCCTCGTCGCACATATTCAAACTGTGTCCATGTGTTCCTGCCGTTACACGCGCTGTCTTGTTTGAAGAATTTTAAAAGCGTTTATACATGGCATGCTAACGTCCAGCGTGCGGCCTGCTGCAATCTTGCTGCTCGCTGTTCGTGTTGCTCCACACAACAACAGCAACAACAAAAACGCGCCTAGTGTCGAAAGCGGCCGGCGATTGATAGGAAGAAATCACGCATACACAACGCCACCCGAAACGTGGCGGAACACGGCGGGACGTTTTCGGTCGCGTAGACAATTAATTAAAAGCCACTTCAACGGCCAGCTTCACCACCGCCCTCCTCGTGATGGCCCGGGTGGCACTTTAAAAGCATCTTTCACGTGCCCCTAACATGTCCGTCTGTGTGTGTGTATGCTAGAAAGGGCTGCTCACGCAACAAAACATAAATAAAACGAAACTCACCGCAAACGAGAGTGGCGATGAGTGATGATGAGGTGAGTAACTGCTGAGCTCCCTCAACTGAGCTCTCCAAACGAAAATTGAGCTACAAAGCCGAGTGAACTGAGCAAATTTTTTTGCCGAACCCTACGTTCGTGCAGGGCGAGTTTCCTTTGACCCTTCGGGCGGTGAGTTTTCCGACTTTTCTCGGCTCGGAAAAGTCAGTCGTATCGTTGCCTCGGTTCCGTGTGGTTCGGTGTCTCTGTGCGGGGTTTTGTCGCTCTATTAAAACAGTGCAGTCAGTGCTTACAACAGAAAAAGAGGTGATTTTTTTTCTTCTCAGGGCGACAATGTTACCACTCCCTCTCTCTCGCTCGCTCTTACTCTCTTTCTTTTCCTTTCCGTCTCATTCTTGCCCGAGACGAGCCTTTGCGAGCTGCGCTGCGTTCAATTACTTGCGTGATGGAAATGGGAATTTTCCTTCCCATCCCAGCGGGCAAACGAATACAGAACAGTGGGCTCGCTTTCGGTGCGTGAACTTTGCGTGTGGTTTGGTGGTAATTGGAAAAGGAAAAAACTTTGGGTAATGGAAAAGAATGAGAGAGAGAGGGACAGGGTTAGTGTTTGTGTGTGAGTGTGTGTGTTTGTGTGAAGCGTTTTCCTTCGAGACCGATAACCGTTTTGTATGGCGCACAGTGATAGTTTCAACGGAAGCATTTCAGTATTTCTGGTCAAAAAAAAACTCTCGTAATCGTTGCTGTGAAGAGCTTCACCACAAGAAACAAACGTTTGAAGTTTTAGCGTGATCTGGTCGAAAGAAAATTGCGGCAAACAACCAAAAATAACTCATGGTACAGGCTTTCATTCCACGAGGCCCCGATAAACTTCCAGCCCCGAAGGAATGTGCTGCAGCCAAGAAAAAATCAACTCACACACACGAGGCAGTATAAAAACAGAAACGCCCCACCAAACCCAAAACGGCCATTCCAATGCATTTCGGTAGCACTCAAATTTGCCCAGTGCTTCTTTTTGCCACGTCCCTCCCCGGAAGTGATGTGTGCGAACACACGTGTACTCTCTTTTTTTTTTATTTGGCCCTTGTCCTCTCGTTTCGGCTGCCAATCGAACGTTTCGAAACCGATGTAAACATTCTGCTCGACCGACTCGTTTGCAAGCGCAGAAGAAGATTTGCAAATGCCCTCACGTACCACCATACCAGCTCGGTCTCTCGCGGTCCATATTGAAGTGGCGCTGTTGGCTCAAACACACACGCCAACAGAAAAAAAAAAAACCAGTGGAACAATCTCCAAAATCCTCCGGCAAATAAAAACTCACCGCTACCATCGTCATCATCATCATCAGCATCATGCTTTTCCATCTCGTTGCAATTGCGAAAAACCCTCCAGTTCCAGTGGATAGGAAAGCCGGTGAATAACGCTTTGGAGGAGTTCGAGAGAGAGAGAGGATAAAAAAAGCGATGGTCCACACGGAAAGCCTTCGGGACAACACTCCATGGGACGTTTGGTGCGGGCAGACGGCGTTTTTGTTGGTGTGGGCATGATCACAGGGAATTCATAACCATCGTCTGACGAAGCGACCATGTCTATATGTGTGTGTGTATGGATGAAGTTTTCGCATTTTTTTTTTGTACCCCGCACTAACTCATCCACTGGTCGGCGCTGGACTGTGCAGCACATGCACATCTCCAATATTGGTCACTTTTTCATTGCCTTCCTGTGACTAAAGTGCAAGTGTGGCTTGCCAGCCAGTGTGCAAATGCTGTCCCATCCCCCTTAAACTCCCCCCTCCTGGGAGGCACAACGCTTCAATCGATGTTTTGAGATGTGTAATGCTGGCAAGATCGATGCGATGTCCCGTGCGCCGCGCTCCGCCCTTTGAGTTCAGTAAAGTGCAATAATAATCGGTTTATAACAGAATGGGAAGAAAAAAAACCTCTCACAGTGGAGAGGACACTATCGAACCTTGGCTTGGGACATTGCTTGGGACAAAATGAACGACTTTGAGGAAAGTGTTGTTTAAAGGGATTATTTCATAGCTTTCCTCCTGTTGGGGGATTTTTTTTATCAACAAGCGAAAGTTTTCCACTGATACGTAGCGTACACCAGTGGGAAAAAGCGATCTGATGCAATTGTAAGTTGGCGTGTCTGTATGTGCGTGTTTCTGTGTGGGTTTGTGTGTTGGGAGACGTGAAAATTTGCATCCTCGCCTTTGAGCACAAGCGCGCTTCGCCACACACACACACACACACACAGTCCGGGGGAAACTTTGGATCGATTTCATACCGAGTGCACAAATTGGATGTAACAAACACGCGGACCGAAACGTGGTGGACGGCGATGAGGCGGACCTGTTCGTGCGAGAAATCTAACGAGCTGGCAGCGACAGCGGCCCGCGACTGTGGCTGCGGTTTTGCCTCCAGCCCGGCGCTTGTCCGCAGAACAGATTGTCACCGGAATTGTGTGCATTTGGCCGAACGTTTGTATGCGTGCGAACCGGGAAGCTAAGAACGGGCAGGCAGCTGCTGCTATCTCCGGTTGTGGTGTGGTGTAAATTTTATCGTCAACATTATCCCGACCCACTCGTGACGGATCGATCGATCGAAGCGCCACCGGAAACGTCAATCGATTGGTAGCTCTCAGGTCAGATCAGGCACGAGAGACGGAACCGTTCAAGTAGGAAATTGTTGGATGGTTTGTTTTACACGGTTTTCGCTTTCCATGGTTTGTTTCTTAACTTTACAGTGAGTGAGTGAGTTTGGGGTGTTTGAGTGCTTTTTGCTCCTATTTTGCTGTTTGTTTTGTATTTGAAATACTTTAATAAAGTTGTCTTTTAATTTTGTATAAGTGTTTTATCTGTTCTTGTGTTTTTATTTATTCCTTTTTTGTTTTGCTTTCATATCACAAAGTACTATTGTACTTTTAGTTATCATTTCTTTGTTTTCTACAGTAAGTATAAGTTATATTTACAATATTTCGTCTCGTTTTGTGTTTTTGTTGATTCCAATTTTTCTTATTATAATCATCAAAACGAAATCCTGTTTTATGGTTTGCTTTTACATATTTTTTTCACATTATATAATATTTTTCTATGTAGTATTTTCATTTATTTTTTAGTATTAAGTTGTTTCGTTTCTATATCACAATGTTTTCATCTGTTATTGCACTCTATTTTCTTTCTTCTCCCTCTTTTTCTATTTATTTCTATTCATTCGATTTATCATATCCATTTTTCTGTTGGTAAGTATTTTGTTTTGTCTAAATGCTAGTCTTTTATTTCTAGGACAATTTTTTCCAGTGAATTTTTATTTATAGCTAGTTGTTTTCTTTTGATCTATTGAAACGTACTTGAATATTTGATCCATACATATTAGGAATCTGTTCATTGAATTGGAATGAAATAAAAAATCAATTCTCTCCTCTTCACTGGAATAAAAATAAATCCATTTTAGGTTACATTTCCCATTACAAAAATTGTCACGTATTCGTAGCACCATGTAAATCATGTTCGTTTGACCCCACTATACGTCCCACTTTTATTAAACGATCCCTACCATCAACAAATATCAACCACCAGAGCTACCTGATACCCTTCCGAGGCCATCAAAAGTAATATGAAACCAACTATTTTTATTACTTTCACACGCATTAGCCACGTACGCTTTTTACCTACTCGAAACCTGTTGAAAAACGTGCTCGACCCGGCAAAGATCCCTCTGCCGTTGCTTTGGTCAATCAAAAACTAATCGAATTGCGTTCCAATGCTTTGGTCTGGCCCCCACTCTGGACCGAGCTGGCGACGAGTTCACGACAGGCCAATAAATTTGCACTACATTTTGCAAAAATCCATCCCGGCCAACCCGTTTTCCTATGTATTTCTTCCCCGTTTTGGATAAGGTGTTAGTTTATCTGCGGACCTATGCTTTTCCGTGCTTCCGTTCGCTTTTCCCAGAAATTCTGTTCCGAGTGGTAGGGCAAAAACTCGCTTGTTCGCTTTTTTTCCCCCGTTTCTTGTTGCGCTTGTTTGTGGCCCTAGTCCCAAAAATGTCCGTCACATTTTTTCCCACCCAGTTCGCTTTCCGTCCCGTAGCAGCCCTGAAGGCATTCAGGTGTCGAGATCCCACTGTTTCTGTCCTTCCCTCAAGAGCTATCCTTACCATACCTTGCGTCATACGGATGGAATGCACGTCCCGATCTAGTGTGGTAGCTTTTCCTCTTCTCCATTTTTTTTGGTTGCGGAACCTCAGAAAAAGCGCCACCTCCAAACGGAACCCTTTGCACCGGAAGCAGAGCCTGTTTGTGCTCACAGGTATGCGAACGAGTAGAATTTATTGGTACAAAATGAAGCCCGCTACGTGAGCGGGATGAATTTATTTCAATCGTTTGCAGGCGGCCCTCATTTTCTGGGTGGTAAAGCTTTCCAGCCACGGCCTGCCAACACACACACACACACACGTACTTACCTGGTATAGGCGTGGGGGGGGGTGACTCGGTGAAACGATCCGCGCACGATAGCACCTATTTCACCACCCAAGCTTCGGCGGATCGACTTTATATGCAGAAAGCACATACACAACACACAGATAGAGCATGGAGCAAGTGAGCAAAAGGCCTTCACGACAGGCTTGTTTTTTCTTCCACTGTGTGTACCATTTTGTGTGTGTGTATTTTTTAGGGGCTTCCACGGAGAGTGTGTTTTGTCGCTTTTGGGCACAGCAACAGCAGCACCAGCAACATGTACCGCGGGACAGCATCCAGCGGACGTGGTCGGGCCCTGCCTAGTCCGCCGTACTTGCTGTCGTGTCGTGTGTGTGTATATGTGGGGGGGCCGGAAATTCGATCGAAAATTCTTGCTCGCAATGCACATATTTTCTGTCGCCATCTTAATCCCGCCCCGCCATCAAGCTGCTGTTGCTGCCTCACGAGCGACGATGATGATGGTGATGGTGATGGTACTGGTACGCCGAGAAAAAAGGGTGTAATAGAGACTGCTAGGACAATCGCATTCACCCAGACGAACTCATCGTGCTTTCCCCCCTTTCCCAATGTCCCGTTTTTGCAGCGGACCAAAACAGGATATAAACATATATCAGGCTTAAGCCACTGCAGAAGCCCATTCTGCCCATTACCACCGTTGCTGTTCCCAATTTGGTGGTTGGTATGGACTCTGGTCTGGCTTTATACCTCCTCCCACCATCTCTCCCACCCGCCAGTCGTTTGCCCGTGGGTAGTCCTTCGTGGGACTCTGCAGAGACCTGCCACGAGCAGCCATCCAACTACCCCGGGCAGGTGATAAAAATAAAGGAATAATCATTTTCACGACTACCACCCAGCAGCGCAACAAGGGACAGCAGTGAGTCGTGATTGGTGTTTGGTGCAGTGGGGGGTGGAGGGGGAATTGGTTTTGAAGGAACACGGGCGGGGATGAATATCAGTGTGCAAATATTTAAAGCAGGATTTAAACTGCCGGCACGTAAATTATGGCCCAGTTTACTCGCGTAACACGTAACGATGCTGTTGTACGCTTGTAACACCGTTGTGTTGTGATCTTTTGCTTTCTTCATTTAATTTTCCTCTTTTTTTTTTTGTTGGAGGTCGATAAAGATAAATTGACAATCGATTACACTGTTCGCGTTGAAAATTAAAGCGATTTTTCATGTTTTTTACTTTTCTTTTTTCTTTAGTCTTTTGTACAAAGGTTGAAAAGCGTTCTGTCTGTATCATATTATGTGTTATTAGTAAAAAAAAGTGTAATAATAATTTAAGTTATCAAAATATTATAACTAAATCTAAAATAATTGATGCAAATAATTAAAAAAAACATAGCTTTATAACGAAAATTATATGGAAATGAAAAATAAAACAAAAAACTGTAAATTAAAGTACAAAAAACATCACAAAGAACACATAATGAAATAGTAAAACATATACATGTTCAAGTAAAGTACAAAAGTAAAAAGTAAAGAGTAAAAACTGTAAAGTAAATTACAAAAAACATCACAAAGAACACATAATGAAATAGTAAAACATATACATGTACAAGTAAAGTACAAAAGTAAAAAGTAAAGAGTAAAAACTGTAAAGTAAAGTACAAAATAACATCACAAAGAACACATAATGAAATAGTAAAACATAGACATGTAAAAGTAAAGTACAAAAGTAAAATGTAAAGAGTGAAAACTGTAAAAAGCTGAAAACTGTAAATTAAAATATAAAAAAAGAAAACAAGTTTATTTCATACAAGACAAATTTAATATACATCAAACTATGATTTCATAAATTGGTTTAATTAAAGCAATTAAACACTTTTTTAAGATTGTTTTCAATTTTTCCAGCAATTACTGTTCTGAAATGAGTTTAATCTGACAGGAAAGAACTTTTAGCTTTTTACTATTTGTGGTAATCTTTCACTTGGTATACTAAACATAATATATTCAACCAGGAAATTCAACCATAAAATCTAGGAATTCTATCTCTGTATGCACCGTTACGTATAATTTTCTTCGCCACAATTCTTTCATCAAAACCAAGCCAAGCAAAACGCCTGCACAACTGCATCTGACAGAAACATTGCATTGTATTTGTATGTGTGTGTTTTTTTTACCTCCAACACACTCACACATTTCAGAACAAATGTTCCACTCAGCCGTGATTTCACCTTTTGCACTCTATCGCACCGCTGCTCTACATTACTCTAAACAATGCGTTCCAACCAAAGGGCGTTCTGGAAGAGTTCTGGAGCGACAGGGGGCAAAAAAACCACCCACCACAACAACAACCTGACCATGATGAATCTTCTCATCTCCCGTAGGATCGGCAAAAAAACACGCTAACACTCTTACACTGGAGCTTCAGTTAAATGGAAAACAAGCGAGAGGCGAGAGAAAAATAACACACACAAAAATATAAACAACACGAATATGTTAGACAAATCATAGAATGGGGAGGGTGCGGCATATGAAAAAAGAAATGGCCAAACAAACGTTAGCGTTGTAATGCTTTTAAGATAAAAACAACACGTGGACACACACACACACACACATGGTCCAGGAGTTTGCCGGAAGGGCATCATCCTGTGCACACGTACGTACGGTTTCCTTGGTAAAAATAACACACTGTCGCTCATACACACAGCCACAGAGACTCATACGTCCTTTCGCCACAGGCGGAAATGAAGGAACATGTACTAAATAATTGCGGTCCAGCACTTTTCACATCCTCCCCGCACTGCCTCCATTTCCATCTCGGTAAAAAAATACCCCGGTCAGCATAGATATGTTGTTGTCACGGCAAGGTGTCGTCGTCATTGTGAAGTAAACTCTTTTTTTTTTCTTTTTTTTGCCGTTCACTGTTCGCTCCCTTCACCCTGCTTCTCGCGTACGAAAGGTGTGTGTGTGTGTGTGTTGTGTATGCGCAACGCTTTGCGCGACAACCGAAACGACGAAAGCACGTTTCGGAAGGTCACAATCAAAGGCGGCGGCGGCGAGGCTCGAGTCAGTTTGAATAATGAACGGAGCAGCAGGTTCGGAGTTTTGATATCTGCAGCCAACCACTCCGGGGCTGGCATTCAATCTCTGCCAGATAAACGCAAAACGCCCCCGGAGACGGCATCTCGTGTGTGGTTGTGCCCATGCTCTTCTTTTTTCTGTACGGTGAATCCTTTTTTTTCGCCTCCCTCTCTCCTCCTGGCGTTCTGATGCTGTAAAGGTGGAAAAGCAAAAACATACAAATCGTGCTCGACCCCTTTTACTCTGTGGGGAGGGAGGTGAAAAGGGATTGGTAAGGAAATACAGCTCCTTGGGGCATTCGGAGAGGGAAATAACGACGAGCGAACACGGCAGCGTGGAGGAAAAACACACACACACAAAAAAGCATCCAACGATCCGTTGCCGTCTCACAACGGTGTACGTTTGTATTTATGAATATTCAACAACAGTTACGGTGAAGCAAGAAGCACAGCAGCGTATGTATGTGGAAGCGAAAATCACAGCGAAAATCTCGAACGAGTTCGGCCGAAAGGATGACGCTGAAGAAGAACAGTCACCGACGATCTGTCGCAGGGGAGCTTGAAGAATGAACACAGCTTGAACCGAAACTAGGACACGTTCTTACACCGCTTACAGATGTACTACACCTTCTCACTCAATAATCTATATCCCTTCTTCTTCCTTCCTTCTCTTCGCAGGATTCACATTGTGAGCATGATTACAAACGTTCGATGCATCTACCATGTGAAAGTGTAGCAAATTGGTAGCCCCGCTCGCATCGGTCGTGTCTGTTTTCGCCCGTGAGTGAAAATTAAACCCACCAACACACATGTGGTGTCTTCTCTCGTACTACCTCGGCTTGCGGCAGCAAATGTGAAATCCCATGCCAAAAAGAAAATTAAACGCGCTGAAAGTTCCGAGAAAACGAAAGGAAAGCAAAAAGGCGTCGAGCGAGTTAAATTATCCAGCGCCGGTGTAATGATAAGTGATTATTAAGTGAAAGATCTCAGATAAGAGGAGAGGCAATCGCACCCAAGATTTTGGGGTTGAACGTGCCCCCAAGTGTAGCGGGGCCAGTGCGCATTTCTATACCACGGCTACCAGGAAGGCCATCATCCTTCCGAGCCGGTTGCCTTTTAAGTTTCCTTCTTATCCCTCATCCCTAAAGCTCGAGCGCTCCCAGCTTGGGTCCGATTTTGCTGGAAAAGGTTGCTGGATAAAGAGGAAGTAAATTTCCCCTTCTTGTCTGTTTTTTACTCGAGCAGAAGGCTGTGCTTTTGCTGCTTTGCTTGCTACAAAAGCGAAAAGAAAAGAAGGCGTTGCAGTGATGGTGGTGTCTGTGTAGCCTGTGCTTGTGCCCGGGCAGGAAACCTTTAATGGAGGCGCCTAATCTTATCGGTGCGGTTTAAAGACGCAAAACGGTGCGCTCGCAGCATGCGACAGATGGTCGTGGAGTGAAAGAGTGAAATTAAAAATTGTATTCCTCAATTAGTTACATGTGCGGCGTGCGGTGAAGTTTGGCCTGGCCCGCACGATAAGAAAAGCGTTGTGAATGGTACGGTGGTGACAGCTGGATTAAAACGAAGCAGTGAGATCAAATCGTTGGAAGGCGAACAGTGAACTTAAAAGGTAAGAGAAATGAAATGTTTTAATATTTTTCGTTGCATTTTCTTGTAGTCACATACAAAAATTATCTATATTTTCATATCGTACAGTAAACCCTTTGAAACATAGATCTTTCACTTTACATTATTCATTATATTTAAGATTTTTTCTGTTATTTTCAAAAATTAAATATTTAAGGCTTTTCTTGTAAACAGGCAGCTATTTTTATCTCCTCACGAGTGTTTCATTTCAATCAACCTACAAGAAAAGTACAATTTTCCTCCACAATTGTTGCATCAAATTGATTTTCATCTGATAATCAAACTGCCGGTTGTTCTTTCTCACCAAAACGGGAGAGAGAGAAGAAAAAAACAGCAGTTTGCATCACTCGATCGAAATTATTTACGGCTGTCAAAATGTCACAGCAGCTGTCAGAGCCGGCTTGTCATGTTTGCTGTTCGAAAGGCCACCAGCCGAAAGCCCTTGAAAGAGCGAAAACGAGGCATGGTTTATCCTGCGGCATGAATTTTCATTCCAGTGAATCGATAATTTGCGTTCAATGCGCATCATTTCTTCGCTTTCTTCGCGCTTTTTTTCGGTTCGGTTGAAGGTTTTTCTTTTCACAATCGATCGGCCGAAGCAAATGAATATCTCGGTGCGCTCGAGGTGTCGCCGAAGAGAGCGTGGGACCGTACGAGAAAGAGAAGCGAGCAAGACAAGTCAAAGTTGAGAAGAGTTGCTGCTTGCTTCAAATAAAAGAATGAAAAAATAAACAGCTAGCATCCACAGCATCCGACTTGAGGATGGACTTTTTTGTGTATCCCATCAGAGGATATGAATTCAAGATAGAGAGGGCAAAAAAGCTCCCACCACGGACTTACATTACCGTGAGGCTGTGCACGGTGAAGCGTTAAATAGGAAACTTTTTTATACTCTCCGGTCTCCGGACGAGGCTACGAGTTTTTTCTATTGATCCCTCTTTCCAGCACAAGCATTACACCCAGCAGAAAGCCTCATTGGGGGAGCCTCAAAGTTCCGCCTAAGCCGAGTCGCGGTTTAAAGCTATAATTTTTCAATGAAAATCCCCAAACCAAAGGCAAAAGCAAACGCAAAACCGCATCATAACTCTCCGGGTAAATCGGTATATAATCACCCTTCTGCACGGTGCGGGCCGGTGCGGGTGCTAATCTCATTACAATAAATATCAATACAGTTCGAAGCGATCAGCGAGCGGGAAAACCCCGATTTGGGCACATAATCGTATTATTAAGTTTCGTAGGAAAAATTCCCCCCACCCCCCCCCCCTTGCCTTCCTTTTCATGCACCATTTAAAGGGATACTTTCCGAAAGTAAGTGGTAAGCCTTCGCGAGCACGCCCGGGCCCGCATTAAAAGCGGATCCGGCGGCGGCGGGCAGGATTCTTGCTACGCCTGTTTCCTGTGCCCAGCGTTTCTGGAAGCAACATTTAGCCAACATCCTACCCCAGATCCTGGACTTCAAAGCGTTCATGCGCTCGACCACCAAAGAAGAAGATAAGAGAACAAAAATAACAAAAAAGTAAAGAAAAACCTCCTCCTCCTCAGAACCGATCCTATACTCGCGCTGGTTAACTTAATCCTCTGGTGATGGTGGTGGTGGTGATGCTGGTGCGGAAAATTTCACCAACGAGTAAAAAGTATTTCGACCATGTAAATGAAGTGCAAGGGCTCGGGGGTTTCGATCGGTATCGAAGCATGTTTCGAAGCATTCTTTGGGTGGAAAATGAACAGCGCCCCTACAAGCGCAAGTGGTTGCGCGGCGGACGCGGGGATAGGATGAGCCGATCAGTGCTCGCCCACTCGCCTACTACCCGCGTCAGGCTCACCCGAGCAGCTGTAAGCAAAGGCGGCAAGCTTTTCTGCGAATTTCCAAACAAGCACAGCAAAGCCGATCGAACTTCGGCAGAATATTGAAATACTTGATAACTTTACACCGTGGCATTTGAGCGCGTGGCAGTAGCAACAACGGTCGCCATTTTCTCTCTTCAACTCTTTGTTGCAGCAAATTGTTTCTGCTTCCGAGCGCTACGAACGCGAGCAACTATTTGCTCCACGCCAGGCGTTGCTAGGGAGGAGGGAAGGGGCGTTGGGTCAGTTATCAAGGAGCTTACCAGAATTTAAACTTGCTCGTGTAGGCGGCAGCTGGAGAAGATGCTGGGCTCGTTGCTGTCAAATGAAATGTAAGCGTTTGCTGGCGTTTTGCGGAGTCAAGTTGCTTCGATTGATAACACTTAATGCTGCCTGTTGGCAAATTGTTTCTTTCGTTGAGCTGAATGTTAAGTCGTGTCAAGTGAAGAATAACAAGCGATTGAGCTACTTTTAGCTTGCTTTTTTGTCCTATTGAACGAAAATATTTCAAATATTAATCCTTATCAAAGTGCAAATTCCAACTGTAGCAAGAATTTTACGGCTACGTCATGTTGAAAATGGTCCTTCGAACCGGATTTATTTTCAGTTTCGGCAAGAAAAGGTTTATTGTTCAGGCTATATTTACGAACACATCTAACTCCATCTCAATTGAAATCACTCTCGCTTCAAAAGTTGTAAAAAGAACAGAGTTTCTTCAGAACTTTCCACCATCCTTTCCTCTGCCCTTCTTCCAATGATTACAGAAAAACTTCACCCTACTGAAAAACCCTCCCCCATAGAGTAGACAAATTGAAACGCATTCACAACTGTCACCGAAAACACTCTTTGCATGTCCCGAGTTGTTCGCACACCAACCCAATTTTATAGCACAGAGGAAGAAGAAAAAAACGCTCTCCCGAGAGCAACGTTACCCCTTCCTGACCTGACACACACACACCCGACTGGGAGTCAATCACGGTCCAGGAAAGTCATCATTTCCTTTTCCATCAACTTGCCGCAAACTAGATTGCAGTCGAAATTTAATGAAAGATATATTAAATTTGTCTTCCTTCCGGTGTCCCGTGCTGTCCTGTGTGGTGGCTGCCCCAAGCTCCAAGGACCGGTTTTTGGCCCGGATATACTTTCGTTCCCTTTCTTTTTTTTTCGCCTCGATCATCGCCTCGATGGTCGACACATGGCCAGCTGGCCAGCACACTGGCGCGAACAATGCTTGGGCGTGTTCGGTACAGACATGAGCACGGGATGTATCGCACCCTGCGACACGAAAACAGCTACACCCTCCCCCATCTGGGCTGTGACTTCTCGGTTAATGTTTTATGTCGTTATATTGTTGCCGAACATAAATTTACGCTCCCTCGATGCTAAGGATGCGTCTTCCAGGGCCGTATCCACACACGGAGCCCATCAGCGTACATTCCCCGGGCCGGGCCGATACAAGCCCGGGGAGCAGGAGTGATGGCTTCCGGACACCAAACGGCGAAAGCCGTTCTTCAATCTGACATTGTTTGAGTAGCGCCGAGGCTAGTGTACATCGCCTGTATGTTGTGTGGGACGGAGAGTGTGTGTTCCCCATTGTGCAAGTGACGGCCATACCTCCAACCCAGCACACACACACATATGGATGATGCGCCAAGCACTGTACTTTCTTTTGGCTAACAACCGTTCCCAGCTGGGACGAGCTGACTCCAAAACGAGGGCCTGACTACCGGACTACGCGGCACACTCTGTGTGTACTCACTGCGCTGGGAACGAGCTTGGTTTTGGGGGTTTGGGGAGGACATTGTAGAACGGGAAGAAATAAATCCTGAGTGAGCAAACACAATATTCCTTTCGCTCGGTACATATTACTTGCAGCAGCTCCCGGGCAGAATACTACTTCTGGCAAGACGTTTGCAATCCCTACCAAGCACGGGAGAGAAAAACAGGGAAGCGAAAGACTTCCAACAAGATCTTGCCCTTTGTCTTGGGGGAAAAGACTAAACATGAAAACTGCAAGAATTGCTACCACGCGTTACGCTATTTCGCTAAACACAATATCTCCTGTGTGCCTAGATGTCTATTGATAAAAGTGTATTATCGGTTTCCTTTCCCGGCGTCCGTTCTCCCTATCACCGTCCGTTTTAAGCGCAATGCACAGCGCGATTGTGCAATCGACCCGGCCACCGAGGCCAACCCCCTCGTCACCCGAGAGGTAAGCGGATATATTGGATTTCCTGTCTTCTTATTTATTGTATTTATTGCTGTAAATAAAGTTGATGTACTTGGGCCTGTGGCCGGGAACGACTTCCGTCTGATCGTCATCGCCACTAAGAAGACAGTTTGTTGGTGCGATTCAAATAAATTTTTATTAAGCCGTAAGTAAACCATCAAACTGATGGTGGTCTTGGTGGTCGTGGTGGTGGTGCTAGTTAGCACCGGCATTATCACGTCCATTTTTATTTAGGTAAATGGAAAAGAATTGTAAGAGCCTTATGGCATCATTAACGGTCAATAATCCAGTACGATAAAGTTATTTCACTTGGCAAACGCTCAGAACAAAGAAGTTCGGAGTAAAAGATAGTAAATTTTGAGATTCAATAAACCTTACAGGGAATTCTAAAAAGACATAAAGATACACCAAACGAATAAATCGAAATCAATCCAAAACAGGCGTGAAACCTGTTCATTTTCCCCTTCAGAAACTCGAGACAACATTGCAGAGAACGATCCACCAACAAAACCCCTCGTAGTATACAATATCCTGCCAACTTCTCTTCTTCTCCAACCACACCAACAAAACGCTCGCTAACTAAAATGTTGCTATTTATAATGAAACATTGCACCAACGTCTCTAAGCCAAATCCGCAACACGATACATGGAAGAAGCATGTGAGCCGCAGGAAATGAAGAGCCCACACAAGTTGGTGCGGGCTTAGGCGCTTTGTTTGCAGTCTCGGCCCATCTCCCCTCCTACGACGCAAACGTGCGTTTTTCCAATGCGTTCTCCCACACAAACACACACACACACGCTCATATGTAGTAGAAGCGTAAAGACAAAGAGCTGGAGACTGGTTCCTGCGATGAAAGTTTGAGCGGAAACAACTACAGGATTCGTTTCGATTTCGAATGCTCGTCTCCGCTTCGGTACGCTTGATGTGCATTTAATAGCCCCCGGGGACAAACGCCGTACGGGGACGATCGGATCTCACCGACGGCCAGCGCTCGGAAGGCTAAGGCTCCCGGTCCCACCAGCGTCTACTTACACCGCCAGTACTAGTCGATTTTCGAACGGATATCCGGCGACTCTCTTTTGCCGGGCTGGTTTTGTGGAGCGTCTTGTACAAGAATACAGCTATTGTTTACCAAAACTCAAACCCCAACTCAAACTCCTTCCCTAGTTGATAACAGTGGAAGTAAAAGTGTGGGGGGGAGGGGGGGGAAACCTCACTAGAGGTTGCCGGTATGGGAAATGGCATTCAGCACGTCGGTGGAAAATAGCGACGGTAATCCTTGCTAATAGATTGCACCAGACAACCGAAAACCGTTCGCCAGACAAATCAACCTGCGTGTGCTGTTGGAAGCAATGGAGGCACGAAAAACGATACTATTTCGTTATCAGTTTCCCCCCCTAGCTCCTTCATTTCCCACTACCACGAATTGGGAAAACTTCTCCCGGCTCTGATTTATTGAACTTCGGATTATTGACTGAATTAAGGATGAGCTTATCGAGATACTGCTGCAAGTTGCTGGCTGAACAGTTTCCGAAACAAAGATGAAGTGGTCGTTAGCCGGACGTCTTTACCAAACCTTTCGGATCGATAGCTTTCCTGTCGCTTTGGCTTTGCTAGGAAACTTTTCCCCAAACGAAACACCCCTCCCTTTAGGTAGGTGTAGCCGAGCGCCTTGGCTGCGTACTCGTTTGTTTCTTGCGGAACATTAAAGTTCACTTAGCAGAGCAGCGTTGCAAACTATTCATCGAACTCGTCGAAATTCTTGGCTCTATCACTCAGCACCAACACCAACCCACGTGCATAACATTCCAACGAAACCGTTTGATGTTGTGCTGCCAGCGTGAAGACTGAGCTTTCATTCGCATGCACTTTGACGGAAGCTGGTGTTTCCTTAACACCTTGCCATTTATAGCATCGCATACGGGGAAAAGCACGCTTCGGGCACAATTGCAACACTTCCTACTGGTGCAACTGCTTTTCCCCCGAAAATCATGAAGTGGACGGGTTGGGACAATTTGACGTACGATAGACAGCAGGACGACACAGTACGAAGTCAAACCGGGTGCTTCCGTACCCGGTGTTCCGGGAACGAGCTGCGAGCAAACGAACAATTGAATTGCTGTCTTCCTGCTGTCCAACCCGTTGTCGCTTTTGAAGGGGTTTTTGAGTGAAGGAAAAAGAGTGTATCTACTGTCATCTGTGAAAGGCAGGACTTCCTTCACTTTGAACACTGACACAGAGAATGTCAAATTTGACCTTTAACGACATAATTGATCCTCAAAATTAAAGGCTTTTTAATATCGTGATGCAATAGCTTTCAAGGATGTTGAGATCATTGCTTAATCCCATCAATTGAACGGGTAGGTAGTCCCAAGGAGTCACACTTCCGGGAGTGAAAATTATGTTCCAATTCAACCAATAACCTACCTACTCAGAGCCGTCTGTCGACCTCCACTATTGACTGACATCAGCCGCATGGTGATGGTGACAGGAAAGCATTTCTACGTCCGTTTAGCATTCCGAACGTGTAGGTGACGCTCCGACATCTCCCAGTATCTGTGGCATTTCCCCACGTGTCACGCACATCACCCACTTGAGCAGGATGGCGCAAAATACCAACACAACCCCACCCCCCCTCCCTGAATTAGTCACTCAAGCGCGGGGAGAAGATGAAACCGGAGACTTTTACTGCGTCACGTACAGGACCACGTGGCATTCGGTGGTTCGGATGGTGAATGGCAGGTTCTACGGCACCGTGGAAGCATTCCTTCAAGGTGTTTTTGATGTGTTGATGTGTTCGGGCTGGCGTTGGATAGCGCAATCCATATTTTATTTCTTCGCACGTCGTGCACCGGTGTGAAGAAGACACGCGAGACCACGCGAGACGTCAATCAACCAGACGGACCCCGGAAATGACACGCACCGCGAACCGAATCCCGTAATGGCGCGCGGTGAACAGGCTCCGAGAACACGAGACACAATTGGACGCGTGAAACGCGTGTGCTCTACAAAGGTGACCTGCTTTTTTTGTTTTATTTCGGCAGGGGTTGCCCTTTCCTTGCTGTCATTTCTGCAACATATTGCAGTTCGGGAAAGGTGTTCCGCAAGACAAATGCGTGATGCTGCGTAAGACTTCATGAAATATCGCGTGAACGCTGTTGTTAGTGACGTTTATTTTTCAGGGAAAGTCACTCACCGCCGCCGTCAGGATAGCTCGAAAGTGGAATGACCTCACGAGAGTCCTGGTGGCATTTGCCAACTGTAAAACAATAACGTGCGTTCGCTTCTTGGCACACAGCAGACGCTTCTTCCTCCATCCCTCACGCGTACTCGCGGCCCAAAAGACGGAACACCCAATACCAGGGCGTCAGGTGCGATCTGATGACTGGCTGAGTGACAGGCTAGTGTTTTTTCGGTACCAACCGTGAAGGAAAAACTGTACCACTGCCACAGTGACAACACCGACCCCGGGCATGCCAACCAGCAATGGAAAGATATTAAATTTACCTTCACGTCATCGACCGCGGACTCCTTCCTTCCGCGGTGTAAGATGCAGTAAGACGTATCGTCGTAAATTCCACCTTTTCCACCATGTTTCTTCCCTCCCCTGCATGTACGTGTATGACACCTTCTCACGTGCGCATGGTGTGGAGGGGAGGAGGGTGGACGGTGCAAAAGGGCAAAAAAGAAATAATCAATTTAAACGCCACCCAAGTACGCACACCCGAAAACGTTGCGGCGAAAACCTGAGGACGTCATGCTGGTGACAGAGTGACGCGCAATATGAAAATTTCTTAGCGCAAAACAGGCAGCAGCACGTTTCGGTACCCAGGGTAGCTGCGGTAGATACTAACCATCTAGTACACGCTGCCAAGTGTCGTGACGTCGTTATGGTGATTGGGCCGGTTAGGGACCGGACGGTGCTAACGGTGCGTGGAACGATTTAATTACACGTCGCTTTGGCAAGCGACCGGCATTAGCCTACTTGACGTAATAGAACGAACGAGATCGCAGGATGGCGATCATGAGTGATTTTTGTAGAATGTTTGCGGTTTCATTCACAGTTTTAATCGACGTTGGGAGCTCATCGCAATGAATTGACGCACTATGGGGTGCATTTGTTTGAATGACCCAAATCGTTCGGACGAGCTACATTGTTTCTTACCGTGAAATGAAGAAACATTTGTGCAATTCAATTCTTAAAGTCTGTTTCTTTCTTCCAATGAATGAATTCCGTCCAAAGTACATTTGATTGGGCAAGCTTTTAGGCCTTCCTTAATTCATTCGGATTTAAATTTATAGCACACAGCTTCGTCTCAATCTCAATCAACCTTAAATAAATTGAATGCAAAATCCTCACAAACTTCAAGCTCATACATTCATCTCGTTTGCTTCTTCAACACCGAGCAAATTACACTTCAACGTGATTCACACGCAAACAGACAGTCAGTACCTTCAGCCCACATTGACATATCGATTTTTGCGGCTCCTTCTGCACCGCGAACTGCGGTGTGTGGATCTCCCCCAAACAAACCAAAAAAAAAACGCGTTCTTGCTTAAGAAAACCATCCAGTGGCGGTAAACAATCGTGGGCACTCACCCTTGCCAGGAACACGCGGATTGATTTCCTCGTTGTGATAGAGCAAAACGGGGAGAGAGGGAATTTTCACGAACGCCCTTACAAACAACGTCGCACTGGCGTGCAAACAAAAGCCATTCATAGCTCTCGGTCTCTGTAAGGGTTCAGCGCGATTCCTGATTGTGCCGCCCGGCCCGGCGCGTTTTGCTGGCAATTTCAATTACGCCCGTGATTATTTCACTCCATAAAGTTGAACCCTGGGCGGCCATGATGGCACGAGCGCACCCAGAACAAGCCCGTCAAGAGCCCGCGGGATTCATATTTTCTTTCGCTTACTCATCCGTATTTAATCATCTCTCGTCTTGCCAGCATCTTGGCTGCGACCTCTTAAGCCCGGAGGCAAGAGAGGGAAGAGGGTTTTGGCGGGTTCAGGGGGGTTACGGTTTACTTCCCGTTCGCACCGCAGAACGATTTCGATTCCCTTTCGCGTGGATCGATGCGCGTGACATAAGGAATATTGTAGAGTATGGCACCCGGAAGGCTCACAGTTGGAAGCAGCAGCAGCAGCAGCAGTAAATTCCGATGCTGGTTGAAAAGTTAACACAGCAAAGCGAAAAGGCATAAACTTCAATTTCGGCGCTTTAAATAGATCCACCAGAGACATTCCACAATGCCATTTTGATGCTTATTTTACGCATGACGTAATTACTGTTGTCTATGTTAGACCGGATAGTCTCGAAGTTCTATAATAGGAATCTAGTCTCTTCTGGAATAAAAGTTTGATGATGACGCTCGATTGAATGCCACAAACATCTATGAATAGAACGTGAAACAATACTCCCGCAGAGTGGGTCAATATTCCAAGAAAATTAATACTTCAAAATAGGTCAGAAGCTTCGAAATTGTAGTCCTTGTGTTTTGCACCGTCTCCCACAGCAACTGAAAAGCTCTCCACCGGAAAAAGGGCAAACCATTCCTCTATTTAATTGCTAGTTGAAGCGTCCAGCAAAAGCGCACGATATTCGATCAAAACCTCATGTGCTATCGATCTGTTGCTTGTTTCCTTCCTTTTTTGCCATCTACATACCCACTCGAACGAATGTTTTTTAGGGGCACACTCACACACAAACACAGCCTCCGATCGAGTTGCTGCCCCTCTTGAACCCACGTAATGGAAACCTCACCCAAAGGGCTTTCCCCCCCGGACCGGAAAAGCTGCGGTGCGGAGGAAAGCGCAAGCGAAACCAACCGTCAATCAGAATCATTTTTCATCCTTGATTGCATCCCGGCCGTCCTCCATCGGGTGATTTTTGTTTGGGCACAAAAGTTCAAGTTGATCCCTCTAGGCGGTGGGCGTTTGGTGGGACGGATGAACTTGCTCTTACATCACTACGGTTGGTGTGGTCGAAGGTCGAACAAGCCATGCGGGAGAAGCCATAAATGTAGGTTACGAAACCATCACGAGCAGAAGTGATCGGTAAAGGAAGAAAAGAAAAACGACCGTAGAAGGTAGAAAAAAAACTAACTACTCAGGAAAGCCTTCTCAAATGACGAAGGAGTTACACATCGATTCACTTTGCTTTTTCGCTCGGTTTTTTTCTCCTCCATTTGTGTGGGCGGCACTCAATCGAAATCGTTGCTGTCAAATCTTGTCCCGTCGTTAAAACTTATCTTTGGCGTTTCCTGCTACGACTACAATCGATGTATGTGAGTGTGTGTGTATTTCCTTTCATTTTCACCATTGAAATTCCTTGTGTTTGGTGAACGTAGTGGTGAATATGGTGCTAAGGATCCTGCAACAAAAAACTCTCTCATAAGAGGATATATTGTGAGTCGATTGGAACTTTCGCAGCAACGTCTTACTTTTTTCCGGGATATTATATCAATCTACCCACACACACACACACACACCGGCTGCCACAACCCTTCCTCCTCTCTCTCTGCCTTTTCTGGCTATTTCTGGCCACCCGGCTCGACCTTGTACCTCGATGGTCTCGGCCAAAAATCGTCATCATCCTTCAGCTGTCGAAGAAGCAGCAGAAGAAAGGCAAAAATCTCATATTCTCATCCACCTTCGGACTTTCCAAACGGATTTTATTTTGCTCTCTCTCGCTCAAGAACACAATTTTCCACTGACTTGGCACCACTCCGGTGCCGCACAGACACGGGTGGCAGAAATCCGATTACCACCACCCGAAAACCTGATTTGTCCTCGACCTCCGCTGAACTTGCTGGACCGTTCCGTCGTTCCGTTTTTGTTCCCCGCCAGGAACCAGGATACGTTCTGCAGCCGTGCACGACGCCGAGAATGGAACGGAGTTCCGTTTCCCGGATTTACCATTCCCCCATTCCCCTCGTAGTCTTTGACGCTTCGTCGGCTCATTTTGCTTGGATGACGACTCCCGCTCGGCTTGAAGAAGGACATACCACTATCTTTCCCGCGGGCCGTTCCGTAATCGATTTGCTCGCCAAACGGGGCACGGGTACGCCTCCAACTTTCGCTTGTAACGACTTCAGGCTTCAGTTGATTCCAGTTTTACCGTCCTCGCGTGCCTGACCGTCCGGCTGCGATGAGGGGGCTCATCGGTCGTTATCTAGCGGCGTCCCGCAACGATCTAACCATGCCCGAAAATTGACAGTAATACCTTAGCGCTGGGACGCTAACGATGCTGGGAGCTTTTTGGTTGCTTTATTGCAGGCGGATAGAAATCGTTAGCTCTCAGGCTGAGATGAAAGCATCACCCTCTGCTTTCAACCGCTTCATGCAAGGCCCTGTGTGTGTCTTCTTCGACCGCAACCAAAAGGGATGATATAATCCAATTTCAAAATAAAGAATTATGGTCGCATTTATAATCCATTCGCTGTGCGGGGAGAATCAGCGCGGATTCTCTGGCGCAGATTTGTTCGCTGGTCAGTTATAAAAGGATTTTCCAACCCGGAAATGGAAGGCAAACTTTCAATAACGATCATCTCGATTGCAATCTATGCGAACACTTTGCTTCAATTTAAGCGTAATTGTAAAAGCAATGTACCAGGAATTACATTACGTTAAACGATGACTTTATCTCCTTCTTGGAATGTGCTTGGGACCTTGCTGCAGACAGAGAAGCTGTAATTATTGATGAGAGAAGCGATACATATCGGTAAATTCTTGGAAATAGAAGTTGATCAGGCTCTACTTGAGCACTTCAATCTGACATAATAAACCCGTAAAGGGGTCTTCGGAACATATTTTCGTTAAACAAAGGGCTTCAACGTGTGCAAATATCGCCCTTTCAACGCTTCTTTGAACTTTGAATAAATGCTTAACAAGCTAAAATCCTAAAATCCCCTCAAGGAAGCAAACTTTCTTCACGCTTACGACTTGCTTCACATGCCAGCACGTGAACAACTTTCCACGCTACGACTTCGGCGCCACCACCAAATCACTGCTCAACAAGCGTTAAGCTTTCCAGCAAGCAATTGAATATGCATTACCAAGGCTCCAAACCGCTCACTTGCCATCCTTTACAAGGGAAAAGCAAGCTGTACCAAACAAACCTCAGAGATGGCTAGAAACTGCAACGCCACACAGTAACTGTAACTGTTTGGCAGAGAACCCTTTTGCAACACGGGAAAGGAGCAAATCAAAGTTTTAACCAAATCAAACAGTGCAACTATTTCCCCGTGCACACACAAACACACAGACAGAGCCGAAAACCGCTCCGGTGGCGCATTCAAGGCGAAAGGATTTTGCAGATATATATCGGTACTAGAGAGCAGCATTTGCTGAATGATGATGATTTGAATGTGAAGTTCAGCTCCACGTCGCACCGAGTAAGTCGAACTTCGGAGAAAAGCGAAACCTACCGTTGGGCTAGAGGAACTTGCTGCTTCCAAGTTCCATACCTTTTCTGGGATGCAGATATTTCTGGAAGGGCAAAGGGGAATGACGGTACAACTGCTCCAGGAATCTTTCTTTGCTATTTCTGCACCGTAGAGCACCGTAAGGCATGATCTACCAGTGCCCGGTTACGGTTGCTTCCCCCGAACGGCTGCAAAACAACGAGCCAGACGAACAAGGAGTAAACTCAGGGAAAAAGGGTTTTTTGGCTGCGACTGCTGAATTTCAGTTTTGCTACTTACACACACACACAGACACACAGCATCACAAAGAGACCAACCTGAAGCTGAAGGCGCTGAAGAATTGAGGACTTAAATACATACTTACAATGTTACGCCCGAACGACTTCCCTGAATTCGGTAAATTAAATTTCAAACCAACCAACTTCGGAGCACCGCACGAAAGCACTGTCGCACCTTCCCGCCCGGTTTTCGGGGCCACAACCTTTGCAAGCGTGGCCGTGGCTCAAAGGTTCCCCGGGGGTGGTTGCGGGTGTGTGCGTTCAAAAACGATGCGAACACTAACAAACTCCGGAAGCTCCGATTCCAAAGCGAAAACGATTTGACAGGAACCTTCAGCTACTCAGGAACCCTTTCGCTTTGCACCAGTACACCAGAAAGGGGAGGTTGATAATTTAAATGTCCCTCCCACCTTGCTCCAAGAAAGACCGTCGCTTCCGAAGATTTCAGCAAGGACAGTTTCCTGGAATAACGCCAACACGAAACGCAACATCCTGGAATGTTTTTCTTTCCGGCCCACTTTAAACACCCTCCCCGTGTGGACAGGCGCCGGCTAGAAAGGGGAAATTCTAGCTTACACATTTTTTCCTGAACCTTTCCTCCCAACTCCCCATTCTCTCCCTCCCTCTCCTTCTTCAACCCTGCTGACAAGATGCCGATGGGTTCTGGAGAAAGATTCTTTAACCGTCTTTCCGAAGTCGTTTTTCGGGAAGCAATTGATCCCCTTTACGGCATTTCCACCGTCCCGACATTGGATCCGTGTCCTTTTATCGCAACCGTGGGTGGGGTGTCGTATCACCGGGAAAACCGTCAGGTAAATCGCCTCGCTCCCCCGCACACTTTCCGCGCGCTCCCTTTCCAATGGCAACAATGTGTCCAAATGTTGGATGGGCCAAAATTCGTTGTGAGTCGCGGTGGAATTTTTGGACACCGGTTTCACCTCGGCATGGATGAAAGAACCCAACATGCCAGGACACACACTGAAGTGCGGGCGGTGGGGCAAGTAATTCAATCGAAAACATGCCACAGTGAAAGGGGCTGTAATTAAAAGCCGGCGTTTCATGTCCGCGCGGCTCAGTTCGGGGCTTGGCAACTCGGCACGGGCACGGACTTACACGGCGAGGCGTACAGAACACGACCCCCACCCTGGGCGACAACCTCTTTAATCGGGCAAAGAATGCAGTGAAGCAGAATTTAATACCGTCTTCCGAGAAAAGCGGCCTACTACGTACTTACCTTCCCGATCGATACATTTGCTCCAAAACGAAGCAGTGAGGGCTTTAATGTTCTCGGGTCAGCGTCCGTCAGCTCGCTGAAGTTAATGATGCTTTGTCTCTCTTTCCGCCGGGAATTGCTTGAGTAAAGTCTTTAAACCATCGCACGGGGAGCTCAGCCGCAGTTTCATCGGGGAATAATTTAAGCATCAATTTCCCCGCCCTTCAACGTGGTGGAAATTTTTGGGAAAACTTTTTCTTTTCGCCTTTTTACTGCCCTACCTTTACCCAGGCCTAATGACGGTCTGGCGCAAACGACTGCGCAATCAAGGGACTGTCGCTTCAGTTTCACTCGAAACGGATAATTGATAATTAACAACGTCGTCCATTTGAGTTTGAACGGGACACGACCCTCCTCGGCGAACATCTTTACCCTCATTCGACCCCATTCACCGCGCGACTCCGACAGGCCGCCGGTACGAACCGAGTAAGGTACTCAATACTATATCAAACGAACATCCATTTATCTTGTCTAGCACGTCAACTTAACACCATCCGCACCTTTGCCGCAATGCTCTTCCCGCGTTTGGAATCGTTTCGCTTTCGAATCGTAACCGATCGACAGACTGCTAAACCCCTCAGCTACCTCCCAAACAGAGATAAACGTTCTGGGTCATTATGAAAAATACATTTCACTCAGCGCTCCCGGTCGGTCGGTTGATCATCGATTTTCATTCATCATTTCGCCACCCGACTTACATGCCGGGCTTTGGGGTTGGTTCTTTTTTCTCCATTTGCCCATTTTTCCCTGTGCAATGTCCTGTCGAAAGTGGGAAGTTCATGAGCGAACGAACACTGTGCAATTGTGAGTGAAAAACAGGGACATTGTGGACAAAGAACAGAATGACTCAAGTTTCCATGAAGTAATTTGTTTTTATTTTAAGCAATTTTAAGCCATTTTGTATGATTAAAAAAAGTTATAAAAGTGATTTAAGAGAAATACCATAGGTTTATAAAGTAATTAAAACAATAAACGTAATAAATCAGGTTCATTTTAACATTCACAATCGACAACAATGCCGTCTAGGGTCGTTCTGCAAGATAAATTCAAAATAATTGACAATTATTGAATATCAGTATTTAATGGATAAATAAATGAACTAAGCTTAAAACAATATGCTTAAATCAGCAACTATTGTAAGAAAAGTTTAGAATAAATTACTGCTACAAAAGTAAACATTTAAATAACACATTATAAACATTCTAGATCGTACGTTTGATCATTCTGAAAATGCCTATTTATTATTCAATAATTATAACAAAAATATATTTATTTTGAGGCCGAATTTGGAGCTATAAATTGCCAAAAATGTACCTTTCCTGAAAAAAAATACCAAAATTAAGAAAATCTTTAAAAATAGGAGCGTAAACTTTAAATTAAGCATTTAATAAATTGCCAAAAAGGATCCACAAATTTGCTCTTCTACTATTTTAATAAAAAAATCAATAATTAGTTATGTATGTAAAGTATGTAATGTTGGTATGCTCATTAAGTCAAAAACATAACATTTACTCTACCAATTCACTATTTTGACCACCCTTCAACCATAGTCCCCCGGCCACGAAGAGGGCACAGATGGTGTCGCATCAACGACTTTGTGTTAGATTGACAGTTGAAATAACACATACTTATTCAAAACCGATCCTTTAGACAGGGCCAGGCATTCCACCCGGGGGGAAGGCTGCGGAAGAGAAGGAAGCAGAATGAATTGCAGAAGGGACTGAGGGTGTTTTTCCAATTTTCCACATTGCTTTGCAGCATTGTAAGAAGAACCACCATTTTTCACCCCTCAAATACACAAACCTAGTTATGTGTGTGTGGCGCTCGGGTAACCCGAAACCCACCCCTGCCCAGTCAGTTTTGTTGTGTCCCGAACAGTTTAACACTACACTGCGGACCGGTTTGGGGGAGGTGATTTTCCCTTTTTCGAAGCGAGGCAGCGTACTTGTAAATGCGTCTCCTCCATGCGTCCCCACTCCCACACACAGGGCAGAAGAAGCCTTGTTACGGTACGGTTTTTAGTTTAAAATAGATGCACCATCCTGTCCTGTGGCTTTCCCTCTGTTTCGGTTGTGCCGGGGCTCACTATCTACAACTCGGGGGCCGATATTTTATTTAGCCTAGTTTACGCAGATTCCATGTCGTTTTGCCGACAACTGACAACCGTCGCTCCCCATCCCAGCAGCGGGTTTTTCCCAACCAACCGCACACAAACTGCGTCACGCACAGCGCACGAGGAGGGAAATACACACGGACAATTGACAGCTCTCCGCTTTCGGTAATGAATTGAGATCGATCCGTTAGTTGGAATGTTTTTTTCTCCCTTCAGCGTGAGTTATGCTGCTGAATGGGCACGAACCATGTTTATGATGTAACCGTACTTGCTTGCTCGGTCGCTCTCTGCACGTTGAATGGAAAATCAATAAATCAATTCGACGCAAATTGCGAAACCAGCCGCGCGCGCTAAGGATATTCCCGTACCGGGGCCAGCACCAGTAGCAGCGAAAAACTAAACAAAAAGAAGGAAAGCACACAGTGTAAATGAGACAAAACCCGGAAGTCCCATCCATGCCTTTGCACCGTGCCCGTGAACGTTTTCATCAGAATTCAATCAATGTCGAGCCGGCATTCCAATTCATCGCGTTCCATCGCGACGGTTTCGACCTACCGGGCGCAGAAAGTTCTTTCCCGCCTGCGTTCGCAATGGTTGCCAAACATGGCGTGCGAAACTCTCTGCGATATTGACTTTCTGTCGAACCTTTCGCAATTTCGCAGTCAGAACCTTACAAGAGCTCCGGACTTTTTGGTGCCCAGCGAAGAGCTTCCGGGCAGATGGGGAACGCTGCCGCGTACGGTTGACAAAAATGCTCCGGACCAATTACACGTTTAATTAATTAATTTTCTCTTTTCACCGACCGAATCGCGACCGGCGCGACCACGCGCGCTCGCGCCAAAGCCAGAACGGCTGCGCGCGGTTGTCGCGTGCGATTGTTCTGCGTGTTCACAGGAAGCGTCAAGTCACGCGGCACTGGTTCTGATTTGATGGGGCATGGGGCTTCTGGTAAAAATATTCTAATTAAATGGGAATCGTTGGGTGGAGCGGAAGAAAGTAAGAAACAGTGAGAAAGAAAAAAACGGCAAATAATGTTGGACATTTTTACACTCCATCAATTATCGGACGATTGCAAATAAATTTATTTATTATTTGCTGTTCAAAGGAACAAATAGCTCAAATCCTGTGAAGCGTTTATCAATTGTCAACTTGTCGATGATGCCTTTTTCTTTCCCTCCAATCTATTTGAAGTACAGCCAGTGAACCGAGCATTTAATTAATGATCAAAACATTCCACAACTTTAGTTCATTCAAGCAGAGTGACCTTTAACATTGCTTCGACTAAATTTACACACAAAAACTCAAAAATGACACTAATTAAATCGAATGCTCTTCTGTATCATTCCAGGTAGGCGACGCCCATGTGCCCAAACATACACCCTCCACCACTGGCGTGCATGTAAGTCACATAGCAAAGTGTCAAAATTGAGTCATCCGTACGTGTCATACCGTACGGCAAAATGGAAGCCACAACAACCCCACGTGTAACCATTTAGCCTAAATCTAGTCATCACTGGAGGGCGCACGGAGACAACCCCGGAAGGAATAAGCTATACTTCAGCCGAAACGTTCCCGTTGTTTCGTCTCCTATTTCCCCTGGACAAAAGAAAAACACACCAACACACACACACCCCGACCACCGTTCAATCCATTAGCCCGGTCCGATCCGATCGGAACCGACCCACTGCAGAGGCTAATTATTCAGTGTCTCGTGTTACAATAAATCATAACACAGTTTTTCCCCCTTTTTCCTCGTGTTTTCTAAGGTGCAGGGGGTTGTGTGTGTGCTTGTATGTAGCGACCGACGGAATGTGCCGTACGCCGTGCGCCATCCCAAACACGGTCTGGTAACATGAGCGCCCTGCGGGTGCGATATAGACGACCGTTTTTCCTATTCGCCGGCACTTTGCTCGCTTGCTTCCGACGACGCACTTTAGCACTTCATTGGTATCGGCATGTTGACACATACGGTCGAGAGGCGACGCGACCAGAACGAGGGTCTGCCGTCGGTAATCCCAGCGAGGAGTGTAACCGCTCGTAAACCCGGTCTTGATGAGCCTTTCAACTTGAGAACATTCATTATCCCATTAGCCCTCCGCCGTGCGCTACGGGGCGGACCCCGGGGTTCGCAACACCGTAAGATGGTTTTATTACTTCCCATTCGAACTCCCGCACGACGTGGGCACTCCTTTACCCCGGCGATAGTTTACCCCCGGGGTTGAAGGGAGTAATAAACCAAAGCATTGAACGTTTTTTGGGAAAAACCCCTTTTTGCCGCGCGATGATCCTCTCAGCAGCTTTACTACAGCGGATCCTTTCCTGTGAAAAGCTGTTAAATCCTCCACCTTCGCTGGGTCTGGGGTGTCCCTTTCTGGTGAGGTTTAACCAGGAAGTAAAATAAGAAGCATCCCGTGTGTCCGGGATGAAAATTAAGTAAAATATTTTGACAAAACCAACACAACCTTCCGCACAACCTGCAGCTATTTGTCGAACACTGGGTTTGTTTGTACTTCCCCTTGTAGCACTTCTCGACGGGCCGCCCGGTCGGAACTGCTCTAAAAGCTCGATCGATGAAGCAAACCGGTACACTAAATAAACCTTTCGGAAAAGTTCCCCCCGGGTAATCCCCATCCCCAGCAACTATTTCCCCCCTTGGGGAAAAACTAACAAGCCGATAACGAACGTACCGGGCAAAAAAACAACAACAAACGATTTGTAAACTACCGTGTACTTCCTCTAGTGAAGGTTTCATCTGCAGTCAGTTTGGCCGCACTCACACACACACACACACTGTCCCACTGGTGGTGCATGAGGGGCTCCGTCGGAAGCAAAGTAAACCTTGTCGTGCGGTTTTGGGCAAAAAGTTAGGAATGGACGTCCGATCCGATAGTTTGGATAGTTACCGCAAATATTTAACCGGTCGTATTTTATTACCGACAAAATCTAGGGTACCGACCAGGGGCATCTTCCCAGCATTTTGAGCGGTCCTGTCGACGTTGGACGTTGCGGGAAATTGAAGACTGCGCAAGGTTGCACGGATGAGTGGAATGTGTTAAATGTAGAAAAATTGGAGCATTTTACTAAAAGTTTTAATTATCGGCGTTAGAATTAATTGCTACATTTTCGAACACAACCCCAAGACTTGTTTTTTGATGATTGTGGTCCCTTACAAATAAGAAAGTGTTGAAATGTAGCCGAAGAAAAATGAGCCTTACCGTCGTATTTGTTAACTGGGTTAATTCGTTAACATGAGGTCATTCATAAAAAAAAACAACACCAGCAGCATGGGCAGCAGAAACAACAGTGACACAAAACCAGAGCAAGCAAGGACCAACTTGACACAATTTGTCTTCCACGGATTACACTACATCTTTGCCGGCACTGTCGGGGGCCTAACCTAACTGCATTTTTTATCACGCAGTACAGGCAAGCCCCTCGGTGTTTCTCTCGGTTTCCATGTTTTTCCCTTTTTGCGCCCGCGAACATAAATCTTAACCATGCCGTCTGTCGGCTCTAGCTGAACATGCCGAAACCCGGCACATCCTCCACAAAATCCCACCATCCCAACACTCGACCGCGTCCGATATTTGACACCTCGACCCTCACTCACACACACTCACACATACTGTTTGACGCACAACGCATCAACGCCTGCTGGGAGATGATTCGTTTCCATGGGAAAAACCGGAGCATCAACACACACACACGGTTGAGTTCAAACGGAAGCTTCGGGTTGTGCGAAAACAAACCCGAAAAACTACACCCGACTCCGCCGGTTTTGGGCACGTACGAATGCCCGAGACGAGTCGCGATCATGTAAAAACAAAATCCCTCATAAATAGGGGCCTCTGCGTTTCCAGTGAGTTGCTGATAGTCTGGACTGGAAAAGTGATGCTGTGATGCGGTAATAAAACTAGCGTAATGGACACGTTTTGGGCTTGCGGGACCGGAATTACGATGCGTCCGTTGTGCGACGACGTGTCGCAGCGGGCACCGTGAGCGAATGATGGAATCAAGATGGTTTGGTGGAGGATAAGCTGAAAGGATGAACATATTTTCACACGTCGTCTATGATTGTGTATGTGGAAGGTGAGGATGAGCCGTTGTAATTGGCAACACGTCTAGAATAGGAAATGTGTGGGATACTTCACGAAAATTGGAAGAATATTGGGGGTTTCTTCAATTTATTGGGGAAAAGTAAACCAAGAGTACATACAATCAAACCATCCAATATTTGGTGGGAACATAACTGAATTCTTCTGAGAAAACAAAGGATTTGTGATACACAGACGATTGAACATATCAAAAAGAACCAACAGAACTGAAATAAACGTTACTGAAGTAACAAAAAAATGAAAAAAATCCTGAAGGTTTCTTGGAATTAGCCAGTTAAATCTAAACACTTATTAGGTATTGATATTAAAAGGTTCTTCTTAAGCAATAACTCAAGATTTGTAAGTTCCTGAGGTACCTAGACAAGCTACAAAACAGTCAAATGATGGTCTTTTGAGATGTCTGGAAGATCTTCTCCAAATGCTTGTGTTCTGAGACTCCTGAGAATAAAAATCATAGTTTCTAGAGTTAAAAAACACACACATTTTCCCCTATCAGGATAACAAGACTTCCTCAACATACCAACTCAAGTTATCTGAGAGTGCAGACGCTTTGACTATCTATATAAACAAATGATTGTTCAAGGGACCCTATTCTCCTAAAACCTACTACTAATACCATTATACCAATCAAACAATTTCACTTTTTTACGAATTTGTCACTCTCTCCCCCTTTTGCCTTATCAATCCATCACAATTCACCGCCACTTGTACAAAAGTTCAACGTACCCATCATCCTCCTCTCGGCTATTGCCTACCGTGACCGTAAGACGGCGGCTTTTATTTTAAAGTTATTTTATTACTCCAACTTCGTCCCGACGCGCCCGTCAAAAGCGCATAAATCAAATTTAATATCTTAATACGTTTTGGTGGAAAACCACCAACCCCTCTCCCACTCGGCCTCTTGACATGACTGCTCCATTCATGTGGATGCTATTTTTCACACCGTGTTACCAGTCTAGCGTAACGCCGTAAGTCAAGTGGCGGAGTGGAGAAAGAGAGACAGAGAGAACATTGCCTCGCGTTGACTTCATTTTCCTGGAACCCGCGAAACAAAACCCCCCATGCGGTTCCGCATGCATAGCAATTGTGCGCGTCTGTGACTGTGAACAGTATGGAGACACTCTTGCAAAACGGCCTCCCCCTTTCCTGTTAGATTTTGAGTCGGTCGGAACAAATGAGCACGACTCCCGCCCGCGGAAAACCCCGGCGAAACCCCTCAAGAACACTCATCTGGTTTTGATAATCCGTCGTTTTTCCTGTGTACTCTTTTTGTCCTTCCCGCTAAGAGTGGAATGTGGCAACGAAAAACGGGGGTTTTCTTTAATGAAGAGCAGCAGCAGTGATGGCAAACGGCCTCCAGAAAGCCATGGGCGATGTCCCACAGCATCCCAAGGGGATGAGAGTGCGGGCCCTGAGCCCGGGTTGTGCCCGGAGTGAAAGTGGAAGCCAACGCTTTCCCATTAAACTCGATTAGAGAGTTTTCGGGGTGACTTTCGTCCGCACCACGCAGACCCAACCGCACCGCATATGCAGACTTTTCGTACGCAAGTCCCAGCCGGCAAACGCAGGCAAACGCACCAGCTACACAACACAACGAGGACGATAAATTGCTTATTTATGCCACACACACCACAAATTTCCCCGCTCCAGGAAAAGTTTGGGATGGGGGTTCGGTTTTGTTTTCGGGCGAACATGTCAACCCAAATGCCACAGAAAAACGGGAAGACCCAGTCTCAAAGTGCGGGAAGCAGCAGCACCGCCAAACACCACAGAAACGACGAACGGGGATGGAAGCTGCCGGAAGGAAAAACACAAAAGCCCACCACATTAGCCCTTGCTCCTCGAGCAGGCGTACCAAAAAACAAGCCACCAGTTTTCCCTGTCCCCAAAACGGAGAACTGACACATATGATAAAGATGAAAAATTATTGTTTTTAATCGTCGTTTTGCCGTTGTTAGGAGCCGTTAGAGGACTTCAGTGACGAGAGGACAACGTGGGACTTTTTTGCGGAGTCGCCTATCACAAGCACGTGTGTTTTGGGGATCTGATATAATTAAAATGATAACAATGTGCCTAGCTTTTTTCCCCTCTTCACTGAACGTCTAGAAAGTGATACACACTAGACACTAGCGGGGATGAGCACAGGAGGTTTATTTTTGAGGGAAAATTTTACCCAATTTTCATCGTTGCAGTAGCAAAAACTTTCCCTTGCCGAGGACGTGTATCCACGTCCGAGCAGGCTGCGGAAAGAGAAACGGATGTGTACCATGAGATGGTGAAGTCTATTGCACAGCACCGGCTCCTTCGATCCCGGGGAAACCGGAAGGATGTGTGTGAGTGTTTGTATGGTTAGTTTTGCTGTCAGCTCGCTCTTCCGTGGGTTGTTTGAAGAGAATTTTGAGAATTTCATTAAAAACACAAAACATGATGGGACGCTCGGGATGGGAAAACTATAACAACAGTGCGGCACAGTGCACAAATTGAAAGGTAATTTTCTTCTCAACCGGACCCCAAACGCCCAACGGGCACGTTGAATGGGTTGATATTAAAGAATCAATTATTTCCCCGCAAAAAGACCCTTTCTGCTTTACAAAGAACGCATCATTTGTCACACACTGTACAGCCACAAAAGCTAGTGAAGCGCATTAATTCAAACGATAAACCGATCTAATGAAGGTTTACGGACATGCTGGAACAGAAAGCACTCTCCGACCTTTGCAACGGATGAAGGAAACAACTCAATAGCTACGCACGTAACGGCGCAGGGCCCGCATCGTGCTGTGGTGGTGGTGGTTTTTTCCCAAGCAAAAGTTGCCAAAAGTTGGCCCAGCCCGGGCTGTGGTAAGTGAGGCGGGAAAAATTGACTCAATCTTCTGTCAGCTGCAGACGTTCGACATCACTGCCGCTGCTGCTGCTGCCTCCCCCAAATTATGTTCCCTTCCAAGTTGACTGGTGGGATATTCGAACTACCTCCGGAACGTGTGAGTGTGTGTGTACCTTTTTCCTTCGTGTGACAAAGATTTCCATGGGTCCGGTGGATGTGTGTGTGTGTGGTGCGTTGAGAGTGACAAGTTAATTAGTGGTCCCGGTTACCGGGCTGGCGGCGCGAACGCGCTGGAACATATCAATTCATTAACGAATTTTCTTGCAACATCTCCCTATCCTCCCAAGACGCCCAACCTAATTGGTATCGATCTTCGGACCCAGCTTGAATGCTTTTGATGACGGCTGCGTGACGTCGCAGTGAAGGTTCTTGCGTCAGGGTTCGACCGTTGCTAAGGTTACCCCAAGCCCAGCCGACCGACAGACAGAGGAAAACTAATATGAAACCAAAACTTCAACGTCGCGAAACTAACAGGCGAATGACGCTATTTTAGGTCAACTGTGGCATAGATGTCACAGATTTCTTGTTTGTTTTTATAATTATTTTTTTTTTGTATTTTTATTAACACATTCTGGCACAACTAAAGCATCAAATTTGCGACATCAAACAGCTTCGCTTAACATCTGTGTAGAAAATTAAAAGCGACAACGACAAACGCCTTCGCCACGGCGGAAATCATTCCACATATTACAGATTAGCTTTGCTACACACTGCTTTCTGTCTCTCTCTCTCTCTCTCTCTCACTCTACCACCCTTCCGAGAGTGTTAAACCCTTTAATCTTTTAAAATTCTTTCCCCACTGACATACACAACCTCGCCCGTCACAAACTGTCACATTAAATGCAACGCTTGCACCCACTCCCTGGTGCCTGGCGTTTTGCGCGCCCCGTCGTTACCCATCACGTCACGCAACGCTGGCGCAAAACTGACACACACACACAAACACATACACGCGCGCCCGACAGAGGATGAGCTGCGAAAGGATGAAACAATCGTCCTACTTGCGTCTAAAAAATGGTTGCCACTGGGCCACTACTACGGTGGTCCTTTGCCTTGCGTTATTTATTCAACTCTCGCGTGCACTGCAGCGGACAGGGGCTGGGGTGGCCACATTAGCACTGGCCATATTAACACCCATACGCCCACCCACCTAGGGACGCACGCAAACGCTACGCAGCAGATACATTTAAAAACACATACACACACACAGAGGAAACCCCACCACCAGACCAAATGAACTGAGCAAATAAGGTTCCCGCCGACGCACACGCGGCTAACTTGTGGAGTTGATTTAATAGGCAACATATGCGCTACCTATTAGCTAATTTGTTTTGTCTTGTTTACCCGTCAGACGATTTGCTGCTGCTGCTGCTTTTTTCGCGGTTTGCATGTTTTTTTCCTCCGTCACATTTTTACCGCCGAATCTGCCAAGAGCAGACCCAAAACGGAACAACAACAACCAAAAAAATGGCTGGTATGAAATCATCTAACACACACGATGCGATGGTCTCTTGGTCGCCCCAGCCCAACCCATCAAGACGAATCGACCGCGAAATACGTAAAAACCCACCACCACAACCACCATCATCATCATCGTTGTTGCCGTCGTCTTCATCATGGGCAAAACATATTTATGCATCATTTGTTTTTTTTCTGTTTCTTTCTTTCTTTTCCTCCTTATTTCAACCAACTCTCCTTTCCATATGGCGTGAGAGGGTCTTGGAAGGTTTTCCGCCGCATGTGCTGCGCCGCTGACTCTCCGTGTGTCTGTGTGGAAAACAAAATTTGTTGTTAAGGAATGAATTATGACCCCGAAACAGCGCTCGCAGGCGCGGGTTTTGGAAAACTGGCGGCGGTTGGCAGCTCCGGCACCAGCTGCTCGTAACTCAGGCGAAACGACCAAAACCGGGCGTGCCACACCGAGACACCCGAAAATAAAAGCCACACACGGCATGAACAAAACGATGCCCCATTGGTGGCCTAGAAAATTTGATCCGTCTCCGGTGGCGGTTGTGGGCTTCCTGCCCGGTGTGGCCTTACTTTCCCTCTCTTTGTTTTTTGTTGGTATTCCACCGAGGACCCTGCTTACATCTCGGGTCACGTTCTTCATCAACATTCCTTGGCGGGAGGTGACCAAGGCGATGAGTGGTATGTTTTTTTTCGCTTCCGATGCCTTCCCGGACCGAGCCTTTGCGCCCGGTGGTGGCCCCTTTTGTGAGAGACCTTGACAGACCCACCTTTGGCGATAGAGTTTGACTACATGGCACTGGTGAGCAAACCTCCCCTGATCCGGGTCGGTGCATGAGTGATGGGCGTAGATGCTTTTTTTACACATTGACCGAAGCAGGCGTTGTTTGAAGTGACCTTTTCCTTTCAGATGGTTGTCACATGCTGCTATTGCTGGTGGTGGTGGTGGTGGTTGTAAAATATTTATAGTTTTGATAGATTGGACCGATGATAGCTGGCAGGATGTTTGGGATATAGGAGGGTCAGCCCAGTACGATGAGCGAGGGTAGGTCGTTGATTGAATGATAAATTTGTCCACAAATTAGCAATGATTGTGTGTGTGTTTTTGCCTGGTGACATTGATACGAATTGAGTGACCGGGTACCAGGTTACACCTGTTGATAAATGAGCTACAAATTGCTTGAATCTAGGTGACAAGCCTTTGTTTTCTAAACGATCGCACTATTTATAACCTTAATAGAAGTTTATCTATCACGAATCGGACTACAAAATACATATAAGATGGAATCTTTATAAGCAAATTTAGCTATTATTCCCATCATTATCAAGATTTCTTATAAGCTATCGCAAGATGTACAACGTTTAACAATATTTTTGTAACATTAATGAGAGTTCAATATAGCAGATATTGTAGACAGTAAACATGCCAAACATTTTTGTGATTATGGTCCTGTTTTCATGTTAAGAATGGGTCTTAAAGGCAGTATTCTTTTACAAATAAAATAGCAAATCACAGTTTACGATCACAAATATTCGAGTCTATTTCAGCCAGCATATAACATAACAATATTATCAATTGTATTCTGTATTGCATAACATTTCGGACAGAATTCAATCGCAATATCACAAAAGGGACAAGCAATTTCACAAATTAAGTATTACAGCCTGAACAAAGTATTCGACAGCCTCTGAGTTATTGGGGCCCTTTCCGTTTTAAGCTGGTAGGCTGAAATTTCAGCCTGTTAGCTGTTTGCATTGTATAGCAGATTTCGAGCAGCTATCAAAGTGAGTATAATATACAAGTGGGCTTATCCCAAGGTGTATGAATTTAGAAGGCTGATTTTTATCGCTTCTCATTCTGAATGAAGATTTTAAGAGTGTTTTGTGTATTCGTCAAGCCTCCAGAAAGCTTGTTTGAACAAAAGCTTTCACCCTTCTTCTTCTTTGGCTCAACAACCGATGTTGGCCAAGGCCTGCCTGTACCCACTTGTGGGCTTGGCTTTCAGTGACTAATTGATTACCCCCCCCCCCCCCCCATTGCAGGATAGTCAGTCCTACGTATGGCGGCGGTCTATTTGGGGATTGAACCCATGACGGGCATGTTGTTAAGTCGTACGAGTTGACGACTGTACTACGAGACCGGCTAAAGCTTTCACCCATCCTGTCAAAAAGTGATGTTAAAATTTGGTTATAAAAACATGTTATGACCACCTCGACTACATACACTTTGATTCTGGATTCCACCACGTGATCTCTTTAATGCACCTTGGGATAAATGTAAACAACACCGTGTTTTCGAGCAGGTACTCGAATCTAATTCTAGCTTTTAGGCTAGAATAATTTAGACTGAAAATTGCAGGCTAGTTTTTTTGTGCGGTTTTGTATGGAGTGTTTACATTATTTCAGCCTCCAACTGTCAAACTCCATACAAAAAACTAACCAGAATCGTGAAGGGCCCCATTGACAGTTTGGTGGGTTATTTCTTTGCTATTTAAATAATTTTTAGAAATCAAATGCTACCTTATTACTTCATGTTCAAAATAACAAATCAAATAAAAGACTCACAAATATCCGTCTGCTCTATTAAAAATATTCAAAAGATTCTCCACAACTGCATGTTGCAAAACAGTATGCAGATATTAATAATATTAAGCGGGCAAGTTGTTGAAATGTCAACAAAATAATACTAAAAACATCTCAAAAACGTGTTTTTCTTGTAAGAAACGTTGTCAGTCTTGCGAAATCAGCTTAGAAATGCTGTGTGAAATAAAATGAAGTTATAATTGCAAGAGTTATGAAGCTGTCACTACAGCAACAACAGCACTAACCATCTCGTTCAACAGCCTTGAATAATTGCTTTCTGCTTTCTGCAAAAGGTCAACGAAGATTGGCGTTCAAAATAATTGCTCACAGTCATAGTCAAAACAGAGGCAAAAAGCAAACAAGATACCGGCAAGGGAAAATGTCTCTAGAGACCACTGCACCATCAACCAACCATTCACACACACACAGCAACAGATGCACTTCTTCGCAGTCCCGATCAACCTGCAGTATGTTTTTGGCACGTAGTTTCATGTCATTCGTCTAGCGCCCGGCGTTTTTTTTTGTTGTTCCTATCCGTTTCTATCGGTTCCTTTTCCCGGTTCTCGTAGTCGTACTTCCCGATCAATCATTCATCCATTGCGGTATGTCTATAGAAGCGACTGACGGTCTCCATACCGCCCGTCTTCTTTTGCCATCGAACGGTTGGGCCAACCGTTATGATGTCTTACTTACGAGCACGATAGATTGCGTTCCTTCACGACCAGCGGAGTAAAACCAAAATAGCTCGCATACCGCCCGTAACAGAAATGCGCATGGGAGCTCGTTTTTCCACGCCTTTTCCACTGTTCTCTTTCCCCCACTTCGTCAACCGAAGCGCTCTCGGCGGACCAAATGTTAGGTGTCACCGAAAAGTCGGAAAATATTTATTTTTCTCACCCGACAGCAACTGACTCTGCTCGGTTTCGGAGGCTATGGGGAGACCACGCAAGGGCGTGGTAGCGTCTTCAAGTGCGGGGAACAAGAGCGTGTTGGGATGTCGACACGCCAAAGAAAATAGAGAGTTCCTGAGCGATGTCAGTTTGGTTGTTTCTGCCCGCCGCTGTTGTCGTTTTGCTTTGTTGACTAGAGGCAGCCCTGGACGACAAACGAAGATTAGAGGCGTTGTTTTCAAAACAGCAGTACCGCAGCAAATCAAACCATTTCGTAGGCGGACCAGCCGTTCGGAAGAACGTTGATTTTTGGTAGAAAAATGTTGTTTTGAAACGCATCTCCGAAACACCGAACAACAAGCGGGAATGCTTCCGATGCTGTTATTGAAACAGTTGTTGAAACAGCGTGAATAAATGTCGCGGCGAGGGTTTTGTGTAACCCAGGTTTGAGGTTGTTTTCTTGGTTTTAGTATTCATTGTGGAAGAAACAGTAGCAAGTGGTGGGACTTGCGCACGAAAGTGGTTCTTAGTAATTAAAATACTTTACAACAAAACGCACACACACACAACTCGGCACACAGCGCAGTTTCTATCACTTGTTTTACACAACCGCTTTGCAAAGAAGACAAACACAAATTTGGGAATGATTTTCCACATCACCGTCCCCCGCGAGTGTAACTTTTAATTTATTCCGCAACTTATTACCACAGTGCGCACCCGGCTGTGCGCCACGTGGTCTGCCCGAGCTGGTCTGGTTAGCTTGTTGCAAGTGCTTGTGCAGTGCAACTCCAGCAGAACTGCAGACGCCAGACTCACTGCCTCGCTGCCCCAAAAAACCCGGGGCGAGTTTTGCCACAAACCACTTAGCAAAAACAACTCCGACTAAAATGTACTATTTTGCCCCGGACAGGCAAGCTGCTGTAAGTGCTTGTAATTGTTCGGTCCCGCGCGGTACAGGGACTTTGAGAGCTTTGCCAGGGAAAGCTTCCCGAACAACGCAACCCAACGCGTTTCCCTGCGGACTCTGTTTGACGAAATGCAACTTTTCCGAGCGGTTAAACAAGCGGCAAACGGGCTTGGGGGGAAGAATTGTTCGGTTAGATGGGGAGATGGGGCGTTGGAAGAGTGGCGTTTTGGTTGGCCGAATAGTAATACCGAATGCAAACCGCATCGCGTGTTGCAGTCTCACACACTCACACAGACACAAACACTCATTGTACGTTGATTATGCAAGTGTGGACCACGGGAGAGTTAAGCAGTTGTGGGTTTTGGTGTGAGCTGGGCAGACGGAGCTGCACATTAACGCTCTGGACGCTAGTTTTTGAGATGGTTTGCATGTTGGTGTCGTGTAACAGATAGCATACTGCTGCCATGGCTCGGCGGTAATGCTTCATGCTCATAATCTAGCACAGCCCCCACACCCAGCCCGTGCCATGATGCTGCTTAATTTACATCGCTACAGGACAATCTTCAATTATCCTTTAGATGCGAGCACGATTACCGCCAGTTTTTCGCTTCACGTAACGCGTGGCATGGATGGTTCGTTAAGCAGCCCCAGCCCATTCGTTGGGGTACGTGCGCCAGCTAAGTCACATAACACACCAACAATGCACACACAGCAAAAGGCACGTGCAGGCACAGTCATCGTGGGTACAGTGTTTTAACTATTCTAATTAGTCACTGGCCTACATCCCACGCTGTACACGTGGAGCTAGTGTGTGTGTTTGTGTTGGGGACCTTCCATGTCCGTGCGGGACGTCATTTGCAGGCCCAAGTTCTTTGTGTGTTGACAAGGTTAGTTTTCCGCTTGGCCCACTAATGGTACAATCTGAACGGCCACATTGTGCCTCACGGTGGATGAGTTTTGGATGGTAACAACCGTCGCTTTCAGCTGTTAGATGTTAGAGCCATGCGTAGTTCGCGTAGGATATTAGTTAGTGCTAGCGTTTGTAACAGTTAGCTTTACAGCTAAGGAAATCTAATCATACAGTGATGTGCAATATCATGTGATGTGGTAGTGATATCATGTCGTGGCTTAGTTTTTAAAGCAATTTTACTATTTTTAGCGATCTATCATCTTGATGATATATTTGGATATTTGTATTGTATTGATGATATATTGGATATTTTGTGTTGTTCCGTGTGTTGGGGCGGTCCCGTGATCAACTCATACGACTCAATAACATGCCCATCATGACTAGAATGGACCGTCTCCCCGTAGCAAGGATTGACTATCCGGCTGTGTGGTAATGAATTAAGTCTCGAAAGCCTGTATAGGCCGGCATGTCCACGTAGGACGTTACGACAAATAGAAGAAGAATAAGAAAAAGTGTTGTCAACAAGAGCAATTTCTTAGTGATTTATTTTGCATACTTCAGTTTTGATGGATGTTTTAAAGGGTTTTCCAGGGGTTCTCATAGTTGTCAGACACTTCCTCGACTCTTTCTTATGGGAAGTGATCTTCATATGACGGAAATTGGAGTCTAAGGCACTCTTTTTGGACAGGCTTGCTGGAAATTCCTATTGGATTTGTCCAACAAGAATGCTATAGAGTACAACTCCCGTTACATTAAATTCATTTCACTTAAGAAAGTGTCAATAAAGTGTCCCACTGCTATGAGAACTCCTGGAAAACCATGTATTCTATTTGAAGATTTTGTAATGTTATCTAAATTGTTTGTAATGTAATGTGATTTGGTTTGTATGCTATATAATCCAGGCTTCAGTTTTCGTACAAAATAAATGGTTTTCTAAAGACTTTTCTCGCAAAGTCTCTAAGTCCACTCTTGAATAAACTTCAAAGTACTATGCGATATTATTGAAAAAATACTTTAAAAATCTCATATGTTGACACCTTTGTGATATTAACCAAAAAAAAGTGATATCACGTACAAAAATATCGTTAAAATCCCACCATGTATGAAGGCACTCCTCCCCATGCTTTGCGTCTTGCAGAACTCAGTCCTTCTTCGTCTCTAATCTTCCATCACCCGCCATAGCTATACCCACCACCTAATGAACTCCAGAAAACCAATCGATCGACTACGGTCGAGTCGATAATTGCTACACTTCCCAGCACCCTCATTCGCTCGATCATGGTTCCGTAGCGTGTGGCAATTCTCAAGACGCTCATCAAAGGGAAAGCAAGCGCACAGCGGGAACGAGAAGGGAAAAGAACAGCCAAACCTACCATTAACACGAGCTAATTTCATACCCGCACCGGTACGCCCGTTAATCGTTATCGACAACGGTTTAACGCCTTACAAATGACTCATCGAATTTCCTCCCAAAAACAACTTCCACCCACGGTCCTTCCCGGGAATCGCAGGCCCGACTGGGGATAGAAATGGAGAGGAAAGTTCAATCTAATTGCCGGCCTTTTTATGAACTTCCATGGATTAGGGTGGGGGGTGATGAAGGCAGCAAACTCTGGCCAGTTGAAATTTCCTTCCACTCCCGCGGGACTTCCGCGCACCGATTTACGACCCCCCCCGAACACGTGTTCTTATAGCAGCAGAATAGCAGCAAAAAAGAGGGATAGCACCGCACCGTTTTCCCGGAACACGTACACCGGAGGGACGAACTGAGTTTTCCGCCTTTGATGGTGGAAAATTTCAAAGAAAATGATTACCACCACCATTATGAGGGGGCGCAAAGTGAGGTGTGTGAGAGGTTTTAGCCACCCGTTTTTCAGAGAAGTACTAATAGCTGATGGGCTTCCTTAACGCTGGACATTACAGAAATGTTCTCCCAAGGCGCACCTCTAGCGAACGAACCCATTACAGGAGAGTCTGAGCATATAAAAATTCACTCACCAAATTAGTCTCGCGCGGTGAGCCACAAAATATGGCCCCGCTCCTGGCGGAAGACACCGTTCAAGGGAAAATCTCTTCCCTGCCAAAAGGGGGCACGCGATCAAGCCCAGACGCATCGCGTTGTCCACGCAAAGTGCGTCGTAAATCGTGATCCACGCGGGGCATTTACAAAGTGATCTTTACCTTCCAGCCAACCATCTGCTACCGAAACAGAGTTCTAAGCACGACGAGAAGAACACAAAATACCTTCATCTTCTACCTCAAAGTGTGTGTGAGTGTGACGACCCATCGTAAATTCGTTTTACAAGCTACTCAACTCCTAAACAGTCTCCTCCTTCGGCGGGGCCAGCTGTTAGGGATAGGCCCATACCTTTCAAAGTTCGTACCATTCGTCCGCGAGCGTCCGCGCCTACCTTTCGAGTTAGTGCACTGAAAAAAAAACCAAAACTCCTCCTTCACCCTTTTGCTCGGGCGGGCGAAAACTTCCCAACGTCGAAAAGCACGTGAAGGTAATCGTTTTGGCCCCGGAAACGCCACCGACAGCATGCTGGATTCCAAGCCCCAGCACGGCAGGTGTTTTCAATAGGCCCCTAACTGTGTGTGTATGTGTGTGTGAGTTTTGCCGTATGTCTACGGGATTGCGGGAGTTCGCTTTCTTCGCCGAGTCCTATCCAACGCAAACCAAGGATTGACGCATGTATCAAGGGGGAAAGGGAACGCGCGGGGAGCTGAGTGGATCATAAAAACTACATTGAGGCTTTATTTGTTTGCCATTTTTCCCACCACCCATTACGGGTCACTGCTCGCACTGCTACCATCTTGTGCTGCCTACCTGTCGCATCCGGGGGGGGGGGGGGGGGGGGGGGGAAGTTCTGCACCAACACGCGGCCAACAAAACTTTTGCACTTCCGAGGCGGGAATATGCCCCAAAAGCTACTCCAACACACGGACTCGGCAGCGATGTCTTCAGCTCCAAATTGTACCTAACGGACCGGCAACGGACTTTTCGGTCGGCTTGTTGTCTGAGACGAGCTGCTGCTGCTGCTGCGCATCCGGAAGTTCCGGAAAAAGTTTCACCTTTTACCCCATGCCGAGGGAAGGAACACCCGAAGATGTACGTGAGGCTATTAGGTGGCCGTAACGTTGAATAATGTATGTTGCTTTTCGGTGTGATGGCCCCAAACTCCGGTCCAGGGAAGTAGGCAATTTCGGTGCTGAAGACGGTGTGTAGAGCTCTGGAACCCGTTTGTTTCTTTTTTACGGGAGCGAATTTTTAAATGCAATTCAACATGTTTATTCAATGTTGTTTCTTTTGACTCTGAGCACATCTGTAAGTAGATGAGAGAATACAAAAAAGCACAGCCAGGACGAGCTATTTTGGTCCTGTTTGGGGGGAAAAGTTGAGCTTTGTGTTCTCGGTAGCCCAATTTTCCGCCCTATTAACCATTCTATTTCACGAACGAGGACAGGACGGCGGACAGAAAGCAACTATTGCAACATTAAGAGCCCATTATTCAACTTCAAACGGGGAACTTTTCACTAAACTAAACTAAAGCACCCAAACGAACTAAACTTCCAAGCACCGTCCCATTCATCCAATTACTTTGCGTTGCCTTTCCGCCGTGGAAAAGTGAAAGTAATTCAACACCAATCGCCTGAATTCGTGGAAAAAGGTTTGCCCATTGCCCTCGTTTCTCTTTACTTGTTCCCCTCCCCCTAAAAGTAGGCCTCTAAAAACTAGTAAAAGTCAATGTTTTGCTCTCTCACACGGGGGTGGTTTGCTCCCCATTTATTGCCCTTTCCAAAGAATTTCGGTACAGTCGAGGGAACGGGAACGGGTACGCACGGAGTAAAAACGGAGCAACCACCAAGCACGAGGAACACAAGCAGGAATGGGCATTAGGATGGCATTGAGCCATATTTTCGATAGCAGCAACCTTGGACATTCCACACGCAAACCGCCCGGTTCGGTTTTGGTTCGGTAGGCTCTCCAGCGCGTGCGAATTCCGTGCCGTCGGCAGTGTCGGCACGAGCCAGGCTTAAGTGCACCTTTATTAAGGTAAAACCTCGGCCTGGTGGTATGTTGTACTTGCCATAGGGTTGTACTTGCCGGGTGGTTTGCCATCGATCGATCAGCTCGTCCTTGCTTGAGAGTAATAAACAGGAAAGCTTTTAGCAAAAAGGGCACGGGTTTGATCGTTCTGCTTCTTTCTTTTTTGTTCTTGTTGGTGTTTGCTCTGCTCTTTGGGGCTTGAGTGGTTGCTGGTGAAGAATTATCGTTCAAAGAAAATCTGAAATCACCCCAAAGGTAACGCAATTCATTACCAACAAGCCAAAGAGGTGCTACATCAGGGTTTGAAGATATTTCAAGTGAATGAAAATAAATTTCGATCGAGTGTACGAATTGAGTTAAGTAATAGAAAAGTGAATTTTAATAATTTATTAGCTTTTGCAGCGTTATATAACGCAATTTCAAATATTTTTTTACTTGGAGTTGTACAGCAATACTGAACTGATCATGAACCTATTTTGTTACTAGATGTGATTTTTGAGCCATTGCATGGGACTGATGCTGAGCCCATTCTGAACTTCATCTACCCCGTATAAGTCATGGAGATGATTTTACAACTGGTGCTAAAACTATTCCTATTCTTGAACTGACTGAGATCCTAAACTAGGTTTCAAATCTGATTTCGAACCCATACTAGATATAGAACTGTAATTGAATCCACGGTATCGGTCCTGGAATTGACCCCGGACCCACCCTGGTGATGGAACTGATCCTGGACTTAAACTAGACACATAGCTGATACTGAACCTATACGGGTTCATGACCTGATCCAGAGCATAAGCCGATCCTGGGACGAAATCCGGACATGTAACGGTTGTTGAATCAGACCGGTGCTGGGACTAATACTGGACTTATAATTGATACTGAACCTAAAACACTCGTAGGACTGATTCTGAACTCATGAACTCTGACCCCGCTTCAAAAATCGTGCCTTGAATCCAGACCATTCCTGAAACTTTCCTCGATATTTTTCGAGTCCAAATCCTGTACCAGGATACTGTCACAGAATAGCGCGAACTTCGTATAGAATCGAGCTTTATTTGCGTAAAGAAGAATGCTCACTTTACTGATTAATTTTATTATCTTGCTTAGTCTTTCAAGCTTGTCATGTCTGAGGACCCCACAAAAAATTAAATAAGACATTACACGCTGCTCCCTATCATATTAAACGCAACTGTTACCGCTCATCATTAATATAATCATTATTGCTCCTCTCGATTGACCGTCAGCTTGACGGTAACATCAAACAACGGCAGCAGAAAAAAACCTCCATTACATTTCACCTTTCATTGACCTAATAAAACCCAAATTATTCACCGGAGACACGAACCACGCGCGTCCAAAAATCATTCTTCGTCAGCCGGGCAGCAGCACCATAAACCAACCAACGGGACGACCATCACCCGGCCCCGTAATTGTTAAACGAAGCACGAGCACAATAAAATCCATAACATTACTTACATCGTACCTTCCTGGTGGTCCCTGGCCTGGGCGTCCCTGTGCACAATCGTCTCCTCCACCCTCCGGCATGCCACCTGGCGGCGAAAACTCACCTGGGACATTCGAGCAAGATGTTCCGTTCCGTATGGTGGTGGTCGTTCGCAACGAAGCAGACGGTAATTTAGTTCCCTGGGCTGTGGGTGGCCAAACGGTGCCCAAGATACATCCAACCAGCGCAAACGGCTGGGACGATGTTATCATTATAACAATGGCGCGTTACGTTCCGCGTATCCTGCAATGATGGCAGTTTCGGGTCCTGCTACTGCTCATCCACCTAATCTCGCTGTTGCTTCCTTCGAGCGTTAGGAAGAGCGCGAAAGACGGGGTTTGGATTTGGCAATGAACAATGAATGAAGCTCGTAGGATTGCTTGGGAAAATTATGAAAAGGACCCCATCACCATGGTACGCTCTCTGTGGCGACACCATCATCATCATCATCATCATCGTCGTTCCAGCTGTCGACAAATTTTGATTACATCAATAATACATATCTCTACCAATTTCTTACAATCGGCGTATTCAAGTGGCAGAGATGTATTTATTTTTTTCTAAAATTTACGTTGAATTATATTAAATTATCCTCAACGGTCTTGTTCATCTTAACATTTCAGTTTTAAATATCAATTTAACCATTTTCTGTGCCTAATTTATGGCACAGCACACAGCAATTGATTCAATCATTATTACCATTCCACATGTCATGTTGCATTAATTTGCAATGGCAAAAGAATCAATCACCACACACACACACACCCTCTCCACATGACAAAACACTTTTATGCTTGAGCAAACACATCAAACTCCATCATGTGCCTCTGCCGAAGCACTCAGCTCCCACGCAACGCCCGAACCGCAGCAGTAGCAGCTTCGAGCAGTGAACTGCAGCTACGTGCCACAATCGAAGCAAATTCGATAAACATGTGTCAACACTTGTCGACCGTTCCCAAAGGAATAGGGACACGGCATAGAATCGTTGTTGCATCCCTGGCAAGGAAAGCACACACGCACGCACACGAACGTTTGCACAAATCATAAGCGAATAATAATCGACGCTTTTTGCTGCACACAGAAAGGGCTGCCACAAGAAAAGCCAGACACTTGCCTGTGTGGCGTCGCTTGGAATGGTAAATCCATCTCCCCCACAATTCCAGGGCTTCCACGGATCGATTAATTCTTCGTCTTACGTCGTATCTGGGTAAAGGCGGTAGGATAGGACGTTCGAATGCATGTACGCGCTCCAATTTGGTCTTTAGCATAATGCAAATTGTTGCAACAACGGTTCGGTTTCCCAAGGCCCAAGGTTTCTTCATGCGTGAGGATGAATTTAATTACCGGCGGCGATACAATCGAGTACGGGAGAGGGGAGAGACCCCGGAGTACTTAAGCTACCCGACCGCCTCTCGACACGAAACAGCCAGGGATACACTTTGGGGCTTGTGCGTTGGTTTCACAGCGCGCTGCAGAATTAAGTATGTTTACAAGGCTTGCTAGGTTCGGTTGCCATCGTACCAAGATCATCACGTACGCCGGCTGTCTAGCTTTGACAGTGGTGCACTTGTGTGGAAGTGCAGCAAAGGATTTTCCCCTCTCCAACAAGCAAACAAGTGAGTGCATGTGTGTTAACAAACACTAAAAACACGATCCTTGGCAGGTCGATGTAGTCATCACGCTGAACCGCCCGTAAACAATGCTTCCGAAAAAAGGGATTTATTATGCACGCGAGCATACCGAACACAAACCCCCAAACGATGGTGGGGGGCCTTATTTTGCAAGCAGGCAGGCAGGCAGGCAGGCAGGCGGGAAAATGTAAACGCTTTTCCATCGTCAGCCAACAAGCAAGTGAGCGATTTTCATCACCACAGCCATGTTCCTAGACGTTTTCCCCCGCGTGTAGAATGCGCATTTTTCCGCGTGTCTATTATTTACACAGCTAATCAACTGGTTAATAAACACGATTATGCACTTGCACTTCGCCAGACTTCTCCTTTCGGAGCGAGAGGGCCTGCGCCAAATTAATTCTTGCCACACGCTTGCCCTCGCTCGGTGCTTCGCGCCCCTTCCATTACAAAGGCTTGCGGGTTAGTCAGTGCCCACAAATCGATCAACGCGTAATAACAGCTTCAACTGAGGGAGGGTTGATAGCAAAAACTACCTCCGCTTTCCTTCCCCGAGTATGTCAATAAACAACAGCATTCTGGTGCGTTGTTTGCGTTGCGAACCGTGCTTTGCGTTGCGAAAAAGGGTTGGAGGGAAAGGATTTTTCTAAACTATCCTTAATTCGATTTCGTAATCGGGCTTTGCGCAAACATTACGTACCCCCATCATAATGAGCATTAGTTATGTATTTGGCGTACCGAAAAGGGCGTCGGGGGAGAGCTGATTGTACGCTTTACGGCATTTGCATAACGATTACTCGAATCGGCCACCCCTGGTAATCGATGGTAAATTAATAATTGTAAATGAAATGGAACTTAATTCCAGCAACGGTTTGTTGAAAGTCGAACCATCACACAGAGTGCGTTACAAACCCACCTGTATTAAAGCTGATTCTCCTGAAATGAATAATTCAATAACAACCAAACAAACAACCATCAACCATAAAAGTGAAATTTAATACATTTTTGAACGTATTGGCCAATTTGCCCGCGAGCATCGCTCGAGCATCAATTCCTTTCGCACGCAATCATGCACTGCACTTACCTGTACACGCGAAGGTAACGATTCCGCTGAAACCCAGCAACCTCCGTACGCACAGCACAGTAACGCCAATAATGGTAATTATGGCAACAGCCCACTGACAGCTGCTGAAAATTATTGTGATCGATTTCATCTCCCACCCGGGGCGCTTGCTGGGCTCATATTCCGTACAGCGGAAATCAATAAAACGCCACACGCAGCGCATCATCGCCAAAGGTTGCGGCAAGGGAGGGTTCAGAAATACTATCGATTTCTCCCACTTACGTGTGTGTGTGTGTTTGTGAACCCGCTTCAAAGTAACTCGTTCCTGCAAATGTGTGGAAAATTAATTGCCATATCAGATCGTATTAGATTAGCGTGTCTGTGTCACTTTTGTTGCCGAAGCCGAAGGACGTGTGGAGCGCTTGGCATAAAGGGGGAAACGCACTCCACTCTCTCGCTTGATGTGTTGATTTGATAAACATGGCTGTGTGGTGTGTTGCCGAGTTGCTTCCAAGACTCGTGCCAAGGCGTGTGAGGAAAGGCGTGGACATCTTCTTGCACTTAATGGGACTGCATTTCCCGATCCGGAGGAAGATGAGCCCAGGCTACGTCATTCTTCACCACAATAAAATTACGCTCCAATGCACGTCGGACGTGTCGGCACGAGGTAGAGGCGATGATGCGCAAACTCTCTTATTGTACACGAGATGCAGTACCGGCATAATTCTGCCCATTTCTTCTGCCGCATGAAGAGTACTGCCTCTGACCACAGAATCTAATTTCCAACACACATTTACGCGCAAATGCATCGGGAAGGGGGAAAGTGTTCGATGAGTTGCTGGTGGTCTATTGCAGTTGATAGAAAAATGCATTTGACTTATGGTTTTATGGTGTGTGTGTGTGTGGTTTAAGACACTTGAAGCGAACACGATTGAGGCTTTAAGGTGACTTTAATGACTGGGACTTTATGCAAAAGATTCTAAAAGATTCATCATTATTGTTGGAAACTGTTATAAGGTTCCAACAAACTGTCAGCTAAGGCAATGTTTTGTGTATGGGCATAGGCATAAAAAGGGAGAAAATAGGATAATTGCGATAAAAACGCCCAAGAGCGAAGATAACGGAGAATAAAGAAAAAACTATTTTTTTGGTGCACCCTCAGTGCTTACCTAACAAATTGACTTTGTTCCCTTTTTATGGTTAGAGCGCCAGTTTCTAACAATTATAAAGATGGTGTATGCAATTTTTTATAGATTTCCACCATAAAAACATTGCTGGAAATAAGGTCACAAAATAAGACAAAAACAACGTTAGTCAAAAAGTGTGTAAAGAATTTGAAAATAGTCGACTTCAATATTTCCTGGTAGATGGCCGCATTTGTGGAATTAACCCTCCAGAACTCCAAAGTGAAGGATTCGTAAACTGCTTGTGATTAGAGTATTAACACAATTGATTAGGTATAAATCAAGAATATAGGGTTTTCCAGGAGTATAGCTGTGGGACACTTTATTGACTATTTCTTTCGTGAAATGTGCTTAATGTAAAGGATAATTGGACTCTATAGCACCTTTGTTGGACAAATCTAATAGGAATTTCCAAGAAGCCTGTTCAAAAAGCGTGCCATAGAGTCCAATTTCCAACATGAAGTTCACTTCTAATAATAAAGAGTCCAGGAAGTGTCTGACAACTATGAGAACCCCTTGAAAACTGAAAACTGCATTGAATCTTGATTTACAAAGACTCATGGATTTATTGATAAAAAAATATTTCTAATTTCTAATGCCAAGAGATAGTTTAATACAAACAAAATCTTTATATAAAAATTGAAAACTGTATTGAATCATGATTTACAAAGACTCATGGATTTATTGATAAAAAATATTTCTAATTTCCAATGCCATGAGATAGTTTAACACATACAAAATCGTTGTATAAAAATAACCAATTGGCCGGCTTTCTGCCATTTTATTCCACCAATTCAATTCTCTTCTATTCAGCAATCGCACAGACTTCGAATGACCGGAATAGACCGGATAGTTCGGAAAAAACGCAACACGCAAGAAGTTGAATTGAATAATCCATCGAACTAGCGAAATCGGTTCCAAAAGCTAATCGATTACAATTTGTTCTCGCCCGGACTAATCAACCTAAAGTTGACCATCGCTTGTCCAAAAACCCGAACCATTTATCATTCCCAAAAGGATGAACGCTTGTAGGAAAATGCCTTCTGCAAATTATCACTTCTTCATTAGCGAAATTGCTACAATAAATCTCTCTCTTTTCTTATCTTCTTATCTTCTACAGGTAATTATCATCCCAGATAAAGCGTGTACGAGCAAAAAATCCGCCAACATCTCGTGCCGGTAGGCTCACTGCCGATGCTGGTGGAGTTGGAAACTCAACGCACGCTCTGACCTTCTGCAGGAAGACAGAAGGCAGAAGCCAATGGGCTGATCTGTCAAAAGAAAATTCGCCATTGACGCCGGAAACGTCCCGCCCGCTCCCTACACACGCTTCAACCAACCAACGTTAACACGGCAGGTGAAAAACTCATCGCAACACGGCCCATCTCCACCACGAAAACAGCCCAGGGGAAGCACCGTACGGTGCAAAATTGGACGGTAAACAAAACTCCATAAATCATGGCAATTTTCATCCCGAACCGATGGACCGCCACCCCGTGCCCTTTAGTCCCGTTTTTTCCTCTAGCCCCGTGCTCAGCCATTTGCCGACCCTGTTTTCGTCGATTCAATTCATTCATCTTCATTACATCGTCGTCAACGGCGCGCGCGAATCGAGCGAGCGCTGGGGAGACCGACTGTCCAATTGGTTGGATAAATCCCGGGTACCGGTAAAATAAAACTAAATGGTACGACCCTAAATGGGACACCGTACTATACGCAGTGCAGTGTAATTTTATCATGCAAAGGATAACCGGCCCCTCAGCGAGTGCTTTGGAAGAAGGGGAAAAAAATAAGGAAACAGTTTCCGCCCAACCTTACGCACGCTTGCGCCCCGCGCAATGTCGGTTAATGACTCAATAGAAAGTTATTCAAATTTGATTGCATCGTAGCTCGGTCTTTCGGTTCTCCCTCGCGTTTGGTTTGAAATAGGGTTTCAAAGTAATTGAACCAGCCAAAAACATTGGCTCTTCCCGTTCTACTAGGCTACTTGAATAACACAAACACGGCACAGAAGGTGATACAGTACACTACAAACAAGCCGGAAAAGGCCGCCAAGGGAACCATTTTTCATGCCACACTGAAAAATGCACCTTACGTGCGCACGTACAGGAATTCCTAACACTAACACGCCGAGCAAGCTTGCCTGGACTGGAAGGAAACTCGGGAATGATGCTAGCAAGAGACATTATGTATATTGCGCACGTACGCAAAGCACTTTGAGGGGGAGGGATGATGAGAATTATTCGTTCATTTTACGCGCGCATTGTGCTACGCGAACAACTCTATTTACGCCAGCACCCAATAGCCCAGCCTGCCTTTTGTTGCCGCTGGAAGGTGGAAGAATGTGTTTTCTGATTGGGTTGATTACGCTACGACCGCCATATCGTTTGGCAGTATGCAAAGTTTGTGCCAAACAGTGCGTTAAATCTTTGTTTTCTTAAAGGATCTGTTGAGGAACGCTAACGCAGTTTCGTTAGGTTCAACGGTAGGTGGATTGGGCGGTCGCCAAGGTCCCCGTCAGTTTAACAGAGGCACGCGGATGGTTACTCCAGGATATATAATAGTTGGTAGAGTAGTCCCGCGCGGGGCCACTTGGAGGATGGATGATGGGAAGCCCCACGACCGAGGAACCCACCACAGCGTTTACTTCAGGAAGTAGAAGTAAGACATTTAAATTCCTCAGGATGTGCTTGTACCTGTGCTATCTTCACATTTATCCTCATAAACAAACGTCTTATCTGTGTCTCTAACTTTCGTTTCGTTTGCCTACTAATCCGCCTGTAAACCGACAATTAAAATCACTTTTCTCCAGCACCACAGACATCCCGTCGCAGTTCGGCACAGCATTTAAAATTCTTCCAACCGAATGAAGGCCAAACGGTCCTCCTCCCTGCATTCTAGCCTACCTATTGTATGAAAGCATTGCCTTATTTATCCCTGCGTTCTTTTTTTTTTGGCTTCACGCCTTGGTCTGCTCTGCTAGCACTCTACGAAATACCGAGTAATAAAGTAATCGCTTCAGCTGCTAGACCTCTTCCCCGCAATCCGACCACCGCACGGGGCACGAGAACTTCATGCAAATCAGGGCCTGCCTGCTTGCTAATTACCATCGTCCAGGCCGGTCGAAGCCGCACGTTCACCAACCAAGCCGGACGTCCGATTCAAGCGGCCCAAACTGTCCGTACCACCTCAAATGCAAATGCTACCGCAGGAAACCGTCCAGACACTGTCCAGAAAGTGAGTTGGAGCATTATGCCTATCTCAACGTTAGCTCAAGCATTCCATCCATATCCATCAGGAAGGGGCATACCGAACGTTCGGGGGGTCTGGGGTCCATAGAGTACGGATCCGGAAGCAGCTCCAAAATCGGTGTATCCACTTCATCTATATTCCATTAAAATTTTGCCCCCGTTTTCTCTCAGCTCCTTGCGTCTCTGGAACTGGACCTCTCCAGGCAGCACAACTTCTGATACCCACCCGGTGCTAACTGATGCATAACTGATAGCATTTCCATCCTTTTTTTTGTGCATTCAGATCCTTTGCCAGAGCCTCTCACCTGGTTCGGTGTCTGTCTGTGTTGGGAGTGTTTTTTTTTCTCTTTCCTTTCCAGAAGTAATCAAATCCCGTCCAAAGGATGTAGTGGACCTATCCACCGACTTAAATCGTAACCTCTTTCGCACCTGACGAACGACGAACGCTCCCGAACGCTGTCCGTTCCAGGTGTACCCCGTGTCTGCCAAACGCTCTCTTGCCGTCAGTGAAAGTGGGCTCCTTGATTTGAGTACCGGTTTCCGCATTCCCAGGCACTCCCAAACCTCACCCGGTCCCGGCTTGATTGAGGCCATGTCCGTGATTGTCCGTCCGGATTGCAGCCGGCAGACGATTTGTATGCATCTCGGTATTTGTGTTCCGGGTGTGTGTTCCGAACCGTTCGATTGCCTCCCTTTCGGCTTGACTTGAGGAATTTGCACCACATCGGTCATTGTTTGGGTCGACCATCTGTGGGCGGAGGGGAATGGTGGGAAGGATAAAGGTGGCACAAAGGGAGGGATAAAGAATTTAAAATGTATCACAGCGCACCGGTAAGCAGCAGTATCAACCGACCAGGCAGGCCACACCGAGAACGAGAACACTAACGAGAGCAAATGAATATGCATAGGAGGGAGGGACACTGCAGACCTCCCAGAGTCCCCGGCCCTCCCCCCGATGAGTGAATTAATTCATTCCGGTCCATTTGATTCGATTTATTCCGGTTCGTCGAACGTACCCGTAGTGTGTGCACGTGGTGGAGGGCCATGCCTGCCTTGGCCCATGATTTCATGGTCATCTGGCACAGTAAACCTGGGTGGACCTCTTCGGGAGTGTACACCGCCGATGTCTTGATTAGATTGCAGCAAGCCATGGAAACACACACACACACAGAGCAAAAAATCACTCTACGAGGAAGCTCTCCTCGTTCAAGAGGACCCGTCTGGTGCGAGGTTTGTGTCGTCTAGACGGTCCGGCCATGATCCGGTCCCGGACTACTAAGACCCGGCCGTCCGGGTGTCTGCGGTTCATCGAATCATACAGCACTTAATTAAATGCCGGAAGCTCAATCTTGCAAAGCTGATGACGTGAGTAAACGTTGCATAAAGCGCCACGAAGAAAGTGGAAGTCGCGCAAGGCGACCGTTTACACTTGACGCTCCGGCTCTGGACCTCAGCCTTGGTTCTTGGTCGGTTCTTTTGTTCCGTGGTGGTGAAAGTGAACAAAGCAGACGTCTTTCTTTTCCATCTGAATCTAATTTAATTTAATTCGAGAGATTTTAAAATCTTTGCCAAAGGCATCCCCAATGGCAAGTTCTTTCTCATTTGGAATGCAACAAAGGTTAAGGAGGAGTTTGGTGGCTGGTTGGACATGGATTGGCTTTCAGCTGACCCATCAGAAGATGATCAAATTTAAGCAAATCAATTCAATTACAGATATCATAGTTATCGTTCGAAAAGAATATTTTAAACTGAATTTGTCTTTATTTATTGTAAAAACTGAACTCCAAATCCTTCCCAAAGAATTGCTCACTTCCAAATCCATAATAGGATTTATTTTCCACCCTGTCCCCGGGACATTGATGTTAGTTTTAACTACTTCTTAAACCATGTTGCCATTACCAACTTTTAACATTTATCTGTTATCATCGAAAAAACGCATTTTTTCGGATAACTTCTCAATTCCAAACTCCTATTCTTTAGACATAAATTCACGAGATTCGTTTCTACCCCCCCCCCCCCCCCCCCCCCCTTCTCCTCGTTGAACCTTTTGATTGCATCTTAAACTTTTAACCTGAATCCTGTCCACTTGGAGCTTCTTTTTGTTTGTGCCCCAATCATCCACCTGCCACGGGCCAATTTCTCACGGGCCACACAGTGGCTGCTTTTTTTCACAGTTCATCGTCACCATTCACCCCATCCGAGCAAGCAAACCTCACACGTGCGAGTCAAGAAAGCTGACCCGCTGGCTGGCCCTGCCCTGCAGGAGGCAACCAGTTCCGACAAGTGATACTCCTCAAAACAGACAAAAACACTGAAAAGGGCGCGCGTAAAAAAGCGAGAGCGAATAGAAAGTTCGTTTTAAGTGGACATCCTTCCCAATGAACTTTTTCGATAAAAACCCCACCACCTTGTGCCATCGTTACGGGCTTTGGCGAAGGAAGGGTAGGGTGGGCAGGGGGCTTGTTTCCTGAGAGCACACACAAAAAAGCACATCCTCGTAAGAAAACGGGAGGGAAAAAAGCCAGCTACCAAAAGCAAGTGATAAAAGTTAATAGCATCCGTTAGTTTCGGAAGTAGCTGCAACCAGTTTTGCTACTTTCTTTACGTGAAACTAATACATTCATTTTTGCGTCCTCGGGGGCTTGTTTTTTGACTTTTTGCCCGGGTCCGTCCAGTGCTTTTGATATTTCTGTTTTCTGTTTTTCTGCCCCACCAGGTGCGGGGAGGGTTTTGTTCTGCTCCTTCTGTTTCAGATCTTCCATCTATTTATTTTGCCTCAACTTTCCCTCAACTATGCAAACTAGTAGTAGTAGCGCTGGCTGAAAACACAATTTTCCTTTTTTCCGTCCACCCACCTTCAGAGCGAGCCAGATCAAGCCCGGTCGTTATTTATTCCCGGTGACCTCTCCCCCAACCCCTCCCCTCTCTCTTCCACGCTGATAAAACACGATGAAACTACATTTAATGGCAAACACTGCGCGCTTCACCTGCCGGTGCAGCTGGCAATTTTATGAAATTTTCATCAGATTCACCGATAGTCAAACGAGTGTATCTTGCTTCTTTTTTTGTTTCGGTTCCGCTAGTGGGTTTTTTTTGTATGTGATTCAACAGCATGAAGTAAAAAAAACAACACAGCGATTGTACAATAACTTTGGGAAGGACAAAAAAAAGCTGGAAGATAGAACAGGGAGGAGAGTTTGCAACATAAACTCTCAACATCTTTTTCGATTAAAAACACATACACCAGTACAGATGAAGGGTAGGGGGGGGGGAGGGGATGGCTGGATTTTCCGCCAGGTTTGGGATGAGGAGGAGGAGGAAACAATTTCACGTTTGCCATTCGGTTGGTGGGCCGGCCTGATGAGGGCGTGAGGCTTTGTGTGCAAGGAACAAAGCGTGCCCGTTGGGGGTTTTGCTGTGTTATATTGAAAGTTGAATTTTCCCATCTTACTTATCTAGTGCCGACCGGAGTAATTCATTTAACAAGGATTTTTGGAGCGGCAACGACCAGAAGGCTTGATTTTTTCTTTCATTTCTTTCTCTTATTTGACGAGGTTTTTTTTCCTGTTCTTGACTCTTTTGGTAATGAAAATGAGTTTGCACTATTATTTAACAATTTTAAATTAATGTGTTTCCATTTCCTAACTATTTCCAAATTATTGCATATTTTTCCTTCTGCTTTGCTAATGAATTGAGGAAAAACTATAAGTTACCTAGGGTAAATGTACCGATACTGGTGCAATTTTCTAGTGGTACAGATGCGTTTTAATGGATTTAAAGTGTCAGGAAGGAAAATTTCTGAATATTTTAACACATAGCAACTGGAATGTGTTTTATCCTAGCAATCACAACCATTTTTACATCAAATTTGCGAAAAAAATACATATTTTTGTGACTGATTCGTTGTACCTATAATGGTGGTATGGTTCCTATAGTCGTCGTATTGTGTTCCTATAGTGGTGGTAAACAAAGATACATCCAAAACAGTGTATAATATCAATGAAACTTAGTTTCGAAGCTGTTTTCGTATGAATAGCAAGGATTACTGCCATAATATTGATTTCTTGCGTAAATTGATCGTAAAAAATATATAAATTTGATCGATGAAACTTTTGACTAAAGTACTGCATCACATCTGTCGTCAAACCCCACCCGGAAGAGTGTGGTTTTTAGGTAAATTTCCTAAATGAAACTCATTTCTGTTGCTTATTTCAGTGAAAACAGTGCGACATGTCAAAAATATCCTCCAAAATATTCCAAAAATCCCTGTTTTTATTGATTTTATAACTATAACCACCGATAAACCGATGTGACACTGGCGTTACAAAGCTGTCCCACACGAAATTACTGTCATTTGCAATGAAGGCGATCACTTTTGTCAAAATGAGCTCTGTTCGCGGCTGCTTAGATGGAAACAACTTTTCCAAGTACAAATAACGGAGGAAGTGTTAGGCAAGATTTTATGAAAATAATTGGACAAAATACCCAGGAAAATCATTTGATGGGTTTCCAAATCAATACAAATGATGTGAGAAGTGGAGAAAATATTCTTCGTTAGAAGTTGGGGAGAAAAACAAAAAGGGGGTTTAGCAGTTTCTCCTCTGTGTCAGTGTAGTAAGCGAATCATTATAGAGATGGCGCTAATGTTTAACGTATTTTCATTTGAACAACATAAGGAGACAACTTTTGAACCTAATTGTGTTCGAAGTGTCACGTCGGTTTGTCGGTGCTATAACCACTATAGGAACATGCCTATTTTGTGCACCTATAATGGCACTATGGTAAAAAAACACTTAAAAATGCATAAATATGGTCAAAAGGAAATAACTTTAGTAAAAAAATAACAATTCATAACAGTAATATTGAAAAATTAGTAATTACGTGGTTATGTGGTCATTTAGAACGTTAACAGAAATATGAGTTTCGTTATGAATTCCTAAAGATTTTGGAAAAATGTTGTCATAAAATAATGGATTTTTCGGTCATTAAGTAACGGAATGACCCCATTTATCTTTTAAACCCTTTGTAAAAGGCATTTTCGGACATTTCGCACTAATGTAAATAACTTAATTATTTTTAATATGCCGTATTGATCACTTTTTAGTGCAATAGCACCACTGTTGGTACTAGCACCACTATAGGCACATTCACCCTTTATCAAATGATCCTTTTTTCTCAAAAATAGAGTAAAACATAAATTTTACCATATCATAAAATTAGCATAAAATTTAATTGAATTAACTTAAATCAATTGATTCTACTGAAAGGCGAAATTAATGTTTCATCGCGAAATTAATTTAGTACACAAACGATTCCCCGATTTTCTTCCACAAGCAAACATTGCCTTCAAAATTTTGCATCCTTCGTGACATTTCCTCGAAAATTGGCCCGATCGGAAATCAGCGAGCCAATTTCCTGACTTTCATAATTAGCTTTACTCGCGGCGCGAACTTCACGCTTGCCTGTTTTTGTAGCTTGTTCATTGAAATATTCAAAAACTGCTTTCCCCTAAATTTAATGTATCCGATTTCAATTTACAAAAATCACCCTACCTCACACTCTAATTTGTGGATAAGTTTGCTTAATATTTCCCCCCTCACAGTTGGCTGGAACTTGCCAACTTGGTGGGTAATGAAATTTTATTTAAATTTCCAGCAGCGCATCCCCAACTACGCGAAGTTTATGCTGCCACGTACAGTGAAATCCCGTTGCGTTGCACTTCGGCGAAGGGTAGTGGCTGCCTTTTAGAGCAGCAATATACCACGAACATGGGGAATGGAAAATAAATTGAACATTGAAATATTCCAGTTACTTTCCCAGAATGGCAATGGACAGCATACAATGGCATTGCTGAACGGCATGCTGAACATGAACAACATGAACATATGTCCTGTATACAAATTCGGCTGAAAAATTCACAAAATATTGTTTATTTTTACGGTTCCAATTTCGGGAATTTCATTTCCAATAGTCCAACTCCGCAATCTCCGCTCTGCTATACACCTGTCACAAAAAATAGCTTAACTGATTGTTTGTTCGTATTTATCTAACATCAAATCACGCTATCAACCATCAGCTCTATGCTCCGATTGATTACCCAAAAAGGAAGGAAGAAAGGCCTAAAATGATCCTGTCCAAATACCACCAATCAAACGAACCGGGGTAGGGCCTCAGAAGCCAATTGTTTCTTTCGTGTTTCTTTGCAATACAAAAAAAGAGGCAAAAACACGAAGAAGGACGTCCTTGTGGACGGTTCGTCACATCCTGTGTCGACACCGTGGTGATCATAATTTTCTAAATCAATCATCAACGCTCTCGCACACGAACCGCCCTCCCATCGCCCGCTCGTTCCGCTCGAAAGCACTCGAAAACGATCTAATGACGAGCGGTGCCTTGATGGCCACGGTGACATCTTGCTTTTCTGCAACACTTGTAAACTAAGCCCGGCTTCGAAGCGAAGATAAGGCATCGTCCCAACCATTAGAGCGCGGCCGGGTCCGGTCGTGTCGTGCTAATATTCTGGCGCTATTGTTTTCCCCCTCTCCTCCCTTCGAAACACACACACAGAGTGTATGTGTGTGAAAATGTGTGTGTTACTTGCTGCTTCTACCCATAACGAGCCTGGGCTTTCTTCACAAGCCTCCGCCATCCGCCCTCAGGGGAGGAAAGATCTGAGTCAATAGTTGATTGAATTTGTACCAAACACACACACGCGAACACACTGGTGTGACCTTCCACGGCAAGAATCCGGCCATAATGGGATGGCATTGATGTCAAATACCTATTGAGGGAATGAATATTACATGATGTATCACCAAGTCATCAGACACTCGACATGTTTCCCCCACATCATCGTCATCATCGACATCTTCCACCACCACCACCAGTCTTGAACAACAACACCATCATCGAAACACATTACACTTGTTTCCTAATGTTTGTGTCCGCCCGTCCCAGACCCGTACAACGACATAACTTCTCATATATATATTGATCCTTCTCCGGTGGCGGCGTACGGCCCCCTCTTTTCTGGAAGACGGCGAAGCTCTCAGGAGGGCTGCCGCTACGCTGCTGTGACACCGGGGCAAGTGTCGTTAGTTGAAGAAGATCCTTTATTTGTCAAGCATCCTCCATACGTGTATGTGTGTGCCTGTGCCATATTCTTACACACCACGCGTTTGTATGTGTTTGTGAGGGATATTTTTTCACCCTCAACTTGTCCATTCAAGGGACACACATTGCTGGGAAACATGTCCGCTTTTTCCCAGCTCTCTTCACACCAGGGAGTTTGTTCTTGAATGTGTGTGAGGTTTTTTTGTGTCGCTCCCTCACGTTGTTAAAAACAGAAGAATAACTCACCGCATCCCTTCACGCGACGTGGTGAAGCGTGCTCGAGATTGGGTCGGGTTTGGGTGTGTGTGTGTGTTTGTTCCTGCCTTAATTGCATGCGCCCACTTAACGCCGGGAGGAGTGGCAAGAAGGTGAAACAGGGGGACTGGGGAAGGAAAAAATATTGCTTCACGGCCTTGGTAAGATGCTGATGCGTTCAAAGATCCCGTTGCTGTCACTGAGATAGGTATATGGTATGGTGGCACGTATGGCACAATGTGATATTGCGCATTTTATTGCAAAAACATGGAAATTTCAATGTTCAATTTTGAAATGTTTTACATAATGGCCAGACAATCTACAAATGGGAAAACTGTTAGACGATTTATTTTTGTAAAAATCGTTCGAGCCTCTTTTCTAGGCTCACTTTTTGAATTTGACAGTTGACATTTTGACAGCTGTGTTTGAGTTAAGTAATCGAAGTAGGCGTTTAAGCTCTTTCTTCAAATTGTCTGTTAAACCAGTTTAGAAACATAAATAGAACCACAGTAAAGTTTCTCTAATGTGAACTTTCAAGTAATCTACATTTTAGTCAGAGAAGACTTATAAATTCTTATCATGTTGATTTCATTGTATCGATTTACAAAACAAAGATCATTGAACAACTAAACAAAGCAAAAATAGGCAAAAACTGTTAAAAAAGGGAATTGTTTCGTTGGTCCAGATTGTTTCCCACATTTCTCAGTGTTTGTTTTAGCTTCAACAGTGTAATATTGTTTAAAAACTGTTTGAAATTGGAGTCTAACCACACAGAATCATTTCGTCCTGTCACTTGCTGAACTATTTTCAACTCAAGCACATTGCGGCTTCAGGTTTGTTCCACTCCAAAGCGAACTGCCATGGTTTGTGTCGCGTCCCATATTTATCAACTCCCATCCTCTAAACCGTACCATTTTGAGCTCGATTTTCCTGCTCCTCACGCCTCCTTCAAAGCGCTCGGTAAATATAAACACGGAAAATAAAAACCTCCACCCCACTGAGAGGCGGGTATGATTTATCCACAAAACCACAGTGATTGTGGTTTAATAGCTGTTATTTTATCACCCACATGCACTCCCACTCCACGCCAATCCCACCCACGGTCGACCTGCACCTGGGGTTGGCGCAAGGCCCGAGAGCCAATAGTGTGGTGGACCGATTATGAGGTTCAAACGCTGTTCGAGGACAACCATTGTTGTACTTCTTCTCCCCATTTTCTTTTCCTTCTGCTTCCTCCCCAGCGCGCGCCCTTTTGTGCACCTTCGCACGAAAGAAGCATCTCGTTGGACTTTGTTCTGATTTCCTTCTTCCTGTGTTCTATTTTTGCTTTTTCCTGCAAGCACCCCGGCCCTTTACAGAATATAACCGGGAGAATTGATCCCGGGGCAAGCCCTCGATAAATGTGCTTGCTCTGAGGGCCACCGGGAAGAGGTTTTTACAGTGTCCGTGCCCGGTTTGGGCTGCAAACGAACCGAAGCTGACATATTGGCAGCCGTGCAGCCCGGAGCCCGGGCCGCTTTCAAGGATCAATTTATGGGTGTAATAACGGTGTCGCCGGTTTCCTGTAACCACTGGAACACACACCCTCTCTTTCCTGCTGCACTCGTTTGTGTGTTTGTGTGTGCAACTGTACGATATCCTGGACGTTTTGTTTTTTTTTTGTGTGCTCCTTTCTTCCGAAGAAAAATCCTGCCAATTTCTCGCCCCAACCCCAAACTAAACTCCCCGCGGGACCTTTTGATTAAAGGTGGCTGTGAATTGAAATTGGCTTAGAAGCGCAGCCATAGAAGCTCAGTCCAACGCTGCCGACCGGAAGCACGAAGAAGTAGGCGTTGTAGAAAGGGGGAACGAGAAAAAATCAAGCCCAGTTGCAAAACACCTCGCACGACACGTACCCGATGTGTGCCTTATCAGTGCAACGTGGCTAAGCGGACGATTTGAATTTAAAAATTGCTACCTCACTCTTGCACCTTCTTTCCTTCCGCCAACCACACGCCCGGTGCACAGTGGAACAGCGACGTACAGCGAAAAACCAATCAGACGAGTGTCTTCGATAAATGGTGTGATTTACGGGAAAGCGGTTTTGGCTGCAAAAGTGACTACAGGGAGGAGTAAAGAGGGAAGGAAATTAATTTTATCGTGAATCCGCCTGCCTCCTCGGTGGCTAATAATGTAAAGGGAAGGCTAAAGAGACGTGATTTTAGCCTTCAATAAGGAATGTTACTGGAGCTGAGGTTCGGTGTTTGGAGTTCATTTTTTTGGGGGGTTAGACGCATGCAATGCGTAGCATCTTACAAGACTAACTTATCGTGTCTGTTTGGGCAATTCCTGAAGTATTCCTGAAGGCAATTCCAAAGCGTTGAGTGTATTGGTTCCTAGAAATTGCTTTCGCTTTATCGCTTTAAGATATCAATCTTCTGAAGGCCAATTCTAAGATACAAGAATCGAACAGAAGATCACTGATGTCGCATAATGTCAAATCTCTGATATGCAATTGTTTTGACAAGGAGTCTTTAAGGACCGGCTTATCTTGTCTAGCGCATATGTCAGATCCTCAAGATCTTGTACTCCAAGTCTTAAATTCCAATTGAAGCTAGACCCATATTTTAAACTTGAAACATCCATTCGAGAGCATCCTTTGTACCCAATGTGAATGTTGCCAAATAATCTTAGACTCCCTAATGTCTACGTCCAACAAGACCCACTCAAGTAACATTATCCTTGGTCAGACAAACTTGAACCTCTGCCATTTTATCAATTGAGCTCCAAAACTTACTTTAAAGTGCTGTTAGGCACCACTTGATCCTTCTCCCCAGCGTGAGGACACCCCTAGCACACTACCCAAATCTGACGTGTCAGCTGCCACACCCATCGCACACGAAGAACCGTAGCGTGTTGGGTCCGCACATCCGCACCGAAATATATGTCACTTTAAATAGCAGAAATGAATCACACTCACGTCCTCGTGTCATCTTGGAATAAATAATAGTCTCGGTCATGCGACTACGAGTGGTGCGGCTCCAACCACCGTGTCATCCACCCGGAGAGCGGAAGATTTTCCCAGGAGCCTCCACTACGAATTCTAACCACGAATTAAGGAGTACATACAAACTCCAAACTCCCAGCCCGTTCGTTCGTACTTTCGCTCCAGCGCAGAACCCGGGTTTTGGCTAACGAGTAGCAACGCTGCAACGCTGGGGGTACGCTTGTAAGACTTCCAACGACAACAAGATGGATGAAGCTTCCGTGCGCTCACACACAAACACACAGTCACAGAGCGATCGTTTTTGCGCTGCCAGCGAGCAGACACCCAAAACCGTCTCACCGGAATGACATTCCCTCGTGGGGACAACAGCTCGTCCAAACCCCCGCCGCTCATCAGTGCAAGTGACAAAAGTAAATATTTTTCCACCACGTCCACGTTCCGGGAGAAAGTTTTCGCAACTCGGGCAGCTCGTGACAGTGTGGTACGGTGTGCAGTGGAATTTGGGGTCCCGTGATGGTACGGTTGCGTTTTTTTTTATGTATCACAAACATCCCGGAAAGTGTCCCTCGCTTCGAGCAAGCTGCAGCACACGAATGCAGCGTTGTTTTTCTCGCTCTTATCAAGCAGCATCAAGCAACATGCAGTCAACGTCGACAGACGACCCATCATTCCTGGTAGTAGTGCTTCTTGTATCTCCCAGTTGGGGACACACACACACCTTGCGTACCATGCCATTCCATTAATGAAGCAACCAAAGATGAAGTTCACTTTCGTATCTCGTACGTGTGTTTGGACGACGACGATATGACACTCACCTGCACACACACATACACACACGCAACCGGAACTCGGGTGGAATGGACCTGCTGTAACGCATCCTTGTCACGACCGTCCCTGTACGTACGTATATATAGCGTGACGTCCCATCCGAAACGGGGACACCCGGGGAGAAGGAATCCGCAGACCTCTTATCCTCCCGTTGTTATTTTAATGAGCGTAATGGCAACCGGTTCGCATTCATTAACACATACCCAACGGAAAGTGAAAAGTCAACGAACCGTCGGTAGAGTTGGAATGGCAAAAGTAGACGTCATTTTCAGGCTTTTTTCAGGCTCCATCCCAGAAAGGCGTGTAGGTATCTTGTGTCTCACGAAAAATACAGGATCACTTTACCCTCGTTAGTGCCGTGTTTGGGTTGATGGTTGTTGGAAATTTCCATCACAACTTTAAGACTTGCTTGCTCGGCAGGTGATGTAGTTTGCATACTAAACTGTTACGTTTTATCACAACTAAAACATTTTTAAACTAAAAAAAATGTTCATTACTATTGTCCAGACACAATATCGCGGATAATTTATCATCCTCCGTTTTACAAAACAAAAACTCCCGAAAAGCACTCCGTTGTGATTCAGCAAAGTGAACATTCATTCCAAACCATGAAATGAGCTTTGCAGTTCATTTCCCTCCCGGTTATATTTACTCTTCACTTCCCATCCTTTGCTCCCCATGGGATGGTGGGAGTCATTTTTCTCCATTTTTTGTGTGTTGTGTGTTGCTTCTTACACCTGCAACATCAAAAACTCTGCGTCCTGTGGTCCGTGTGGCCGTCCGAGCCTCGCCTGAATAATGTATTGCTCGTCTCATTATCCTTCCGCATGAAAGGGTACCACGTTTCCTTCACCTCCACCACCGGCCACCCCCCGGAATGGCCGGATGCAGTAAATGCAGATGCATCTTTTAGCCACCAATCCACCGACAGTTTCTGTCCGCCCGCTTTTGCAACCGGTGAAAGAAATTCAAATAAACAATGATTCATGAATAATCTACACCCTCGGTGGCGACAATGGTGGTGGTGGCAAAAACGGGGACGAGGCGTGGACCGGAAAAAATGGGAAAAAATAAAACAGACACAAAACAAACTCCCAGCCAAAGGAATGCGGCGAATTCGCAACAGCGGACAAAACGGGGCAGATGCTAGCGCGAAAAGCTCGTCCCGGGTTTTCACCCGAGCATGTAAAATCTGCACACACCTGCACTTTTGCATTTTCCTTCTGCTCCGAAAACAAGACAGTGGGCTGATTATTTGTGTGCTGTGCATCTTTCCGTTTCCGTTGTCTTGCAGACGCAGTAGGGAGGGTGGCTGTGGGGGACATGTTTATTTTTTTATATGCTTATTCTTTCCACCTGTGCTGCGGTTGCTGGTGTTGCCCCCCGTCTGGTGGCAACTTTTAAGACAGTCATTTTTTTTTTGTTAGGGCTAGGACCCTCGTGGAATGTGTGCTACTGTTTTGTGTCTGTGTGGTGCACAACTGTAGCTGCAGGTGAAGAAGCACATCCTGAGACGACCGAGTCGTTTACCTGCCGTCATGGCATGCGCTGCAGATCCTGATGCACTAAAGAACACGGCGACCAACAGTAGTTACCATGTAAACGAGGCAAAACGGGGGTGCAAGCGACAGGGGTTCAGAAACGTGACAGAAGCCTTTTATTCTTCCCTCCTGCTTAGCGTTTCATCCCCCGTGCGTTGAACTTCTCTGCCGTCCCCCTTCCCCCTCAGTTTGGCAGTATTTTCGTCACTTTACTTTCGTAGCGGACGGCGTTTACGGGCTGCCGTTTGCCTGGCGGGTACCTTCCAGGAGACGGCAGGCCGGTAAATATTGCACCGGATCACGTACGAGCCTCCGGTGCAACCGAACCCTGGCTCGTTGTTCCGCCCTCCCCCTCAGGAGACGACAGTTAGTAGTAGCCGCATGCTTTACGACAGCGGCGCTGTGCCAGAAGGAAAATTATTAAAAATTCACCGTAACATTATTTACGTGACGCGGTAGCATCGTCTGGGCCACGGCAACGACGTCCCCAAAAATACTTACTCACCTCCCTTCGCTCTCTCTTTCTCTCTCTTTCCCTCTGAGCGCTATTATTGTGAAGCTACTTGGGAAGGTTGGAGCTCCAGTGAACGAGCTTAAAAGCTGCAGATAGTCCCACTGTGACCATTGTGTGTGTGTATGTGTGTGCTTTAATGCTGCAAGTACCTCCCCAACAGAGTTTGGGCTATATATAGTTGTCGGCTGCTGCTCGGAATGGCTCAATCGCCACGCGGACGTGTTGTGGGTAATGGGTGTTACCATTGGTTGCAAAGTTGACTGATTTAAAGCAGCGTTGGGAAATGCGGTCCGTACCACAGCAAGGGGCGCAGGTGGAGTTAATCTGTCACTACGGTAACTACCGCGTGTGGATTAAAGTGTCCATTATTTGAAGCGTTGGAGCATTATTGTGGGACATCAAAATGCCTAGTACGACATATTTGCAGGACCTTTTTGGAACATGTTTGAAGGTTGATTTAATTTAATTCATTACACCATTCATTGAAATGTATTTTAAACGACTTCCAGGTAAAGAATTAATTAATTACTTTGTAACAATCACCATTGAATATTAATTCCATAGCAAAAAGACACGTTCCTCCACAAGTCGTAGTCATACAGCTTAAACATCTTTATCAATTCGTCAAATTCACTTAAATTTTGTAACACATTCAATCCTCAAACTTGCTTTCATGAACAAAAAAGCTTCAAAACTCACAAGTATTCTAATTAAGGAAAAGTTTTACAAAGTCACTGCTCTTATTGATAAATTAGCCGTTATACAGTGTGTAAGATATTGAAATTAATGTCTAAACTTTTGCCCAAAATCCCCTAATTAAAGTACACGCAACATCTCAGAACAACGTCACCAAACCGACAGAGTGCAACCAATCTTCCGAACGGTATACCCCCTCCGGGATTGCTTCAAAAAGAAGGAACCCAACATTCCAAAATGTCAAAATGTTACTACTTCCACATCAACGACAGCGCTGGCAAACGGTGGTAGAAGCACTGAAAGAAGAAAGAGAGAGAAAGAAAATAAGAGCTCCACCATTTAAACCGGGCTTTAGCAGAAACAGCTGTTTCTTAGCGAGAGTTAACAGATCCGTCTTCCAGCGTCCTCCAACACCGGTGGTGGTAATCATCCTTCTGCCCCGAGCAAATGGTTTAATCCGATTACGGGTCACACTTGAAAGGGTGGCACCCTTCCATTCCATCTACTTTTTCCTGCTCCTCTTCTGGGTGCAATGAGCGAGAAAAACGGTTCAGCGACACCCGGACACGGGGTGGCTGAAAACAAATCTCAGGAAGAAATTCTTCCGCACTTTCCCCGTCCGGCTGGACGTGACAGGCACCCAGATGAACAGATGTCAAATCGAGCTGTCAGTCAAAGCGGTTGGCGGGCTGCCTAGAACCCGATACCACCGGCTTGAAAATGCGGGTTTTACTCGCTCAGACTGGTAGCGACACTCCAACCCCGAAGCGTGAAGCGCGTCACCAGCGTTGCCTTGAAATGTGTCCCCGTTGTCGTTCTGGTTCCACTGCTTTCATTTCGACCCTGAAGCAGATAAAATTAATTAGTTGAATTTAAATATCTAATCACCGGAATGGATAGCACGCACAGAGCGGTGCGGCGTGGTTGAACCACTCTAGAAGCAATGCGCTCTCTATGCTGCTCACTAATGATTTCATTTCTTATTCCTCTTTCCTTCCAGAACCAACCCACCCCGTCCGATCAATGCATGAGTGCGGAGATGCAACGGGCAACGGTTTGATTCCGGAGTGCGCGCACATCGTTACGAAGCGCGTGTTGGACGATGACGATGACGTCCAGTGTCACCAGCAAGTGGCCCGTCGATAGGCTACGATCCACTCGATCCATCAACAGTTCGATTGTGTCCACGAGACGGTAGATTTAATTAGCATTTTTGTACGCAGTTTTCTATCACGTTCGTCACGGTTAAACAGAGCGCGCGCGAGAGAGAGAGAGACCGTGCCAGTGCAAACCCCTCCGTGTCTCCGAGTGCAAGGGAAACAGTGCAGACCGCACCGACCAGTGCCCGGTGTCGGAAGCCGAACTCAACCCCAGGGAGGCACCATGGTGCCGCTAAAGGCAAACAGTCGCGTCATCATCTACTCGTCCACGCTCGTGCTGCTGGTGTTTCTGCAGCAGGTGTACACGTTCTGCCCGTCGATATGTACCTGCGAGGGCGACCCGAACGTGCGGACGTGGTGCATCGGGGCCGGGCTGGACGTCGTCCCGATCCAGCTCAATCCGGACGTGCGCTACATCAACCTGACCGCGAACCGGATCACCAACGTGCACTTTACGCTCACCTTCTACTACAAGCTGGAGGTGCTCGATCTGGCCGGCAACCGGATCGAGGCGCTCGGGTCGCGCAACTTCGACACGCAGCAGGCGCTGCGTACGCTCAATCTCAGCGATAATGCGATCGTCTCCATACCGAAGGATGCGTTCCGGGGGTTGCAGCGGCTGCAAACGCTCAAGCTGTGCGGCAATCGCATCGACACGATACACCCGGCCGCCTTTCACGATCTGCGCAATCTGATCGAGCTGGATCTGGAGGGCAACGCGCTGACCAGCCTGGAGCCGAGCACGCTGCGCCACCTGTACTCGCTCGAGGTGCTTTCGTTTCAGAACAATCAGCTGCTCGAGGTGCCGTACGAGCGGAACCTGGAGCATCTGGGGCAGCGGCTGCAGCTGCTCGACCTTTCCGTCAACCTGCTCGAGTACATCGCGAACGATAGCTTCGTGGCGTTGCGGGAGCTGCGTACGCTCCGGCTCGGCGGCAACATACTAACCGAGCTGGACTATGGGGCGTTCCACGGGCTCAGCGGACTGAAGGCGCTCGACATCGTTGACAATAATCTTACAGTAAGTGTGTCCGTCAAAATTATTCCTATTTTGTTGAAACATGTTGAAAGTTCAAGCAGCATACGAAGGCACATGGTTGTATAAATGTTTATTTCACGAATCATCATTCTTGAGTACGCCATACCTAAAGTGGAATTTTGGTAATAATACCAAACAATTGCTCGCGAATCCTTTTCGTTCATGTACACACCATTAAGATTAGAATAGTGACAATGCTTGTACCACCAAGCACCACTATAATCGATTGCACAGTTTGAATCCGCTTTGGCATCATTGTCTTGATCCAGCGTTGTAAACTTCATCCCCCTGTGATACACCAACGAATCGCTAGCCGTTCCCGAGTAATCTTCCAGCTTCTTCAGCGGGGTCCTGGTCCTTCCCACTGCCAATCTCGAACTGTCTGTACCGTGCGTACACGTAATTGCCGGCGAAATCTTCCAGCTCCACCAGCAGCTCGTGCGATCGGCCCGACGTCAGACGATGCACGCGCTCCAAACCGAGCCAAAACTCACCCACCACGCTTCCGAACCCATTCACGTACTCACTCCAGCCACGCTGAAAGTTTAGCAGCCCATCGTACCGCTGCTGCATCACCAACCAACCTCCTCCAAAGCGGCTCTGCTCGCAGTACCCATCGAACGCGGTTTCGTTTTCGAACGGCTGTATCAGATACCTGCCCGATATCCTTGGCAACGCTTCCTTGCACGATCGTACGGGAGTAGACAACTGGTAGGTGGTCTGCACAGTGGGCTGGGCCGTACATGCTGTCTGCTGGGCAAGCATTCTACCCTACTGCTCCTGGAGTGTGGTTAGATTGTGTCCAATCTTTTCACTCATCCCCTGGACGGTTGAATCCACCTCGAGCAGCTTGTTCTGGAGATAGTCTAACTGCGCGGCGAACATTTCGTAGCCAAAGCCCGACAGTGCTGCCCGTGTATCGTTTCCTTTGGCAGTACAAACTGAAGAGCAAAATCGTACACCAAGCTGTCATGATGAGCGAAGAAATAGCACTAAAGATTGAGGGAGAATAATTGCAAATTCTTCTTTAAAAGACGACTTCGCGACGGCGTTATCAATTTCTGGCATACAGTGGCGCACGGAATTATTGGCACAGCTGCACCAAACCGAATGTTTCGAGCCGTTTTTACTCCATTTAATATATTTTTGGGCCGGTCTGGTGGTACTGTCGTCAACTCAAACGACTTAACAACATGCCCGTCATGGGTTCAAGCCCTGAATAGACCGTGCTCCCATACGTAGGACTGACTATCCTGCTATGGTAACAATAAGTCACTGAAAGCCTAGCTCACTTCACTAGTGGGTACAGGCAGGCCTTGACCGACAGCGGTTGTTGTGCCAAAGAAGAAGAAGAAGAATATGTTTTTATGCTAATGGAATGATTAATTCTTCATTCATTGAACATACAACATAGTTGAAGTTATAATAAAGGTTTTCATTATCACGAAGAGTCACACAAGCCATCCGAGGCTTTCAAATAAATAGTCAAATCCTGAAATGTTCGATAGGGTGTTCCATACAACTCCTAAGAAAAATCAAAATACAATACAGGATATTGACTAAGGTCATATACTCAGTTCATATATCGATATACATGAGCAAATATGAAGAAGATGTGGAAAGAGCTATGTAATTTCTGAACTCTTATTCTACTTTTACATGTCAAACATTTGCTTTCTTTTATTTACGTTGATGAACTCTCAGATTAAATTTCAAGTATTCATTTTTTCTTATATCCTATAACGTTTTTTTAATGCGCATTTTAATAAGTATTTCATTTATTTGGGGATCATTCAATCAAAAAGAGCTATTTTTTCAAATGTTTGTTAAAAAAAGGCAAATCGTACATATTTAACTAAGCGATGATGATTAATTTTCAACGTCATGCCACTTAGCTTACGTGAACCTTTCGGATAGAAGTGCTTTTGCTGACCGGTCAGCTGATACACGGTACGTTTGTTGGAGACAGTAAAGCCTTACCTTGGGTAGGGGGACAATACTGCTCATAAATAAGTTAAAGGGATAAGATGTACTATCCTATGTACTATCAGATCTGACCTTTTGTCCGTTCTGGAAGCTTTATTTATACTGCCATCTTACGGAAGTTAGCGCACATTTGTAACTTTCTCTTTCGCAACTTGACGCGCTTTGACGAACGGTGGGTTTTTTTACTTCCTGGTGGGTTTTTACACTTTCAATGTTTTACTTAAGGTCTAATGTGTTTCTTATTCTAATTTCTCTTTCTTATTTATGACCTACTCTGAAGACTCACAACCTATTGGTACGGCATGATTTTCACCACGACTAAAGCAGGATTAAGTTTGACAGTTCTTTGTTATGTGTTGAAAATCATGTGTCAAAACTGAAATTTCATTTTGAAACAAATAAACCATCTGACAGCTGTTGAAAAACATATTGTATGCAGTGAATAACAATGTTTATATTTGAAATTGACTTGGAAAACCCTGTAAGTCGTTGGCGTAGTCAAGCGATCGAGATTTTGATGTCCTTCCCATCAAGACAAAATCAAAACCTGCAAGTCACTAAAATTTGATGTTAATATTTCCTAACGAAGTGCACATTTTCACAAAAACACACATACACACAGGCATAACATTTTCCCCCTTGTGTATGAAGGTAAACATTGCACTACGGCGCTACTACTTTGTCCTATTGTCCGTGCACCGTACCGTATCGACACGACATAATGCCCCGCAGTTGCCCGACGGTCGCCTTTGAACCTCCGTTCTTCTCCGTCGAAACCATTCGCTCTAACACCACATTATGGTCAATTCCATTGAAATGGCCTTGTCCTTCGTTCCGTTCCCCTTCGTGAATAGGGGACAAACAACAAAATCACCATAAACTCGCCTTCATCCGCAAAATCCATTCCACATGATCCACCCGCGGAAACCGCGTTAGTTTGGTCCATCCCTCCCCTTACGCTCCTACAACACACGCGCATCCGATCACCTTTTCCCCGTAGCGTTCAAAACCCAACCCAGTGCAACAATAAAGCACAAAGAGCGCACACATGAACCGTTCTCTCTCTCTCTCTCTCTGGCGCTCTCGCGCACAACATAAAATATGCAAACTCATACAATTTACATAAATCATTCTCGAATAATTACTCCGCAACCGGAGCAAACGGTCAATGGCCGGAAGGCTAGTTGTCTACCCCCGTCGCCGCTTCTAGTGCTGCCGATCCCGATCCGATCCGTGCGTTGAGGATGTTGATGATGACGATGATGTTGTTGTCTGCAAAGGAGGGCCCGGAAATCTGCACCCGGAACCGGGCCAACACTATCCCGTGTGTGCGTGTGTGTCCCGGCCGCACAAGAGAACAGAAACAATACATTTGCTGCCATAGTCATCGCGTCGCATCGACTGGCCGGGGCTAGTAAGGGGTAATGTGTGTGACCTGGCGTGTTTGTGCAACCCACGGACACAACATCGGCTAGCTTTATCGGTGCGGCCAGCGCGAGCGCGTTATAGTCCGAGACCGTTCGCGCGCATACATTTTGTTCGGCCACAGAGCCATTCCAGTGCTGGTGCCGTTGCCGCCGGACTGAATGTTTAATTAATTAATAATTTATAGAATGAGTGATTTCGCTGGCGGGCATCCCACAGCGACAATCGCGCCATTTGTGCCATTCGTATGCTGCTGCATCCTTTGCATCCCGATTTCACCACAACCATATCTAACCTCACACACCAACCGTTGCTTTTCTCCACCTTCACAGGTTGTGCCAACACTGCAATTATCAAAATTGTGTAATTTAACGTATTTATCGCTGAGCGGAAACTACTTCGAAAGTCTGCCGGCGGTCGCATTTCTGAACCTGTTCCAGCTGCAGCAGCTCCACCTCGACCGGCTCGATCGGCTGCAGCGCATCGATGCGAGGTAAGTAGCAGTGTGTATGTATGTGTGGCGTATGATTTCAGCACAAATGAAGATGTGTAACCTTTTCTGGTTCGAAACGGGGGGGTTTGAATTTTAATTACATTCTCATACACACGCACAGGAACTGCAGCTGCCGGGAGGGGGCGTTTGTGGGTCGCATTATCATGACCACAGTACGCTCGGCTGGGGACACGGGCCCTCCATCAAGGGCCTTGGGGGGACACCAAAGTCACTTTCATTAAATTACAACTCATCCACACACACACACACATACATACAAAGGGGAAAGAACCGAAAGCCGTCAAGATGCCCCTGTCGCTCACAACGCAATTTCGCTTCCCGGGAGGCAAAAGTGGGAAGATTTTAATCTCCACTGTCACACGCTGACGTTGATGAGTGGATGTGTTCTGTGCCCCAGCACCGGCATGTAACTACTCCCCAAAAACCGGAGCGGTACGGAGCGTAATGGGTACAAAAAAGGCGCATCGTACACGTACGCATCGTACTCCTACTATCTGGTGTACGGTGGCCATATTGTTAGGAGAGTCCTTTCTCTTTGTGTCCCCGGGGGGGGGGGGGGGGGGGGGGGGGGGGGGAGGGAACGAGGCCACCCCGGGGGCGCTACGATAAGCAACAGTGCTGCCATGTAACAGTGTTGGCCACGGCACACACAGATTGAGGTGTTTTGTCCGGAAGCGTAGCGTAAGCGCGCCTGTGTCATCGTTCGTGTTTTGCTTTATCTGTAGCCGAGCAGGCTCTCCGGCCGTATCGATCCACAGCCGTGGCCACAAAAGGAGCCGATGTTTGTTTTTTGTTTTTGAAGACTAATGCAGATTTTTTGTGTGTTGCGAAAAAGCCTTGAAGCATGGATGACACTAGGATGATTAATTATCGTCTATCGTCCGCACGGTCGCGGAGACTCACACATCCATTCGACTCATTAAAAATTAATTTAGCAGAGCTTTTCAAAAGCAGAGCTTATGGGACCTCTTCAAATAGACTGTTTTTTGTTATTTGTAGCAATATGTTTACGGGAGTATTTGCTTCAATCTTACACACAAGTGTTCCTCGCGGTTATTTCCCCAGACATCCAGAGAAGAGAACTTCATCCCGGGGACATGGCTATCAGAGAGTAAGTGAACGTTACCTTACATTGTACTAAATCCTGGATCCAGTGGACACTATTTAAGCACCATCATCTTCCATCCCCTTATGGATTTCAGCGTCATTTAGAGGGTGCCGTAAGCGCCAAACCTGCTCTACGGAAGCAGCCGTACCGTCCAGGCCTAGCTGTGACACGTTTGGCTGCTGTAAAAGTAACAGCTTGGCCGGTCGACAGCGAGGAATGAGTGTCTAACGAGAAGGACTAGAGCTTCCAGACAACGGGCGAGCAACTACACTGGATATATGCGAGAGAACATTCTTGTTTTCTGTACCTATGTGTCTGTGTTAGTAGTTTTAAAATGATAACGTTCCTCTGGAGGAGCTGGAGTTAATCTTCAAGGTTTTTTGTAAACAGTGGGATACACTCGTTCATCGATCGATCAATGTTTTGCCTTAGGGATATTGTAAATGAATAACAAACATTCATCAAATTTATAACGATGGATTGGATGCTTGCATGCTCATGCACGCATCTTGAACCATTACCTTCGTTTTGAGAATGATATACTCGAACACGGAAATACAATTCCATCTTTACCTTTTGACGTAAAACTCAACCCAAAGTGTTTCTTTGTACAGCAACGGAGAAACTTTTGCGCACATTTTGTGGAAAACCACAACCATCGGAGTTCTATCATGTCCAACGTTCTGGATAGTGATTAGATCCCGAGATGGACATCCCCCTTTTCTGCGTCACGTTAGCAATTCCAATCGTACATCTTCATTTGTGTCAGAGCTGGTCGGCTTCGAATGTTTCCCTCTCGCCCGCACGGGTGTGGGAACGATAAATCACCTTCCCACTAGCACTAACTCCCTGCTTCTCATTCTACCACCCAAACCAGAGCGTTCGTGGACAATGCGGCCCTGCGGATTCTCACCCTGGACGATAATCCATCATTTGCGAGCTTACCGCTGCGACTGTTTCACAGCAACCCGAACCTGGCCGAGATTTCGATGCGCCGCAACGCGCTGATCCGGCTCGACGCCGTACACTTCCCGCTCGACCGGCTGCACCGACTCGAGCTCGGGGGCAACCCGCTCGTCTGCAACTGCTCCCTGCTGTGGCTGTGGCGGCTTACGACCGGCTACGGCCTACACGAGGCCGGCGACTTTCAGCTGATTGTGCCGGCGGCGGCAGCGGCCGCAGCACTCATTACCGCCGCCCAGCCGGAGGAGCAGCAGGAGCAGGCGGAGAGTCTGCTGCCGCCACGATCACACCACGGCCCGCTGTACGTCGATCGGGACGAGATCGGGTGCGATCGGGTGGAGGATGGCCGGCGGACGCGCCATCTGCTGCGCGCGATGACCGAAAGCGACATCGACTGTCCGACCCATCTGGTGACGGTGATTAGTGCGGTGCTGAGCATTCTGCTCGTACTGGCGACCGGTGCCAGCGTGCTGTACGTGTTGCGGTTGTCGAAGCGCCGCAAGCAGCTGCTCGCCGATGAGGACGATCCACGGCGCCGGTCCGGCGTTACGGAGCTGATCGTACCGCAGAAGGTGGACAAGCTGGAGCTGGAGCGCTACCTAGCCCAGCAGCAGTCGCTGGTGCACGAGTACCGTACGCTGCGGGCACCCTGGGAGCTTCCACTGCCGGTAAAGGAGGACCTGAAGTATGGGAGTGTGGCGGCAACGGGTCGCGATCTGAGCGGTGCGAATAGTGGGCACTCTACCACGGACCACTACGAAACGCTCGACTACTACCAGCATCAACACCAACAGCAGCAGCAGCAACAGCAGCAGCAGCAAAAGCGAACCACTCTCTCCCGTCCACACATCGTTTTCGTATGACTCTAGACCGGCCGACGTCACCGGGGCTACTGCACTGGGCGAAGAAGTACCAGCAGCGTCACGCCACTGCTGGAGTTCGAGAGCGCCGTCTGAAATTCCCTCATCCGGTAAGTAAGGCGGACCACTACATGGGAGCAATTTTGGGACAAATAGAAGAGTGTTGCCGGTCTCGTAGTACAGTCGTCAACTCGTACGACTTAACAACATGCCCGTCATGGGTTCAAACCCCAAATGGACCGTGCCGCCATACGTAGGATTGACTATTCTGCTATGGGGGGAAATCAATTAGTCACTGAAAGCCAAAGCCCATTAGTGGTACAGGCAGGCCTTGATCGACAACGGTTGTTGAGCCAAAGAAGAAGAAGAAGAAGAGTGTTGCATCATTTGGACTGGCCTGAAAAGAAATTCTTGACAAACAGAGACAAGAGTTGTTATTGGTTTATGTCAGGAATCGAACGTAGAACTTTTGAGGTATAATAACGTCGACTTACCTACGACACTAAGGATTCACACGCATTTGAGTGCGTTAGTCTCCTATTTAATCCACACTCATTTATTGCTTTTGTTCATCTTGAAACTGGCCATTACCTCCAGACCGTTACCTGTATTTTACGAATCAAATTTTCGCATTAACTAAATCGCGTTGTTCATAAAAATGTTAAGCCCCAAAACCATTGTCGATCATCTTTCGTACCGGGTTGCTGAATCACCGCTTTTGAGCAAACGGGCGCTTTATGACAGCCGTGAAAACGGACCGAAACCATTGTCACATACTTAAGCCATACCCAGGTCGTCCGTCATCACGACCTTTTGCAGACTGACCGAGTGTGGCTGGGGAGAGATGAATAGCATATTTGCGTGGACTGAACGTAGCATTCCAGGCGTAACAAGAAGCACAAAATACAACCCCACATATTGCACGCTCGTTTTGAGTTACTGTGATGGAATTGAGCTGCGAGCGGTCGTGCGTTGAGGGAAGAGGGAAAAGCTCAAAACCCCCGGAACTCAAGCTTTAGCTCAAGCTGGTGACTTTCACCGAGGGCCTCAACCTCAAACGACACACGCACACCGCCTAATAAGTAGTAGCTTCGGACGATAAATCTTCCGACAAATGGACCCAACCGAGGATGACTGTCCTCTCAGCTCGGCGTCGTTGGGTGCGCACCGTCGTTTGTCCCCGGTGCCACCCCAATCCCAGTCCCGGCTCTTATTGCCCCGCTACATCTTAATAAATATGTAACGACTTAGATGTATCTTTTATTTACTCTCGCTTTCGCATTTTCACGTTTGTCACGTCTTTTCTTTTCAACACGGGCCCCCCCGTGATGGGAGGGAGTTGAACTGGCCACCTGTGTGCTGCGAGGAAAAGCGAAAAAAAAAGAATACCAGCAGGACGATGGCAAAAGATTACCGCATGCGACGAAACGGTGCGTTGCTTTATTATGAAGAACTACGGCGGTGCAGGAAATGAATGCGAACGGAAATTTGTTTCATCGCCACCTTACGGCTCGTTTACAACGGTACCGAAACCGTCCCATTTTACCCCAGGTGATTGAATCTTTACGTCCGGTAAGGGGGGAGGGGGCATTTTTTGCTTCCTTTCTTTCTTTCGCTTCTCGAAGTTAAAGCTTAACATTATGGGGGTATGGTTAGAAAAGGAAAACCCAACGCTCGGTACAAAAAAAGAAGGATCTCGCCTTTATACTACCAAATTGAAAAGCATTTCTTTTCTGTTTCGGAGCCCTCCCACAGCCGTGTATTGCTTCCGGATTTTTGCACATTTTTTTTTGCTATTTACTGCTGTGCGCAATAGAGGCCTTAGAAAACTTCCCCAACACCAGGACACGTGGAAGAAAGCAAAAAAAAGAACGGCACAGGAAAAATCTCTGAGCCTTATTTGAATGGAAAGTAATTTATACAGATGCTCACCGGCTCAAACGGGCAAAACTTCATTTGCAGCTCGCCTTTGTTAGCCCTTAGCTGGACTAGTAGTGGGGGAGGGTGGAAGGATAATCTTTTGATTTGTGGTTTGTTAAGCCACGGTTGCGGAAGTTAGTTGGCTTCCTCCGGATCTTCGCGGGATTCAGTGGCGAAAGTTTTCTGCCACTGAAAATGAAATATTTCCTCCTATTGCAACGGACAGCGAAATAGAGCGATAAAATCATAATAAACATAATGAGTGGCGCTTGGAAACGATTCCTCGGATACCTGCAATTCTTGGTAACGTGTTTATGATGTTCGCACTAAACCGCCCAACAACAATAATCACAAAATAATCAGCACTTATCTCTGGGCCCCCTCTTCACCTATAATTGTCTGGCCCGTAGTGGGCAGCAAAGAACAACTGCGCGCCTGTAACAACATTCGAGCAGTCATTAGAAGATCATCTTGGCGTTGCGAAAACTTCGCCGGAATTGGCTCAACCACGCGCAGCCCATCTGTGGCAGCCTATTGCGCAAATTAGTATCGCTCTAATTCAATAACACATCATCGACACCCAGCGCCGACCCCGGAAAGGGCCGAGGGCGAAACCTTAACCCCACAGCATCCAAACGTACACACCCAACCTTTGAAACACCTCCTGCTTGTTCTCTCAGACCATCGGGCTCCGCTCGGTAACGCGTGCAGCACACGTGCGAGCTGATCGTTCTGCGAGCTCATTAGGGACGCACGAGCACGAGGGAACGGAAAGAAAGGCGAAATGCGCATTGCCTCCGTTACCAGGGCATAGCTTTCATCTGGGCCCCTATCGTGGGCTACATCACCGTGGCGATGGGTGAATCGATATTACCCGGAAGAGGCTCCAAAAATGGCGCAGCATCCAGAATTGGATCCGTCCAGGAGTCGAGGTAGGGGAGCAAATGGGGAATCGATTTGGGCCCATTCGAACAAACCTACTCTACTGTCCGTCTTTGTTTCAATCGGGTGTTGTCTATCCGGGGAGGGATTCTTTTTTTCTTCGTTTCTTCGCTGTTGTTCCACTTCGATTCTTTACCTTTCGACCTGGGCACGTTTGTCTTCCCGCTTTTTTTTTTTTTTTTTTTTTTGAAGGATGAGGAGGCCAGTCCTAGCGCAAAACGGTTCATTCGGTTGGAAAAGACATCGTTTGAATTATTTATCATTTGCCCATTGCCGATAGCCGGTCCGCTGGGCTGATGAAGCCTACGCAAGATTTTTTTGGGGGAGACTTCCGATTTTTCTGTTCCTTTTTCCTTCTTGGTTCCTTTCATCAGAAAACTGTCCCTCTCCCCATAGTTCCGACTTGCGCGACGGGAAATGAACGGACAAGCAGCCATCCCGGAACGATACGGCTGATAGGCGTAGTTGCGTAGCGCGGGCAGCTCGATAAGTCCGATGCCCATTTCCTGTCAATCGGTTGGCGTAAAAACGGTCGGAAACGGGACAGCATTGCACCATCGTTTCTGCTCAATGGCGTTTGGCGTAACAGCATATGGGAGGCAAACAAAAATCCCCCCCCTCTCCCCAGAAGAAACTGGGCATTAGGAATTAGCTCAGCACTTCCCGGAAGGCTTCCGGGTAGCGCACCGTTAAGTAATGCTTTATGAAATAAATCTTCCCCGTCGTTCGGATGGGTAATAAATAATGGGCTGCCGTTTTTTTCCCCAACTACAAGAAACAACAAAGCAGGAAGTGCAGAAAGCTTTTCGCGGTGCTGCTTCGTATGATGCTAACTGGGTCATATCGGAGAAGAAAAAACGGTTGCTAAAATCAAGCCGGAAGCTTTTGTTTTTTGGCCCAATAAGCAAATAATAAGAAATAAGAAATAATTTAGCAAAAATAGAGATCTGTTTCGTCTTGGCAAACGGCAGAGAGCAGCAAAAGCTGCTTACTTTCAGAACACTTTCTCATTAAAATGCGTTGCTTTGGATATTTGGATCCCCGTACAAAAGGAACTTTTTCGTTTGGGGCCGGTTTTCTTACCCCCTTCAAAATCAATCCCTAAACAAAACGGGGCAGGGCAAAGTTTTCATAATGAAAATTTAATGCCCGCCCGATTGAACCCCGTTTTGCGGGATGTACGGTTCACGGTGTTCGCCTGCGCGGGACACGGGCGAGTTAATGAAATGGCGATTTACCAGCATTTCTTGGACATTCGATTTCTTTCCTACCCCGCCTCCCAAGAAACAAGCGCAAAATGCACACCAAACGACCGACTGAAACTAAAACAACCCTCCTCAGAGCCCACAAATGGTCCAATATTGACTTACGGCCACACCGATCGATTGCGGAGCGCCTTTGATTCACGCCAAACGATTCGGTTCGGACGATCTTTGCCGTCGACTAACAGCAAAAAACGATTCGGTTGACGTTTCGGTTTGCGGCAACGAATTTCATTGCCACTGTGTGTGTGTGTGTGTGTGTGTGTGTGTGTGTGTGTGTGTGTGTGTGTGTGTGTGTGTGTGTGTGTGTGTGTGTGTGTGTGTGTGTGTGTTGAAAAAAGCGGCGAAAGAAAAAGCGCTGATGAAGAAGAAATTGAACAAACGAGCTGCTGCTGCTGCTGCTCATTCCACTACAAGACAACGGCAAACAGGAGGCAAAATCCCTTCACCAGTTAAAGGCCACCGGGAAAATGGTGGTAACACCTGGGCAACGGCAAAAAAGCTTTCCCGCATCTCTTGCCACCGCCTTGCCGACGATGAAAACACGGAGCCAGAACGGAGAGAATGATAATTTAATTTCGATTTAGCATTCACTCCACCGCTCCACCATGCCCAGAGTGGGGAAGTGGAAAATATGCACACACACACACACACACACACACACACACACACACACACACACACACAAACACACAAACCGAAAGAGAAAAAACCCTTTCTGGTCGAAAACGGCAAAGGATGACGGCACCCTTTTTTTTTTGCTACATTTTTCTGCTTTCTGGCGGATGCTGTTCTGTCGTGCACCAGCTGTTACTGCAGTGCTTCGTTGGATGTGTCGATGTTCTTCCGGGGGATTTTTGTGTTCACTCTCTCTCTCCTGCTGTCCCCGGGTCTTCCGGTTTCGCACCGCAACCGATGAACGACGGTTTGGTTCGACTTTAATTTAGAGCCATTTTTCATGCAATTGCTCGAATCGGAGCTCATTGTTATCGCTGTTTATTTGCAAAAGATTCGATTGCAGATACACCAAAGAGGGGAAAAATAGGGAAAACAAATTTAATGAGTACAAGAATATCCCTTTCCTTTCCATATGCTAAGCTGCTTTCGTCTCTGTTGACGCCAATCGGAACCATTATGCGCCTTATGCTTACTGTAGCTTCCTCGAGGAAGAGACCGAAATCCTGCCAATCAACCCAAACGACAACCAAAAAAAAAAGACTCGGTCGTCTCCTAATAATACCTACGTGTAAGCCCACATGCACACCGTAATCTCTATTTAATGAAAATTTTCCCGTTCATTTTCTTCCCCCTTCGTTTCATGTCTGCATTGCCAATCATCATCGCGCGCAACCCCCGCAGCCGATCGAAATCTCCGGAAGTGCTGCATGGTAAGTCTGCCCGAAACTGAGCGCGCGCGCTCGCCCGCACACAACCATTACGCGCTTCGGAATTCGGAAACAATCCGCGGAGGCAAACCCCAACCTTTTTCACCTTTTCATGGACACAACCAAAGATATACACACGCACATCCATATACGTACACAAGTGGATTATGCTTTTTGGCTGGAAAATGGTCGTGGGCAGCAGGCAAACAGCTAAAGCAACGATGATTTGCATTGGAAATGCACAAAGAAAGCAACAACCCAAAGCAACAACAAAAAACAACGGAACATAGAAAAGAAAAACCATAAAAAGGATAATCCTTCAAACACCAGACAGAATAGCAGCACAGAGATGAAATAAAACAGCAAACGCACAACCGCGTCTTGGGAATAGGGGAATAGGGATGGCACAACAGTAAGGGTGGGAAGCATAGGAATGGAATTGCCAGAAATGAAGATTGAAGTGCGGTGACAGGTGACGTCAGAGAAAACGATGATGGCCGGTGAGTAATACAAAAAAAAACTGGGAATCGTTTCCGAGGAGGGGTCTGGTAACCCAGGGGTGGTGTTCCCGAGGACCGACGGCCTTAGGTTTAGGTTATGCAAAAATGTGTAAATTAAATGTAGCGAAGATGCGAAAGCGAGCACAGCAAGGAAACTGTGGTGGGATAAAATGGAGCGAAGAAAACATTATATTAATGATTATAGCAGTGGCAGTGGCAGCAGCACCAGGTAACACGCGAAAGGCGGTAGGTTAAGACGGGAAATGAAACTTCACGTGAATACCTTTTTTTCTGTCCTTTTTATTTTGTTTATTATTTTGCACAATTCGTTATTTTTTTAAACTGACAGACAGATTTTTAACAACACAAACAAATAACATCAGTTGAAATATTTAAAAAAAGGTAATTATTTTCTTTACCCTATGGTAATCTTGGCTTTCTTTTGTGAAAACTAAAAACTGTCTAACGCTGGAATTGTGTGTTGTTCGCTCATTGAAAGAACATGTGAAATAGTGATAAGCGTTGCAGAAAGATTTATACCACTTACCGCATAAATGTACACATGCTAATACGTGATACGCAAACGGGCTTCTGAAAACAAAGGGGATAGGACGGAATTGAACAACAAGCACTGGCAGCACAGACAGCACACACGAAGACGTATAACAAATTGTGAATTTATACGAGTGGATTTGTATAGTATATATCTAGACGTGCAAGAAGCGATTTGTTTTGTACTCGATTGCGGTCCTTTGCTAAGAGAAGAGCGCTCATATGGTTTTTTTTTGTATAAGTAAAGCACACCAACATACACACCCACAAAATACCTTCACACCGAGTGATACACACTTAAACATTAACGAAAATGGGAAGAGAAATGCAGTAGAAGAAGAAAAATTATGAAAAAGCAAACATTTACACAAAAACACACTGTTGTGTTAGGCTGTTTCGTATCGTACGGAACACTTCCGACTCTCTTTCACTGCAAAGATCGATTGATGTTTTCTCTGACTGGTGTATCAACAACGACCTGCTAATTTCTGTTGATAAGTGTACGTCAATGTCTTTCTTTAGAATAGCTAGTCCGATAAGGTATATCTATAGCATATCAGGGACACAACTACCGCGGTGCAATACGGTCAGGGATTTAGGAGTCACCCTGGATCGCAAACTAGATTTCCGACAACATTACTGTGATATTTTAGACAAAGCTAACAAAATGCTAGGATTTATTCGTCGACATTCGAGAGAACTTAATGACCCACACTGCCTGTTAACTCTGTATAAGTCCTATGTTCGTTCCATCCTCGAGTTTAGTTCTACAGTTTGGTGTCCGTTCTCTAGTGTTTGGTCCAATAGAATAGAAGCTGTCCAAAAGAGAGTTACTCGTATTGTCCTACACTTCACTCCGTGGCGTAATGTAACCCCTCGTCCATCGTATCATACTCGTTGTTTATTGTTTGGTCTGGACACACTTGCTAGGAGACGTGATAATGCCCAATGTACGTTTTTGTCCAAACTTATTGTCGGTGAGATAGATTCGCCAGAACTACTGGCTAGAGTCAACATAAATGTCCCTCCTAGAGTGTTCCGTAACTACAGACTATTAAGAACTGACCTTACAAGACGTGCATATAGCGAGAACGACCCAATGACTGCGATGGCCCGTAAATTTAATCAGCGTTACATTTTATTTGACTGGCACCTACCTACTAGATTCTGTTGATCGGTTTTGTCATTGTACACTGCGTTAGTTATTTAAGTTTTAGTTTTAATTCAGTGATAAGGCCGCTTGTTTGGCCAATCACTTATACAATAAACAATACAATACAATACAATACAACACACAAGTATAGAATAGAAGAGAAGAAGAAAAAACACAAGACGCGCTAACAAGTATCGTGAGAATTGACAAAAAGCAATAAACGTTTTACAAAACAAAAGAGTAAACATTAAAAAAGAAACGCTAGTACGATGAGGAAACTGGAAGGAGAAAGCGAGAAACAAACATATGTGAACCCGAACATAGAGATCTGTAGAGTGTGTCCGATGAGTGTTAAGCGTAGCATAGGGAAAACCAAAAACAAACAAAAACAAGCGAACGAATCGCATGTAATGGCAGCAAAAACAGGAAAAAACACAAAACAGATAACACTACACAAATTATATAAAAGCTGAAACTATTTATAAAACACTCTAAATAATCATTACGACACAACAGACTACACAATAAACAGGAAATAACGAGCAAAAACAAATCGTAAAGATAGGATTGTGAAATGGATAATTCAGAGAGAGAGAGAGAGAGAGAGAGAGAGAGAGAGAGCGCGAAACAAAAATAAACAAACAAACGAAAAACAGCAAAAAAAAATATTTGGTTGACGCGTTTGCTGGCGTGTGCTTGCAGGAACACATTAATCGTGCCAAAGAGGTAAACAAAAACGTGGAAAAAGAAGGAAAAGGCACCTTCGGTTTGGCACTTTGTAAAGTAAAGCATGCACTAGGCACACATGGCGAAAGCGAAACAAACCATTCCCGAAACGGCACCGGCTCTGTTGGTAAGCGATTGTGGAATGGTTATTTAGCTAAATTTTATATTTTTCATACAAAGTAGGGCAAAGAAGAAGAAGAACAACAACAACAAACACAGGGGGTAACAATGAGAAAAGGCAAACGAATGCAAATGGCACGCCGCAACAGGACGAAACACGAAAAAGCGCCCACAACATCATAAACAAAAGCGAAAAACAACACCAGCTCTGTAAGGACGGCAGAAGTTAAGTTGCAAATAAACAGAAAAAATGTATCAAATAATTAAAAACAAAAAAATGCTCACCATTTACCCACCATCCATTATTGCGTTATTGAAATATCCGAAAGAAAGGAAGATATAAAGCAGTATTGTTCCCAGTTTCGATTGAAATAAAACACAAGATCCGAATCGTACTTATAATAAATAATCGCCCTCTTGCACCCAGGCACGGGGTATTCGTTTCTTTTAGGTGCCTTTGTTTGCACTGCACTGTTTGCTGGCGCGGGCAATATCATCATCGATCCCTGGAAGCGCACGATTTATTAGCTCATAAAATCGAAGGTGCTTAATCGCATTATGGTTGTTCATTGGATGCGGGCCCGCCAGCGAGCTAGCAAAAATGCATTACCGAGCGCCCAAGTGCAGTGTTAAAATGTTGATTTTATATCCGTTTTTTATTATTTTATTATCATATCGCTTTTTCTGTACTCTCTCTCTCTCCTGCATGTGCGCCCCACACAAACGCACAGTGGACGAATGCCGTTCGTTTGTGAAATTGATTACAATTTAAATTCACTGTTCAGTAGCTTGCGCAAATATGTTTTATTTTCCACCACCGGTGGGGGCACAAACGAGTCGCAACCACTCATAAAAAGTCAGGCCCCAGTGCCGTACAATTGAAAGAAAATAAACGGGGTAGCTTTACCATGCGTAATCCTCCGGCATGATCCATCGATCATTATTACTCCAGCCAGCCGGGAATGAAGCTGGAATTTCATTACCTCGTTCACCCTTTCGCCAAACGGCATACCCTGGATAGACCCAACTCGAAGCTCTATTTACACTTTTTATACTCTGTGCTCAATGGAATATCAATTTTTCGACTTCGGGCTGGTTGGAGGCTTTTTCCCGTTCATTTTCTTCATATTTCGTTTGCGCCATATTCGCTCGAGCCTCGATTGCTCGCGTAATCACGTAATGTTTGATGAGCGCAATGAATTTGATTAATTCCCGTGATTATGGATATGGAATCAAAATAAAAGGCTCCCACTGTTTCCAACGTTTTTTTTTTATTATTATATTTGGAGCATCGCATCGCTATAATTAAATTATGGTGCACAAATATTGGCCCTTCTCGTACAAAACGTGAAAGTTGAATTTTCATTTCTTTTGGTCGTTTTGGCTTTACTGGAAATGAAAACTAGGTTACGGCATGATGCATCGTACACGCACAGACACACACAGTACGCAAGAGCTTTATGGAGAATGGTTCTCACGGTTGCTAAGGGGGCAATACGGGGCTCATACGCAAGTGAAATCCCCCCGGTAACCTGATTAGGTTGCTGGACGGCAACGCAGTTCACAGAACGAAGCGTATTGTATGAACAAAAAGCTAAGCCAAATAAAGAAAATAAAAAAGCTCCATTCTACTCATTGCTTGAATTGTTTGAAATTGGAAACAAAAACACTCCCGTTTTCTCGAATAACAAAAAACGGTGCACACTAATTGGTATCCTAATTTTCCGACACATTAATCCCTCCCTGAACGCGCCAAGCTCGAGCGAACTTTGAGCCTGCACATGAGCGCGGTAATTAATGGATGAGCGGCGGGGGGGGGAGGGGGGTGGTGGCAGTGAGTCGGGGTGGTGAAATATTAATTTTTCGTTGAAATAAAAAGTAAACAAAAGCCCATCAACATAATCGCGCGTGAATCGTTAAATACGGGGTTTTACGGAGCATTTGTTACGGAGCGTTGCAAGAGAAAGTTGGCTAATAAAGTGGATAGATTGGTGCACATATGCGTTCCCCTTTAACGGTTTAAGATTTAAGATTTTTTACCTCTAAAACAAAGCGAAACGTATACGGATTGAACAAGGGAAGGATGATATTTATTCTACTGAGAGTAGCCAGGCGCCTCCATTCCGTTCGCAGCAAAAGAGCACAGTTTATTCATTAAGCCAACAAAGCGCTTCCAATGCAAGCGTTCTAAAAGACTCGGATTGATTTCTTATCATCAATCACAGGTAGGGAACCGCTGCCAGCTGTCCAATGTACCTTATCGATCTATCGAGCTGAAGCGTACGCGTTTTTTCAATCCTATTCAATGAAAACAAAAGCCCGTTCCTCTCTCATCAGCTGCTGAACTTATCTCATTTTCCCATGATTTGCGTCAGCTTTGTAACAAAGCATTCCATTCGATGGTCGATGTTAAATGCCGCTTGTTGTTTACTTCTTCTTGCTTTGATGTTTTGGGGCAAAGGTTTTTCCTAAAATTATACAACACAAACAACACCAAACCCTGCAAGCATTTCCAGGGAATTTGGGTAAAAACAACTAGAACACCGAATTGATACGTGATTGGAGCGAGCTACTGAGAGTAGATTGTCTGGGAAAGTCAGATAAGAAAAGTAAAATATTAAACGAATACGAAATAACTATTTTAATTAAACAATGCAATTTAATAAATTGAAAGAGTTATTTATTATATATCAATTTTGTTCAAATAGTTACAGCGTTAGTCTTGTATCAAGGTATACAGGGTTTCCCACGATTTTTTGGCCGTTTCCCAGAATTTGTTGGTCCAATTGTATTGATATCCAATCGGAAAATACCAATAATTTATGGGAACGAACTAAAAATCTATGGGAAACGATCAAAAATTCGTGGGAACGCACCAACAAATCGTGGAAAACCCTGTAAAAACCAATCTTCTTCAACTCTACACATAAAATTTTGCGTAAATAAATTGCAACAAGGTTTTCATTTCAATATTACAAAGTAAACATTTCTAAAGATGAAAGTTACATTCAAACGATACAACTATTCCCTACCCCTATTTCCATGCCACTTTTACCCTGCATTTCCTTCTGCTTCCCACCGGCGGCGTAGTGACAAAACAGAGCCAACCTCAGAAAGTAATTGCGTACCGAAGAGCAATTATGACCATTGCTCCCAAAGCTACCAACCGAAAACCCGCAAACCCCATGAAACCCCCCCCCCCCCCCATACAACGACAGTACCTTCCCATAACAATGCCCATGCCCTCCCCAAACTGCCATATTGCGGTGATTGGCCGTAAATCCTTCCGATCCCCGGGACCGAAAGACACCTTCCGGGCACGGACACCGCATGGCGGGTATGCCCACAGCAAAACCGGCGTGCCAAAAGTATGTGGCATTATTTCACCCGATTATAAAACACACCTTGGGCGCACACACACACCGTGCATTCGATTCGCACCACATCGAAAGACAAAGCAAGCGATAGAGAGAGCAAGGCTGCTAGAAATGAAATTTATCCAATGTGTTACCGGTACCAGTTTTATTATGCTTCCCCAGGCCACACACTAAGGTACCGTACACACACATACATACACACACGCACAAACCAAGGCAAGGTGTTAAAATACCCCTATCTGTTTTAGTTTTCCAACCTTCCGTTCCTAGCGACCAAACTGATCAGGCAGGTGCTACGAGTGGCTGTAGTGTGCCATTGCTTCCCATTTGCTAACAGAGAGCTAACGATTCCCTGACCGAAACTTCTGCCACGGTCTTCCCTCCCCCTTCTTATTACATCCACCTCACTGCATGTAAACCGAACCGCCGGGGAGAAGGGAGTGCGAAGCAAAAGACATGCTTCTTACACCGGCGCTGGCGTGGTAACAGCTGCGACATGTTTTGTGAATTAATCCATGAATAATTAAATTTTATAATAGGATTATTTTCCTTCCACAATCCACACCCGAACAATCGACACATCCCGGGTGTAAAAGGTGTACGCCACGCCGAGCCGAGGGTACTTACGTGGCAGCACATTTGCTGGAGAGCTGCTGCTGCTGCTTCTGATGCTACCCGTGCTACCCAGGCAGCATCCTTGAAGCGTGACGCGTGGAGCTTGGATGAAATTGGAAGCCAGCACTATCGAACGTTTAAAGTATTTGCCGTCAATTGCTTCGATGCAGAGGAATCTCTGCTGTGTGCCAGCATTAGCATGGGTTTTTTGCTTCGGAGGGGGGGGGGGGAGGGGAAATACATTACAGTGAACAATAGTTCAGTTGTAATGCGACAGTGAGTCTTTGAAACTTTGAAATATATCTGCAAAACGAAATATATTTTCATTGCTCTATTTTGCTTATAAATCATTACTTTCAAGCTTTTCGTAGCTTTTGTTTGACCAGCTGCTTTAATTCGATAGAAAATTAAACCTTTTGGCAGTTTTCAGTTGAGCAATTCAAAAAAGAAATCCATTGGGAAATGAAATCGTTGTCAGGTAACGCTTCATTTTTAACTGATTGCTTCAACAATTTAACGCTATACTAATGAGTAAGAGTGTCCAAAAAGAGTGTCTTTTAGAGTGAAACGTATGTAAAATGAAGAAAATGAGGAACTATTGGTCAAATATGGACGTAAAGCTTATTTTCAATATTTTTTTAATGTACATATTTAACTGTACACTTTGTTTACTTCGCTCATCAGTGAACCGTTAAACCGCTCACCGCTCATCACCGTGAAGCGTTCTTCTTCTTCTTCTTTGGCTCAACAACCGATGTCGGTCAAGGCCTGCCTGTACCCACTTGTGGGCTTTGGCTTTCAGTGACTAATTGATTCCCCCCCATAGCAGGATAGTCAGTCCTACGTATGGCGGCGCGGTCTATTTGGGGATTGAACCCATGACGGGCATGTTGTTAATTCGTACGAGTTGACGACTATACTACGAGACCGGCTCTAAGACCGTGAAGCGTTACCTGTCAAAAATTTCATCTGTCAATTATTTCGTTTCGTTTTGTTTACTTTTTTTTTCTTTTTTTATAGAGACTTTGAGCCAATTGGCCTCATTCGCCTCTTTCGTGTTTACTTTTAACTACAGCAATTATCCGCAGAACGCGATACTCGATATACGCGAATTTGCAGTACGCGATTCCTCTAAATTTGACAGCTCCATGTGTTTTTTGTGAATGTTTTAATTTTAATTCTGAAATATTTTATCCTTTTTTTGAATTTGCTTAATGTCCTTAAAGCATTTTGCATTAAATTTGTGCAAAAGATACCTTTTATACAACAAAAAACTTAAATTCAACCCTCGAACCAGTAGTGTAAACCATTTTTCCATAGGAATCCAGTATACGCGAAAACTCGAGCTACGCTATTGTGCTCGGTCCCGTTCGATAGCGTATATCGGATAATGACTGTATTTAGGATACTGTGAAAAGTATACAAGAATGTCTTGTAAAAAAATCCAACCATCAGTATTTTTAATATATTACGAGGTTTCGGTAAGAAAAGCTACTAATTGATAATTATTTTCCTTCAAATTTCATCTCATTTTCGGACAACAATGCCATTCTTTTGAGCTCCAGCATTCTAACAAACAAACCCCGTCAACTGTCCTCATTTCGGATTTGTCTACCATCACAATAAAAGAGACATCCAATTAACTCTTCCGCCCATATTTTACCACCCACCAGTCTCCCTCCCCCATCCCAGTGAATTCATCGTTCACTTGAACCAAGCCAAGCCAACTTACTTGCCCCAAAACTACCCTCAATCAGCATTGTGTCGATGTAAAATGAACCAATTGCAAGCAAACCCGTCTGCTGTCCTCCTGCACCAGAACACTTGCACTGAATCTGTTTTACTTTGTTGAATCAATTACACCGGCACCGGGTCCTCCCTTGCCCTCTAGCTGGACATCTGTTGCAACAGCAGCAGCAGCATCAGCAGCAGCAGTAGCTGCAGAAACGGAAAGCTCGGTACCAACCAACCCAAAAAAAAGCAACCCCAGGAAATCCCCTTTTGCCCATGGGACGGAACACGGCGCTGCACGGCACATCGAACGAGCTGTGGACATCTGGCAAAGGGAAAAGTTAAAATCCTCACCCGCAGCGGGAAGAGGTTGGACGCATTTTTGGGACGCGAAACGCGAAATTAAACTGCACCATCCGTCTGTGCCGACGGTTGGATTGTGCTCGGGCGACGGTTCCGGCTTTTGCACGAACCAAAATCCTTCCGTCTAATTAGTGTGTGTGTGTATGTGTAGGGAGTTTTGCACCGGTGCTGATGGTAGTGGTGGTGCAAGGGCCAATTTTCTCGCGCAAAATTCTACCCTGTTCCTCCTGTTCGCCCGAAGGGTAAAACGGTTTAGTTCAACAGAAATTATTACACAATGCACAAATAGCTGCAGCAAACCGGTGTAGCGTCCGTTCTCTCTCTTTCTTTCTCTTCCTTTTCATTTCCGTTGCAGTTGGTGAAAGATTTTCCTTTTTTTCTTCTTCTTCACCCAATTGGCATGATTGAATAGTACGGAAGCCAGCAAACTGGGTGGCCGGAAATTGTCCCCTCGTTATCCCTCGCGCTTCTCTCTCTCTCTCTCTCTCTCTCTCTCTCTCTCTAGGTGGTTCTCTAAAAAAAAGGAAAAGGTGTGCGAAAATCAGGGATTTTCCGCAGCACAGTTCGAGAGTAAACACTAATTAAATAGCTTCTAATAGCTTCAGGGGGTTTAGTGGCAAACAGACGGGCGCTACGCACACAACAACAAAAAACCCCTGGTCCCCTGCAGTAAAAAGCAGTGTCCTTGCAGTGGCAGTTAAGCAAAGAAAGCTCCAACCCAAAACCCCGAAAAGAAAGAGGTATAGTGTTGAAAATTTATTTCCACGTTACGATTGTTGCCAACCGTGCTGCTGTAACTTCTCCGGGCAAGGAACGAGGGAAAAAAGAAGAAAGAAACGCACACACACACACACACATACAATACTAAAATGCAGCCAGCGGGTTAAGCTGTTGGGCTAGGAGCAAAAGAACGAATAGAGATTTCGCGTTTCACGTTTCCTCTTCTCAGCGAATTTCCAATTTTATTTGCAGAAGAAATTTTCGGCACCAAAGCGCACCCGTGGCGGTTCCCGGTTAATGCAATTCTCCCCTCGGCTCTCGGCTAGCGCCATTCCCTTGCGGAGTGCAGTGTGCTTGGACCAACCGTTGGAGCTTTTTTACGATTTAGTAGAAACGGGGAAAAAAATGAGAAGCATTTTTTCCACACTCCCGTTCTGGAATTCCGCCTATAGCCTAGTTTCAGTTGGTTTGGTTTTATGAGTGTACAGGCTATTGCGCGATTCCGCGCGTGCTTTTTCGGCTGCAGTAGCGCAGAAAGGCTTAAATTGTTTTATTAATTTGTTTGTTTCGTACGTTTGTTTGCAAGCCTTCCCCACCAGTGGAGTTTATGTCGCTTTTGGGCAAGCTGGTGGCTATTTCAATACTTTGCTGCAAGGTAGGTTATGTCCGCTGGTAAGGTATATAGACGTGAAGCAACTGCTTGATTAAATACTTTGACTCTTTCAAATTTCTTCTATTTTTGACATTGAATCGACTAGCTTGTGCCAAACAACGCATTCACCGTGGCAAGAATGTGGCTATTTGGTTCTAGGTCAAACTCTTTTAAAATAATAATGATGTATGATGAGAAAACCTCACTCAGTAGCGAAGCAACTCGCTCACTCCCAGTTGAGGTTGAAATCGCTCACATAAGGATCAATGTTATGGATGTTAAGGATCTATTTGTTTTAGATTCAAATGACACATTCCTCTGAGATTCAAATCACTCATTCTTCGCGTCAGCTCATAATTCACTCTTTTTGAACTCAAATCACTCACACACGCCAACTCACAGCTCTCTTTATTGGTATTTAAATCTCTCTCTCTTTCTCTCTCTCTCTCTCTCTCTCTCTATCTCTCTCTATCTCTCTCTCTCTCTCTCTCTCTCTCTCTCTCTCTCTTTATCTAGCTCTCTCGTGTTTTGAATCCAAAAAACAAATCACTCTTTTGTGAACAAACTCACTCCTCACTCCGTATAACGATCCACTCTTTTTTGGATTTTACTCTTCAAATCAGCTTGAAAAAGGGTTTCAAAAAAGAGCTTCAAAAGAGTGGTTTGAAAACTACGAGGAGCTCAAGTAACGAGCGAATATATGTATTCATTTGCAGAACTCATTTGCCCTCTCTTACTCGGAGCGCTCATCTTTAACTGAAATATTCCACGTTGTGTGACTGCGCACTGAGCAGATGCGGTAGAATGATGCGCAGCAGCACTAAAGGTGAATTTACAGGGTTTTCCAATTGAGTTTAGACTAGCCGCATACTTTTTTTGAATAGTCGCAATAGATTCTTGACAAGCATCCTCTATTTTTGATTACGAGCAATGGATTATTGACTAGGAGCAATTGATTTCAGCAGGTCCCTGCATGACAGCCTAAAAGCGTCGCGTTTATAACACCCGGTGTGACAGATCGACTTGAATAATAACCTGTGGATGATATTTAATTTCATCCGCTCATTAGTTTCAAGCGTCTGTTTTACTGCTATATATCATCCACAAAATAAGATATATTTTATCTGATAGGTTTTTGGTGCTATTGTTTTGATTTTATGAATGCACAATACAACTTAACGGCTGAATTGAAATATGCAGTAGTGAACCCACAGGCATAACCTAACCAAAAGCTAGATTAAGCAAGTTTTTCAGTGTGACCATATGTAGTTCTATCGATTTTCGATCGAATATCGGTTTACAATTGAGCACACTAAAACTAAGTTTTTCTAACTAAAAATCAAATATTTTTCTAAGAATTGACCGTTCAACCATAAAATTGGAATTTAATAAAATTTATGAGTGAATAAAAAGTTGTTTTTACTGAAAATTACCGAATTTGCTTTAGATTTCCTATCGATAACCTCAAAAACAATCTGGTCACTCCGCGCCAGCAACCGGTCTGCTGAAATCAATTGCTCCTTGTCAATAATCCAATGCTTGTAATCAAAAATAGAGGATGCTAGTCAAGAATCTATTGCGACTATTCAAAAAAAGTATGCTGCTAGTCTAAACTCAATTGGAAAACCCTGTATCACAAATTGTAAAAAAATCCTCTGCTTGTCCACCACCCAAACCATTCCATGCCCACTGTGCACCACACGTGCAAAAACACCGTACACGGCACACGTGCACAAACACACACACACACAGCAATAAAGCCCGCAAGCTAAATGCGCCTGAATGCGGACGTTTTAAATTCACAAAGCACACAATAATTAAAACTGTTTGCCCGAATCAGTACTGCCCCGGCGCTGCTGCAGCAAATTGTTTTGTGTGTTTCGCTACCTCAACATATTTGTGTATATATGTGTGTGTGACCCAGTAGCCATCAGCTTTTGTACAAAGCGCTTCTTCCTTCCCTTTTTTCATAACACTCACCGACCCCGCGGAGCGGGAAGAAGTGTGGGAATAAGCTCGATAATTGGTTGGTATGGCTTACTGGGATTTGGATTTTGCTCACGGAAATATGTCATCGGATGTGTTTGTTGCCTTTTTTGTGTTGTATGGCAGACTGGAAAAACAAACGCACGCGTGAGATAAATCATTTCCAATGTGCTGTGTTTGATGTAAAAAGTGTATTTATTCGTGGAAAAACAACTTTCATTTCGCAATCGCATTTTTTACCCCTCCTGGGTTTTGCAAACGCGATATCAACACGTTCAATAAAATTAAATAACCATAAATGCAACCCGCAAATGCTATTGTTACGAGTACACACATAACCGTCGAGTGCGTACAACCTCCCAGCCTCCATGTGTTTCCCCTTTTATCCTGTTCAAAGTTTTAATTTGTGTTTGTGATTTTGGTTTTTATTATTAAAGCTAACTATAAAACCAGAATAGCATCCTGAAGGGTTCTTTTTACTCTTCAAACACACATTCCCCTCTCTGCGCTAATGAGCACCGCAGGAATTTTAAATCCCATCGTCAAACAATCCGACATCCTGTGCGCCGGACGGAGAAGGCGAGCCGGTGCAGCCGGCATGCATTGCCATCGTTGGCAATGTCTGGAACTGATTTAACCACATGGGTCCAATTGGAACTCCTACTACGCAGCCCTCCGGTTTTACCCGGTTTGACTCATCAGCACACACAGGCAGAACACGATAGCAAACAATAACAGCGAGTGAGTTAAACCAAAATACAACACGAAAACCAAATTGTTACATTCAGCTGACAGCGCTACGGATTACCCGAGCCAACGATGGGGCCGATGGCGGCAACGCCGGTGGGACAAGGATCGATTGTAAATTCCAGTACGGGTACGGTTTGACACCGGAATCGGTTGCCGCGAGCCAACATGCCGTTCGCCAGTTGGAAATGCTTTTTTGCCGCACCGGGGGGTGATGAGGTAGGACGTGAACATGAAAACTGTCAAGCAAGGGGAAGAAGAAGCGAAACGAGCACTTCCCGAACGAGCCTCACATATGTTTAATTGATTTACAGACATATTTATCAGTCGGAATATTCATGGAAATGAAAATCAAATGATTGCCCACACAATGGGTTTCGCACATTGTTTAACGCCGTCCCTCCCCCACAGCTGGGACCGGGTACGTCCTTCGGCGGTTCGTAAGTGGCGTTAACCTTTGGGATGTTGTGATGCCCGTTGGGTAATGCGTGTAAGCTGGAAATGTAATTTTATATTATTTTTTATAAAATTTAGTATTAATTTTAGATTATGACTTTATTCACGAGGCGTTGAAAAGCTTCTTTCCCATGCACTCAATAGGATTTAAGCCAATCAAATGCAGCGTCAAATCGCATTTCTCCTGACGAGGTTTAAATATAAAATCTGATTAAAAGGAAGCGCACAGCGCACCAAATGGCTCTGTAAATCCTTTTAATTTCAAATTTACGTTCCAAATCCACGCCCGGCGTCGTCCCCGACCTATTCCAGCCCCCCAAAGCCCCCGTCATCAACTGCATCAAAATCCGTCAAACGATGTGGTCAGCCGGATGCTGCCTGCCAGCGTTCATAAACAGCTGGCACCGACACAAACACACACCTTCGAGAGCAATCAATCAAGCAGAGAGAGAAAGAGAGAGAGAGAGAGAGAGAGAGAGAGAGAGAGAGAGAGAGAGCGTGCGCTTACGACAAGCGAACGATTCAATTAAACATGCAAATGCAATAAATTGCAATCGTCCAAAAATTGTGTAACCTTCCCCCATGCGCGCCAACCACCACAGGCTCGAAACGTGGCGCCAGTTGCAAATCCGAACGAGAATGGCGCTAGAAAATTTGCACAATCCATTGTCCATCCAGCGGGGCGCGCGTTTGTTGTTGGGCGAATTGCGTTTGGGGACGCGCTCGAAACTTTCGGTCGAACGCACCAAACACGGCGCGAGTGTGTTGTTTCTCCCCTGCTCCCGGCGCTTTGCTTGACCAAACAAATCCACTGCAGGAGGACGCCTCCCAGCAAAACGCTCTTAACATTCCCGCTCGCCGTTCGGTTGGAGTGACATTATTTGGGAGCTGCCAGCTTCGCTGTCCGCAATATTGATTGTTATTTGAAACACGTATTTTAATTACGAACAAACAGTTGACCCAATCTCAAACGTTGCCTACACCCGCGTGCAACTCTGTGCATTTCCGGCGCACGCGGCGCTACAAATCGGTGAATGATGATGAAAGCAGCACCAAATTGCCGTGTTATGCGCTGCTCGATGTTCGATTTTCCGCAAAACGCTCTACTCTAGGACCCCTCTCTCTCTCTCTCTGTCTCCCCTAGATGGACATCTAATTTTGTGAACGCTTGCACTGTATTTGTAGTTGCGCTTGGGACCGGGTTGGCGCTCCGAAGGGAAGGCTAAAGCGAGGAAAAGCGCCGAGGCGAGATTTTTGTAACGAATCGCAGTGGACGAGAAATCGTTTTGCACCAAATCAAATCCACACACGTGTGGAGCATGTGCGCTGCTGAACGATTTCGACCGGGACCGGGAATATATTGGCCCCCCTGCATCATGTGCGATTGAACGTATTAAAACATGATCCAACGCGCGCCACAACACTGCTTTCCATCCCGTTTTTTTTTAACCCGCCTTTGGTAGCAGCTGCAGCGTTCGGGAGCAGCGATTTTTTCCACAATTTCCACTCACTCGAACATCACGAACCCAGCACGAATATTGGACGCCAGGACGCGTCAGCGGATGGAAAAGTAATCTGGAAATTTAATGACATTCCATTTTCACGGAGGTCAATTGAATGGCCGGTCGACCGAACAGGAAACATCTGAAGGTGAAAATTGTCACGTGCAGGATGGAGTGGAAAGGAATTAAGCAACAACAAAAAAACAGAGCACTGTAAACAGCAATCCGGAACCATTGGAGCACAAACATTCCAGCCACCTTCCGCTCAGGGCCCATCGGTGCAATCATCCGCATTGAGCGTTCCTAATTAATAAGTCCTCGATTAGCGCGCACAATTACGAGGTTGAGTGGAGCGTTGTGAAACTGTATCACCCGGACAGCCGGACAATAGGTCACATTCCGGTACCAGTGTCAGTTTAGCGCACTGGCCACAGCTGGCCGTTGTGCTGGCAATTGTTTTAGGGGGTTTTATTACAAACGCGCTTTGTTGCGGAGCAGCTTTCAATGGGCACGCAAGACTAAACTTAATTAGAAATGGAATTTGCATTGCAACAAAACAAACACAAACGCCCACACAATTGCCAATCGATTATGAGCTATTCGAGTTACGTCAATGGATTGCAGTTCAATCAACAATGCATTTCAAAGTGCAGTATGATATTCTTTTTCGATTGAAAATTGCATAAAGTTCTATTGAGACCCCCAGGTCCAGTATTGTGGAAGCGCTGGCCAAGCTAACAGGAACAGTTCTTTACTTACTTATCCAGCACTACAACGCGATCACCTTGGACATGAAACGCCCTTTTTGTCCTTGTCCTAAAATAAGGGTTGTCTGGATCCATAGATATAGGAGCTTTAATAAGTTTAATATACAAATTTCAGATGTATTAGGTCCATAAGGTTTCTAGCATTGGGACCCTTCACGATTCTAGTCAGTTTTTTGTATGGAGTTTGACCGGTGGAGGCTGAAATCATGTAAACACTTCATGCAAAACCACACATAAACCTAGCCTGCAATTTTCAGTCTAAATTATTCTAGCTTCAAAGCTAGAATTAGATTCGAGTACCTCCTCGAAAAATGGCAAACCAAGGTGGTGTTTACTCTTATCCTAAAGTGCATTAAAAAGATCTGGTGATGGAATCCAGAATGAAAGTGTATGTAGTCCAGGTGGTCTCATAGCATATTTTTTATAACCAAATTTAAACGTCACTTTTTGACAGGACGGGTGAACACTTTTGCTGAAACAGGCTTTCTGGTAGGCTTGACGAATACACAAAACACTCTTAAAATCTTCATTCAGAAACATAATCGATAAAAATCAGCCTTCTAAATTCATACACCTTGGGATAAGCCAAAGTGAGTTGATATATCAGGTGGGCTTATCCAGTGCAATTTGACGTCTAAAAAGGTGGGCTTATCCAGTGCAATTTGACGTCTAAAAACAAAATTAGGAAGAAAACCTGGTTTGACAGTTAGATCCATAACAAACTGGATGCTTTGATGATTTTTCTATTGACTCCGTCCTAACTCTATCCAAAATTTTCACAATTTTGCTCGATATTTGAGATCAATCGGTGGTCTGTTAAACAGGACCAAAGGATATATGTGCAGGCAGTCTGATAAATTTCTCACTTTCAGTATAAAATCATATTTGGTTCGATTGGTACACTACTCCTTGCTTGCTGGCAGAAAGGATTCAATAATTGTTGCCTATGTATCAGATTTGGCGAAGGAAATGTTCTTTTTTGGAATCTATAGCCTTCAAATCTTCGTTTTAATGCAAGAACTGGCTGCCACGCAAGTATTTTTGGCTTCTTTTTTCGTGCTACGCCTGAGTAAACCTACATACAATTTCTGCGAGATTTCGTTTAAACTTCAAAGCATACTAGATTTTGTTATGGAACAAACCGTCAAATTGTGTGTCGATGTATTGGTGAGAAAGAACACCATAAGCTCACCTGATATATACACTCACTTATATAAGATAAGCCCACCTGTATATTAAACTTACTTAGATAGCTGCTCGAAAACTGCTATACAATGCAAACAGCTGACAGGTTGAAATTTCAGCCTACGAACTTACAACGGAAAGGGCCCCATTATCTGTTACCGTAAATACTCATTTCGGGCGACGTAAACCCTCAATTGGGCACTGTCATTTATTTTCGAGACTTGTGAAGTATAAACTGGGCATAGTAACCAATAAAAGCGGCCTAAATGGAGTTTATTTGGCGCAAAATCGAAATTGTGACCCATAATTTTGCGAACAATGCGCCCCAGAATTTGCGTGGATCTTGCGTGGAATACTACTTGTAATGTTATATATTTTGACACTTTATGTCGCAATGTTGGTCAACCTCTGAAACCTCTGAAGTGATCTGAAATCCGTAAATGAGGAGTATATGTTTCTATAACTCCACTATTACGACTTCATTGGCAATGCTCAGTATATCTGTTTCTAAGAGTCTACGAAACGGGGGTATTAGATTGTTTATGAGTGCATTTGTTGAATTGCAGTCATGTTAGTGACTTGAATTGAACATGACAGTTAAAGAATATGGACAACACTGGAAGCTTTCTTAGAATCATAATCTTTTCCACTCAGTATCAGATCAAAATTTCAAGAATTCAACAACATAAGCGAATCTCCTTTACAGTCATATTAGTATCCTAAGAACTGAAGAAAGGTGTTTCATAGCACTGTTTATAACATTCCATAGAACAAACCTGAAGTTTGATACAGGAATGTGCCTCACTCTTCAGAGAAGGAATTCCAAACCGTGCAACACATGTGTTTGGTATAAAATAGAAAAACAATGATAAAATGATGCCTTGCATGAAACTTGGTTCATGATTTTATTTTCTCAAAACTCAGATAACACAATGATACTAACCATTCTGTAGTTTTTCATTACAACATTGCAGAGCATTATGTTGAATGCATCTAATTGCAAGTTATTTTTAATTTCGCTTTTTTCTTCTCATGTCTACATCATTATTATTGTTGTCATGACGAATTAAGTACGCAAAAAATTCCCTCTTGTCTCATCTCGTCTGACGCTAGAGATAAAAAAAACTCCTTCAAAAAGGTACAATTGTCCCTCCCGAAACTCACCAAACCGAAAGCTAATTCCCGTTTTGCCTTCTAACAAGATTTCTGATTGTACGCTAAGTGCACTTTTGCTACCCAGCCCCCTGCTCCCGAGCCCTTAAAGCATGCAAAAAACCCTCTCCATCGAAAGCGTGTGCACCGCACTGGAACCATATTATTGCCCTGCTTTAAAAGTCAATTTTCACTTCTTAATGTGCACATTCCTGTGCACAACAGCTTGAGCAGAGAGATGAAATTCTGAACCCAGCATCCCATCCCGGGTGCAAAGTGACAACAGACAACAGTACAGTGAGAGAGAGAGAAGGAGAAAAAAGTGAAAAAAAAATCAAAACACCACATTACAACTACCCAGCCGACTACAAGTGGCACTTGTGGAAAAATGTGCCCCAAAGCCAAAGCGACCGCCTAACCACAAATGCTCGAATCAACTCCACATCACACACAAACATACACACACGTACCCACAGGGGCTGGTAGAGAAATTTACACGCTTCGCCGAAACCTTTAACGAACTCACACTTTTTCCCTGTCCCTTTCTTCTCTCTCCCCGGGACCTCAATACAAACCACCGAAAAAATGGATGCTGTTTGTGTGTTCGTGTGTGTGCGTGTGTGCAAAAACTACCACAAAACACTCAAAGAACTACAACCGCACACAAACTCTCGGCCCAACGTCAACACAACAAAAAATGCCTCCCGCTGTTTGGTGTAGGAAGGTTCGGTAGGAAATAATTGTGCCCGCAGCCGGAGAAAAGGGAAGGTGCAGACCAAAACCTCGGTGCAGACATCACACAATACATCCGGATGGTTTGGCATTTGCAATGTCCATCCATCCCCCATACCTGACCGATCTCGCGCTAAGCACCACCACGACCACAAAGTGTTGATTTTCATCACCCGTTAAATTACAATTTATTTGCGAACGGACAGGGAAACACAGACAAAATTATCATACATAATGAAATATGGTAATGACTTTTTCCTAAATGTGCTCCTCCAGCAGTTCGGTCCTGCATCTCCGTGTCCTTTCTGATTGTGCCAAAGACACGGTATGAGCAAAGCAATTTGAAACTGAATTCATACCCACAGGACACCAGCGGACTCGCCTCCCAAAAACGCTCGCATCCGGTCAGGGCTGGTCGGGCTTGGACAAACGGTCGCATTGATTTCCACGCTCGCCCCAGTCGCCAGGTTTTTAGTGCTTATTACACCAACAGACTCTTCAACAAAGCGTTATGGTGCGTTATTTAATCTACCAGGGTTAGTCACGGGTGTGTAGCCCTTTCCTCCAGCTAACCACTTGATCCGTCCCATGCTCGCAGGCGATACATGCGCATAAACGGTTCTTTAGAATGGTAAAAATGTTCAATTTTAGAAACAATGGCGTAACTCCATCGCTTACCACTCTCTCTATCACACTCGCTTTATTTCAGAGTGTGGAGTTTTGACATTGTAAATAACGCTGTTTGGTTCATAAAATTAAAACTACTCACACTCCAAACGCCAAACCCCCTTTGAATGATTCATTGTCTGTTGCACAAAATGCGGGGTGCAAATTTTTTGCAAACATTTTTGCCTTTAGGCCTTTTGTACCGTTTTACGCTCCTGGAAAAAGGGATTGTGCGCTACCCTTTTTCGAATGATTTAACTCTTGCAACGCAACTCGACATTGTAATCAAGCTTGTTTTGTGGTATGTGATATTTTCTCGCGTGCGCTCGAGTGTCCCCTTGTTTTTTACGTTTGACATCCCCTACAACTCATCATCGAAATGTTGGGGTCCCGCGTTTTTTTTATCCCTCCGATGAGAGCAGGAGAGAGGTTTATGATAAAAGGATCACGATAGGTATTTATGGGAAGAGTCGATACCTACCTACCTAGCGGTATGTGCCGCCTGTGGGAGAGTGCTAATTACAGTGCGCGGTAGGGAGGATGGACAGTCCTTCACGTTGAATTATGCGCATCAGTCTCCGCTTGTTGTACACCGTACCGTACAGCTAATGCAATTTGTGGCGAGCAAATGGGTCCGGTTTTATTGACCCATTCATTGACACTGAAACACAGTAGGTATTTATTACTGCGGGCTTTTGCGCACTAAAAAGCTATAATTATCGTAAATTTTTGAGCGATAAAAGGGTCCAAAATTTTCATGCAAAATTTATTATAAGTGCTTTTGAGGGTGTCATTAAAATTCTTTAGATTGAAATTAATTAGATACTACTGTAGGTTTTATAGGGCTTGCACAGCTTCGAAGTGGCCAAATATTTCAAGGTAAACGTCATTGCAGACAAAACAACAGAACCTATCTTTGTCCTGGAACAAACTATACATCTAACTGGTTTTTTCACCGATCTGATACAACAATCAGTTCCGATCGTGAATCTAATGCTGGAACTGCTCGCCTATAATGATCTTTTTTTTTGTGCCCATATTTGTCTTGCTTAATTTTGCTGAGATAACTTAAATATAATATTAATTCTACCATATCTCTAACTCTATCGAGTTGTGCCGTCATCAAATTTAAAAATTAATAGCAAGTTTCGTTTGAAAGTATCAGTAATTATGTTAAGTCGAAATGTTAAGACCATATATTAAATTGCCGAGCCAGGGTAAGGAGCGGTTCATAAGCTCTATGTAGTGTCCGTCTAGTCTCGTTTTGCAATTGTGATAGCCTATAAGGATTTAGGGCCACGATGGTAGAGGGGGATGTCATCAGAGTTTGAACTTTTTCACACGTATTTAAAACTCTTTACAGCTTGTTAACTTTTACATAAAATTTCAGCTTTATTTGTTTAAACTTTAAACTTTTATACGTTACTTTTTGCGTCGGAGCTTTATAGTGGCGATTAAAAGTGGAACTTGGTTCCCTTGTTTCGCGGATCCGTATTTATATGAAGTTATTCCTACAGTAGCTTATGGTGCGCTTATAATTTCTATTGTACGATATGCTATCCTTGTTCGTTTAATCCTAATACTGATTGCGATCCCTGCCCATCTTACTATTTTTGAATTTGTGTGCGTGTATAATCCTACTACGCAATTGACTGAACTTTTCCCTTTTCCGGATATTTATGCCTAAATGTATTTGTTAACAATATTGTATTTTTATGTATGCTTATGCTATCTGTAAAACTGTTGTATTTATTTTAGTTAAAAAAGTTTAATATAAAATATATTTAATGAGAACTTATAATAATTTCTATGTGTTGGATGGGAATTTCCTATGTTCGACTTCCCCTACTTTCACTCATGATTTCTCCTCCAATTCGGAAAGATAGCTCAGTGTCTTTACCCTTATGCTCCTGATTCACGATTTCGTAAGTTCAATGCCGTGTGTTCATTATTCATTTGACTTAGGTGTTCATTATACCTAATTTGAGTAGTTCATCTTGAGTTCATCTTCTAACTAAATGTTCACGCGTTACTGAACAAAGGTGTAGAGCTGTATAGCACACAATAAGCTTCTGGAATGTAGTCACTTTGAAGGTGCGTAAATATTAATATTTTCTAGTCAAGGAGGCGGCAAATTCATTCTTTAAAAGTTTAACCACAACAACGCTTTGGCTCACTTTGAAGCAGTGTTCAAGTGTTTGTAACCCCAATACCTAGAGCACTCAATGGCCCGTCCCGGATACGGATCTGGTACGATAGCTGGAACTTAACTTTGGCATGGAACCTGATCATGAACACGAACTTGCTCTGTCATTCGTTTAGTAAACTGAGCTCGAACCTGTACCGGTCCTAAAACCCAAAATACTACCGGTTTTCGAACAAATCCCCAACTCACTTCAATTTTGAAATTGAACAGGACTTCAAAACGTAACTAAACCTGTCCCGATCTTGAACCGGAGCGTATACACGGAACTCAACTTGTATTAGAGCTGATCTTAAAAATTGCATCATTACTGAAATCGAACACAGATCTCGGCCGCTTTGGAACTGGATGCGGTTATAGAACTGTTCCTGGACCCTAGAACTGATTCTGTAGCTACGTGGATTGTAACATTTATGAAGAACTTATTTGGTCCTATTTGGTGCCCTATTTGGAATTTGGAAGAACTAGGAACCTTTTCCTGAAACTGAACCAAATGCTACCACGGATTCGAACCTGCATCAGACAGAACACTGAATTTAGCAATAACAATGATATCGTATAAATTTAACAACAATTTTTGCCCCTATTTTATCCCTCCAGAAGTCATTTAATGTGTGTTGTACTGCAAAAGGATTCATTTGATCGAATTCGCATTCCCTGGGTGTATTGTAAAAATGGCAGCATTTTACGCAGAAAAAAATCCATCCCCCCGACATATTTGTGGTTCAATCACATCCTGTCAATCCTTTGCTTCTCCTCCATCTGACCACACCGCTGACGATAATGAAGCCTACCCCATCAACATTCCCCTTTAATTTCATCTCCATGTCTCTGCTCTCCATGCGCCCTTTCCTCCAATCAAACCAACCACCAGGCGTCTCCATCTGCCAGCGGGCAAAACGTGCATAATGGCGCAACAGAGGCCCATTCAGCGGCGAAAACAAAAACAAAAAAAGAGGTGCAAAGTGACAAACAAATTCGATTATCGAACCCGGTTCACAATTCGCCCCGTTGGCGCATGATTATGTGTCCCCACAAATTCCCAACGGGACAGACAGCACACTGGATGCCTGATGCAGCCATAGCACTGCAAGCAATCATCATGCCGTGCCGAAAACATACACACACACACCAAACCAGACCAAGCCGGTCTTGATAAATGATGCAATAAATTTAAAGCTTCACGCTTTCGTCGATCAAGATATGGGGTTGTGTGGCCCATCTGAGCGCACTTTTGGCTCTTTGATAGTGTCCGTCAGCCCCGCGTAACGACTCGAATTAAACGCACACTCCTAGCCTACTTGTGGGGAGGCTCTTTTGTTGTTTCGAAAAATTAAACCGTTGCTGCGGGGTTGATCGAATTGTCGTGTACGACACTACGGCCTACAAGTGCCAATAAGTGCCATAATCTGCCCTGGCATTAATTGGTTTTATTTGTTGTTGTATGGGCACTTCAGCAATGGGTGTGCTGTCCATTTTTTTTTTGCTTTGAGGTACCACACACACACACACACACACATTGTTCGCCGACCCATTGCGATCTGTCAGGTGCACTACAACCGCGCTCCATACGCGCTTGATAGGCCCATAGAGCCGTAGGGATTAAGTGGCAGTCTCCCGGTAGGATCGCTCAAAAAAAAACAAAAAGGGAACGCTCTTCAACACTAAAAGGGGTCTCGCGACAGTGGTCCATTATCGCCCTGGGTACGAGGGCACAATTGGGGGACGTATTGCACACATTGCTGACCGCTTTGTTTTCAAACCCGCATTTCCGGCCACCCACATTATCTATTCCAATTGGCAATGTTAAATTATGCATGATTGGCACACGGGATGGTGCCACAATAAATTTTACCTGATGCGTGCAAAAGGGGAATGGGTTGTTTTTTTTTGTTTTGTTGTTGCTACTTTGAACACTTCAACACTGCACGCAAAAAGCTTTCCTGTCACACGTGGGGCTGAATAATTCAAATGCATGCGCCGCAAATTCAAATGCATTCCACATCGGCTTAATAGTGTTTGCGTAGCCGGCAATGTAAGCCAATTCAGAACGCTCCATCACCATTATGGGGTCAATGTTTTGTTAACGCCTGAAGTGGCAAGGCATGTGCGCCACTGGCTATGCGAATTACAGAAAGCACTCATGGCGTAATAATGAGGTTATTTTGAAACGTTGCTTTGCCATTTTAATAAAATATCTTATTAACTTTAATAAAAACACATACAAAACAACACAAACAAATCCCTCCGGGCTTGTAAAGCATTCCTACACATTAATTTGATCTTTTTTTTCATCCCATAAAAAGTAACATCACTCTAAAATCGATTTTATTGCCCCTTTTTTCCTCGAGCGCAGGATAGTGCACTAATGCATCAACCGGCATCGCATTGCTCGTGCATCCCGTTTTTTCAACAGCAACAAGCAGCAGCAGCACTCAAATTAGCACGCGCAGTATCACCCATTTGCCACCCAACCAGCCGTCCCGTGCCTTGTCCGGATGTTTTATCTCGATTCCCAATCGGCACTCGATAAGTGTACGAGCGCACGGGACCGTTTGGGCCCGGTGCCAATAATTGTAATTATTTTCCAATTGGTGACATTATTAACATTCCAAAATCACTGACCTGACACCGATGCATCGATACTGTCAGCGAGGGTGGTAGCGATAGTGGTCGGTTTTGGGCATGCGAATCGCTTGCGGGCGTTTGCGCTTTCCCATGGATCCGAGTCGCGCTCGCGTGTTAAGTTCCCTATTCTCTCACATGCAAAATAATTATTACTGATCATCGCAAGTTCGGCCGTATCTGTGTCCTGCTACCAGCGACACATTTTCGGGCAACCGGCCAATAACTTACGGCTAGTGTGGCGTGTGGCGTTGCATAAATTGTAAAATACAACCCCCACCGTCGTGGGCCGATGCGCTTCACCGTGTGGGGTGTATCGCACCGACCGCAAACTTTCGGTCGAATTAACAACGCTGCTGGTGCTGCTAGTGCCGCGATCTTTGTGCAACAAACTGTGTGCCCCGTTTGGGAGTGCGTTCGGGAACTTTTAGTCGGATCGGCGTACCGGCACACACGCACACAGCCACGTGGCGTACGTACACGCATTGCTGCGTGTACGCCACGCGAAGCAAACATCATAAAGCTGGAACGCTGGACCGCGTGTAACACATAATCGTTAACCGCACTAACCCGATAACTAACCCCACGCCGCTGATGGGTTGGTTGGTGGGCGCCCTTTAGAGAGAGTGTTTAAATTCCCAAAAGTGGAATGGAATGTTTTCGCTCATTCGGTGCAGTGAAGTGGAATCTTTAATATGAAGGTTTTTTTACGCATCGGAGTTGAATGTTAACATATTGAAATTAAATGTAAACATTTTAACAGAAATGTGCGTGTACTTGGAATTTAATTTCAAAAATAAATAGTTGGTAGAATGAATGCTCAAATTGATTTAATTTTCATTTGATTTCATTTTCACAGTCTCCTCTGTAATTTCCTTTTTATTACCAAGGTGACTATGGAATATGGGGTGTGATTATAGTTTTGTAAGTGGACATGGTAGTATGGAAGGCTATTTTTGTCATAACATTCGGTTGGGACTTGATGAAAATTTAGTTTGACATTGTATTATTTGTATTCTACAGTAGAACATTGATGTTCCTTGCGCATCAATTTTGCAGCTGTTCAATCGTTTCGAATATTTATAGCGATCGGCATCTAGAGCAGCGGTTGGCAAAGTCAGACATCAAATCTGAAGGTGGATGAAGAATTTGATGGATTTTGAATAAAGGTAAGAAATTATTCATATAAAATTACAAAACATTTTTCACCATGACATTTCATACGCAAGAAGAGTACTTCGATGTACCAAATTTGATTATCGTTATAGAGATAGACGGACCAATTATTACAGGGATTTATAGGAGTTCTCATAATCAGCCGTACCGGCGAACTCGTTCGTTCCTGGGAACGTTCGCTGCGACGCTCATTTTCACTCATTTCATAGCCCTCTAGATCAAAAATTAGAAAACAGTGTAGATTTTGTACTGGCCAACCTAGCGGTACAACCCTGTCCACTCATGAGCGACGAATGTTTCTCGTCGAACAAGTTCACCGGTACGGCTAAATTTGGACTTTTTTTACCTCCCTGGAAATAAATTTGTGACTGGCGTGCGCTTTCAGCAGCAACCGAGATCTGACTACCCTACTATTATTACAATTAATAATAGGAATTACCTATATTTACCCTCGGCTTGGTTGATATTGGCTGGTATTATTGAATCCGTTCGTAGCGGCGGCGTACGTCCCGACACTCATTTTCCTAACGTACTAGATGGTTGCTACAGTTATTCACCGCGGCGTTGTAGGACCGGGCTCATGAGATGTGTTGCCATCCCTAGAATTTCATGTGAGCGCCGTACGTTCCCGCTACGAACGGATTCAATAATACCAGCCATTATTATACAGCCGTACCGACGAACTCGTTCGTTCTTGGGAACGTTCGCCGCGACGCTCATTTTCACTCATTTCATAGCCTTCTAGATCAAAAATTAGAAAACCGTGTAGATTTTGTACTGGGCAACCTAGTGGTACAACCCTGTCCACTCATGAGCGACGAATGTTTCGTACGCCGCCGCTATGAACGAATTCAATAATACCAGCCAATGGCTAGTACCGGGTTCAAGAAATGTGTTGCCATCCCTAGAATTACTAGCGAGCGCCGTACGTTCCCGCTAAGAACATCGTGAATCAATCGTTTTATTTTAAATTTTTAACGTACTTACTACGTAACGTAACGTATTTAATATATTTCAATTTGTTATGTGTAAAAATGTAATAATTTATTATTCAGAAAAAACGGCTTCGGCCGTATTGCTAATAATGGAATAATTGATGAACAAAATTAACTGGCCCGCGGATTTCTGTCATTTACTAATTTTTTTTTTTTTTTGCTATTATCTGCAAAATATTGCCGACCGCTGGTCAAGTGGTATATTCAAACATTATGTTTCCTCAAGGGGAGCTATTAAGCCTATAGTTATTGTTTAAACATATTAAAATAATATTAAAAGTTGTTAATATCACCATTTTTATGTTTGTGTGAAATTGAAGTTTTTTTTTAACTTTTTCTTTGTTTTATAGTTCGAATAGTTCATTTTATTTTAATTCTAACAAATTTCAATGAATATAGTTTTTTTTAACAACGCCTCAAAAATCAGTAATTACATTGCTTAGTACCTCATAATTTCTCATTACTTTTAGCTAGTAAGCAGAGAACGTACTACTTTTGCTTATTATCGTTCCATATTATTGTTTATTAATTATTTTATTAATTTATAATAATATAATATATTTTATAATAATAATAATAATAATATATTTTAATTATTACATAATGAATATTTTATAGAAGCAATAAGTTCGCCAATTACGCGTCACTTTCTTTACTGAAATTTCTCCATTAAAGCAAACATTCCCAGAAACATGTGCTGTCGGTTTGGAAATGCATACAAATTAATTCGATAAACATACGTTGGTATATTCGTATCGTCTGTACAAACACAATCAAACCCATTTCCCATTCCATTGTTATTACCATTTGGTATCATTTATTTAAATTAAAAAAAACAACAACAAACGAACCAACTCATCAATCAAACAATAACTGAATCATAAATAGCCCTCTCAATCCCGCGCGTCTCCTTACAATGGCGAAAAGAATGGGCAGGGGCTTTCACCATTCACCACAGCCGACACCAGCTGGCAACGGTAATCGGCCGAGACCGCTAGCCTCCGAAGGGGGACTGCCTACTGGCGCGAGCAACAGGAGCGACCAAATATTTGATAAATACGATGTTTAATGATACTTCAATAATTGATTTATTGAACCACGCTCCAATTAAAGTTTTAATGAGTGCCAATCGCTCAAACACATTGGCCATAAATGAATTAAATGAAGCTACACTCCTTTCCACTCTAGCCCTGCTCGGCCCGGGTAGCGCACTTGACTGGGCCCTCTTGAAACGGCACGTCACAGCCGTGTTTCCCCGTGCAGCTTGGAGGAACATAGCGAGGGAGAAGAGGATAGCCAGTGAATGTCGTGACTATCGTCACGATGAGGATGAAATAAATCGCCCGAGCCCCGATCAAGCGCTCAGCGATCCCGATTGAAATATGATCCAATTTCTGCGGCCTGCGTGGACGATTTGACCAGAGCTGCAAACACGCCTACTGATTCGAAATCGTTAAGGCCGGTGCGCTTGTTTGACTTTCAGCTACAAGCTTTGTTCAGTCCCGCTGTTTGTTCGTACAGCAGATTGATTGATTTTTATTGCGCACAATTTTCCAATGCATAAAAATGGGTTTCCCGCAAACAGCGCGCAACAATCAGCACGAATTTATGCAAAATGCATCAAATCGTAAAAATGCTGCGTTTGTTTGAAGGATTGCTTTTTTTACTTGGTTTTACTTATTTCTTCAAACATGTTAATTAACAAACGAGATAAAAACATGTGTTGCAAAACAAATGGCAGAAATGGGCACAAAATGCACCGCTTTTGTTTCAATTTGATATGCAAAGCAAATACTAAAAACTACGGCGAAATGGAGCAAACAAAAATCAAGCTAAAAAGCAACACAGCAGTTTGCAGTTTGCACAAATCAAATTTTATTCTTCAGTCAGTGTAAATCATCACGGTAAAAGCAATACAGCAAAAGGAAAAGGAAAATAGCAAATGATAAAAAACAACGTGAATGTGAGAACGAGTCAACGAGTAAACCGATGATCGTGGAAAATTATTGAATTATTATTTAAAAGAAAACTTTTAAAATGAAAATACAAAAAAAAATAAACCTTCTTTTTTTCTGGAAAGCTTTTCCACAAGTTAAAAACAGTATCAATACATTAAAACTCGCAAATGAAACGATAAAGCAGGGATAAAGTGATCCAAATTGTAGGGCAAAAAAAACGAATCACCTTTCCCAATAGACCAAACCAAACCGGTCGATGAACATCAAACAAAACGCCCCAACTTATCCATTCCCATAACGCCCGATATTTATACAATAAATCATTCGGATGAAAATCTTGCTCTATCCACCCACATCACACCGAAGCGGTGCACACAAAGCTTTGCAAAAAGGATCAAAACATTCGACAAACAAAAAAACGGACCAGCTCGGTTGCATGTTCGTGCACGTGGCCATCATGTGTACTTCAATCCGAACAGTCCGGACAGCAAGATTTGCGGTCTCTGAAAGCCAACTCTCAGCCTCGCCGGTGTGATTGTGTGTGTGTGTGTGTGTGTGTGTGTGTGTGTGTGTGTGTGTGTGTGTATGTGTGTGTGTGTGAGTGGTTTGTACAACAACAACAACACACACACATAAAAGTAGCCCCAAACCCAAACACCGTTCGCGAAGGGATCATGACGACTTATGACGACCGAAAGCCAACATTTCGCTGTCAACGGATGGTCGACAATAATATCCTGGGCTCTCGGCTCTCGCTGATGCCAGCAGCTCCCAATATCCTGTCAGCGCAGCACAATCCCTTCCTCCTCTCCCCTCTCATCCCCTCCTCTTCACTTCCAACGCAACGATCATCCTGTCAGCGGGATGGTCCCGCCACCACCGGTCGGATAAACGTAAATAAATAAACAGGGTGAAAATGAGTAAATGAGTCACTGGCGGCAACACAGGCGAAAAGGAAGGAACGGGGTCAGGGAAAAAGAGAGTTTCGCTCGGCGCACAGGCTATTGTTATTTTTAATTTATGCTACTGCACGTGAGCAACGCGGGTAACGCGCGTACACGATGGGGCACGAGCGGCACGTTTTTTCGCCGTCCTGCTGATGCTGTCCGCCGCCGCCGCCGCAACCGCTTTTAGCCGAGGCAGAAGCTCATGTTTGCTCTGTGCTCAGTTGTTTGTAGCAAATGCGACACCAACGCTTGGATTATTACTTTATGGGTTTGCGAGAGGGGAAAGGAACAGGCTGCGGAGAGGCACATTGAACGATTGCAGGTGCACCAGCCCCCGGTGGAAGGTGAGTGGCAGACAGAGGACAGCTGAAGGTATTTGCGGGAGGGGGAAATTACTGTCCGGATTGGCGACGGCTCATTTCACTATATCATTTTTGCGAGAAAATTGTTTTATGACTTTTTATTACCTGCTTACGTGCTGTCATTCCGGAATAATTAGCACCGCAATTGGTGCAGCCTACCGGCAGCACTGCACTTCCGGGCCCACTACGTGTGTGTGTGTGTTGTTTGTAGAAAAAAAAGCTTTTGTCATATTTTTTTTTGCTCCTCATTTCCCCTTTCCTGTTCCCATTTCGCGTGCATTTGTTCTGCACTAAACTGCTAGCGCAAAATAATTAGTCGCTTTAAAATGAACTCCCGCTCGGCGGCTTCCTGTAAGAGCGGGGTATAAATTATCCTTCCGTTTCCTGCCTTTTCAGCAGCATCTGGTCGCCATGAGGGGAAGGAAGAAAAATGAGGCAAATGACACAAATTAAATGACAGCGTTTTTTTCTCAAATAAAAATTCATTGTTACCGTACCGTTTTGCTCAATAAAGGTGGAACAAATACCACACATTCCGGTCATGGAAATATACTCTACCGTGTGATTAGAACAGGGGGAAAACCACACATCAATTTAATGTGTGGCTTTTTTGTAATGATTTTATTTATAATGCACGTTTCCCACAGTTTCGGTTTAATTGTGTACGCGGGTGTAAATGATTTACGCGAAAGGTAATGAGCTTTAGCATTACATATTCATTTGTGTGGATTTGAGTGCAGCTTAACTTTTTCACAATCCGATTTTGTTGTCAATTCTGGTTAATAAATTAGATACACATTACAAAAAATGTAGAGATTAAAATCCCATCAAGAGGATTGTACAGCACCTGAAAGTATGCTACATTGTAAGAATTACATCGTTTTACTAGTGAAGTTAAAAAAATAGACTAACTTGTGGGCACCTTCCTGGCTGCAGTAGTATTTTTACTTATTACTGTTTTTAATTAATTGTTTTCTGATATCTATGATGTTTTCTAACAAGAATTACAGTTCTCATCTTTTTTTTTCAATTTATAGACAGTTTTTACTTGCTGGTCCAGACTGAGTTTGAACTCATTAGCTTTGATGTGTGAGACCAAACGTTTAACATAACACCATGGAAGCCCTCTGATCTACCTGTGGTTAATAGAGCATTTTATTTTGCTCTCTTTTCCCTCCTTTGAATTCAGTTAACGACTTTAAATCAGAACTTCAACGTTTAAGTATCCAACCGTGGTGTAGCTTCTTAAACCGAATTTAACTTTTCCTTCACTTAACCTAACCGAAACCCCGATTTGACCAAAATAATGTCAACCAATCGTTCACTCTTCGCGTTAAAGCTGTCTCAGTAATAATCCCCCCAATATGGGCAACGTTTATCAATTCCGCTGCAATACCTTCTTAAGTTAATCACATTCGCCCTACTCACAAACACACACACACACACACATGCATGTCCATCCGGTACGGCCACTGTCCGTTGTCACATAACCGCAAACATTATACGCAATTGATAAACTGTGCTGCTGCTGCTGCTGCTGGTGCCACCACCACCACCGCAAAACCGGGAAGTTGTTGAGTGCTGCGCAGTCCACCACCGGTCCGACACCGGTTGGGCAGTCATTTAGTCGAAACATTTAGCTTCACTACATAAATCATGAAATGACGAGAAAATTCAATTATCCCCCCCATACTTCCGGCACAACACCGGCTCTCGTGCGCGCCGGGGTGGAAGCATTTTCGCTCAAACGCCTTCTCGCACCCGCCACCAGCACCAGGATGATAAGATAGTGGCGCGGCATGAAGTATTAGACAGGGGGGGGGGGGTTTGCTCCAAAACAAAACAACTCAATTTATCGTAAATAATTGATGATTTATTCGCTCACTCTTTGTCTCGCAACGGAGCAATGGTTCGTGGGAATGGTGGCGGTGGTGGCACTGTCAGGAAGGTGTCTTCCTGAGACTGTCTTTAGGCCCGTCCACCAAATTGGTCGCGACCGAAAGATCCGCTGGACTGCGGGCTCCGGCAGCCGCTACCGATCGATCGAAAACCCGTCGTCGGCACCATGTTGGGGTGAAATGGTTTAACAATAAATTGGAATTAATCTATCTTAATAAAGCGCTGCCCAGTGTGTGTGAGAGAGCACATTGGCCTCGTTATAGATCAACAGCAATTTTGTCACCCCTCTGATGCAATGCCTGAAGTGTTTCTCCAATCGTATAGGTTCGCATTGGCCCTTTAAAACCCAAACAGATGATGGACCAAATTGGCTGAAATGAAACACAAAGTACCACCACCACCACCACCCATCATCATAATACTCATCGTCGTCATCATCATCATCATCGCCATCAGCATCGTTGGTGTGTAGCAATTTTCCATTCTCGCCTGTTTGCAAGCTTGTTTTCAGTTGTTAATATTTTATGCAAACGCACCGACAAACAGCGCTCGCTTCACGGCCATGGGCGGAAGTGAGCCGTTTGTGCTTGCGAGCCGTTGGTTTCTATTTCTCTCGTACGATGCACACGTACCAATACGCCGTACGCTGAAGATTGCCCCATGAAAACGCTGTAGTCTGTTGTGTTCCTGCCAATGAGCATTCCTTCGCTTTACAGCCACGTGTATTTCTCGTTTTTTTCATTAACTTCAAAACGAAGAAAACATGGCACTAAACAGAGGTACACAGGTCGAGCAGAACGGAACCGATGGGCGGGAGATGAGCAAATGGGCTACAAGTTTAGCGCACCGGGAAGTAATGAGCGCGATGTCTACCCGTTTACCATCCAATCACGTCCGACGAGCTTTCTAATACGCGCGGGCTCTATGATGCGCTCCACCGCACCGCAGCGCAGAAGAAATCTATATGCAAATTTACTAATAATCGTAAAAAATTATTTAACTTACACAGCAGCAAACGGAAAAGCTCTCTACCCAGGACAACCTCGACAGGAAGCAGCTTGGTGGAGTGGAATGTGTGGTATGGTTTTTCTTTTGCGCTTCCCTTTCCTTTTGCTAGAAAACGGCCAAACCGCTCGGAAATAAATTCCACCTAAATTGGGATCAGTAATGCTCAATTGAAGTGAACGGTGTACACACACTGGACAACAGCCGACTTCTAGACTTCTGGCAGGCAGGCAAATGAAGGCAAAAGAACGGACACGAAACCAACCGACGGCTCGTGCGGAAAGTTTAGACCGGAGTCGACGGGCAGGCTGATCCGAAAAATACCCGTGCAAAGATGTTACGTGCATAATTTAGAGCAAGTGTTTTATTATTAACGGTGGACGATAGACACGATCGTTTTGCGTTACCGTTTTACCACTGCCAACCGGGGGACGACGGGGCAATTGGTTTCCCGGTTTTGTAAAAGGTAGCCATGGCCAAGGTAACCACTTACCTACTTGCCTCTTAAACTGAGGTGGGGGGGGTGGACTCATAATCGTAACGCCGTGATCGTTGTGCCTATTTTGTTTTGCTATTACTGTTACGCTGGCGAGTGTTACGCAGTACCATTTGCGCGTGTAACCATTTGTGTACGAGGAGTGATTTTCCTGGAGCTAGGAAATTATGGTAGCTAGAAGGGTCCTACAGTGTTACAATTAGTATGTGCATTGCTTGGAAATCGTTATCTTGCATGTTTTTAAAAGTTTATAAAAATTATCGTTTCAAAATTAGACATAACTATTTCAATCTCCTTCGCATCGCATTTTACACGCCTACAAGTATGCAATATGAAACATTGACTGTGTTTTTGTAAACATTTTCGACGAACTCAACTAGAATCCCTATAGACGATCCTGAAGGATCAGGGAGAATATTTTGTAGGCGGTATTCAACACCGTAATACCCCTGTAGTTGTTGCAGTTCAACCTATCTCCCTTCTTGTATATGGGGTAGATGATGCCGAGATTCCAATCACAAGGCATCGATTCGTTATCCCACACCTCAGTAACAATTTGATGAATCTCGTTTTCTAGTCTGATTTTCAGCATGAATGTCATGTTTTTACTGACTTTCAGCAAAAAAATTTACTGAATTCATTTCAGTAATACGCATTTTACTGAAAATCAGTAAAATAAGTGTCAAATTAGTCGTTTCACTGGATATCAGTAAAACAAATTACTGAAAATGCAGCAATTCATTCTATCAAATCGACCTGTCAGTCAGAACATCAAAACAAAACAATGCGGTACCTACTTGCTCGTGATGTGCAAAAAGTTGATGTTGTAGGTGCTTATAGGCACCCTTGTGAAATTTCAGGTGATATTTTGGCTTACGAGATTAATTTAAAACAATTGGCAGCCGTGTTAGTGTGTAAAATTTTTGCTACAATCCACTGTGCTTGCTGAAATTGCGTGGTGTCTGTGAGCGCTTACTGAACCATCTACACTTGCGGCGGCAAAATACAGTATAAAAACTGTATAAAACAATACAAAACATGTATGAATATGAACTGAGGGACTGGCAATATCTGTGCATCAATAAACACTCAACTTAAAATAAATATTTCGTCTTTTTTTAATCGCTACCAACTACTGAAAAATCAGTAATATGAGAATGGCTTTACTGGGATTTCAGTAAACGAGCTGTCATTTTGGTGAGCACCGGACATTACTGAATGATTCAGTAATCATTCTTTTTACTGAAAGGATTACTGAAACTTCAGTTAAAAAAATTTCAGTAAAATTTTACTGAAGTTCAGTAAAAAACGTTTTCTGTGTATGTAGTCAATATGTACTTGTTTGTTTTGTGGAGGCAGAAGAAAAGCAGTATATTCAACAATTAACTTTAGCCTTTTATCCCAACTTCTTCTTCTTCTTCTTCATTGGCTTAACAACCGTTGTCGGTCAAGGCCTGCCTGCCACTAGTAAGCTTGGCTTTCAGCGACTTATTGTTACCATAGCAGGATAATCAGTCCTACGTATGGGGGCACGGTCTATTCGGGACTTGAACCCATGACGGGCATGTTGTTAAGACGAGTTGACAACTGTACCACCAGCAAAATGCAGCAAAATGAAATGAAAGCAAATGAAGCAAAATGTAAGTAAGATTACTCCTCGACGACAAGACGGTCGTTTTTTGATTATTTGTTTCAGAACAACAGTCATACAAACTCATGATAATTCAGCTAAGTTTATACCAAAATTAGTGAAATACAGTGCAATTGTTTGCCATATTGTATACCTTCAGGTGCTTTATAAGGAATTCGAGCGATTGTCCTTGCATTTGAAGAACGCCTAAAAGTATGCAAAATGATTATTTTATTAAATATTTACTTTTTATTTCGTTTACATTTTATTTATTGTTGATTTTATAACAGTGAAATGATATGGTTGAGCGATAAATATTTACAAAAAAAAAACAAAAGCATTTTTTTCTTTCATTAAAATTGTGCTTTTAACACAAAACATTAAGTAGAGTGGTTCAAACACCTTTGAAAAAATCGTTTAATTTTACTTATAGGTAAACAACATTCTCAAGAAACAGGAGCTGCTTGAAACCCTTTAAATCGTCATACACCTTTCCCGTATCCCGCCAGCAAATCGTGCCTTCTTGCTCGTCCCTATCTTCGAAACGAACGAATCTTCACCCCACATTCCAAACTCTGTTATTATCACTTGTAATACCACTATTACCCAGTGCTTCCCTCACCTCCGGCCTGGGAAACGAATAAATTTGCTCCAAATGAACAAACGAACCGTTTGCACCCAGGTCCACCACCCAGTGTGGCACTGGCGGGGCCAACATTGGCGCCCAGTGGCACTAAGCGTTTGTTACTTTGGCCGCACTGAAACGCTCCCGAAGACCGGGACCGGAAAAAACGAACGAACGAAAGTAGATAAATTAAAATTGTAAAACCGCTTCGCACTATCCCGGAGTGACAGCCGCGTGCAGGGTGCACCGCCATCCGCCGGATGGAAATCGGCATGGAAACATACCACCGATGCGCACCAAACGGACTCGAACCGAACGGAAGGTGGTTGCAGAGAAGGTAGAGTTGCAAAAGTTTTCGCAGATTAGCATCTTGAGAGCCGCACAAAGATCAGACTGGCTGGGAGAAAACACAAGCGAGACCAAGCGGGCTTGCTGGACTGTCTTTGGGCCGGGTGCCGGTTGCTCACTTCGTTCCTGGGACGCTCTTCAGTAGAAGGAACGCTTTCGCGAAGGATACTTTTTAACTTCCTCACTTAAGAGTGCGGGATTGCGTTTATCATTGGAGCGAAGAAGCTGAAACTGTTTCTGTACGGCTTTCTAACTGCCTGCTCCACTCGACAGAGAGGGTGTAAAGTGTCTGCTTTATAGAGCCAGAGCGAGGAAAAGCGAGAAACAGTGCCAGAAGCGCGTAAATTTTATCTCCAAAACCCGGGGAATTATTCGCATAATTTTTCTTCACTTTATCGGCCATGTTGCGCCCGTGTCGAGATGGATTGCTTGTGGAGCAGGACGGCGCACCGATAAAGGGCACGCCGTCACGAATTTCCCCGTAGTCAAGTCCCTTGCTGTGGTGGGGAAGTAAAAGTACAACCTAAAGCAAGTGTACATCCCGATGGAAAGGACGAGTGTTCCGGGACGGAGAGACAAATGTCCAGCGTTACAGCTGAGCCGGGGGGGAGGGGCCGGAACTAATCCCGGAGTTTGCTTGTTAGAATAGAGTGATGAAATTTATTGCATTCGCAGGCGAGATTAAGGACCGTGGCCGTTGCGCTACGGTCTCTGGATCGGGAAGAAACGCGTTTGCGTGCAGATAATGAGGATTTATCGCAGAGTTTTGCAAACCATGCCAAATGTCGGTTTTAATTGATCGAAATAATTTGCAGACATGAGAGCTAAGCGGGAGGAGCTTTTATGTTGAAGAAGGTTTTGATCGTCTTGAAAGCGAGACAACGCGTCAGGTTAGCTGTGATGGTGATGGTGAACGCAAGTAAATTAATCCCAAATCAAAATGGTTTTTTTATTATAAAGCAAACAAGACCCAACTAAACCTCCCGGATCATCATTCTTGTGTATGCCAACCCTGTGTAAGACGATTTGTACTTGTGCCATACTATGGCTTTAGTGTCCTCAGCATTATTGTAAAGTGCATTGAGATTTACGTTGAAGCACGCATTATACCACCACGCTCCTCGGCAATCCTCGGCACAGTTTTTACTTATATGGCCATCATTGTCCCGATCTTTCGTTGTAAATTCCATACCCTTGTGGTAAGTCAATCCATCATTTGCCGTTCCCGTGTAAGTTCCCAGCTTCTTTAGACGATACTGTTCCGCCTCACTGCCAATCTTGAACTCACTGTACCGGGCGTAAATGTAGTTTCCTTCGAAATCTTCCAACTCTATCAACAGCTCGTGCGATCTTGTCGACGTCACGCGATGTAAATGCTCCAGCCCGAGCCAAAACTCTCCATCAACGCTTCCGAACCCGTTCCGATACTCGATCCAGTTGCGGTAAAAGTCCACCGATCCGTTAAACCGATGCTGAAACACAAGCCATCCACCTCCGAAACGAGTCTGTTCGCAATAGCCCACGAATGGTTCGTCGTTCGCAGTAGGTTGAATTAGATACTTTCCCGATACTTTCGATGGCTCTTCCTTGCACGCACGGTAAGAGGTTTGCATCTTAGTGAACGGTGAACTGGCCCTGAATTGATCTCGATCCTTCTTTGGAGCTAGCGTTTGGATCTCCTTTCGCATCTGTTCGTGGTTGGCGCAGGCCATCTGCTGGGAGAGCATTTTATTCGACTGTGTCTGCAGTGTGGTCAGATTGTGGCCGATCTTTTGCGCCAGCTGACTGATGGCTCCAGACAGCTTTTGATCGATGGCCCACAATAAACCATTGGAAAGAGTTTTCTGCTCCGACAGCTTCTGTTCGATAGCCTCTCGATCTTCCTTCATGGTGTATTCCATCTCGATCAGCTTGCCCTGGATGTATTCCAGCTTCGCCGTTAGTAATTCGTACCCGTACCCGGTGAGGGAAGAAGTTGTCTCATTTCGCTCGACACCGCGCACTTTCGGTGCAGAAAACAAAACTACCACAAAGCACAAGAACACTTTATTAACGTCCATGGTCAGCTAGAATCAATTACTACCATGAAATCATACTGAACAAGCAATACAAATGTAGCTTCATTTTATAGTGCTGCTGTACACTAAGTTATCTGTTTGGCGAACAGTGTAAACCTCCTGGAAGAAACGATCGGATGTGGTTACAGCAAGTGTGATAACGTATGCAAAACTATGCGATCTTAGCCTTATCAGGTTCACTTCAGCTGTCAAATCTAAAGTTTCAAGTTAAATGAGGTTAATTGTGACTGTAACAATAGTAACACTTTTCTACAAACGTTTCATATCTGTGGTGAATGTAAATATTAAGCCTCGTTGGTTCTCTTCTTATCTTGGATTGGACTTAAATTCGCTTCAAAAATTGTAATCTAATGATGTACTGCAAACTTCTCAACGTTTTATTGAAATTAAAATCTACTCTTTTATCCGTGCTACAACAATGCAAATCTTAACTTTAGCTTAGGGCCGAGTCTGTTAATCATGCTTGCAAAGTCAAAATTCGAAACAAAACTGTGAACTTTAGCTATCTAGCCTCTTTTATATGCAAACTGGGTTGAAACGCTGATTGCAGTTAGGTTTATTATTTTGTAACGAAATCAGTTAAACGAAAAAAACATTGAAAAAGCCAACACCATGTCCAGTCTGACCTCGTTATATGATGTGTAAAAATATTGGTTTATTAAAATATTTTACAATTGTTCATTAAATTTCACGAATCAACATTCTTGTGTATGCCATACCCATAAAGCTTGATTTATAGGTGTACCATACCACAGCTTGAATATCTTCACCATTCTTATAAAGTCCATTAACATTAGCAATGCAAATGTTATCGTACCACCACGCTCCCTGGCAATACAAAGCAAGGTGTGTCGTTGAACTGTTATCATTGTCCCGATCTTTAGTAGAAAATTTCATACCCTTATGGTGGATCAATGAGTCTCCTGCCGTTCCTGTATACGATCCCAGCTTCTTTAACGAATATTGCTCCGCCTCACTGCCGATCTCAAACTCACTATACCGTGCGTACTTGTAGTTTCCTTCGAAATCTTTTAGCTCCACCAACATCTCATGCTCTCGTTCTGAAGTAATCTGATGCAACTTCTCCAAGCCGAGCCAGAACTCCCCATCCATGCTTCCGAACCCGTTACGGTACTCAGTCCAGTTACGATAAAAGTCCACCGATCCGTCGTAGCGATGCTGGAACACAAGCCAACCACCACCGAAAGCAGTCTGCTCACAGTAACCCAGGAATGGTTCATCGTTTTCAGCAGGTTGTATTATATACTTGCCCGTTAACTTCGATGGCTCTTCTTTGCACGATGGAAATGTGATCGTTCGAGCGTACAGAGCTGAACTGATTAGAAATCGAGCTACATCTTTGTTCGATGCTAGCGTTTGGATCGCCTTTCGCATGCGTTTTTGATTGGCTTTAGCTGCCTGCTCATACAGAATTTTATTCGACTGTGTCTGCAGCGCGGTCAAATTGTGGCCAATCGTTTGGCTTAGCTGACTGATGGCTCCAGACAGCTTTTTTTCGATAGCCTCTCGATCTATGTTCATGGCAGATTCCATCTCGATCAGCTTGCCCTGAATGTATTCCAGCTTCGCCGTTATGATTTTGTAGTCGTACCCGGTGAGCGAAGAATTTGTGGCATTTTGGTTGATACCGCGCACTTTTGGTACAGAAAACAAAACTACCACAAAGCACAAGAACACTTTATTAACGTCCATGGTCAGAGCTAGAACCAATTACTAGAATGATTTTGAGGAATGATACTGAGCAAGCAGCGGCTGTATGTAGCGTATGTAGCTTCCTTTTATAGCTCCGCGTTTTTAGTTGGTTATCTGTTTAGTGATCTGTTCTATTCTCATGCATGTAACGGTCGGTTCGGATGTGGTCTCAAAAAGTGTGATAGCGAATGCAAAATTATGCGGTCGTAGCCTTATCGGTCGCTTAGCGAGCTATTTTATTTGTGCCGATTTATCTGAAATTTTAGGGAAAGTAAGGCTGTTAATGTAAATACGACCTTTTCTATTAACGTTTTATATCGCTTATGGTGGTTTTCTCAGTACAGTAGCGTGTTCTCAAATGTCAGTTGATTAATCATTTATCATCTTTCACAACATCCTGGATAGTTACTTGGTTAAAAGGTCACACACATTCAACTTTTAATAACTGGAATAGAAATTAACTTCAACAAAAAATATATGTTCTTCTACACCACATCATCGGTTGGTTCTGCGATCGTTGGATGACATGAAAATTGACACATTTTTGTTCAAATCCTACCAAAAATGAATCATATAAATCATTACCAGCAAGCTCTCATGCATTGGACACAATCTCTATGTGCGTTTTTTCGTGGAAAAATTTACCAAACGATAGTAAGCACGTGGTCTGCGAAGGTGGTTTGAGATTGCTAGGAGATCTCGCATGCAACCTTCTGCATGCCAGAGGTTTCGCAATGGACAACAAATAAATACGTGCTCTAAAAGATATTTGACGGTCGAAAAATAGCAATGACTCCTCGAGCCAACCGCATTTTAACCGCATCTTTACTGATTAAGAACGGCGATGCAACCATTTGACCAACGACAAGTGGTCAAGTATTCCTTCGGTTGCGTAGCTTTAGTAGCTTGTTGACTCTATGCCACGCACTTAACTTTAGAAGTTAGGTGAATAGTGAAGCAATGATGCCAACTAATCAATTACATATTATATATTTTCTCACTAATACATGCAATGAAACACTTGGTTTAGCAAAAGACGCTTCTGTTTTACTATTGTAAAATATTGTTTCTAACAACAGCGCCTTATCGGTTATGTTTCCCGAATCAACATTCTTGAGTATGCTAAACCAATAGATTTTAATTTATAGTTGTACCAGAACATGCTTTTAAAGTCCCAAGCATTCTTATAACGTCCATTAAGATTGGACAGGAGAAATTCCTTGTACCACCATGCTCCCTCATATTTCTCAGCACCATTCATACTTCTACTTTCATCATTGTCCCTATCTTTGGTTGTAAATTTCATACCCTTATGGTACGTCAATGAGTCACCTGCCGTTCCTGTATACGATCCCAGCTTCTTTAACGAATATTGCTCCGCCTCACTGCCGATCTCAAACTCACTATACCGTGCGTACTTGTAGTTTCCTTCGAAGTCTTTCAGCTCCACAAGCAGCTCATGCTTTCGTTCTGAAGTAATCTGATTCAAGCGTTCTAAACCGAGCCAAAACTCTCCATCGACGCTTCCAAAACCGTTCCGGTACTCTGTCCAATTGCGGTAAAAGTCCACCGATCCGTCGTAACGATGCTGGAACACAAGCCAACCTCCACCGAAAGCAGTCTGCTCACAGTATCCCAGGAATGGTTCGTCGTTTTCAGTAGGCTGTATAAAGTACTTGCCCGATCTCTTCGATGGGTTCTTCTTGCACGATGGAAACAAAACACTCCGAAGATTTAGGCCAGAAGTAAAACACAGCTTCTGTGCGATCGTCTCTCGATCTTCCTTCATGGCAGATTCCATCTCGATCAGCTTGTACTGAAGGAATTCCAACTTGGCCATTATTATTTCGAACCCGAACCCGGTGAAGGAAGGTTTTGTGCCATTTTCCTCGACACCAAACACTTTCAGTGCAGAAAACAAAACTACCACAAAGCACAAGAACACTTTAGTTACGATCATTAGTTAGCTAGAATCAATTGCTACAATGGAATGATACTGAGCAAGCAAAGTATATGTAGCCTCCTTTTATAATGCCGATTTCTGAGTTCTAGACTGGTTGCACTAATACTCTGAAACGTGATTAAGATTCCCACGGGTTCAGCACATCATAAAAAATAAATTATTTTATTGGCAATCTCTTTTCTGCTTTGTTTTTATGAATGTGGTCTTACAAAGTGCGATAAAATATGTGCAATGCCAATTTATGCGGTTCTCTGTATCAGTCACTTAGGGAGCTGTTTCTGGTCGTGTGGTTTTATCTAAAGATTCAGAGTGGTGAATGCAGAGTGAGACTATTACTGTAAATACGATCTCCCAAAATTTTGTTGGGAGTTATGTTAGCCAACAAAGATGGCTAAATTATAAATCATTGAAAGGAAACCGTCGTGCATGGCAGACATGGTCAAAGATATACCAAACGAAAATCAAAATTCAGAGTTAGTTACATTTTTTTATTTGTACTTTACATATAAAGAAAAACCTAACTACTTATTTACAAATCCAACGATATCAAACAATTTCGTTTTACAAAACTCTTTCCATCTGCATACTAAATTGATGGAATCATCCTAATCGCTGTATGGAGGCATGTGTATTTTACTTTATTGATGTAAACTACGTTACTTTTCGCGAATCAACATTCTTGAGTACGCTAAACCCATATAGGCTAATTTGTTGTCATACCAGTTCATAGATTTTGCATCTGTACTATTCATATAAACACCATTTAGATTTGAATCATAACAATTTCCATACCACCATGCTCCCTGAAAATTCTCAGCACAGTTTTTGCTTCTACTTTCATCATTGCCTCGATCTTTAGTCGAAAATTTCATACCCTTATGGTAAGTGAATGAGTCTCTTGTCGTTCCTGTGAACTTTCCCAGCTTGTTTAACTGATAATGTGCTCCCTCACTGCCGATCTCGAACTCATCATACCGTGCGTACTTGTAGTTTCCTTCGAAGTCTTTCAGCTCCACCAGCAGCTCATGATCTCGTGCCGAAGTAATCTTGTGCAACTTCTCCAAGCCGAGCCAAATTTCTCCATCCACACTGCCAAACCCATCTCGATACTCGACCCAGTCGCGGTAATAATCTAGCGATCCGTTAAACCGATACTGAAACACAAGCCATCCACCTCCGAAACTAGTCTGTTCGCAATATCCTATGAATGGCTCATCGTTTTCAGTAGGCTGTATTAAGTACTTGCCCGATCTCTTCGATGGGTTCTTCTTGCACGATTGGAACGAAACACTGCGAAGATTAAAGCCTGAACTGATCATAAACTGAGCGAGGTCTTGGTTTGATAGGAGCATTTAAACATCCTTCCGCAGCCGTTCGTAATTAGCGTTGGCGATCTGCACTGTGAGTATTTCATTCGACTGAATGTGCAAAGCCATGAAATTGCTAACCATCCTCTGGTTTAGCGTACTGATGGCCCCCGTAACCTCGGATAGATTATGACGAAGCGTTTGGCTCTGCTGGTTCATGATCGACAGTATCCATTCCGACACGTTCTTCTGATGTTCTAGCTTCTCGTCGATGGCCTTTCGTTCCTCCTTTATCGCAAAGTCCATCTCGGTAAGCTTGTGCTGCAAATAGTCCAGTTTTGCTATTAAGGTTTGATATTCAAACCCTTCGAGGGTCGATTCGGTGACATCTAGTTCGTCACCGTGCACCGCGGGGGGAAAACACTATCAACCCAAGGCACAACGGCACTTTAAAAATACACATGATGGAATAATGCTAAACAGTGGCAAATGCAGCCTCGTTTTATACTATTCTAGCGGAAAAGAAACGGAGCAAGATATAGGAAGTAGGAAACTTATCACCATTACAATGTTTCGTCGCACGATGGGTTCAGCGAGGTTAATTATAAATCTAAAATAGCCTTCACGCCTTATGAGCCACATACTTCGCTAATAATAAAGTGTAGCATACAGAAAAGAAATCCCCTACAACAACCAAAACACGCGCACGGCCAGCGTATCAATCTAATGATTGCAGCTCATCCAGTTTTGTTACTACGGCCAAAGGGAATCCCCCAAAAAGTGTGAGAATCACAATTTCTCAACGTCACCACCCTTTTCGATAGTGAAGTTGTCGCTTGTCACTGCACTTGTTATCTCGCGGTTTGGGAGAACAACTCGTTCGTGGCAGACTTTTTTTCTGTATTTCTTACAGCACCGCATGATTTCGTACCAACAAGCAAGTGAAGAAAGAAGGCAACTCTTGTACCGTATCTCTTCCATCCACAAACACACAGCAGGGACGGGAATTGCGCTGAGAGATTGCCTTTCCTTAGCTGCAGCACGCACGTGGGCGCTTCATGGTGCATCCGCACACGCATCGCCGGTGTACGGATTCCGTTGCCAAAAGGTACCGTATGAGCTGTGGTCGGTTGACGATATCAAGAAATCGTCACGCTCAGGAAACTCATATCAACGATAGTGGGTACGCAAAAAAGAAAGAAAAAATATTGCACCTCTGCTTCTTGAACGTCGTGCAGCAAAAGCCCACGATAGACTCGAAGGCCTGGAGGCCTATCGGACTGGTAGCATCGCACACCCGATATCGTGTGATGCGTGCGTAGGCTGCAGAATTGGTATCGTACGGTGAGCTAATCCCACCGGTGGCGAAGATGGCTCTCCATATCGACCAAACCCAGTCTGCTGTCACTTGCGGACACTTGTCAGCACGTTTATCGATGGGATGAAATCGGAACAGTTCCCGGTTCATGGGAAGGCTTTTGTATGGGAAGCAATGCAATCTTTGTTCTTCTTTGTGACAATTTCTTCCTCTTTTAGTTCTTGGATGGCTGTCTTGGCGATAGCCATGAAGGCCAAGGCCCGATGCGTTGCAATAAAAGCAAGAGTTTGATTCGCGTTTGTATCACCGTTCAGTTTGCATCAAAAATACAGTGTCTCACCAAATTTATGTATTTTTGCAGTATATATATACAGATTATCATAATACACAAAGATTAAATTTAAGTAAATTAATAAATATCGAAATGATTCGAAATATAACAACACTTATGATTACACCTTTGCAGTCATCATTTAGTTGTCTTTAGCAACAAGGGTCATTGGCCTTCTTCACTTCCACACATTCCAATGGCATTGTACATTAGTAATATCTCATAATTGTAATCTTCTTACAGATGTACGTTCAATTAAGTGAGCCAGGTAAAGCGCCACCGAAGGCATCAGTGTAGTGGTGGGAGCTCGAAATCGGACCTACCCGATTCCGATTCCGTGTTCAGAATCAATTCCGGAGCCGATTCCGATGCTGGAATCGATTCCGATTCCGGAGCCGATTCCGGAGTCGATTCCGGAGCCGATTCCGGAGCCGATTCCGGAGCCGATTCCGGAGCCGATTCCGGAGCCGATTCCGGAGTCGATTCCGGAGCCGATTCCGGAGCCGATTCCGGAGCCGAATCCGGAGCCGATTCCGGAGCCAATTCCGGAGCCGATTCCGGAGCCAATTCCGGAGAAGATTCTGGAGCCGATTTCGGAGCCGATTCCGGAGCCGATTCCGGAGTTGGCTCCGGAGCCGATTCCGGAGTTGACTCCGGAGCGAAATCAGTCCGGGAATCTCCATGAGAATGGATCTTTTACAAGTAAATTTGGATTTTTGCGGTTATCAATACGTATTATGATTGGACCCAAACGCCTTTTTTTATGGCGATGCCGAAACTGACTCCGTGTGGTAGCCGATTCTAATTTATGAGCCATTTCCGATTCGAGAGCCGACTTCGATTCCGGAGTCGATTCCAGAGTCGATTCCGGAACCGATTCCGATTCCGGAGCCGATTCCGGAGTCGATTCTGGAACCGATTCTTATTGCGGATCCGATTCCGGAGTCGATTCCGGAACCGATTCCTATTCCGGAGCCGATTCCGGAGTCGATTCCGGAAACTGATTCCGGACCTACTATCCGGAATCGATTCCAGAAAACTGCGGAGCTAGCCGGAATCGATTCCGACAAAAACTTCATTTTCCCCATCACTACATCAGTGAACGTTCGCGTAAGTTCCGTTTCAGACCGTAAATTAATTAATTAATGTGCTTCGGACAGAAAATACGCAATTTTCTTTCTTTTTAGTGAAATTTGGTACACTGGAGATTTTAATGTACTGGCCGCTCACTTTAAATTCATTCATTGATGTATGGAATCAGAAGAATTTGATCCTATCTCTAGAATTCTTGAATCTCCAAATTTGCGTAACTCGGAAGCAGACTGTCCTGCAAACATCATTTCTTCTAAATTAATCCAGTTGTTCTATCTTATTTTGTGTCATCTCTCGCTTTTGAAGTAAAGCTTAACGCTATTCAAACAATAAATAATTTACTCCCAATGCTACACAAGAACACATATCTCCTTTATGCTTCATACCACCTTTCATGCAACCAAATTGTCCACTCTAATCTCCCGGGATTAGCAAGTGCCATTTCCCTCCGATTGCAAAACACTTTGATGCTATTACACTTCATCGTGCCAAAACAAAACATGGAGAAAGAAACATGGCTTATCGTGCACAAAGACACAGACGTACTTCTTTTGATGCTAGCGGCACATGCTGCTGCTGATGATGATGATGCACCAACGGCGGTTGCACCGTTTCGAGTGGCACAGGAAGAAACAAAAAACCATTCATCACTTATTCATCACCAGCACAAGGAAGTGGTGGGTCGAAGGCGAGCGTGATGCCCTTTTCCACAACGGATGCTGTCCACCGGACCCGGTCGCACCCTACATAGTGGTCGTTGTTGCGTTGTTGCTGTCGTGGTTTTTGGAGGGGAGGGGCAGAAAATTAAATGATTGTTTCGTACCCAACACCTTGCGATGCTTTGCGTTAGCTTATGGTTGGCTTAAGACGCCAGAACACACACACAAACTTCGGGAATGCGAATGGTTTGCTAGAGAAAACGGGATTTCCCCTATCCCTTACACTGCTCGTTAAGGGCTGCTCGCCCGGGTACCAACTAGCAGCAACGAACCCTTTCATTAAGGATTTCCGTTTCCCATTTTCGGGTGCTTGACTACTGATTACGGTCCCTTCAGGTCAAGTGTGCCATTTTGGCGTGTGCGGGTGTGAAAACCCGGTAAGGAGGAGGTGGAAGCGAGGATAGGGATTTTAATTCCAAAGCATGCATTCCCTCCCTAAGTCAATCCGTGATGCGTCTCCCAAAGTTCTCGCTCCCTTTTCGTAGGTCTTTCCTTTGCCACCTTCCCAAAAACCGCACAGTCAGTCCGGTCGGACGGTCGGTAATCTCTCACAGCCGGGGAATGTGTTGGTCGACGAAAAGAAAACACTTCCCCCACGCAGCGACCGACCACAACGAAGACAACCGGCCAGCCAGCTCCGTTCCTCTGCCTGCGATTGGAAAAGCCGGTCCTTAAGGGTAAGATAATTTTCTCTTCGGGATTTCTATTATTTTCCTTTTGCCCTTCCCTCGCTCCTACTTCGCTTTCGAAAGACTTGCTTAATCGACTCCAACAGCCGCCACCACTCGCAGCAGCAAACCATATGGAGCGGATAGTGTTACAAGCATCATCACGGGCCCCCTCCCTAGATACTACTGCGGACACGACAGGAATTTAATCCGATTTGCTTCGATTCCAATCGCACCACCAATACAGGGAGCGAATTTCTTACGACCAAGGGCTTAGCTAAGCCGTAAGCCGAAGCAGGGGAGTGGGCGGTGACCGATGAATTGTGTACTATTTAATTTACTGAGCGCATTGCTCGCTAGATGCAGCACGGAATGGCTCAGGAGGACCGTACCGAAGAAAACAAAGCAAATTATTTTGGTGAGATTGCATTCCCTTGTGACTTGTGGCACAACAACTCTTTTGTGCTTTAAAAACGTTGAGAGTTGATGCGCGAGTTTATTTTATTTTTATTTTTAAGGCCGCTACCCGCCAATGGGCTTTGTAAACATTGCATGCCAAATTCTACTTGCACATTAAGACCATTGAACCGTTTGTGTGTAGCCATTGATTCGTTGCCGGCTCTAAAATTGAGCCGTCAGAAGTCAGAGTCGGCTGGAGTCAAAGTAGGCCGGAGTCCGAATTAGAAAGAATCATTGGGCGTCAGTGTCGGCTGGAGTCGAAATTGGCCGGAATTATTTGGAACCGATGAGTATCGAAGTCGATTGGAGTCGGCTGAACCCATCTAGAACAGACCAGTGATCTGCTTAAAGCGGCTCATAGGCCTCTTTACTGCCTACATTGTTGTGTTTTCGCCATTTTCATCAAAAAAACATTTTGCTCGTTACACCAGCTCCGAATCCACCTGGTACCGACCGATTCCAATACCACCCAATTCCGATAGATTACGATTCCGATACGTCTCAGTAGAGTTATGATCCAAACTACCCTCCGGAATCGGATCCGAAGTTCTTTTTAGCCGGAATGGATTCAACTCCGGATTTTCTTTATACTTTGCACATCACTACATTGCATGCGGCAGAGCGGTGTCCGTGCCCTAAACAAGACATGATAATTATTATTTTACATCAACATAGTTCACATTGCATAGTTTAATTCGATATGATTCTATTTGTCCCGTTTCATCGCATAATTTGGTAGCAAACGAGAAAACCAGTCACTTTTCCCTCGAAAATCGAACCAAAACAGCAACTTTCCAACTGAACAATTAAATTGTTGTCCAAACGACGGATGTCACTCGCGCGCTTGTCGCCCGAAGAGCAGCCATTTTGAGCAGTGCGCAAACATCGCAAAGCATCACTACCAAAACATTCCAGCGAAAAACTCTCGACGTGTCGGTTGTGAAATAGAAAACGGCTCTCTGGTAAGAAAACATCTTATCAGCACCGAAGGTGTAGTGATCGATTATAATTTGGCTTTTTATATCCACACAGAGCTCTACCGCTTTTTAATGGCCAATAAATACTTACTTATGGAAGGTGTGCATATGCCCACCGTCACTGGCCTGTTCCAGGAAATGTGGGAAAGTACGATCAAGGGCAAGCTGGAAGAGGCGGATAAAAAAAAGTCCGACAATAATTACAGTGTGGTACAGCTGCTGCTTCACGAAATCGGCACCTACTTGCGGTCCTACCCGTACCGCGAGCGGCTTTTTCTGCACCCCGACCTGAAGGACGAAGCTCGTGCGGCGGTCCTGCGTACCAAGGGGAACGAGCTGTTCCACAAGCGGGAGCGAAAGTACATCGCTGCCACCGTCTACTACAACGAAAGCATTGCGCACTCGCCGAAGGGCTCGGAAGTGCGAGCGATCGGGTACGGCAACCGGGCGGCCGTCTGCCTGCAGCTGGGCCGGTATGAAGATTGTCTGGCCAACGTACGGCTTGCGCGCGAATCAAACTACCCGGCTGCGCTGATGGGCAAGCTGACGATGCGTGAAGTCGCGGCCCAGAGTATGCAAGCGAGTGCCGAAGCAGCGCGCCGGTTTGCAGACGACCCCATGGAACCGGAGGACCAGCACGCGCAGGAGTTGAAGCTGAGCTACCCAGCTCACCCGACGGTGCCGCAGCGGGTGGCGGATCTGCAGCTGTGCAACAACCAGCAGTACGGTCGGCACGTGGTGGCTACCCGCCAGCTTCGGGTAGGCGATGTGGTAATGGTCGAAAAGCCGTACGCAACGGTGCTGAGCGACCACATGAAGCGCGTCCGGTGCGCCTTCTGCCACGCCGAGGAACCGTTTCTGCTCATCCCGTGCGAAGAGTGCACGATCGCCATGTACTGCAGCCAGAAGTGTTTGCGCGCGGCCTGGCAACAGTACCACCGGTACGAATGTCCCATCCTGAACGACATGCGCACCATCGGCACGGAGTATCTCGCGCTGGCGGTGCGCACCGTTGCGATAGCGCTGGCCAGCTTCGACCACGATCTGGAGGCGCTGCGGGCACATTTGAGCCACCTGGACGTGTCTAAAGTGAACGCGTTCGAGATGGACTGGCGCGCAGCGTCACCGAGGACGGTCTACGAAACGGTCTACAGCCTGGCCACCAACCAGCGGAAGCGTGCCCGGAAAGATTTCGCCCTGAACGTGCTGGTGGCAATGATCACGCACAAGCTGCTGCTCAAGCGCACCCCCGCGGCGCAGGTGTGCGGTGCGGATCCGATCCTGCGCAAGACGCTGCTTAACCTGTTGCTCCACCATCTGCAAAGCACGATCGTGAATCATCAGTTTCTGCACTACATGGACTACCTGGCGGAGCAGGACGTTTACGAGCCGGATGAGTATGCCATCGCCTGCTTTCCGCTGCTGAGCATGCTGAACCATTCCTGCGCACCGAACGTGAAGCGCATCACGATGCGCGACGGACGGTGCGCCCTGGTCGTGACGCGACAGATCGCCGACGGTGGGCAGCTTTTTGACCATTACGAGTAAGTTACGGTTGATGGTGAGGTTGACAGGAATAATGCTTTAACGGTTTCCACCACACAAAACCACTAACCATCTTTCAGCGTGCACCACTGGATGATACCGCGCAAGCAGCGGCAGAAAATCTTGAAGCAGCTGTACAGATTCACCTGCGAGTGCGAAGCCTGCGTAAAGGACTATGGTTCGTTGCTAACCTTCGTTGATAAGTACTCCAGCCCGGTAGAGTTCATGCTAACGGGCAGCATATACGCTAGATTGATGGTGCAGAGTGAGGAAGAGGCATTCAAATGGTTGCCACTGCTGCAGGACTACATGAACTCGGCGGGACGCAACTATCCGACCAGTGTTAGTGTCGTCTCGATGAACCAGCTGATACACTGCTATCAGATACTTCACACCTACACATCGTGGATATCGATGTGCCGGTATGGGCTTTAATGTTGTGTAGTGAAAGGAGGGTTAAGATAGAGAGAAAGAGAGAGCAGCTGTGCTATAGAATTGCACCATGATCGAAAGAGGAAAAGGGAGCAGAGGGCACGACTCCTTTTTAGAAGGTTGAATTAGAATTTGTTTTCGAACGTAACAATTGGGCGCCATAGAAGGGACGTCTTGCTGAAACATTAGAGGGTTACATTATTTAGAAATTTCGTATCGACACAAGATAAAATCTTACGAAAAAGGGAGTACGAATAACCCGTTAGGATTAAATTGATTTTTTACGAATAGAAATAAATATTAATTCTCCATCGAACTTAACTCAAACCCCTGTCTTGACACTTTTATCGTGTTCATAGAAAACGAAGTAGTTCGGCTTTTTTTCAATTTATCCCACCTATTGTGTTTTTAGAAGCTCGCTATTGCATCACGATTGCCATCTGTGGCGCCATTGCTGAAAGCTTTACAAAGTAGATTCTATGGTAATCTTCAAAATATAGACAGGATCATTAATCGAACCTTAGGTTTCGCTGGAACATGAACAAAATTGGAAAAACGATGGATAAGAATCAATTTACTTGAAAAAGAATTTCTGTACCAAGCTCCTCTAAAGCATTTTGCCATGCTCTGATTCCATAAGGTCTTGGATTCGGGATATAATTGATCATCTGCGGATACGCTTTCGAGATATATCCCACTTAGCACCATCTGCACTAAAATCGAATCAAAAAGCCACACGTTTGCAGAGCAAAATCTGGAAAAGAGCTGTGCAACCGCCCTGAACACGCCACCAGCGTAACGGACAATTTAAATGCTGTCAAACGGGCGTCCGAGAAACGTCAACATTGCAATGACGCAGTATAATCCGGTATTTTGAGCGTTCAAAAGCACTCCTCCAGCAAATGTGGCCACGTTTTGAGCGTTTGAGTGGAACTGATGAAATCGGTGCCCTAAATCACTCGTTTTGTGCAATTAGCGTACGGTAAGTGCATTTTTTCAAGTGTAAATAACGCCACTGGGTATGAGCAGTGTGGAAAGAAAACGCTTACCAACCTTCCCTTTGCCGGCTTCCTTTTACTTCAGGTGGTGCCTCCTTCCCCACCCCAAGCGCCATGGATCTTAAGCTGGCCGGAAAATGCAATCTGCTCGCGCCGTTCGAAAAACTGTGGCAAAGCCAAATAAAGTACCTCGCCGAGCATGCGTTGAGCTGCTGTTTGGCCAGCTGCACCACCAGCGCGGACGCGCAGCGCGTGCGGGAGCGTTTTGTCGACCAAATCATTATCCTGGTGCGCAGCGGTGGCATCCGCGACCAGCTGAATCTGGCGCCCGACGTGAAGGGGCACGTGGCGGCCCTGGCGTACCGCGCGCAAGGTACCGCCCTGTACCACCCGCGGGTGTGCAATTACATCGAGGCGCTGAAGTACTTCAACGCAAGCATCGCCCACACGGAGCTGAACTCGGTCGACCGGGGCATAGCGTACGCGAACCGGTCGATCGTCTGCATGGAGCTGCACCAGTACGAGGACTGCGTGGCGAACGTGCGCCTGGCCCGCGCGTCCAACTATCCGGTCCGCTTTCTGCCCAAGCTGGCAGCGCGTGAAGCACGCGCCCAGCATGCGCTGCAGCGCGTCCGGACGATCAACGCGCGGAAGCAAAAGAACGGCCACCGGTCCGCCGAGCGCAACTGGCAGCAGCAGGAGAAGAAACAGCCGACGGCAGCAAACGGCGCGGAGGAACTGTCGACGAAGTTGGGCCCGCATCTGCACGGGCTGGCCGTGGTCGAGTACGAGCATCTGTACGCGCGGTGCAACTATTGCCACAGTCGGCGGCTGTTTACCTTCATCCCGTGCGAAGGCTGCACGGTGGCCATGTTCTGCTCGGTGGCGTGTTTGACCGAGGCGTACCGGAAGTACCACCGGTACGAGTGCGGCTTGGTGCGCGATCTGTGGAGGATCGGTGGCGCCGGAGCGGTTACAGCATTCCGGCGGGTCGCGGCCGAACTCGCATCCTTCCCCGATGTACCGTCGTCCGTCGAGTATCTGGAGCTGTTCGTCGCTATGAAGGGATACTGTGCGGTGGCGGATGGATTGGAAGGAGCAACGGTGCAGGAGAACGACCATCGCCAGCTGTCGTACCGGATTTTCCTCACCGACATCATCCATCAGCTGATGGTGGAGCGTACGGTGCTGAGATTTTGCTGCATCGAGGACCCTCGAATTAGCCGACTGTTGTTTGAATTGATCCTTTACTATCTGACCAGCTGTGCAGGTAAATATAGCGCAGTGCCATGCTCTAATTGTAGAGTGTTACGCATGTTTCTCTCTATTTTCTAATTAGATTAACGCTAACTAGAATGTTGTTCGCCGAGGATCGTAACGGAAGGCCTCAAACGTTTTTCACCATTCAACATGCAAAGGAACAGTGGTACAGGTACCACACACACGATGATGAAGGATTCTGCCTTAACCTATCTAGAGCAGAAGGATTCTGCCTTTTTATTCTGTGAAGACGTTACAGACGACGATACAGTCATTAATGATAGGGGAAAAATGAGCTTTCCAAACAGTTCTAGGAAAGTGTTTAGATGTAAGTTTTGCGAATGTGCCTTGCGTCGTTAGTTTCCAAATTCCAAATCTCAAGTCATTGCATTGTTGCAATTGAAATAGTTGCTCCAAAAAGCAGATTTTATTCTCAAAAGTTCATTGCATACGCTTGGACGCGATTCATAAACCAATAGTGGAATTAAGTGATCTCTATTCCACTAGCATTTTTTTTTCTAATTGCAATAACTTGCCATAAATCGATCAAGTTCACTGTGTTCCTGTAATGACACTTCACTGATATGATGACCAATAGGATTAACTTTCTGCCTAGCAGGAGGCACAAAAGACAAGGGTTTTCGTTAAGATTCGATAAGATTGCTAAATAGATAAAAGGGGGGCAAAGCTACTTCAAAATAACAATACCTCCTGTATGCTCTGGTATCAATATAATATATTCTTATCCACTTAGCTAGGAGAGGTTTTAATATACATAGTTCTCAGTAATTTTTCTAAAACAAAAGGAGCTACATACTTCTACCCTTTGAAGACGCTCCACAGCCATGTTCACCTCCAAGATACGAAAATTAAAAGAGTTTGGATATTACCATCACGACTCTCATCTAGGTGTGCCATGTGTTTCACAAGTGCCTAACCTAAAAAGCCAAGAAAATCTTTCGTCCACCTGCTAAAAAGAAGATATTACAGTATGATGGGGAGAACCCTTTTTTTATTTAGAAATATTTGGAGGACACTGAAATGGCCGAAAAGGGAAACCAACACACAGGTGTGCAAATAGAGAGCAATACAGAATAGGAGGAGGAAAAGTAGAACCGATCTAATGTTGAACGGAAGTTGGCAAGAAGCTTGCACATGGCGGGAATAAGTTAAACACTACTTGAACGGAACGGACAAAGCGGATTTCTTTCACGAAGACCGTGTGTGTGTGTGTGTGGGGGGGGGAGTATCATCCTGGCACCGTTGTCACCCGCCACTTGGATCCTCCGTACGAAAGAAGACATTTTGGACATGGCTGCCCCATCCGAGCAACCCGATTTCGTTGTTGTTCGGTACGTGTGCTCAGCTCGAAAGGATGGTTTTGGACACTTTTAATATTCTCTTTTTCCGTTCCATCCTCAGATATCGCCCGACGAATCGTTTCGAAACTCTCAAATGTTATATAGTGACACTTATAGTCGTCGATGTCACTCACTCCGATGTTTGCGTTTGCCTAGTGTCTGGACGCAGTGGAGAAGCATATTTGTTCATACTCCCAATGTGTGTGGTACGGCGAAAGACAAAGAGACTAGCTCAAGAAATCTCTTTGAAGATAATGGAGCAGCTGGAAGGTGTGTGCACAGTGACAGCACAGCTTGAAGTCCGCCAAAGGTAGGATATTATTGCAACCAAACTTTCCTACTTGTGTACCAGCATCATCAACAACCCTCCTCAACCCGTACCATATAATTGAATCAACAGGGTCATAGCTACTTCAAAAACTTTTGTGATACTTCCGCACAAATTCGATTTATTGTTGGTTGTTTTGTGCACGTTTTGTGTTGAGAATTGTTGTTTAGTTCGCAACAAACACCACCCCACACGTGGAGGAGAGATCGTATGACAACAGAGCCCGACCGCACACACACACCCACACTTAACCGCCGTTGTGTGGTGTGCGAATAAAAATGCATCAACTATTGTGCACCACCGCCTTTGGAGATGGGATGCACTTTAGATGAGATCACGATTTCAAGCCAACGAGACCGGTACGAATGAAGGCAGCTGAATAGCTAAGCAGCATCAGGAGTAACTACTAGGAGCACAGTGGGCAACGATTTCTCCCGTCTAGAGCCGCCGTGGTGGTGATGGTGGACAATGTTGGAATTGCTAAAACTGGTGTAAAGCTTTCCCACCCAACCACATCCCACATGCGAGGACACACACACACACACACACATCTCTGTTGATGGATGATGTCCTTAAGTAGGAGAATTGGAGAAAAAAGGTGAATGAAAAGGCACTACTGGCTCGGCTTTGACTTGTCGTAAAATCTCTCTCTAACCCCTCGTAAAGCATTTTTATTTCTATTTTCAAACCAACTGCTATGGAAGTGCATTTTGAGTTTCTCTGGAAAGGGGTTGGTCAGGTGTGGCGATGGGGTAAAAGCATCCGAAATGGCGATGCACCGAGGAAAACACCGGGGTGGACTGATGTGCAGAGAAAATCCGACCCGATTCCGAGGCATCTCTTCAAAGGTGATCTCTTGCGAAAGGATGTTAGACGTGTGTGTGTGTGTGTCTTTGTTGTACGTGTGAGACGGAATCGTACGGACTAACTGTACTTGGGACCGTTCAATGGGCTATTGTCAGGATAAGAAGGTTTGCCATCTCTCCTCCACCCTTTGTTGGTTCTTTGTTCGGCTAAGCTCCTTTTGGCGTAGAATTTCTTTCTCTCTCTGTGTGTTGTCATGTTGATACTTATCGATAAACTTGTTCCGCAATCAAACTTTGTTGACCTGCTTTTATGAAAAGACCAGAGCCATGAAGCATACGATGCTTGCTCGTCGGAAGGATTATTCTAAGTACGAAATTGACACCGAGCAATTCACAACTGGAATCAAACTGGAGAGCGTGGGAACGATCCTATTAGAAGAAAAACGTACTTGTTTAACACTTTGACCGCCGGCCTGACGTCACAGTTTGCGAGTGAGCACGTAGCGCATGACAAGAGAGCGATGAGAGCGACAATTGTTCGTGCGACTATTATCACTCTTTTGTTTCATTTCGATAAGCGGCGTAGCACATGTGTTTCTCGTTCTCTCTTTCCTACCTCATTCGTTATCAAGAGAATTGGTGAGCGTCAGATACAGAGCTGAGCGGTGAACAAAGCCGTCGTGCGATTTCATATGACGCGGCGCTTAAAGTGTTAAACAAATTTTTCAAATGTCCTCATTTTTATATATATATTTCCATACGTTCGGAGCCCCAACGCTCGAAGCTTCAAGTGAACGCAGCGTCGTGTGTTTGAAATGTGCAAACAAATAAGTGCCAAAAACTGTCGAAAATGGAATCTAAACGTCCCCACAAGAAAGAAGCAGAAAAACGAAATGCAATGGAGATGAGCGAGTTTGGGTAAATTGAGTCAAGTCGTTTCCCTTGCCTTGCCATCGCCTTGGCGCACTAATGCAGTTGGGGTTTGCTTTCTTTTTAGGACAGAACCGACTGGTGGCTGGTTGACTGGTGACATCGGTTGCCCCGAAGAAGGACAATTCTTGTGCGTTCCGGTCGTATTTTCGGAGGTGCCGTCACCAGGTGCAGCAATGTGCGGGGCAGGAGATGATGTACGTAGTACGCTTTTGCCAGTGTGCAATGCGCTATCAGCCAGCAGTCAATCCAGTGTCAACCACTGCCAAGACAAACATATTCCCATCCTTTCTCCTCGGTGACTTTAAAACCAGCGCTTCTCGTAAGAGTGTGAAGAGAGTTGAGGTTTTGTTTTTGACTGGATATCGTATGGATAGAGTATGGGTATAAGTAGGGAATAAGTAGCATTACCGCTATATCGCTGTAGCTGCCGTTTTGGTGACAGGAGTGTAATGGCGGACCGATTTGCCTCTGGTACATTAAGTAGAGCAAGTCAGCGCAATTCGATGTGTGTAAATATTATACTTCCGGTCGGAATCGTTTTGCCCGACTGCTCTCAATTGCGAAGGTATAGAAGCAGAATAGAAGCTGTGTTTTTTTGTTATTATTTCGGTGTCATTTAGTGCTCAATAGAGTATTTTCAACATTTAAAATTGATATGCAAAATTGTGAGATAAATCAAAACGCCACTCCACTAAGCCAGTAGGACAGAGCACGCCAACGCGTCCGTACGCTCTTACAACCCACTATTTTTATAAACAAAATTCTTAAATTAAACCAAAGTAAAACCAACGCTCCTTTCACAGTCCTTCACAGAACGCAGAACAGCGTTCCCCCCAACCTAATCTGGGAATGTGTTTCGAAATTCAAAATTAAAATAGATGTGCTCTGCCCCAAAAGTACATTTCTTTCCACTGGTTTGACGAAACTGGTACGAAATTCGACGAAAGAGGGAACATTTCGCTCGTTGAAAGGCAAATCATTTAACTTGTCTGTCTTTAACCGTGGGTGGGTGCATTTTTTTCTGTTTAATTTGCATCTGTACAAACAATCATCAGACACGAACGAACGGACGTCCTTCGTTGCCTTCTGGTGCCGGGTGATTCAGGGTAGAATGCCAACAAATTGAGGGAGATAGGAGGTCGCTATAGAGGTCGAATAGAATGTATTTGATGAGACAAGGGCACATTCTGTCGTAGAATGGAGCAATAACTTTGTGATTTCCTCCAACGAGTCCTTACACATGGCTAGTGTGGTTCCTTTTTACTCGAATAGAATGGAAAAGCGAATTAGTCTAATATCGAATTCTCGCTCCTGTATTGTTGCCGAATTTCTGGCCACGTGGGCCCTCCTTTCCTCCCGTATCTGCTCCCATTCCGGAACTTCCGGCAGACTATTGCATCCGGTCGCGTTCGCGCGACTCCACAGTGGAATTGAAACACTTTCCCTTTGTTTTCCCCACCCCAACGTTGAAGTTGCGGTTTATCTCGTTCGTCGCTTTCGCTGGAATGTCTGGAAAGTTTTGGCGGCGCTGCGTCAAATCAAACCACCTTGCCACCCTTCCATTGACACTGACGCCGAAATCAGCCGTTTAAGCATTAGTAATTAAAGGCGACGCGGGGCCTCTTGTTGGCATCCCGTTCTGAATCTTCGCTCGATTTTGCTCACCGCATCAGAATTTTACTAATTGTGTGTATTTGTGTGTGTGTCGTTATTTCAATTGTAGCGCCTTCCTACTGCCAAACATCTACTCAAAGACGATACTAAGGTAAAGCGTGGCAGCGCACAGTACGCAGCCATTCAGCAGCCGGTTCAGCAATGGCTGCGTGCTAGCGTAAAACGTGATTTGAAATTGCTCCGGAGGATGGAAATTTCCGCACGTGTTTGCGAGGGGAGAAGCGGGTGGTGGTAGGTATATGTGGATGGCAAGATTTCACACTTCATCGAACGGTATAATCACCTGATGCGGGGACGCGTCAGACACTGGCGTCTCACAAAGTTGGGGCTGCAAATTAATGTTACATTCCCCCGCCCAATGTGAAGAAGCTCGGGTGGAGATGGTATGCGGACTTGTTGTTGGCCCTTCCAATAGAGTGCAGATAGTTATTGGGCGTCTTATTGCGAGGTTGTAACGGTACAGGGGAATGTTTGGAGTTTGGATGAGCAAGTCACCGTATCACTGCTTTGTTCTCGGGGCTATGCATACATTGGGATGATGGTCCTCCCTTCTTGGAACGGTTAAAATCGATCGGACACGACACGATGCAGCAGCTGATGGTGTAAAGTTTACAGCATTAGTCCGATAAACTTCATCCTCAACGAAGGCTGGATTGGATGCGGTGAGTCTTCCTCCTCACTGGTGATTATGTGATGAAATTGCACAAAATATTGTCATTCATTAGTGAACTTTTCGTCCTGCTTAAGGTGTCCATTTTGAAGCAGACGAAGAAATTCAACAAAGATTCGTTTTTTCTGCTTTAAAAAAAACTGAATGAAAAACGATTATTCCGCATTTAAAGTAACGCTTCCGCCCTTAACGCCATGAATGACGTGTCCCGTACGTTTTCTTTAGAAAACCGTGTCATCCATTCATCAGGAAAAGCACAGAAGAAGTGCCGTTTCGCATAATTTACGATGTGGTTCGAAAGATCCCACCCTCAGAGCAAACATAATTAGATCCCGATGGGTATCCGCTTTCCTTTTTTTTATGTTTGCCCACCATCTATTCCGGTGAACCGTTTGCTAGAAGAGTTCGCGCGCGCAGTGAATTTGTGGGTGCTGACTGGCCACCGCTCCCTGTGGTCAAGCTCAGCATACTGTACAGCCTCGGTCAGTCAGGTCGGTGTCATCGGTTGTGATAAGATTTTAATTTATGACCGTACAAAACACACACACACACAAGCCGTCCCGGGGATGTCCCTTAGTCCTTAGTTGAATGATTTCGGGGTACGCCGGAGCTCCGGTGTAGGTTCCTGTTGAATAGCTCCGGTCTGTGGGCTCTGTCTAGTATCGGATCTCGCGCCTGCCAGGGCAAAACAATGGCCGGCAAACGATGTGATGGAGCGGGCTGTAGCGGGTCAGCGCGCTAGATGAATCCATTGCCAACACACCGCCTGTATGTATGCGCCCGGAAACGGAAGAGATTTTGCACATTTGTCAAAAGGATGCAACGAATCGGAATGACGATGCAAGCAGCGGGCCAGCAGCGGGCTGCCATTTTCCACACTCAATCGGTAAAGTAGTAAAGGAAATGGTAAGAGAGGAGAGGGTGAAAGTGATAGCGGGCGAGTTGTGGGTTGATAAATTACTGCAGACCAAGTGAGACCGCAATTAATTATAAACCGAACAGTCGGGCGTCACAGTTCCGTGAAGTCGCCTTCCGCGTGCTTGGTGGAAAGAGAGAAGGGAGCCTTTTGGATATGCAGAGCCTTGCATCCTACCTAGGCCTCAGAAAAGGGGGCGGGTTTTGATGAGGATGCCATACCGAGCTAAAGACCTCTCCCAACCCTGGAATGAGCCCATAAGTCAGGCAAACGGATCCGGTGGTATTACTACTCATCGAAGCTCATCGAGGCGCTAAACGATGACAACACCGTTCGAATCGTCGTGTTGCAGTGAGAATGTATTGGCCAGGAAAAGGGACTGAGGCCAGTAGGATTCTCGGAGTTCTTGCCCCCGGAGAACGGTGCACACAAATTGATTGTTTGCTCCGAATGCTGTGGCCCCGCATCGTGTCTCCTCCGGTGACTTTCGGTCTGAAGAACTCATTCAAGTTGACGAAGATCGTTAACGGACCTACAGCGATGTGTTGGTGGGGTGGTGTCGAATGTCCAACAAAATGGGTCCTTAAAGTCTGGAGATGCTCGTCTTTAGTATGTTTAGGCGTTAAGTATAGATTGTTTGTGAACTCAATGTTCAGAAATAACAAATCTTTACTAAACTTCTTTATGGATAGGAAGCTGAAGCTAGCTGAAGTACTTCCCAAATCAAACGGCCCACGATTGTTTCACGTCGCGGAGTATAGGAACTCCACACACCGACTGGGGTTGTGATTTATGAAATGCGGCCAACATATGCCGTCCACAAATTAGGGATCCGTACGTAAAGTGGGCGTTAAGTAAACGGTACCACACCATACACCGATGATGAAAGGTTTTCCGCATGTCGTAATTTTGGACAACATGCGACGCTTCAAACATTGACCAACTATGCTATCCCTGGCAAGTGGAGAGTGGTGATGGTTGAGTTCTTGCACCTAAATAAACACCTCTCGCGCCCTCCCACCAAGATGGCCAACATATGGCAGGACGTCGTGCTCAATGCAAACAACCCATCGGGAAGGAAGCCGGGACGCTCTTCAAATACACCATCGTAACCGATAAATCTGATTATGTCAAACTTATTAAACGTTCCGCCAATTTGTTTGCCACCATCAAATAAAACGTAAAATTTCATTATTCGCCTGGGAAAAAGCGCCTGTGCCTTGCGTAAAGCGGAAGGAACGCGCCTCGGTAGAACTCAGGCAAACCGGCGAACTCCTCGTATATTAATGTTTTTTTTTTACTGAGTTTGTTCATTTTGTCCTAGAACTACTAGCAAGTATCGAGTTTCGTGTGCTAATAATTCTCTACCTCTTCGATTACTGCCCTTTCCATTGGCGCGCGCGCGCGCTCGCTCCATATGTGTGGTAAGTCACCGTGAAAAGGCCCTTGGCAGGTTCAATACGGCTACGGCTTGGGATCGGTTGCTGGTAGCAAAGTTATTTTTTACATTTTACGCTTCCCACTCTCTCTCTCTCTCTCTTTCTCTCTCTCTCTCTCTCTCTCTCTCTCTCTCTTTCTCTCTCGTGAACTCCATACTAGGGTAGGGATGAGTACCTTTCAGCCCCATTCCTCCCAGAAAAGTAATGTTTTTACCGCATCAAAGCGGGCTTCAGCTTCGGTAAAACTTTCCACCCTGCTACCCTTTTATGAGGCTGGTGGCAGAAGCACACACACACACACACATATTTGGAATCACAATAGTGGCATCGCATGTGGGTGACTTTGTGCGTACCGAAGAACCCTGTAGGGACCGTTCGCATTGGAATCCATTTTTCCAGTTGAAAAACTTTCCACAACCAATCGATCGACCTTTTGGGCGATACTTTGGTGATTCCATTCCTAGCGTCCTGACACGTCACCACCACCTGGTACCGTTTCTCAGATTACCGGTGACTTTTGGCAGTGGTCCGTAAAGGGCGAAAGCCTTAGCGCTTTCGCACACGCTAGAAATGGTACGCAAAAATAAGCTTAACGAATATGAAGCCGTACACGAACGAGAGCGAAATTCCAATTCTTGCGCATCACTACGCATGGGTGGGGATAGGAATAGGCGTTGATGATATTGCTACAATTAAACAGAATTAGGAAATGTACAGCTTATTTGTTCAAAAAGGAATATTTATTCAAGAGTAAATAAATTCTTACACTTCGTTTGCTAATTATGCTTTTCAAGAAGCCACTGCAAACCGTTCGAGATTCGCGTCTCTTCTCTGCATGTTAACAATTCAATAACACCTGGGGTGAGAATGCTTCATTTGGTATCAGAGCAAAAGTGTAGCTTCCCCCCTTTTTCCTGGGCGTGTTCGTTATTCGTTCCGCGCTTCGATAATATAACAATCTACCAAGCGTTTCTTCGATTTTTTCAACAATCTAACAGTAAAAATGCTGTCAAAAATTCAAATAAATTAATGCAATGCTTGCACATAGAAAAAAGGTGCAACAGAGGAGTTCACAAACTCCAGTTCATTAACCTGCCAGTAGTGAAAAAGAACAGAAGTGTTGGCTCTTTTGAAAAGAGGTGATAAAAAGCATCACTCGGTTTGCTCAACCACAGAAAAATCGCATCATTTGCTGCGCAGTGGTTTCCCAGCTCTTCTTGCTTAGCTCCCCAGTAAGGGTGAACATATCATCGTCCGGCGCGTAACCGTGCAACTTGCGCATGGTATGGGCCAGCAACAGCTCCGGACCCGTTACCACGCTCTGCAGGTGGCGCCGTTCCGCCTGATTAATGTACTCTACCAGCATGTGCACTTCCTGCTGCCAGTCCCAGTCTTTCAGACTCAGCCGCCGAAAGAAGTACTGCTCCTCCAGCAGCTTGACAGGACTGAAACCCACGGCCCGAGATTGGCACGATGCGCAGCGACACTTGAAAAAGTGGGACAGCTGCAGTGCATGTCTTCTGGCCGAATCGTCGGGATCGAACGTCGAGAAGCTGAAAGGACATGTCAAGCAGACACACTCAGTGAGCCAACCTGTTCTTGCAATTCGTACACATAGACACACTTACCCGTTGATATTGTACAGCTGCTCGCCGGCAGCGATCGGTCGGGTTGCTACCATAGCCAAGCGGCCATCGAGCAGATGGATCGGGGCCACGTTCGGTATGCAGCTATGGTTCACCATGCTAAACAGGGGGTAAATGGCAATCGCATGCGTTCGCTCCTCGTGGTGCACGTTCCTCGGACTCTTCCGATCGTCACTATTGTTGTTATCGACAGAAGAATCTTCCTCGCTCTCGTCGTCCTCCACATGGTCATCTTCAAGCTTCACGCGTTCCATGTGGTAAACATCATTCTTATTGGTCAGCGCCGTTTGCGTGTGCCGTAGCAGCAGTTCGAACAGGAGCTTGCGTCTTGACGGGCACGACCAGCAAAGCGGTCTGAGCTCGGTGCGGTCCAGCAGCAACCCCTGCACGATGTAGGCGAAAAATATGAGCGACGCTAGCTGTTTGTGATCGCGCCGGTTCTGGTTCGTGGCGAGCACGTGCACCGTGTCGTAGATATCGCGGTCCGTTGCTTTGTTCCAGTCCACCGTGAATGCATTCACCTTTGTTTCGTCCAGTGTTTCCATACGATAGATCCATTGCCCTAGAGACTGGTCGAAGGACGCAAAAGCCGTGGCAACCGTACGCAATCCCAACAACATCTCAACCGGGAAGCCAACACTGCGCCAACAGTCACGCAGCACAGCACATTCGTATCGATGGTACTGCTTGTGCGCTTTGTCACGACATTCTTCCGAGCAGTACATCGCCATGGTGCATCCCTCGCAGGGAATTAGCGTAAACGTGTCCTCGTTGTGGCAGAAAGCGCAACGCTTGTACTGGTCTCTTTCGCAGAGTAGGGACGCGTACGGTTTCTCGATCATTAAAACATCGCCTGCCTTTAAATGCTGCGTCGTCACAAGATGACGACCGAATTCACTGTTCTGGCGCAGCTCCACACATTTCACCAGGTGAGGGATGTTCCGGTGCGCCTCGTAGCTCAACTGCAGTGCCGGACGGCCCGTGCCACGTGGGCGATATTTTCCAGGCGTGCGTCTTGCCGGATCCGGAAAGATAGGAGGGAGCAAGTTTAGGCACTTCTTAGCGTACTGTTCCCGCTCGCTCAGCTGATCCGCCAATCGTGCCGGGTAGTTCGAGGCCCGCGCTAGGCGTATGTTTTCCAAACACTCTTTAAACAGGTTAAACTTTAGACAGACCACCGAACGGTCACCGTACGCAAGCGCTCGTGCTTCGGAACCTGGCTCCGAGTACGCGATGCTCTCGTTGTAGTGCTGGAGCGCCTCCAAGTCCTTTCCTAGCTTCGGAACGAACAGTTCATTGCCACGATTGCGGGCCGCAAGCGCTTTCGCATTGTCCTTTGTGTCGGGTTGCAGATGCAGCCTTTCGCGCAACAGGGACGTGCGCAGATAGTCTTCAATTTCGCGCCTAATAATCGCTTCTGCCATCTCTGGCCGGGCTTGGGTAGCTTCGCTGATTCGGTGTTCGAACAACATATCCCACAGTCGAAGAAAGTACTGTACCAAATCGAAATTGCTGTCGCCCAGCATGAGAGACATGTTCACGTCCTGGCTCTTGGGTTAAGCTCTTGTCTAAAAATTACAATCAAAACAGTGACAACAACTAGTCCACACCAGGAAAGATTACAAAACTCACGCAAAAACAAAATGGAGCCGAGTGGGAGTGTGATACGACTGGAAAACAATTGCACAATTGTCGGGCTTAGTTTTCGGTCGGCGGCAATGTCGGTTACGTTGAAAATGAACAAGAGGGAACATGTTTGCCGCCGCAGGAAAAAAAACTGACATTTCTCTATTTTACCCAAGCAACAAAAACGTACAGCCCTCTAAGCAAGGTGACCAGAACTAACGACTAGTGGGTTAGAGATCGGTTAAGGGTTCAAGATCGGATCCAGGATCAGTATGGGTTCAATTCCAGTTCTAGGACCGGTATAGACTTGTGTTCGCTTCGCAGGACCGGAATTGCTTCAGCTTTTGTACCAGAGTCGCTGTGGGCTGGTGATCGGTTCCGATAAACCTGCAGGAATTCCACGTCTGGCTTGGACTCACTATCAGTTCTAGTACCGGTTAGGTTTCAGTATCAGTTCCAGGACTGGTATGGATTCAGGAACAATTTTAAATTATGGGATCAGTTCCACGATCAGTATAGTTTCAGGGCCGGAATAGCTTAGGGTTCATTTGATGGACCGGTTTAGATGCAGCATCTATTCCCGGCTCCAATGCCGATATGGGTTCACGATCACTTCCTGTTTCCGTGAATCCCCAAAATAATGTTATTATTTATACGGATTACATTTATTTCAATTTAAAGGAGCCTTTCGGGCCAATAGGCTTTTAGTCTGTGGGAGCGATTGATAGACGATGTAAGGTGTACTAATAAAGAGTTCCTTTTCTAATAAAGATAAAAATAAAATGATGTAAAAATAACAATCAGATTGCGCAAATAAAGCATTTATTCGGAGTAAACAAATTCTTAATGTCTATATTAGCAAACAATACTTTTAAGTAGATGACGATTCCAATTTACTCATAAACCATAAACTAAAGGATTGGTGCCGTATCCTCTGCTTGTTAACAATTTGATGGCCTGGCCATGGAAGTGATTTGTTAACATCCTAGAATTTTTTTTTCCTTCCGGCACTTGATTGGAATCGTTTTTTTTTTCATTATTAACACCGGGCTAATAAGCTCTATGCTTGCAAGACTTGAAATATAGTTTTTCTTGATTGTTTTGTTGATGTAAAAGGAAAATTCCCAAAATTCGACAAAAAGAAACAATAACACTTAGAGCATAAACATTGAAACGGAGAGAACGAGATTCAGTATTCAGGTAGGGCGAGTGAGATCAGTAACAGCGAAATCCACACTATCTGAAGTTCCTTATCAAAATTCGCTTAAAAATAGCTTCCAAACCAATCTCAGCAATACCCTCCATCTCGTTGAGCATATCATCCACCGGCGAGTAGCTGTGAATCATGCGCAGGGTATGCGACAGTATCACCTCCGCGGCCGTGATCTGATGCTTCGGATAGTGCCGCCCGGCCTGGTTCATGTACTCTACCAGCCGCGGCAGTCCCTGCACCACGTTATCCATCTCACGCAGCAGTAGGAGAAAATGTTCTTCCGCTAGGCTCTTATTACGGAAAGGCATGGGCCAACCAGATTGGCATGCCGGGCAGCGACAGTTGAAAAAGTACGATTGCTTCAGACAATATCTTCGGAACGAGGGGTCGAACTCCATTGTGAGGAAGCTGAAAAGAGTTTGTTTTTAAATGAAATTTTAGTGAGAAAACTCTGCCCCACTTCCCACAAATCTTACACTTACTCATAGACGTCGAACAGCTGCTCTCCGGCAGCGATCGGTCGGTTGGCTACAAAGGCACACCGGCCATCGAGCAGATGGATCGGGGCCACGTTCGGTATGCAGCTATGGTTCACCATGCTAAACAAGGGGTAAACGGCAATTGCATGCGTTTCCTCCCCGTAGTCCGTGTATTCCTGTTCCTCCTCATCGTCCCTATCGTACCCAAAATAATTATCCTCATACTCGTCATCCTCCTCATCGTCCTTCGAGCGTGTCATGTGATACACACCCTTCTTGTTGATCAGGGACGTTTGCACGTGGCGTAGCAGCAGATCGAACAGAAGCTTGCTTCTTGCCGGGTTTGACTCACACAACGGTCCGAGCTCGGTGCGTTCCAGCAGTAGTAGGTGGACGATGGAGGTGAAAAATATGAGTTTCGACAGATCTTTGCGACCTCGACGTTTCTGGTTCGTGGCGAGCACGTGTACCGTGTCGTACATATCGCTGTCTGTAACCTCGTTCCAGTCCACCGTGAATGCATTCACATTCGCTTCGTCCAGCGTGTTCAGGTGATCGATCCAACCCTCGAGATCCTGGTCGAAGGATGCGATGGCCGTGGCAACCGTACGCAATCCCACCATGCCCCCAAACAAGTGGCCAACAATGCGCCAACAGTCACGCAGCACGCCACACTCGTACCGATGATACTGCTTGTGCGCTTTGTCCATACATTCCTTCGAGCAGTACATCGCCACGGTGCATCCCTCGCAAGGAATCAGCGTAAACGTGTCCTCATTCTGACAAAAAGCGCAACGTTTATACCGTTCTGTGTCACATAGCAAGTTTGCGTACGGCTTCTCAATCAAAAACACGTCCCCTGCCTTTAGATGCTGCGTCGTTACCAAATGACGACCGTATTGGCTGTTCTGGCGCAACTCAACACATTTCGCCAGGTGAGGGATGTTTGCGTGTGCCTCATAGCTCAATTGCAGTACAGGACAGCCCGTTTCACGTGCCCAATACTTTCCAGGCGTGTGCGTCACTCTGCGCGGAATGATTTGGGCATCATTTTCGATGCATCGCTTCACGTCCTGTTCGCGCTTGTTCAGCTTGTTCATCAAACGTGCCGGATAGTTCGAGGCCCGCGCTAGGCGTATGTTTTCCAAGCACTCTTGGGACAGGCCTAACTTCAGACAGACCACCGACCGGTTGCCGTACGCAAGCGCTCTTGCTTCGGAACCTGGCTCCGAGTACGCGATGCTCTCGTTGTAGTGCTGGAGCGACTCCAAGTACTTTCCTTGCATTGGAACGAACAGTTCATTGCCACGTTTGCGGGCCGCAAGCGCTTTCGCATTGTCCTTTGTGTCGGGTTGCAGCTTAAGCCGGTCGCGAAACGGGAACGTGCGCAGAAAGTCATCGGTCTTGCGCTTAATGAGCTCTGCTAACTTATCCTTATCCGGCTGGTTCTGGATCAGTATGGCGACGCGGTGCTGCTTCGCTTCTTTCCAAAGTGTATCAAACAGCTTCGTTACATCGCACTTCTTGTTACTGAGCCGCTTAGACATGTTCACCTGTATATTGGGCTTGCTTTCGGGTTAACACCGTCTAAAATTATGTGTAAAATGCCGGACGAGTAAGAAAAGTCTAGAATAGAAATGAAAGTAGTGACCAAAGGCGGATTTAACCAGGCCTCACTCACGCAAAACAAAATGGAGCTAAGCGTTCTGGATAGATACGTGAATAAATAACTGCTTACAAACTCTGCTTTGTTTTTCCTCCGGCAGCAATGTCGGTTGCCGTGAGAACGGACACAAAAGAACAGATTTGCCGCGCTTGCTGCAGCTGGATAAATTTGACATTTCTCTGATGTTTACCCAAACAGCAAAATCAAAAAGATAAAGGTAAATAAACAGGCCTCTGCGTTACGTGGCGTTACACTGCTTCTAGACGACCCGCAAATTGCCGTCACAAATTTTACGCAAAAGTAAGGTGACGCACCCTAAGTAGGCGCAACGGGCAGATAGGTGAACGCACTTTTGAAGTCGTCCCAGAATTCACCTATCTGGGGTCAAAGGTCAGCAACGACAACAGCATGGAAGCTGAGTTGCGCGCAAGGATGCTGGCTGCCCGGTCATTCTACAGCCTGAGAAATAAGTTCACCACACGGCATCTGTCACGGCGGACGAAGTTGGCATATATATCGTACATATATTGTACCGGGACTCACACACAAGCCCTCTTAGCCGCGTTCGAGAGGAAGATGCTCAGAAGGATACTTGGCCCCGTATGTGTGGAAGGACAATGGAGGAGCCGCTACAATGACGAGCTATACGAGATGTACGGCAACCTCACTGTCGTACAGCGTATCAAGCTCGCCAGGCTCCGGTGTTGCACGCATGGAAACGGACGTTCCAGTTCGTACAGTCTTTTTAGGCCGTCCACAAAAGACAGAGTCGATGGCGTGGTAGGCCTAAATGGAGGTGGCAGGATGGCGTGGAGACGTTTGCCATTAAGGCCTAGATAACAGAACGAAAACGAAACTAAACGATCAGTCCAAAGAAGCAGTGTAACGGTGGTTTTTTTCGCTGTCTGCCAGCGGCCTCACCTCAAGCTCCCAACCACGCTGGGTTTCGATGGTCTTTTCAGGGATAATTCGTTAACGAATTATCCCTGAAAATATCAACGAAATACAGACTGTTTTCGGGGATAGTGAACACATGTAAAGGATGAACTCATGCAAAAAAGAGCTAAAAATATAAATGAGCATTCGGATTCACTCCCTCCCCTGATATTCCAATTCATACTCATGCTTCATCCTTGATGCTACTAACCACATCGCTAGTTCTACTTCGAACTTTGCCTGTTGGGCCAACATATTATTATTCATTATCGTGCTATTTGCTGGTTTTGTTGTATAAAGGGGTAGTGATACTAAATGAATTAAAAGAGATTAATAAAACAATAATAACAGATTGACTATAAACACGCATTTCTAACAATGAGCAAAAGGGTCTGGAGTTACTGGAACTGAATGTTTTAAAAATAAAAGAAAACTTTAAATCATCAATGAAAACTAAAAAAATGGAATTGAACTCATTGTCGACCATGGTACAAACATTACACCATCAATGGTTCATTCAATTTTTTCTCAGCTCCATCGTTCTTTGCATGCCGAGGAGATTTCTCTCACCGAAAATGCTGTCAGTCGCTGTCAAAGCATGCTGTCAGTTATTTTCTCAGCTGCTTTCTTGGTGTATGTAGAAACGCTCCCTGCGAAAAAGTTTTGAAAATAAAAAAAAAATAAAAAAAAAATGTAACTAGGTAATTACAGTACGACAGGAAAAAAATAGTCAAAGCCTAAGTTTAACAAACAAATACCACAGGAAGATGATAGCGTTTTTCTTCGTCTAATAATCCTATATCAAACGTACGAGCGATTACATCCCACCCGATCTGCGTTCATCCGAAGTAGTCCTTGACGATTTACATGAGAGTGTTAGTTTCGTTGCTGGCAAACTTAAACCATATCATCTTATGGTGTTACTTGGTGATTTTAATTCACCATCACTCTCCTGGCAACCGTCGGCATCGTGCGTTAATCACTTCATTCCTACTGGTGTATCTCGTGAAAATGTTTCGCTGCTTGATGGAATGTCGGTAAACGGTTTGCTGCTACTATCCGGCATAAAAAATATACGCGGAAGACAATTGGATCTTCTATTTGCCAATGCTGCTTTCTTGGAGCGCTGCTCCCCCGTCATAGCTTCACCTGTTCCACTCGTCGCGCTAGACAATCATCATCCTGCTCTTGAGACAAGTGTGCTCCTTACGCACTCTCGCCCTGCATCCTCTCAACGAATACCTACGGCTCGTATGTTCAATTTTAGGAAGCTGGGCTACGAAAAGCTTCATCGTATTTTAGCCGATACCGATTGGTCCTTTATTGATGGTGACTGTGACATAAATCAAGCTGTAGCAGCATTTACTAATGTAATCACTTCCGCCTTCCCTTCCTGCTGTCCTCTCCTTAAACCCGCTCCTAATCCTAAGTGGTCGAACAGAGCTTTACGTCTATTAAAATCGGACAAAAATCGCGCTCAACGCGCCTACCGTTTAAATAATACTTTTCACAATCTTTGTGTATATAAATATGCGGCTAAGGCTTATCGTCTTCTTAATCGCCATCTGTATCGTCGCTACGTCCGGCGTCTTCAAATGCGCTTCACTATTGATCCTGGGTCATTCTTTCGTTTTGCGAACTCTCGGCGAGGCTCTGCTAGCCTTCCATCCACCCTGTTTCTTGATCTGTCCTCTGCTACGTCCAATCCTGATATATGTAACCTGTTTGCCAAACATTTGTCTAGTGTATTTATCGATCCTAGTTCTTTTAAGGTTCCTTTGGACGTAGGCTTGTCTTACATGCCCACTGATGTGATATCATGTAATTCAGTCGTTGTAAGTGAAAGCCTAGTAAAATCCGCTTTATCCAAACTTAAAACTTCGTTTTCACCAGCCCCGATGGCATCCCTGCCTGTGTTTTGAAAAAATGTGGCAATACCCTCACTCCTGTTCTCACTCGTCTTTTTTCTCGCTCGCTTAGTGTAGGGATTTTTCCTAGTCAATGGAAACTAGCTTGGCTTGTTCCCATTTATAAGAAAGGTGACGGCACTCTAGCATCAAACTACAGAGGCATTTCTATTTTTTGTGCGTGTGCTAAAATCCTCGAGTCAATTGTCCATTTATCTGTAATGCCTTGTGTAAAAAAATATATTTCTACGGAACAACACGGCTTTATGCCCAATCGCTCAGTGTCCACCAACCTAATGTGTTTTTTGTCCTCTCTATATCACTACCTGTCTAGTGGTAAGCAAGTAGACACTATCTATACCGATTTCAAAGCGGCATTTGACAGTATACCTCTATCATTACTTGTTGCTAAGCTTCGAAAACTAGGTTTCAGTGGCTCTATATTGCCGTGGTTCAACTCCTATCTTGAGAATCGTTCATATGTAGTTAAAATCTGTCGCTCTTTCTCTGAATGTTTTCTTAGTTCTTCGGGTGTCCCACAAGGTAGTGTCCTTAGTCCCTTACTGTTCATTCTCTTCCTCAATGACTGTACTTCGATCCTTCCTCCTAACGGCTTCTTGCTATATGCGGATGACGTTAAAATTTTTCTTCCTGTATCTTCTACAGCTGATTGTCTAGTCCTTCAATCCTGGCTCTGTAAATTCTCTACATGGTGTGCTTCTAACGGTTTAGTCCTGTGTCCTGAAAAATGTTCTGTCTTGTCTTTCTTCCGATCCTCTACAAGTATAACTCTTGCTTATAGTGTTTGTGATACCCCTATTCCCCGTGTGTCCTTGTCTAAGGATCTTGGCGTCTTCTTTGACCCGAGTCTTTCTTTCAAGGAGCACACGGACTATGTCATCAACAAGGCCAACAAAAGTCTTGGTTATATTTGTCGCATGTCCACTGGAATTCGTGAGCCTTTTTGTCTTAAGTCCCTTTATTGTTGTTGGGTCCGTTCCGTACTAGAATATGCCTGTGTCATCTGGTCTCCTGTCCATCTATCTCTGCTCCAAAGGATTGAGAAGATCCAGAGACGTTTTACAAGGATCGTATTTCGTAGGTCGCTGGGTCATCACTCTATTCCGCTTCCTTCGTATGACGATAGATACACTCTATTAGGCCTTGCCAAGTTGGAGCACCGCCTCTCGGTCGCTCAGGATTCTTTCGTTGCTGGCATATTGCTCAATACGATTGATCAATACTCTTTCACTTCTGTCGCGCTTATATTTGTATGCACCTTACGTTATCGTTTTCGTCTCCAGTTACCTATATGTCGTACACGTTTTGCTCGCAATGAGCCTTTTGTAAGAGCTATGTCGTCTTTTAATAGTACTTCTGATCTGTTCGATTTCAACATATGCTATCCTGTCTACCGATCCCGTCTTCGCTCCTTTTCCGTACCATAAACTCCTTCCAACTCCTTCGTGAATAATTGTATACTATAGTCAGTAAGCACTATTTGCTGTAACCCAACGTGGCCGAGCAATTAATAAAATAAAAATAAATAAATAAATAAATAAACTACTGATACCTTAGCCATTGGTTCGTGCTAGAAAAAAACTCATAAACAAAGGAAAATTATTAGGTTGTCGGGATGCTGTGTTACGTTACAGGAAAATCGTGGTTCAAGAATCCAGGAGCCGTAGATGAAAAAAAAAACTAAATGAGCGTTTGTAGTAAAAATAATAAAAAAGTATATTTTTCATGTAACAAAAACAATCACGGAAATTCGATAAGATTCTGATATATAAAGAAAAGATGACATTTCAGCAGATTACTTCTTCCCATGCGAAGGTGAGCTAAATCGAACAAAAGGCAAAATCCGCAACATAATCATAATCATTCAAAGCGGCTGCCCAGTAGTGATGGGTAATCCGGAGCGGAGTCATGGATCAACTCCGACTCCGGTGCGCAAAATATGATTCCGGCTCCGGATCATAACTGGATTCGACTCCGGATCAGTCCGGATCACTCCGGATTACTCCGGTCACCGGGAAAAAATTGTATTTACCCATCACTACTGCCCAGTACACCAAAGTTCCCAAACTCGTCTTCCGCATCATCCTCCAGCGAGTAGCTGTGAATGATGCGCAAGCTACGCACCAGCATCACTTCCGCGGCCGTATACTGATGCTTCGGATAACACCTTCCCACCTCGTTCATGTGCTCTATCAGCTTCGGCAGATGATTCCTCATCTGCACCGAATTACTCATCGCCCGGAGAAACTTTTCTTCCTCTTGGTTCATATTGCGCACACTGACGTACGAACATGATTCGCACACTGCGCAGCGACACTTGAAGTAGTAGCATTGTTCCAGGCAAAGTAAACGGAGCGAGCTGTCGAACTCCGTTGTACCGAAGCTGAAAGGAGATTGTGAAGAGATTTTTGTGAGCAATCTTTATTCAACCCCTGTTTCATTTCCCATCGATCAGACTTACCCATAGACGTCGAACAGCTGCTCTCCGGCAGCGATCGGTCGGCTGACTACAAAGGCACACCGGCCATCGAGCAGATGGATCGGGGCCACGTTCGGTATGCAGCTATGGTTCGCCATGCTAAACAAGGGGTAAACGGCAATCGCATGCGTTCGCTCTTCGAATATATCCTCGTCGTCGCTATCGTACCCAAAATTATTAAACTCATACTCGTCTTCCTGGTCGATCTCACAACACTTCATATGTGACACCTGCTTCTTGTTAATCGGGGACGTTTGCACGTGGCGTAGCAGCAGATCGAACAGAAGTTTGCTTCTTGCCGGGTTTGACTCACACAACGTTCCGAGCTCAGTACGCTCCAGCAGCAGTCGGTGCACGATTGAAGCGAAAAATATGAGCATCGCCAGATCTTTGCAACTCCGCCGTTTCTGGTTCGTGGCGAGCACGTGTACCGTGTCGTACATATCGCTGTCTGTTATCTCGTTCCAGTCCACCGTGAATGCATTCACCTTCGCTTCGTCCAGCGTGTTCAGGTGATCGATCCAACCCTCCAGATCCTGCTCGAAGGATGCAAAAGCCGTAGCAACCGTACGCAATCCCATTATTCCCCCCGGCAAGGAGCCAATCATGCGCCAACAGTCACGCAGCACACCACACTCGTACCGATGATACTGCTTGTGCGCTTTGTCCATACATTCCTTCGAGCAGTACATTGTCACGGTGCATCCCTCGCAAGGAATGAGCGTAAACCTGTCCTCATTCTGACAGAAATCACAACGCTTGTACCGTTCCTGATCATTCAGCATGCTAGCGTACGGCTTCTCAATCAGCAGGACGTCTCCCACCTTTAGTTTCTGCGTCGTCACCAAATGACGACCGACTTCACTGTTCTGGCGCAGCTCCACACATTTCACCAACTGAGGGACGTTTGCGTGTGCCTCGTAGCTCAACTTCAGTTCCGGATGGACCATGTAACGTGGCCGATGCTTGCCAAACTCGATTGGTTTTCCGTCGCAAGGTTCTGCATACATTTCCTCGATGCGTCGCTTCACGTGCTGCTCGCGCTTGTTCAGCTTGTCCGCCAATCGCGCCGGGTAGTTCGAGGCTCGCGCTAGGCGTATGGTTTCCAAACACTCCTCGTACATGTCTAACCTTAGACAGACCGCCGACCGGTTGCCGTACGAAAGTGCTCTGGTTTCCGAACCTGGCTCCGAGCACGCGATGCTCTCGTTGTAGTGCTGGAGCGACTTCAAGCACTCACCTTCCGTGGCGAACAGTTCATTGCCACGGTTACGGGCCGCAACCGCGTTGGCGTTGTCCTTTGTGTCGGGTTGCAGCTTAAGCCGGTCGTGAAACGGGAACGTGCGCAGAAACTCATCGATTTCGCGCTTAATAATTTCTGGTATCTTATCCTTGTCCGGCTGGTTCTGGGTAGGCTCGATGATGCGCTGCTTGAGCGATTCCTCCCATAGTTGATCGAACAGGTTCCCCACATCCCACGCGTCATCCTGGAGCCGCTCGGACATGCTCAAGGCTGTGTTTAGTTTGTTTTCGTGTTAAAGTCCTAAATTAAAATTAAAACATGAACAACAAAGCTTTACACCATGATAGATGAACAAACTTACGTGAAACAAAATGGAGATGTGTGTTTCAGGTGAAAGAAAACAGCTTCCCAAACTTGCCTTTGTTTTCTATCGGCGTTAGTTCCGTTATGATGAAAACGAACATGCACGAACAGGTTTGCCGCGCTTGTTGCAGGCAGAAGAAGTGACGTTTCTCGAGCGATTGGTTTACCCAAGTAACAAAAACGACAAAAAGTCTGCGCCGCTAAAACGAAAAAAAAAACTAGTTGCAGTATAACGCATTGTAATGCTCCTTTTTCGGTCGACCAATGTCGGACCACCCGTCGGACCACCCGAGCGAAATCCCGACGAAGTTGCTGCCCAAGCGCCACAGATTAAGCTTAAACGACTGGAAAATCAAATATCCAGAGCAAAAAAACGAAAGCTCCATAGCTATATTGGTTTGATTAATAGATGGCGTTACTACAACTCATCATTATACAGTGGAGCGCCGTTTATCCGGACTTCTCAGGACCTGACCACGCCCGGATAAGCGAATAACACGAATAATGAGTAAAATGATTATTTTATCGCCAATTCCTGTTTGGGTTTTGAAAATTTTTCTTTTTTCTGATAATAACCCAGTTTTCATTAATTTCATGTTTTTCCAATAAGAATACTTGAAATTTGCCATGAATTATAGTGTTTTTTGTTATGAAAATGTGCTCGTTTAACCGCTTTTTCAAATATGCTCCTCGTAACGCAATGTCATCATTGTATTGAACTGTCATTTCTCAAAAGCACGGATGAACGGAAAGCCGGATAAACGGCGCTCCACTGTATTGTCTTTCTTTTCTTGCAATGTGTTTCGACAAGTTTCATCTTATCATGACCTATATAGCCTTCTAACTTTTTGAGCAAAAATCTATATGAATGGTCGTGTGGTCAGATACGTGGGTATCAACACCAACGACCATTACTTAAATCTCACTTGCTTCAGTGCTGGTGGTTTCCGTTCGAGTTTAGTATTTAAACAATCGTATCGCCGTTCTAGTTCTAGCGATGCATAACTTCAATGCGAAACCATACAACAGTACAAAGGAAATGAGAAAGCTCTCCTCCAAGCGATGAAGCTCAACTGGTTGGGGTATCCCACCAACAGAGAGCGCCACCAGCTTTTTCGCTATTTTTAGAATGCATGAGTCGTTTACCGTCTGCTAAACGAAGTCTTTCTATATTACGTTTAGGTAGAGAACTTGAGTCGTTTAGAAGTCATTTAGTGGTCGTTTAGTGGATTTGTGGCACTTGGGTTATTACTGGACGTATAGTCATTTTATACAAAAAACACCAAATTTTCACGAAATAACGCAGCATGAAATGGGCATTCTTTATACGCCAAATAGTACACCAAATGAATTTAAAACGGATTAGACACCATCATCATCCAATAGAACCAAAGGTCAGGTGAAGGTCGCACACGCACAAACGAAATTTTAGGGCTTTCAACGCGGTTTATCACGCAAAAATCTATAATTTTTACTATTTCGAGCACCATTCGGGCAGATCATGGTTAAAAATTTAGAACAAATGTTACTTGGATTGAGAAGGATCCAACTATAGTCTATCTAGGCACCTTGCAATAGATTAAAACATTAACGTGAAGAGTAACATAACAATTCTATCATCATATTCTCACTACGAGAGGTATACTTGTGCCAAAATCAAAGATGGACACATCTGTCAATGCCGAGCGAGAAATAACAGTATTTTTCTCCGTTTAGGGCGGTGGCAACGCTTTTTCGCATGCGATTTTATCGGACGGCCTGTCAAATTTGTGTATGGGATTTGACAGATAACGTCGGACGACGAAATCGCACGTCCGACGTTATCTGTCAAATCCCATATAAAACACGTCCGATAAAATCGCATCCGATGAGCGTTGCCACCGCCCTTAATAAGGCCTGAATGGGTGATTCGAGCACCAATTGAACATGACGAGAACAAAAATTTAGTACAAATACACTTGGGCTGATTTGGGTTTTTTGTTAATTGGGTAAACCCCAGAACAATGCCAATATTGCCCGCTGCAGCAGGCGCGGTGAACCTGTTCTTTCATGTTGCTTTTCGCAGTAATGAACAATACAGCCGTTACAATTACATTCCTCTTTGTTCCGCGTGAGTTTTATCATCTGGTCCTGGATGCAAATTGCTGTTGGTTATTGATTTTATTTCAATTTTAGAATTTTTTAACACATAAACCAGCCAAACACGGTCGTGAGTATGTACGGACCGCTCAGTGACAAGAATTACGACGTGACCAAGCTGTTTGGTCAACTTTGGGAGGAAACGCTGCAGCAGCGCATCATCGAGTCCACCCAAAACCAGCCGGACGATGACAGGGTAGCCGCGATCATTAAGTGTAAGATCGACGACTTTCTGTGCAGGTTCCCGTTTCACGAACGGCTTCAGCTGCAGCCCGACGCAAAAGATAATGCGAAAGCGCTTGCTGCCCGCGTCCTTGGCAATGAACTGTTCGCGCTGCCGATGGAAGAGAAGTACCTACAGGCACTGCGATACTACAATGAAAGCATTTCATACTCGGCGCAGGGTTCCGAAACAAGAGCGCTTGCGTACGGCAACCGGTCGGTGGTCTGTCTTAAATTTGGCCTGTCCCAAGAGTGTTTGGAAAATATACGCCTAGCAAGGGCCTCGAACTACCCGGCACGATTGGCGGACAAGCTGAACAAGCGCGAGCAGCACGTGAAGCGATGCATCCAACACGACCCTCCCGTATTTCCGGACAGGGTTAAACATACGCCTGGAAAGTATCGGCCACGTTCCTCGGGCCATCCGGCACCGAAGTTGAGCTACGAGGCACACGCAAACGTTCCCCAGCTGGTGAAATGTGTGGAGCTGCGCCAGGACAGTGAATTCGGTCGTCATTTGGTGACGACGCAGCATCTGAAGGCAGGGGACGTGCTGCTGATTGAGAAGCCGTACGCAAACTTACTCATCGACGTGGAACGACATGTACGTTGCGCGTTTTGTCAGAATGAGGACAGATTTACGCTCATTCCCTGCGAGGGATGCACCGTGACGATGTACTGTTCGGAAGAATGTCGGGACAAAGCGCACAAGCAGTATCATCGATACGAGTGTGGCGTGCTGCGTGACTGTTGGCGCATTGTTGGTCACTTGTTTGGGGGCATGGTGGGATTGCGTACGGTTGCCACGGCCATCGCATCCTTCGACCAGGATCTCGGGGGATGGAATGATCATCTGAACACGCTGGACGAAACAAATGTAAATGCATTTACGATGGATTGGAACAACGCAACGGTCAGCGATATCTACGACACGGTACAAGTGCTCGCCACGAACCAGAAGCGGCGTTGTCGGAAAGATCTGGCGGAGCTAATATTTTTCGCCTCCATCGTGCACCGACTGCTGCTGGAACGTACAGACTTTGGACCGTTGTGTGAGTCAAACCCGATAAGAAGCAAACTTCTGTTCGATCTACTGCTACGCCACGTGCAAACTTCCCTGATCAACAAGAAGCGGGTGCATCACATGGAAGCGGTGGAGGTAAAAGATGAGGAGGATGAAGATACTAACGAGAAGGTTAAGGATGAGTTAAACGATTATTTCGACTACGACAATGAGGAAGGCAAACCGACACATTTTGAAGAGCGACCGCATGCGATGGCCGTTTACCCGCTGTCCAGCATGCTGAACCATAGCTGCGTACCGAACGTGGTCCCGATCAATTTGCTCGACGGACGGTGTGCTATTGTGGCCATCCGGCCGATCGCTGCCGTAGAGCAGCTGTTCGACAACCTCGGGTAAGTGGGGCCGGAAATACAAATCATATTGCTCGAACAAACTTTCTTCCTTAACGGGTTTTCCACTTTTTTCAGGACCTGTACGATCCGTCACGGACGGTCAATCAGAGGGATATACCTGCAGGATTGCTACCTTTTCCAATGTAGCTGCGGGGCATGCCAATCACACGTGGAATGTGCGTATACTGATCCGGAGGAAGCCACCTTGCTTCGGAATCTGGAATTGTTGCCTAAGGTGGAGACAAAATTGTTGATGCTTCTATGGCACATGAACCAGGACGAACGGTACTACACGAAGCATCAGCTAACGGCAATGCAGCATAAGCTGGTGCATACCCTGCGCATGATGCACAGCTTTTCGCCGGACGATGAGCTGTACCTTGTGGTTAGACAGGAAACGCTGCTCTTCTGAACGAGCCGAGAATATTATTTTTCTTGGCAATTTCACTGTTAAATTTCATTATTTAGACTTAATAAGCTTCATTTATTCGCCCTGACAACTGTTCAATGAATTTGTTTCTCTTTGTGCTAATAACAAAATAATGAAGCATGATACTGATTGTTTCTGCAAACTGCGGAAATTTCGAATTAATTTCAAATTAATACTTTTTAATCGCGCGCTTCTTAGTTTTTTATGGATAAAATTTCCAAACGAAATGCTAAACGAATTAATTGAACGCAATTAATCTGTTTGTTTAATTTTTTTTCATTTAATGTCCTTAATGACTCGAAGAGCTTTCGCTACAAGCAAAAGGAACGTTTCTCTTATTTATTTAACATGATCTGTTTTTCGTGTATTTTGATCAAGTCTCGCAATGCTTAAAAACCATCTTCGTATCATGTTTGCTATTTCAACAAATAAGAATCTATAAAATATGAACAAATGTTACAAAACGTGCGAATAAATCTAAGTCTTACCTTTGAAAAAAAGCCCTTAATTTTAAAGTAAAATAAACAAACCATTACTATCGGCTCAACCAAAACGGCAACAAAACATCGTTTAACAAAAAATCGGTCAAATCGGGCGTGTTTGTACGGCAATGTTCGGCTGAAAACTGTTTCGAACCACAAGTGACTGTTCATGTTAAGTTAGAAGCACGAACAAGAAGAAGGTGTCGTACGTTTGTCTTAAAAAAACAGCGGTTTAAAATGCAATTAAACCTAACGACACCGAGCCCGCCGTGGTCGCGGTAAAGATGGCTGGAACGGTCCCAAACCGCCAGAAGTGTGAGTGTGTGTGTGTCCGATAGTACAATTTAAAATCTTCATAAAACGATTATCACAAACGGCGGAAAGATTTATCGTGAACTTGTCCTCCCGGGAGCGAAAGCCGTTCGTACGGACTCGCCCACTACGAAAACCACAATCATCCGACACAAGGCTGCTGCTGCTGCTGCTGTTCCGTCGTTCTAGCCACCGCTGGCTGTAACCGGCTTCCAACAAGCGTCCATTTTGCGAGCCGAAAAAGGAGAAAAACGCCACGCAAGTTCTGTGCCGCACGCCAGAAGGGACACACCAAACAGCTCGCCTACTGCATCGAACGTCCATGGTAAGTGAAAGTAACAATTTATCGCCCGCCCAACCCGCGTGGCAGTTAAACTTTAACCACGTTCGCGAGAATCAACGTTCGTCGAGAGTAAAGGAGAAACAATTTCTTCACATTCGCTGGTCGCTGTGGAAACCCGAGAGCCTCAGGGAAGGTAAGGAAAACATTGCATATTAAACGTATTGGAAGCGGAATGAAAAACTGCAACCATAGACAGTTTCGTTTAATCATAGCGGTCGTTTGCGTGCTGAAGGGGAAGGTCAAACCCTCTCTCGATTTCCTCGCGACTGATGAACAGAGGGAACGCGCTTACATAGCGTGATTGGATCTCAGACATACCCGTCCGAAAAAAACCTTCATCAAAGTTGTGCAATATAGTTTACACTATAAAGTAAAACGCAAACGGAGGAACGGGACTGGAGTTTGAAGTACCCCCAAAACAGCGAGCCAGAAGGGTAAAAGCAGCTCTCCGGGTGGGGGAAAAAACTATCCCATCTAAACGCCAAACTATTCCAATCATCTCCACGCGGTGGGTTCTTCACGCAGCGGTGGGTGCGCAACTAAACGCGCAACGTGTCGTGTCGCTCGTCGCACGTCGAACGGAGCAACGGACACGGTGGATCCGTTCAGTATTGAATTAACCACACAGACAGTCATTTTTCAATTTCAACTGGAAAACCACAATTTATCTTGGGCGTGCATTGCACTTCTACTCCCGAAAAAAGCAAGCAGCTAGTGGTCGCAGGTGTAACGAATGCCGCATAAGCAAGAAGCTCCCTTCTTGCTAAGCTGTGGCGTGCGTTGGCAATTTTCCGGCGTATTGAGCAGTCCTCCATATGGTGCATACGGTGTTAAACGGGAGTACACAAAATTTAGTACGGCTCAAGAAAAAATGGGTTGGAAAATGCACGTTAAGATACATCTAAAATGTGACTCAAAATGGTAGCGGACAGACCAGTCCGGCTCTTCTTGACACTTGTGTCAAGGCATTCTTTGATGTCTTGAAGTGCAAAAGGATACCAGGTGTTAACAGCGTCAGCAACCTTTTCGACGGTTTCCACGGCACTCTTGCAGGGAAGGGAAACTCCTTTGTGCAGTAGTTTTCTCGCATTTCTTCTGCCTGATAGCTTCTTAGCTAAAACTACCCTTCTCTCCTTGGGCATCGTCTCCAAACCTGGTACCCGGAATTCGATTAGGCGAGCTCCCGAAGTATTGAAAAGTTAGATTTCCTTTGCCCTTTTACTTAGGTAGGTCCACTCGACGGCAAAACCTTGCCCTGCCATGGTGTGGTGTTGTATCGGAACAAAAGGAAAAGTACACAAAACGGCCGGGGTAAGCTAAAGACTTTTTGGCTCTGACCGGCGCTCTGCAGTCGTCGGCAGTAGGGTTTCCCCAAAATTGAGTGTCTAGCTTTTCCCACCTAATTTTCCAACCAATTTGCTGCTGCCCTGGCACACTATTCGCCGAAACCCCTAAAGCGTCCCGGGCCTTTCTCAGCCCTTTTCACCGCCGGGAGGGGGGGGGGGGGGCGCACCGCCGATTCAATTATCAAACCGCAATCGAAAATAAAGTATCTTAATTTACTGTTTCCAATCTTTTGTCGCTGTTCCGGCTGTCCGGCTTTGTCGTCCGAGGCCGAGGCTGTTGTTACGGTCCCCGCAAAAACATGACCAAACCCCTCGCCCTCGTGGGCTTGCCTCGTTGGCCGTCGCTCGCACCGGAATAGCAATCGGAAATAGTTCCAAATGGACTTCTGGGAATGGGCGTTCGAATACAGGCGAAAGAATGCGGCAATATGCGAGGATGCAAGGACCAAACAGTACAGCAGGCCGTGAAGCTGTCATTCAGTTCAGGCGATTACCAATACGGGTGGAGCAGAGACTGTTCACACATTTCATTGGGGTTTTTTTTCTCTCTTCCTCATCTGCTCGTAATTGTTATTCCACAGTGCCATAGAGCGGCACCGAATACTGCCAGAAAATTGGATATTAGTTGCATATTAACTTTGGACTGCAAACAATAGGAAGTATTTGTAGCTGCAGACAGCGTTTAGCTAACAATATGTGGATTAGACTGTAAAATCAACCAAGCAAACCCGTAATATGGTCACAACAAGGCATTACAATATTAGTACATCTTCAATAAATTATACCGATAAAACAGGTGGATCAATACTAAAATACGAGCTTTTTAGTAGTGATGGGAAAAATGAAGTTTTTTGCTCCAAAGTTTTCTGGAAGCGATTCCGGATAGCAGGTCCGGAATCAGCTCCGGAATCGGAATCCAAATTGGTTACCGAATTTTGACCGGTTCCGGAATCGGAATTGGTTCCAGAATCGAAATCGACTTCGGAATCGGAGTCGGTTTCGGCATCTCCATTAAAATGTAGGCCTTTGGGTCTAATCATGCTACGTATTGATAGTTACAAAGAATCCAAATTTACTAGTAAATGATCCAATCTCATGGAGATTTCTAGACTGCTAAAGATTTCGCTGCTAAAACTTCTTATTTCAATTCAAGAACTGATTCTCATTCCGGAGCTCATTCCATTTCTGGAGTCAAATCCTGATTCCTATTCCGGAGCAAATTGCGATTCCCAGGTCGAATCCGATTGTGGAGTCGATTCTGATACCGTATCGAATCGAATCGATTCCAGCATCGGATTTGGCTCCGGAATTGAATCCGAACTTCAATTCAAAGGCCCGATTCCGAGCTCGCACCACTAATGTAAACAAATTTACATCGCAAGGGTTTCGCTTCAAAGAACGAAAACGAAAATAATACCGGAGTGTCTTTCGGTCAACGTTACCTCGTTGGTTGGCATGTCTTCCGAAATTCCTTGATGGTGTAGCATATCTGCTATACAGAACATATTGTAATACACACTACCAGCCATAGACACATAGTAACACACTTTGGAAAGCCAAGTCACACCATTGTAATACATTCATTATAACACATTCAGTAAATCAGATCATACCATATACACCCGGAAGAGCTCAGGCCACACCGTTCATATAAAAACAATTGTGACACACTTAACAGAACCAACCGAAAACGTACAACATAAGCAGGAACAGTTTATGCATTATAACCCAAAGCAGGAACAGTATAAGCATTAAACCCAAAATAGGAACTTAGTGACAAGAACCATCGTTCTTGTCAACAAAATAGAAACGTAACTAGCTGAGTGAAAACAATAACTTTCCAACATACAACCCGGAACCAAATGTGAGAAACCCTTAACTTCTTTTGAGTATAAATAAAACCAACTCCGATCATGGCAGGTCAGATTCGTTCGGACTGTCAGGATAGGACTATGCCCATCCTACATCTATCGACTTCTCATTTAAAGAGTTTAGTTATGTCCCCCTACCCAAGGTAAGGCCTCTAAACTCCAACGTTTCCAGTAAGGGAAACCTCCTAAAGGTTTCTATGATCGCCTGGACGATCAAGTGTCGAACGTTCGCTTCGAAACAGTATCCACCTCAGTTCTACTTAATTCGGCAAACGATGACGAAGGCCACCCTGACCAACGCGAGTTCAAAGTTACTACATGGCAACCGTCCCAAAATCGAACATACCGTGACTATCTCAAAACATACCACATGGCGACCGTAACAGCCATCAAACATATTACAATGGTTAGAGGTGTTAGCGTGACGTTATCTGCATAATGATAATAATAGCTTATTACTTCACAGTATTACTAATGAAATATTATAATTCACTAATCATCACTAATTAAATTTGTGATTTATCAAAAGGTGGCTACAGGATGTTTTGGTAGATACTATGGCACTCATCAACTGTTGTTAAGTACCACGAAGTTGGATAGTGAGTCCTTCCTAGTGATGGGTAAAGTTGGCAAAAATCCGGAGTCGTCTCCGATCCGACTCCAATAAATTCGGAATCGACTCCGGCAGGTAGGTCGGCGTTGCAATATCCGGAGTCGTTCGGAATCGTCCGAAAACGTCCGGAGTCATATGGTGTCGTCCGGAATCGCCAGGAGTCGCCCGGAGTCGGAGTCGTCCGGAGACGCTCGGAGTCGCCCGAAGTCGCTCGGAGTCGCCCGAAGTCGTCCGGAGTCGTTCGAAGTCATCCAGAGTCGTTTAGAGTCGTTTGGAATCGGCTGTAGACGGAGTCATCCGGAGTCATCTGGAGTCGGCCGAGGTCGGCTTGTGTAGGAAGTCCACGCGCAAAGTGAAAGACAAAAAAAACACAACGAAAGGAAATGTGTGATCACAAGTACATTAAACCACACGGCTCCTGTTAACTTCGACCAACTCCGATTCCAAACGACTCCGGACGACTCTGGACGACTCCAACGACTCCGAACGACTCCGAACAATTCCGAACGACTCTGGACGACTACGACTCCGGGCGACTCCGGGCGACTTCGGACGACTCTGGACGACTCCGACTCCGGGCGGATCTAGTGGTTCCATTTTGCCGGAGTCGGAATCGGACTAACAATAGTCGAAGTCGGATCGGTGTCGTGGGTGCGCTCCAGTCCTTGCTACGGGGGAAGGCTCTATTCAAGGCTCGAGCCCACAATTTGCTATGAAGACCTAGCCGTGGGAATCATCTGTACTTTTTAGAGTACTATAGCAGTCAGTTTTAAATAGTGGTACTATAAAAGGAAGCTACATGCAACATTGCTGAGAATTATTTCAAAAAATTATTGTATTAATTATATCTACCTGATCATGACCATTTATAGAGCGTTTTGGTTGAACTTCTACAGCAACTGGGAACAATTTGGGAACAATGAGTGAGAGTTTTTGATCGTGGTGGAACGATTGGAATCGACTGAGGGCATCGTGTACCTACGAGCTGATGGTAGAGTGGGAAGATTTCTTCGGGAACTCTGTGTACGCACAGTGTAAGTTCCTTTGGTCCTCCTTTATGGGATTCCCTTTTGCTTCGGTTGCAAAACGGGCGAGCTGCAATCATTTGATTAATACGCGGGCTGATGGGTAATGAAGGGGATTTTTGGTTTGCTGTGTGGAACACAGTTCGATAAGGTGGTTCTACTACATTTAAATTTAACCACACTTTGAACCCTATATTGTACGATACATATTGGCACATTGTAATGGTGATAAGCTTCCTACTTCCTATATTTTGTCGCAAAGTTGTCATTGCACTTCGCTAGAACGGTATAAAACGGAGCTGCATTTGCCACTGTTCAGCATTATTCCATCATGTGCGTCTTTAGAGTGCTGTTGTACTTAGTGTTTCTTGTGTTATCTCCATCAAAAGTTCAGGGCGATGAACAAAACGCTACCGAATTGTCTCTCGAGGGGTTTGAATATCAAACCTTAACAGCCAAACTGGACTATTTGCAGCACAAGCTTACCGAGATGGACTTTGCGATAAAGGAGGATCGAAGGACCACCGATCAGAAGCTATCACAGCTGGGCCAAGTGATGGGTAACAATTTCACCACTTTGCAGAACCACTTGAATAACATTCTTAACGAGCAGGCAGCCATAGCCAACCAGGAACGGATGCGAAAGGAGATACAAACGCTAGTATCGAAGAAAGATGTTGCTCGATTTCTGATCAGTTCCGCATTGTATGCTCGAACGATCTCATTTCCATCGTGCAAAGAGGAGCCTTTGGAGTTGTCGGGCAAGTATCTAATACAACCTGCTGAAAATGAAGAGCCATTCCTGGGATACTGTGAGCAGACTGCTTTTGGTGGAGGCTGGCTTATGTTCCAGCATCGTTACGACGGATCGGTGGACTTTTATCGTAACTGGACTGAGTACCGTGACGGGTTCGGAAGCATGGATGGGGAGTTCTGGCTCGGCTTGGAGAAGTTGCATCAGATTACTTCAGAACGAGAGCATGAGATGTTGGTGGAGCTAAAAGATTTCGAAGGAAACTACAAGTACGCACGATATAGTGAGTTCGAGATCGGCAGTGAGGCGGAGCAATATTCGTTAAAGAAGCTGGGATCGTACACAGGAACGGCAGGTGACTCATTGACGTACCATAAGGGTATGAAGTTTACAACCAAAGATCGAGACAATGATCAAAGTGGCAGCACAAACTGTGCTGTGAATTATGAGGGAGCATGGTGGTACAAGGAATGCCACTATGTCAATCTTAATGGACGTTACAAGAATACTGAGGACGCAAAAGCTATGGTATGGTTCGGATATAAATTAAAATGTATTGGTTTAGCATACTCAAGAATGTTGATTCGGGAAACATAACCGATAAGGCGCTGTTGTTAGAAACATTATTTTACAACAGTGACACAGAAACGTCTTTTGCTAAAACAAATGTGTGATTGCATGCATTAGTGAGAAAATATATCATATATAATTGATTAACTCAACTAAGTTTGCATCATTACTTCACTATTCACCTAATTCCTAAAGGTAAGTGCGTGTCATTGAGTCAACAAGCTACTAAAGCTACACAACTGAAGAAATACATTACCACTTGTCGTTGGTTACATGGCTGCAACACCGTTCTTAAACAGTAAAGATGCGGTTAAAATGCGGTTGACTCGAGGACTCGTTGCTATTTCTTCACCGACAAATATCTTTTGGAGCACTTTCTTTTTGTTGTTTTTTTACATAGATTTAGAACATAGATTGACATAGATTTAGAACATAGAACATGTTGTTGTAATTAACTTATATGCCAATTGTTGAAAGTGAAATGTTTGTTACATTTTAACAAGTAGCTCTCCGGGATGCTATTGATGATGTTAAAGAATTCATCAATTGGTAATTTGTAGCTCGCTACTATAATAAGCAAATAACCGCAAGTGATAAGAAACGTTAATAGAAAAGGTCGCATTTACATTTACAATTAGCCTTACTGTCTCCAAAATTTGAGATAAAACAACTCAACTAAAACAGCAAGCTAACCGACTGATAAGGGTATGACCGCATAATTTTGCCTACGTTATCACACTGTTTGAGACCGCATCCGAACCGACCGTTCTATGCATGCGAATAGCACAGATCACTAAACAGATAATTAACTAAAAACGCGGAACTATAAAAGGAAGCTACATACGCCGCTGCTTGCTCAGTATCATTCCTCAAAATCATTCTAGTAATTGGTTCTAGCTCTGACCATGGACGTTAATAAAGTGTTCTTGTGCTTTGTGGTAGTTTTGTTTTCTGCACCGAAAGTGCGCGGTGTCGAGCAAAATGGCACGAATTCTTCCCTCACCGGGTACGGGTACGAAATCATAACGGCCAAGTTGGAATACCTCCAGTACAAGCTGATGGAGATGGATTTCACCATGAAGGAAGATCGAGAGACGATCGAACAGAAGCTGTCGGAGCAAAAGACTCTCTCCGAAGGGCTACTGTGGGCCATCAACCAGCTCAGTCAAACGATCGGCCACAATCTGACCGTACTGCAAACGCAGTCTAATACAGTGCTCTCCCAGCAGACTGCCTGCGCCAACCATGAACTGATGCGAAAGCATATCCAAATGTTAGTGGCAAAAGAAGATCGCGCTCTGCTCAGGGACTATTCAGACACTATCGAGACGAAAAGCCCCATCAGTTCGTGCAAGGGCGTAACGGGAAAGCACTTAATACAACCAACCGCGAACGACGAACCCTTCCTGGCACTTTGCGAAGAGACCAGTTTCGGCGGAGGTTGGTTAGTGATTCAGTATCGTTTTAATGGTTCGGTGGACTTTTACCGCAACGGAGAAGCGTATCAGATCGGTTTCGGAAGCGTCGATGGAGAGTTTTGGCTCGGCCTGGAACACTTGCATCAGATTACTTCGGCACGAAAGTATGAGCTGCTGGTGGAGCTGAAAGATTTCGATGGAAACTACGTGTATGCACGATATAGTGAGTTCGAGATTGGCAGTGAGGAGGAGAAATATGAGTTAAAAAAGCTGGGATCGTACACAGGAACGGCTGGTGACTCATTGACGTACCATAAGGGTATGAAGTTTACAACCAAAGATCGAGATAATGATGAAAGTAGAAGTATGAACTGTGCTGTGAATTATGAGGGAGCATGGTGGTACAAGGAATGCCACCATGTCAATCTTAATGGACGTTACAAGAATACTGAGGACGCAAAAGCTATGGTATGGTACCACTACAAATCGGCTCATACTGGTATGGCATACTCAAGAATGTTGATTCGTGAAGTTTGATGCGTGATCGCGTGATGCGTGTAATATGAATAAATACAATTTAAAAAAACCCATCACACGTGTTCTGATGACACGTACCTTGTAAAATTGTCATTATTCCTACAAGAGTCAAAAATTGATGACTTACAGACAAAAATAGGTGCGTTAGAGTAAAAAATTGATGGGCACTGTCAAAAATTGATGCCTTTTAGGCAAAAATTCATGCGCACTGTCAAAAATTGATGCCCTAGAGCTAATATTTGGTGGCAACGACTGTATATGTTTGGTAGATGGTATGTTTGCAAGCACAGCAGAATTGTGAACTCTTTCTTCTGTTTAATCATATACTGGTTGTACTACGCATGCAGATAAGCTCAACCGATAGCAGCATTTAAACTCCGTCGGCATGTAAAAGGGGAAAGAAAGTCAATCGTCCATAGTGTGTTGAACAGTTGTGTTGTATCACAGAACGAAGAGATCATCTTCCGTTAGTAAATTATTAATGTACATTTCTCCAGTGTTCTTTTTTATCGATGGTGAATGGTCGGTGTCGGTAATTTCTCAGATTTATTCCTCTCTAGCGATGGGATATCTTCAGTTGGCACTGTTTATCCAGATGGAGTTCGCCATGAAAGAAGATCGGTAGATCATCGATCAGAAGCTGGCCGGAGTTACTGAAGCTATCAGCTGAGTAAGGTGTTAACACACGATCACACCACTCTGCAACCTCAGACGAATCAAATGCTCTCTCAATTAGTGGTGGGAGCTCGGAATCAGACCCACCCGATTCCGATTCCGTGTTCGGAATCAATTCCAGAGCCGATTCCGATGCTGGAATCGATTCCGGAGTTGATTCCGGAGTTGGTTCCGGAATTGGTTCCAGTGCCGATTCCGGAGTTGGTTCCAGATCCGATTCTGGAGTTGGTTTCAGAGCCGATTCCGGAGTTGGTTTCAGAGCCGATTCCGGAGTTGAATCCGGAGCCGATTCCGGGATCGGATCTGGAATCGATTCCGGGATCGGCTCTGGAATCAATTCCAGCATTGGAATCGGCTCCGGAATCAGAATCGCAATTTGCTACGGTGACGGAATCAGGCTTGACTCCAGAAATGGAATGGTTTGAATTGAAATAAGATGTGTGGGAAGCGAAATAAGTCCGGGAATCTCCATGTGAATAGATCATTTACAAGTAAACTTTGATTCTATGCCGCTATGAACACATAGCATCATTGGACCCAAAACGCCTATTCCTATGAAGATGCCGAAACCGACTTCGTTTCGAAGCCAATTCTGATTTCGGAGTCAATTCCGATGTCGGAGTCGATTTTGATTCCGGAATCAGTTCCGAAACCAATTCCGATTTCGGAGCCAATCCCGATTCCGGAGCCAATTCCGATTCCGGAGCCAATTCCGATTCCGGAGCCAATTCCGAATCCCGAGCCGATTCCCGAACCAATTCCGGAGCCAATTCCGGAACCAATTCTGGAGCCGATTCCGGAGCCGATTCCGGAATCGATTTAACAAAATTTCACAGGTAGCCGAAATCGATTCCGACGAAATCTTCATTTTTCCCATCACTACTCTCAATAAAGGGTCAATGCCAACTACGAATAAACGCTAGAAGTATTAACAGAGAACGATCGAGTTCAGATCAAATTTAGCTTAAGCTCAAGTCCATAGTGCAGTCCGTTTCGTCCGTGCAAAGAAGATGCATCGAAGGTTTCGGGAAAGTATCTAATACAATCTTCTGCAAGTAACAATCCATTCGTTTAATATTGCAAGCAGACCCGATTTACAGTAGGTGACCGCTAACTGGATGTGTTTTAACTGGAGTGCTTTTTAACTGGAGGTTCGCTAACTGGAGTGATTCTCAGTTAACGAACACTTAAACGTCAAAACATGAAACATCCGGAATCTCATGAAGATAAATTTGTCGCAAATGTGCATTTTTCAAACAAATTTAGGGTCTCTTGCCTACGTTTGCTATTAATTTATGTTATTACACGAATTACTATACTTTATATCAACATAAATGAGAAAAAAGTTTGGTATGTTTATTCCAGTCAACGCCAATCAAAACAATCAATCCATAGAAACGTCACTCCAGTTAGCGAACATTGTTCGTTAACTGGAGCTTGTTTACCTCTCAGTTAGCGGTCACCTACTGTATATATTTTTAGCAACAATCCTTACCAAGCATATTCCTCTCAGCCTTTGGACTTAATATTGACTTAATAGGAGCTACTGATGCAATAAATGTTTCTCAAACTCTTCTAAAAAATCCCTTTGGTTAGCCTTTACCTAAAACAAAATTAGAGTCTGTTATCCTAATCAAGCGATTGACGTACCCAGCATAACTTTGGAACTATGCCAGATTTAATAAAAAAAGAAAGTAAACCTTAAAATGACTTTGACACAGTTCACACTCTTCCAGCAATACGCCAGCGAGAAGTCGTACTGCGTTCTAAAGCTCGGCTAATTGACTCCCTTCGTTGGCACTCCCTGTCCTTTTCCACTGCCAAACAAATGCGCTCATCCTTTATCAGTACACCATTCACGGTCAAACTTTAACCGCCTCTCGGTGCAAAGTTATCATCGTCTTGTCCGTGCGCTTTACCGAAAGTCACCGGGAGCAGCGCGCGTACCATATTAATCATTTCAGGTAATTAGAGACTTCTTTCGGCTGCGGCACATACACACACACAGACCGCTCCGTTCGTGGCATGATTCCAATTTTTATTTCCCTTCTCCGGAAAGCTTTCCATAGACTTGGTTTTCTGGCCCTTCTTTCCGGGCAGCTTTGTTCGCTGGCTCGTCATTTGCAATTTGGCCATTTGGCACCTGGGTGGTACGGTACGGTGGGTGCGCACAATGATTCCCTGGGCCGCGTTTGCTACTGCGTGGGGGGATCAGAATTTCGCAAAACTCATTTCAATATTTTAATTAGTATTTCACTCATCCAGTTGGTGGCTGTGCGGCAAGATGGAAGTGATGGAGAGAAATCAAGAACAAAAAAAGGATAGGATAATGAATATTGTTTCCGATTCGCTTTCCTTTTTTGGCTGCATTTTCAAGGAAGAAAAGTTACTGTATTTTTTTAAGAATACATTTATATTGCTATGCATGAATTATAACACGCGTAATACCACGATTTAACATGTCAAATGTTTTAATTGAATGCAAATGGGATCAGCATAATTTGAATTAGGGATTGAGGAGCACTGCTCGCACTGCTTGTAAAGTTTTCCTTCAGCAGATTACGACCTCGTTACTGAATGCAGAAATGTTACTTTTCCTTTCTAGTTTCTACATTCAACATTAATTTTTCTAGTTTCTATTTCGTATTTTTTTGTGTTTTTTCCACTGTAAGATTTTCGTGAATTTATTTCTGTAAGCTTTCACTTTCCCTTATTGTTGATTGGTATTGAAGTTATGGTACTAGCAACGGCGGTGCAATTTGTTTTAAAACTAAACTTTAAGGTGAGACCAACCCTAAGTGCCACAAATCCACCAAACGATCACTAAACGGGTTCTAAATGGCTCAAGCTCTCAAATTAATAGGAATCTAAAAAGGCTTCGTTTAGCAGGCGGTAAACGACTGATGCATTCTAAAAATAGCAAAAAAGCTGGTGGCGCCATCTGTTACTGGTTTAGCCACATAGCAGAGCTTTCTCTTCCCCTCTGTACTGTTGTATGGTTTCGCATTGAAGTTACTCATCTCTAGAACTAGAACGGCTTAAATACTACAGTCAGAATTCAATAGTTGAACGCTTTTTAGTTAGCATGCTTTTTTGTTGAACGCTCGATAGCCGGATGACAGTTCAATTAAAAAGCATGCGTTTGTATGGGAAAACCGATTTTTGAAAATTTCACAAAAATCTCATAGCCTGCTGGCAAAAAATTCAGAATTTTGTTGTATGGAAAAACGCGGAAAATAGTTGGTAGGGAATCGAAGTTCAACCAGTGAGTTCAGACTGTACACCCATACTTATTATTCTTTTTCTTCTTCTTCTTCTTCTTCTTCTTCTTCTTCTTCTTCTTCTTCTTCTTCTTCTTCTTCTTTGGCACAACTACCGCTGTCGGTCAAGGCCTGCCTGTACCCACTAGTGAAGTGAGCTTGGCTTTCAGTGACTTATTATTTACAATAGCAGGATAGTCAGTCCTACGTATGGGGCACGGTCTATTCGGGACTTGAACACATGATGGGCCTTGTTGTTACGTCGTACGAGTTGGCACCCATACTACGATTTCATAAATACTAAACTTCAATGATGCCGATCTGGTGGTACAGTCGTCAACTCTTACGACTTAACAAACATGCCCGTCATGGGTTCAAGCCCCCAATAGACCGTGCCCTCATACGTATGACTGACTATCCTGCTATGGTAACAATAAGTCACTAAAAGCCAAGCTCACTTCGATAGTGTGTACAGGCAGGCCTTAACCGACAGCGGTTGTTGTGCCAAAGAAGAAGAAGAAGAAACTTCAATGATAACCAATTGTACTGAAGCAATTGAGATTTGAGTAATGATCCATGGTGTTGATACACCCGCGTATCTGACCACACGACCAATCATATAGATTTTTGCTCAGAAAGTTAGAAGGGTATATGTGCTATGATATTAGATGAAGCTAAGCAAAACACATTGCAAGAAAAGAACAGCAATATAATGATGAATTATAAAACGCCATCAATTGAGCAAACCGATGAAGTTATGGAGCTTTCGTTTTTTTCTTCTATGGATATTTGATTTCTCAGTCGTTTAAGATTTATCCGAGGAGCTTGGAAAGTAGATCAGCTATGTGTTCAATCTACTTCGTTCTATTCTAATTTAGAAATACGTATTGCTATTCTTAAAATGAACAACAAAAAACATGCCTGTCATGGGTTCAAGCCTCGAATGGACCGTGCCCCCATACGTAGGACTGACTATCCTGCTATCGTAAATCAATAAGTCACTGAAAGCCAAGCCCAGTAGTGGTTACAGGCAGGCCTTGACCGATAACGGTTGTTGTACAAAAAAAATCTTAAAATGAACTCCAATTCAATGCAACTAAGTCATTGAAAATAGTTACAGGACAATTTAAAAAATCTAACGGTGCCATACAACCAAGTTTAGCATTTATTATATTTATTTTGTTTTGCGCAAGCTGAATGTGGCTCATCAATTGTTTTTAAGTTCTCTAAACACCCAGAGCCCTGCTGTATAAGAAAAACGTAACACAAAAATGTGTGTTAACCACATGAAACATTTAGATTGGGAAAGAAAATTTAACGGCCATCCCGAAACGGTCCATTTGAATTCGGTGCGACGTTTTTGCGGCGACGTTTTCCCGTGCGCCTTCAAACTGTCAAACCGCATCCGTCACCCGCGGTCCGTCGCTGTCAGGCGCGATTCTGACGTTTTGTTATGTTTCGTGCGTAAACGTGTGTGCGTGCGCGCTGCCTATTTCTATCCCTGGTTTTGTGTCACCGTAGTAGCGATACAAAATCATAAACTTGCCGTGTAAAAAGACGGGGCTAATCTTTTTAGCCTTCGACCCCGCGGATCCCCATCCGGTTGTGCCTACCGTTCCGGGTGGAAGTTTCCCCCGGCAGGCGCCTCATTTGCAGCAGGCTTGCTGTGCCGCGGAGAGAAGCAGAAAGAGAGGCGCGAGAGAGTGAAAGAGAGAGAGAGAGAGTGAGCAGGAAGAGCGGGTGATGATAGCTGGTTGCTGTGTGTGCATCGCTTACCCCGTACTGCCCAGGTACACCGCCCTCGGGCCGCCCTGCCGTTAACCGATTGATTGCAAGCAGGAAATCGCGGTAGACCCGACCCAACGGGAACTGTGAACAGGAACACCCGCGGAAGCCGTACACCACTAGCTCGAAGGCCATCCATGGAGCTGTTGTCATAACGACGGGGCATTGCACTGCATCTCCCTGCCCGCTCGCGAGTCAGACGCTCGCCATCCCCCTGTGCGCCGCACCATTTGGAACCATTTTAGATCGTGCCCGTCGTCGCCGCCCACACGATGGACACGGACCGAGCCACATCCTGCACACCGCCGCTGCCAGCGATCGAGCGCACGCCCGTACAGTTGACCAAGCAGCCCGTACAGGAACGTTCGCCATCGATTGACAGACACGAGCAGCAGGAGAGGAAAAAATCATCCCCGGCGGCGAATGCTGCCATCGATCGGCACAGCGATAGGGAGGCAGGGGCTGCGGGCAGCAGCGACCGGGAGGAGAAGCGCACCAAAAGAGCGAAAAAGTCGCGGAACCGTGATTCCAGCTCGTCCAAGGAGCGACGGAAAGACAGTGAGTATCTAGCGGAGGCTGCTTTTGACAGCAGACGGTGGTGGCAATACGCTGCAAGGGTAGCCATTTTACGCCATCTTACGAGATGGATGTCGAAATTTCGGCTCTCCGATGATGTGGGGACAGTGGGGGAATTTCGTCAATTTGAAGTGATTCTATTTCGTACCCCAAATTCACTCGGCAAATGCATGGGACCTTTCGTTTTTGTACTAACACACATACACATCACTTTGCTCTCCTCACTTTCCTTCCAGAGCACAACCCACCCGTCGATTCCGACTCGGCAGCGGCATCGAAGAAGAAAAAGAAAGCAAAGCGAACCTCCCAAGAGCACGACGCAGGCAAAGAGCGCCGCGGCAGCCGCCATCGGCACCGGCGGAAAGCGAGCAACGGTGGCACGGACGAGGAGAGCGCCAGCGACAGGGCCACCGGCAACCAGCGTGACAGCGAGCGCAAGAAAAAGAAGTCGAAAAAGCGACGATCCCGCTCGGTGGAGGACAGGGCGTCGCGGAAAAGGTCCCGGTCGCGCACCCGGTCCCACAGCCAGCCGCGGGAAGAGGCCAGCAATAAACGCGACCACCAGCAGCGTAGTCACAGCCCGCTGCGCGAATCCGTACCGCGGTGGGGCGAAGATGCGCGCGATCGTTTCCCGCCGTACCAGGGCGGCAGCAAGTTTCACTTCAACAGCCGCTGGAACCCGTTCCGCAACCGGCGCCGGGACTTTCCCGATGGGCCGCGCAGGAATGGGCCGTTTCGGCCGCGCGTACCCGCAGCGGTACGGGCGGGCGGTACGCTGTCCGCCGTGCGCTACACCACAATCAGCCCGGTCATCAGTTGGCGCGACTGGACGCTGCCCGACGGTGAGGATGAGCCGCCGAAGGAAAAGAAAGTGAAGGCGGTGGTGTCGCCCGTTACGAAGGTGCAACCGATAACGCCGGCGATCGCGGCACTGCAGGAGTACGACGAAAGCGACGGAGGATCTTCCTCGGGGTCGCAGGGCGACCATCGCCGGGCGCAAAAGGATCTCGAACGTGCATCGCCCGGCAGCCGAAGGGGTGAAAGTAGCCGCGGCACGCCCGAACTCCCCCCCGTCAAGCTGCTGCAGACGATCAAGCGGGAAAAGGTTTCAACCGACGAGCGGGACGAGTACGGGCGGGCGAGCCCGCCGGCCCCGGTGCGGATCGATTGCAGCATCGTGAAGCAGGAACCGGTAACGGATGAGGACGAGCAGGAGCGTCGAAAGCAGGGCGAAGCGCAGCCGACGGTAGCCGCACGGCCAAAGTTTAGCTGCTCCTTTCTGGACGATCTTTCCAGCGGCAATCTGAAGCTGCTGTCCGGCCTTTCGCCCGACAAAGGGCGGGCTGGCGGCAAGCACATCGACCGGGACCGGCGCGAGGGAAGCGAATCGCCCGACACGGACGACTATGCGTCGAACTGGGAGACGGAGGGCATGAGTCCGGCGGGAAGACGGACGCCCACACCGCAACAGCCGCCCGCCCAGGCGAAGCCATCCCCTCGGACTCCGCCGGGTCAGGCGGGCGGGGAGGAATCGGGCCCGTTGGCGGCGGTGAATGGTGAATCGCCCTCGGTCCTAAGCGCGGCGGAAAAGCGTGGCCATTTGAAGCCGCGCAGCCTGCACGAGGAGATTATTCCGCTGGACGACCTGCTGAACGTGCAGAACCAGCTGAAATCGTACCAATCGAAGCTGGAGGAGATGCAAAAGCTGAAAGCGCACCGGAGGCGCAAGGAGGATGGTTCGCCGGCAGCTGGCAGTGTTGCTGCGGCGGGCAATGGGGATGACGGCCCGCTGCCAGCAGCCAGCGAGAAGCTGGCGGATGAGTATCAGAGCTTTATGCAATCGCTCGGCAATGCGAAGGAGCGGGAGCGACGGTCCAGCTCGAGCAGTTCGTCGAGCAGCTCGGACAGCTCGTCGACCGGTTCGAGCAGCGATTCGTCCAGCTCGTCCGACTCGTCCAGCTCTTCGAGCACGAGCTCGGACTCGGATTCGGAGCACGATTCGGACGAAAAGAAGAACGACACCGCGAAGGAAGCGGAAGCGCCGGTGGAGCTCAAGCAAACCGAACCGGAAGAGCCACGCACACCGCCCCACCGGCCGACGCTGGTCATACCGGAGTATCTGCTGCCGAAGGTGCCGGTCGAGGAGGACCAAACGCCCGCGTCCTGCACCAAGATTTACAGTATTCGGGACGATTCGGTTGCGTCGGAATCGCCGACCGTCCGGCCGCTCGAGCTCGAGCGCGACATGCCGATTAAGCTGAAGCTGCCATCGAAGAACAAAATACTGCCCACCGCCGGTACTTCCGCGCTGCTTGGCCACGAGGACGACGAGGAAGGCAATGCGCCGGGTCAGCGCCACACTGCCGGAACCGAGCAGGCAAAAGAACCGTCGGCCAAAGCATCTACCGTCGCCGGCACCGCATCGAAGGAGCAACGGGCGAGCAAGGAGCGGGAAAAGCGCTCGTCCCCCGACCGATCACACAACCGCAAGCGCAGCTCGTCCCGCCGACGCTCGCGCGACCGTCAATCGTCCACCGTGGCCAGCAGCCCGAAGCGCAAATCGCGCGATCAAGACAAGCGGTCGGCGCGCAAAGAGCGTAGCAGCACCGCCTCCCGCCACGGTTCGCGCAGTCCCCGGCGGCATCGTACGCGCAGCCCAACGCGCAGCCGGAAGCGCTCGCTGTCGAGATCGAGATCACGGTCACGCTCGCGCTCGCGGTACCGCAGCCTCAGCCCATCGCAACGGAGACCGCCGAGCCCGCGTGGCCGCAGTCCGCTAGAGGCGAGAGGGCGCAGTGCTGGCCGTTCGCGCCGCCGCTACTCCGCCGAGCGGGAGTGGTCTACGTCGCGACGCTCCCGATCGCCTTACGCCGGCGGTCACCGTCGGCCACCGTCCCCGAAGGACGCACCGCCGATGGGGATGGTGGTGCACGGCGAGAACCAGATCGACATCATAACGAGCACGGGCGTCCCGTCGCCCAACGTGCACTCGCCGGTGACGGGCTACAAGAAGAGTCTGGCCGACTCGACCATCAGCGATGCGGAGCTGGAGCGAAAGCTTCTGCTCGCCGATCCGGCGTACGGTGGGGGCTATTCGAAGGGCAGCGGCGGCTACTACTATGGCCCTGCCGGTGAGCTGCTGCTCGATGGAGACCGAACGGCCGCCGGCGGCGGGTCGGGCCCGAAGCCCGAAGGTGGAGACGAATCTTCGCCCAAGCGCATTTCACTCGACGATCGCATCAACATCGTGCTCGGGATGAATGGTACGGCCGAGGTGGCGGCGGGTGGCAAACAACCACCCGGTAAGCATCACCTTTCGCACCTTCCCCCGCACCATCTGCAGCACCACCAGCAGCAGCATCACGGTGGGTATGGTGAGTATCCGCCGTCGTCGCACGATCTGTACCAGCAGCAGCCGCCCGGAGCGCGCAACCATCTGCCGCACATGAACTATCCGTCGGGCTACGGGGGCCAGGAGTACGGTGCGTACGGGTACGGAGGACCACCGCCGAGAGGTCCACCGCCGTCCTGGGCGCCGCGCAGTCACCCGTACCAGGGCTATCCGATGGCTTTCGTTGGCCCACCGCTGAACGCGATGCGTCCGGGCGGCGACATGGTGTACCGGCCACCGTACGGTACACCGACCATACCGACCGTGTCGGCCCCCAACAATGCCGCCACCGATGGCAGCAGCGCCAAATCGCAGGTGAAACAGGTTGGCAACGTGCTGGAAATCGTCCCATCCAGCACGCCGCTCGCGACCGCTACCACCACCACCACCGCCAAACCGACCGACCCGACCGGTCAGTCCGGTGTGGGTGAAGCGACGGACACAACCAACGGCTCAGAGGAGACGAATACCAGGGCAATCGGCGACGAGCAGCAGCAACAACAGTCATCATCATCCGCCACCACGTCAGCGCTCGTCACGCCCAAGATTCTTACCGCCGAGGAGCTGCAGCAGCGCCAGGAGCGACGCCAGGAGCTGAAGAAAAAGATCCAGGCCGAGCGGGAAAAGAAGCGGCGCGAGAAGAGCCAGCGCAAGGAGCGGCTGCAGCAGGAAATTAAGCGGCTGCTCGGGACGAAAACGATTGCCGGCGCCGTGGCCGCTGCCTCGGACGGTAGTGGTGCTGGTGTGGCTTCGTCCGGAGCGGGCGGTGATTTGATCGGTGCTGGAGCGGCCGGTGGTGGTGGTGTCGGCGGTAGTGGTGCCGGTGGCAGTGCGTCCTCGGACGAGGAGTTCGAGACGATCAAGCAGGCGGATCTGATCGCGTCCCTCGCTCGGTCGTACGAAAAAAGTATTCTCAAAACGGCCAAACCGAACGCCGGCGGAGGGTAAGTTAAGAGCTGTTGCGTGTTGATGTTCGTTAGCTTTTCGGCCTATCGGGATGCTTTGCGATTTGCGTGTAATAGTGACTAAAGTTCTGAATGAATCTTGGGAATGATTTAATGAATCTGAATCTCGATTGGAAAGTTTCATGAATCTCTAAGTTTCATGAATATTTAAGATTCATGAATCTCTAAGACTCATGAATGCTTGGAGATTCATGAATATTTAGAGATTCATGGATCTTTGCAGATTCGTGAATCTTTAGCGATTTATGAATTATATATGATTCATGAATCTCAAAAGGTTCATGAATCCGCAAAGATCCATGAATCTCTAAATATTCATGAATCTCCAAGCATTTATAAATCTCTAAACTTCCATAGAGCTTAAGCTTCAATTCAATTCAATATTTTGAAAATCATACACATTCATTCATAAATATTCATGTATCCCTGACGATATATGAATTTCATTGGATTTATGAATCCATTAAATTGTGAATTAAGATGTAGATTTTTTGAAGATTCATGAATCTGTCGAGATTCAGGAATGCTTACAGATTTATGAATATTTAGAGATTCATGAATCTTTGAAGGCTCAAGAATCATTTAAGATCTATGCATCTTTGAAGATTTGTGAATCTTTAGAGATTCATTAACCTTTGAAAATTCGACTCGAGACTCGAATCACTCATCACTGAAGATTTATATGAATGAATCTTATCGAAAGATTCATTAACCCAAACACTATTAGTGCCAGTCATATGATTCTTCTCTGAAGAGTAATTTGAATCACCAAGTAATTCATAATATTTACCAATCATTGTGGTTTAATGAATAATTAATTATTCTGGAAGTGAATCCTGTATCTTCCGAAAATCATAATTATTGTATGATCCATCAATCTGTAAATAGTTCTGAATCTGGATATTGAACCGTGTCGGGGTCTTTCAAAAACTTTACGATTCTTCAATGAAGAGTTACGCGAATCACGAGTTGATTCCTTTTTAACTGATTCGTAAGAATCTCTAATCGTTATGGATGAATGAATCGTATGAAAGTGAGTCATGTATTTTCCTGTTTCTTTGAAGATCGATAAATATTTTATGATTCTGAATCAGAATTAAAAATTATTAGAATTTCATGAATCTTTTTATTTGTGAATCAGATTTATTTAGGCATTTTATTGATTCATTGAGCTGCATCAAGTGCCAAGCTATCCTAAACATCTCTATCCCTGATATTTTCTCAGAATCCATCGCCTACCTCGATCGAATAACTAATGTTGCATATTCTCCTTCAAATCGCCCATTTGCAGCTCTTCTACGGCCAAAAAATCCGTGCTGTTTGCGGACGGTGTGGCACCGGGCGACGAGTCGTCCTCCTCCGGCGATGAAACGAAGGAACGGTCGCCGAACAAACTGTCCGCCGCCAAGCAGCGGAAGAAGATGCGCCGCCAGCGGACGCTCAAGCTTACCGGCAAGAAGCGGCTGATTGACAAACTCAAGCAACCGGTAAGTTAGCAACAAAATCACTTCACGCCATTTTTTACAATCTGTACTTACTATTTCCCCCCTCCCACCGTGCCCCCAGGAGCTAGACGAGGAAGCGGAAGAGATCGATCCCGAGCTGGAGAGTTTGCCGCCACCGCCACCACCGCCCGGTTCGCCGCCGCCCGAGCTGCAGCAGCCCCGCTGTCTCCATCCTCCCGTCGTGCGCATGATCGACTTCCGCGAGGGCGGCTTCCACGGCATTGGGCTACCAATGGGACCGGGTATGGGACCGCCACCGCCGTTGCCGCCGCCCCCGCTCCACCAACACACGCTGCCCGGTGCCAACGGTGGTCCGCCCCCCGGGCTGCCCCCACTGCCAGTGCCGCCCGTACAGCTGCCCGGTGTGGGGGGTCCCATCGTCCCATCGGCCGCCCTGGCGGCTACCCTCGGCTACCGGCATTCGAATCTTCCGCCGCACCACCAACACCACCACCAGCACCCGCATCAGCACCACCATCATCACCATCTGCTGCCTTCCCATCTTGCCGCCCAGCGACCGGCGTCTCCGCACGGCTCCCTGCCACTACCGCACCACCACACGCACCCACCGCCCAACCATCCCGCCCACCATCTGTACCATCATGGGCCGGGCCTGGTGATGGGCATGTCGGTGCCACCGCCGCAGCACCACACGCTTTACCCACCGCAAGCGCTGCCGCCACCGCCGGCCACCGCGAACATTGCCCTCACGTACGGTGGCAAGAAGCGACCACCGATGGTGGTGGTGGGGATGGGTGGAAGCACCACCATCACCGGTAGCAGTAGTAGCAACAACAACAACAATAACGGTGTCAGTGCGATCGAATCGATCGTGTCGGCCGCACCCTCTACCCCGATCACGAGCGGTACCAGTGCGGCCAGCGGCAGCGGTGGGAGTGCAATGTTCGACGGAACCCCACCGGTGTGATGAACCACCCACCACCACTGTTGTGCTGCACACAAGCACACGGCACACCGGCGTTCGGTAGTAGTAGTAATTTGCATTAGGATTAGAATAAGAGATTTATTTTCAATACACACACACACATCGGTGCGCTTTACACTTGTGTATTCCTAATCTCTTACCGCGTTTCGTTTTAATCTGTGTTTAGTTAGTAAGCTTTTAAGTTTTATGCTGCAACCGCGGTGCTGCAACATCGTGTCTCTCTTCTCCCTTCAGCTTTGCAAAATGCATTTCGTTGCATTATCAGGAGAAAATGAGCCCGCTCTAGAGCATATGGTTTGCGCGTAGCTTTTAGTTCAACCAATAATGTAGGGCAATATACATACGTAAGTGTATTTCTGCGTGTGTATGTGTGTGTGTGTGTGTGTGAAATAATAGCCTCAATAGGTAGAAGAGAACTGTGGAATAGTAAAAGCGCAGCAGAGAGAGAGAGAGAGAGAGAGAGAGAGAGAGAGAGAGAGAGAGAGAGAGAGAGAGAGCAATATATAGTCACGGCTCTTAACGATACGGTTGCCTGGAACCATATTTAAACGATTGTTAGTCACTGTTAAGGTTTGTTTTACATCATGCTGCAAAATCCCCCTTTCCTTCTCTTTTTCTTTGTCGAATTAAGTACGTGTGTGTGTGCGTGTTTGTGTGGTACGCGAGAGAGAGAGAGAGAGAGAGAGAGAGAGAGAGAGAGAGAGAGAGAGAGAGAGAGAGAGAGAGAGAGAGAGAGAAGCGCCAGCAGTAGTTTAAACGCGGTACGAATGTAGTAGATTCAATGATATAGGATAAATAGAAAACGCTGAACTGTGTATATACGTAAAGAAACTCGAACGTGTCTCGTGAAGAATTAGGTTTCGAAGGTGAAAGAAATGAAGCACTCCGAGCAGGTAAGTGAAGCTTTCAAGTATTTCGTTCCCTAAAAATTGCTCTTCACTTACATTGCAACGGTTTTTGTTGTGTAGATTGCCTACCTTTAGGCGTTTTTCATTGCATCCCAAAATTTGATTCTCTTTTATTCTATTTGATTTTTTTCGGTTTTGTAAAAGGCACTTTAGACGGTAGCAACGGAATCAGCAATGCAATCAGTAACGCCGAATTGCAATCCCTGAATGTTATGTTATTTTGATAACGCTTCTCCGATTAAGGTCCAATCGATACCAATGCAACCGATCAGAACGCATTTATAATTTAGCAATTAAAAAGGGGTTTTTTGTGTGTTTAAGGTACGCGATCAACATTACGTACCAAATTGACGCATTTAAACACTCATACGCGCTGAAATGTACACAAATACTATTGAAAATATCGCAATATTGCATTGATCTTCCGTTTTCGAAGGGCAACCAATTTGAAGCAATGCAATCAGTGTAGAACAAGATGCGTTGTGGATTGCATACGCACAGGCTAAAAATTGTTCCAAACGGTTGCATTGCTGATTGCGTTGCTACCATGTAAAGTACCCTTAATAGTTTGATCTTTTGTTGTACATATTGCCTAAATTTAGGCGGTTTTAATTGAAATTACAGACTTTGTTTCTCTCTCTGAGACTCTTACGTTTCGATTAGAGATAGATTCTCTGGATCGTACCCACAGTTCCGCTCCGGTTTCGGCAAGATTAATTCTGATTCCAACTCCAGTGAAATGGAATTGCTAGCTCTGCTCCGATCCGAATGGTTCCATCAAATTTCGGAACCAGCTCCGAAGGGTAAGTTCAATCACTCCCGCTGGAACCGTTCGGAATCGTCTGAAATGGTTCGGAATCGTCTGGAGTCATCGGAATCGTCGTAGTTGTGCAGAATCGTTCGGAATCGTCTAGAATCGTCGGAATCGTCCAGCTTCATCCGGAATCGTCCTGAATCGTCGGAATCGTCGGAATCCTCTGGAGTCATCGGAATCGTAGGGAATCGTAGTGGATCGATATTAGTGAGAGATAGAGTCGATTTCTGAGCGTACCGTGCCCATATACCTACTATGGATACAACAATAAGTCACAGTTAGCTTAAACGATCAGTAGGTGTCAAGTGAACTGCGCCTTAGCTCATGCAATTTTAAAACATGGGTCAGTTTTTTACTTGTTCATATTTAGAGCAACAAAAAAAAAAGGAAAAATACGACGAAAAATTTTCCAATTTCATTTCAGCAACTACTATGGAGTGATCGGACTACACCGATCGCATCGCAACAATTCAATACCGTAAAATGGGCAGTATAAAAGGCCTTTTGTTACTAGTATACTAAGAGGATCCATCAACGATTCAAACATTTAAAGAACGATTCCGGAAAATTCCAGACGATTCCGACAATTCTGAACGATTCCAGACGATTCTGAACTGTTCCGGACGATTCCGTACGATTCCAAACGATTCCAAACGATTACGGGCGGTTCTGGCGGGAGTGATTGAACCTACCCTTCGGAGCTGGTTCCGAAATTTGATGGAACCATTCGGATCCAGTTCCGGTTTTTTGTTAATTTGGCCCAACTCTGATTTCAACCTCTTTTGTTGCACATATTACCTACCTTTAGGCGTTTGATACTGACGGGATATTTTGTTGTGCACATTGCCTACCTTAGGGCGTTATTTTTTCAAATTCAATTTTTATACTTACTTTCTTCTGTGTTTTGATTTTGATTTCGACAATTATTTTGATTCATTCTTTCATTTGAAGACAGGCATAGCGACACCACATACAACAACCATTTACTTTGAACTGAATAACCACGATTTGTTTGTTTTTTTATTATACAAATAATATACACTCCCTCCTTCCCCACTACTTCCTCCATCTCATCACTTTCCTGCCATCTCCCCCAATCTTACCGCACCCTTTTTTGCATGCTATTGTCATGTTGTTGTGAAGTTCTCTTTTGCGCCTCAATCCTCCATCCTAATCCTACCGTTGTTCGCAAACGAAAAGGGAGTGGGACGATTGTTTTTCTTTTGTTTTTTTCTCACGGCCATACATTACATCGAATGATATGATCATTGATCGGTCCCCGATCGTGTGAAGCCCCAAATGCCAATTGTTGAACGGTTCAGTGCAGCGCTTGGAGCTGTTTTCCCATCCTTTTCTATTCGATAGTTTTTTTCCAATTTTTTAAAATTCCGAATGACAACCGGAACTCGCAACCGAAACAGCGAAGTTTGGGAAGGACGTGGGAAGGAAAACGGTTCGACGAACACAAAACGAAACCGCTCCCCGTGTGTAAACCTTATTATTCTTTAGCTAGCTATAACGCGCACTCTCCACCATCGCAGCACTCATCGTTTTGTCTATATAAAAATGGATTAATTCGTTTCTTTTTACACATTTGATTAGCTAATGTTCTCCGATTTGGAGTTTGATTACTATGTTTGTGGGAACTTATTTGTTTTTTTTTGCGTAATTCGTTTATTTCTTTTCCTCACTAACTACCAGACCATCTCGAACTGCTCTTTAGTTGTGGTGTTTTAATTATTATTTTGTTTTGATTTTTTAGTTCTATCCCTTTTTGCTGGTTTTTGTTCACTATTGTTTGCGCTATATCATGTTATTATGCATCCGTTAAATACCTGTTTTGTTACCTATGCTATTCGTTTTCGTTTCAAAATTGTTTTCTGTATTTACGATTATTGTGTTTGAACTGTTTTATGAATCGTTTGTTTCGCTAGTAAGGTTTTAAAATTTGATTGCTGATTTCCTTCACCCTACAGAGACTGTTTCATAGTTTGATTTGCAATTGCTATTTATTGATTTAGTGTTTCTCCGAGTTGGGTACTTCTACCTATGAACACACACCCTTTTAGGTAGGTTGTTTGAGCACTTTTACGAACAGCAAAGACGTGTGTTAAAATTGGACTTGGATTCGAAAAGTGTAACAACTACCACATGATCTGAGAGGCGCGATCGATTGCCTCGAAAAAAAAAACACGGGAAAGGCAAGACAGGAGTGTTCTCTACAGCTAAATGCTAGCATGCTCTTAATAAATGAGTTCGGTCTGTATGTGTTGTGTAATGCTATACGTTTGATAACGGTGATTCGATGTTCTGATACACACCTAACTAACGTCTGCCTAATGCTCTCTCTCTCTCTCTCTCTCTCTCTCTCTCTCTCTCTCTCTCTCTCTCTCTCTCTCTCTCTCTCTCTCTCTCTCTCTCTCTCTCTCTGTACCAATATATTTACACTGTAACAACAAATAATGGCATATCTTTTTGGGAGGGCAGGGAGATGTTTGCGTATTCCCTCCTCGCAGAGTTCCTCGCTGAGCTGAGCTGAAAAGCGCGTCTCGCATTGCTTTTTCGAGGTTTGAACCCCTTTCATTTACTATCGCGGTTGAACAGTTGGGTGTTGTGCCCAGCTACACAACTAATTTGTTGGAATATAGATAGGATGAACAAAAATAATAAATTGAAACAAAAAAAATAAATAAACAACTTCATGCAACCCAGGCGGCAGCCGCCAGCGGGGTGTCTCTTTTCACCCAGTGTGCCCCCCCGAGTGGGTACGATATGTGTATTCAAATCTTTCATGGCAATACAATCATTATCATGCTTCTTCTTTTTTCCTTTTCCAAACACCACAGTCCCATTCTCACATCTACCCCAGGGGGAGGGGAGGTTGGTGGCATTCCACAAGGTGTTGTTTGTTTTGTTACCTTTTTTCTTTGTCTAATCTCACCAGAAGTTCTAACATTAAAGCTTGAAGCACAACGTCTGCGATAAAAACAAGACCCCCTCCCTCTCGACACGTTTTAAAATCCCGCCCCGACCTACGATCGGATTGGAAAGGGTGAGAGCAGTGTTTCGGTTGGTTTTCTTAACTACTCTAACATATCTTGCCAATGCTCACTCTCTCTCCTCTTCCTTTTCTCTTTTTTCCTGTTCTGGGGATTCTTCTTCGTTACATACAATACAAATACATACATACATACACACATTTTCACATACCCTCTTCTTCTTTGCTAATTGCTCTTTCACTTTCTGTTGCTCTCTTGCTGTGTTTGTTTTGTTATACTTTTTTTATACATTTATAACATTTACAGTTACATATTTATAGTTATATTTATATATATTTATACGTGTATAATTATATCACTCGTTATTTTTGCATTCTCTCCTGCCCCACTACTGCTTTCCCCTGCTTTCTCTCTCTCTCTCTCTCTCTCTCTCTCTCTCGACATTGTAACATCCTTTTTCCATTTCGTTCCAATTTCTCGTTTTTCATCGATCACGTGCAACTCTACATAATTGAACGCTTTTCTTTGTTTTGTTTGTTTTTTTTTTTCAAATACAAAAATTTATCCACTTTTCTATCATTGCTTTTTTACTAGCTCTTCTTCTTCTTCTCCGTTTACTTGTAATAACTTTAGAGGCAATTCATTTACTTTTCCCTTCCCTCTCCAAAACCGGATCAATTGTAATTCACACTGACTGTAACTGTTTGCCTTGACTGAACTGAACACAAAAGAAGTAATAGGCTCGCGGGGAGCTTATGCACAATTCATAGACGGTAAATTAATTTTCCTTTCATACCACTGCCACCAACTGGGTTCGAATCCACTCGAAGCACCCCCGAAAGGAAAACAATTCAGTCCGTTTCGTTTCGTTTTTACTACGTTGAGCGAACCACGTGGATCGGCAACGGGCATAATTCCAACACAAACTTCAAAGCAAACACATTCGAGCGTGTGTTTGCACTTCCCACTTCCCACCAACCGAGGTGGTTGACAAGAACAAGAAAGTTCTAAAAACAAAAAATCGTTTCCCCTTCCAAGCAGCATCATTTAAATAAAAAAAAAACACCCGTAGCATGATACACTTTTTTTTTCGAACAAAAAAAAAACTTCTTCCCCCCCCCACTACTCGACAGCGAACCCGCACGTCTCTTCGACGGCCTGCGTCAATTTGTCGTACATCAGCTGATACGAGTCGTACATCGGTAGGTCGAGCCGGTTAAAGCAGGTGTGCGCTTTCGGCAGATTCTGCAGCGGTACGTCCGCGGTCAGGTGGATGGTGAAGAGCCGCGGACCGACCGCACCGGTCGAGCCCTGGAGGGCCCGGAAGCCCTGGAGCGGTACGCGGCACGAGCCGGTCACGAACTGGAGCAGCTGGGCGCGCATTTCCGGCGAGTACGATTCTACGATCTGCCAAAAAATGGAAGCAAAGGGAAACCAGTTAAATACATGCAAGCAATCTTCACTCATCGAGAGCTGCAAACCAGTACTACTAACCTGCCAGAACCACACGATCTGGGGTGTGTCGGCCGTACACTGCTTGAGCCGCGTGTTCGCCTTCCAGTCGTTCACGTCGATCTTGCTAATGCCGCTGATCAGCAGCTCTAGCTCGCGCTCGTCAAACGGTCGCAACAGATGGCTAAGGATTAGTTCGCCGAATCCTGCAAAAAGGGGGATTTAAAAGAGGGGAAAACACATTTAACCGGATTTACAACAGTAAAGCACAAGACTTTTACCTTTCGAGAGAGCTAAAAACTGCTGTTCGATACCGCGCATAAACCGATAATTGACGTACAGCTTCACGTACTCGCGCTTGTTGTCCTCGGTCACCGCGATGGAGGCCCCGTTCGGTTTCAGCTCGTGCACCTTCAGCACGCCGAAGCTGTTGTTTTCCACGCTGAACGTTGAATCGATAATGCCCGTTATGTTGTTTTCCCTGTTTTGCCGGCGAAAGAGGTGAAAAAATGAAGACAAACTCTTACTACAGAAAAAAAACAACAACCTCCTGCCTCCACTTACAGTATCCATGTTAAACTACGATGCAGATCCGGATCGACGTCCTCGATGTCGGACAGCGTGATCGGTTTGTTGAGCAGCTGCTTGTAGAACGGCAGCGTGAAGCCCCCATCCAGCACGTGATTGTGGAACACCGCAATGCCGAGAATGCGCCCGACAAAGTGAAAGTACGACAAATGTTCCGGATTAATGGCTGCAAGGAAGAGCACGGGGAAGAAATGAATAGTTTTACGTTGTTTCAGAGCTCACAACACTACCACCATCACCACCACTTACACGAATCGGGATTAATCTGCAGCGAGTAGTGATCGTCCCGGCTGTACTGGAACAGCCCGTACTGTGGGTTGAGCATTTCGTGCGACAGCAGATACAACCATTCGCGGGCGACACCACCATAGTCCAGGCCCTCCTCGCCCTTGAACTTTACCATCAACCGTTTGCGCATATCTTTGGGACGCATCTTCATGATCAGTCTAGCGGGCGGGAAGGAACAAAACGTACAATCAAATATGTATCAGCGCCGTCCTTTGTGCCTGTCACAGCAAACCTTACCTATAGCTCTCCTCAAAAATTTCATTTCGAGACACCTCCAACCGGCAGTGGCCGGACTGGGGCTGCAGCAGCTGCAGCTCCTGCCGGAGCGCCCGTATCTTGCCGACCAGATCGCTCCGGTACTTGGGCAGCAGATCGGCACTGTCCATCAGGCCCTGCGGCAGATCGGGAATGTTGTTGGTCACATGGTTGGTGGTGGTGGTGCTGCTGCCGGTTGCCGCTATTGCACTGCCTCCTCTCGGTCCGTGCAGCATGTCCTGCGGGAAGAAACAGGGTTCGCGATTAACATAAGAAATGTTCAGCGCCCAGTACACCACGGGTGAATACGGTGAGTTAGCTCGTTGTTAATGAGTTAGTCAGTGAGTTAAATCTTAGAATGAAAAACCATATAATACAGTCGTTGCTCTGTTTGAAAGTGGCTGTGTCTGTGTGTGTATTTGTATTGCCAAATTGCCATTATCTTATCCTCGTATTTGCAAAATAACGTGCCATGGTTAAGGGTTTAAGGATTTTAGCGTTGATTTTCATATACAGGATGTTCAAGCTACAGTTAAACAATTCCGTATTTTCCGAATATAAAATTCAAAATTGCCGTCATTAACATCGATTGTGATCTGTATCCGGTTTCAGAACTAGGAACCGGAACTGACTACCGGCACTTTAGGAAGGGTCACTATGACAGATTTAATTTCTGTGACTAGTTGCTGACAGTTTCCCTTCTCTTTCCGAATCGTTTTCATGGTTTTCAAGGAACATTGCGCAGCTGATTACAGATTAGTGATGGGTAAAGTTGGCAAACAACCGGAGCAAAAAACCGGCGAATACCCGACACAACTCCGATAGCTTTGGAGACCGGTGTTGGATTTCTCGAAAATTATTTTGGGTGCTTGGGTGCAAAAAGTCGACTGAAATGAAAAAGTGGAACTCGTTTGTCAATGTCTTCAAAATCGAGAGATCATGACTAGTGATGTGGTCTCTAGGGCGGATCCACGACTCCGATCCGACTCCGACTATTATTAGTCCGATTTTGATTCCGACAAAATGGGGAACCATTAGTTCCGCCCGGAGTCGAAGTCATCCGGAGTCGTAGTCGTTTGGGTAGGAGACGTCCGGAGTCGTCTGGAGTCGTCTGGAGTCGTCTGGAGTCCTCTGGAGTCGTCTGGAGTCCTTCGGAGTCGTCCGGGGTCATCCGGAGTCGCCCGAAGTCATCCGGAGTCGTGCGAAGTCGTGGGGAGTCGGAGTCGTCCGGATTTGTGATGATTGTGATGTTGTTGATAATGATGGTCCATGAAGAACTGCAGTTGATTCCGACCGCCTTCGATTCCGATCGATTCCGATCGACTTTGGATGACTCCAAACGACTCCAAACGACTCCGGACGACTCTAGACATCTTCGGGCAACTCTGGACCACTCCGGACGACTCCGGACGACTCTAGACGACTCCGGACGACTCCAATCAAGTCCAACTCCGAACGACTCTGGGTAACTTTCGATGACTCCAGACGACTCCGGACAACTGCGGACGACTCTGAGTAACTTCGGACGACTCTGGACGGCTCCAGATGACTCCAGACGACTCCAGACGATTCCAGACGACTCCGGACGACTCCGGACGACTCCAGACGACTCCAGACGACTCCGGACGTCTCCTACCCAAACGACTACGACTCCGGATGACTTCGACTCCGGGCGGAACTAATGGTTCCCCATTTTGTCGGAATCAAAATCGGACTAATAATAGTCGGAGTCGGATCGGAGTCGTGGATCCGCCCTAGACCCCACATCACTAGTCATGATCTCTCGATTTTGAAGACATTGACAAACGAGTTCCACTTTTTCATTTCAGTCGACTTTTTGCACCCAAGCACCCAAAATCTAATTTCCTGCATGAAATTCGGTAAAAATGTAATAACAAAACAACCCCAAAAAAGGAAGGCACAATTTTGCAGGGACGGGGGGGCGGGGGGGGGGGACGGGCACGACGATTCTCACAAGATTTAACTCACTCACTTCCTTCTGACTTACTATGCACACTACACAACGACACGCCCGCCACGGGCTACTTACACCATTGGCGATTGGGTTGACCGCTTCGGCCAGGGCAGCGGCGGCATACCGGCTCGAACCGCTGCCGGCCGCCCCGGTACCGTTCGGAACCTGCGGTCCCGCACCGGACAGTGGAGAGGACGAGCAGCCGTTCGTTGCGACGCCGCCGCCACCGGTGGCAGCAGCAACCGCCGCCGCCGCAGCGGCCACACTGTTCTGCCGCCGGATCATCTGCAGGATGTGCATGTTTATCCGCGGGTCGGTGAACTGGGTCGTACGGTTGTTGTGGTCGACGAAGTACACCCGCCCGGATGCCGTTTTGCGCTGCTCCCAGCCGTGCGGCAGCGGGCCGAGCGTTTCCGTCGTTAGGTTTTGCGTGTCGAAATCGCGCGGTATCCGCGGATCGTGCCAGGTGGACTGCTTCGTCGGTATGTGGTAGAAGTACACCTGCCCCTGTTGCGTGGTGCGAATTTCTGCCAAAGGGGGAAACAAAAAAGGGTTAAATCGGATTGATTTGCTGGAGAGAGAGCGCATTCGCTTACCATAACCATGGGGAAGATCGACCGCCGGTCGGATGAAGGGCACTAGAGCGGGCCGGGCGTTTGGAGGTGGAGCCATACTTCCACCACCCATTAGTGGCCGCGGTGGCCTGTCGCGGGAAGTGCGCCGCCGGCCCGGCTCTTCCGCGTGCCTTCCCGATCGGGTGCGATGGTACCGCGACGCCGACCCTTCCCGATGGCCACCACTTTCCCCACCGGTGGTCGGTGTCCCATGATGGTGCTGCGACCGTCCTCCTCCTCCACCACCGCCTCCCCCACCACCACCACCACCACCGACAGTGTCGGGAGCGGAAGCGCTGCTGCTGTGATTGCTGACGCCATTGTGGGGCGACGAGTTCGAGCTGCCCGTGGTGCCAGCAGTCCCATTCGTGGTGCCATTGCTCGTACTCAGCGGCAAGTAGGAAGGCACCGTCGGTTTTGCCGCTGCCGGATGACCAGCAGGCTGTCCTGCATCACCCGTGCTGCGCTGATGCTGATGGTTCGGGCTGCTGTAGTTCGTCACACCCGCACCGGAACCGTTCACCATCACCACACACTGCTGTCCGCCACCACCGCCGCCGCTCGTTGCATTCGTGCCGGACCGGGCGGGTGGTGCATCGATCGAGAGCGTCCCGATGGCATTCGTCATACCGGACACTTGTTGAGGTTCCCTGGAAAGAAGAGAAAAATGGAGTCAATAGGAGCACACAAAGGCACGAACTTACTAAAGGCATCCTTACTAGTGGTAGGAACTCGGAATCAGACCTATCCGATTCCGATTCCGTGTTCGGAGTAAATTTCGGAACCGATTCCGATGCTGGAATCGATTCCGATGCCGATTCCAGAGTTTACTCCGGAGCCGATTCCGGAACCGATTCCGAAATTAACCCCGGAGCAGATTTCGGAGTTGTCTCCTGAGCCAATTCCAGAGTCGACTCCGAATCCGGAACAGAATCCGAATCCGTAATTGAATTCGAATCCGGAATTGAATCCAGAATCCAAAATTGAATCCGGAATTGGAATGGAATCCGGAATCAAAATCGGCTCCGGAATCGGATTCGACCTGGGAATCACTATTTGCTCCGGAAACGGAATCAGAATTGAATTCAGAAATTGGAATTAGCTCCGGAATAAGAATCAAAATTGAAAAAAGAAGTTTCAGAAGCGAAAATCAGTCCGGGAATCTCCATGAGAATGGATCGTTTACAAGTACATTTAAATTCTTTGCGGTTATCAATACGTAATATCATTGGACCCATTGTACAGGGGCGGTCCCGTTTGTACGACTTAACGAAATGCCCGTCATGCGCGGTACAGAATAAGGTCCCGAAAGTCGGTACATGTCTCCGTAGGACGTTTGTGCCAAATAGAATCATTAGACCCAAACGCTAAGAAGATCATTCTTACGGAGATGACGAAACCGACTCCGATTCCTAAGCCGATTCTGATTTCGAAGCCAATTTCGAATCCAGACCCAATTTCTACTCCACAACCGTTTCCAATCCGGAACCTATTCCGAATCCGGAACCGATTTCGACTCCGAATCCGGAGCTGATTCCGATCCCAGGGCAAATTCTGGAATCAATTACGGAAACTGATACCGAACCTACTATCTGGAATCGATTCCAGAAAACTTCCAGAACTGGTCGGAATCGATTCCGACTAAAAATTCATTTTTCCCATCATTTATCCTTACCGTCCGCCATTTCCAGAGCGCGGTGACACATCCTGCTGCTGCTGCTGCTGCTTGGGCGACGTTATCGGGCTATTGATTTCGCTCAGCGGACTCGTATTCGACGAGCTCGGTGTGATCAGCAGCGATTCGTCCTGTATGCGGACGGGGCTTTTCGCCTCATTCCGGTGCCGATTGTGTGCGGGTGTACCACCACCACCACCACCCGCATTGCCATTCACCAACGCATCACCCCTGCCACCGTTTTCCACATCCTTTCCCGTTCGCTGCTCCTTCCCATTATGATGCTGCTGCTGCGACGACGGGTGCTGCTGGATGCAGTTTTCCTTATTGTTCGAGCTGACCAGTATCTCGGCGGAGTGCCGCCGGCTGCCCGAATCGTTCGACTGAATACTATTGATGCTGTGGTTGGTGGCGGACTTGGACGGACCGGCCGGTATCGTGGGGCAGCCGGACTCCTCGCCGACACCGTTCGCGGCGCTCGTTGGACTGCCGAGAATGTGGTGCTGCTGCTGCGGGTGTGGAACGCCTCCACCATTAACGTTCCCGTTGGCGGTGAGGGGTGTGCTGCTGTTCGCCGCATTGTTGTTGCCCGACTGGCGAACGGGCGGACCAGCCGGTTCCGTTGGCCGCGACCACTGGGTCGTCTTGGTGTAGTGGTTCACGTAGTACGTACGCCCATTCTGTGCCGACCGTTCCTCCCAGCCCCGGGGCAGTTGGTGCTGCTGTGGCGGCGGCGGCTGCTGCTGTTGCTGTTGCTGCGGCTGCTCGACTATCATTGACTCGTCCGCGGCATCGTCATCCTCCGGGACGCGCACGTCCCCAGCCGGGCTGACGATTGCCAGCGGCGTACCGCCGGTCGCACTGTCCCGCGACAGTAGCGACACAATGATCTGTCCCTTGACCGGATCCGGATCATCCTGCGACCGTTTCACCAGATCGAGCCGTTGATCTAAAAAGAGAACAAACAAAAAATGTAATTAATGACCTGGTTGGTGCAAATGGCAGTGTCTATTCACGTGACGATAAGAAGCCAAAAAAACTGTAGACCAAATAAAAAATTATCCCACAAAAACATCTTTCTCCTTCTTCCGTCAACGAGTGTCCAATTAGGGAAAGCCAAGCACTGGCGCTGGTTGTCGCCGTCGCTAATGAGTAGTAAATACGGTATTGTGCGAAGCTGACTCCAAACTCCCCGACAAGAGGACGACTGTTTGTGACTGTGCAAACAGCTCGAAACGAGATTGCTTCAGGCGCCATCAGCAGGGAAGAAACCCACACCAGAACAAGGTGTAGGGAAGAGCTTTATGCAATTTTAAATGGAAAGAAACTACTTTTTTCTCCCCAAATTAAGCTCTTTTCATGCTTCTCGACATTTTCTCTGCTGGTTCTTTTTTATATGCTGTCCGTTACTGAGATATGATTGCACATCGTCCAACACCAGCACACACCAGCTTTTATGGTTCTGTGAGAGGGCGGCGGCCTTGCAGCTTGCGCTATGTTCGGTACAGCCCCATGGACACCACTTTCACACTAACCTTCCAGTAAGACACGGGGTGGTAATAGTGGTGACCGGCAGCTACGATGATGATGCTCATCATAATCTTCTCCCGCGCAAGAAAAAGCGGAGCAGAATTAATTAATTTATAGCACCTTCTTTTTGTTGAAAAAGCGAGTACACAAGGAATCCCAGAACGGGGAGAATGGGTTAGCAGGAGGTTGGTTTAATAGAAGAAGAAAAAAATAACGCAGATTCGCAGCCGCTCGGGGCCAATTGCTTCACAAGGGCTGTTGGTGATCGTTTGAGAAGATTGTGACGAATTGTGTTTCCGCCATTGTCATCATCTGCGCGCTTCGCGACAGAGCCTACTGTGCATCTTCGTCGCAGTAGCATGCATTATTGACAGCGTCGGTGTGATTCGCCCTGAGGTGCTGGGGTCTGCTGCAGGGTCTGCTGCTTGGGAACACACCATTGCTTTGGACATTGTGAGCTGTTGTTGGCCCACTTTCTCGCTGGAAGCTGGAACACAGATCACCAATGTTCTCATCGCGCTGCCCGCATTCGTCAGCAGGAGATGTGCATTCAAGGCCGTTGGCGAACACGACCCCGTCATATACACTCACGCATGTGAGTGTGTGTGTGTGTGTGTGCGTCTAAACAATGTGCCTTTCCCATCAAGTGCACTTTGACTGCAGCACCCTTTTAGCGTACCTCTCTCTCCTTAGTGTTTTCGCAGCTTTTGCAATCCCTGACAAAACGTTGCACCGTCGGAGGGGAAAAACAAATGGAGAGGGAAAGTGGTGCTTTACGACACACTCTTTGTGCCACCATCAACACCACCACACCATACGCTGGGAGCTGAAGCGCCACTTTCTAGCGTAAGAGGGCAGCAGCACACCACACCAATGGGAATGGGGGGAGAGAGCGTATTCCGGTGTTCCCGGTGGTGGGAAGACGGCCTCGTGATGACGTCGCCGCCTGCTGCACTTCAAAACGGTGTGCAGGTGCAATTAAAATGAAGATTTCCCTTTCCTTCTCGGTGCCTTTTAACGGGCAAACGCAATCTAGGGACGGAGGAGGACCACGCTCAAGCACCATCCATGCAGTGTGCACCATCCGGCGTCGCAGCGGCATTCCGAATGCATTTCAAGCCCTCTTTTACCCTTAATGCTCATAGCCACACACACACACACATATACTCTCAACGATTTTAATTTAATCTGTGCAGATATTATTGCAACAGGGCATGGAATTGTTTTGCCGTAGGGAAATTTAAAGCGTAAAAAGCGAGCACTTTGCGTAGTGACGTTTGGGAATGAAGTTCATATTTTGTACATTTATTTGCGTTACCTAGTATGTAGATCCTACCTAGCGTTAAGAGATATCTATGAAGCTGTTATCTTGCTGTCGTATCGTATGCTAATTTGAAGAAGAAAGAATTGTGTTTTTATTCCTTTAATATGCATCTGCTTCGAAGATTCATTCGAAACACGAATCAAATAGTGATCCTGAATTCATGAAGATTCGTGGGAAGCGTTCCGAATTCTTCATAAGTGAATACTTCAAGATTCAACTCAACACTGATAAATGAGAACGATGCCTTATGAAGATGTTCAAGTATCCTGATTGATATGATCAGAATCAGAAAAATAAAGGCAAATGAAGTTCAAAGGTCAACCATATCTACAACAAAATAAATTTAGTAAAAGGGTTTGAGCTTCAGATCTCAGGAAGAGCGATACAGACTTCAGAAATGGGCCCGTAATTCCCGAGCGGACTTCCTTCATTAATGTGTGAGTCGTAAGTTGTACAGATTTAAATGTTCCTAATGATTCCTTCCTACATACTTCCTACACATCTTCGTTACGTCTAATGAACTTTACACGGTTGACTATTTTCGAACGAATCTACGGTCTTTGATCTCACACGTCTAGCAACATCGTTTGCAAAAGACAAATTGGTGTCCGATATTAATGATATGCTACAAAATACTCACAACCCGTATCGCGGAGCAGCTGGATGCTGGACGCGGCTATCCGCACACAGCCCAGGAAGGCTTGCCGCTTCGGCATCTTCCGGTGGTTGTAGATCGTGATGAGGATGCTATCGTTCTTGCCGAGGAACAGATCGTAGTGCGAGTTCCAGCGCGGGTCCAGCGACGCTTTGCAGATCTCCGTCGTGTACTCCTGGGTCGTGCCTTCCACGAGAATTTTGGCGAACGGATCGGGCAGTCCTGTTTGGGAGAGAAACAAAGACAGAGAGAGGAAAAGAGATTTAGTAAAGTGTGATGGGGACATTACTGGTTGTACACACGTAATTGAACTTCTCCTTCTCTTGGGAGAAGGCCCTTGCGGTGTGTTTCGAAAGGGCTACACTACCAACAATAAAGTAATCAAAGCCCACTCGGGTAATGGTTACGGACGGGGTTAATGGAAAGCAATACAGTTCCAAACGACAAGCTACACCCGACAGACATTCCTACGAGCACACCCTGTACCATCATCATCCTCTCTGATACAATCTTCACGACACTCGACTGCTTAAAGTCTGCAACGGTACCCTTCACAACTCCTCCGTAGACCACCCCTTAGGTCTTTCAGACCCGTACCATGACGATGATGATGGCGTGCGCCGAGCCGCATCGGAGGCCTCTGTGCTGCCTTTTGTGGCCCAAATTAACCGAGGAAGTCGATTGTCAATTGGTGTCCAGCCATCACAGCCTGGAGTGGGTAGGTGGTGGTACCGAGAGCCGAGGGTAGAGAGCAAGAATGGACGGAAGCAGAAAACAAACAGCAAATGTGTCGCACTAGCAAGTGACTTACGGTCGGGCAGCGCACGTACGCGGAAGCCACCAGCCAAGACATGATTCCCCAACCCTCTCGCACATTCCCTCTTTCGCTCTCTGGCTGGTGGCGTGTTTGTACGCGCTCCGATGCATCTTTTGATATGAGCCTGATTCGTTTCTATTAATGGAGACAATGATTGCACGAGCCAATTCAACGGTTGCAGCGGTTACATAATAATGGTTAGTTACATTTCCTGTATCCACATGGTACGCACTGTCCGGGGTAAATGTGTCAGTGGCAAAGGGAAAATGGAGAAGAGTTTTGTTTTACGATTACGATGACAAATTTGTTGAACATTAATAATGCAAAAGCGCTGTGTTTCTGTGAAGAAGCTTATGATATTCCATTTAGTCAATTAATAGATTGTCTTTCACCAACCAAACTGTTTTATTGAATGTCATCGAATTTAGTATTTGGCTTTTAAAAACGTAAGACCAACAATGGGGCCCTTTCCGTTTTAAGTTCGTAGGCTGAAATTTCAGCCTGTCAGCTTTTAGCATTGTATAGCAGTTTTCGAGCAGCTATCTAAGTGAGTATAATATACAGGTAGGCTTATCCCAAGGTGTATGAAATTAGAAGGCTGATTTTAATCGCTTCTGCTTCTGAATGAAGATTTTAAATGTGTTTTGAGTATTCGTCAAGCCTCCAGAAAGCTCGTTTGACCAAAAGTTTTCACTCGTTTTGTTCAAAATTGATGCTCAAAATTGGTTATAAAAAATGCTATGAGACCACCTCGACTACATACACTTTGATTCTATATTGCATCACCTGATCTCTTTAATGCACCTTGGGATAAATGTAAACAAACCCGTGTTTTCGAGCAGGTACTCGAATCTAATTCTAGCTTTGTGGCTAGAATAATCTAGACTGAAAATTGCAGGCTAGTTTTATGTGTGGTTCTGTCAAACTCCATACAAAAAACTAACTAGAATCGTGAAGGCCCCCAATAATTGATTTGAAGGCATTTGATTCCAAACGCATTTGAAGGCGTTTTGGGTTGAAAAGTGTCGTAATACTTTCATTATTTTTTTATAACACAATTGTTTACCCTTTTCAACACCGTTTACCGTTTAACCAATCTTTTCAAGCCATACAACAAATGGACATTTGAATACATTTATTTTCCGACTTAAACCGCCAAATGTCTAACTCCTTATAAAAATCCAGTTGGAATCATCAAACTGCCCATTACCAAATTAATTTGTAAACAAACAAACATGCTCTTAGCGCTCCCTCGAGGAACTCATAAAGTTCGGGAGAAGAATGTGTAGTAAATTATAAAATTAACGCTTAAATGTTTCACGAGAAACGAAATTTAACATAAACACCGAAAACAATTCAACCTTATTAGGTAAACTGCAAGCGCATTACTTCCAACGTCTACACGCACAGCAGAGCAAAACTTCGAATGGATTCAACAACTTCAAACTACTGCTGTTGCACACCTGGTGAAACAAACTTTAGATAAAGAAAGCACATTAAAATAGCACACACACACTAAGGCCAGACGACAGACTCCCACCCCATCATCAGAGGGAGTGTTTCCAATTCGGGTGGCAAAGCACACTTGTAGGAATTCGGCATTCTCATACAAAGAGTTCGGCCACCCCCAAACACACACTCACACACAAAGGGCTATTAAACTTAGCACAAGCAGCTCGAAAGTTTAGGAAAGAAAAATAAAAAGCGAAAGTTAATTAAGCACAACCTCGGTACGGTCGCTCAGCAAAAGCAACCACGTGCTCTGGTGGTGGTGGTGGTGGTGCAAGGCGAAAGTTTCCAAAACGACCTCCCTCCGGAGTGTTCTCTATCCCCAGCATCATGCACATGCACTCCACACCCCGAAATGCATACGCGCTATTGTGTTGCTACCGCCACACCGCGTTGAGATTGAAAAGGAATCCCGAGAAGCGCATACGACCAGATCCCACACCTCCCCTGAGGGCAGACCACACAATGCATCGCGTCTCGTTCGACTCTTTTTACCATAATATTCTATGCGCGTTTGAATGGGCGAGAACCCCCAAAAGGGACGCCCAGAGTTTTGGGAGGAGGGATCAATCGCCCGATGCTGCTGCTGCTGCTGCTGCTGCTGGACAAAGAATCCATCCGTGCCGAACTGGAACGGTCGGTTTGGAGAAAGAGATTGGGCACCCGTGACACTATACAATATCATCCAACCGGATCAGAATCTAGCACAAGCGAAGGCACCAGCTATTGGGGAGGGGGAGTTCACTACACTAGTTACAGCAAAGTGTAAAGGTTTCCCGCGTACCGTCCTCTAATCTCTCACTCTACCGATTCTTGTACAAACCCACCCGAAAGCATTACTGCAGTGCGTCAAGTGGCAGACACACACAAGCTGTCCCCCGTGTGTTCGGGGGAATCCGCATTGAAGGTGAAGATACATTCGGTATACATAATACACCGGGGTGTTCTCGCCCCACGTAGTAACTCTCTGCCACGGTTCGTTAACTGTACCTTTCCTCGGCGTGCCGCAGTGAGTCCCCAGAGATTCGCACAATACCTATGGACACTCCTCTTCACGCTTATCCTCCACCCGAAGATCTCAAAATCATCGCAGTAGTTGCTCTGGAAAAACATTCAAACTTAACCTAACACTAACTGCACTGCACTATGGTCTTGTGACCTACTGGCAGTATCTTCTCCCTTTTTTCTCCTCACTTGATACATCTGTCTGGGAGGTAGGGAGGGAGGACTGCCAACGAACAAGTGTGTGGCGATTTCGAGCGGCTTCCAGGTGGATAATAATATATACATAAACCCATCATCTCCAACCCACTCCCACTGCTTGTTAGTCTGGCCTTTAACCTCACAGCTCGACAACCGCAAGAGCTACCGAGACCACCGACCGACCCCTTATTTAGGGCAATGTTTTTGCAGCACTTTATAATCCGCTTCGCATACCGTATCTCGTTATCCATAAAACACCACACAACACCAGCACGGGCCTGGCTGGCCAGTGGTTCCGTTCCTGCAGCCTCTCTCGCACAAAATACCAATTCGAGCATGGAAAGTTGGTCTGATTTTAACACACAAACACACAGACGCCTGATGATGGTGGTGTACCGTTTGCACTGGGACGAGAAGTCTGACGAGCTCTTGGTAGGTTTAAAGTGTGCTGGAAGGTGGTTTCAATCAAGGGTCATCATATATGGTGGCATAATTTCATCGAGTGATACTGACATGCTAAACAGACAAGTGCATACAAATTAAGGCGATGCGTTGGTGGTGGTGGGCAGAGAATGTACATGTACATTGGCATTGCGATACAGCCGTTTAATGGCGGCCGTTTTGGTCCTTCGGGCCGGATTTAAATACCTGTTTGCTTTGGAGCAGTAAACAGTTTATGTTTCATTAGAGTAGCGTTGGTTAAAATATGCGTATTCATTTGAGATACTGATGCTTTCTAGAATCCAAGAATTATTATATCATTTTGCGATACCCCATTGCGGATGGAATTGGTCCTTCGAGCCGGATTTTCTAATCTATTTTCTTTTCACATTTTCTGTTTCATTTCAGTTATTCTTGCCAACAAAGTCTTTGTTAAACAATGCCATTGAATTGTTAGCTATGTATCATTATTGGAATGTTTTATGAATTCAAACTTTTGTTTTTAAATAGTGTTTGACATTTCTTTTCATTATTCAACGTCATATGTAGCTTGAATCCATGATGAACATGTGATCGATCTCGATTTTGACATTTGGGAATTAAAAATATGTGAAAATCGTCGAGGCATCGTTTCGAAATTCAATATGGCGGAACGTAACTGTCAAAATTTGGAACAGTAAAGCTTTAGATTTGTTAGACTGACGTAGTCTAGCAAATATTATTTTCTTATTTACAGTCATTAACAGTGCGACCAATATACCTCCAAAATCTGTATAGAAGGAATCAAGCTAGAAAGAAGTTTTTCGTTTAGTCCTTCGAACCGGAAAGCAAATATTATTTTCTTATTAACAGTCATTAACAGTGCGACCAATATACCTCCAAAATCTGTATAGAAGGAATCAAGCTAGAAAGAAGTTTTTCGTTTAGTCCTTCGAACCGGATCAACTTCAACTTCAGGCTTTCTCTTCGCATCCATTACCACACACGAGTTTAGTAAGTAATGATGTTAGACTTTTAATAAATGATGCTAACCTTCCTGCACACCAGAGAGCATTAATAAACAGTGTGCCCAATTCTTCCCCTCCTCATTCGAACCACCTTTCACCCCCTCCTGCGCTCGCATTATTGCATGACCAGGTCAGCGCACCGGGATAATCTACTACTGCAGCGTCATCAGCGATACATTCCGAAGCGATACAGAGAGCGTGTAAAAGCACGAAAAAAAAGTACTGTAACGGTTTCCCTGGCGTGAATCAACGGTCATAGATACCGCTGGGGCTCGGTTTGACGGTGTTGCCCGTGAAATGCTAATTTGTGCGGCGCGCGGTGATGAATCCGGTCAAGCCAACCAACCGAGGCGGCTGGCATTGAACTCGGCACATTAGCCGGAACATTAGGCTCGAGTGAGTGTGTGTGTGTGTATGTGTTTGCCGGTAGTGCGCTAACAATGAGAGCCGGCGGGCTTACCATAATCAAATCGCGCGCTGCATGCAATCCGCCAATTGATGTTGCGATTTTGATTTATTGTTGGCACGAATTGATGAGTTTGCGGAACGGCCGTGCCTAGCAGGGAACAATAGGGCGCCGCCGCCAAAGAGACTACATTACAACTGACGCACAACACTATGTAGGGTAACGCAACAAACCACCCGAGGACACAAATGTATCAATCACTCGCGAGATTAAATGGCGATGGAACTGAAATGCCGCGCCGCGCATAATGCGCGATCTTTGGTTGGATCTTTACTGCACAATCACACAGCTAATGCTGCAGTTTGTACACAATCATACACAACTCTCCTATTCGATCGATGGAGCCACACACAAACACCAACTCTGCATATACTTATCAATCTCGATTAGACTTCCTGTGTGTCGTTTCGCGTGGTCGATTCGATCAACGACCGTAGCCACTGCAGCTCCCATCGGCCGCCAAGCCTCACCGTGTTGTGGCGCTAATGATAATTTTAATTTCATTTCGTGCCCGGCACAACCTCCCCCCTTGGGCCGAACGATGTACTTTCTCACGCACTCTGTACCGGGTGGGGTGTGGGCGATGCAGGCTGGTACGGTGTGTGCAAGGTTTCTTGCCGTTTTGGAGCTACCGAGCAAAAACACTCCGAGCTGGCCCCGTGTATAAGGAAATGGCATGATATCGGAGCAAGACCGCAGCATGTTTCCGGATCGTGTGTGTGCGTCCATATCAGCAGGAGATCTTGTCGAAGTGGGAATGAATGATAGTGAGTGATTAGACAACATTGCATTACCGCTGGAGTGTTATTACGAATGCACAATCATAAACGCAATAACATTAATAACAATTAAATATCAACTGGGGCGCGATTAATTCATCGCGAGTACGGAAAGAGGACCTTTGGAGGAAGTGGGCATAGCATCTCGCTCATTTCAATTATTTTTAATTATTCGCAATTGTTTAATAATACGGCCAATCAATTAATCCATCAATATTGAATAAATATTGTTGTTCCGTGCAGGGGGCTGCTGCATTTTGGGGCGTTTGGGGTTCGGCAACTGCAATGCACCGTGCACAGTTGGGTCTCGTCTGGTTTGTGTGTTGTCTGTCTGTGTCGCGTTCAAAACCGGAGGTGGCCTTTTACCCTCCCGCACACGCCACGACCTCTGAATTTCTCCTCCGAACGGTGATTGGCAAGTGCAGTGAGGCAGAACAAAAAATATACAAAACATGATGAAAAACAGACATCACACACTGCCAAGAGAGTGTTGGCTGCAGTGCCTTTTGGCACATTTGTGTACCACCAAGGCTGGAAGAATTGCTGAAAAATAAATAAACCGCGACGAATGCATCACAAAGACAAAACAAATTGCGAACTTCTAAATAAATAAAATTGCATACACCATAAGTAAGGGAAAATGCGATTTCATACTTGCATAATGTATGAGATAAAGGTGATATCAAAATAATTAGGGTAAACATGCCTATAGTGGTAATATTGCACTAAAATGCGTTTTATACAATATATTAAAAGTATTTAAGTTATTAATGTTAGTGTGAAATTTTCTCAAACCTTTAACAAAGAGTTTAAGAGTTAAATGGGGCCATTCCGTTACTTGGTGACTTAAAAATCCATTATTTTGTGAAATGTGTCAACATTTTTCCAAAATTCCTTTAGGATTTTATAACGAAACTCATATTTCTGTTAACGTTCTAAAAGACCATAATAACCACGCAATTACTAGTTTTTCAACATAACTGTCATGTAATGTTATTGTTTTACTAAAATTATGTTCCTTTTGACCATATTTATGCATTTTTAAGTGTTTTTTTTTACAATAGTGCCATTATAAGCACGCAAAATAGGCATGTTCCTATAGTGGTCTTAGTTATAAAATCAATTAAAAAATATGACATTTTAGATTTTTTCATCGATATTTTTGACATGTCGTACTGTTTTCATTAAAATAAGCAACATATATGAGTTTGCTGTAATTAATTTACCAAACAAAGGCCAACATTTGCTTATCTGGCTGAGTGAAAAATTGACTTCAAATCAAGCACACTCTTCCCGGTGTGGGTTGACGACAGGAACTTAGAAATGTATAACACTTTAGTCAATATTTTCATCAACCAAATTCATACATTTTTTACGATCAAATTATGTAAGAAATCGAAATTATGGCAGTAATCTTTGCTATTCATACAAAAACAGCTTCAAAACTAAGTTCCATTGATATTATACACTGTTTTTGAGGCATCTTTGTTTACCACCACTGTTGTTGCGCCTGGTAACAATCCGTTTATTTTGGTAGCTTTGCAGACTTTCTTGCAACTGGCTCTCGCGTATAGGGTTTTCACCGCACAGTTAAAAAAATAGTCTTTCTTCTTTCAATGTAAGTTTGCTACTGTCCCTTTTACGATGGCGGCATATTACTCGATCAACTGATTTCCTTGACCTTGTTTGCCCTAAAGTTGACCGTAGATGAACTATCTCCTAATTGGCCCTAATATTGGAGATCTAGCTGTCTCGTATTTTCGTCCTTGTCTGTATGTTATAGCGCCATCTGAGGGGTTTATTGTGACTTATTCGAGCTATTATCAAGATAGCTCGATATATGTCAATATTCGCCTGACAGATTTCGCACGAGGTCGATATCGTGCCAACAACCACTATAGGAACTAGAGTTGGGCAAAACGCACAAAAAAGCGGAACTGGGTCCGGACGATTCCAATAAATTTCGGACCCAGTTCCGAAGGGTAGGTTCAATCCGACAAGCCGGAACCGCCCGGAATCGTCGGAATCACCCGGAATCGCCTGGAATCGCTCGGAATCGCCCGGAATCGCCCGGAATCGCCCGGAATCGCCCGGAATCGTCTGGAATCGTCGGAATTCCATTTCATTTCATGTCATTTATTCAGTGCATAACACAAGATGCTAGCGTCCATATCGAACGATATTGAGGAACTCAGTGCGCGACATTCCTGGCTTAAATGTACGACAGACAGCATTGACATATGCGGCGGCGGGGTGAACATAAATCGTCTGGAATCGTCGGAACAGTCGGAATCGACCGGAATCGGCTCTACTATTCACTACTATCGATTGACTATGATTCCGCACGATTCCGCACGATTCCAGACGATTCCGGTCGATTCCGGGCGATTCCGGTCAATTCCGACTGTTCCGACGAGTCCGGACGATTCCGACGATTCCGCACGATTCCAGACGATTTCAGACGATTCCGGACGATTCCGGACAATTCCGGACGATTCCGGACGATTCCGACGATTCCGACGATTTCGGACGATTCCGACGATTCCGGACGATTCCGGATGATTCCGATGGAACTAGCGATTCCTTCTCTCTGGAATCGGAATCGGTATCATACTTGCCGGAACCGGAGCGGAACCGTGGGTGCGACCCGCATAACCCATCTCTAATAGGAACACAATACGACGACTATAGGAACCATACCACCATTATAGGTACAACGAAGCAGTCACAAAAATATGCATTTTTTCGTAAATTTGATGTGTTTCATGGTAAAAATGGTTGTGATTGCAAAGGTAAAACTTTTCCCAACTGTTATGTGTTAAAATATTCAGAAATTGTCCTTCCTGACACTTTAAATCCATTAAAACACATCTGTACCACTACAAAGTGCACCACTATTGGTACATTTACCCTAATGTTCATATTTTTTTAGATTTTACGTTTAATTTATATTCTTGTTTCGAAATCGAAAGGATGTTAAACCAAAAAGATAGACGCTCACTAACAATAAAACATAACTTTCTCCTATCGATTGCACAACCAATAACTGCCAAAAAAAGTGTGACTATCTGTCAAATTGAAAATTGCTAATAATAATCGCATCATTTCCCTTTCCCTTGTAATCTACACGTTATATCATTTTAATTGCACAAATGCTGCAGTAACGCGCTTACGCAAAAACATAATATCATTTGGCCACATTAAAACAGGCCTTCCCGGGCCGAACACTACTTTCAACTTTACCTCCGGTCGGGGGCTCTGTTTCCTTCACTAAAGCCACGTTAGAATTAGCCTGCCAATAATGTTACGTATGATCACTGCCATTTTTTGTGTCTCTCTGTGTATGGATTTTGCTCCGTACACAACACACGGTCGGAAACAGAGAGGGCTTCCCAAAATGACCAGAAGGAGGAGCAACACAAAAAGGAAGAAGAAGAAGAAAATAACGCTTAAATACCGGCGCCGACATCCGTCCCAAAAAAAAGCCCCCCTCGGAGCCCGACGGACGACGACGACCGTGGAACGCAAAAATGGACCGAGACACATGGCGCTGGTGTCGCGCCAATTCGACCAGTCGCTGCCTGCAGCACACCACCGTCTATGTGTGTCTGCAACGATGACGAAGGGACCAACCACCACTCGAAGTTAAATAAGCCACCAGAGCCAGAGCCACGAGTAATGAGGGCGCATTTTGGGGAGGTTTCATTGTTGGAGCGCCACAAAAAGAGCTCAAGTTCAGAACTTTAAGGGCTGCATTTCAATGGCTGAAGAGTGGCAGAATATAATGATGATGATGCTTACACTCTCTTACAGCTGGGTGTGTTCAAATCGACGGGTTTTTAGTGGATTTAAAATGAAATTTTTCTTCTCCAAAATCTTAATGTGGTTTAAGCGAAGACATTGCCTTCATGAATAATTATTTTCAAAAATATTACGTTTAATGTCCACAAGTTATAAGACAAGAATGGTCAATCAAAACTCGACTTTTTGTTTAAGCCTCAGTTTTTGTGGTTTGTGAAATTTCAAAAGCACACAATCCGACCGATAATGGCAAACCCATCGCGAGCCACACCCAAAACACTCCTTGAACTCCAAAAGTAGAACAGAAAAGAAGAAGAAAAAACCCGAACCAAATCAAATGAATCAAATTGCTAATTTCTGCTGCATGACTCCCTCTTGTGTGTGTGTGTGTGTAATCATTGACCTGCACTGATCTCCTTTGTGTTGTTGTCGCCTCCCCATACAAGATACGATGCACATCCCTCTCGGACGCCTTCTTCACCTTCTTAAGTAAGATGTAAAGAGGAACGCATAAAACAAATAAAAACATTAAAAAAATGGCCCAAGCGTGTACAGATTACGCGCGCGCGTTTTCCGCCGAAGAGGGCTCTCTCAGCGGCAAGTTAAGACATTATTGCGATTTGTGTTGAGGCGTGTGTGTTTTTTGTTTTGTGCATTTACGTTGCCTTTTTGATGCTCTTCTGCTTTAGACGCGGTTTCGACCCTGGACCCGGGACAATCTCGTAGCGTAGCGCTCTCTGTGTGGTCCCTTGTGGATCGATTTGATTTCTGTGTTTTTTTTTTTGTGTCTAAATTCGTCTCATCTTTTCAGCACATTCAACACGCCCCTTCTTTTTCGGTGCTTTCGATGCCCAGTCCATCATCGGTTTTGTGGCCCGCCGGTGGATGCCTTCTTCAAGGACCACTATCATCGAGAATGCACGTCTGTGCACGTCTTCTCACTTGGAAAATGGAACAAAAACGTCATCATCATCATTCGCTGCTCAAGGACGATGCAATTTGCTTTTGAATTCTATGCCAACGACCAAGAGACTTTGCGTTCTGTGACGTACGTTCTCATAGCTGTGGGACACTTATTTGACTCTTTCTTACATGAAATGAACTTAATGTAACAGGAATTGGACGCTATAGCATCCTTGTTGGACAAATCCAATAGGAATCCAAGAAGCCTGTCCAAAAACGGTGCCATAAACTCCAATTTTCATCATATGAAGTTCACTTCCAATAAGAAAGAGTCCAGGAAGTGTCCGACAACTATGAGAACCCCTGGAAAACCCTGAAAACGCAAAATGTATCGTAAAAGACAGCTCACCTCGAACGATACACACGTTCAGATTGTGCACGCTCTCTTTGTGCCCCCAAAACATCATGCACATTCCCGCGCATTCGCGCGATGAATCATCTTCGGCGTGCCAAAAAAGCAAACCAGCGGCAACAACAGGCCAATGCATCACCATCATAAAGTAAACGGAACCGACGTTAAATCGGGCCAAATACAAAACCCACCGAAACCTGTGGGGAAAGGGAGAAGCCAAGGTTCAATGGATCATATCATATGTGCGTGGTCTTTCTCTCTCTCGCCAATTTTTCCACGGCTGCCTTCTCCTCATCATAAGCTGAATCATGTTTTAAATGTTTCGCGCATAATCGAACGCTTGTTGTTGTTGTTGCTTTATTCCTTTTCCCACTCATTCCGTTCCCACCCTTTCGGGGAGGATTTTATTCTACACAAATACACATACACACACACACTCGCACACACCTGTCTTCTTCCCTTCCTTCCCTTCGCTCGGTGATTTATAAGTATCGCGGGACAGTCGATCTGATCATGCCAGGGGAAGTGGTTTCTGAGACCAGAGCAGCAGCAGCAGCAGACGCATGAACGATCTTCATTCGCAAATCAAACGATCGGCGGCGCTGTGGCGCGGCGTTGATGCTGCTGCTGATTGGGGAAGCCGTAAATTGTGAGAAAAGGAGGAAGGAGGATTAACTGAAACACAAGGGCAGACAGGGGCCACGCCGGAGGGACAGCAGGAAAATGGTTTAATCTCGCAAATCTCTTCACCACATCAACACACACACACGGCGGCAACAGCAGCACCCCCCCACCACTAGCGAGTGAGAAGTGGATTTGTTTTTCGATCGTTAAGTTACGTCGCTCTAACTCTTCTCGGGGCTAGACCAAACTGGCTTAAATTCTTTCTTCTATGCTTGAGAGGCCGGTTTATTTGGTTGCTTTTTATTTTCTGTTTCCTTCACCGTTTATCTCGCAATGATCGCGAGCGATCAAACAGGCGACGAAAGGCGTGTAAAGAAAAAGGGAGCTAGATGACACTTTGTGAAAAAAATAAATATTTACAAAATGTTTTGTAGTGCATATTTGCTACACAGGAGAGCGGACGATCCAATCCAACTTTAGGGATTAAAATTAAGTAATATTTCCCCAATATTTTTTTTAAATTGATATGGGCTTTTTTGTTTTAAATGACTTCGTGCTCCGTTTTCCCCTATTATAGTTCAGGAGCAAAACTAGGGTTTTTTTTATAACACTCATGCAGAATTTACAACAAAGCATTCTGCGCTGAGCTCATTAAGAAGATCAACTGCTTAACGCCACCAAACGGAAGAGATTAAGATATATTTTTAAATATTCATTGCATTAAAGCTTTAGGCAAATGAGCATTAAAAAGAGAACTGACTGGATTTCGTTTGTTTTTTTTCTTCTCTCGCGTTGCAGCAATGCATTTTTACCTGTAAAAAAATCTTTAAAAAAAACCTCCCCAAAAGTATCTACAAAAAAGCACAACACACACACACTGCTGTAATGCAAATGTTATGCATTTAAACAGACGATGTTTTTTTGCAACGGTTGGTTTGAAAATGGTGCAACGGTTCTCACTTTTTCGTCGTGTTTTAAATCCAACAATGTACAGTTTGTTTTTTTTTTGTAACGTGTTTAAGTGTATTGTTATTGCACCATAGTGCACCATGTCTCATGAAACAACGAACAAAAGGGGGGCAAAAAACGGTAGAAAAAGGCGGAATTTAGATAGCTTGCTTGTGCTGCTTCCACGGACAACAACCGAGACCGTTTAACGGATGTACTGTACTGTGTTTTATTTTTTCGGGCAAAGGTTTACACACGCACTGTGCGGTTAGTGTTGCCTTGTGCGGTCAAGCGCACGCACGTAGAAAGGTCTAAATAATGGTATTCTCCACAAACTAACAGACCGCTTTTGCGCACACCTAGGTCTCTGGTGAGACGAGTAACAAAATACGGTCACTACTCCCCCCGCCCCACACACTAAATGATGCTCGCTTAGTAGTAGTTGTAGTAGGTGTAGAAGAAGCCGAAACAGCAACAAAAAATTGCTCGCCAAAATACAACGCAGGACAACCACCACCAACGACTCCACACATAAACGGGTTTAAGCGAGAAATAGTGTGTGCGGAAGGGTGGCACCGCATCATCATCATCATAATTTGGGCTGGTGGAATGGTGGGAGGGTTGGGGTGAAACACCATCACCTCGCTAGAGCTGGCGGGAGTTCCATTCGCAGCCGGAAAGTGATTGCTATAGTGCGAAGGAAATTAAATAAACGAACGCGAAACCAACACCAGAGCACACACCAGTGAGTGTTGTGCCGGAGAGCGAGAGCCGGTGCAGTGGAAGGTAAACACACACCAGCTTTGAATTCCACGCAAGCACAAACACACACATACACAGAATGGCTAGGGGCGATTGGTTGCGAGCAGCGTGTGAAAGAAAAACATGCAAATTTACGAACAGGTAAACGTGTGCAAGATCTTGCGTTGAGATAGTAGGAACACTGGTAGGAAAAAGTGTAGGAGAGAGAGAGCTCTTGTTTGATCATGGTTTTGACCATATGCGGGCAAAATAGTGCCAAATATTATTTTCTACAAATGATCGTTTTGTTAGTTAAGGACTAGACTGGAAGAAATGTTCTTAGCTACTTGAAAAAAACCCTTAATCGTGTATCGATGATCGGTCCAAGTCGAGTCTTGAACGCAGTACGCGCTTGTCAAGGATCCTTGCGTTGACATCTCCGCCACCAGTGTCGCTCCTGGCAACACATGCTTAAACCCCAATAAAACTGATCCGATCCGCTTTGGTTTTCATGGTTTTTGATTGGCTTTCTTTTGTGATTTTCAAAACCAAAGGTAACAGCTCATAAACTGATTGAAATTACCCACATTAAAATCTTCCTCCCCTCAGTGCCCATTATGCTTTTTGATCTTAAAAAAAAAAACATAAAGCGATAAAACCGTGGCGCGTCTGTCAATTAAACTTCCATGCGCGTCCCAAATAAACAAAACGCCCGTGTCAAAAGGGAGACAGGGGGAATCACATTTCAAATCATTGTAAAAACCACACCCGATGGCACCCCTCATCAGTTTCCGTTTGCGTGAGTACTACAACAGCAGCTCACGCGTTCGCAAGACAAGGATGGTGATGTTGGCCGGCCTCTATTCGTTCGCCTTCCTAACCGGGGAATCAAAAGAAAGCAATACGCCATGCGACCTCACACCACCCATAAACCGATCTTTTTGCACAACGTGACGAACCGTTAAGATATTATTACCTCATCACAAACACCCCGAGAAGGAGGCATCAGCATCAAAATAAGAAGAAAAAAAAAGAACCACCACTACCACCGCACGCCAATGGTGATATTATATTCGCTCGTTTATTGCATCTGTGCCCTCCTCCGCACCTTCCTTCTGCCTTCCACCAAACCACGCCAGGGAAGATCCAATTGCGTCTCAGTTTCACTTGGCCCTCTCCACTTGGCGGGAACTTAAAATAGGTTTCCTCCATTCTACATCCCTCTACCAATAGGTCGCGATCGCCAATTTTCTACCAACACGGAAAACTCGGTATCTATCCGGAGCACGGGGAAAACCAAAACACCAGCAACAACAACAAAAACAACACCATCCTTTAGCGCCAGGCGAGCGGGGCGCACACACACACAAGAAGCTTCTTTCCGGCGCTCGGGGGTGGAAAATGCGCCAGTCGGCTACTATTACCACTACCCCACCCCCACCGAATTAAGCGTGAACCACCGGAGTGGGCAAGAAAACATACCACACACACACCCCGCCGCAAGAGAACCATGCCCTCTCGCGGGCGCACACGCTCCTCCCCATTTGGCGACATGCCTGTTGGGGACGGCATCACTCAGAAGAGGAGCCATGGCGACGATGACAACGCGCGCTGGCGTTCTCTGTTGGCGATGGGTTTCGAATAAATTTGGGTCCGTGGTGCGCGGAGGGGACAATCTGCCGAAGAACCATTTCGCAGGCACGACGACGGCGCGGCGACAAAAAAAAACCACTCCCCGACGACGACAGGCAGTGGCGCTTCACTGGCGCTTAGCAAAATTTATTTTTCATCCCTTCCTGCTTCCCTCGTTAAGGCCGCTGCTACTGCCGCCACCAGAGCAAGCTGCCCACTGCTAGTTACAGTACTAGTCAGTAGACAGTGGCGTCCGCTCATCGGGTACATTCACGGGTGAACTCAGGGCGCGTCTTTTCGTCGCCGCTACCACCGACTGTGTGTGTGTGTATGTGTATACAGCATCTTCATCCCCAGCGCCAACGGAAAGATCACTTTCTAACGCGCGACGAGCGAGCAAGCACAAGCCAAGATGATGACAAGAATAACAAAAGGGAGGAGAGAACGGTACAAAAAAAACCACACACGCAGAGGCGAACATCCGATGCTCTTTTTCTGGGGGCTTACTCATCTGTCCGAACCAAACACACGGGATGAGGGGGATATGGTGCACGAATTTTGCTCTTTTTTTTACAGTAACAATAGGCAACAATGCTTTAATTAAGCTTAAATTAGTCTTAATATTTTTAAAAAATATTCCAAATTTCCCCATTAAACGCTAGTCGCCTTCCTTCTTGACTTGAGCCACTTACTTTGATGTCTCAAAATCATATGGCTATGTAGATTGTCTAATTCCTTAGCTAAATAAATTCGCCAATGTCGCTCCATCCCCATCTGCACAGAATGACACAGATGCAAACCCATCTTCAAAGGGCAAGGGCAAAGGCAAATAGAGAGAAGCCACGATGCACATTGAACAATGGTTGAAGTACACTTGAGGGGTTGCGCTCTTGTCGCAATAGAACCATTTTTTTTTAAATTTTGTTATCGCTAGCTTCAGACAATTTGCACAAGGTTTTCATTTTCCACACACATTTGCCGTATCCATAACGAGTGTCTTTGAAGTTAGCATTTGAGTAGCAGACAGTGACATCTTGCTGTGAGGTCGAGCTAATTTCATATATCTATGATCGAAAATTTGATTTTACACTAAATTGCAGGGTTTGCTGGGTAACGCTTTTGCGATATAAGCGGGCGATAATTTGATGTTTTAAGGAGATGCATTGTAACTAAATAAAATGTGTCCATATGTGATTTTTGACACGTCCCGAGAAGAATTTTAGCACTCCATATGATCATTAAGCTTTGTTTTGAAATCACAAATATTCATTTTGGTGAAAAGATGTAAGATTATACAGAGTTTTCCAAGTCAGTTTCGAATGTAAACATTGTTATTCATCGCATCCAAGATGTTTTTCAACAGCTGTCAAACGGTTTATTTGTTTCAAAATGAAATTTCAGTTTCAACACATGATTTGCGAGCCCAATCCAGCTTGAGTCGTGTTGAAAATCATGCTGCAGAAATTAAAAATTATTGTGATGGAAATGAAATGTCAGATCGATGTGGAACAACATTTTGCATGCGGTGAATAACAACGTTTACATTCGAAACTGACTTGGAAAACCCTGTAATATGAGTTTGAAATAAATTCTGAAAAACATAGATTTTTACGCTTCCTAATAACAAACGATCCTATAGCTACGCACCTCACTGTATCAACACATTCCGTTTGGGACGAGAGTCAAACCAAAACCAAATAAAATTGAACCAAACAATTTATCTGTAAAATTTAAATCATTGCAAATTTAATAAACATAACAATTCATTTTTAGATGAATCACAACGACATAAAAAAATGATTTCGATATTGAAAACATATTTTGGCACAGTACAAACACTTGGAATTAGTCTAAATACCATCCTTCAACAACAAAGTACGCCCAGTTCACATCGCAAAGTGTGTCAGGCAAGCCCTGCATCTAGAAAAAAAACGACACACCAGCAAGAACGATACGATATTAGAAAAGCATGACAACGCACACACCACACCACACGACACGGTAGGAGAATGTTATCGACTTCAGCTCCACTTCCAACTTCCAACAAAGCGCGTCCTTCAAGTCAAGGTCTTTTCGTTTATCTTATCCAACGAGCGCACTCGAGAATGCACACGCTTCTGCCGCTCTCCTCGTGTCGTCGTGGTGCCCCTTATTTTAAACGTATGTGACTTATTTTAAAACGAATCAAACATCATTTCCCTTCCACCAGCTTTGCGATCTTCATATGTCCTTATTTTTATGGCCAGCCTTATTCCCCCGTCACACACACACACACATAAAAGGCGTCATACCACACAGAGTCCCAGGACATTGGCAATTTAGTTCGTCTGCAGTTGGTTGCCGTTGATGGCCGGGGAAGGGATCCAAAACGATGATTGGGTTTTGCGTGTGAGCCACTCCCCCCCGCCCGCTGTTGTCCAGCCTTTCGCTTTCTTTGCTCATCGCCCGCATCGACAGAAGCGTAGCAGCCCGCCACCCCGGGCTAATGCAATAGAGCGCTCTCTCTAATGTCTAGACGGCTCCTTCTTGTGCTTCCCCCCCCCACACTAACGAACGAGGAGACACATTCAAAGCTTCGGCCCCCATTCGGCCTTTTTTTATTGGCAATTTATTTTATTCCCCATTTTTCCTTTTTTTTTAAATAACAACCTTTTTTGTGATGTATAAAGTCATGCACATAGATGCATCTGTCCGGAAGGGGAGGACGACGGCAGCCAACGTTACGCACGATACGTAAAATTCGTACCGTAATTCATGAAACGGGAAACGGGTCAAGCATGAGTCAGCAGCACCACTTCCCTCCGGAAACGTTGGATACGGCGACGGCAGACCGTACACACTGGGGGCACCACTGGAATTTGAATTTGGAGCAGCAGCGGCAAACTGCTGGATAGATTAATTTAGCAATTTTCTTCCCGTTGCGGTTTCACGCTGATTGTACCAGCCGAGGCGTCGAAAAGTGTGAAGCAAAACGTTAAATGTGCACGGAGCGCAGCCAAGCCAACCATGGCAGCCGAAAACGATACAAACAATCACACAAAATCTTCCCTCAGAGGTCGACCTTGTGTGGCGGCAGCGGCAACGGCTCGGGTGCATATACGCGGGATCCTCCTCAGACTAGATGCGCGCGCGCGCGCTCACACACTCACCCGTTTTTGCTTACCCCTTTCATTTCTTCTCCCACCACACAGAGCTCTTCCTGCGCGTCCCCGTTGGCGTATACCAGAGCAATGAGAATTTATGGCAAGCGAATGGAATGCCATAACTCTAATTAATTGGACAGATCGGCATTGGGATGCTCTGGGGCGTGCACAAACGCGGACCCAAGCGAACAGCATGTGCGAGAGGAGCAAACAAAATCCCAGTCCCCGTGTGTGTGTGTGTGTGTTGTTCTGTGGTCCCAACATACACAAAACACGTTTGGATCAAATACGAATGCACAATCAGCAAGAATGAGGGTACGGGAAAAGGTGTGAAGAAGACACCACACCAATGATGCGCCTCGGGATAATGGATTCTTCATTTGGAAAATTGCGTTTTTTGCAAAGCGAGGTCTTGGAAGCGGGAGGCAGGCTTTGAAGATGCAAAAATGATTCATATTAGCTAAACGAGCTTATTGTTCGAAAAGGGATCTTTAAACTTCAAGGAAATTTGGTTTTTTGGGGGACTTCTTTTGAAGGTAGACACAAATTCCTGAACTAAATGTTTATTTTGTTAAACTAACAATGATATATTTATTTACAAACAATGATATATATGTTTACCCCATCAATGATTCACCTTCCACCGCATTATGATGCATCGAATGATGCATCGAATGCCCTCTGCCTCTGCCCCACCTAACAACAGCCATCGACAAGCAAACCTAATGACACCTTAGTGACACGCGCTTCGGGTCAAAGAAATGGTTACGCAAAGTTGCGTACTTATCAGTTGATGATGGGTTGGTAGTGGTGGCCGGCCTATATGCTTTGGGTCTGCATGTGTGATAAGAAACTCTCTGTGTAAAATAAAAGTGAAGAAAAAATCAATCATGACAGCAGCAGCTACCGATAACGACAGACAGGCGCAACAAAACAGATAAAGCAATAAAAATAAAATAAAATGATACAAGCGTGTCCAACAACACCCAAAAAACCGCCGACACCATGTGGATAACACGCCGGTGGGATCGCTTTCCATCAGCCCTCAATCTTCTGCTTTGGCGCCGAGTCGCGAGAGGGGTGGACAAGCAGGCCAGTTTGGCAAGAACCATAATAACAACCTTGTCTTTGCACGGTGTGGTTTTGTGCATTGGTTGTAATTTACGATGCGAGAGAAGCCAACCGGTGGTGCTAACGGGTCGCGCATAGATGACGAATAACAACACACACACCGCACCGCACCGACGTATGTGTATATATATAAATGTGCGAACTAAAATTAGCAACTACAGAGGAAAACAATTTCAACAAACAAACCAAAAAAACCACAACAACAAGCTAAAAGGAGCCGAATCGCACGTAACCGTGGCGCTCTGTCGGGGTTGGCGCCATGGGCGAAAGTTCATTTCCTCACCCGAGCTTGCCGGCACCGTATGCACTTCTTGCGGTACACACACACACACACCATATCCCCCCTTCTCGGGCTCGAGCTATTCGAACAATTTGCGATCAAAGTCATTGATCTTACACGCCCTCCCGTTCGACAGTGGGCGAAGGAGGACGGTGTTGGTGTGCTCATTTCGCGAAACCCTTTACCGTCCTTCTCCCTCGATGAGGCACCAGAGAAACTCAAAATACAACCGCGAACAGGCGGACTTCGCCCCACAAACAAAAAAGTAGACAAATTTGGTAAAATCAAAGCCCAGCCCCAACCGATCCCCGCCGCGGTGCAAAGGTTGGTTTCGGCGGGGAAGATAAACCAGCACACGCGCTCATCATCGCAAGTTAGGCGAAAGATGATTCATTCCCATGCGGTAAACCGGGGTGCGAATTTAATGCACTACAATGAGATGGACGAATGGTGGCTCCCCCTCACTCACAGAAACCATAGCGAATAATTTTATCGATTACATCAACCTTCTTCTACTTCACTCTTTGTGACTTGTTTAATGCGCAACAAAGCGAAGCGATTAGCAAAATACGTAATAGATGATTTCATATTTACTAGGCTTTTTCGTAAGGTTGTAACAATTATACGTGAATTAAGAACAATACAAGCTACATTTAAAGTGAGTCAGGCGAACAGTTGGTTGCCTTTTTATAGCACAATTAACGCCGATCAAATGGATCCGCCCAATGGTACAGGTGTCAACGCGCGGTACATGCAACAAGCGCATCCTTAGTTCGATTCTCAAATTGAATATCCTCATATTCTTCATAATGGTGGTTTTCCATGTGATGTGTAACAGAAAGAGGACTATGAACCATGAAGAAATCTGCAGACCGCAATCCGTTTAAATTTCTTCTAAATGCATTCTGATCTTTCCATGGCTGTGCTTTTTTAACTGATGGTGTCCAGACTAGGTAGCTAAAAGACATAAAACATTCTAGGACAGAATGCGAACCAAACAGAGTATTAAAGAGCTTTCTTCAGACACATAGGTATGCGTGAATCACCCCCAACCAGCATTATCGCGCGATTTTTATGTGTATCTATCATGTTTCTCATTCTAACATTCACAAAATTTTTCATTCTGCCTCGCTCTTCTGGGTGTTGGTCTGTATTTGCTTGCGACTTGGCTGTGTCGCATCAACGATACGCATGTTTCATTTAGCTCATCCCTTTCCATCGTTGGAGAGAAACTCTTGCGTCTCGCTTTTCTGGGACTTGTCCAAATTCGCTTGCTACACCAATCGTTCACGCAAGCGTTCTCCTCTCGCCCGCTCTTTGTATCATTGTACAGGTACTCCCCGAAATACGCTATCAATGCGTACCGGAGGCAATAGCGTATCTCGAATATTCAATAGCGAAAGTCGAATTTCGAGGTTTTCAGTCAAATTATAACTAATATCCGTATAACTTTGCATGAAGTGGTAGGTTTTAGCCACTAAATTAGTTATTTGATCTTATTTCAACTGAATTTTTCAATTTTATACCATTTGAAATGGTTTTTAATATTCAACCAAAAGGGAATTTATTTTGCATTTGACATTCGATTTCTAAAATTAGTACTACTTGTTCAAAGAACCGTCAAATTTAGAAAAAAAGCGTATAGCGAAATCGTGTATATCGAGTATGGCGTATATCGGGGAATACCTGTATAGCCACACGAGGAAGGCGCTGCTTCGCGTTCACATGAAAATGTGGTAGTGTGAAATCAAGTTTGCAAGCGGTAGGACGCGTCGGTGTGTGTCCTTTTTTTCTCTCGTGAAACCAGTACGGAAAAGCTATTTGGTAAGTACAGTTTTTAATAAAGGGTTATATCAATCTTTATCAAACTGAATTGTATTGATAATTGTGATATAAAATCAATTTCGTTTTTTTTTAAAGAAATCGTAACACACGCACGAACGGAAGTGAGCACGGACCACAACAGAAGCAATATTCAATTGGTTGGTAAGTATTGTGCTTGACGTTAAATTGAACAGCTGTTGGCAAAATAGTTAATATTTCCGTCTATCCCTAGGAGTGCCGAAAACAGAACAGGAGAGGAAAGAAGGCAGGAACGATCCGATCCTCCAACGTGATAGCGCCTGGTAGAGGAGAAGCGGCAGGAAGGTAGAGACGAACATCCAGCTCGCTAGTGCAGCACGTGGGAGCAGCAAGAGGGAAGCAAGCAGGACGCGTACACACCATTCGACGAAGGCAAAGCTGGAGGAAAGGAAGAACGAGGAGAGAAGGCAGGCAAGACGGGTACGTGTGCATCCCGCACCGGCTTTAGGCAGTGTGAATTGTGTGAGTATGTAAATATGTATGTGCGAGTAAGAAGGTAAAATAAAGAGCGTAAGCATGTGCAGAATGGACAAAAGAGAGTAAGAGTCTTTGTAGGGAGAATGGAGAGAATGAAAGAAATTGAACAATAATGTAGTATACAGAAACTAGATGTATGATACACGCTGTCGTACCGTTGCAGAGACGTGCTCTTTAGTGCTGCTAATGAGCACGATTTGAGAACGTTTTGAGCCCGTTTTTTCTCATACAAAATTTTCAAATGTCGCGCGATAATGTCGGTTGGGCCATACGGGAGAAAAGATATCATCAAAGTTAGGTTTTCTAACGACTAAAGCTGTATCGTCCAAACCATCCCCCAGGTCCTAGATCTTTCGATTGTAGTTTATGCAACACAGGACCAAAAGATAGTAGATTACATTTAGAGAAAGGTCAGAGAATCAAACCATGAAGCGAGCAAGAGCACCAAAAGGAATAAAACATCAAGAAACGCTTGAAGATATCGACAAACCAACCAAGAAGACACAGGGAAGAAATATGTGGATGTTTGTTTCGAGAGAGACATTGTCATCCTCAAGAAAAACTAAACTAATCATCGGGTGAAGTATGAACTTCAGACAGTTTGTTCTCCTCTAATCTACAAAATCTCTGATATTCTACAACCCTCAAATTCTTGCTTGTATGCAATTCCCACGGAGTTATTCTATAATTTGCAGTCCAGTTGTTTGTAGCTTCATTTGAGTTCAAAGTTCAGATTAGGGTTTGACACTAAATCTTACTTGTGTTCTTTTCTGAAGAAAGAGTTTCTGTGGATTGTCATTCAATAATTCAGCTTAGGGCATCAGTATTTTGTCGAATTGCATATGCAGTTTAGAGACGTTGTCTTCTTACAGAGGCGAACCCTTGAGAGACTGCAAATTAAAGGAAACTTTAAGACTGAATGTTCATGTATAGCTCGTGTTCACTTTGCTGTGCTGCGTCGCAAAAAAACATCAACACACTTTAACCCAATTTCACAAGAAGTAGCGACCAGAAAAAGGCTCTCAACCTCTCAAACCCGCCACTCTTCTCCACCGCCAGGGCTTTACGATCCGTTACACGGTTGGTTGGCTTTGAAACGGAAAATGAATCTAGATCGTGTAGCGATAACACGTACACCATATTCCTTAGCCACCTCACACACAAACACACAGCTCGTGTGGAATGTTGCATCCGCTCACTTTTGTTTGTTTGATGTGTGTGTTTTTAGTTAGAGGTGTGCACTCGGATCCCCCCAATTAATTCATCAAAACAGCTCCCGTGACCTTGAGTTGCAACACGATTGCAAACATACCAAGCCTCCTCCTGCCAAACGGAGGCAGCATAAAACGTGTGGCTCGGTGCCTGCAGCCTGTGTTAGTGGCTGTTAAAGTGTTTTTGCCATTGGCCCCGGGTGCAATAAAAACAATCGCACAAGGTGATCGATGAGTTTGGTGGTGTAACGACTATAATAATAACAATAAAGCACAACACAACACGCTGAAGTAATAATGTTCGGCAACAGTTAATGCGCCTCGTTTCAAGCATCGCATAACATTCAATGATTTGGTGGTGGGTGGATTGGTAGGCGAACTAGAGACACTGAATATTTAACGAAGGATGCCCAATACGCAACGAAATGAATCGGCATGGTAGATGAAGGTTTTATAATTGTACGATCATCAACCAGCAAAAGCAAAAAACGAATGCACATCAAACGAATTGTGCGCTGCAAAATATTTCATCCGTTTCTCGGGACCCAACTTAAGCACCAGGGGGGGGGAATGTGCCTCTCCGAAAAATAACCTTTTTTTTTTTTGGCAAGCCTTTCCGAGGGGTGGAATTTGGCCAAACCACAACACAGTGTGCGAATTTATGATACGGATTTTTCATGTTTCACCCATTTCATGCCATTTTTAAACCGTTTTTGATCCGGTCCTCGCGTTTATTTTTTGTCTTCCTCCCCCCCGGTGATTGTCCGGGGTCAGTGTTAAAGCCGAACATATATACCGCCACAGTTCCACACAGGCTTTGTGTTGTGGTGGTTTCTCCACAAAAAAATAGAAAAAAAGTTCGCAATAAATAATAAACTAAATTTGCTGCAGGTGCAAAAGGAAAAATAAAATGCGCTCTGGTGGATTTAGCTGCTGCTAGCAAAATTTTACAATTCTGCAACAAATTGAACGCAGGCCGGGGCACACCATATTGGCTCCACAAATCGCGCGAAAAGCGGTGCCGTGAAAATCCGTTTTCCATTTCTCTGTGCGACACACACAGGCCACACCCCGGGGTGTGTGCGTTAAAAAAAAAAAAACTATCGCATCTCGGGCGGAGAGTTTGCACTCGGAATTGCATTTGGGGTGGTCATTTTATGCTCACCGAACCGTTACGCTAACGGGAAAATTGAACGTAATGAATATGGATTTTCTTAGTGGGATTTTTGTTTTGTATGTTCGCATTTTTCTCGCTCTCTCTCTCTCCTACTCTCGATTGATGATCAACAACACACACACACACACCTGCGATGAAAGCAATGCGGTGGTGACAACTAATTTGCATCTCGCTGCGCTTAAAGCTGCACATCAACACACCGGCCGGTTGCACAGATTGTTCGATAAAGTTCGATGAAAAGCACCTTTCCTCCTATTCGGTTTTAATAATTCATCTCGAGCCGCTTTTTATCTTTACCATTCAAAACAGGAAAGGAAAGTTCTACCACGGGAATCCTTACACGTGCTCTCGCTCCTCTGTCCCTAAATCCCCTATGGAAAGAATGTTTTTCACTCTCTCGCTTTCCAAACCTTTCCATTGTCATAACGAAGAACGCTTCCAACAGGATGAAGTTATCTTCATCTATTCGAACAATTTTCCCTTTATTTATCGGTTAACAAAGGCAAGCAGAAAACCCATCGTGTGGTTCCCGCGAAGGAAAAAGCGTCTCCCGGGGTGGTGTTCGCTGCGTGCCATCGAAGAAAAGCTATTTTCCGCTTCTGTGTGCCGAGGTGTGCCGGAATGTCACCGGAATTGTGACAATGAACAGGCTGTGGGGGGGGGGGGGGGAGGGAATGTGGGGATTCGTAGGAAGAAAATGAAAGCGGAAATGGGGCACAACACACCGGTGTGTTTTCGCGCACACCGATAACATTCCGGTCGCCATTGGAAACCAAGCGACGACGTTTGGCGACGCTTCCTCGGGGGAGGGAGTGGATGACACAATTTCACGCTTATCGTCGTTAAAATATACAACAAAGCACTAAAGATTGAAGATGAGTAGAGAATGCAAATGTTTTCCTTGTCTTTTTTTTTCGCTGCTTTTGTCGCAACAACATCAACAACTACGCTACATCAAACGATGGAGGGATGTGAAAGGAAGCAATATGCTGCTAGGAAGCACCACAACTTACGGAACATCTCCTTCCGGGCCAGATTACGGGCGCCCATAACTGAAAGTAAAAATAAAGGGGAAAAAGAAGGAAAATTAAATATTGCGCATTTTGGATAGAAAATTGTCAATTTATTATAATATATTTTCTGAATTTATATTTTATTTAATTATAATAAAAATAAGCATTCTGAAGCTTCCCTGAAGTGACCCCGAACAACCCCGTAACGTAGTAAACAAGTATGAGAAACCTTTTTTTTTTGTTGCAAAATGTGAAATATTTTCGGCAAACTCTCACACGGACACGGACCGGGGGGAAAGAGCAGCACCAGCAAAAGCATTTTTGAAAATTCCTTCACCGCCGCCCTCCACCCTTCAAATACCGTTCATCTCGCCCCTGTGGGCCAGACACGTAGACGGTAAAGGGGGAAACAAATTCTTCTGTCTCTCGTGCTCTCCGTCTTTCATTCTACTTCATTCTTGTCCCAATTCCAGTACCCCCCCTCCAATGTGCGTTCTCTGTGTGCGTTCCTTTTGCTGTTAAAAGGACGAGCTGATACACAACGTTCTTGTGCTTTTTGTTCTTCTTCTCCTTGTTGCTTTCATTAAGCCGTGTCTCTCGTCCTCCGCGAGCGGCAAGATACCTGACCGGCCCAAGAGAGGGAGAGATACCTGGAAACATGATCGCCTTCATCCGGCATCAACCCCCAATCGGTCGTAATTACACACAGGCGTTCGACGGCATTTTTTTTTCTGTCCTCTCGGCCTGGCCGCCTGTGTGGGTACGTTAGTGAATGTATGTGTGTCTATATGTAGCGATCGCCGCCGCCGGTTTTGATGGCGAGGGACGTGATCTTGTCTTTCTACCCGTCCTCCTCAGGCAGTGGTTGGCAAGCTTTTTTTAAGCTTTTGCATCACGGTTTACGTGGAGTAGCTTACAATAATTTAAAAAAACAATTAGTATACTTTAAAAATGCTGATCTAAAAACGTTACAATTAACACTTTGACCGCCAGCCTGACGTCACAGTTTTTGAGTGAGCACGTAGCGCATGGCAAGAGGGCGATGAGAGCGACAGTTTCTCGTGCGATTGTTATCACTCTTTTGTTTCATTGCGATAAGCGGCGTAGCACATGTCGTTCTCGTTCTCTCTTTCCTACATCATTCGTTCTCAAGAGAATCACTGAGCGTCAGATGCAAAGCACGGTGAGCAAACCCGTCATGCGAATTTATATGACACGGCGCTTAAAGTGTTAAAGAACTTTTTTTTAATAGAGAGTCGATAGAATATTGAAATTTGGAAAAAAATATTGTTTATTGCATTTATTGCGTTTATTGAAAGCTGCTGTGAACGAAACTATATTTCAAATGGTATTTAAAATACATTGTTCAATACATTATACCTTTTAATCATGCAATCATGCAAAATGTAAAAAAAATTGCAACATAATCCGTTAATTACGATATCAGTCAGCCGTTTTAAATGGAGTTTGACACATGGCGGCTGTAATCATGTCAACGCCACACACAAAACTAACCTCAGATTTTTAGCCTAGATCAAGGTCCAACAAGGACCTGTAGTAGGTTGGTCCGTGCAGTGATTTTGGCTCTCTTGAAGTCTTGATTTGATAGTTAGGGCGTCCAAAATTACTTAGCAGCTTACACGACGTCTTTAGTAACCATAACTCTCTATCTACCAATATCCATAGAAATATCCATCCATGGTAGATACCAAAATCAGACTAAAGAATCCACCTGTAATCTATACAGGCACCCTTAGCAGATTATTTCAGCCTCAAAAATATGTAAACATACACCGATTTGTCGCAGACGCGATCAGAGGTTAGCTCATGTAGGATTGAATTTTATTGATGATGCATAAATATTGTGTAAAGGAAGGATAAAGAGAGTTTGAATCGATTTTTTACGAAAAAAGGAAAACAAAACAATTTTAAAGTACATATTTGTCCGTACACAATCGCTGAAATCCAATATGACGGACCGTAACTGCCAAGTTCATACAACCCGAATGATATTCAGCCGTACCGGCGAACTCGTTCGTTCCTGAGAACGTTCGCTGCGACGCTCATTTTCACTCATTTCATAGCCCTCTAGATAAAAAATTAGAAAATCGTATAGATTTTGTACCGGCCAACCTAGTGGTACAACCCTGTCCACTCATGAGCGACGAATGTTTCTCGTCGAACGAGTTCGCCGGTATGGCTGATTTATTGTTCCACTGGTGAAACTTCAGCTTATTGGGGCCCTTCGCGATTCCAGTCAGCTTGTTGGTATGGAGTTTGACAGTTGGAGGCTGAAATCATGTAAACAGTCCATACAAAATCACACACAAAACTAGCCTGTGACTTTCAGTCACAAGTCTATTTAAAAAAAAACTCTTCCAAGGCAAGTGAATAGCTCAAAATAGTGATGGCAAAAACGTGACTTTAGGAAAAATGTGATGGGAAATGTGATGGTTTTCCTCGGAATCAATTCCGGCTAGCTCCGATGTTTTCTGGAATCGATTCCGGTTAGTAGGTCTAGGTTAGTAGGAAATCAGTTTCCGGAATCGATTCCAAATTGGTTTCGGAATCGGGCTCAGAATTGGCTCCGGAATTGGTTCCGGAATCGAAATCAGCTCTGGAACCGGAATTGGCTCCAAAATTAAAATCGGCCTCGAAATCGGAATGGGTTTCGGCATCTCCATAAGAAGAGACGTTTGGATTCAATTATGCTACGTATTAATTGCCACAAAGAATCAAAATCTACTTGTAAACGATCCATTTTCATGGAGATTCTCGGTCTGATTTCGCTACTGAAAGTTCTTATTTAAATTCAAGGTCTGAATTTCATTCCGGAGCTAATTCCAATTTTGGAGTCAATTCTGATTTCGTTACCGGAGCAAATTGCAATTCCCAGGTCGATTCCGATTCTGAAGCCGATTCTGATTCCGGAGTCGAATCCGAATCGGCTATGGAGTCAACTTCGAAATGGTATCCGGAATCAACTCCGGAATCGGCTCCGGATTCAACTCTGGAATCGGCTCCGGAGTCAACTCCGAAATCGGCTCCGGATTTTCAACTCTGTAATCGGCTCCAGAGTCAACTCCGGAATCGACTACGGAATCGGAATCGATTCCAGCATCGGAATCGGCTCCGGAATTGATTCCGAACAAGGAATCAGAATCGGGTAGGTCCGATTCTGAGCTCCCACCACTAGTTCAAAGCTCTTGCTAAAAAAACCTAAAAAAGTCCAATTTTTACTAATTTGCTATTGAATGTATCATCACTTTGTGTCACGAAACGATATTTAGTAAATTTAGCAGCGTTTAATGCTGGAGAAGTTACATAATTTTTGCTTCACGACTGATTCATTGCCTCCCACTGCCCTAGGACGCAAGAAGAAACCTGCTATATGCAGTAACATTATGGTGCAGTACCGACACACACACACACACAAAGAACGTTTCTTATATTCGACATAAAACACGATCAATGAAAGTCTGCGGTCAATAAAAATAGTTCACACCGGATGACAACATAATGGAACTGTATTATGATACACTTTTTTGTTGAAAAAGCCAACATATCTCAAGTTTATCCTTTCCCGGGAGGGATTTAAAGTACTTACTGGTAATTCGAATCTTTTGCGTGCCATTGCGCCGCGAGTACTCCAGCTTGTTCATCGTAACGCAGCTCTCCTCCTTGCCGGGCAGTAGTACGCGGCGACGCTGTTTGGCCACGAGTGCTCCAATCGTGATCGCGCGAAGGATTGCACACCCTGCTGCTGCTCACTTGCAACAACCAAACACGCACACACACACGCGCGCGCGTACACTTAAAGGAAGGATATTATATTACCGCGTGGTTTTCCGCGATCCTACGACACGATCTCGCCCCAACGACGTCGTCGGCGGCGAAACATTAGTGTGACCGCCGCCGCCGGGTGTCGCCCCCCGCCCGCGGACCGTGTTTTTTTTCTTTCTTTCTTCTGTTAAACGATCAACACCACCCGTTTGCTTATCAAACAATACACTGGCACTGGCTGCGGCTTTTCACACACTACTCACGCACGCACACAACACACGACTTTTTTGTTGTTTTCTTTTGCGCAAAAACACGCACACCGCCAACAACAACAACAAAGGAAGCGATCGTTAACACTGTTTTTCGCTGCAAAAAACAAACCGGACCGGCGATCGCGGCCGTCCACCGCGGCGGGTGGGGAAGGTGTGATAGGATCGCTTCCCTTCCCTTCGTTAATTCGCCCACCACAATGCCCTAGCAGGAGCAGCGGCTGTACACAATCATCTATTATTACTATTTTGCTTCTTCCTGCTCGTTTTTTCTCTCGTTTTTCTTTACTTCTTCCTCTGCTTTTCGTTGCTTCAATACGTCGCACTCACACAAACACACACTACATTGCACTCACTCGCTCTCTCACTCTTTCTCACAGCGTGCTAGTGATCGCACGGTCGATCATTTCCCGGTCGGTGTTGTGTGTTTCGCATGTGTGTGTATCTATTATCTTCCGACGCACGCCGATGCACTGCCCCAGCGTAATATGCTGAAAGAAAATACATAATCATTACACACTGGAGGGCAGGATGAAGATGAAGAGGATGAGGATGCTTCGATCGACCGGTCGTCATCGATCGCGAAATCGTGAAAAAAACACTCCCAGCGCTCTCTTGTACCAACACACGGAAGAGTTATGCTGCCACCCTCCTTCTCCGTCTACCCCCGACAACAGCAGAACCTGTGGCCAACTGCTTAACAAGCTGCCTCTCTCTTCACTACACCACACACACACTACCTACCACCACCAAGCAATTGTGGGGGGGGGGGGCGCTATGCTAGACACATTCTTCTCTGCCGCTGTTTGCCGAACCAATCATGAAGAGGATGCGACGATTCATTGCTGCCTGCTGATGATCATCAATGGATGAACGAAATGGCGACGACTTTGTCGCCTCCCGCCCGCCCCTCCCCTGGGCAGTCATTTATTCTTCGCGCTGCTCCTGCCCTGCGCCTGGATTTCAATTAGCAAACTTTCGGGCTGGACCGAATTGTTGCTTTCGGGGCTTGCAGCACGGCAGAGAGTAGGCCACAACACCACGCAGCATTCAATACGGTTCACACCTTTTTAATTGGTTTTTGGGTGCTACAGTTCTCTTCGCTTTCGCTTGTTTCGCTTGATCATGTTTGAGATAAAAAAGGAATAGAAATTATCAAACAACTATCGATTGAAGAGCCGGTCTCGTATTACAGTCGTCAACTCGTACGACTTAACAACATGCCCGTCATGGGTTCAATCCCCAAATAGACCGCACCGCCATACGTAGGACTGACTATCCTGCTATGGGGAGGAATCAATTAGTCACACTGAAAGCCAAAGCCCACAAGTGGGTACAGGCAGGCCTTGACCGACATCGGTTGTTGAGCCAAAGAAAAAAAAATCGATTGAAGAAGTTTTTCCTAATTAAAAATACTTTTTGATCCGTCCACTTGTATTTGTGACCAAATTTTGTTTAAAAGATATTTGCAATAAGGGCATATTTTCAAGCTTTGTTTTAAATCTTTACAGGGTTTTTATAGGTTTTGTTCTGAGAACAAGCCACAAACGTGAAGTTTAATTGCGAAACGTGCTCTTGAAACTTCAACGACTGGAAACGATGCTTGAACGACAGAGCAAGCATCATCCCAATATCCATCGGGAGCGGGGATGCAAAGGGATAAGCTTCGCATACTCCACACTTAGTGATGTATAGAGTTGGCAAAAATCCCAAGTCGACTACGATCCAACTCCGATGATTTCGGAATCGACCCCGGAAGGTAGGTCCTTCCAGCATTATCGGGAGTCGTTCGGAATCGTCCGCAATCCCCCGGAGTCGTCCGGAGTCCTCATTAGTCGGAGTCGGCATTAGTCGGAGTCGTCCGGAGTCGTCCGGAGTCGTCCGGAGTTGTCCGGAGTTGTCCGGAGTTGTCCGGAGTCGTCCGGAGTTGTCTGCAGTCGTCCGGAGTCATGAGAGTCGTCCGGAGTTGGCCGAAGTTGTTGTGAGTCGGTATCATCCGGAGTCGTCTGGAGTCGTCCGGAGTCGTTCAGAGTTGTTTGGAGTTATCGGAGTCGCTCGGTATCGTTCGGAGTCGTGAGAGTCGTCCGGAGTTGGCAGGTTGTCGTTGTGAGTCGATGTCATTCGGAGTCGTCTGGTGTCATCCGGAGTCGTTTGGAGCTTTCGGAGTCGTCCGGGATCGTCCGAAATCGGTTCGAATCGAAACAAAGGTATGTATACGAGTTGCACGCACAAAACGAAAGACACAAATAACACAACGAAATGAAATGCCTCATTACAAGAGCACACTGCACCGGAAGCCTCCTGTTGACTCCAACCGACTCCAGTCCCGATCGAGTTCGATCGACTCTGGACGACTCCGGGCAAGTCCGGACAACTCCGGACTACTCCAGACGTCTCAGGACTACTCCGGGCGACTCCGACTCCGAACAACTCCGGGCGACTTCAGGCGACTCTGAACGACTTCGGACGTCTCAGGACTACTCCAGATGACTCCGACTCCGAGAGGAGCTATAAGTTTGGATTTTGCCGCAGTCGAAATCGGTCTAACAATAGCTGTCACTGAACAATAACACCCACTGATCGAAATTTAAGAGAGTCGCAAATGTTCGGCATACAATTGTCATTGCATTTGCTCATCTTGCAGGTTTGCATAGTAAAACTGCACCCAATTCCACACACTTTTGCACTCTCGGCAAACAGGTAAACAAAGCGCGAGCTGTCAAAATGACATTAGAAGAGGGGGGCCACAAATTAAACCCCCTCCCCTCCCGCCGCCACTCAAACGATCCATTTGGCAAATGGCTTTCGGTCGCTAGAGAGAAGAACGGACAGGAAGGAAAACCGGGCCACAAAATATTCCCTACGATCACACACCAACAGAGGCGAATGAGAGAGAGCGCGCGCGCGCACAGGCCCCCTTCTTCGCTAATTTGCCTTGATCATTTGTGCGCGGCCCGCTTTGTGTGTGTGTTGTAGCCCCCCCCCCCCCCCCCCCGTTTTTGCGCTACGCATTCTTCTCTAGACCCGCGCACGCGAGCCGTCGCCGTCGTTGTCGTCGTGGTGCGGTCGCCTGTCGACGTCTTCATGCTGTTTACGTGTAGGCGTGACGGCCGCAGCCATACCAGCATCAGCATCTCTTTCACACGCCAGCTAGAATGAGTGCGAGCGAGAGAGGAAGTACACTTCTACCTTTGTCCACCGTCCAGCGGCACAGCACCCCTACTCTCCTTTTCCCCTGGTCCACTCCAACGGTCAGAAAAGTTCAATGTGGATGAGGATCGCATTGCTGGAATGGGGGAGGGGGAGAGGGCGGAGGTGCCGTAAGGTGGTATCGGTAATCGAGCGTGTGTGTGTGTGTGAATGTGTGTATGGAAAGAACCAAAAGCGACTCCGCCGGACACACCGCGCCGCACCGGGACCACTCCTCCCCACACACACACACACACACACACACAGGAGGCGCACCGTCGCCGTGTGTAAGCGCGCACGCACACTCTGCCGATGCGTCGTTGGCTGTGTGTTGCTATTGCTCTTGTTGTTCTGCTGCTGGTTAGCTCTGTTGCTTCATCAGCGCGCTGCTACTTGAGCGCCCATGTCCGGTGGCAGTGTGTGTATGTGTGGTGGTGTGTTTGTGTGGCCCGTATTCTTCTGCAAGCAGGTCTCATTAAAAGCAGACGGAGAAGCACAACGACGACGGCGACGGACATGAGAACGGAGAGGGAAAAGCACATTGGACCGTGAGGGGAAGGGGCAAGGGAAAACTGCTGGGCCACTCTGGAATGCAACTCCAGAAAAGCACACGCACACTGTACACACACACCACGTAGACGATTTTGTGTATCCAAAACACACACACATATACACGTTTTAACACGGATAAGAGCACACACAGAAACACATACACACGCGCACGCACTCGTCGACGGTGACCACGTTACAATGCAGGACGGGTGCAGGCAGAGCGGGCTGCGCGTGTATTGCACTAGCCAAATACACACACAGCAGCAACAACCGACAAAAAAAAACAACGAAAGGTACACACTTTGGCAGAATACGCACACACGCATACACACGCGGAACGCAACCCAACCCTTTGACGGCCCCGCAGGGCAAGACGAAAACTCGGGCAAGAATGAAAAGGAGTGGTATTTTTGCCTTTCACCGACCGAGCGGGGGAAGGGGGGGATGAAACGGCCTCACTGTGTATGTGGTTTGTTCGCGAACACAAAAAAAACGCTCACTCACGAAGAAGCAGCAGCACCCGCACACACAGACACACTCACACCCGCGAACACAACTAATAATTTTCTCGTGCGTGTGACGACGGGCAAAACGGCGAACAGCGGACGGCAAACACCAACCTACTCTACGCACTCCTAACGATGGTATAAACACACACAGAACAAGTGCAGTTCGTCGAGTCGACGGTCGCTCGATCGCTCGCTCGCTGCTGCTGCTGGTCCTTCTGCTGCGATAAACCTTCGCAGAATGGGCCGTCCCGCTCTCGCACGCACGGCGCTGCTACGGTTGATTCGGTGTTTACCATCGTCCGTCAAACTGGGCCTGCTGTTTGTTCCTCTTCCTTCTGTCAAACCGGTGCGTTTAGACTGCCGGGTTGACTACCTTAAAGGAGAAGCGCTGAATGGAGCAACGGCGTGAATCGAGTCGCATTCATTCATAACCAAATTGTACCTTTAATTCAATTATTTGAGCTTCCTAAAATCGTTATTTTTTACACATTTTTTATACGTATCTAATTTTCTATTTTTAGTTTAAAAATAAAATTCAAACCGCTGAAGCCCCGCTGACAGCAAGGCAGATAGCAGATGGAGGCGCGAAAAGGGCTGTCTCGTTGCATCAAACAGCCAAAACAGCAAACAATCAAACCTTCGTCCCTTTGGGCTGCACTTTTTGCTTGTTCCAATTTCCAATTTAAAACAAAAATGGCCAAAATAAATTTGAAGCTAAGCTCGAAGGACGTGGAAACCAGCCTCCAGGACGGCTCCATCAAGCTGCAGTACATTCCCGCCACGATCAAGGGCGACGGGCCGGCGAATCTGGAGCAGTTTTTCACCCCGTACACGGAAACGCAACGGGACGGAAGTGAGTGGTGTTCTGGTGATTGGCAAAGTGTTAAAAAACAATTTCTAACAATTCTTTTTTTCCTTTTAGCTCTGTGCAATGCGCTTCGGGGATATCCGCTGCGCGGCAAAGCAACGTCCCTGCCGGCCGGCTACACGGGCGTGATGCTGCAGGAAACGAAAAAGCCACTCTCGGACGAGGACGATCGAACGCTAACGTTTGCCGGTGCTTTCCGCGACTTCACCTACTGGAACTACGATCGCCAGCCGTCCCGGAACGATCCGATGGCGAAGGCACTGGGCTGGCTGCAGCTGGCGGAGGTGCTGCATGGCGATGAGCCGGATGATGGCACCGAACAGGACGTGAAGCAGGAACAGAGCAAATGAAAGCCATCACGAGGATGGGAGAGATTGGTTTTGTAAAATATGTAGTTCTATTTATTTTCAATTTGCCGTAGTGGGTCGTTATATCCCACAGAGAAAAAAAAAAAAAACAAATGCTAAAATTAAACCACTCGCACTCGTTTGCATCTCGACCTGCGTGTCTCTTCTTTTATGTACTGTGTATACATAGACATAGATTTGTTTTGTGTTCCTTAGTTTGAAGTTTGATCCACCGTACACAGCCCTCTGCCGCTGCTGTTAGGTGGTTGGGTGAAATATAGAAGCAAATTTTGGTTCTTATACACTAACAAGACCCCTTAATAACCTAACGGACCTCTCCACCGACCTGTCCCGCCCACCCGCCCGCTCTTATGCCGCAGCCTTCGGCGGTGGTCGGTACACGCCCACCACTACCGCGTGGTCACGCTCGTACGGCTCGAGCGTGATCTGTTCCTGCGGTTTTAGCTTCTCCGACTGCAGCTTCTTCACCTCCGCCGCGAACACCGCCTCGGGGACGGCGGTGGAATCGATGCAGGACGCCTTGATGGAGATGACAAAGTGGCCACCGTTCTTGAGGAAGTTGTGCGCATTGAGCGCCACGATACGGGCCTGATCCGGCTGGGCCACATCGGCAAACACGGTATCGACCATGCCGACCAGCATGCGGTACTTGTGCGGATGGCGCGCGTCCTCGATGATGGGGATGATGTTGGTGCGCTTCTTCGCCACATTGAGCAGATCGCGCCCGGACCGGTGCGAGAACTCGACCGCGTACACCAGCCCCTCCGGGCCGACGATGTCCGACACGTGCGAGACGGTCGTGCCGGAGGCGGCACCCAGGTACAGCACCTTCGAGCCGGGCGGCATGTGAATCTTGTCAACGCCGCCGAGCACGGCCGCCGCCAGCTTCGATCGGAACGGGTTCCACACGCGGTACTCCTTCTTGTCCCCTTCGTTCTGTGTGGGCGATGGGGCAATGGAATGAAAAGGAATAGAAAATGTTAGAAACAAGCATTTAAAATAAAAAAAATTTTTTTTTGATAAAAGAGCGTCAGTAAGCAGGTTCTACAGGGAGCGCACCAGCGGGAAGGTATGCCTCGGGCTCCACTTCCCACCAGCGGTGCGCCCCCCGTTGGCTACATGCTGCCAATTCAATACCCCTGTGCGCGTCATCACGTATGCCCAAAGCCAACAAACAAACAAAATATAAACAATGGCCTTGCACCCACGCACACACACTTACCTCAACCGAAATGCGCTTCTCGCCGTACACCTCCGAGCCGGGCACCAGATTTAGCGTAACCAGCGCATCTTCCTTGCCGCGTGCGATGAAGATGCCCTCGTGACGATGCGGCTCGATGACGACGGATTTGCCCCCCTTGAAGCCACCCATCTTGCCGCCCCCGCGGCCACCCGGTCCGCCACGGCCGCCACCGCGGCCCCGTCCTCCCGGTCCACCACGACCACCGCCGCCTCGGCCTCGACCACCACCGAAACCTCCACGACCACCGCGATCACCGCCACCGCGTCCACGGCCACCGAAGCCGCCGCGTCCGCCCCGGTCACCGCCTCCTCCACGACCACCGCCACCTCTGGGAGAGAATCCTTGAAAAGAAAAAAAGGTTCGCAAGAAGAGAGGTTAGGATTAGAGCGCGTGTCTGCATGGGTGTGAGTGTGTGTTTGTGGAATATGGTTATCAAAACGCACATGATGCTCAATGCGGAAGGAAAATATCAATTTACAGGACAAACTCCCATCCCACGCTTGGTGGCGCGGTTGAAGTTGTAAGCCGAAATAATTAAAAAAAAATAATCACATGCTTTGCCTAAACACGGCATCGCCATGCCATGCCAGACGCCGGCCGAGCAAGCCGCCTGTCTCCATTTTTCGTACCTGGTCTGCCCATTATGAGATGAAAATTTCACTGAACTAGCACGTTTTTGCAGCTACTTTGCCACTTTAGGCTTTTGCTGCCAATTAAGCGCACTTGCACGGGTTCCGGGAACGGAAAATTTCTAGCTCGTTGCCGAATTGGTACAGCTCTGCACGCTGTACCGCAGCCCAAAAACACGTGCGTTTACTTTTGGGATGCCAATGCTGTGCCGAAGACGTCAATTGAGGCACAGTGGAAACGCAGCATGGTCATGCGGGTTGACGATTTTTTCGAAATTATCTTTTCGATTGGCCTTTTTCTTGTTTTAAAATGCAAACAAAATGGAGATTGAAGTATGGAAAACATTAAAATAAATTTATTTTTATTGTTCAGCTCGAAATAGCGAATAAGGGCTTGAATTTTCGGTGGTTTGTTGCTGTGCTGCGCTATCCTGCGACTGTGGACATTAAAACGATAAGAAAATACTAGTTGATCGCCTGGATGACATTCGGTACCGAGTTGAAATACGAGATGATTTTCTCCCAAAAAAAACAGAAAAAGTTAAACAAGGACTTAATTTTAATGTTATTTCAAAAATCTAGTCAATCAAAAACGTATGAAAATCGAAAATATCAACCCTCTGCTTGTGAACGTTGATTTTCAAAGACTGAATTTCTCAATTTTGACACTTTGTCACAAAATTGTAGCGAAACACCCTGTACGTAGGCAACGCTGGTTTGGCGTGTTGATAGTGTTTTGAAAAAAAGAAGCGAGCAAGCAATTTGCCCTTCTCTTTGCACCGTCTTTACAGTACAAAATCAGGACGATAGAGCCACCGACTACCGACCGAGAAAACCTTGGCCACCCTTTTGGTTCGCCCGCCATACGAGCGCCAGTATTACCGGAAATAGCGAAGCTATCAACTTTGCGTTTACGAATCGTCTCTAAACAATGGTTACCATAGGGGAAGCATTTACGCCGACCGATGGGATCATTTTCTCCGCCACGGACGTGAAGCTGAAGATTGGCGACAGTTTGATACCGTCCCCGGGCTCGCTGCACCTGACCGTAGGGTCCGTATTCGGGACAGGTTCTAGTCCATCCCTCTTGCCTTCTTAGAACCATCAGTAACGATTCCCGATACCTCGTTTTCCGCCCTACAGTTCCTGCATATGGAGCTGCGAGGAAAGGAACGCCAGCATCAGCATCCCGTGGCCCCGGGTGGGCGTGCACGCCATCTCGTCCGTACCGGGGGAGGGTCTGTTCATGATGCTGGACGTCAACATCGTGTGGCCCGGGTTTTACAGCGGCCCGCCGGCCGAGAACAACGGCGACGCGCATCCGGACGAGCAGGGGGAGGACGACGAGGGCCACGATTCGGAGATATCCGAGTCGGCGATGACGGAGATGTGGCTGCAGCCGGCCAGCCGCGAGATACTCGACCAGATGTTCAGTGCCATGCGGGAGTGCCAGAGCCTGAACCCAGGCTCGGACGTCAGCGAGGACGAGGACTACATGGAGGCGGAGGAGGACGAGCTGGAGGAGGTGGGCGATATGCGGAATCTACAGCTCGATGGTGAGTGAGTCCTTGGTGGGTGGACCGGCATGGAAGTGTTTTGACGCTGATTCCTTTTTTTGGAAACTCTTGCAGATGAGGAGAAATTTGCTGATGCTGAGGAATAACCGCCGGGACTGGGGGGGAAGTGATACATCTAAAATGAATCTTTTTTTTTTCTACTCGTGCTTGGTGTGGCAAAGGGAGGAGTTTTGAATGCAACCGACGGGTGGGTTGCAGTTGAAAGGCCACGCCGGGCGTAGTCGTCGAGTTGCCATTTTGGATCATCGCAGCCGTCGTCATCGTCGTCGTCGTCGTGTCGTACAGTAAATATATACATTCGAAGGCATTTTCAAGCGAAGCTCCGAGAGCACATTAGGGGGATGCAGAAATCATGTTGCGTGATACGTTGAATTAAAAGTAAAAAAACAAAACAAAACAAAAAACAAGAATTGTAATAAAGTCATAGTCCTTATTGGGTGGATAATTTGCAACACTTTTTGGTGTGGGGAGCGTTGTGTTTCACTGCAAAGCCAAAGGTAAACGCACGAGATGAAGCATTTCCAAGGAAAAACAAGTGTGCAAATGCGCAGAAATGGCCTCCTTTGTTTTGATTCTTGCTTCGATCTGTCATCGTGCGGGTTCGGCAGCAGCAGGCAACAGTTTGACGTTCAAATTCGCGCCAAACTGGTGCGTGGTGCAACAGCGACACAACACACGCACGCACACGATCATCAGCTTCGCCGGAACGGACGGGAGCGTGTTGCGTGTGTGTAAACAAGGGTTGCGATCGTAAAAAAGGAAAAAGAGCGAAACCGATGGCCACCGGCGATAATAAACTGTTGCTTCAGCTTGTTCAAAAGCTAGGCCTCGCCAACTATGAGTCCCTTGCGCCGTAAGTTATTTCACAATGTTACTGCATAAACAAGAGCAAAAAAAGGTGTGTATTAACGTCCGTCCTGTCTCCGTTTCTCAGTAAAGCGACGGAACTGCAGCGCCTGCTGGAGATACGCTCGTCCAGCGGCATGATGAGCAGTCTGGGCGACTACGCCAAGGCAACGATCTGTATCGACCTTGCCTCCAGCCTGCTCGGACTGCCGTTCGACACCGACACGGCGATGAAGCTGTCCGGCCTGAGGAAAACGGCGTACGCGAACGGGCGCCGCACGCTGGAAAAGGTGCTGGACATTAACAAAACGCTCGGCATCGGGGAGATTTGTGTGCAGGTGGGCGTTACCCAGGTGCAGCAGGAAGCGGCCACACTGCTCGAAGCGTACAAGCAGTACGCCGGACAGGGCGGCGGCGGCGGCGGGATCGATTTTAGCCACCCGCAGTACGCGACGATGGCCGTGTTTCAGGCGTGCAAGCGGCAGAAGGTGAAACCGCCCAAAACGAAGCTGCTACCGTTCAGCCATCTCAAGCCGGCCCAGTGGAGCATGCTGGAGAAGAACTGGGAGAAGTTTCTCGCCACCGGTGCGGCCGATATGGGACCGAAGGGTGCGAATACCAGGGGCGTTGTGGTGAAGGAGCTGGCAGCAAGGGGCGAAGAGGAGCAGGCCAATGGTGGTGGGAGCAGTGCGGCACGGAAGCACGCGAGTCCGGAAAAGATCGAACCGTACCAGAGCTGGAAGAAACGGATGCTCGAGAAGGCGTACCGGGAGCTGGAGCTGCAACGGGGCAGTGGGTAAATGTCCCTCTTCTCAACCCCCTGGGAACCATCATTTCACGATGGGAGATGTTTTTTTTTACGCTTAGAGGTGTGTTGTTTCGAGGACGCAATGTTAGTGTTTGCACTGTGCCAATACATATCCAGATATTATTTACCGTGAATTGTTAAGACCCTAGCTTTACGTAAGGTGCACATTTGTATACATAATTAGGTAATAAAAAAATCGAATGCTCAAACAGGAAACATTTATATACATACAATAACGGACTAAAGTCGTCGGCCGACTCGTGCCGTGAACAGAATGTTGCGCCATAACGCCCGGTCCTGTGCTGCAGATCTCCAACTCGAGATCTTCCGATCCTCCGCAAGTCTGCCTCGACCTGGTCAAGCCACCGTACTCGCTGTGCCTCTCTCCTCCGCGTGCCCGTTGGGTCCCTTTTGATGACCTCCCTGGCTGGGGGAGCTAACAGGCCTCCTCGCTATATATCCCAGCCATCTAAGTGGCTCGATTTTCACCAGGATTCCAATCGGGGGATCACCTAGCAGCTCGTACAGCTCATCGTGGTCATTTTGTACCTTACCTTCAAAAACACCAAGTGCACGTAGATCGCCTTGCCTTCCAGTAAGGTCCATGTCTCATGTCCGTAGTGCACAACGGGCCTTATTAGGGTCCGGTAGAGCGTCAGTTTTGATCGCCTGGAGAACCGACCAGATCGCAGCCACTTACGTAGACTGCAGAAGGTGCGATTTTCCAGCAAGGATGCGCTTCCGAATTTCCAAGGATGTGTCAGAGTCACATGTGACTTAGGATCCTAGGTATACAAAGGAACCCACCTCTTCCAGTGTGGCATCATCATCCATGGTGATACAGGGAAAGGTATCTGGAGTGATATCCCTAGACCCTATTACATGCATGTACTTCTTCTTAGACGTGTTGATCTGGAGTCCAACCCGCTTAGCTTCTGACTTAAGCCCAGCATGCGTTTCCGCAGCCGTCTTCTCTTGTTGATCGCAACGTAATGTCAATGTCGTTCGCTTAGCCCAGGAGTTGGATGGAGTGCCAGAAGATGGTATACCTCGAGTGTCAATGCCTGCTCGTCTTATCGCACCTTCTAAGGCCACGTTGAACAGGATACATGAAAGGCTATCCCCATTGCCTCAGTCCTCTGTGGGAAGCAAACTGGGCAGTCGCGACACCACCGAACTTTGAGGAATACGGAAACGTTTCTAATCCCCACTTCATTGTGTAATTGGCAGCACCACCGCTTACTCAGCAGGAGATGTTCGGATTGTGGGAATGAGACATCGACAACGGCATCACGTCGGGCGTGTGTGTGTAATTATTTACTTCCTACAAAATGTATTTCGCGCGCGCGCCTCCAGAATTAGTAATAATAGTGCTAACAAAGAAACGTAATAGGAGTAAGGGTGCTGTGTGTGTGTTGCTTCTGGTGTTACGATACTGCAACGGAAAGTGGTATATCAGTTAAAGGTCAGCCTAACATGTTCACAGATCAGATCGAACTCAGTTGATACGGAATAATTCAATTAACAGAGGACTAACGCCACAGCACCATAGAATGCTAGCAATTGGGATGGTTATGTAGCGTCTCTACAGGGTCATATCATTTGCAGTTGAAAATAACACCTTTCTCTAATCAAATCTCTTCCTTGCGGGCATCCTTCTTTTGCTTTTTAGTGTGTGTTGAAAATTGGGGCCTGGTGCCATCTGCACAGTTTTACTTCGGCTTTCCGCAACAAGATCGTGCTATAATATTTATATGTACATTTCATCTCGCAAACAAAGAGAAAGCCCCGAATGTAAATAGCATCCTTGCGTACTGGTTTTCCCAATTTTTAATGCACGCGCCATGTGCCTCCTTGTGGCCAAGAGAAGTTTGAATTGAATGGATTGGTTAAATCTAATAAGAAAGAAGGCATTATCCGTGTGGCGTTGGTAGGTAGCACCAGTAGTTCTACCGTCCCATGTGAAAAGGGTAACATAAATTAAGCAAAAGTGTTGAAATACCAACAAACAAAAAAACCTCTAACGCGTGTATGCGACAAATAGTGGAAAATAGGTAACCAAAACTATTACCCTTGGTTCACAAAACACACACACACGGAAAAGACTACGAAGTGAAAAAAAGAAAGAAAAAAAACAAAAACAAACAAGAATTCTACATTCGGAAGTTATTGTACAGCTTTTCATTTGGAATAAATGGTAATTATGCGGTGCTTATTTGTCTTATCATATAAACACACACACACACGCTCACACGCACCTCTCTTTCTCGCTGTCCACTATCGCATACACACATTCTTTCACTGTCTCTCTCGCTCTCTATGATGCGTTCTAAGGCCTTTTTGCCCGGCATATCAAGCAAGATGGGCATTTATATGAACTGCGCTACAGGGGGGAGGAAAGAAGGGAGGCTGGCTGTTGCGGGAGAAAGAAACTAATAAACGGGCCAACGCTTTTGATAGCAATTGATAGATAACTAACTGATCAACGGATGGTTTGGGAGGGGTGAATGGTGAAGTGTCTGTGTTTTGCCCTATTGTGTGTGTGCAATTAACTCATCACCAATTGTAGCATAAATTCTGCTTTAGTGTACGTACGCAGTATGTATGCAGCAAACGATTGTAAAATTAAAAGTTACTGTGTCTTGAAGATGGTAAAATCAAAATTTAAAAAAAAAAAAACAAAGAAATCAATTGCAAACTTACATTTTGCTTTCCTTTTCTTTTCTCCCCGTACTACTGGCGGAACTATACATTCCTGGTGTCGTCTTGCTCGTTTCGCTTTCCGTTTTCTTCGCAACGCTTTCTTCATATGTGTGTCCAGTAGGCGGCTGTGCGAGTTAATCACTATAGTAATATGCGGCTCTTGTTTCCCTCTCTCTGTCTCTCTCTTTCTGATCGTCCGCATTTGCTGCTGCGTTTCCCCTTAATTGTAGAGCTCTAAACGGTACATACTAACTTTCTTTCGGTCCCTTACACTTTCCTGTACTGTTTGCTGCATATCCTTCAACTTCTCTAGTCCTTGTCATTAAACCTCAACACACATTCCGGAAGCTTCTTGCTCTATCTCTCGCAGGCGCGGTATTGGAGTGGCTACACTAAATTAGTTTTATTTGCCTATCGTTCTAATAATTGCTCTCTCCTATCAATCTGACCATCACACCCCATACACACACCATCGGACGACGGTCGGTCGGTCGGTCAACAGCTCCTTTTCTCCTACAAATTTAATATGCTTCTAGCAGGGGGAGGGGGAGGGGGGTAGGGGGAAAACGGACGCTGCAGCAACATATCCACGCGCGCGCGTTTTAGTAACATCACTCCTGCGCACATCCCGTTTAAACAAATCACCGCCGCCATAAACATCACAACACGTTCGTCTGGCAGGCGCACGTGATGGTTTAGGCTAAGGTGCAATTAAACAGGGAAGGGAACAGGAGGGGGAAAAACGAAAAGAAAAGAAAAAAACGATATTGCAATCTTTTGCAAACGCCGTTTCCTTGCACCGACGGGGAATTTTCACGATTCTAAACAATCATCATCAGCATCATCTTTGCTTCCACCGCTTGCTTTCGTTTCTTCACTATTTATAGCTAATTATGTCTTGTGGTTTCCGTGTTGGTGTGATTTGTATATATATATAATATGTGTGTGTGTGTGTATTTGTGTATATATATAAAAGAGTTCTTTTTGATAATAAAAAGGAAGAGAAAAAAAACAGCACACGGAGCATGAGATGGAGGTGGTGGCTTGTTGTCCCCCATCCCCCTAGCCAACACAGCAACACAGCATATGCCGCCGCCGCCGCCGCCGCCCATCCGTGTGAAGGTGTGGAAAATCAACCTTCCCGCTTGATATTTGTCGGCGTTTCCGCCAGCCCCTTCACTTTCAGTCGGTCGGCGGTCTTGAGGAACGTTGGGAGCTGCTCCTGCGACACGTTCACCTCGCCCGCGTACATAAACTCGAGGATCGCCTGCAGATGGTTGTAGGACACGTCTTTCAGGATGATGATCGGGTGTTTGGAGGGATTTTCCTGCAACAAAAGAGAGAGAGAGAGGGAATGCGAATTGATTGGGACTGCGCTGTGCGATTGTAAGTCGAGAACGTACCTCCAGCAGTGATTTGAAATATGGACTACAGGCCGACAGGACCATCTTGTGAGCTTTGCACGTCTGTCCCTCACACGCTAGTGTCACCTAAAATGGAAACAAAAAGAATTATAATATAATACGGAGAGAACACAGCCGCGGGCAAAGCGCAAAACGCCACTTACATCTGTAAAGCTTTTCTCGTTCCGTAGATGACGGAATGATGTCACCATGTTCGTCTGGAAGTCATTCCACTTGAGGAAGTACTGCTGTTGATCGGCCATGTTTTTCCTTTTTTCTGCGGCGCTTTAACTGTCGTGCTTCGGGGAGGGAAACAAAACTAAACCACTAAAACGGATGGAAACCAAAAACCAGCGAACGAAAAGCGGGATTCAATCTAAAAAGACACATAAAAAGCATCAAAGAAAAACTATTAAAGAAATACGTACGATATAAAATGAAAAAAAAATGCAGAATGCACCTTCTCATCCCCCCCCTACCCTCCACGAAACGACATGCAAGTTCGCTACACACAAATAAAAAAGAGATATGTTTGCCCTTTTGGATTTGTCGGTTTTGCACACACACACACACACAGCTGCTCTATGATATAAAAAAACGATTCCGCGCAGTCAAACAACAACCACAACAAGCAGCCGCTTGCGCCGGGAGGCTCCACTCTACCGCCAATCACTCGCGCAACGTGGTTTGACCTCGTTTTTCACCATTTCGGGTGGAGGGGGAGAGGACCACATTAATGGAAGGGGGGTGGAGAAGAGCCTTACCCACTAAAGCGAGTGTGGGGCTGTTTTATTTTGCCATTTCTTGCACAGCTCATCTAAGAGCACACACACACGTGCGTGTCTGTGTTGGTGGGTGTTTATAAAAGCTTTGTGTGGCGGGCGCGTTTGTTTTTAATCGGACCTTCTCATTCAATTCCCATATATCGCCTTAAACGAAGCAAGAGAGAGAGGGAAGCAGAGAAAAGGCCAGTCGAGCCCAAAATTGAACAATTTTGCACAAACACACGACACCCCCGGGCTGCTGGTACTGTAAGAGGCATCTGGTTCTGTACTGGGGGTTGTCTCAGGCAATGCTAACCAGCTAATAAAATCCCCCACCTCTCCCTCTCAATTCGTAGGTTGGCAATTGCGACCCAAACGCGGTGTTGTGCCTTCCGCTTAAGAACCAGCCGTCGTCGCCGTGATCAAACGTTGCATTTCATTCCAAGAAGGTTTGGCCCCAATTGGAGAGAAGAATTAGAAAGGCTAGCGCGAACGGTCGGCCACTTCTCCCCTCGGCCTGCTATGAGTTTCTGGGACAGCTTCTTGAGTTTTCTAAAAAAAAAAAGAAGAAAGAAACAAAAAGTTGGGCCCAATCCCCGCTTACTCGCTGAGGGCCTTCTCTCCACAGCATATTCGCGCATTCATATTGCTGCCGCCGCCGATGCCGGTTTCACAACCTCTTCCGCTTTGATCGGACCATTTATCCGTTTTTGTTTTGCTTCGTTCTCTGCCGGCACACGAAGAACGTTGGGGTGGATATTAGACCATTATTGTTATTATTTTTTTATTCGGCTCCTCTCACACAACAGCAGAGAATCAGCAGAGAAATCTGTACAGCACATGGATACCGTTCTTCCTTGCTGTGTGGGGTTCTATATTCGCGGTTCAATCTGATCTTATTTTTCCCCCTCTCTAGCTTTCTCTCTTTCGTTTCATCTTCTATGTTGCAACACAGTCACCTTTGAAGTGGCTAGTTCCTTCCAGTTTCGAAATAGTTTCATCCGTCTGGAGTGGGGGCTGAAATAACAATTCAGCGGAAATGGATAAAACTATTCTTTTTGATGGACAAGCAAATGCGTCGCTTTGCTTTTGCATTTAGAACATTAAGTCAATACATTTTTACACAAATGTTTAACATCCATTTAACCAATTTCTTCACTATTTTAGGTCCTCAAGAAAATCGATAAATCACTAAAGTTTCTATGCGAAAAATCTTTCTTTTGTCACTCACACACACTAAAACCATTGATCTTATTTTAGATGTTCTTTCCAAAACAAGGAAGAAAAGACAGTTGTTAAATCCCTCAGCCAACTTCGACCCGCCGATCGATTGTCCGCGAAGTACACACTACCGAGACACAACTGCTGCTGCACCACAACAACAGCAAAAAGTGTCTTCCCGTGCACCCACCCCGCAGCATGCCACAACCATCCATTGCATTTTCGATCGAAACTAATAAACCACACAAAAACAACAGCCACCACAAAAAGCAAACCTGACTTCGCTGGCTACGGACTAGTGGTGGGAGCTCGGAATCGGACCTACCCAATTCCGATTTCGTGTTCGGAATCAATTCCGGAGCCGATTCCGATGTAGGGATCGATTCCGAATCCGATTGACTCCCGAGCTGATTCTGGAGTTGACTCCGGAGTCGATTCTGGAGTTGACTAAGAAGCCGATTCCGGAGCTGATTCTGATGTAGGGATCGATTCCGATTCCGATTGACTTCGGAGCCGATTCTGGAGTTGACTCCGGAGCCGATTCTGGAGTTGACTCCGGAGTCGATTCTGGAGTTGACTCCGGAGTCGATTCTGGAGTTGATTCTGATGTAGGGATCGATTCCGATTCCAGAGATGACTCCGGAGCCGATTGCAAAGTTCACTCCGGAGCCGATTCCGGAGTTGACTCCGGATACGACTCCGGAGTTGACTCTGGATACGATTCCGGAGTTGACTCTGGATCCGATTACGAAGCCGATTCCGTAGTTGACTCCGGAGCCGATTCCGGAGTCGATTCCGAAAACGATTCCGGGGTAAATTCTGGAGCCGATTCTGAAGCCGACTCCGGATACGACTCCGGAGTTGACTCCGGATACGATTCCGGAGTTGACTCCGGATACGATTTCGGATTCGGCTCCGGAATCTATTCAGGAATCGGAATCAACTCCGGAATCAGATTTGACCCCGGAATTGGAATCGACCTGGGAATCGCCCGGTAACGGAATTCAGGATTGACTCCAGAAATGTAATTAGCTCCAGAATAAGAATCAGTTCTTTAACTGAAATAAAAAGTTTTAGAATCGAAATCAGCCCATCACTACTACACGGACAACATGTGTCTGTGTGTTGGGTTGAAGAAGATGCCACCGGACCACCGCAAGACTGCACCCAACAGCAGCAGGCATTACCGCTAGTCCGAACTAGAAAAGATTTTTTTATTTTTGTTTTGTGTGTCTATGTGTGCGCGCTGCAGTGCAAAATACATTTGGCCCTTCCATCCCCACTCTCCTCGTATGAGTGCGTTTTTTTGTTGTTTGTACCAACGCCAACTATGCTCTAACCGTCTTCGCCACCGCCACCGTCGCGCAATGTTGTATGCCGAAGAAACTGGCAAGAAAAAGTACACCGAGAGAGTGAGGGAGACACAAACATTGGGAGACGATATACATCTTGCTGTGTGTGATGCACCATCATGACGATGACGGCTTTGGTTCCCACTGTTTCTGCCTAAGTGTGTGCCTGTGTGCGTGTGTGTGTGCATATCTGTTGTTACATGCGTCGCCGTTTGTCTCTCTTCGCATCGAATGACATTGCGCCCGAACACGACGTGCATCCATCGCGTTACGATTTTTGTCCGTTTACGTCTGTGTCTGTGTGTGTGTGTACCGTCCGTCTGTGGGTGCACCTACGCTTTTGTTGCGACGGATGGACGCATTGTGTAATGTGTCTCTCTACTCTTTGCATTTGTTTCAAGACCGCTGTGACTTAAGCTTTAAAACCCTCCGTAACCCCTCCGCGGGGGCTTGGTGGAAACGCAGCGCAGAAGAGAAAGGAAGTGCTGCACAGACCGACTCCGACTAGTACGTATGGTGTGTGTGTGTGTGTGTGTGTGTGTGTGTGTGTGTGTGTGTATGTGTGGTGAATTGAAATCACCACCGTCCAAGGTCCTTTGGGTTGCGTTTATTTTACTGTTTTTTTTGTGTTGTTGTCTTGTTGTTTGTTCGACTTTCTTGGGCCCATGTTTCGACATCCTTCCACCATGTTTTTGCGCGCACCATCACCAACATTTGTGGCCGAACGTGCAATAATGGGGAGAGGAAAGAGAGAGAGACCCTTTTGCTTAGGTTAGGTTATGAATTCGGAGTGCTGAATTCGTGCTAAAAAGGTCAAAACACATTGATAGCAAAATCATCGTTTGCTCGCGTACTGTCCCCGGCCTGAATTTAGCGCTCCGTTGGCCGGTATGTTTGCGCAAATAATATATGCTTCCTCTGTATGCTGCGTGCATCAACGGCGTTAGTTTCATTATTTCGGGGTAGATAGTTATAAACCTCTCTCTCTTTTTCTCTCTCACACACGCGGCATTGAGTTGGTGTGTCAAGTGAATGATGATGATAGTGATGGCTGCCGTTGCACAAAAACCATAAAAAGTAAACAGCCTGCTTTGCTCTCTTTCGCCCATTTTTTTCATTTGTTTGGTTGGAGAGCAATTGGACAGATGTGTGGCTGGGTGGTTGGAGCAGCCGTTGCACGCAATCACGGATGAAAATTAATACACACAGAAGCAAAGGCAGGGGAAGCAATACCGGAAAGAAACCGTTCCGTTTGATTCCCGAGCAACGAATGAGGATGACGCGCTGTCGTTTCTTGGGAAGTGTGAATTTCTAAACCTCACAACACAATGCCGCCGGCGCATCATCGATTCCTTTTGCTCTGTGTGTAATATGACCTCCAAAAAGCAGTGTTTTCTCCATGCAAAATGTTGCCCCTTTTTTACTACACAACACACCAACACACACACATACAGCCTAGACGAGTTCGCGAGCAGTGTGATTTAGCTTACTTTCACGCGCTTTGCAACCTTCGCGGATGCGTATTTGTGGGGCGGGGGTTGTGTGTCGTATTTGCACTGCACTTTTTGTTGTTGTTAACACACAGAAGCGAAATAGAAAACTAACGCACCCGCCGATAGCACATTCCACAATTTTTGCGGCACGTTTTGGCACGTTTTCGGGGGGCCTTTCCACACCACCTCGAATTGCACTAGAATCCGCTTATCGTTAGAAATTATACAACTAGACACAACACACACACACACCAACACACGGGGACTAATGAAAACTGATGGCTGCTGGCTACACGCGCTCTCCTTTTCTCACTCTCTCTCTCTCTCTCGTGCCGAAATACCTTCGAAGACGCTGCAGCAGCCACACACAACCGACGGCGACGGAAGCACAACTCTTTCCTACCGCTTTTCTTCCCGTTTCAAACGACGAAATAGACTCCGAAATTAACGAAATTAGCCCACCACACACACACACACACACACGCGCACTCACGGTCGTTTCACAAATTCGTTGCGTCTTTACCACACACTGGAGTGGCTGGGACGGGCTTTTACCTTTCTTTTCTTCAGGTTTTCTTTGCTTTTCTAATCCTTTTCGCTCGTGTCACCGGGACGGACGGCAAATAATTAATGCCGCCACTACCACCACCACAGCCACCAGCGTCGGAAAGGTGATTTGGCTGCACACACTGCTGCGATTTCTTCTAACAACCCTTTCTCGTACAGCAACAACAAAAACAGCAACCCTTTCTAATAGGAAAAGGGGAAAAACTAACCTTTTTGGGAAGAATGTGGCACCGATGCGTGCGATGTGCGTGTGGTTGCGTTGCGCGAAACTGCTGCTTTTCTTTTCAGCGCGAGACTTTGTTTTGGCACACCGCTCTGGGTCCCAGCCGAACGGAGCAGGAGAAGCGTATTGAAAACACGGCGACGCGTTTCGACGAAAGAGACGTGCAAAATGGAGTCATTCGATGGCTCGGAGCGCACAGTGGTACGCCTCGAGCGGTCATCCCGGGCGGCGACCGTTGTGACAAAAATTTGTACGCATAAACTTTAAATAATTATTTCATACTGTTAAGAGATAAATAAAAATATTGTAAATTAATTTAGAAATGTACCAGCTCCAACAACATTTGCAAGAAATGGAACAATTTGGAATATTGTTTTAATTTTGTCATTTCCAATTGACATGCAGAAATGTCACACGTGTCTATGCCACTTCATCGTCCAGCATTGTCAGTAGCAATTGTCAAAGTCTTCAAAAGCCGCCCATTTCGTAGAAACTGGACGTTACGAGCGGTGCGTGTGCGATTACTCCGTGTGATATCTTTGCGAAGAATTGTGTGTTCTTGCCCTAAAAAGACCGGAATTTGGTTTTTCCATGTATCTCTTGTCTGGTTTTTGAATTGGATCTGGATTGTTTGAAGGTGGAGTTCTAGGCAAAAGGAATCAATTGTCACTTCAAGTGGTCGATGTGTTGGCCTGCTGCTGGTGTGTGCGCGTTTTTCATTTCGGAGAATTCTGGTGGCATCCAACGCAGATCGCAGTACCCTGCGGTGAAAAGCTCAAAAACCACTCTTTTTGCAGTCCGATCAAAAGAAGCTGTCTGTTGCATAATCCGACCTCTTGCATTACGGTCCAGCTCAGGTAAGGATTGTAGGCTTTTCCCCGGAATTCAAAGTGATTCTTGTATATTTTTGCTTTCGCCTAATCTGTAGCCTGAAAACTCCAACCTCAAAAGCAGCATCATGTATATCTTGACGGCAGCTCGCGTGAGTCCGATTGCACGGAAGTTGGTAAGTAACAAGAATACATCGATGAGTTTCAATCATACGCTCTTTTCGCTATATTGTGCTTCTCTCTTTCCTTACAAACCTTACAGGCCATTAGTGGAGCCAATGTGCACATCCGGCCGATCTGTAGCTTCATGACAACAGAGAGACAGTCTCCAGCTGGCCGCAACACCACAACTTCCGTGGGTTTGTTGCCATCAATCCGTTCGTTCCAAACTGGCACAGCATCCCGGGACATTGATTCTGCGGCCAAGTTCATCGGGGCCGGCGCTGCCACGGTTGGAGTCGCCGGATCGGGTAGGTTTTGTAACCTTTCTGTTACAGTAGTTCTTCATCATCTTATAGCTGATTTGTTGTTTTGCGTGTGTAATCCTTTAGGTGCCGGGATTGGAACCGTGTTTGGATCGCTGATTGTCGGTTATGCGCGCAATCCATCCCTGAAGCAGCAGCTCTTCTCGTACGCCATTCTGGGATTTGCCCTGTCCGAAGCGATGGGGCTGTTCTGTCTTATGATGGCGTTTCTGTTACTGTTTGCATTTTGATTGGTTTACCGGTTTTATAACCCGCCCGTACATTAGATTGGTCTTGTGCTGCTTTATTCACAGTTAAAGCCTACCACAAGGCACTGGGGAAGCGCATATCTGGATATGGAAATAAAATGTGAATGGTACGGAAATAAAAATCAAAATTCGATTCAAAAGAGAGGAAAATGATGTAATTACACTACAGGCGGAAAATTAAGGTATTTCAGCTCTTTCGTTAGTTTTAATGGGGAGAGATAGTTCATGGAGATATGATCCGATTCGATTCCGGAGGCTGTTCATCGTCATGGCTACTGCAAACGTTGGCCAAGCATTTTGCTCTGATTTTAAAGAATCTGGATGTATGGATTTCGCCTGCAGAGATATCTCTCATGACGCGCTATGCCTTTAAATGCATTAAAAATCATTTGAAACAAACCAATTATCCAATTTTTTACGATTACTGCAAATTTTCCAAGTCAAGTGCAATCCGACATCCATTTCAAGTTTGCTTGAAAATAATATCCCCTAAAACGATTTTCTTGCAATGGAAACAGAAACAACAACAACTTTGACAAGCAACATTTTCAGCTCCTTGCGGCAGCCGAAGGCAAAGTGAAGGCTAGAAAGAGTTTTTTCCCCGAAGAAAACGCAAGCAAAGCGATTGTTTATCCTCAGCCTGCGGCACCAGTTTCGCTTTAACAGGTTTGTGGATGTTGTTTTAACAATTCCTCACTTTACGTCGAAATTTGTACGCGTAAAAGTGTGCGGTGCAGACACATTTCCTACGTACGGTCACAAAAGCCGGCTTTTCGTTGCTGCTCTCCCTCTCGCTGAGGTCTGATACTGGTGGCCATGGCTGCGGATGAGGCACAACTCATCTACGAGCTGCGAAATGTGGGGTGAGTCATATGAGTCTGTGTACAACCGCTAAAACTGCGACTAACAGTGAGGCCCTTCCTGAAAACCCTTCTTCCTCCTCCCAAAGGTATGAAGGACCGTTTCTCGATCAGAACTATGCGTCGACGGCAATCTTTGCGGGGCCGCAGAGCGGCGAGTTTCAGGACATCGTCCTGTGGCTGACGGAGGAGATCCGCATCCTCGGCAAGCTGGACGAGCGCGTTGGGAAGAGTGAAGATGCCAGCTCGTTCATACTGGAGCTGTCCGCTTTTCTCAAGGAGCTCACCTGCCCGTACGCGAGCCTCACGTCCGGCCATGTGTCGGACCGGTTGCAAACGCTCGAATCGAAGCTGCTCTTGCTAGACTACCTGATCAACGAGCTGATGGCGTTCAAAATGCTCGAATCGCTCAAGCCGAAGGAAAAGTCGACCGTCATCACGCTGCACGAATCGCCGACCGCGGCCGCGCTGAAGGACATCTGCATCACGCTCGGCATGGGCAAGCCGCCGAACAACGTGCCCCCGAAGGCACTGTTCGAGCGCATTAACGCGAGCCTTGACGAGACGATCCGGAAGGCGGGCGAAAACCGGCTCAGCAAACCGCTGTTCAGCCCGAAGGAGCGCCTGACGGCCGAACAGTGGGCTAAGCTGGAGAAGCTGCAGAAGGATCTGGACAGCGAGTACGATCTGCGGCGCAAGATGCTGCTCACCCGGCTGGACGTGACGATCCAGAGCTTCCGGTGGTCGAGCCGCGTCAAGGACAAGGAGGGCGTGATTGCGGACCGGTACGCGGAAAAGCGCAAACTGCTCGATACGATGGAGGTCGGTGGGCGCGACACGGACATTGCGGCGCTGCTGGCGGCCCGCGAAACGCTCGCCATCATCGAGAAGACGAGCAGCGCGTCGGTGCGCAAGAACACCAAGAGCAAGATCCAGCGGCACATAATTGGGCGCGTGCCGGACAGGGGCGGACGAGCGTACGAGCACAATCCGCCGCCGCTGGAAATGCCGTCCTGGCAAACGCAGCGCAACACTGGCGGCGGTGGTGGTGGTGGTCGTGGTGGGTTTGGCGGTGGCAGGGTATGTACTAGACATTTTATTGGCTTATTTTTAGGTTAAAATTAGACAAAAAGAATTATTTTCTCAAAGAGTCCCCTTTTTATGTCCTTGCTATGCTACTCTCACATAGGATATGGCTGTGAGTGACGAAATTGATTTTTGCTATTTTACAACAAATAATTACTTCATTTTTCTAAAATTTCTACTTTTTAGGGAGGCGGACGAGGCGGCGGTAATAATGCCGGTGGTGGAGGATTTCAGCAACAGCAGCAGCAGGGAAATTACTCCAACAAGGGCTATAACCAGGGAGGAGGTCAAAACTACCATCAGGGAGGCAGAGGAGGATACAACCATGGTGCCGGAAACGGTACGGGTGGTGGCGGTGGCGGTGGTGGCTTCCATCAAGGTGGAGGAGGTGGTGGAGGTCACAATCAGAACCGGGGCAGTCGTGTACAAGGCGGCTGGTCGCAACCTCAACAGGGTAGGTTAAAATGGCCATCAAATCTTGTTACATTTGGGTTCAATTACATTCGCTCCATTGCAGATTACAACCACAGCGGGTACGGATCGGGATCGGGACGCAGCAGCTACAGCAGTGGCAGCGATCAGTACAGCAACAATTCCGGCAGCAGCAGTCGGGCCGGCTACAGTGACCATCGCGGCGGAGGCAACTACAGCGACCGTGGCTACGGAGGATCGGACCGTGGGTATGGGGGCGATCGGGGCGGTGGTTACGGTGGTGACCGAGGTGGTAACGCCGGCTATGGAGACAACCGCAACAACTACGACAACGAGTACAGCAGCCGGGGTGGCGGTCGTGGAGGCGGCGGACGTTCCAACTACAATCGAGGGGGTGGACGGCGCTGAAATCCATCCCCGTGGTCACGTTTCAGTGTGCATTTTCTACTCGTTTCCTGCCATACAAAGAAAATTGGCATAAGATACATGTTCGGATCATACCATCAATAAACAAGCGGCAGCAGTCTTTCGTTGTCATACTGTACTTGTTGTGAGACACTAAATTTATGTATTATAGCACAGGTGGTTAATAGTTTTCACTTGGAATTTTTAGAAGATTTTAACAGTTTAAAGATCTTTCAGAACGAAATAGTCGTTATATTCATAACAGATAACATTAATACTTTGCAAATGCATTAATTATAACAGATTAACATTTTGCAAATGCTGCATAAACATATTCATTTACTTTTCTAATATAAAGTGAAACGACCATTAGAACAAGCTCATTTGAAATAAATAAAAAATGAGCAACAAACAATTCAACCAAATGTGTCATTTCTGCAGGGCGGCCGCAATGTGTCGTTTCTGAAGGGATGCAATCTGACAGCAATCACGCAGCTTGCGAGCTGTCACTGCTGAATGTAAACAAGTAACGCGCGTTTTTACCTTTTTATTCGTGTCCCGTAGAAATTGATGAGCCGCATCCCGCATCATGGCAGCAAAAATCGACCAGAAAGAGTATCTCAAACGCTATCTTTCCAACGATAAGGACGCGAAAAAGAAAAAGAAAAAGAAAGACAAGTTAAAAGCGGCCAAAAAGGCCAAGTAAGTATGAGTTGCCTGCTTGCCAAGATTGTCAATGTTGTGTGTGTGCAGGTCGAGTAAAACATTCTTTCCGTTTTCCATAGTGTAGTGATCGTCGATGATGATCTCGACCTATCGGCACTGCAGAGCCGGATCGATGACAATGAAACGGACCTGTTCGGGCTCGACGAAGAGGCACCGCAGGTGGTGGGAATTATCGACGAACGGCCGCCGGAGCTGCGCGCCAAGGAGGACTTTAGTAGCGCCAAGTGGAAAGCATTGAACGCTAACGATGGTGGTTTCGATGCGATGCTACGGGCAAACGAAAGCAAACGGCCGGATGGTAATGCTGAAGCTCGGGTGAGTTTTAAAGCGCAAGGAGCGAAGACCGAACGCAGGAGAAAGTATGACTCGGACGAAAGCCCGCCCCGTCAACAGAAGGGTAGTAGAAGCGATAGGAGAGGGAAGGATTCGAATGAAAGTCTTCCTCGAAGAAGGGCGTCGGAAGAGAAGGACGTGGCTAGAGGGAGAAACAAGCGGGACGGCTCGGATGAGAGTTCACCAAGGAAATCCGCAATGGGGAAAAGCAGGAAAAGACATGATTCGGATGAAAGTCCACCACGAAGGGGGAGATCCAAAGAGAAGGAGGACAAAAGACGAAATCATAGAGATGACGATTCCGATGAGAGTCCTCCACGAAAAACGGGTACAAGGAATCATCAGGACTCGGACGAAAGTCCACCTCGAAGGGGAAAATCGAAAGAGAAGGAAGTGTCGAGAAAGAAGGGAAAACAAGATGATACACGGGAAAGTACGAGAAAAAATTACGACTCGGATGTAAGTCCACCACGAAGAAGGAGATCCAAAGAGAAGGATGACGTAAGAAGAAAACGAAGTGGTGACGATTCCGATGAGAGTCCTCCCCGTAAAACTGGAACGAGTAAAAATACGAGAAAACATCCGGATTCAGACGAAAGTCCACCACGAAGAAGGAGATCCAAAGAGAAGGACATTTCTAGAGGAAAAGGACGAAAAGATGATTCTGATGAGAGCCCTCCCAGGAGAAAAGCGGGCACAGAGAAACGGAACGATACTAGCCCACCACGGAAACGCCGACAGCATGATTCAGATGAAAGTCCTCCCCGGCGAAGGGAAGAAAAGGCACCGGAGCGACGCAAACAACGACACGATTGGAACGAAAGTCCGCCCAGACGCCACCGGGATAAGGAATACCGCGAAAGGGACAACAGAGAGGTACGGCATCGTTCGAGCGATTCGGACGAGAGCCCTCCCCGGAGAAAGGAATACGATCGCAAAAAGTCCTCCAATCGGCGGCATGATTCCGACGAAAGTCCACCACGCCACAGCCGAGCAAAGGAAGCGGTAGGCCGATCGCAAACCGTAACAGTGAAGAGAGAACGTCACCACAACGATTCAGACGAAAGTCCCCCAAGACGCTCATCGCGTCGAAGCCCCGAAAGGGGACAGCAGCAACCTTCCCACGGTAGAACGATGTCACCGCCGGTGCGTATCAAGCAGGAAAGAAAAAGTTCCGACTCCGACCTTTCGCCGCCGAGGAAATCGACCCGACCACAGGATCGGGAAAGTCCACCGCGAAGGAACCAGGTGGTGGAGCAGCGCCGCATCAAGCAGGAACCACGCTCACCGTCCACATCCGCCAGCAGGCACGCGCCGGCGGAAAAGATGTCAAAAACGCTCGACGGCAAACGGGCCGGTCTGCAGGACGCAAAGTCCTTGCGGGAGGAAAACGAGCAGCATCGGGCCCGGGAAAGGGAAGCGCTGATGAAGCTGTCGGACGAAATGTCCGGCCGGTATGCGGAAACGGTGGTGCGCGAGAAGGGCGGCCGACGCCGCGACGTGGAGAAGGAGCTGCGCGAGGAGCTGGCGAAGCGAAAACACGATGAGAAGAAGAAGGAAATTTACACGCGCTGGGGCAAGGGGTAAGCAGTCGGGATGCCCGCAAGGGATAGCATTTCCTTTGCTTTAATTGAATTCTGTTTCCCATTGAACAGCGTTAAACAGGTGGAAGATTATAGGGCGCAGCTGGAGGAGGCGGCTCGCGAGATGGAGAAACCGTTGGCACGGTACGCCAACGACAAGGACCTGGACGAGCATCTGAAGCAGCAGGAGCGGGAAGGTGACCCAATGCTGGAGTACCTGCGCAGCAAACGGAGGGAGGAGAACAAGCGGGCCGGCATCCCGGAAAAGCCCGTCTATCAGGGTGCGTTCCCGGACAATCGGTACGGCATACGGCCCGGCTATCGATGGGACGGTGTGGACCGATCGAACGGCTTCGAAAAGCGCTGGTTCGAAACGATGAGCAAGAAGAAGGCGGTAGAGGAGGAGGCGTACAAGTACAGCGTGGAGGACATGTAAGCATGTGGAGCCAGGTAGTAATTAATAGTTTTTCAACAACATCTTCATGTATGAGACCCGAAAGTACATGTTACAGAGAAGACCACCTTTTACCATCGTTTCTCAATGATTTTTTCCTATGTTTTTCAAATGCAGAGAACTAAACAAACCGAAATTCCCCCCTGCTCCTCGAAAACACCTCGTTGTGGGATTTTAAAGCTCAATGTAGTTATGCATTTATTTTGCCTATTGACGACAGTATTACATTCATGGCGGTGACAAGTGTAACTCCGTTCGCGTTCGTCTCTCCAACTTCCGGGGTGCGTCTCGCGTACGCCGCAAGTCCTCGAAGCTAATGCGCGCGTATCATCGGAGGAGGGACATTTCAAGGGTGGTGTTTACATGTTTGCGTGTGTGTGTAACGTGTTATGTCCCTGTTTTCTAGGGCTTCACCGATACTGATGACTAAATGCAGTCCCCCCTGTGCGCCCCGTGTCTGTATTTTATGTCCGCAAATGCTCTACTTCGGTTTCGATTGCCGATACAACTATCAAACGCCGAATGGGAAAAAAGGTCTATAGAGTCGCCTAGGAAGGAACCTCCCCACTGCCCTCGCGCCCTCATTATCTCTCTCTTAAAACGGCCCTGATCTGACTAAAAGTACAATCCTCCTGTCCTTCAAACGGGTTCACACAGGTTCCGTGGGGCTCGCTCGCTCATTCCGAAGCGTTTTAGGCAATGTAACCGAAAACCGGAAAACACAAACCCCCTGAGGGGCGGGAAAGAGTGATCGAGAAATTTACGAACCATTTTCGAGCGCTAAACTATTAATTTAGTTGCTTATGCTGGCCTTTGCCATTTGGGAGCTTTGTTGCCTTTGCCTTGGGTTTTGTTTAGATGTTTTATTATTGAATAGAAATGGCTTACCGCTGTGAAATTTGGGTATCTTAGTATTTATATCATCTTTCTAATGTGTTTGTGTTTGTTTTTGTTTTGCATTAGTACGCTTAAAGAGTAAGAGTTGCTGTGTTTTGTGATGCTAATTGTTTCATTTCATTATCTTCTCTCTCTCTCTGTGTTGCTGTATTTGAAGTTTTTTTGTGACTTATTTTATTTTTGCTTTTCCATTTCCATTCCGTTTTCTGTTCTGTGTGTTTTTTTTAAATGTGTTCGTTTCCTTTTGCCACAATTTTTCAATTGATGGCTACCTCCTTTCTGGCCCTGTGTCGCGTGATATAATTACTAGAAATTCACACATTACGTTCATTTAGAGGAGCCACTCTAGTTGTGTGGTTTTGTTTTTGTAACTGTTTTTTTTGTATTCTGCATCTGTGTATGTTCTTCAGTAGGATTGATTTCTAAGTTACTGTTTTTTTCTTTTCTTTTGTGTTTAATATATTCGATTCGATCGAAATCGATAAAATTTATAAAATCATAACAAGTGCAACTTCCGTCCGTCCGTAAAATGGTATTGGGCGCGCGCCTTTTGCTTTATTCAGTATTACTGTTTATCATTAAATTTCCACAAATTTGCGATATTTACTCGTTTACCAAAACACATGGGGATAAATGGGAGGATATCGTCGTCGTCGTCGCCACCGCCGCCGGAGTACGACCACCACCACCACCACCAATGCCACTCGCTGCGCGCTGCTACGGTTACGCACCAAGCACACAACAACGCACCCACCAACAGAGCGGCTTAGTTTTCGCCCTCCTTCGGTACATCCTTGCGCACCTTGTGCCCGCGGAAGGAGGCCTGAATTTTGCTGGCCGCTTTGTGCAGCTCCGGATCGTCCATGTCGATGTCCAGCTCTTCGGCCACCTGGGTGACGTTGGGTTGGGAAGACGAGCAAAAAAAAAAAAATGGTGGAAATGAATTAGAGCAAAATTTCGGCAAATACTTTCGAGCGAGGCCTTCCTTCGGTTTTACCTTTTTGGTAATTTCATCAATGTCCACCTCCTTCTTCTCGTCCTCGCCCTTCGTGGCCGTCTTTCTGGCCATGTGACCACGGAAGCTGGCCTGTATACGGGTCGCGGCGTGAGTCAGCTCTACAAAAGGAAGAAGAGAGAGAAGGAAAAAACACCAAAATCAATACACAATAAAGGATAGAACAAACAGAAAAGCGCGAAAAATGCCACCAGGAAGTTTCCGCACACACACACACACACACGGACGGACAACAATTTGATTTTCGGTTGCAAATGGGTGCCAGATTGATTGGATCGCAGACGAAATGCAAACCACCAACACCGAAGCAGGCGGTGCTCTCTGTTCGCAAACCGTTCGCGTAGCTAGGGGAGTTTTATTGAGCCCTCCCTGGGTGCAACAACCAACACCCCGCGTGCAGTGAAAAAATCGTTAAATCAATTTCAATTCCGGTTTGATGGATCTTTTCGAAATGAAATTTCATTACACGTGAGCCATCATCGACGTGGCTGGTAAGGGCTATTTTAAAATGCTCTGGTGGTTGTGGATTTTTGCTTTGTTTTTTTTTATATGTAGGTTTATGACTGTGATGGCCAATGTGAAAAGCCAGTGTGGGAGTTTTATATATTTTTTAAATTAAATTAAACAGGATATTGAATTTTGAACAAACTTCCTTTTTTTTTGCCGAACAGTTGTGTAAAATTCTTTTCTGCCTTTATTTATAATATTTTTATACCGTCTCTTACAGGCAGCCATTTTTCCTCCAAGCCGAACTGAGTTTACTTCATCCCAAAACACTAGCTTGTAAAGGAAATGTACAGTTTGTTATTTTCCATCGCTTTGCTGCGAGTAATGATGGCTCGTTAAGCTGTGGAATGCTGTGGAATCGTTTCTCCGATTTCCACTTATCGATCACACACAAACAACTTCTTCTCTCCCGGCCACAACGACGGTGAAAAACAACATTCAAGTGTTTGGTGTGGTGCATTCGAGCGCGGATTCTTAAGAGCAGCTCACTAATGCTCCCTCCCAATGGTTGGTGTCGATGTATCCCTGAATCGATTGTGTCTTCTTTTTGTTGAAAGAAGACTCAACATTTGTCACGATACTTTGCGCCTGTTTTTTTATAGTTTAGTCTCACAAAACAATATCTGGCGGTATTGATTGTACGCAAAAGTGAATAAAGCACACACGCTCACATCATTCCGAGCACAATAAAAGGGATTATTGACGGGGACCGTCATTTCAAAATAAACGGTCGTTAAAGGTTTATACAGGGTTTTCAATGATATTATTGACATGTTCAGCGAGTTGTTAATTCGTTCGGGCATATAATTGACACTTTCAGCGAGATATTGAATTGTTCGTAAGCAGGCGTTGACAAGTTCAGCAATTCTGTAGTGTTGTCATTTGTTTTGTTTACACACTGTGCCGCAGGGTTCAATTTTTCATTCTGAAAAGTCCTAAAAGTAGCTAATAATCATTCCCCAAGCTGTTTAATTCATGAATTAGTTAAAACAAACATATTTTTACGAAAACCGTTTGTTTACCTTCTGATGAGAATGATCCAAGCTGCAGTCCAAGGGGTACGAAAGTGACAGCTCTATAATATCGCCGAACTTGTCAACGCCTGCTTCCGAACAATTCAATATCTCGCTGAAAGTGTCAATTATATGCCCGAACGAATCAACAACTCGCTGAACACGACAATAATATCATTGAAAACCCTGTAATACTTGCGTGATTTGGTGGAATGTGTTTGATAGTGGAATTATCGGTGCATTAAATGGAGCTTCTAACGATCGACACAGATGGCGGTGATGTGGTGCAGTGGGTAAGTGATTGACTCTGCGCACCGTTGGGCGTGCGATCGAATCCTAGTGTGCTGTGCGCCTGGGGGGGGCTTTTCTTTGTGGCAGAAGATAGACGGACTTTATTCCAAAGAGGCATTTTCAAATGTATTGAAGCTTTTCTATTGAGAAATAGAAGGAATAATTCAACAGAACAAATAGGTTTTTAAACAATAGACAAACTTCAAATCGCGCTTTTATTCACAAAAGCTTAAAAGATGTGTTTAAAACCACCGTCGTCATCATCTCATGTCAATACGCGCCAGAATCTTTTGAAGAAAAGGTTTCGATTTATTCTCTCTCCCTCTCCCCACCGCTCCCGGACATCACAAAACCCCTGGCCCTTCAAACTACGCCAACAGAAAGGCCTCGTTTTTGTGTGTGCGTGTGTTGTTGCGACGTTTTTCGTTTGCCCATTAACGTGTCTCGGCGGTTGAGCTGAGTTGAAAATGACATGGAAATTAGATTTCCACAAGCGTCTGGAAACCCAACCGAGCCTCCGAGTTTTGTGTGATTCAACGTAATCGGTTTGTTGCGGTTTGGAAGCTTTTCTTCTTCTGTTCCCTTAAAGAAAAACGGCATTACATCTTCATCGACAGTTCATTCGAACCAGAACTGGACCAGACACTCTGGTTGGTATGAGTGTGTGTGTGTGGATGGAATGCTTTATTTGAAGAATATCCAAAAAGAAAGAGAGAGTAAGATGAGTTTTGTTGTTTTATCCTTTTTTATTTAGCTGAATTCCAACGGAATTGTGGTGTAAAGTAAGGGGGAGAAAGAGTAAGACAGTGAATGGCAACATTCTGCAACTGTCCGCAGCTTTTATGGGGTAGCAAATTGTTAATTTAACATAAATTTCACTTCAGTAGGAAGTTTCTACTTCCAATTTAGAACAATACCATCTCTCCCTTACTTCCATGTGCTTCCTTATTCTCCTTGTCTTTCCCAAAAGTGTTGATTAAAACTTTACCCAATTGTTGGTCGTGGTGGTGGTGGTGGTGGTGCACGACTTTAAGGGTGGCGTGTAAATTTGCTTACCAAAACTTTTCCACTCCACGTCTTTACATGCCATTACTTACGAAACCAGTTTTGTTTGCTTCTCTTCTCGTTAACATAGCACAATAATTGTGGTCCTATTGTGAATTTTTTGGACCAAAGTTTGCTGCCATTGAGAGGGAGCGACGGAGAGAGAGAGTGAGTGGAAGTAGAGATTATACAATTTATTATCTCAATTAGAGAGCGCAAGCCTCCTCCACAATCCCACTCACAGGGTGGCCCACAATGTGTGTTAATGATTATTTATTTCGTTGGTTAGGCGTATTTTTAGCTGCCAGGTCAATCGTGCTGGCATTCAAATCTAATCCAAACCATCCGATGTCCTCTTATGTGCAAGCGCACACAGCACAGCAAATTCTCACTAAACTGTATTTATTGTCCAATCGGAATCAATATTAATCGTATGTTGATACCGGGAATTACAGGAATCGTATTGCAGTGCTGTAAGCTGAATTCTAAATAATTAACACGACACAAAGCACGTTCTGATAACGGGTTTCGGCAAACCCATTATTGCTTTCGATTAATCAACGCATCAAGGAATTAATTTCCCACTACATCCCACGCTGACCATTCAGCGCTACATATAGATAGCTTTTCGCATTTCATCTTTCCGGCTTGCTGTGCGTGTGCGATGAGCGAACCGGGGGAAGATGAATGGCTTCCGGTGACATGGAAACGCACCAACAGGGTTGATCGATATGTGTCCGCTCACGCGTGATGCAGGCTTACACCGATTTCCATGCTGAAAATGCTTTTCACTGTGTTGCATCGCACACTCCAAAATGGTGCAAAAACAAAACACGGCAAAAATCAGCGTGATGATATGTAACACGAACTGACGGATGTGGATTGTTGTGTAAAAAGCTTCCGGGGGGAGGGCGCGCACGAACCAAGGGATTCCGGATTCGTCATCCGTCCTCCCGTCAATCCTTTGCTTTTGTGTGTGTGTGCGCTTTATGAGGATTAAATTTCCTTCAGGCCTGTCCGTTTTCAAACCCATGGCTACGCCCCACGTACACCTAGCTCGAGCTTGCGTTTCGAAAAGGGGCGCGAATGAGCTTTCGTTCGTATTCGGTATCGGGACTCTCGGGCAGACAGCAAACGAACGAACGAATCGAAATTAAATATTTACACTGAAGTGTAGCAGTAGCAGTAGCAGTGCCACCAGTCCACAAACAAGTCAGCCTATCGAACGACCCGGGGCCGAATGTTTTATTTACGAGAACCCGAAAAAGAACAGAAGAGCAGGGACAGAGAACCCATGCAGCAAGCAATAGTTTGTCTTTGGTTTTTGGTCGGGAAAAGGCCACCCAGGCTATTTGCCCTCCCGGGGGGAGAGGGGGAATGTTTTAGTAAAATTGCTCACTTCGAGTCGATGACTCGGGGCCCGGTGTCGATTATCGAGCTGATTGTGTTGTGGTGTCTTGGAGAGCTGGCCCAAATTGGGGGGACGCTGTTGATGGAGAGCTTATGTAAAGCGATAAAGCCGCGCGCGTTTTTATGGGTAGGGCACGAGGGAAAAAGTGGGTCAAGCAAAACAAAAACAGAACGGGAGTGGAATTGAGATATTACGTAAACGGTGCGGTATAAATCGTCGCTTGATTTCGATTTTTTGGTGATTTTTTAAAAATAAATAAAAAAATACGTTAAACCCATCTCGCCGCAGCCTACTGCTGCACGAAAGCTTTAATCTACAAAGCTTCCAATTTCCAGTACATTAAGCTCATCGCTGGTGTGAGCATAGAAGAAGAGAGAAAAAACGCGGCTTCAGAGCATGCCATATTGTAGTGTATTTATTAGCTCTAACGCTCTGTGCGTTTTCTTTTGTTTTTACATTTTTCCTATATTTATGCACTCCTTTTTAGCCCACCAATAAATGCCAATACGGCAGAACGGGCGTGAAAGGCAATAGGCCCAGTAGAGGGTATTGAATGCACAAAGTAGCAAGCAAAGCAGGCCGGGACCATTCAACCGGAATACGTTTGATAATGGCCGTACGAGCCACATAATAGAGAAGTGTTCGGAAGAAGGAAAAGTGTGCACACAACAACAAAAAAACCCAGCACAGAAGCATTACCTTTTTTCAAGTGGAAAGATAATGCTGTGCAAAAAGGCAATATTCATTCCGTGCTGCTACGGTGTCCATTTTGTCCAACCACCATCACCATCACCTCCACGAACGCTGCACATAGCTTTTGCAATGGTCATCGGTATCGGCAAGGCAATGATGATGCTCTGAGACAAGTGTAGTTTGTTGCACTTGAACTATGCCAATTAAACAGGGGAATAGGAGGATGGATAGCGAGAGAGAGAGAGAGAAAGAGACAGAGTGGAAAGTCAAGTATAATCGGCAAAACTACTGCACTACTTCCCAACAACTGTGCAGGTTGTGGAAAAGTTTTTTAATCTGCATTACTTTTGATTGCAGCAGCAGCAGCAACTGTGAGGAGATCGATAAGATATCATTGATTGGCTAGGAAAAACGAGTAAAAATGTTTTTCCTTTGTTTGAATTTGTTAAATTGTTGTGCTAATGTTAGTTTATTTAAATAATAAAATAGATACATTGAGTGCTTATTTTCCTTCTCGAAGAGAATTTCTCGGGTTAATGATTGGGTCATAACCAATTCGGCTCTGTGAAACGTAGCAGAAGATAAAAAAAAGCTAAGATCGAAGAAAATTGATTGAAATCTGTAAAAAAATTGTAAAATAAAATAAAATAAAATAAAAAATACAATTGTAAATACGTTTTAAGGCAAATTTAGCTTTGATTTTAATGCATTGAAAATGTGTTTTTAATAAATTTTATAATTTTATAATCACCAGACATTGTACCATGACGTAACATTTATGGTTTTCTGAACATGATTACTTTGGATTATTTCAAGTACATTGTGCCAAATCCAACGTCGAGAGAGAAAGATAAACAGCAATAGTGAAAGAAGGCAAAATTTACGAATAGAAACAGTAACAAATAGAAACAGGGGAGAGAGCAATCTAGAGCGTAAAGGCCGGGGGACATTGTCCGCACTCGCTAGTGTAATTTCGATTTTCACCAGCGCAACTGGCGGTGGTTGACGGAAGCATTTTGTCAAACAATTTCGAGCCGCTTCAGAAATTATGTTCCTTTTCCATGTTTTTTTTCACTTAAAATGGACTAGAAAAGTATTTCAGACATTTTCGCATAAAAAATGGTAAAAAACTACTTCGGTTTGCGGTCCGACACGTCCATTCCCTCGATGACCAATAAAAGCTTCCACCAGCCGCCGCCAGATGCGCTAGTGAAAATTACACTAGCGAGTACGGACAATGTACCCCGGCCTTAAGGTGCATTCGAGAGAGTTAGTAAGAATAATGCTCACAAAACACGACGATGGGTCGAGCATTACATTTTCATAGCTAAAAGTAAGCGAATTCAATACAAAAAAGGTGTAAAAAGATGTAATGCACACTCCCACATGTAAAATCAAATAACCACCTCGTCCATACACATTGGTCGATCAAACAGAACAGATACATAATTGTAAACCAATCTTTGCCTCAACCCTACCCATCTCAACGAGATTATTCGATCCACCAGGCGCCTCCATCTACAAACCACCAGGCGCCTCCATCTACAAACCACCAGGCGCCTCCATCGATCACCGCCATGAAAGCTAGCCCCGTACATTATTCAACGCAATCGGCTGATCAGTCACAAATAACGCGAACGATTGCCCCCAAAAACACGGCGAATTGAATTACCACTCAAGCCGAACCTGCCGGGAAGTTTCGATTTCGATACGGTCCAATATCGAAAAATCGACCAACCAACATCCAAAAACATCCGTTGTAATTGTAAATTGAGTAGAAACCGGGATAAGAATTTGTGGGAATTGTGGGACTGTGTGGGCAAAACATACAGAAGAAACCGGAAATACCAATCCCAAACCGTGTCCAAATCCTTTCCTGTCAAGGCGGCTGCTGGCTTTACGGTACGGTGAGACTGGGAGAGTGACACAAGAGGGGAAAGAAAAGCCACGGGAATACACACCGAAAACACACCACAAGCAAGACAACAAACAAACAGCAAATCCCGGGTGCGTGGCGAGGAAATGGACGTAATTCCGCACTAAGCCCTTTTCGGTAGCAAACGTTCGGCAGTAGCAAATGTGGTGCGTGTAGTAGCGTGGATTTATTTATTTATCGGCCGGTTTTATTCGGTTAGGCAGGCAGGCGGGCAGTGCCAACCACATTTCTTTGTTTTTCTTTCTGTTTTTTTTTTTTGTGATTGGTTTCCGGTGCTGATTCCGGCGGAAAATTGAAAACACAAGCCTGCGATGCTGCGAAGCCTCGGAGCTCATACACACCATGCCCCCTTCTCTCAATCTCTCCGCTGTATAGGGTAAATAAATAATTCCAAAAGTCCAAAATTTAATGATATCGCACAAAGCGCTTCGCAAGAAGCTCGAGATAAAGCCAAATGGAAAGGGAGGGGGGGTGGGGGGGGGGTATTATATTCACCACCCACCACCCACACCAGTTTGTGGAGGATTTTAGAACAAGCGGATTTACTCTGGCTTCTGATCGTAAAGTTTGATTAGATGATTCCGATGTCTTCCCCCCTCTCTCTCACACTGTTTCCCCATCGCATCGAATTAATGATTTTGTGGAGTAGGGAAATTGATTTTACTGGCTTCATCGATGGGGTATGGTTTTCTTTAAATTTTGCATAACATTGCTTATTAATCCGCTCAGCGCGGGAAGAGCGAGGGGGCCGCGAACACATTCGCTCGTGTTAATGAACGCTGCTCGCTAACGCTGACTGTGCTTGGGGCCCTTTTTTCGATGAAGGCTTCGAGGGTTTTGGGGGGGAGAGGGATGGTTTGCGTCAATGAGCCACTGTTGTCGAACGAACAGAGTCACGAAAAGATTATGCTCACGGTGGCGTGACGATGTAAACAGGCGCGAGTGGGTAAATGTTTATGCTGCTGACGAGGGGAAGGGATTATATCTGTGTGGCGGTGGGGGAGAGTAGTCGCGTTGTTAAACAAAAGGGGAGAGAGGGAGAGGGGAGAGAGAAAGGGAGATGGCTCAGCTCATTGTTATTGAGAGGAGGGAAAAACAAGTATGATTCGGAAAGATTTGGCTAAAACTGTCACGCGATTGGTGGATGAAAATTGTCTTTGTTTCCTCGTACGGGGCTTGCGGTTGTACTGGTTTTTCGATGATTGGAATGGTTGTTTAATAAAGCGTTGGCTAGCAATTTTAAAATAAAAAATAATAGTTTTATAGCCTTACTATTGGTCTAATATTAAGGCTTGGTAGTGCAATAAATATGTAGTTTTTTGTTGGTTCTCTTAGTGTTTTTGTGTGTTTCCATGATTTTTTGAGTTCCATGACTTTGTTTCCATGACTCTTTCCCAAAATTAAACATGGAATATTTGTATTCCATAGAATTGATGTTGAATCGGACGATACCAATACAGGGTTTTCCAGATGTTCTCATAGTTGTGAGTCACTTCCTGGACTCTTTCCTATGGGAAATGAACTTCATATGTAGGAAATTGGACTATATGGCACCCTTTTTTACAGGCTCTTTGAAAATTCCTGTTGGATTTGTCCATCAAGGGTGCTATAGAATCCAATTCCTATTACATTAAGTTCATTTAACGTAAGAATGAGTGTCCCACAGCTATTAGAACTCCTGGAAAATCCTGTAAATCGTGAAACGAGCTCAACAATTATGGGAGCCCAACCAATAAATCGTAGAAAACCTTATGAATATACCTTAATTTGGACAACAGGCAGGAAATTCCTCAACACTCTCGCTTGCCCACCAAACCGATTTTTGTGCCCGGAACTCCACTCGAAGAAAATATAAACACCCATACAGCTGCTGGCTTTTTTCAATTTAATATAATTGCTCCCTTTTGCTTACGAATTCTGTTATTATGGGCCATTACGGGTTTGGGGCAGATGGCAACACCTGTCCTGTGTTGTTGGGACAAAGACTTGCTAAACCAAAATGTTTGAAGAATTTATTGGTAATTATCTAAAGCAAAGATAATTCAGTCTCTGGTTTTACTGCGTTAGATACGAACACTGTTTTTAATTTCTTTTAAAGTGTTTTTTGTGTTTTTTCTCCTATTTTCTCAGTTATGTTAGCTTTCCCAAATTAACAAAGTTTAATAATAGGATAAATAGGTCTAACAGGATAATGAATTTAGTAGGAAGTATGATGAAATAAAAAAAAGAAAACATTTATGGAATATCTATTTCAATATACCTAGTTAATATAAAACTAGATCAATTTTTCATCATCTTGGTCTAACACAATTTGAATTCCAATAGAGCTCAATAAGCCCCTCTGCACGTGCCACTTTTTGAGCGCGGGTAATTAATTTAATCTCTTTAAAACACTAATTAAAATAGTTTCATGCACAGTAAAACCAGCTTACCGTTTTTTAAAACAAACAAGAGAAAAAAAAACACTCCAGAACGTCACTTTTTCCCGTCGCCAGAACTTTCCGAACGATAAATTTCCACTACGCCACCGCTTAAAGCCAAACTTTACTGGTGTAGTACACTTAGCTCGCGTCGTTAATTGCGAAACAAGTTGCAAGTGAGCGCGAGCGTTTGTCTCAAGAACCCTCCTCCACTCGAAGCGTACTTACGGCAGCGATACGAACCCGGCCACTGACCCATGCTGATAAATGGACAGCTACCCGGCCAAACCATGGCATACTAAATCACTCGCACAGCGACAGCAACTGTCCGGTTCGTTCCGTTTGACAAACATTATTTGGTCGGTGAAGTAAAGTACGGAAAATAAAATGCAAACGTATCCCCGACGCCCCGTCCCGTGGTTACTACACCGGGCATGGAGAGCAAGAAAAACAGGGAAGAAAATAACGACACGAAGAAAGAAAATCCCAACACGCACCGACGCATTCCAACGGTCTTGTAGCTCCATGATTAAATGATTAAAATTTTAAGAACTCCCTCCGCGGATTGCTCACCGCTGCTCTCGGTTTCGGACTCACTCCATCTAAGAAGGCCGTGGCTATTCTGCCTTGCACGGAGGGGTGTAAGATTTCATTCCACAGTAAGCGCGGAGCGTTGCCATGGATTGCTTTACCGGGGGAGCAGCGCACTGGCTGCTCGGGTGTGTATTACGATTACACATCACATTTAATTAAGCTTCCCTCGCTCGGTGTTTCAGTGGGTGCTCTCGCGAGACAACACACACTGTCCTTTTGCTGGAGGGAGAGTAACCGAGTTCACCAAATGGTCCCATCTCCCCTAAAACGGAGCATTCCGCAACCGGATACGGCCGCTGTATGATGGGCGGCAGTGTAAACATTTACCTGCTGATTTCGACCTCGCCCGTCCCGGACCGCCGCACACAGAGCTGTTGTTGAGCTTTATTTGCGTCTGCTTAACGTTGCCCGAGCCTACTGCAATTTTGGCAGGCAAGGAAGGGAGCTGGGAATTTAATGACATAAGCGTACCGGTGCGCGAGGGAGTTTCCGTGTTTCTTTTCTTTTTTCGAGGTTTTGGGTTTAGTTGTCGTCGTTACGGCGGAGGTTTTTATTTTCAACACCGGAAATGGTCCGGTGCTTGGCGAAGATTGGCGGCACACAAGTTGTGTTCCTTGAGTGGCACAGCACAGAAACACACACACTGGGTGAGGTCCCGTTTTCATCGTAAAATTCAAGTGGCTGTTTCTAGCCGTCGGTTGAAGGGCTTCCGGAAGCGAACAAGAACACCTTATTTAAAACGAATTTATCCAGCAACGCTCAGCGACGGGGCAACTACTACTATCTGTCAGTTGATGCCAGTTGTTTCTCATTTTTCATTCCGGTGTTTTAATCAAAATCGTGATCATCGTTCATTTCCTACCGAAAACAGGGAAATCCACAAAAAAGCAACACACAAAACACGAACAAGCTTTCTTAAGAAGTTCTTCTTCTTGCGCTTTCCTAAGCAACGCACTTGCGCTATTCCCCGGAACACGGTGTGGTGCTTGCGCAAAACTTTGCGCAACACTCGAAACAATCCGCACCCCGGGATAAGTGTCAACTCGACGCAGCAGACAAGTATCATATTTCATTTGCAAAAGTATGAGAGTGTCAAAGAATGAACTTGAACAAAACCAAAAAAAAAAAAAAAATGGTTAAATTTTCTGTGACAGTGAGAAAGGAGAGCTTTGGAATTTGCAGCACTGTTCCGGCAGCAGAAGGTAGAAGGTAGCACAAGCAGCGGCAAAACTTTTTAATTCACTTCACCATTCCAGTTGGGGCCCTCCCGCCAACTGAACCTTCCCAGCCAGACCAGTGGCCTCCCTGCTGGTGATTATCTATTCAAAAGGGTTAGTCTGTTAATTGTTTTTTTTTTTCGGGAGGGTCGCCACATAATTTACTGCTTCCGGCTGGACAGGGCTGGGCTTGTGTGTCCACTGCAGACCGTTGAAAGAGGAAGTCTGCTTATTTTCTTTATCTTTATTGTTAACGCTTTCTCTGTATCTGTCTGTGGCGCTTTTGCTGAGCTTTGTGCCTTGGTGCGTCAAAAGAGCGAAGATATTAATTGCTTTCGAATTGGCAACTCATTTGAAAACAAGTTTCCTAGCCCAAAACCAGCTCCGAGTTGCTCTCATTTGTTGTGAAATAAATTGGTTAATTATTGTCCTCGCGACGAGCGACGGCTTGGCCGACCCTTTGAACAGATGGAACAAGAGGCAGTGGGAACGTTTTCTCCCGCTTCAGCATGGTAATGAAGCGAACGATGCAAACGATAATGAATATTTTACGAGCAAATCTACTGCACCGAAAATGAACGCTTTATGAGCTATTCCCAGCGCTAGATCCATTTCACCAGCTGCTGTCGAATGTTTGATGGATCGGATTTTGCTGATTTTGCCTCCCTTAACAATCCCCTTCCTGTGTGTGAGTGGGTTATGCTCTATATGTTGATTTAAGCTTCGGTCGGAGCAGAGGTGAAAATAAATTTGCTTAAATAAACCATTCCAAATATCCCCACCGTTGAGTACCTCCCATGGTAGCATTAGCATCGATGAACGAACGCTTTCGAAGGTCATAGGTAAGAAGGCTCATACACACACACACATACACAATTTATCAGCAAAAGGGGGAAATGAAGATATGCATTGCATTTGATTTATAGTACAGCACGTCCTCGTGCTTAAATCGCTGCTGGTACGCTGCTGAAAACGCTTGCATTAAATTTAATACTCCACGTTGAGTTTCTGTTTTTTGATTGAGCTTTAAGGCGCACGAAACATGCACCAAACCAGCAATTGAACTGCACGAACCACGAACCATTTGCCACGTGCACGAAAACCAATCACGGATCAATTTCTCGGCCCGAGCAACGCTGTTTAATGCCGCAAAACCGTGAGTAATGGCGATAATGGAGAACGGTCTGGGGAGGGGGAGGAAATTGAATTAAAATTCAATTTCTACCAACAACCACAAACTTTAACAGCAAAAAAAAAACGTTTTTTGAAAAGTACATTATGCAAACATTGGAAAAAAGGAAGGAAAATCATTTCTCTCCCGTCGTTTGACGGCGGTTTATTCGGTCCGGTGCTCGGAATGCTATTACTCATCGTTTCCCGCCGTATTAATCCTCTAATCAAATGGGAATCAAATATTTCTTCCTTTCCTTGTCAAATATATACTTTTTTATACGTACACACCGAGTACGGCAAAGGAAATCTAACGCAACTGCTCGGTGAATGATTTTCGCTCATGCACGTTATTTAGATAGGAAGCAGCTTCGTGCTATTAATATCATTTGCTAAGCTGCTTAGGATTATTTAAGAAGCTCAATCAAAACAATGGCCTGTGCTTTTGCTCTCTCTCTCTCTCTCTATGGGAAAAAGCGCCACACATATGCTTTGTGCAGCCTGCACAGGTTTGAACCGTGCAGCAGCTGCTTCATACGCAAGCAAAAAAGCAGCAAATTTCACTCGCAGCAACCAAACGTGTGTTTGTGTGTGTGTGTGTGTGGTGAGAGAGAGAGAGAGAGGGAGAGCAAAAATAAACAATCTCACATAGCAACGGCAAAGGGGGGGTTCGGGTTGCGTAGCAAAACCCCCGGGAGCATGTGGTCTGTGATACAATTTTCCGGCCAGGACGTGCTGCTGCTGGTGCACAGGAACTGCTCAAATTCGTGGTGAATAATGAAACGAAAACATTGGCACGGGTGGGTCATAGAGAGAGAGAGAGCAAAAAAAAAGGAGGAAAAACAAACTGTCGGCGCGTGAGGTGAGGTATACACTGCCAAGGTGCAGCGCCAAGGAAGTCTGCAGGCGAAACATTCATTCCGTTCATACAATGGCATCGGTTAGGAAGTGAGTGTGTGTGTGTGTTTGGTGTTTTTTCCTCCTTCCTGTAGTGCACACTGGAGAGTGCATTTCTGACTTTTAAGTGGCTATTGTTGCAAAGGAAAACAAAGAGCCCGTAGTAGCAGTGGGGGGGGGGATAAGTTTCCTTTTTAATACGGCAAAGGCGTCGTGTGGCAATGACTGCATTGTTTCTGCTTCCTGCTGCTTGGTGTTAGGCATTCGTTTGGTAGTGTTTTTGTTCCGTTTTGCTGCACTTGCTTTTCGGCAAAATTTGTCCGAAATGTTGTGTGCGTTTCAAATGTGGGAAAGATAAATAAGCTGAAAAGTTAGTTGACGGTTGGTACAAGAAAAGGTACAAAACTGTGTTAAATGTGGTATTTTTCATATAAAAATTCACAAATCTGTTGTTTATAGGTAAATGAACAACGCTGTTCTGTCCATTGCTTTTGAGCGTTCAGTCTGTTCCCAAGATACGCGATTTATGTGATCCCGAGGGATCCGCGTAGTTCGAATATCCGCCAATGTCAAATATCACGCTTGTTCCCCAAAAAAATACAATTTATGAATGGCTATTTTTGATTAAATGTGTCTATATTATACACTTCATCATCTTTTGCAGAAACATTAGGTACAATAGGCGACTGCTAACTTAGAGGTAAAATTTATGAGGAAAGTGCACATTTGCTATGAATTTCTGTTCGCATATATGTGTTTTTTAACTGAGAATCACTCCATTTTGCGAACTTCGAGTTAAAAAAACTCCAGTAAAACACATCTAGTTGGCGGCCTCCTACTGTATTTATAGCTTAATGGCAGTTTAAATTTTTAGCAAAAAAGCTATTTATTTCTATCTAACAATTCTTGGAGCAAAAACGTATTGATATGACATGATATGATTACCTTGTCAGATTTAGAAAAAATCGCGTGTATCTCCGAATAAGTTCGGAACTGCGTAATACGGGAACAGTAACAGTGGGGTCCTTTCCGTTTGAAGTTCGTAGGCTGAAATTTCAGCCTGTCAGCTGTTTGCATTGTATAGCAGTTTTCAAGCAGCTATCTAAATCGGTATAATATACAGGTGGGCTTATCCCAAGGTGTATGAATTTAGAAGGCTGATTTTTATCGTTTCTGTTTCTGAATGAAGATTTTAAGAGTGTTTTGTGTATTCGTCAAGCCTCCAGAAAGCTTGTTTGAGCAAAAGTTTTCACCCATCCTGTCAAAAAGTGTTATTCAAATTTGGTTATAAAAACATGCTATGAGACCACCTGGACTACACTTGACATACACTTTGATTCTAGATTCCATCACGTCACCTTTTTAATGCACCTTGAGGTAAATATAAACAACACCGTGTTTTCGAGCAGGTACTCGAATCTCATTCTAGCTTTGAGGCTAGAATAATCTAGACTGAAAATTGCAGACTAGTTTTGTGTGTGGTTTGGTATGAAGTATTTACATGATTTCAGCCTCCAACTGTCAAACTCCATACAAAAAGCTGACTAGAATCGTGAAGGGCCCCAGTAGTAATATTTTCTAATTTCACACTACTACAAACATTCATGATAGTCTCTGGTGTCTATAAAACAAACATTTTCTTGTGTGAATAAGTTTCTCAATTTAATTTGAGAGATATACGGCCTCAGCACCATTTTTCGATCGAAAAAATTCGATAGGCGCTCACGTAAAACTGACAGTATAACTATTTCTTTCATACTCCTGCATGAAGTCGATTCCCATCGAGTTCAGTACTTAGTGCAGGCAAACCATTTTTTTAAATATTTAATAAATGTTTTTTTAACACCCAAAATATTGAAAAAGAACCAGAACAATTACCAACTTGCTTTTACATAACGTTTTTCAAAACCATTAACCTTAATTTATGGCATTTTTCTGATATTCGAAAATTTCCGCAGCTCAATGAGTTGCGGATTTTTCGCCATACAAAGCGGAACGATCGAATTTTTGTAGTATAGTTCATTTTGCTCGTGAGTGTCATGGTATACCAGTTTTCAAAAAGACCAGTAAAATGAACACCTTGGCGGCGAAATGAGTGTCAAATGACACCAAAATGACAGCCGGATCGATCGAATTTTTTCGATTGAAAAATTGTGCTGAGGCCGATAAAAAGCAACCGCTTTGGTTAGATTCGAACTTCTAAACACAGGCCACAGCGTATGAACCCAATCACGTTACCAACTGCACTATACGATCCGTCAGACCCTAGGCGTATAATTCGCCTACTGATTATCGATCATGCATGAACGAAAGAACGCAAAGCAACCGCAACGGTGAAAGAAGCTTACGCCAGGACTCTACAGAGCATAACACGGAGCGCAACAAACGCTTGAGAAAACGCTTGGGAAAGGAGGTTAAGCGTTTCATTAACTATCGGTCATCGCAGTAGGTTGGTAGCTTTTCAACGAAAAATGAGCGGCCTACTAAGGATATTCAAAACATGGTACCGGCAATAAAGCGTTTTATGAAGCGTTTAGCAGCTGTCAGTTGTTATGTTGCGCTCCGTGTTATGCTGTGTGGAGTCCTGGCGTTACGCTTATTTATGCCGAACAACGTGACGCAGCATTTGCTGAGCTGTTGTTTAGCGGAAAATTAGCAGCACTGTTGTTATTTATGTTGTTTCCCTCTTACCCGGTTGTAGTTTCGGTAGCGTTGTCGTTTCACCCCCTGTTTTGCTAGCCACTTTGTGACGATCGTTGTGCTGCATATTTTAAGCTGCAGCGAGGGCATGCACACACACATGAGCGGGATAAGTCGGCGCTTGGCGAAATGCATTCTATTCATCACACGCATCGGTGGCCGCCTTGTAGGTTGTGGGCGTGTTGGGTTAGTTAACCACCGGAGTGTCTAAAGTGTTTGTTTTTTTTTTTTTTTTAATCGCAAGCGACTCTTTGTGTAAGAGTTGTTCTGCTTGTACTTGCACTTCATCGACACCGATAGTATTGCTGTGTGTGTGTTTGGCTACAATTCGTCCCTAAAGCACCGTCCGTGAGCGCTACAATTGCTGTACAGTTTCGTACGGCAGTACGGCGGGCATGCACAGACAGTGTGGGAATTGCTGACAATGAGCAGATAACTATTATACCGCAGATAGATAGAGCGCTGCCATGGTACGATGGAGTACGCCTTTTGAAAACCTCGCTACAAGTACAGGCTTCTGAGGTTTCTGACTAGTAGGGAGGGGGGAGGTGTGGGAGCTTCTTGTTGTGGCCGGGGAGAGAACGGATAAAGTTTCACCGCGATGGAGCCCCCTTGGATGATGCTGTTCCTGTGGCACAGCTCGTTCCGTGGCACTAGTGGCAGCCGTACCACACAATCTCTCTCGCCCCACCTGCTCGCATTTCCTAGAACCACCGCCACGCAAAGTGAGCTGCCGACAGTTGGAGAAACCAATTTATTAATGGTGGTTTGAGTTGCAATTTCGTGGAGCGTGGAGCGAATTGCTGTAGTATTTTTTCTCTCTCCCCATTCTCTGGTATGGGGGTCGTTTCCCGGGCAGCTTAAAGCTTCGGTGGCTTTGTGCAACTTTGTGCAAGCGAAACCACCTGTGCTAGGGTTGTTTGTGTGCATATTTATCCTCCGTCGTCGGTGACTGGGGCTGGGGTTTTTTTGGTTAAACTTTCTCCTACCTGGTAGCACGTTAGCGTGGTGCTGAAAACTGTTCATGAAACTGTGGAATAAATTGCAGTTGGAGGGACGAGTTGAAGCAATAATTGAATGCGATGCGGGCGAGTGAATTACGTTGTCCATTTCGTGATCATAAATTCACGACAAAATTGAATTGGGTTTGGGGTTTTGCAGACATATTAAAGAAGTTGTTTGAAAAAAGAGCTACCTCGGCTATACGAGTGAGAACCAAAGGCAAAGCTAATAGACCAAAAACGACTAATCATGATGATCACAGCAGAACATTGCTCTACCAAACAAATTACTCATCTCTATTGGCGTATCGTACGGTTCATTAAAAATTGATATGGCTCCCGATGGTTTGCAATCCTCTCGCAGTGCGATCCGTTCCACGTGCGCCCAGCCCCAAAGAAGCCGAAACAAAATTGCCAATTAGTGGGGCCAGCTGATTGGCTGATTTTTGGGGAGTATCTGCCATCGTGTCTTTCATGTTTTTTCCCAAAAAGTGAAAGATTTGGGGCACCAGAGAAAGATGGGGAAGGAAATGAAGCAGAAATGACTGCGTCTCAAATAACGTTGCACCATTTCCTGCTTCCAGCGAGCTTCGGAGCTGCTGCCCCGTGGTAGAAAGTTAACGATCTTCCGTTCAGTCATTACGGTCATCATTTATCCGCTATTGTTAGCCGGTCAGGCGCTTTGAGCTTTCCAAGCATTCCGCCACTGAACACAGAGGGCCGCAAAATTGGGCTGCAAAATCAAACGTTATGAGTGGATTTTGCCGAGCATCCGATCCGAACTCTTCGCCACTGTGACAATTTCGACACAATGAAGTCCGTTTTATCTACCTTTAGCTGCAAGAACGATGTGCCTTTGTGTGTATATGTATGTGCTACTGCTGCTGCTACAATACACCGGGAACGGTGTCCATCCGTGCGTGCCGTGAGAATGGACGCGCAACAATAATTGGTTCGGGCAGGGCATTAAATTGTGCCACCTTTTCTGCACCAAAAAAACAACCCCTTCAATCGCAAAAGGTGCAATTCTAACACCGAGCGAAAGGGAGAAAATATACCTTTTGCCGGAAAGTTTTATTATCCTTTTGTAAGGGAGTTTTTTTTGCTGTACATTGCCAAGAGAAAAGATCGTTGAATCCCTTTTCGGCCCAGCGCCGTTAGTGGGGTACGCGCTCGCACAAACGGCCCTACAGCCTGCTGTGGTACCGGTAAGCTACCAGCATCATCGACCGTACACGACCATCCCCATAGAATGTAGCGAAATATTGTGCTAAATTGGCACCGTGGGTGGAAAGAAACAATAAAAACTCATCCAACAACCACCAACCACCATCCTCTATTCAACCATGAACCGTAGGGTCGATGTGCTGCTGCTGCTGCTGCTGACCCCGAGATAGTACGGTCGCTCCCTGCCAGTAAGCAATGTGTATTGTTTTTCTTTGCACACACTTTCTCCCTGCTTTCGCTGTGTGTGTGTGTGCTTCTAAAACGACCGAAACGGGCATGCCACTGGGGTCCCATATTCGCAGCATCCGCACACTAATCTTATAAACGAGACAGGTGCCTAGCAGCGGGACCTGGCCAGGTGAAATGCTCCTATCCATCGCACAATCACGGCAGCAAACTTTGCCCAGGCAACTGTTGGAGCAGAAGTGATGTGGTGGCCGTGCGCTTTCCCCCCCCCCCCCCCTCCTCACATACACTCTTGGCCTTAGTTTGGCGTTCTTGATGTGGGACGCGAACGTCCATTAGTAGGGGGTCCATCTTTCGGCACCGCGAATTGCGATCTGGGAGACTGCCACCCGGATGATGGTTTGCAGTGGCAGTGACCTCTCCTCTGCCGTCTTTTACCCAATTATCCTTAATGGAGGATATCAATTTTAATTAATATTCTTTTCGCAGGCTGATGCCAGGGGAACTCCGAGCTGTCAACCGCCTCGCTGTGTACAAACAGAGAATGTTACCAGCTCGATAAAAGAAAACAACGAAGCGCAATGTGGAAGTGAGCTGTATCCGGGTGCTGTATCGTAATTATGTGGTCATAACGGTGTACGTGTGTGCACGTGTGTGTGTGGGCGCAGTTTTCGGTGGGACATGGTATTGCATTTTTAATGCGACGGGTCACTTCGTGCAAATTAACTTCTATCAAGTGGAGTGGAGTGGATGAAGGAGAGTTTATTTTTTGTCGTGGGTTTTGGGTTGTTGGTTGAGGACTCTCGTTCAGTGTGTGTGGAAAGGCAGCAAGTGGCTTTATAATTATGCATCATACATTATTAATTGATATAAAACACACTCTGTGTGTGTGTGTGATATTGGGAGTATATTTTAAGGTACAACCTATTTACGGTTTAATTTATTAAGCACACGCTCGTAGGAAGAGAAGAGATGATGTGAGGTTTATATTTATGTTTATACAGGGCTTCTGTTGCCAACTCTTCATCGGGAGGCTTTCAATCTCATTTCAACATTGTCAATTGATTGTCAGATCATTCTAGTTACCATTGATACTCGGACTACCAATGCTACAGTGACGCCATATATGGAGCCCTTTTCGTTTTAAGTTCGTAGGGTGAAATTTCAGCCTATCAGCTGTTTGCATTGTATAGCAGTTTTCAAGCAGCTATCTAAATCGGTATAATATACAGGTTGACTTATCCCAAGGTGTATGAATTTAGAAGGCTGATTTTTATCGCTTCTGCTTCTGAGTGAAGATTTTAAGAATGTTTTGAGTATTCGTCAAGCCTCCAGAAAGCTTGTTTGAACAAAAGCTTTCGCCGATCCTGTCAAAAAGTGATATTCAAATTTGGTTATAAAAACATGTTATGCGACCACCTCGACTACATACACTTTGATTCTAGATTCCACCACGTGATATCTTTAATGCACCTTGGGATAAATGTAAACACCACCTTGATTTGCCATGATTTCGAGCAGGTACTAGAATCTGGGACGAACGAAGCTGGGACTATGTAGTACCTATATAGTCCCGGTACTCACATACGCCTCTGAGACATGGACACTGTCCAAATCTGACGAAACCCTCTTAGCCGCGTTCGAGAGGAAGATGCTCAGAAGGATACTTGGCCCCGTATGTGTGGAAGGACAATGGAGGAGCCACTATAATGACGACCTATACGAGATGTACGGCGACCTCACTGTCGTACAGCGTTATAAAGCTCACCAGGCTCCGGTGGGCTGGCCATGTTGCACGCGTTGAAAACGGACGACCCAGCCCGTAAAGTCTTTTTAGGCCGTCCACAAGGACAGAGGAGGCGTGGTAGGCCCAAATTGAGGTGGCAAGATGGCGTGGCGGCGTCCGCCATTAAGGCCGGGATAACGGACTGGCAGACGAAGGCGCGAGACCGTGAGCGGTTTCGGACACTCCTGAGGCAGGCCAAGACCGCAAAGCGGTTGTAGCGCTGGATAAGTAAGTAAAGTACTAGAATCTAATTCTAGCTTTGAGGCAGACTCCAACTGTCAAACTCCATACAAAAAACTGAATAGAATCGTGAAGGGCCCCTGTATTAGTGTTTAGTTTCAAGCCTGTATTCTAGCCGAAAAGGAAGCATTGATTGCGTCTGGCAGGCGAGAACACTATATAACAAGATGTCTAGTTGAATGTCTACTCTATTCTACGTCTATTTAAGTAGTATTTTTGTAATAATTGTACAAAATGACAATATTATTCGATTGTAAGATGCATAACTTCTCTGTTTTCGTACTGAAAATTGTAAAAAAAAAATCACGTAATTTTAGTTTTTAGGTGCTGGCGTACTGTTCCTTTTGGACCAGTTTCCCGCTTTAAATCCGTCCGAGTACCTCTTTAATCGAAAATATGGTTTTGCCTATAGTTGTTATTGTAGTTTCTACTAAAAATAAACACTGAGCATGGTGGAAACACGCCCAGCTGATAAAGTAGGTTAAAATAACATGCGGCCAACCATAAGGAATTGTCGAAAATACGTCGACGGCACCTCAACACTAATTTTAAACCTTATTATTTAATCATTCAATTGACGCTTTCCCAAACTCCCCTCCCCGCGCCTATTTAAACAAGCTCCTTCCAAAAACTAACCCCCTCCCCCCGCTCCACGTGTGTCTCTGTGCGTCATTGCCGTCAGTGGATAAAATTATCCCTAAAACCGCGGCATCCCTTTAGACCACGCCGCGGCACTTACCTTGGTCGTTCGGATCGAACTCGGCCTCCAGCTCCTCCTTGGTCGGTTCCCGCTCCGTCTGCTGGGCGTCCTGCTTCTGCTGACCCTCCGCACCGGTAACGCCGTCCCCTTGCTTCATCTCTCTGCGCACTTTGTGGCCACGGAACGCTGCCTGGATCTTTGTGGCTGCCGCCTCGACTGCGAAAGATGGCAAGAGATTTAGAGAGAGAGAAATAAGTAATGATTAAATATTGCCACTACGCCCTGCTTCACCGGGGAGGGAAGCAGAAGTTTCGGTTATCGTTGTCGAGGTGTGTGTAGGTTTGTATGTAAGAAAAGCACAAAAAATGCGCGACTTGATACGCTTGCAGGCATCCCATTTTGTGGAAATGGCCAAGCGAAAACAATTGTGCCGGAATGTGGCGTAAAATAAAGTAGTCCATTTAATGAGCTTCTCCACAACTGTGATAACAGCAAGAAGCGCTGGAACAACATTCTTCAGGCTTTATTGGCTTTCGCTTTTTCGCCTGTCCGTTTTTTGCTCACCAGAACGAACGGCAAGGACGAAAGAAGTTCCGCTGCGCTCGTGTTGGAAATAATGTTAAATGTTTGTCGTTTTGTTCCGCAGTAACAGTGGAGCTTATATTTTCGGCTGAGCCTGCGAAGATGCCTGCTGCAAGCTCAGCAGTATATATATTGATTGCTTCGTCTTAAGCTTTCCAAGACTTATTAATTTGCAAATACCGATACCGAAGGGCTTTGTTTCCCGGTACGCCAAAACCGGTGTTATTTCAGGCCACCGGTTGGTGATGTGTTATCTTTCACTTCACCTTTTACTGGGGCTGGTTTCCCGCCCAAAGGTAAAGACATTCCGGCCGCTTTTGTGACAAAACTTTTCAAATTAGAGAACAGTTCACAGAACGGTTCACCGCCCTCACGCTATCGGATTCGAGAGACTTTGCACACTCGCTCGTTGAGCGTCCGTGCCGAGAGGACCAGAGTTTCGATAGCAATAAATCATGCGAGTCCAAAATTTTCCCTCCCCCTTTGGTGGCTTGTGGTTTTTCATGCAGGCGGCGGGCCTCGCTGTTTGCTTTGCAAAGTCCCTTTTTCCGATACATTGGACGCGTAAACAAATAAATATTGAATGTGCATTCACATATTGCTCGGGCGTTTTGCTGGCTGGGCCCCGTGTCCGTAGTAAAGTTTGACCCGCTGAGCTGAGGTGCAAGTAGGCCGGGTTCACGTTTTCCAATGGGAATGAATGACTGTACTGCAAAGAAGAAAAACAAAACAGCACACGCACTGGAAGGGCAGCATTTCTGAGGATGTGTGGGTAAGGTCGGAAAGGTGTATAAATTATGATTTGTGTTGTTCGGGTGATCGTTATACCTTTACCCCCACACACATGTCTTTTCTGGGGCCAACCGTTCGTAGAGGACATATTTTCGCTCGTTACTTTCACCATTAGCGTCGTCAACTGGAGGGTGGGCGAACATGCCAGCAGTAGTAGGCTGTGCGTAATGGTTCTTCCCAGAACGGGGGAAACCTTTGCGGACCACGGCAAAGGGCAACGCGTTAGCAAGAGATGAGCATTGATGGCGCTTTGTTTCACATGCTTCATCATCCGGGAAAAAGGGAGCATTTTTCAATAATGCTCGGTGCTCGGTATTTTCAGCGTGTTAAAATGGCATTAGAGGCACGTAAAATTTGCCAATAAAGTGGGTTCTCGCCGTGTCTGTGTCATCTTGCTCGCACTGAAAAGTGCTATTAACATCACACATTTCCACCGAATGTGTCGGGGCCGGACGAGAACGGACGAGAAATGTCTCCCGGGAATAGGCCCCGGGAAGTTGGTGCCATTGTTGCTGCAGGCATCACGCTGGGCAGAATTATTACGTGTTAGCGCGCCCGGGCGTCTCGCGATCGTGTCTCGTGATCCCTTCGCGGTTGAACAAGCGTTTGCCGATGTGGGAGATACAGATTTAAAATGTTTAACACGTGAGGTGTTTGAGTGCGTGGTTGGGTGTGTGTGCGACATGATTAAATTTTCGCTGACAGGTAGTGGAAGTTGTGTGGCGTGTTGCTGCGCATGCAAAAGCTGCCCAGCTGGGGTTTACAAATTTTCCATTGTTTTCAGTCCGTAAATGTTTCAATACCAAGGGATGTTAAAATGACATAAAAGGGAGTTATTATGATTGAAATGACATGAATGGATGGTTTTTTTTGTTTGGCAGGACAGTTTATATTAATTTAGAACCTTCGAGATGCCTACGTGGTCCAATGGTGGTGTGCCAAGTGCTTGGACTTGTACGCGACTTGTTGTGTGTTCAAATCTGATCGGCACTGGAATCTTTTCGTAGTTTCTGGCAAGCATGTTCTGTGTTTACTGGGTTGTTAAGACTTGTGTTGGGTTTGATGATTCGAATCTCGAATCGAGTCTTCAAAGATTCATGAATATCTAAAGATTCATGAATATCTAAAGATTCACGAATCTCCAAGGATTTATGAATCACCAAGGATTTATGAATCTCGAAAGTTATATGAATCTTCAAAGATTCGTGAATCTAAAAGATTAATAAATCCATTAAAAAATCATATATCTCCAATCCGTGAAACTTTAGAGGTGTATGATTTACAAAATAGTTAATTTGCGCGATCTCACCAAACAACAACATCCCCAACATATTCAACAACATCTTAAACCCGTCGTGGCTTTAAGCCGCGCATGGACCATCTCCCCGTAGCAAAACAAACTATCCGGCTGCTTGGACTTGCCAAGAAGTCCCGAAATCCTGTATAGGCTATAGGATTTAGATTGTTGCTTCAAAAAGAAGAATAATGAGAAGCTCAAGCTATATTTTTTGGAGATGTATGAATCTCATGAATCATGAAAGGATTCATGAATCCCTAGAGATATGATTTTTCTGAAATACATGAATCTTTGGAAATTCGTCAGTCTTTTGAGATTCATCAATCTTTGGTGATTCGAGAATATTTGGAGATTCATGAATATTTGAGATTAATGAATCTTTGAGGTTCATGAATCTTTGAGATTCATGAATCATTGCAACCGGGATTCAGATTCATTGAATTATTTCAAAATTTCATTCAGATTCATGAATCTGAATCAGATCTACCCGGCACTAGTTAAGACGGTGTGTTACACCGCACTCTCTGGCATTAATCGAAACAAATACATTGGGCATGAAAAATGTGTGGAATGTGTGCTTACCATATTTGTGTATAAACTAATGAAATAATTCAAAAAGAAGAAAAACTTAAATATATATATATTCGTAAAACAATTGCCTCATTTGTATTAGTGACGTAGGCTTTTTATCAACCTTTAAAGCATTATTGAGCCTTAAAATGGCTTGTAATTCAATTTTGTATCACAATCTATGCCAGCAATGTGTGTTTCCATCTGGCAACACCCATTTCAGTCACGTTTGCGAGACAATCTCACTTTATCAACTAATTATTTGTCCCCCGATAGTTCGTTACGAGCTTTTAATATGCTTTGCTCCCATCGCTCCAATTATGATTGGCAAACTTGTGCAAAGCACCGGGGCAAAAACAAAAAAACTTTCACCGAAGTGCATTTAATGAATTCATCACTGGTTTCCAATTAAACACTCCCAACCGCTCTACTCAGGAAGCAGTTTGTGTGTGGGTGTGTGTGTGTGGGTGTATGGGAAAGCACTAATTACATTCATGTATGCTAATGAACGAAAATGAAGCATTCTTTTTTTTTTGTTGAGCACTGTTGTTTTTGCTCTTTCCAACTGACGGATTTGCACGGTTCAAACTGTTAGCAGGCGGTGCAAAATGGGTAGTAGCTGTTGGTAGCCGCTTCAATACGAGCCTTCCCCCCCCCCCTTTCCCCAATTAGATTCCAATCGGAAAGGCGGGGGGAGGGGGATGGCAACAGCATTGCAATTTTGTACCGAAAGCAAAGTGTTGCAACTACTCCACACACACGCCCACCAGACACGTAGTGCAAACTAGCTAGAAGGCTTGATTTGCATTTCAAATACTTCCTGCCTTCTATTGCACACACACATAAACACACACACACAGCCACACACAGAGCGTGATAGCGATGGTGGCGCACTCGCTGTATTTACGTGTACGGGATGAAATCATGGATCGAAATGCTAATCGACCCGCCATCCGGTAGCGTCACAATATTTGCACCAAGTTTGAAATTTGTTGCGAAAATGTGTTTCTATCTCTCTCCATCTGCTCTCTCTCTCTCGCTTGCTCTCTCAACCCACCCGTTAGTTGGGAAAGGAGCAAACTAACGTTATGCATTCTTTGCCTCATGTTGTGCTCTATTTCTCTGATCCTGCCAGTGCCGAAACTTTGCCCCGTGCTTGATCAGGTGTGACGCAAACGGTGTGTTAATATTTTTCTTTTTTTGTGGGGAGGGAGGGCATTGCCCACGGGGGGGTAAACCGGATAAGTAACGCAAGCGAAGCGAAGTTTTGATGGAATGCAGCAGCAGCAGCAGCAGAAAGCTTTTGCTGCTGTATCGCTGAGTGCGGACAAACGAGCAGACACACGGCGGGAGGGCGGTAAATTCAATAAAGAAAATTTCCGAATTTGTTTACCCCGGGCCCTCTCGCTGCGCTGCGGAGCGCGAAGATCATCCGGTACAAGCCGGTTTAAGCCTTCAAGCTTTCACAGTATCGTTGTGGTTGTGTTGTGGGGGTCTTGTTTTTTACCTCCCTTTCCATTTTTTACTGGCAAAAAGGTACAGCTCGTTACCTTTGCTGGTTGCTTTCAAAATTTCAAAAATCATCATGCTCCGCTTCAATTCCCCCTCTCCCTTTTTTTTGGCCGTTTTGCGAAATAAAGAACAGAGAAGCAAGGCAGCATTAAAAAAAAAGAGAAGAAACATTCTGAGATGTTGTTCGGGTCTGTCCCGCCGCGCACAAACAGTGCCTACTACGACCTGCCATCATCACCATAGCCGTACCATAAATGGTGTGTGGTAAAAGTTGCGTACGAAACTTTGTCGCTTGTTGTTGTTTTCTCAGTTGTGTGTTGTATTGTTGTTACTTTTTCCCTTTTAGATTGCTTTTTTTCTTGCTTTTCTGTGTGTGTGGTGCATGTACTTCGGAGGCCGTCCAGTTCCCGATGGAATGAGGTTTTGAGTGGGGTAAATTCATTCCACATGCGGGATTTTACGGGGTTCGCGGTATCTCGTACCAGCTCGCCGGTGATCCATAAAATATGATGCTGGAATCGGGACCTGGACCGGAAAAGCTTTGTCCCACCACCTGGCACACTGGTGGCTCAATCGATACACTGCGAACTGCCATCATGGAAAGGTAACACACACACACACACTCCAAAAACCCGGTGTTTTTACAATAGTTCATCCGGGTCAGCACGGGTTGGTTGATGGGTTGAGCGCTATTTTTAGTCACCATTATTTGACATCCATCCCGGGGCAAGGCAAGAGCATGGAGAATGGAGCAGAGCAGAAATAATTCGAAACATTAACAAAAAAAAACGCACACACACACACAGTGATCCATTTCTGTGTTTCGAGGTTGATGTCATGTTTTTTGTTGCTGCTGCTGCTGCTGCCACCGTTACTTTATTTCGACCATTTGTACACTAACGAGATGACCCAGATTAGCCTGCTTTTTGCAATCGATTGTATCCATCCCTCTCCCCAGGGTGCAAAGGGCTTTTCCGCGGAAAAGCGTTTGTTCGATCCCCGATCCAATCGATAGTGGTTTATATGGGTTGGCATATTAATAAATCTATACCACCGCTTTACCACCGCACAGTGACACAAATTGTGCTTGCGAAAGGGCGAACGCTCTGTGTTGAAAATAAATAAATTTATGACTGCTTGTAGCTCCATACCTCATACTTGTTACCCAAAAAAAAAAAAAAGAAGAACACTTTCAAAGGCATCACACTGCCCTAATGCTTTTCTTTAGGCTTATTTTGTTTTGTTGCTTGCTGCCCCGTTAGGGGTTGTGAAAAATCAAGATTAATCACGGGGCGCCACTACTAAAATCAAGCAAATGTGCTACTCATCATGGCCGTCTCGTCGTGTGCGCGTTCCTTCGCCACTTCGGGGCTCGCTTCAGCTTCTGCTGACCCTTTTTTTCGCTCTTATTTTTCCTTTTATTTTCCGCCCCTCCGCAGCAAACGGCAGCATCCCCATCTGAGGAGGCGTAATTTTTCATCTACAAATTTCTCACTTTGCCACGTCATCAGGTCTTCTTTTTTTCTTCGTTCTCTCTTCTTTTTTTGCTTTGTGTTGCCAGTGGTGGAAAGATGGGTCTGCTTGTGGATTTGGGCAGCCTTTTCGCTTGGGTACAACCTTCACGGTACACGGGCGTTTCGTCGAGATGTGTGAGCATAAATCATTCGCTTTCGCATAAAAGGTGGATTACGATGATTAAAATATGCTTTCGATAGGCTTAAGCTGCTTAAGCTTCATGGGAGGGATGTAGAAAGTGCTGTGATTTGAATGAAAATTCTTTTTATTTTAAAAGAAGAACCATTTTTTCTCTCGTGTTAAATGAGGATGTGATTTGAGTAAAATTAGCTTCACAAAAAGTGGAAAATTATATTTCGTTAAATAATAAATAAGCATTTCACATGCCTTCAAATTATTTCTTAATCTCTCGCCCTAAAATAGCCCTGCTAACGGTGGCAGCCTCGTTTTGAACCATAAATAACCGATGAGTATCGTCCACCCACCCAGTAGTAGTAGTACACCTTCAGGAGCTCACACAGAACGACCTGGCTGGGGGCCACGTCAGCATAGCAGCATAGCCACACACATTCACCGAATGCCGATTAGTTCGGAACGATTGAAAAAGAAAGCACATAAAACTAGTTCTAATGGTGATGGTGTGGCCCATCATGTTGGCTGGTCGGTTGGGTGGAAGAGCGCGTGGCAGCTCGCTTGTTAGCGTCTGGCCCCGCGGTGGTATTAAATTATCCACCCGGAAGGATATCGCAGCACCTGAAGGACGCTGATTATGTGACGTTGGAGGCCACGAACCCAACCCGCCAGTGTAGGTGGAACTAGGTGGTCGAAAAGCATGGTTCGTGCAGCTAACTGCTTTTCCTGACTACAGGGACAGGGCCTACAAACTGATGGACGTAAATAATCGAGCCCTGTCAAATGAATCCCGTTCGAATCCCGGCCAAAACGGCGTCCCAGGTGTGTGTATGTGTGTGTGTGTGTGTGTGTGTGTGTGTGTGTGTGTTGTATCAATAATTTTGTTTATTATTCGGGGGGGTTCGATTGCAGCACTGAAAGTAACTGCCTTACGTTGCTTCCTTTAAATCAATGTTGCCTATTCCTCTGCTCTATGCGACCATCGCCCTGCAGAAGGGAATTAAATTAAACCCCCAAAAGGACACGCCCAGCAATAAAAAAAGAGCGCTGGACGATCGACAGCGATGCATTGGTGTTTTTTTCTCTTCTGCTTCTTCAAGGTTGACTGAACCCAACCGAGGGAATGGGCTGCCTTTTTTGACCACCGGAAATTCGAGCTGTCGAATTTCTGTCAGATTATGTGTCTGAGGTGAAACGTGTCTGTGTTACGAGTTTCTTGTAGGGGGGTTCTTTTTTTTGTTTGGTGCGTGACGTGAATTTAGCTGGAGCCAAGCTGAAGGTCACTCTATAGATGGTATTGGTGCCAAGTTTGAAGATAAAGGCATACACATCTAAACATTCGTTCAAAATTGAATTTTGATACTAAGAAAGTAAGCGTTTTTTGTTGTTTTACTTCTATCTCCAATTCCTAACTTAGTATAAGAGTCTGGTAAGTGGAGCTAGAATTTTTGCTAGCCACCGGACAATTCTACGAACAGTAGAAGATCTTTATCGCGTACATACCCGGGGTTTGAAGCATGTTTGCGGGTTGAAATCGCTATCGCTTTCACAAAAGCTGTCCAAGTGTCGATAACGATAGCAAAAAAAAACGAAAAAAACTAAAAAATAAAAGAGGAAAAGGCGACAGATCCCGGCACCAATAGGGAGCTTTAGCCGCCTTTCTACCCGGGCCAGAAGTGCACTGGGATTTGTGGGCCTTGTGCCGGTGCTGGTGCGCTATTCGCTTTGGAACCTTTCTTTTTTTGTTGGCCCACACCCAAACAGCAACGAGCATGGAGAAGTTGGCACCAGCACGGGGACACACACACATACACACACACCGGCAGGCGGTCTGCAGATGGAACGTTTCACCAAAACCCCGGTTGCTTGTTGTTTGGTTGCTGTCCACGATTATCTTTCTTATTTACGATCGTATCGGAATCGTTCTCATTGGATCGAACGAAAGGGACAAAAACAGAGGGCGGGGGTAGGGCGCGTTTGGAGCAAAGGCCCGACAAGATGAACTGAGCGGAAATGCAGTGGAATTGAGAGGAAATAGTTTACTTTCTATTAGTGATAGGGCTTCCTTTTCCCCCGGGGTAAAAGGTTGGGCCCTCGAGAGGTGAGTTATGGGAGCTTCTTGGCTCCGAACGGTTCCGATTGTAGTTTTCGCTAGGGTGCGGCAAGGTTTCCTTTCTCTCTCTTCTATTTTTTCGCCAAATAAACTCTTCCCGTTTGTGCCATTGTTAGCGTTCTTTTGCCCTCCCCAATCCCTCCCATTTTGCAGGCTCGATTGAAGCACCGAAGCTGCCCGTGCTGCTTAAGTGCTATCTCTGTTTGAGCAACCAATAAAGCGAGTGTTTACTTTTCCAACCAGCCCGAAACCGAGCTGACGAGCCCGACCCGACACAAGAGTTATGTTCCTGTGCCAGTGCGCGACCAAGAGGTTCAAGGCTAACATAAATTTCGACCAATTGTTGTGCTGGAGCTGGGTGGAAAAAAGGTTTTTTTTCACCGTTTCCACGGTACGGTGACGCGATGGGTTCTTTTAATGGGGCTGGTTCCGGTGTAGGGCTTGTACCCGGAATTTAGGGAACAATTGCGCTTGCCGATGCAGCAGGAATGCTTGCGGAGTGTTTTGAGTGTTTTGAATTGTTGCTACGCGAGAGAGAGAGAGAGAGGTAACTCAAGATAACTCAAGTGTGTTGAAACTCTCCTCTCTTCATCTTTAACTCTCTAGCTCCATCTTTGCGGGACAGATTTATAGTTATTTACATTACTTGCAGTCAGTCTAAAGATTGTAAAACACATTCATTCCCAGATGGAGAAACTCCATCGCCAGTTACCTGAGTGTTTTTGGGGGAATAAAAGTTTGCCCAAACCATTTGTCATGTGGCTGTGAATTATGGGTCCTCCTAACGCATCTACACATCTACGAATGGAACTCGGGCTGGAACAATTTACATCTTTTCACTGCCTGGATTTATAACACCCCCCCCCCCCCCCCGTGCAGCGAGGTACAGCGAGATACAGTTTCTGTGACAGTCAGGACGTGTCCTTAATTGAGAGCAATATTTTCACTTACGCAAGAGTTTGGTGTGTGCCAAAGTTGTAGCCGGAGCTGTTTGGGTGAAAGTTTTCCAATTTTCAACGCCGCCCTTGACCCAATGGGGACAAAGCTACCAGAGTACCTGACAGTCGTCTAGCAGGCGGGGAGGTTTGGATTAAATTCAAACGAACGCACGAGCACGATACTGATTTTTATCTGTCCGACGAAAGAAGTAAAGCTTTCATGTACGAGCTAATAAGAATGGCATCGGTGGTGGGAATGGTGGGATAGGTGGGCACAATCTTGCACGCCACGTTAAACTTTGCGACAAGCTCAGCACTAATCACAGCGTCTGTGTGTGTGTGTGTGTGTGTGCTTGTGGAGAGTTAAAAGAACAGGTGACATGGATAACATATAAATCACGCAGAGTAATGGTGCTCGGATGGACCACATGCACACGGACTGGACAAAAGCGTGAGTGAGGAAACGTGTGTGTGTGTGTGTTTTATCATGTCTCTTCCCAAGAGCCCACACAGCACGACATATCCTCCTTCCAGTTTGTGTGGTAAGAACTTTCCGGGAATGGGAATGTCCTTCTTGCATCCATCCCCCTCGAGTGACGAACAGCAGCAGCCAGGGTGCTGATCGAAACATCGTCAGCGCATCGTGCGGTCAGGCACACTGCGCTACAAATCGCCCGAACGCTCCTGGTGCTGCTACTGCTTCTGCTGCCATCTGAATCAGGTCACAAGGATAATTCACACCGAACACACACACTGGCTGGGGCTCGGCTCGGTGCCGATGTGCATGTTATTTGTTCATGTGTGCTCATCTGCTGGCACCGCTGGATGCTACTGGGATAGCAGCAGTGGCAGCGGTGGTTGCAATCGTGTTCTATTCCCCGAACACCGGATGCGGAATAATGCCACGTGCGTGTGCTCGCTGACCTGACTGGGTCGCAGTCCGAGGAACCGAACCGGACTTCCACGTTCCTCCCAGGCCTTTTTTTTATTTCTTCTTCTGTGTACTTTTGTTGATTTTTCTCACGAACTCAGGTATGCGACTGGCACGTGCACGTTGTGAGAATGAATGCTGTTTGATATTTCGATGCGTCTGTGCGGCTGTGTGGCGGGAGAATGGCAGTTCAGCTTTTTTCAAATTGGAAAACTTCCATTACGGCGATCGCTGCCATCTGGAGCGTGGAGCCAGGCGCATCTCTCCGGTGCTTGTTTACTGAACTGAAGTTCGTTTTGCTTTACGCATCACGGAAGCAATGCAAACATTGGTGTGCATAGAAAGGGGGAGGTCACAATCAACACGCGCTCGAAAGGGTATTAAAATAGTCTAAATATAATGCCATACCGGGCAGACAACGGTAGGGAATGATATTAATATTAGATTGAAAATGTGTTTATGGTGCATTTTATTTTAAAATTTGTATTGATTCACAGTTGTCTGCAAACAATTTGTTGAGCAAGTAGTAGGTTTGAGTTATAATGATTATACTTATGTGCAGAATTGAGGGGGTTTCGATGTCTATACGTTTTTTATATAGATTTTGACATTTAGTACTTGTCAATTATGTTAGCTCACTATACCCAAGCATAAGCAGTTTACAAAGTAAAAGCCACGAAAACATTACAGTGTAATATAAATATTAGAGGAGTGCTCTACCCAACTCAGCATCGTAAGCGTAATTTGTAGAAAATCTCATTCAAACAGTCCCAGTAGTTTACCGAGTGACGGTCCAAGAAACGATTGATAGAAGTTCACAAACCAGTGCTACAAAATGTCATGAGTATCACGAGATTTTCACCAACGAAAACAATGAACATATCCGTGGTAGCTTGATGTTTATTGCTGTTACTCAATAAAAGTGGGTCATGACATATCGAACACGACGTGCGAGTGCTTAAGTAAAACCAGATACTCTGACTGTCAAGCTGAGCTTAATACCTTTGCAAGCATTTTTATGACTTTTTCTGGCTGTGAATAGTACTGCCAAATACCACTGTTTCAGTCACCAACACTCCTGACTGAAACAAAGCTCACGTACACAACTGAGATGATCAGAAGTGAGACTTAAACAGTTGGATCAATCACATTTGGGCTGGTCTCGTAGTACAGTCGTCAACTCGTACGACTTAACAACATGCCCGTCATGGGTTCAATCCCCAATTAGACCGCGCCGCCATACGTAGGACTGACTATCCTGCTATGGGGGGGAATCAATTAGTCACTGAAAACCAAGCCCACAAGTGGGTACAGGCAGGCCTTGGCCGACATCGGTTGTTGAGCCAAAGAAGAAGAAGAAGAAGAAGAAGGATCAATCACATGCATAGTGACATTTTGTTTAGCACCCAACTCTTGGTCACTCACTTTGTCACGTGGACATTTTCTGTCGGTGATAATCAAGACATTCTTGGAATTTACTTGACGTGTGGTCCCAAGCAACAAAATGAGCATGTTTTCTCGCTCTGTCTGCTTTGATTGTCGGATGGGCAAACAGAGCGAGAAAACATGCTCATCTTGTTGCTTGGTATCATTCGCGCGCCTCGCATATCTTCCATGACTATCGTGATGATCACCGATAGAAAATGTCACAAACCAAGTGACTGACCAACAGTTGGTTGTACAAAAAGTCGCCAAAAATGTGATGGTCGCACCAACTGTTTTTGAGACTCACCTTTGATCATCACAGTACAGCTCGTGACGCTGTTACAATTTTCTTTTAGTCGGAATTTGTCATGACTATGTCAGCTACATTTCGCAAAACTGATCACAGTAAATTTGCATGATAAAGTGACTGGTAAAATGACGTCATTATAAAGTGACTGACCAAGCATTGGTTGCTAAAATGTCACCAAACATGTGTTGGTGTTTGAGTATCATCAGAATTGTGAAGAGCTTAGAAATCTTGTAGAATTGCTGTTAAGCAGGAATACGAAAAAAACCCCCGATAATTTAATAAATACAATATGCATTAAATTAGATCCAATATTTAGATACAATATACACGGTCAAACTGCCATCATTACTGCAATATAAATTAACTACTTAAGTAATGAACTTCATTTATAAAATCACAAAACCCGATTGTTGAGAGTGCAAAATGATACACATTTTAATGTCCCTGTCCCATCCAATGTAGCGCATATTGGGCGATAATGATTGAAAACTATATATAAAATAAAATAAAATGCAGCAAAATTGCAGCCGAAACGTTCCTGCCATCATTCCGGCACCACCAGTGCTATTCGCCCGCAAATGAGTATATTCATAAGTAAAGCCGGAATGAAATATTCATCGAAACGCACAAAATTTCCGTCAGCCACTTAATTAACGGGGCAATCGAATAAATTCTCATCCGGCCCCACGGGCCCACGCACACAAGGGGTTCAACTTATGCAGATCAAACAGATGTTCGACGCACTACAGTGACCCTCCAGGAAGCGTTCGACGGGTACGGACTGGACCCTCACAACACGTACGACCATTTATTTCGTTTGCACAATCAATTTGAATGGTGGCACCTTTCCCGGGAGCGAATTAAGCGAGGGAAATAGCGATCATCCCGCTCGAAAAAGGAAATAGCGAACGATCGATCGAATTCGCAGCTGCAGCGATAAACGCAATTCGTGTGTGCATGTGTTTTTTTTAAGGATGAGGCAAATTATTTACATTCAATTAGCTTAACACTGGGAAGCTTTCGTGTAGCTTCCTGCGACGTCAGCACGTTGAGCGGCATAAAATCAACAGGAAGTACAGTTTTTTCCCCAAACGCTGTCCCTTGTTTTTTTATATTAGATTTTATTCCCATTTCCTCTAGTGTCTAATTTTAGGCCGCTAAGTGGACAGCTGAAGTAGGGCTGGGCCAGCTCGGCGGTGGCCTAATTAATGCCATCATAGATTCGCTCGCTCCACTCGCCCCGAACCCCAATACAAAGCTTTCCAGCAGCCGAATAAACTAAAAGCTTTTAACCACGTTCCGCGACCAACGGAACCACGGAAACCACAGAGCATCGGTCCTCCTGTATCTCCCAGCACACCTCCCCGCTGCCGGAAATAGCGAGAACCGAGTGAAGTGTCCTCTCGAGGTTGCTTGTTGTCGGTTTGGTGGTTTGTGTGATAAAATTCTGTCCACGAATGAGCAGGCACTCATTAATCCACGCCGTGGTTTCGCTGCACGTTCGCCATTGCCGTTAAAAGCGGAGGACTCCACCGACAGAGAAGGGCTAGAATGATGTCCCACAACCAAACCGAAAGGGTAGAGAAAAGGTGAAGGCTAACAAGAACGAAAAAAAGTACAGTAAGAGGTCACGCAAAAGCATATGCATCAGCTGACGTAAGGCTGAATATGACGTGAGCTGTTAAGAGAACGCTCCTGTCAACGTGGCCGTCACCGTCACTGGGAGCTATGTCATGTCTTCAAGAATCGTTCTTCGCTCTGGCTGTGAACTGGTTGGAACAATATGTTGGGAGAGATGAGGGGCTTTTGTCTTTCGTTCAGCCATTTATAAGCCTCCCCGGGTGAGCGCCACTCGCGAAGGTCATAAAAAGAAGGGCAGGAAAAAAAGCTACCCCAAACTACACCGATAACGAAGTGTGTGCCCCAACGAAACGGACCTCCCATTTCGTATGCGAATGGTTTTATGGCTTTTGTTATCTTGTTTCCCATTGCGGAGGTTTGAGCCAATCCTATCTCGGGGAGACGACCCTAAACGCGTCCATGGATCAGCTTTCCTTCAAAACAAAAAAAAGAAGGTGAAAAACAACATTGAATAAAACATAAGCGAAACAAAATAGGTGGCGTGAACATTAGCAACCCCATCCCTACCCCACTGTCCAGAATGGGGGTACGGAATGGGGGGGAGGGGGAGGTCAAACCTTGGACAAACCGAATCCGAACCGGCTGCCAGTGTCGCTGGCATCGCTGACCGTCGTTCCTGAGAACGCTTCTCACGGGGATCGTTTTAAACTTTTGCTCGGATGTTTCGTTACGGAAAATGCCTTCCCTTTTTTTTAGTTTTGATTTGTTTTCGTTCAACTTTCGTCTCCGGTTTCGTTTCGGCTTTTGTCCTGTCCAGGGTACAAAGCTAACCTTTCTGCGCCTTTTGTTTTTCAAATTTTAGCTGCATGCAACCTTTGTGCTGTGGAGCGAAAATTCGAAACCAAAAACAGAGGTTTGGTGGGGGGAAGGGGAGGGGGTCGGAGGTTGGCCGGAGGTAATAAATTTCGAACCCCAAAACAACCTCGCTTTAACGGGGCTGCCGGGATGTACGTACACTGGGACAGGTTGTCCACTGTACCCGTTGAGTAAGGTTCAAAATGATCCAGTCATTCTCTGTGTGAGTTGCTTTCGTGTATCCCCATGGAGTGCTTTGATGGGGATTTTTGAAGTTCACCAGCATAGGGAAGCAAGCTTCGGCAAGCTTTAATTGGCTTAGATGAAAGCCCAAGAAACATTTTAAACCTTAACATAGTTTTAACGATGTTTCTACTGTTATTCCATTAAGTCATCCTTTCTTATTTGAATGTCGTGTATGCCCTAATAAGAATATAATAGAACTCACTTTAGCATAAAAGGACCCATCTAAAGAACTCTGTTACCATTTCTAGTCCTTTAAGATGTGAGGCGCACATAAACTATCAATGGAGTGCTTTGATGGGGATTTTTGAAGTTCACCAGCATAGGGAAGCAAGCTTCGGCAAGCTTTAATTGGCTTAGATGAAAACCCAAGAAACATTTTAAACCTTAACATAGTTTTAACGATGTTTCTACTGTTATTCCATTAAGTCATCCTTTCTTATTTGAATGTCGTGTATGCCCTAATAAGAATATAATAGAACTCACTTTAGCATAAAAGGACCCATCTAAAGAACTCTGTTACCATTTCTAGTCCTTTAAGATGTGAGGCGCACATAAACTATCAAAATTACAGCATATTGTTATGAATATGTGCTTGAGACGGCAATGAATAAGAAGTCATAATAATGGTTGAGAATTATTTGAGAATTATTATGTTGTCTTCTTATATTTTCTGATGAAATAGCTCGCGTATGTGCAGAAAACTATGCCAAAAAAATCACTGTTAAAATACATTATAATAATTTGAAAACTATCAAAACGTCAATAATATTAAGGGAAGGCAAACAATTAGGAAATAAATAAATAATAAATAATAAATAATATACTACTTATTACTTAAAAAATAAATTATTTTAATGGATGGAAAAATGGAACAAAATACAGATATGTTTTTAACGCCCCCAATTTGCACCAAAAGCTGTATTATAATAAATAAGACGTGAAAAGCGTTTTGCAAATTGCCATTTTTCTATTTGTCATGTCAACTATGAATTTGTTTATCAAAATATCAACATGGCTGACATACAGGGTTTTCGAAGATTATACAGACATGTGCAGCGAGTTGTAGTCTTGTTCAGGCATATAATAGACTGTTTCAGCGAGATATAGAATTGTTCGGAAGTAGGCTTTGACAAGTTCGGCGACAGCTCCACAGTATGCTTGCAAAATTCCCCTAGTCGATTGTAACACTCCCTTATATGATTGCATACTTCCACAGCATGCTAACAACATTCCCCTACCGATTTGCAACATTCTCCTAAGTGATAAATCTCTTCTATTATATGATTCGAAACCCTGTAAGAACATGTGTACAGGTTGATTATAGCCAGCCATCAAAACTCCATTTTTAGTTTTAACAGACAGTCTTATAAGCGTCTTCAGAACGTTTTAAAGCTTTAACAACTTTAAAGACTTTTAAACATATTCAAAAAACATGTTAAAACCATGTTACTTTTTACCTTCATAATAAAGAATGCTTTAAGACAAGTTGAAGTGTAAAAATTACAGGAAATGTTTCTTCGGGAACGAAACGACATAAATTTATATGTCTTTTCCTCGCTTTCATTCCACGAAAGTGCTCTCAAAATCAGGAAAGAAGATTTGATTTCAAAAATCCACAAACGGGGACACTGGCCCGCAATGCAATTATAAACATTATTTTACTGCACAAGTACTGCACACTGAGAGGGCAGAATTTTCGGGTCAGACAAACCCCGACTGTCTGTCTGCCTGTGTCTGTGTCAAATGAGCCCCTTAAGGACAGCCTTTTGTAAAATCATCCCCTTCGCAACATCGGCCAATCTTCAATGCTCACTTACAATCCATAATTCTTCTCCACCAGGGACCCTATAAAAGCTAAGCCAAGCCGGAGCTGATGAGTGGCTAGGCCGGGTGGCAACTGAAAGGGACGGGCTGCCTCACCGTTGCTTCCAGTAGCTCGTTGAATAGTTTCATCAAAATGTTCACTGTTTTTGTTTTTTCTCCCGTTCTTCTTCCCGTGCTTTTGCATTCTCCCCGTGTTTCTGTGTTTTAGCTTTCAGCGTAATTCCCTCCCTTGCACAAATCGTGACCGAGGCCCGTCCGTGTTGGTCGTTTTCCCAGGGCCTAGAGGGTTTGCAAAATTTGCATACTCCCTCCGAGCCGGTAAGTTGACCGGTTTGGAGGTTGCAAACGGTGCGGCAAAAAAAACGGGCAAATTCCCACCAACAACGGGTAGCAATTTAGGGGTAGTATAAAACAAAAAAAGGAAAAAAGAAAAACACACGCTAAAGACAATTTATCGCTGTCGAGTAGGACGATAAATCATTCAAAACCAAACTCCACCTTGCCTGAGAGCACCGCCCGGGTGGATGGCGCACAAAGCGTTTTGTGGCATTGCAAAAAGTTTCCAACTGGAAAATTCAATTGCAGACAGATTTTGGGTAGCTGCGGGAATGACTGCAAACGAGCGATTGATTTACCGCAATGTGTGTGTGTCTGTGTGTGCTTTAAGCAAGCAGAAGATAATAGAAAAAAAAGCTTTGTACTATTAATTGAGTCAGCGAGTTTTGCGGAAGTACTTCACCACAAAGCTCCCTACCGCTTGGTGTCTATCGGTAAGTAGAAGAGAGCAGTACAGTTGGAAGCGAGATTGTAAATCAAACTGACACATTCCCGCTGGTACGATTGTACAATGTACAACACAGAAAAATGGACTGCTCTATCGGTGAAGGGCATCTCTCCACTTCAATCACGCTTTTTTGCGCTTCCGGTCATGATCCTTCCTTCTTTCTGTTTTCTCCCTTTTTCCAACCCGGCTCACGAAAAGCTCTCACGAAGCATGGAAATTAAAACATATCCAACATAACCCCGTTGTACCAAAATAGGCAGAAGAAGAAAAAAAACAACAACAGAACACAACGATTCCAAAACGAGCCGTTTACGTGCTTGCAAATGATTGGTGGGCTTGTCGTCATTAATTTTCCTGCACTGCCTGTTGATCGTAGCAAGCGCGTGGCTGTGGCTCTGTGTGTTGTCTGTCACGCACAGGACGAACGATTAATTTTTCAACCAGCTTTCCGGCTAGCACCCGTTCCGCTACTGCTGCTAAATCGAGCCCCCGGACCCGCCACGACTGATCACGTCTGTTCTAAGCCGCTGGGCCGATGATTTATTGGCGAAATTTGCGGGGCAAATTCATCCTCGCACGCTCTCGTGCACCTCACAGGCATAAAAAAGAAGGTACCCGGTTCCTTCTCTAGCTGTGTGTCTGCTGCATAGTGGAGTTTGCTGGACTGCTACCATCCAGTCCCTTGTCCCAGTAGTAACCAATTATAAACATAATTATCGTTAATGTTTTTGCTCGTTATTGGACGGCTATTGTAAAGCGCTCTATGCTAGCAGTAGAAGCCTTTCAAACCTTCATTTCCCTGTGGTGCAAAATCAATAATCAGCCCCGCTCTGTCCAATGTGCTGTGGTAGGGAGGGGCAGCAGCCACAGCCACAGCATATCAGCAACCGAACAGCAAAAGGCTCGGGGTGCTGGCTGGCACAAAAGCTCGGCCGTTGGTTTCGGGGGTTTGCAAGTGAAGCGATTGGAGTGGAAAATGTAAGGCCCGGCTTCCGGTTTCCGGCCGTAAATGGGGGATCATTTTTGTGTGTGTGTGTGTGTGTTTGTGAGTGTGACTATTGTTATCGCACTCTCACACAAACACACGCACATGTACAATCGTCATAGCATGCGTTTCACATGCGGAGCTTTACACGGGGCACCAGGCGTCTCCATTGTGACATTCGAGGCACGTTGGGTTGGAACAGACTAATTTTAATGTTAGCAAAGCTCCGGCACAATTCTGCATGCTTGCTGGTGTATCTATATGTACACTTGTGCGCTTGTCAGTGTACGTGTGTGTGTGCGTGTATCAGTTCAACCAACTGAAAGGTTGGACACGAAATTGAAATGGTTCGCTGGGCCTGGGCGGTTGGCGTTTCACCATCACCTTCGCCAGACAAACTGATCATTTGACCAAATCGTACGTATCATCCAGTGTTTGCATTTGCATCAAATTCCGCATAATGTTAATACGGCATCTACCGCGCGTTGCCGTACCACGTTCGTGTGGAAAGAGACACAAGTTCAATCAACGGGGACCTAATCCTTCTGTGCAGCAGTCGGCCGTGATCCCATCCCCGGCAGCGCTGGGAGGAAGTTTAATCAACATCTCAGGCAAAGCGGATTCGTTTGCATGCTAATGGGGCATCGTGGACGATCTGTTTTGTATCACCACGATTTGGGTACGCCGGGGTGGGATGGGCGATGTCACATTGCTGAAAGCTTCTCGGTGCTGAAAGCGAAACATGCGAACTGCCATGCCATGGTTGACACAGGTAATGGCATCGAAGGTGTAACACACACACCCTGGTTCCTATCCCTTTGCCAAGAGATTCTTTCATGACGTTGCGTCACATTTTGTCTTGCGAGCTGAAGTGGAATGGAATGACAGTTTGGCCCAAATCAGAGTCACCCCTCTGTCTTGATGGTGATGGTGACAGGTTTTTGGGCTGCCATTTCACGGTGCCACCAAAAATCCGTGGTACACATTTGTCGCTCACGGGCGATTGTACTGGTGGGAAAACAAGGTGCTTGGTGCCGGTGAAGAATGGCACTGCTTGCGCCCAAAGTGGTGTAAAATTGCATTGTGATGTGGTTTTTTTTGTGGATAGGATAGCAGCACTTGAGCAGCTTGGTTTTGCGTCACTAAACCACGCGACCGGTGGCATTTCCTTTTATGCACGGAAAATCCGTATCACTTAAGCCTGGGAGCGAACAAAGCTTCACAGCGGACATGGACGGGGAGGTTTTAAAACGTTAGAAACGAAAAAAAAAAAAACAACATGGTCTCAACTTGCCCCGTGATGAATGACGGGGCAAGTCGAGAAGATTGATCTAAATTGGAAACGCTTTCAGACATTCTTACACATTCCGGATGTGAACGGGTGGATGTGGGTGGACCAGCCAGTTGACAGAGCGATAAAACTAGCCAACTGTTGCTGGTACTGAATACACCGGGGTTTCCTCCCGGTGTAGTATAGCTAACAAGGCGCTGAAGGAAGATGTATAATTCAAAGTTTTCAACGTTTTTACGACAAACACGAAACTTTTACCGTGAGAAGTAAAAACTTGTCACATTATCGATCATTAATGACAGTTGCGAGCCAGTCTTTACGGTGCTCAATCGATCACCGTTGGCCTGTTCGGAGTGAGGGGGATGGGCAGTAAAAGTTCATTTTCCTGACAGTCGGTTGCACAGCAGCGTCTTTTTCTCTGATAGTCAACGCGATAATGACATAATAATCATCAACGCTTGACTGAAAGTCGTTACAAAAAGCGTTACAAAATTGATACATTGTAGCAAGTGGCTTTTTTGCGTCATGTTTTATGTGTTTCGCCCTAAGTATACTTTCTCGTGAAGGGAAAGAATAGAGGAAAGAAGCAAATATGTTTTGCTATAAAGTTAATAATATTTCATTACAAAGGAAGCAATCAAGTTTCTGTTCTGTTCAGGAGTCTGTCTAAAAATACACTATTTATATTTTTAATATTTTTATTTCGTTATATTTTTATACAAATTCCCCAAAATACATAAATTACATCAACTATTACTTCGTTCGCATTTTTTATGAATATCTTTTTTTCCGATTACCAAATGCATAATCCTGAAATTGTTAAGGATTAACTTTCTTCTGTCTTATTTGATGGTAGTTATTATAACATTTTAACGGATCCTATAGCCTTCGTGCTATGACGCTTAAATATTTTGCATATTTTCTGGTTGTCCTCCATCAGTGTTTCCGGTAGTGGATTTTTTTCAATAGTTCAAGTTCCAAAGTTCAAAAGAAAAAAATCGAATTTAACTCATTTGTACTTTAGTATTTGTAAAGAAGATTTTTCAATTCATTTGTTTGCTCACTCTTGTATACGAGAGGTGAAAGCCACCGCATAAAGTTTGTGTGATTTCCTGTTTCACAAATACACAAAACATGTTATTGCCAATATAAAAGAGTGCGAAAGTATGCCGAGATTATCTAGGCCTTAAACAATCATCTTTAAAGTTCGTAGCAACTTGTGATTGCTATAAATGTTATTTAAACATTCCACACACTTACTTGTTTGATTGTATTAATTTGAGATAGATTAAGTTTTGTTTTCAGACGTGTATTAATACGAAAAAATCAATCTCTAACATGTGGAGGTTTAGCTAAGGGCCCCTTTAGGCCGGAGCCCCACCCCCACCGGAGTTGCTTTGTCCGCTTATAGGAAAATCTGCCGCTGAACAAATCATTCCTAAAATTGAATTTTCTGTTAGATTTGTCCTCATACGTTTTAAAACATTGTTGCAACCTGCTTTTAGCCAGTACATAACGATTAAGCATTAGTTTTACATTTAGTTTTGACTTAATTTCAGATGCCAAATGTCAAAGTCTTCTTCTTCTTCTTCATCTTCTTCTTCTTCTTCTTCTTCTTCTTCTTCTTCTTCTTCTTCTTCTTCTTCTTTTTCTTCTTTTTTTTCTTCTTTTTCTTTTTCTTTTTCTTTTTCTTTTTCTTTTTCTTTTTCTTCTTCTTCTTCTTCTTCTTGGCCCAACAACCGCTGTCAGTCCAGGCCTGTCTGCTTGTACCATTAGTCTACTTGGCTTTCAATGACTTACAATGATCAACCAAAGCAGGATAGTCAGACGTTTGCTTGAACCGATGGCGGGTATGTTGTCAAGTCGTACGAGTTGATGACTGTACCACGAGACCGGCAATGTCAAACTCTATCTAAACTAAAGTAACTAATATCGTAAAATATCCTGATTGACCTTTAACCTCTTGCTATGTTTCATCTATCGATGTGACCCTACTTACTTACGTATTTACTTCTGCCTCACAAATGTCCGATGTGACCCTATCGCTTACTATACTGTAGTTTAACATGACATATGACATGACCAGACCATCTTCAAGAGCTAAAATTGCCTTCCACACAAGAATCTTTAAAGTCCCTTCGTTGCAAGTGATTTCCACAATGTTTTAATACAAGGCCTAATAGCTTCCAGATGCTCGACGGAAGCCATCAAATCCGTAAAGTGTGTCTGTTGTAACGAACAAGCCCTTGGAAACAAAATTAAACCATAATATCGTTGTCGTATATTTAGAAACTAAAATTGATACGGCTTACATAAAACATAAAAGCTTCAATGCTTGAAGATGTGGAGGCATTGTATTGTTCACTAAGCCAAATTTGTCACTTTTACGACCGATTCTTACCGGCAAATGATGCACCTTTACGATATGGTTAGATGCAAAAAGCAACCCCCAAAAAGACACTGGCCAATAAATCACCGCACCGTACTGCTTAAATTATACACCACACGTGAACCGTAAACGGTACCCCGAAACGTAAATAAGGCTAAGTAAATTTACCCACTACAAAGCACATCGAAAAAGCATAAAATTACACCATATCGTACCGGAACACAGGGGAGGAAAAAACGAAACGCCCACCACAGTGCACCAGTGCTGCTTGGTCACCCGGACACAGTGCTCGGGGGGTAAGGAGTGTCCTCATCCTCCCCCCCCCCCCTCTAAAAAAACGTAGGCACCCCAAGTGGCTTATCATGCTGTCCACGAGGATGACGTGCAAAAGCTTCAAGGCTTCGCTCCATCCAAACTCCATCACTTTCCGCTGCTGGTCAGCCCGGAGCCGCCGTGCTTTGATGTTGAAAAAGGTTAATTTACTCTTGCTGGGTTGGTTTGTAGCGGGGTTTCGCCTTTTTTTGTTCTTGTTGTTGTTCAACCCACGATGCAACCCCCAAAACACAGCACACCCACAACAGCTGCATGGGCAAGCGAAAGCGTGGAACGGCACGAAATTTCAAGGAAAAGTGCCAACAGGCAAAATTCCAGCCCCGTACGCAGTCCAAGAGTCCGTGTAGTACGAAAAAGTGGACGAATAATGTTATTTCTTATGGCAGATCAATTATTCAACAGTTTCTATTGGGGGCTTTTGTGTGTGTGTGGTGTGCCTTTACCATCGCTGTACGGCGATCCTGTTGCAAGAGAAGGAGCATGTCCTTAAAATTTTACACCCCATCAAACCGAAGGGCAATACAGTGGTGGTGGTGGTGGTGCTGGCTGTAAGTGCCCGGTCGAACTGCGCTCTATCTGTAAACGAGGTGACTCGATGCTTCCCGAGAACGAAGCTCCCAGGATCGGTCTTAACCAAGACCTGTGAGCTAGTCCCGGGTCGGTGTGTTCGAGACAACCAAGACCTGTTCGTGACGGCTGAATGCGCTGAAGGCACAGGAGAGAGAGAGAGAGAGCGAAACAAAACACAAAAAAGGTGTAAGCGCCCTCTATGGCCACTGACAGCGTGTTCTTGCTGGAAATGGCTTGACCTGCCCCTTTGCGGGACCTTCCCGGCAGGTCGGAAATTAAATTCATCGACCAAATAGGGAGCCGAGCCACACGCGAGCACATACCCGTCCGGCCATAGTGTCTTGTGTGTTGCAGACGGGGCGAAGCTTTCAAAAGAACGTACGACATGAGGGCAAAGTGTTGGATGGAGCTGTTCTGTTGGGTTATGGGAGATGGTTTCGAAAATTCGACAAGTCGAGCTTAGGGGAACTAGAGCCATCCAGAGTTTTGGGATGGAAAAACAGTTTCAAACACAGCAGCGAGTGAAGAAGCAAACAAAAAACAACTCCCAAAACCGTTCAAAGCAAACGAAACACTTCCCGGAAACATTACACAAGACCCTGCTGTGGGTGCAGGCAAACAGAGTTGGAAAGGGTCGACGGGAGAAAACAGAGTCTAGCTTCACATCCGGCGAGTATCTATTTCATACCCATCGCAGTCGCGTACGGGCAGGAAGACTCTTTCTTCGAAATTAAAATAAAAAGCCTCAGAAAAAAACCCCTTGCAAAGAGGCAAGAAAAGCAAGAAGAAAGTAGCTCTCCTCCACTACTCTCCGCTTGCAAGTGTAGCTGCACATAATTGAGTTTGCTTTGTTGATGCAGCGCACACGGGCCCAGTTTAATGGACTGTCAACCCAATAAACGCAGGCACGGGTTTGTAGCGCTGACATGATAAATTGAGCGAAATAGCGAAACAGCTCTCACTTTACTGTACCCGCGTTGCATTATTGAAAGCTTACCCGGGTACGGATCAATGCCGACTCGATTATTCAACGCCCCCACTTGGTGCGCTCTCTGCGTCGTGCGCGATGAGCGTTCGATCGGGGAAAGCGATTGTCAAGCTTTGAAGTTGCATCGCGCTTCCGGGAAGGTGTAAATAAAAGCTCCAAACCGAAAAGGTGCATTTGGTGTCGGTGGTACACGGCTGATAATGCAATCGTATTGATTAAATACACTTACACACACACACACACAAAACTTTGGCAAAATGTAGGTAAATTGCAAATAAATTGAAAGGACACGAATCGAATAATCGGTAACCGATACGGTGCTGTTGGGGGGAGTAAATGTTGCACCAATCGAATTATTTTCCATTTTACGTTCGTGTTAAATCGTGCATTTTATTTGTCTGTTATTGTGTGTGTACTTTTTTTTAAAGGGAAGCTGGGAGGCAAAAACTAGTGCTCGGTTTATTGAATCAACCGTTAATTTGGCTTTGTCGAAGCGGGAAAATTAATTAGATTCGTTGGCAACTGTGTATTAATTCTTTTAAATTTATACACAAAAAAAGACAAATAAAACGTAGTTTAAAGTAGTGTTGGGAGATTTGGGATTCGGAAGATTCGACGATTCAATCCCTAGAAAGATTCGATCGGATCGGATCCCGTTGGTAGGATTTGAATCCCTGAAAGATTCCATTGCGATTTGATTGGGATTGGGATTCTGATTGGGATTGGGATTGCGATTGGGATTCTTTATTGCGATTGGGATTGGGATTGCGATTGTAATAAGAGGCTGTCTCCGAGATACGCTATTAATGGGGGTCGAGCGAAACCACGTATCTCTAATTTCGGAAGTCGAATCCCGCAGTTTTCAGTCAAAATATAGCAAATGTTCGTGTAATGTAGCATTTAATGAGAAGTTATAGTAACTTGAAATAAATTATTTGATTTGATATTGAATAAAGGTCCGCATAACTCAGGGACCTGTACTAATTATGATGTAAGTACAGTAAAGTTAAATAATTTGGATTAAAACAGAATGACCTCTTATTCCAGCTTTACCTAATACACCACCCATCCCCCTCCCCCCGTTGCAAACTAGAGTAAAACGCTATACCACATTGCGATTGGGATTCAAAGATTCGAATCCAATCCAGGATCGGCATTCGAAGATTCGAATCCCTTCTTATATTCATTTTTCCCATCACTAGTTTGAAGGCAAACTATTGTACACAAACTAACCGCAATACGCTGTCGTGGTGGCCGCTGCTGTTTTTTGTTTGTAATGTAAAAATGTATTTTGTTTCTCACACATGTATTTTTTGCTTTTTTGTTAAAAAAGGCAATTCCCTCCATATGACACACAAAGCACGTGTAGCATATAGCCTGTTTTTTTTTGTGTGTGGGGATGCTTCACAAGATTCGCATGCTGCAAGCAGCTTTTAATTAACATAATTTATCATCGTGTTTTGCAGTGCACGAAACATGCCGTGGTGGTGGAGGCTCAGCGGACACGCTTACACCTGATAAATACCTTCGGCAAGTACGGTACACATACACACGTTGCGTTAAAAATATCTCCAACCGTAATGAGAACACTCGAGTGTAAGGGGGGGAGGGGGTAGAAAAACTTTGCTCGTTAGTTATCATTAAATTTGTAAAAAAAGACCATACACAGACACAGAGAGAACTGCGCCCATCTTTTGCAACTCGATCCTTTTTTAAGACGCGGTATGGCATTCCTTCTATGTGTGGATTGTTGTACATACAGAAACACACCCCTGGCCGGGGGTCGTTGGTTTGAGGTTTGAGCTGTCTTTTTGTGCGCGAGCAGTCATCCGAAAGGGAGAAAACCGGGAACAATGTATCCTTCAACTGGTCCCTAGAAGAAGCTGGGGTATCGACGTGATGGAAGAGCTGTTCCTTCCCGTTTGCGTGCTTGGTAGAATGTTTTATCTCCCTTTTGCAAGCTTAGTTTGATATTTTATGAGAAATTTTCGTTCACAAAAATCTCCAACGGTGGCATTAAATAATGCCATTCCGTGTTTAAAAGCTCATCACTCAAATTTAAGGCAAATGCTACTATATGCACGCTTCCTGACGCTGTTCGCGCACAACCATAAAGATGATTAGAGGAGCATGAGCGCCAACTCATCACGCTGTGTAATAATTTGCTTATCATCGTTTCGCACATACTTAATCCCCTGCTTTGCTGAAGCGGAAAAAGAAGAAACAGCGACCAAAAACAAAACCACCCCATCACACAAATGAAGGCGCGTGCCTGGGTGGTACTAACCACGGCCCGCACACGGCCTGCCACGGCTCCTAATTGAACGTCTTGCAAACATTGACTTAAATGAGTTTGTGGCCGGCACAGGGTCGAAGCAACCGGGCATACAGGCCAACACACACACACACACACAGGAACACAGAAACACACATCCAATGATCCGGGGCTGATTTATCTTCTTTGGAAAATAATTTATCTCCAGCAGCAGCAGCTCCAGCAGCGAGAACGTCATCAACAACCGCTTCGCACACGCCAAGACGTGTGGTTCGCCGTTCTGCCGCACGCGGAAAGTCAAACGCAAGAATGTTAGCCGACCGTGTAGCAAAGGCGTCATGCCGTGTGTGTGTGTGTGCTTGTGTGTGGATAAGAAAAATTTCATAACCCATCTTTGGTGGGCTTATGAAGTGGTGTGTGCGGTGTGCTTGAGCGGGCAAACGAGGAACGGGGAGTGATAAAGCGGAGCTGTGGGGTAGGAAAACCCCGTTAATTATGCACGAACTATGCTGAAGGACACGGAAGTGGTCCTTCGCTGCTTCGGCTGCGATACAAGGTTGCCTGAAGTGGCCTTAGACTGTAACGTGCAAGATAGAAAAGGAGAGAGAGGGAGAGAGAGGGCAAAAAAGGGAAACTACACGTATCCAGAATATTACAACACGTGTGCCCATCATATACACCTCCGAAACGGTGACCCAGATAGAACGTGCTAGATGCCCCCGAGGCCCGACTATCCCAGGCCCAGGTCGGTCCGGCACAAAGCGCGTCCAGTTGAGTGTGGGGGTGTGGCGAGGATTGGTGCAATTCTCTATCGCTCGCGCTGGAGCACCTTTGGGGCAAATTTCGGCTGGCTCCTTCCAGTACGTTTGCGGACCGACGTGTTTACACGTCCTGCTAAAACCATGTGGCCATGTAAGTTCTTCATCTCGTTCCCCCTTTCAAAACCACACACACTCACACCCCTCACCCCGAGCACAAATTGTTACAAAACATTTATGACATTTTGCCTCATCATTGAGTGCTGTGTGTGTGTGTGCTACGCGGTACGTGCAGTGTTCGAAGCGAAAAAAAGATGTACAAGAAGAATCCTTTTCAAACCGTCCTACATAGACAGGGAACAGCGTAAAAAAAGTAGGTACAACATGCAGTACAAAGTGCTTCGCAGCCATGTGCAGCCTTTCGCAAAGTGCAGCATCGATGTCGATAAATATTTTCACTTTGTGCTCGCAGCACATCGGATGCTATTTCCAGCTTCGCCTGCATCCAGTGCTGACATTCTGCGACGGTTCACACACACACACCACGCGCCTGATATTAAAATGTTACCCCCTCGGCTCGGTTTGCCTAGCAACACAGGGCGCACACTTTGCTACGTTTGAATAGTGGGAAAAGCGTGTATGTGTGTGTGAGTGTGTGTTGCGGGTGACATACCGGGTATGGATAGAAGTTATTTCCACCCAACCGGCTCTTTAATGAAGGGTAAAAAGCGGCAATATCAATATCGATGAATAGTTTGCTACTGTGCAGATAAAGGGTAAATTTAACTTGTTAGAATGGTTGGGTAAATATGCAGTTTGCTGCAACTGTTTGCAATTACCAACGTCATTGGACGCTTGTTGTAAGAGTTAAAAGTTTACATCAATGTGATTGGCATCGAAAGCTAAAGGCCGGGCTACTTCACTAGCGTATCTGGCGGCGGCTGACCGAAACATTTTGCCAAACAATTGGTAGCCGCTTCAGGAAATAAGTTATTTTTCCATATTTTTTTTATTAATTCCGACGAAAAAAGTTTTGTAAAAAGTAGATGCACATGTCCTGCACGCATTGCATCAATTTTCATGACAAAAAACGTTGGAAAAACTACCTAATTTTGAGATCCGGCATGACCATTTCTTCGATGACCAAAAAAAGCTTCCACCAGTCGCCGCCAGATGCGCTAGTGAAAATCAAAATTACACTAGCGAGTACGGGCAATGTAGCCCGGCCTTAATACAATTATAAATCCCAAAAGGTCACCAGTTTGTTATTCCTGCTGTGCATCCTTAGTGAGAGTGAGTGAGTGATTTGGTGAGGTGTTTTTAAACACTCTTTTGCAATTCAAATCGTTCATCTTCCGCACTGATTGGTGATTCACTCAGAGTTAATTGAATCAAGTGAGTCATTAGGCGGAGAGTTTTGCAATATTTTCATGCTGCATTTTGAAACACGGAGAAACTGATAAAACCACTGAAGCTTTATTTGGAGCTTTAATTAGAAAATAAGTTTTTTATCGCATTTTATTTTCAATTATAATTGAATACATTTTCCGACTTGATTACCGAAAAACAAATAGCCCAATTGCCTATATTTCAGTTAGCCGATCGCTGCATCGTCAACTGTCTCAAAGATTCTGCAAGATTCTCAAACCAATTTTGTGCCGATTCGACAAACGTTGAGAACGCAGGTTTCTTATAAGCACTCATGAGTGCTTGAGAAAACGAGCGTTGAGAAATCCCATGGCCCCGCGGCCTAAAATCACTCTCCTCCACTCTGGTTTAGCTCAATTAAAAGAGTGAGTTCTCAAACTGAGAAAACATTCTCAAGCACTCATTTAAGTTTCTCAAGCACTCAAAACCTCAGATGTGAGCTCGTGGCCGTTGTCAATTTTTCTCACTCTGAGAAACTGAATAAGCTACTCAAGCTTTATTTGGAGCTTTAAATAGAAAATAAGTTTTTGATCGCATTTTTTTAATTATAAACATTGAATACATTTTCCAAAGTGATTATCGAAAAACAAATAGCACAATTGCTTATATTTCAGCTAACCGATCGCTGCATCGCCAACTTTTTCAAAGATACTCAAAGATTCTCAAAACCGATTTTGTTCCGATTCGACAAACGCTGAGAACGAGGATTTCTTAAAAGCACTCATGAGTGCTTGAGAAAATGAGCGTTTAGAATCCCCATGGTCCCGCGGCCTTAAAGTTCCTCAAGCACTCAAAACTTGTTCTCAGATGCGAGACTGTGGCCTTCCTTTTTTTTCACACTCTGAGAAACTGATATTGCCACTCAAGCTTTATTTGGAGCTTTGAATAGAAAGTAAGTTTTTGATCGCATATTTTTTAATCCTTTTACAATTATAAATATTTAAAACTGCCTTTCTCGAAGACTCTCAAACGATTCTCAATTCGAATTTGTGCCAATTCTACAAACGTTGAGAATGTTATTTTCTCAAAAGCACTCATGAGTTCTTGAAAAAATGAGCGTTTCAAATCCACATGGCTCAGCGGCCTAAAGAAGAAACGCGGTGTCTTGACGCGTTTATCAGGTAGATATCATCATCACATGTGGTATTTAAAATCATGTTTGAGCTTCAATGACTTGCTTGACATAAGTTACCGGCAACGCGGTCGGCAGTAGATCTACTACATCTATTAAAAAACGGAACGAATACGGTTGTTCAGCTACATTCTTGGCCAGTCGTTTCTACGCTCATGACCACTAGTTTCGGACAGCTTGCAAGAACCTGTATATCATTCTTTTGTACGTTAGTTCATTTCTTGTACCGTTTGTTCGTACAACCGTTCATTCGTTCGACGATCAGTTTTAGCTTTTTGTTTACGGACGAACTCCGCGACAACATTTCGTTCATCCACTTGGAAGAACGTAACGTTGAGCTAGTAATTTTTAACATGTATCATAGCTAAAAATCAGTTTTAGAGCCGTAACCTGCCAGCTTACACTTTTGATCACACGATTTCCCTGTCAGTAATTGTATAATATTCATATCTTCATGCAACAAACAGATTGTCTCACTTTTTCCTCCCCCATAAAAACCATCAAAAAGTGGATCCGCATTAATGCACCAGTTCCATTTGTCAAGGTTTTGGCATTGCCTTACTGCCACCCATTCTTCTTCGTGCTGTGCCCAAAAGTCAGCAGAAGCAGCTAAACGAATAACCTATACGCTCGAGTAGATTTATCCTGCCATCAGAAAAATATGATTATTTTCGTACTACGGCTTAGGCAGCCGTACTGCTGTGCGGGAACGTTTCCGACCACCCGCAACACTGACCAACGCCGTACCATTGCCATTCGTTTGGTACGCTAAGCCACACCGACACCGACACGAGCAAAATAAAAAAAAAGGCGACACTCTTTGCAGGATAATCTTGCATGTGGCTCTATTTCCCCATCACACTCTGCTCTCCATTGGTACTCGTAAGGCCATCTGGCCAAAACCGGCAGAACCAGATCACGGTTGGCGAATGTCACACAAACACAACCTGTGCTGTCGTGTGTGTGTGTGTGTGCTAGTGCCAGTGCCATCCACTGTAGTATACCTGCCGATGTCTGATTTTTATCCGCTTATGACGCATCAACTCGAAACCATACTTCGCCTTCGAAGCTGAAGCTTTCCGCAAAAAAGTGGATTTTTTTTACTTCGAGTTTTATGTCCTCTTTCTCGTAACGGACTCTTTGCTCGATGCTACTGCTGCCTACTATGCTAGCCTCGTTTCAGAACCAGTACGCCCAATTTTCAACAACCCACTTCCGGGAGGGGCCCGGACCGCCGGCGCTCATACATTTATCGTCCATTTTCTTTGCCACGAACTTTTGCCACGACAGAACGAGACTTCAGAAAGAATCGAATGGAATATTATTTATGGTTCCACGGTGGTCTTCCTCGTTATGGTTACTGCGTTTAAAGGGCGGTGTGCTTTTTTTCTTTTAAGTTGCCGCTGCTGCTGTCGTTCCTTTGGTACAATCGTGCACCCGCTGCTTAGTGCTTCCGGTGCTGGCGAGTCAGCCTTGCTCGATTGTCGGGCCCGGGTTTCCCCGCATTACCAATGGGACCTTACCCGTGCCGCACGGCATGTTTTATGGGCATGGACGATGGCATTTTTATCGGCATTCATCGCTCCGAACCCGGGATGGATCGATTGAGAAAATTGTCGATTGCGATAAATTGCACGCGCTGCGCGAAACGGCGAAAACGATTTAGGGAAAATGATTAAACGTTTCCCAAGCATCGGTTGGAGGACGAGGTAGATTCGGTAGTTCGGTATGTTGAGTGTGCGAGTTGTCAAGGTAATGCAGCGTTTGCGTGAATAAAGAAAGAAAGAAGCCCTTGATGTAATTGTGGAGAGATTTGATTAAGAATGATTTAGTGCCGGAAGCAATATTCAGAATGTCGTAATGGTTTTTTCTTCTGAAAACGGGTTTGTAAAGTCCCCCGCAGGTCATACGACTTCGATTTGAAGTACAGATTCTAGCTTCTTTTGCTGAATGCTAGAAAAATAGATCGTTTCCAACCAATAACACCAACTAGTTGCATCTTTTCTCATTTCCAAGTTGCAATAAACACAAATAAAATGCTTTGACAAAACCACGGCCACTGACAGGACCAAACCCGTGCCAGCTACGGCTAGCATTTCTCCGCAACTTTTGTCCGCCGCTCTGCGCGAAGCAGTGCATGATAAAAATATCGCTTTTCCGTCCTTCCAGGAATTGCTTTCAGATTGACGCGAAACTTTCCTAGAATGTGGAACCAAATGCACCACCGGCACGAGCTCGGTAATTGAGTGTGCGTGAGCTTCTAGGATAGTTGATCAAAACATGTGCCTGCCAGCACAGTCTGTGGCGGTCCCGTTGTTTTATGGGACTCGTGGGTGTGATTGTTTTATGCTTACGTTCCGTGAAGTGCACGAATTTCAATCGTACAATTTAACAACTTTCCGTGTAATGGTTTAATTTAACGAATTTTACATTATAATTTGTGCGAAGTTCATGCGAAAATCAATTCAGTACTAACAGTAACTGGAAGATTCAATTTTCTTCATAATAGGAAAAAGTCAGTGAGATAAATTTGAGGGCATTGTGGGAAATAAAGGTATTTCCCAATAACTTTAGAATAGCATCGATGCTCACACATACATACACTCGCCGAATACAAATCAAGCAATCAATTCAAATCGAAGAATATATGGAAATACATTCGTTAATTGTTTTATATTGAGGTTTTAATATATTAGGGATATTTTTATTCATCTGCATGCAGCAGAGAGAGAGAGAATGATTCAATTTCGAACAGAGTGAGGCTCAGAGAGTGAATGAATCGAGTCTCCAAGGATTTTAATATCTAGAGCCATTCTTCTACTCGGATCCAACTCACCCAAACGAGTGAGAATTCTCATCTGCCCAATGCATATTTCGGTCCTTCGAGTCGGATTTCTCAAAAAACATTTCATATTGAAGTTTCAACATATTAGGGATATTTTTATTCATCTGCAAGCAGCAGAGAGAGTGAGTGATTCAATTCCGAACAGAGTCAGGCTCAGAGAGTGAATGAATCGAGTCTCCAAGGATTCAAGTATCTATAGCCATTCTTCTACTCTGATTCAACTCACCCAAAAGAGTGAGTATTCTCATCTGTCCAATGCATATTTTGGTCCTTCGAGCCGGATTTCTCAAAAAACATTTCCGTAAAATATACGAACCTATGCTTTTCACTTAATCTATTTCGGTAGATAGATCATAAGTACAGTATTGGAAATCTTTAGTAAGAAAAATGAAGAGCCGGAGAGAAGTAAGAACGAAGAACGCCATATTCTGCTACCTGCTACGCTGACCGGTGCTGTTATGCAGCGCGGAAGTTCCCGTGTAGTTGTATGAGGTAGCGCTGCTTAATGGCTGCAATTATACCACTGAGAATAGTACCAATTCGTGTGTTGAATCCCCTAATAACGCCTAAAATCAAATACTAATACCGTCACAAGCCACATTCAAATGCCTGCCAACAATGGCCAACAATACGCCAAAAGCCAGTGCCGAGCTTAAATTCCACTCACATTTGCCTTCATATTTAATGTGTGCCAAACGATGCTTTAATTATTCAGCACGAGTGCTATCCACATTTAAAGCCAGCAGTTTCGGTAGCTTTGCCGAAGCTAATTGCCCGTGCAGTGCCGAGCATGTGGGGAAGAACGTGTACAAAGACACGCACGCTCCGTACAGGATACACATTGCTAGCACGGAAGCGTTCCCCAAAATCCCTTAGATTCTATTTCCGGTGCCCTCCGGTGAACCATTTAGGCGTAATGTGCGACCTACTAGCTCGGTCGCTTGCTCGCATGCTTGCTTGCTTGCTGTCCCTAAAACAAATGCCAAACTACCCACGGAGCATAGGGGCAGCGTTAGGGGCTACGCCTGTTCGATAATTGTCTCCCCGTTAATGCGGCAGCTTCCCGACGAACGAATGATCTGGAAGCACCACCCCCGGGGGGGGGGGGGCTACACAATCGATAACAGGCGCCTTCCTAAGGTTCGGTAGCACACAGACACACTCACACACGCTACACCTTATTACCGAAAAGAAGTCAAAATAGTACCGCCACCGTACCGCTTTACATCACACTTTGGTCTTTCGCCAGCTCGCCACGAACGTCAGAAGCGACACACGGCAAAAGGCAGGTTAAATTATACTACCGCAAGAGCGGAAAGTGTGCGCTTAAGCCGATCGTTATCATACATCATCATACCCGGCAGGGCATGTTGTTGCATGGGAGAAAAGTAGGTGGGGCGGGAGTCATTGCCACGCCACACGGCTTAGTATCGGAGCGTGCAAATAATGGGTTAGCATATAAAACATTTAACCCCTTTTGCTCTGACACTCTCGGTGACCTCTCTACCCCGTTCCTCTGCTCTGTGTCGCTGCGAACCTCAAGTGTTCTTAATCCAATTTGCACCAATTGCACACCACAGTTTGTGCCAGCCTTTGCTTTGCTGCCACACAGTAGTTGAGTTTGACGGGAGCGACAGAAAACGAATGGGAATGCATTCCCGCGATCCCCGATGTGCAACAGCTGGCCGTGCTTCGTACCTTTGCAAAGGGATTGTAGAGCCTTTGCATTGTGTGTGTTGCTACCAGCTCGGTCCAAAATGGGGGGGCAAGATTGTGCTAACGAGCCTAAGGATCTATCTCAATTATCACGTATCCCTTCCACGTCCGCGCGGGACGTCAAACCCGTCGTCTGCCATCTGTGTGTGTGGGACGGAACGCTTTCGCTTGGATAACAATTTCATGATTCGCAATCAATACTAATTACATTCGCAAGAACAGAACCGGAGCAAGCCGGAGGAGTGTTAAGGGAGATGTATAATGATCAGGTGGAACAGGTGTTTCGTTCCACCACACGTAGGCTCCGTTTTTTCCGGCCTAGTTCCGGCCTCTGCCGTGAGTGCGGCACTATCCAGGCAACACAAAAGGACGCCAAAGATTCGAGGTGCCGACTTCCTTCCCCGTCGGTGACATTTTCGCACACGACACACACACTCACGGAGCACGAAACAAAGGGGGAGAAATGGAACGGCTTGTATACATTTTAATTAAGAGCTTTCTCCTGTGCTGTTCCTGTGGTGTTTAATTATTTACGACTGTCGGTGAGGCGAAGGCGAGCGGCCTTGGTTGCCAAGTGTAGGGGCGACCAATTGGCATCCTGGAACCCGAACCCGGGCAACCGTGCATTGTGGGCATTGAGAAATGAGTTTTTCCCAGTTCGATCGATCCCGGCCGGTTGTTGGGAAGGGAGGCCACATGAAGGCACACAAACAAACAGCACAACAGCTGTGTGGCCGGCTTTCAGCTTCCAGCGGCGAATGGAAATGGATGGGTGACCTTACCCTCCAATAATTGACATTCACCTCCAGCACCTCTCAGGCAGCGGGGGGCTGATATCCACGGTACGTTTCCCGTCGCGCTTGAATGCTCCTGCAGGGAGAGTGGCAGGACATTGGCGCAATGATGTGACGGGTAGAACACGGAGCAGAAATCCATTCCAACTAATGTGCACCGAGTGGCGCGGGCTGAAAAGCTAACAGCGGAATACCTCGGATTAATGTCGTTGTTCGGGGCCGTGCGGCCATAATGGAAGGTTGATCGAAATCTCCGCTTTCGCGTATGCTTTTTACACGCCCGGTTCTCGCACCGCTAATGCTTTGCAGCTATGGTCAAACCTTGTCTTATGGTCATGGGTAGCCTTCAAGGAAGGAGAAAGAGAGAGGGGAGAGAAAAAAAAGGGAATGACTGTTTTGTCCTTTGCCCTTTTTTCCCTGCTACTGACCCAACCCGGGAACACCTGATGACAATAGCGTTGTTGAACGCGCCCAAACCGGGCAATGTCAGTCCGTTTCGCTACATTACATACGGGACACATTCCCGCACACTGAAATGGAGTTCAACGGGTCATTCGGGTAAGGGTGAGTAAGCTTTGGGTTCTTAGTCTCGTTTTTTGCTTCCCTCTTTCGCTCTCTATCTCTCTCTCTATCTCTCTCTTTCTATCCGTTGCGTAATGAGTTTGTTTTCCGATGTATGTGGCCGATGATGTTGCTGTAGTATTTAGGGTAAATAGGGGACTTTTTGCTTTTTCATAGTGGGCTTCAGTTTTTCATCCATTCTAATGAATGTTTAGTTAAAGTGTACTAAGCTAACGACGCGTAGCAAAATGGTGCATGTTCGTGCCGCATGAATGGACGGAGATTAATGACGCGTGTGTGTATGTGTTTGATTGTGTGGTAACTAGCTCTAGTTTTTCTTTTGCGTCCAGGGAAGATTATGTAACGAAAGAGCGGAGTGACGTGTAGTAGGTGGGGATAAGAGGGTCTTTCCTGGATGTTTCTTAGCTATGTGTTTTCTGATTAATTGTGTATGTGTGTGCAAGAGGACCTCAATGGATTATTATAAGCAAGTTAGGGGAGTAATTAGGGCTTCTTGTTGAGTTGGTTTCTACAGTACAGAGTAACTTGAAAACCCCGTAAATGAATAGAAAGAAAATTATCTTTTATTCGGGGTTCTCTCTTATGCAATACTAACTTTGGTGCTGAACACTGGTTCTTACACTGTTGAACTATAGGCATACATTGGGCTCATTTCTGTTTACGTGATTGATTATCTGAACTATCTTGGGGCGATCCCGTGGTACAGTCGTCAACTCGAATAACATGCCCGTCATGGGTTCATGGGTTCAAACCCAGAATGGACCGTCCCCCCGTAGCAAAGGATTGACTATCCGGCTACGTGGTAATGAATTAAGTCTTGAAAGTCTTCTGTGTAGGCCGTGCATGTCCGCGTAGGACGTTACGCCAAATATAAGAAGAAGATATAAGCTATCTGTAGCGGAAAGCGGGGCAAAATGGACCAGTTAAGAGTTTTGGTCTGTATCTTATTGGTTAAACACTTTCCACTGTTATTTTGACATCAATCAATCCTGCAACGTCTTATTCATGAAAAACAATCATAAGATGACGCATTAACAACAAATATATACGTTTAAAATGAATTTTAAAAATCAACGTCAAAAGTGATGAAAATGTATTGTGTGGGGTAAAATGGTCTTGCTACTGGGGCAAAATGGTCTTACACAAAATGTCAAAACACAACAAAACAAAGGGGCAAAATTGACCACAACAATGGACATTAGGCTTTGGTTTAAGCTCTTGCATCGCGGTAGAATTGTGAGAGTAATACAGTGGAGCGCCGTTTATCCGGGTACCTTTTATCCGGCTTTCCGTTTATCCGTGTTGTTGAGAAATGACAGTTCAATACAAAAGTGAAATTGGGTTATGAGGAGGATATTTGAAAAAGCGGTTATAAGAGCACATTGTCATAACAAAAAACAATATAATTCATTGGCAAATTTTAAAAATTCTCTTTCGAAAAACACGAAGTTAGTAAAAACTGGGTTATTTTTATCAAAAAATAAGAAAAATTTCCAAAAAATATCCAGGAATTGGTAATAAAATATATCATTTGACTCATTATCCGTGTTATTCGATTATCCGGGCGAAGTCAAGTCCCGAGTAGCCCGGATAAACGGCGCTCCACTGTAATTAAAGTTTAGTATTTAAGTGTTTTGTTGAATAATTTAGTAAAATGCTGGAATATTTCAATAATTCACGTGTTGTCAGTAATATTTCTTGTCGATATAATATGCATACAGTACAGTTTTATTTATGTAAAGCTAGTGTATTGTAACGACCTTAGCTTATACCACAGCCTCGTCATGTTGCTCCTGTCAAAACATAAAGACCATTTTGCCCCAAACTGGAACGACCATTTTGCCTCAAATGAATCATTTTGCAAATTTTAAAATTAGATTAAAATCGTTACTTTTTTCGCGTAAATCATAGATAAATATCATGTGCCTGGGTATCCTTTCTCTCTAATTATATGTTAAATTCTTAAGAGCTTATTTTCAAGACGGTGAAAATAACATCGTTTTGAGCAAACATTTTATTTGCTAAATTATTCACTTATTTTGAAATCTTATGCTATGAAACCTTTATGGTGAGCTTTGAACATTGTATTTGATATTTTTCAATCATTAGAAGTCATTATAAACGTGTAAATATGCCAAAAATGCAGGTGACCATTTCGTCCTACCTAACCATTTTGCCCCAGGTTCCCCTATATATTGTAATATCGTTGTACACTAATGCATGTTTGCAATTTCAATTCAAACTTCCACCTTATTCAGTTTTCCCTCTGGTATGAGTCTTATTGACAATAAGATTCAACGACAATAAGTAAACAATAATAATAAAGCGTTTAAGTGAAATCTTTCACTACGTGTTCCAAGCTTCCTGCCATTATTGCAGTTCTTGCAGTCCACTATTTCGAATGCAATTTGCCTAACTCTAGGCGCAAATATACTAAGTGGCCCATTTTTAACATTTGAATAGCTATTAAAACAGTGCATGCACTGCTCTCACAGCATATTCTACTTATTTTCACTAAAGTTTGATATGCAAATAAGATAAAGCTCTTCTTAGAATTTCCCACGTTCACATCGGAATTGAAGTGCGAAAAGCATTAAAACACTTTTGCGCACTCCAGTGAGCCAGAAAATTTATTACTGCTCACAGAAACACAATCGAGAAACGCACTCTTCAATGCACCATACAGCAGACAAAAAAACACACACAGAAAAACTAATTTTGTAAAGCTGTATGAATTATAAATCGTCACCATTCACAGCGCACAATGCCTTGCATCGAAAGTGCATTTATATGCTAAAACGGCACCTGCAGTGCATAAAAAACCGCAAGAATTGCATCGCACCGGCACAACTGGGAACCACAACTTTCCAACCGGCAGGCACCAGCGCTCGAGATCTTGCAAATACGAGCAAGAGAGTGTGCCAACCATCTTCCACCCGAAATGCCGAAATGTGAAACCGGCAGAGTCTTTCATGCATTTATTTTCACTTGAGATTCAAATTGAATTCCGTGACTCCGTTGTTTCTTGGCCACTCGTAGTCGTCGTACTCGACTTGGGTGATGGTGGTTCTGGTGCAAAGTTTCACCCGATTGAAACTCTCATTCCCTCTCTCACAGTAAAAGGAAATGTGAAGCAACAGTCATTTGAATCGCTGGTTTTTTGTGCCCACTCTAGTCTGTGTCCATGTCGTGTCGTCTGATTTTGCACTGGGAAGCTCCCAGCTTCTCCCCGAGCACCCAAGGGGGAACGGTGACAAAACGCCTGCTCTCGGGGAAAAAAGGGAAGACGAACAGACATTCCGACGTAGATTGAAAATAAACACCCGATCTGATGAACCGATGAAAATTTGAATCTAATTTTAATTAAAACAATCTCCTCGGGCGATCGGGCCAGAAAGGACGGCTCAACCGGGTACTCCGGGCGTTGATGATGGGTTTTGGGTGGTGAACGCACACCTCACCATCACCCCACCCTTCCCACTGAAATGGTGACGAAACGACAAACAGTGGGCTTTTTTTGCCTGGTCGTGTACGTTCGTTTGACTCGCTTCGTTTTGCTGTTTCGAATACGATTACAACACAGCGAAATGGGTCGGCCGGTGTAAAATCAATTTTATTGATTGAAGTAAGTGTTTTGTGTGCGTTACGTACTGTTTATTTAGTCGACAAAGGAAAGCTCAACAAGTTCCGGAGGTTTTTTTGCCCACGGCCCACGGGCTTTGTGCTTCATCCTCGGGCAAGGATTCAATTAAAACTGGACAATATGCGACCAACGAAGTTGCTGGAGGTACGGGAGTGACTAAGGGAACATGTACGGCATTGTTGTAATACTTTATCTTCCATCTTGCCCGGTGAATGCTATGACAGAGCGTTCCATGGGTAACCAATAGGATGGGAAAAAGCAAGCAAAAAATACAAATTTTCCCTTTATCTCCCTTTATTATAAATTCAATAAACCACACCCATGTTCTGTCCATTCTGACACATCCTTGGGCTAAAGTGCTCAAACCCGCCCTTCCTTCCCGCGTGGTGCTTTTGCCCTACCTCATTGAGACAAAAATGCTCCGCCCGCCGGTGTATCATTGCAAGTACGCAACATCCTCATTGCGGTTACTGTGGCAACGGGCAGTTGCTCTCGGCAGCACAAACAGGTTTGCGGTAAAAATGAAAAGTTTGCGCAAGTATTTTTAGCATCTCTCTGCCTCCCCCGTTTTATGACGTGTTTCCCAGGCGGACTGTTATGGGACGGTTTTAGAATTGGAATCGTTCCATTTACAATCGTTCGGGTGCTGTGTTATCTTTGCAGCTGGGAAAGCACAGCACTACGAAATAGTGTCATAAAGCGTAATGGTGCTTGTAGTACGTGCAGGATGGTGGCAAAGTGTGCACTGGAACTTTGGGCGGGTAAAATGGCGCACGGAAGGGATTAGAATCACATTTTGGAGAGAGTTTGTTTGCGTGATGGGATGAATTTTCTGGTTTTAATTTTCTGGTTTTAGCTTTGCAAACAAAAATGAGCATTATTTCTAGATTTTTTTTTAAATTATTATAAAACATTTCATATCAACACTTTAGGATATTGCGTATCATTTGCGCATCAGCTTACGCTACGCAGGACGACAAGCAACACTTGACCGCAATCTAATTACAGCCTTCCGGTTCGAAGCGGGGAACCTTCCGCCCTCGGTGGACAAATGCGTGGGAAATATAGGCCAAGGATCGGAAGACAGCAAGATTAAATAAAGCCTCTCCCACCTTGCTTTACCTCCCTCCCTCCCTCTAGAAGCTCTAGCGTTCCGCAGGCCTGCATTAATAGAACCAACTCCGGAGACAACTTCCTGTCAACTTCGGCCGGCATTAACGCTGTAATTCTTCGTTGCTCAACCGAGCATGACTGATTGAAATGTCCAGCTACCGAGAGCGAACTGTCACCGATCGATTTACTACCGAAACGACTAATCAGCGTGTCACTGTGTGGGTGGGTGTGTGTGTGTTGATTGCGTCACCCTCCGTCACTCCGGATGGTGTCGTCAATCATCGGTGTAAATTCGCTCAATCACTTGTACGACTTCTGGTTCGGCTTTCGGCCTTCGAGGATGAGGACGATTCCTTGGGCTTAGTCAATCCCCGTACCACTTGGCGCAGATGGCACACTGGTGAGTGCTAAAGCCAGTGGGCCGTATGTGGGAGAGTGTGTTATTCACCCACACAGACACACAAAAAGAAGGCAAAAGTTCTTGTACCATACCACTCGAGAACATAAGCCGGAACCGTTACTAGTGTGGGGAGGCTCTATCGATCGACACCTTCACTTACACACACATACACACACACACACACCCAGGTGGTGGCTTGAAAAGCCTCTAACCGATTCTAACCGACAGCGGACGGGGAACGGGAGGAAATCAAAGGAAAGTGACAGTGCTCCCCACGTATAAACTCGTTCTCATTCTCAAACAGCACTTCCGCTAGGCTCCCACGAGCGGGGACAAATCCTTTCTTCCATACCACCCCTCCACCACCACTCTCAAGTACAGCTCTTTCTCTCTGTGTCTCACCGCACCATGAAAAGCCACCACCACAAATTGCAATTACGGGTTGCCATTATGTTTGTCGAGCCTCCCCGGATGTGGATGTGAAAAATGTTCACAATACAACTCTAGTTCCACGCCCCTTCCACGCCCTACCGTTGGAAGTGGAGGGATCCAGCTGCCCCGGGATCCCAGGGCCATTTTGTACGTTTGACGCTATTGACGCTGCAGACATATTGGAAAGCTCGGCAAAACATGGCTAAGCCCTTTGCCAATATCATTGGATTGGAGGTGAAGGTGGAACGATGGAATCGATTCGGGAAGAAGAAGAAATGAAAAAACTGCACCCCATCCATCCCCACTCATGCCTCGCCACAATGTCGCCACGTTGATTTATCGATTTCAATAAAAAGGATTACTACTACGACGACGACGAGACCACGTTGCGGATCAGTTTTCGCGACCAGCACCGGAGCCCACGTGCACGTGGGAGTAGGATTGTACATGGACGAATCCAACGATCCAAAAAAAACACACACACACACACACACACACACACACACACACACACACACACAGAAGAGGAAGTGTGCAATGGGGAACGACCATAAATGGAGTCATGGTCAAATGGGGCTAGGAGACTAGACAACGGAAAGCTAATTGGACACAAAAGGATGCAAAACCACATGGCTTGCCGCAAATCCAGCAAGAGCCCGTCTAACAGCATTGGGCTATTTTTTTCTTCCTTCCTCTGTATTCAGCAGCCTGCCAGCCTACGGGGCTCCATAACTCACTCCACACGTGGCCACAGTTCTTTGACCCACATTCGGCGCCAACCGTGTGCAACAGTATGTTGCATGCCGAGGTTGCGGTCGAGGTAGTCCATCGAAACGGGGTGTCACTCACGCTTGGGACTGTTTTGGGCTGCCCAAGAGCGTATGAAATAATTTGTCCAGCGAACGGTGTGGCTAGCAGCGCTGGCACGTGGCCAACCAGCATGGTCGACCAATGGTGGATTGTTTTTTGTGTTTTTGTTTAGCTGAACACAACGAGTTTGAGAGCTACAATAAAGAAAGGGTGGACAAATAGCAGATGCTAAATTAAAGTCGGCATAATTGGCTATTAGTCAGATGCGTTCGGGTTGAAGCTTTAGCAGCACAAACAAAAGCCTTCAAGTGGAGGAAAGTTTTTACTACCCCCCAAGCTCCGGTTCGTACGTAAAGCTGTGCGGCTGTAAGTAAAATATAACTTCCAGTGAAGAGAGAAAGAGAGAGAAAGAGAGCACACATACATCTTTGTTGCACGGCAATTGAATTTACAAACCCAATTAGTTCATCCTACTTTATGGCTGTCTCCCTGACAACACACAAAGTGATAGTTTTGACATGCTTGCTTCGATGCAATTCTTCATGTTTGGCTTTACTTAGCTCTGCTGCGTGCCCTGGCAAAAATCCGGAGTCGACTTCGATCCGACTGGCGATAAATTCGGATTCAACTCCGGAAGGCAGGTCCGCCCTGTATTATTCGGAGTCGTCCGAAGTCGTTCGGAATCATCCGGTGTCGTTCAGAGTTGTTCGGAGTCGTTCAGAGTTGTCCGGAGTCGTCCGGAATCGTCCGGAGTCGTCCGGAGTCGTTTGAAGTCGTACGGAGTCGTTCAGAGTTGTTCGGAGTCGTTCAGAGTTGTCCGGAGTCGTCTGGAGTCGTTCGGAATCGTCCATAGTCGTCCGGAGTCGTTCAGAGTTGTCCGAAGTCGTTCGGAGTCGTCCGTAATCGTCCAGAGTTGCCCAGAGTTATTCGGAGTCGGAGTCGTCCCAAGTCGTCCGGAATCGTTCGGAGTCGTCCGGAGTCACCCGGTGTCATTCAGAGTCTGAGTCGTCCGGAGTCGTTTGAAGTCGTACGGAGTCGTAAGTAGTCGTTCAGAGTTGTCAGAAGTCGTCCGGAGTCGCTTGGAGTCATTCGGAGTCGTAAGGAATCGTTCAGAGTCGTCCAGAGTCGTCCGGAATCGTTCGGAGTCATCCGGAGTCTTCCGGAGTTGCCCGGAGTTATTCGGAGTGGGAGTCGTCCGGAGTCGTTCGGAGTCGTCCGGAGTCGCGCGGAGTTATTCGGAGTCGGAGTGGTCCGAAGTCGTTCGAAGTCGTACGGAGTCGTAAGTAGACGTTCAGAGTTTTCAGAAGTCGTCCGGAGTCGCTTAGAGTCCTTCGGAGTCGTAAGGAATCGTTCAGAGTCGTCCGGAGTCGTCCGGAGTCGTCCGGAATCGTTCGGAGTCATCCGGAGTCGTCCAGAGTCGCTCGGAGTCGCTCGGAGTCGTCCAGAGTCGCTCGGAGTCATTCGGAGTCGCTCTGAGGTATTCAGAGTCTCAGTCGTTCGGAATCGGCCTTCAAAGCAAAGGTCTGTATATTAACAATAGTCGAAGTCGGATCGGTGTCCTGGGTGCGCTCCAGCGAACACCTCACTAGTCTTGTGTAATGCCAAGTAACAACAACTTCTCTCCATTGCCGGAATTGAAATTCAAATTTGCATTGACAACCATCGGCTTTGGCGTAAAACAATTCCAAACGCCCGGTCACGTGCTGGTGGCCAACCGTCATTTACCATTTCGCAACCTTTCCCCTTGGCAGCCTTTGACAAAACAGATTTGGGTGTCAGGAGAAACTGCCCCTTCTTCCAGCTCTCGGGAGGGGGCCCATGTCAGAAAGGTGAGGCAGTGTTTTGTGCTGCTGTAGCCCCTGCACCGTACCGGTACACAGATTGACGCATGAATATGTTACATCCAAACGCCCAACAGCGTACAGAAACACACGCTGCAAACCATTACCATAACCGATAAATCATGGTGTCTGCATGCGAAAAGGGAAACGATAGTTCACACCGAGCAACCACCACCAACTGGCGGTACAAGCGAGTACGGCTGCGGCTAACGGCTTTTACGATAACAAGACGTCGCAAGACATGTGACATGAGAAATGATACCCAAGGCAGGCAGGCTGAGCGCTCTCGGAGCGTCTGGCGCATTCGTAAATGAGGTAAAACTATTCCTACAACGTGCACCATTGTGTTTGTGTTTTAGTACAATTTTATTTCCTTTCCAACAGTTACATTCTTCATCTATTATTTAATTTTTTTCTTTCTTTACGTTATCATCTCGTATCTCGTACATACTTAAATTCTTGCCTCTTCTCTGAGTCGTTTCTTAAACGTTGTTACCCCGTTTCTTCCATCTCCGAAACTATCCCACCGACCTACGCGCTTCCCTCTCTCCCGTTGATGTACATTTGTGCCTCTGGTAGGGCGTCGTTGCTTCGGTTCCGTCGGCGCACCAGCTTCGGCAATGCCTTCGCGGTTCACGAAGCCGTCGGTTCGCATCTGGCCTCCCTCCGAAAAAATCGATACGCTCACAACAACCAGGCAAATCCGAGCCGCCCGACTAGACCCGGAGACCAAGCATAGACGGAGATACAGCTCACTGATAGTACAGCTCGATGTTCATGCCGTCGTGTATTTCGTAGTCCGCCAGCTTTATGTTATCCTTGTAAATAGTGTACCACTTTTTCAGCACGATCTTGTCGTACCGGGTGCCGGTTTGGGCCGCGATCAGCTTTTTCAAGTCGCCAATCGTATCGTCCGGGTTGCACTTGACGCGCACCTTCTTGCCCAGCCGATCGTTGCACGTAATTTCCAGCATCGCCGTGGCCCCTTTTCTTTTGTTTGTGGCGCGTGGCTGACAAAGGGAATAAGAGAAAAACGAGCACCGGGGGGCAAAGGTTAGAAAGTAACACACACGGACGCGGGTTTAGCTTTAGAACGCGGTTTTTGTACGCGACAACAACCTTCTGCAGGCAGGCAAGCGAGCTTGTCGGACTGTAAACAAACATGCGAGACGGGTCGCTAAACGTCAAACTGACGTTCGCACAGAAGGCGGACCCATGCGGACACGTACGATTGACGTTTGATAAAAATACGGAATTTTAGCAAGTGATTTTATTTACACTTTTGTTTTACTTTTCTTTTTAAATGCTTTTCTTTTTAAAAGAAAGTAGTAAAAATGGACGTCGGTAAAAGAGGTTAAAATATTCGACATCATTTTTCAATACTTCTGTCTGCTTTTAAGCATCATCAGGTAGTTTTTCAATCATTATAACTAGGTGTAATATCTTAGACATATGACCACGATGCGGCCACTGTGCTTCGTGTGTCAAACTTGATCATGACCGCTGTCATGATCATCGTGCGCGCGGCAATGAACAATAAACGTCATTCGTTTACGGATCGTCGTACCGGCAACATCTTCAGTCTTCTTCTGTGTCGGTTTATTTCTTCTGCCTTTATTCTTCTGCCTTCGGACTGTGCTCAGTTTGAGTTCATCGGTTGATTTGAATTAATTCAAATTAATTCTAATCATTACATCTCAGAAGTGGGATACGTCCTATCGACTACACCTGTTTTGCTGTTTGCACCCTCACGATAAAAAGTATAGCGAAAAGTGTGTGCGTGTGTATGTGTGTGCGAGGTGACGCCACGATCCGCCATCGCGATGCCTACAAAAGATGAGATGTTGTGTGCTCTTGAAAGTAAGGGCATAGAAGTCCCCGTTACGGCTTCTATTCCACAAATTCGGAATATGTTTTCTGAAAACGTTCTACAACTAACATCAGCGGAAGCAGTCGCAACAACCTCACGAGGTGAGATATGCCCCCCGTCGAGCACCGCCATAGCCGCCACCACCACCACCTCCGTAGCTACCGTCGCGGCAAATTGCGCATCCACCATTTTGAAAGGCGACAACGATACCGATTCTGCCACCATTTTGAGTGCTTCCGTAGCTTGTGCTCCCATCGCGCTTAACAATGAGAATTCTTCTTCGCTTCCTGCTAACGCCGACAACGAAAATGAACTCAACGAAATGCGACGACGCTTGGAACTTTTAGAGCTTCGCCAAAGGGTCCAAACCCTTGAATATCAATCGGGAAAATTTTCGGCAAGCGATTTGAAGCTAGATGGAATTATTGAGCCTTTTACTGGAGACGATGCATCAAAGTGCATCATTGAATGGCTTGACGAGCTAGATCATCACTTTTCTCTGTGCCGCGTCCAAGATTCTGATAAATTCTTCTACGTGTACCGTTTACTGAAAGGATCTGCTGCTATGGTCGCTAAAGCCTCTCGTGCTTCAACACTGCAACAATTAAAAGACGAGCTGGTTGCAAACTTTTATGTGACACCCACGACCGAAGGCGTCTACCGACAGCTGCGTAACCGTCGTCTCTCGCCCCATGAGACAGCCCTGCGTTACGTATTAGATATGCAGCGAATCGCCAGTCGCGCATCCGTTCCTGAGCCTGAATTAATTAACATCATCTTCGAAGGGCTTGGCAGTCCGTCCCACACCGCTGGAATGCGTTTTCTGGTCGAAAAAGTGGAGGATTTGAAGCCACTTTTGAACAAGTTCGAGGCGATTCGACCACGATATGTTGCTAAATCATCCGAGACGCCCTTTCCCAGTGATCGCAAACGGGTTACAACTAATCGGGGAACAACACCAACAACTGTCCGTTGTTTCAATTGCTCTCAGTTTGGTCATCATCAGAGTGCTTGTACACGCCAACGCCGCCCACCAGGAGCTTGTTTCCGTTGCTTCCAGCTGGGACACAACTATAAAAGCTGTCCGAATGCTGAAACCAGCGCTGCTGCTTATCCGGATGCGGCCAATCGCGTTGATATCGATAATGCAGAAACACTGCCATTAAATGAATTGCACGAGGTGAGTGCTTCTTTTCTTAAGTCAGGGAATATAATCATGACAGTCAAAGAATATTCCTTATTTGATACAGGTAGCCCAGTAAGCTTTATTAATGAGAAGATCGTACCTTTATGCCTGCTATCTGATCCAGTTCCTTCCAACTACAAAGGTTTAGGAAATTCGCATCTTTATACTCGTGGCCAAATACACTGCCGAATTCAATTCAGGGAGACGATTCTCCATCACATGTTTGTTATACTGCCACATACATCTATGGCATGGCCAATAATCATAGGGAAGGATCTACTTCCAGCACTTAATGTTCATCTTATGTATTTCAAAGATCACATCCCGCTTAAACGAACTTGCATTATCCCTACAAAAACTATAGAGGAACAAAAAAGGAACGTTAGCAAATCTGGTATATTAGATAATGCCTTTAGTGAAATCTGTGCTATTGATACATTTGAATCTGAATTTAAACTTGATACTGGCCCTTCTCTATCCCTCGAAGAGACTTCAACCATTTTGTCTATTTTTGAAAATTCTTATATAAATAATACTTCTAAAAATAATGAACTATCAAATCACTGTATGAAAATTAATCTAACTAATCAAACTCCTATTTTCACAAAACCTCGGAGATTATCATACGGGGAACGTAATCAAGTGAAGGAAATCGTTTCAAACTTACTTAAAGAAAAGGTTATAAGACCTAGCAATTCTCCTTATGCTTCGGCTCTGGTACTCGTGCGAAAGAAGAATGGAGAGGTTCGAATGTGCGTGGACTATCGACCGTTAAACAAAATTACTGTGAGGGATAATTACCCACTACCGTTGATTGAAACATGTTTAGAGCATCTTAGCAACAAAAAGTTTTTCAGTTTACTAGATCTCAAAAGTGGCTTCCACCAGATAAGGATGGAAGAATCTTCCATTCCCTACACTTCTTTCGTCACCCCTGATGGTCAGTACGAGTACACCAAAATGCCCTTCGGTCTTAAGAATGCCCCCTCTGAGTTCCAGAGATTTATTAACTCCATTCTTCGTGAATTTATCGATGATGAAAAAGTGGTCGTCTACTTGGACGACATTATAATAGCCTCCTTGGACTTTCAGTCTCACTTAAAAACCCTTCAGGCAGTTCTAGAGAGAATCAAACAATGTGGCCTTGAGCTTCGCGTTGACAAGTGTAAATTTGCGCATCAAGAACTTGACTATCTAGGATACAAAGCAAATGCTTTCGGTATTCGACCTAGTGATCGGCACATTCAAGCCATTAGAAATTATCCGATGCCTATTAATGTTAAACAACTCAGAAGATGTTTAGGACTCTTCTCTTATTTTCGACGCTTTGTCCCTTCGTTTTCTTGCATTGCTAAACCACTCACTAACTTACTTCAAAAAGATGAATTATTTAACTTTGATACAAGCTGTTGTGAAGCATTTGAAACATTGCGAGAGAAACTTACTCAATCCCCTATCCTTGCTATTTTTGATCCCAAAAAGGAGACTGAGCTTCATTGCGATGCCAGCTCGTTCGGCTTTGGTGCTGTATTATTACAGAAACAAGAAGATAATAAACTTCATCCTGTAGCTTATTTCTCGAAGACAACATCAAAAGAAGAGGCAAAGTTGCATAGCTACGAGCTAGAGACGCTTTCCGTTATCTATGCACTTAAAAGATTCCATGTATACGTACATGGGTTGCCTTTAAAAATCTTTACTGACTGCAATTCATTGGTCGAAACCTTAAAAAACAGGAATGCATCGGCTAAAATAGCAAGATGGTCTTTGTTTTTAGAAAACTATGATTACACAATTCATTACCGATCTGGAACTTCTATGGCTCATGTAGACGCTCTAAGCCGAACTGAAGCCGTTGGAGCAATCAGCGACTTAGATCTTGATTTTCAACTTCAGATTGCTCAATCCCAAGACCCCTTAATAAATACCCTACGACAAAAACTTGAAGCTGGTTCTGTTCAAGGATTTATCCTCCAAGATGGTTTGGTATATCGTCAGTCTTCCACAAATCATCTTCAATTATATGTGCCACGAGAAATGGTAGACAATATTATCCGACACAATCACGAAAAGATTGGTCATCTTGCCATCAGCAAAACTTGCCAAACCATTAGCCAACACTATTGGTTCCCTCATATGAAACCAAGAGTTGAGAACTTCATTAAAAATTGTTTAAAATGCATCGTCTATTCAGCACCTCCAAGAACTAACAACCGAAATATGTACAGTATTCCAAAGACACCCGTACCATTCGACACGTTGCATATTGATCATTTAGGACCCCTACCCAACATTACATCTCGCAAGAAATATATATTGGTTGTCATAGATGCCTTCACCAAATTTACAAAATTATACGCTACCGCTACAACTAATACTAATGAAGTATGTGAAGCTCTCACTCAATATATGTCATATTATAGCAGACCGAAGCGAATTATAAGTGACCGTGCAACATGCTTTACTTCAACCGCATTCAAAGAGTTTGTTGATTCTAATGATATCACTCATGTTCTTAATGCAACCGGTTCCCCTCAAGCGAACGGGCAGGTGGAACGTGTTAATCGTGTACTTCGCCCCATTTTAAGCAAATTATGCAATTCTTCTGACCATTCTGATTGGAGTTCGCATTTGAGATCCGCTGAACATGCCCTCAACAATACTGTCCATAGTTCCACAAGCTTTCTTCCTTCGATTCTTCTTTTCGGCATTGAGCAACGAGGCCAGATCTTAGACGAATTACATGAATTCCTTAATGATAAGCATGTTACAACAAACCGTGACTTAAACCTTCTTCGTTCTGAAGCGTTATCTAACATTGAATATTCACAATATCGAAACGAACAATACGTAGCCAATAGAACCAAGCCAGCCCCTAGTTTCTCTGAAGGAGATCTGGTAGCTATCAAATACACAGATTCCACTAATGCAAATAAGAAACTCGTCTGCAAGTTCCGCGGCCCTTATATAGTTCATAAAGTACTTCCCCACGACCGTTATGTAATTAGAGATGTTGATGGATTTCAGATCACGCAGATGCCTTATGACGGAGTTTTAGAGGTAGACAAACTTAGGAAATGGTCTAATAACATATAACATGATGTATTACTAGACAGCATCGTATTGCTTTAATTAGAATAGAATTGAGGTCAATCCTAGGTCAGGATAGCCGAGCTGTAATATCTTAGACATATGACCACGATGCGGCCACTGTGCTTCGTGTGTCAAACTTGATCATGACCGCTGTCATGATCATCGTGCGCGCGGCAATGAACAATAAACGTCATTCGTTTACGGATCGTCGTACCGGCAACATCTTCAGTCTTCTTCTGTGTCGGTTTATTTCTTCTGCCTTTATTCTTCTGCCTTCGGACTGTGCTCAGTTTGAGTTCATCGGTTGATTTGAATTAATTCAAATTAATTCTAATCATTACATAGGTAAAACAACTTCACAAGGAACTTGTTTAGTTTTCTTATTTATCAACAAATTTCCCTCATAAAACCGGGTGTTTCTAACTCTCAACCCCCTAAGGAAAGCTTCCCCAATTCCACAGAAAGCTCCCCCTCTCCAAAGGGGGGATCACACCACGTGCCCGGAGCCTCGAACCGATGCTTCACATGATATTTACATTTCTTCCTGAAAGTTTAAAACAACGTTCAGCGTGCACCGACCTGTACCGCCCGACCGACACACTGCTTCCGTAAGATCGCCCGCTCCACGCACCTCCAAGGGGGCTGTGCTCTGTTTGGCACTGGTGTGCGTTTTATGGTTGGAAAATTATTCATAAGTGAATGGGATTTTCATCACATTAGGGATGGTGGTTAATTTGATAACAGATCTCGGCGCAACGGAACGCTTCCGACGCGTAAACAAAGCGTGCGCTCCGACCTTCATCAAACAGACACTCCCCACCCCTTTTGGCAGTGGGGGGGTGGATGGGTTGGGATGGGAAAACGGGTTATTTGTGCAATAACGCTCGCGCAAACAATTTCAGGAGCTGCGGGATTAGCTGCTAGTGACAATATAATTCATAGCAATTTGAATTTGGTTCGCGATAGAACAGCGGGCGGGTTTATATGCAGAAGCGGCAAGGCCGATTAGAAGAAAGATAACGAAATGCAAGAGACTTTTAAATGAAAGAATGAAGAAGAAGAGTACAATAAAAATAAGAAAAAATAGAATTATATGCTCATTTCTGCAAAAAAAAGGAAAACTAGGCCAAAGAAGAAAATAGAACAGAATAATCTGCTCATTTCCGCAAGAAAATGTAAGGAAAACTAGTCCAAAGAAGATAACCAAACTAAATAAAGCTCGAGATAATGGTCAACGAAGAAAGGGAATAAAAAAACAACAACAGCTCGCTTGATACGATGGATGTTGCTCGTTATTGGTACAATCCATCTGCGAGTGAAGGACGTACATGGGGAAGGATCCCCCTTGCCTTTCCCAGTGGCCAGCAAGGAAGCTCGGCTCTTTGGTGGCCGATAATTTTATTCATAAGCGCTCCGGCCTCACTATGCAAATGACACATTTAGTGGGCCATGAAACGGACGATTTGGTACCTACTGAAGACGACGCATCGGTCGGTCGGTCAAGTGTAGTGTAGAGGAGATTTATGTTCCCCAACCCCTCCCCAGAAAAAAAACCGACTCAGAAGGGTTATTAGAGTGTTGAAAAGTGGAGAGTTTTATTCGCCGAGCAAAGGGGGAGTGTTTTTAAATTAGACATTTTAAGTGGAAGCCCAATTTCAAGCTTGAACTTTGATAGCGCGAGTAAGGAGCTTCGCGAAATAAATTTTTAGACTAAAAAGCCTTCAAAAAGAGGGCTTATACACTACCAGTCTAAAAAAGGAGCAAAGAATGCTTCACTTCAGTAAGGTAAGTAGATGAAAGACGGTTACAGACCGAAGCAACCGAAAGCCCAGCCAGCTAGGTAGCTACTTTGGACGACCTTTGAGTGTTGAAGCTCTTCGGTTTCATTTTTCGAGTGTACGATCAATAAACGGAATTCAGTACACCCGGGTACGCCCCGTTCTCCCTAAACTGCTCCTCCTGCTCCTCCTCCTCATCCCCGTCAAGAGTAATGATGTTTCGAAATCATGTAAATGGTGCTGAATCGTTTAGTTTCCCTTTGTGTCCCCTCAGTGTCGCTACCAGTACCCCCTCCGCAGTGTGACTCGTGTGCATTTCTCGTGGGCACACACAGTGCTGTGTGGCACGCTTAAGTGGCTTCTCGAATAAAAGACAACCGAAACCGAAATGAAGTGTCTTTATTTTGTCGAGCTCGGCAAAGGAAAAAGACCAGAGGGACGGTCACGGACGGGCGGTGATGATTCACTTCGCAAGATAGTGTTGGTGGACAAGTGGAAAGATGGGCCAGAACCAAACCAGTGAAGTATAAAGTAGAACCACTCGAGAATGGCAAACGGGAGCGCCTTTCACTGTCTATTTCCACGAACGACCCCCCACCTCCCCCATCTTATGCAATCACCGATGCACGAGCAGACGCAAAGGCTCGAGATCGTCCTTCCTGCTGCGCGTCGCAGTTTCTCTGTGTTACAATGTGGCGAACGCAATGAAGCAGGGCGCGCGCAAGTAGCTAACCAAATCAAAGCTGGGGGAGAGAAATGGATGGAGGTACAGGGTTTTTGCAGGAGTTCTCATAGCTGTGGGACACTTTATTGACTGTTTCATACACGAAATGAACTTAATCTAATGTGAATTGCACTCTACAGCACCCTTGTTGGACAAATCCAATAGGATTTTCCAAGGAGCCTGTCCAACAAGCGTGCCATAGAGTCCAATTTCCAACATATGAGGTTCACTTCCAATAGGAAAGAGTCAAAGAAGCGTCCGACAACTATGAGAACCCCTGGAAACCCTGTATCACCCCCTACGGTTCGGTACGAATCGATCCATTTTTCATCGGTTAGGACCCACTCCCCACGGATCGGAACGGACAGGAACTTACACTAAAGCAGGTCGAAGAAAAGGCAACGGCCGTAGTACCCGCGGGAGGTGCATCAAAAATTGAAGCTTCGAAATCAATAAGCCCCGTACCGTACAACTTCATGCCCCCCTCCCCCCTCCAAACCATGTTGGTTTTTGGTAAAATGGAGCGGTTACGAGAGGAAAACAGGCCCGCGGGGGAGAACCTTGTAAGCCTCACACAAGAATCACCTTGCACAACTTGCGCGTTCTTTCGCAATGGCGGCGGTAAAGGGAAGACGCATTAGCAAATCCGTACTCTGCTCTCATTTGCTAACGGCAAAAACGTGTACATAATTCAACGTACACCTAGAGAGAGAGGAGGGAGGGGGGGGGGGGGAGAGGAAGGAGGGATAAGATGAACCGAACTCGTTTAAAGGAATGGTGAGGATCTGAGAACGATACAACAGGGCAGGAAACAGGAAAAAGTTCAAAGTAGAGTGGTTTGAAAAGTTAGATTGATGATAACAGAGGGAGGCCCTTCGCCCTTCTCTTTTGCACCCCCCCCCCCCACCTTGCAAGTTCGTTAGTCGGGTTTTTGGTTAGCCATGTGCTAAGGAATGCTTTGAAATGTGGGTTCACCGTTCACCTTGCAGAACAGGAAGCTAGGAATGAGGTTGGAAAACAATTGCGTTAATAATTTACCACCCAACCAAGCCGAAGCATTTTGATGGTGATTTAATGTAACACACATTTACACACAACAGCCTCCCAGCTCACCACAAAAAAAACCCCATTTCTGGCCGTTTTTTAACCCATAACCCACAATGATATGGTGGAAAAGAGGTTTAAAAAAAATCGTTACCTTACTGTGCTGCTGCTCTCGGCACTTAGTGGCTGTGTCCTCAGACAGGTGGACAAGTGGCTGGAGCGCGTTCGGCGTTCACTTCACTCAACCGCAGACGGCAATCGCAGTAGGCAACGCGGCAACACACAACCGGGTAACGGCTGACGGCAGTTGGCCGTGTACGAAACGAACACTCGCGGCCTGTTACGGGGACGTGCTCGAGAGCCCTTCCCCCCCTGTTTGCTGACCGGGCTGACTATTATGCAACACGGACACTTGAAGCGCGCGACAGACCGTGGAGCGGAGAACGCGAAAACCACACACACACGCACACACACGGCAAACGCACAAGGAGGCTCGAGAGGTTAAGAAGATGGGCGCGCGTTCGCTCGTAAGGTAGCTGCTGCGTTCAAGACGTGTGCACGGCACCGAGTATCGCTTCAGAGTGAGAGCACGGGCCTTGAAAGCCGATCCGGATGGGGATGCACACAGCCAGACACACACAGGTGGTGGAACGTGTACGCACTGTCCTGCCAGCAGCAGCAGCAGCAACAACAACAGTGACACGATTCGAGCGTTCGGGCGTTCGGGCCGAGCGCTGCAGCTCGAGCAGCCCGAAGTGGCGAACTGCTCGAAACACGAAGTGCTGCTACACCTTGGCAACAGCCGTGTTACTTTGTTGTTGTTGTGTGTGCAGCCGTTCGGCCCAAATGGCTGCTGGCAGGCGCCTCTCTACTGGCAACAACAATGCGAACAGGTGATGTAATAGATGCAGGAAGAGAGGGAGAGAGCGTAAAGTAGCTTTCAGTGAGAGGGAGAAAGCGTGCGAGAGCGAGTGTATGGGAGAGAGCTTTCGAAAGCGTCCAAAGCGCTCGAATTCGAGCAGTTTCGAGTGTGTGAAAGTGTGGCGAAAGAATTTGGGAGAATATTTTGACTGAAACGCTTTGTGCGTTTCTTTAAGGTTGTTTTTAGATTTTTTTTGTTAGAATTGCACCTTCATTATCATTATTATCCATTTGTAGAGAGTGTAGCATAGTTGTCAAGGCATTTAATGGCAATTACTCGTTAAATGTAGGACCTGTCAATATACCCGAAACGATTTCAATTCCGTTACGAACCTGTACCTTCATAAAAACCCTTTTTAAACGAATTTACAACAAAGTTCAAAGTACATTTACATTCACCGCTCATCACACGTGCGCCCTTTTCTACAAAAGACCAGGCGCATCCATTCCCCTTCCTTCAGATCATTAACCAGGCGCCTCCATTTCACAGACCCCAAAGCAGACCACCTAAACTTACCCTCTTCAACATCGCCCTCCAGCAGCTCGCCGAGGGCGGCCGCCGAGTCGGTCGTCTTCTGTCCACCGCCACCACCGTAGCTCGGTATCTCCTGGCTAGTGTTGCAGCCCATTGTATGGTTCGCGGCACGCAACCAGCTGACTACATGGAAGCATCGAATCAATCTCCTCCCCACCACGCCTTCCGGTGCGCCTCCTTCCCTAGCGTGCTTGAAAATTAACTGCTTTGTCTCTCTTGCTCACACAAACACACACACACACACACTGAACACTGAGGGAGGATGAACCCACTAATTACGTTCACCTTTGCCGCACTTCATTGCACTCTTGAGCGTACCTCATAGGTACACGCACACGCTGGACACAGTGTTGGACTTTAGCGCGTCTATTGCTGCAACCTGTTGTTGTTGGCGCGACCGTGACGACGGTGCTGCTCCCCGTGGCCAATCCGACCGTTTTCGATCAAACAACGATTGATTGGTATCGTTCGCTCGCTCGCTCACTCGCTCGTTTACAACGGGTTTGCGGTTCACGATGATCACGTCAAGCGTGTCCCGCACGCTGTTGGAGATGAATTGGCCACACACGTATACACACACACGTGCTGCGTGCACTGGAATATTAATATTCTATTTCTGCAACTGTTGATTCCTATCTACACACTCCGTTGCAAGAATCATCCACCAGCAAAACAACAGTAACAGTGCGTTGCTTGACACACCGGACGCGAATGATCAAACCTTACCCCCGTGTGCACAAATGGAACCTCCAACGAACCTCCCACTATCGATTCACACACCCCCTCCCCCCAAAAGCGGAACCGATTAACAAAGTCCGCCGCTCCGTCGCTCCTATTAACACACTGGCCACCGCAAAACCCGTTTTCTTTCGCAGTGTCGGAACGTTACATTCCGCGTCGCAGGCAATCACATGTTGTAGTTCCCGCGCGGTACCGGATGACGTGTGAACCAACGGTCGACTGACGGGCGTGCGATCGGAGCACGGCCCGAAACAAGAAACCACCGCAGTTTGTCCGTGGCCTCACACCAGCTCGAAGGGCGAAGAGTAGCGGTGGTGGTGGGCAACAGCACGGGGCAGCAAACAAGTGCGACCGAGCGAGCGAGCGAGCGCGCGTGTGTGTGTGTGTTTGTACGGGGTTGTTTATTCATAAAATGGACTATCGGCATGACAACGTGCAACGGCAAATAAATAAAAAGCCTTCGGATGCTCGAAAACATTGGTACAAAGGGCACGCTCTGTAGGAAAGGCGTGTTGGCTTTTTTTTGGTTTTTGTTTGGGGGGGGGGGGGGGGAATGTCGATCCGCAATCGTTCGCTGCCGGACGGGGTTTGATTTGCTTTTCCATTTGATTAAGTGGACTCAGTGTGGTAGGAATGTGGTAGCGAAGTCGTGCTGGTGGGTGCATTAACTATGGATGGCGCTGTCTCACCCTCACGGGGCTAATGGCCTCCTCCCCCCCAAACGCTTGGTGTGAACTTGCGATGATGATTCTTTGTACCGCGATTTTGTTAACCATTAATTATTACTGGCAATTGTGTCGGGAGGCGTACACCACGGACCGAGCCGAAGAACGTTCCAATGGTAGTGCAATTGCTACAGGGTGTGCCCAAGGGGTGTCTTTTTTCAGCAAGAATTAAATTATTATTTAATCATTTTAAATTAAAGCTTATTTTTTCAGTTTCCTTTGCCTTACCAACAAAAGTTTTATAGCATCCTTCAAGTACAACCTTTATTAGTTGCTTTTCGCTTTGCTTTTCGATTATTATTTACATCAACAGTGTTATCTTGTTCCGTTACGCACCGTCCGTCTTCCTGCTACGGATACCATCGCCCATTACACGTCGGAATGGATAAAAAAGGGCAAAACTTAAAAGCGTTACAGATGAGAGAATAAAAAAAGGCGTATAATTAGACGTAAATGGGTATGAGAGAAACGTTGAAAGCATTCCCGCAGAGTTACGATACAAATCACTGTTTCGGCGGTTTGCTGTAGCTTAGTGGCTGGTCGCGGCATTGTGATCCTCACACACACATATTGGTATGGCATTTGGACAACAAAAAAAAAAAAGAAGCACTTGGTGTGGCACTTTTAGCACCCTTTTACATACTGGTGTCCACGTTCGGTGGTTTGTGCAGCAGATACAGCACGACGATCGTCGCCAGCGCACTCACGAGAAAGATCACATCGAACCAGCGGTGGTAAAAGTTAAAGTGCAGCCCGCCGAGCACCTCCGTGATGATGACGCGATACTCAGCCGGCATGTTCATGCGCATCAGCAGCACGGAGGAGCAGAAGTACATGCCCATTATCTGGGCCAGCACCAGCACGATAATGTTGGACGATTTGCTGGAGGAAATTTTGTAGAAAAACTTGGTAAGCGTGAGCAGCAGGCCGCGGATCGAGGTGACGACGATGCAGCCGACCAGCAGGAAGGACACGTGCTGGCTCCAGAACGCAATGTCCATGTCGAAGCCGCACCAGTGCACCGCTATCTCGATGCCGCGCGTTACCGGGTCCTTCTTGCCGACCCGATCGAAGATTATGTTGATTGTGCACTGCAAACACCGGGGGCGCAAAAAATATTGCTGTAAACGATGTTGTTGCTTGTAAGGGGCAAATTACTTACAATAAATATTTTCCACAAACAGTACAGGCTGAAGAAGTGCCCTAGCACGTTAAAGTATTTCCCTTGCAGGGTGGCGGCCCACCGTTCCCGTTCCTGCATGTTCTTCATCGAGTGCGCTTCGAGGAACAGCTGCCGGGAGAGCTCTTCCAGGGCGGAAATTTCTAACCGCAGCTGCCCAATATCTACAAAGAAATGCCAAATTTAATTCGAAAAAAATTCTCATCGCAAAATTGCATTTCTGTCGACCCACTTTCAGCACCGGCGGGTCGCTGCGTGACGCTACTTATCATGCCCCAGATGCTTTGCTTCTGGTTCGGCTTGTTGCGCCTCCGGTCCAGCGCGATGCGCTTCTTCTTCACCAGTATCATGTCCATCGTTTGCAGCAGCCTTCGCTCCAGATTGACCACGTCGCTCTGCGAGACGGGCCGGATGAAGTACGACATGCTGGTGTACGGATAGTTAACCGCACCGAACCCGGACAGGATGGCCATCACGGTGACGCCGACTACGCCGATGCGTGACACGGCCTGCTCGATCGTGAATATGCCACGGCTGACGCTTAGCAACGGGAACGGATCGCCGATGCGCCAAAAGCCGTACAGATAGCACAGCCAGATGAGTGTTGTTAGTGGTTGCACCCATTTGGCCGGCACTGCAGAATGGGAATGAAGAATGTTGAGCAAAGGAACACGAATAAAAATTGGACCTTTCCATACCTATTCGTACGTTGCTGATGCAGGAGTAAGCAATCAGATACGGTATCACGGCAATCACCATGATGAGCAGCAGCGTTAGCCCCAGCCGCCAGTGGAAGTAGCGCGAGCTCGAGTCCAGGAAGCCGATGATTTCGAAAATAATCAGCTCAAACATGGTCAGCGACAGGGCGAGCGTAGAGGAGAAGATGAGCTGCACGAACACATGGCGGATTTCGTAGTTGCGGAAGAGCTGCTTCACGAAAAACACCCATCCGCCGATGAAGAATATGAGCTGCACCGATTCGGAAAAGAAACGAAACAAACCCGCAAGAGTGAGGACGTGTTGCATTCCGATCGATCGAAACCTGTGGGGTGGCACTTACCTGTGACACGAGCACGATCAACGTATCACCCATAAATGGCAGCTCCATGGTGTGCGGCTGCTTTGTGTTGCGATTGTCCGTTGAGCCTTGTTTTCAATTACAGTGCGGTACTCATCGTTGTATATGCAAGTCCACCGGTTTTGGCCACCAACTCCCGGCGCAGCAAAGGGTTTGTTTCCGCTAACGAACTTGCCTTTACCGTGGCAAAGACCATTTGTTTATTTCGGCGTTTTTAACGAGCTGTCAAACAGGGCGGCTGCCCAGCTGACAGTTTGTCGGAGCTTGACACGGGCGGTAAACAAGGTGACAGTTCAGCGCAATAACAGGAGCCGTTGATTTATTGAGGGGTTTTTGTCAATTACTGATGAATTTTAGGTTATTTCAATAGTGATCAGAACAAAGAACATCAAGATTGAATAAGGTTCAATTTCAATAAATATTTACCGGCAACAGTGGAAATATACTGGTCGTAATAATTTTGAAAATGTCGGAAGATGTGTCGGACAATTTGAAAATTCAAATTTTGCTGCATTTCAGTGACCGTTCTGCAATTTATGCAACAATTTTTATATATTCCTGAACCATTATTTGTAAAATCTAGATCTGGCACGAATTTTATGAATAATTTTCTTCTTCTTCTTCTTCTTCTTCTTTTGTGCAACAACCGTTTCCGTGAATGCCTGTCTGTGCTACTAATGGGCTTGGGCTATCAGTGACTTAATGGTTACCCATAGTAGCTTAGTAAGTCCCAAGTATGAGGGACATACGGCCCATATGGGGCTTGAACCCATGATGGGCATATTTTTAAGTTACGCGAGTTGATAGACTGCATCAGAGACATCTGAAGGATAGATTTTGCCTGGATTTTAAACAGCTTTGTGGAAATTGGAAACGTTTCAGAAACTTCGACCCTTCCCCAATTAAAGTAACAATCGTAAAGAATCATCTTTTTCTTTAACTAATTAAATAAAATTGCACTCTTTATTCGAAAAATTCGATTTCGGAACTGTCCCGGCCCCTCGAATAGGCTCACCGGCGTCACCACATGCGCGGCGGGGAACCGTGACCACCGGTAAGCATTCCACCACTGCCCGGTGTCTGCAACCCCGAACTGTGTACCCCGTGGAACGGTGTGTGATGAAAATGTGCTGCCGCCGACGCCGCCGCGTGTTGATGCGCATGGGGATGTCCTTGTTGTTGCTGCTGGTGCGCTAGTTGCTGCTGTTGTTGCGTATGGTGATGCGTATGCTGTAGCACCTCCGGGCAGGGTTTGCCGTCCCGCACCAGCACCGGAGGATTGATCTTCTTCGGCGGACTACCACCGAGCACGTTCGGTGGCGGTGCGCCATAGCACGAGCTTTTCTCCGTCTGCGCACGCTTCGTTTTGTAGCGATGGTTTTGGAACCAAATCTTAACCTGCGTGGGCGTGAGGTTTATCATGCTCGCCAGATGTTCCCGCTCGGGGGCGGACAGGTAGCGGGCTTGTTTGAAGCGTCGCTCCAGCTCGAACGTTTGCGACTTGGAGAAGAGAATGCGTCGCTTTCGCTTCTTGTGGCCACCTCCGGTGCCGCAGCCCGACTCTCCACGGTGTCCTCCCGACCGGCTGGCCCTCGGACCCGGTGAGTCCAGATCGTCCGGGGTGTCGTCTGGGGTGTGATGGTTGTTGTTGTTGTTGTTCGTGTCGACAGAACATTCTGGATCGAGCGAAGGACCGTCGGACTCGAGCGCTACCAACCGATCGGACGCTTCGTTGACAACGCGCGGAATGTTGCTGTAGCTGGCAAGGGAGTAAAGTTCCGGCCCGGGCGAGGTACTATCTGGACTGAGCTGCTGATTGCTACTGTTTGCTGCTGTCTCGCTCGGTGTGCTGTGTTGAATAACTGATGGAACTGTAATTGAACAGACCAATGAATATATGATTCCTTTATTAAATTACACCGCCCTTCCTTACCATAATCTAAATTAACGCCACCATAGGTATAGGACGATCGGGGCGGTTCCGATACCACGCCGGACGACCCCAATGCTGCACTACCTCCTCCAAAGAGATGATGGGCATGGTGCGAATAGGAATAGTACGGTGGCGGATCGTACGGTATCCCAGTGCCAATCGCGGATGGATTAAGGACGGGCTGCAGTGGCAAGCAGGAAGCGGTCTGCGAGGACATTGTACCGTACGGTAGGGCAGCAGATTGATCGTCCGGGTAGCTCGTGGGTGCGGTAACATCAAGCGATGGTTGGGTGGCATGCTGTTGCGACTCAAGCTCGGCGATTGTGAAGGGATATGCGGACGGATGGGGCGCGTGAGGTTGCAGTACGGTCGAGGAGGATAGGCTGGCAGCGGACGGTTGGTCTTTGCTGGCGGGTTGATCCTGGTGCTGATGCTGCTGATTGTTCAGCTCGAGGATGTTGCTGATGTGAAACCGTTGCGAGCGCTGTGATGGAGCCATGCGCATACTATCCAGGATGCTGCACGGTGGGAAAGATTGAAGGAAGAATTAGAACCATGTAAGGATGGGTAAATAAGGACATAATCTGAGACTAAATTTGGGTCATAATGGAAGAGATTCAGAGTTGTCTTGGGGTGTCTGGAGTGCATCCATGTTAGTTCGATTTGGACTCCGACGAAATCGTAACCACCGTCGGACGTTCCACTCGGACTCGGAGCTGACCAATTTCGGTCTGTTTCGCATAATGCTTATCATCTATTCCGCAAATTGCTTCAATGGGCTTTACAATGCTTACTTAAAACTAGGAAAGAAGAATTAAGGGATGGGAAAGATGCGTGTTGAGAATAGATTAGGTAGAATCCAGTAGGAGAGCACGAAAGCGGGATAGACACAGATTGTAGTACTGGTTGAAGGACTCGCACGCTTTAAGCCACGGGTCGTTCTGAGCAAAAGTATAACGTATACGAGATATTAAAATGGGAGGTCTGTCACGAAGACAACGAGAAGGAGCATACAGCGGAATATTAGACAGTAGAGAAGGGGCATCAATATGAGTGGTAAGTAAACTGGAGATGATCAAAGCCTGAGTATGTGAATGACGAGTCTTGATGTCAGTCAAATCCTACAAGTCCAGACTAGGCATTCATAATCTAGGATAGGAAGTACCCGGTAGCAGTAGAGAGCCTTAAGACATGTTGGGTCGCGTATTTCGGAAGCCATACGAGAGATCAAGCCTAATACCTTACTGGTTTTGTTGACGACAAAGTTTATATGCTCCTTGAACAAGAGGTCGCCATCTAGCCATACTTCCAGATTCTTTGCGGAAAACACTCTATTTAAAGTTGCCTCATCACATTGCATTTTGCGGGACACAGGTTCAAGCCGTTCATTGGGCACCATGTAGAGAATGCATCCATGACATATTGCTTATCATTAAAATAGAACATATTGGCTGTGGTACCTGCCGGAGTCCAGACTTGGCATGCATAATCTAAGATAGGACGTACTCAGCAGCAGTAGAGAGCCTTAAGACATGTTGGGTCGCGTATTTCGGAAGAATCGGAGAGATCAAGCCTAATGACTTATTGGCTTTGTTGACGACAAAGTTTACGTGCTTCTTGAACAAAAGTTCGCCGTCTAACCATACTTCCAGATTCTTCTCGAAAAACACTCTATTTATAGTTGCCCCATCACGTTGCATTTTGCGGGACAGAGTGTCAAGCCGTTCATTGGGCATCATGTAGAGAACGCACTCAGAACATATTGCTTATCATTCAAATTTTTGATAAAGTAAAGAAGTTAACGATAGAGATATTCACAACAATATTAAGTTCCTCGGAGCAATAGCATAAATTACCATCATAGAATTATTTATTCAACTTTAGCGGGTATGGAACACACGTGTTGCGTAATTTACTGCGTTATTTGTATTTCTGAGCAAGAAATGTGTCAAAAAGTTGTAAATATTTTACCAACACTTGGGCCACAATATTCGACATTAAATTATACAACAACCTCCTCCAAAAGCTCCCTGAAAGCCATTCAATAAGGCGTTAGATAATTCCTTTAGCAACGATTTATTAACTAGTAACACCACTCAACTGTACATGCATGTCACACACACACAAACACCCATCCCCACTTCCACAGCACACGTTCCTAATAAAACCTCGTGTATCGCTTATCGGCACAACACTCCACCAATGGTTGGCACGTTTCGGTGCGCACCTTAATCCTAATCGCCGCTTGCTATCAGCTATTCTAATCATAAAAACACACACACACACACACACACGCCCTCACCGTGGAATGGAAGAGTTGAGCACGATCGGGTACAGGGCGGCCCGCAGCAGGCTGTGATTGAGCGTGGCGGCGGGCATAAAGATTGGCGCCCAGGACAGGAAGGGAGCACATTTTGTGAGCAGCTTTTCCAGCCGCGGATCGGTCACTTTTTCCTTCGCCAGTGTGGTAATGTTCACCGGTCACTTGGATCACACTTCGGCGGTCGGCTCTCGCACTGGTTGTAGTAGTGGATCGGTTGAGGATCTACGCGCTACTGAGTGTGTGCCGTTTTGTCGGTTGCCTTGGTAGGACCACAGCCAAGGCAAGGATAGTAAGAAAGGAATCAAAGTACGATTGTGCGCGGTAACGCCGCACCATGTGGCTCCCTACGCTTCGCGTATTATTTGTCTCATATTTTAAACATTTTCTTATATAACTTCTGTGCAAATTGTTCAAATATACCTTTAAGACATTAAGTTTTTTTGCAACTCATAAAAATACCCCTAAATGAGGTTACTTATCAAGGAGCTAGCGTTACATTTGCACCGCAACTGGAAGTCTATTCTGGAAGTGTCTTGTAGACACGCCCCTTTCCTGGAAAGAAGGCGTATCATGGCGGATGTCGCAACTCTTTGGCGGGAAAATTGAATAACGCGTAACAGTGTTATTCTTTGTTTTATTTTTGGTTTTATTTCTGTATTATATTTTTAGTATTATTTTTATAGGTTGTAGAGCCAGAATTTGTTTTTACATTTTTTAGCGTATTTTTTATATAAAATTTCAATTTTCTGCAATTGACAGGTCCTATCTACTTCGGACATGACATGAGAGTATAAAAAATTGCACTTAATTCCCTCAATGTACAAAGGACATAATTTCCTAACACTTAATTAAATCAATGAAAATAGTTTCTACCAGTAAAGAGTCTTCAAATGCTGGCAATCGAATTAACCATAAATCACTGCAGGTGATGCCATATTGATTCTACACCAGCACTCCTCTCGAAAGTCTTCAAATGCCACTCAATCATCAAAGCATGCAATGCTCGTCTGGCCGAGTGCATCTAAACAAGTTACCCCATTAAACTCCCATGAAAGTCGACAGCAAAACTCAACTTGGTGAACATAACAAAAAAAAAGACACTCACTGGCAGCAATGCAGAAGAGCGATAAATCTATCACACGTATGCACGCTTTGCTCGTATGCTCCTGCGCACACATGTTTGCATGAAGTTGCTCACTTGCGTTTTAAGGATCCAAGGCTCCATGTAAACCCCTTTCCGGTACCAAGGTGCAATGAAGTAGTAGTGAAGCTTTTGAAAGTTAGAAGCTCCTCAATGTACCATACTTGGAATACTCTATTTCTGCCCCGTCTCAGTTGTGTCTGTCTATTTCTGCTGTTTTTTTTTTGCGCTATCTCTCGCGTGCTGACTACGAATCGGATTATCGACCAAAAAAAGACAGTGAACTGAGAAAGTCATATTTTGCATGCCAAAGAACCATTTCGATTGCGCACTACACTTGACGGGAAAGAAGTAGAAACCTCAACCACGTGCCTGAGGCCCCAAAAAAGGACTTCCCTAAATAACAACCGCCCGTTTTAATGCGCTCAGCGAGGGTTCACTGAAGCGTATCCTGCTCTCGCGTACGCCACGCCATCCTCCTCATCATCAGCAAACAGTGTTCGCATAAACAATCATAAATATTTCATAATTACGGATGAGCATGTAAACGGTCGTTAAAATAGACACACACACACACACACACACACATACACACACACACATACAGATACAAAACTGCGCTATCCAACGTCATCGAAAGTGGGACCATTTGGCTGTTACATTGCCGTTCCCCGTAACGTTTGGGTGCGCTGTTGAAATTAGTTTGTTAGAAAAGCAATGCGCGCCTGTTCCCACGGCTATCACGGCTACCCCGGACCTGGAAGGTTTTCGGTGAGGGCCTGTGTGAGGGCCGATTACAGTCCGTTTTCCCTGCGTGTTCCCACAACTCGTTCGTTGCCCACGAACAAAAGAGCTGCACTCATGCCAGTGCACAAAGAGTAACGTAGACAGAAGTTAATTTCCCCTCTTAGGGGGAGGGTTTGCACTTCTTAGCATATCATCTACGTGGCCACAAATCAGCGGCACCGTGCTGCAGCTTGCACTTGCACACCCGAATGCACTTCGGTTTGTCAAGCTCTTTTTTTTAACCAGTTCAATTACTAAACGTGACTTCCTTAGCCTAGGGAAGCCGCGCCACAGCTTTTGGGATAAGTAGGTTTTGCACATCAACAACCTCCTGAGCCGCGTGTGCTCGAGTTGGAGAGAGTTCAAGAAGAGGGGTGGGGGAGGGGAGGGAGGAGAGAGGTTCGTGGGAACTTTGTAATTGGTTTTTTAAACAATCGCATTCTGTTTTTCTCGATTGGCCGGGGTGGGCCTTTTGGCGGCTTGTTTGTTTTGGGAAGGGTTTTGAGACTCGGATTCGGTTGGTGATGTCCTAATATAGTCGATTAGGCTAGAACAGGGGTCTCCAAACTACGGCCCGCGGGCCGCATGCGGCCCTCAAGAGCTTATAATGCGGCCCACGATGACTTTGCCAGAGTTAATATAAATATACGTAATGATTATGACTTTTTCAAATAAAATTGTATTTTTTACTTTTCTTAGACAAAAATCAACCTTAAGTAATACCAAACTGTACAAGTATTGTTAGTTTTTTGTTATAAAAATGAGATTTAAAGGTTCACCCATCAGTTAAAGGTAGTGTTAAATGGCCCTTAACATAGCTATTTTTGAAGCAATGCGGCCCGCGAGCTGAAAAGTTTGGAGGCCCCTGGGCTAGAGCAAAGGTTATGATTTAAATTTCTTTTAATTATTAACTATTTTTTTGGACACGATTTTTTTAAAATTAGTACTCATAAAAAAGCTCCAAAACTTAACCTAAGTAAAAACAAATTTTTTGAAGTTTATTTATTACCTAAAAATTACCTTAAATAACTCTCCCATTTCCCTCAAGCACATCAAACTGCTTCAAACATGAAACGATATGAAATGAGCACGCCATGGAACGATTCGTCATCGCTAAATGCAGCCGCTAAATTGGGGGGATCTCAGCAGCAAGTCAAAAGACTCGCCAAAAAAACATAACCGAAACTGGCGGATAATGGATCCCCCCAGAAATGGATGATTCCTGCTGCTCAATTTGCTACATTGTAACCGCGTCACGCGTCAGCAGTAGAGAAAAAAAAACACGTCAGAAGGTCGTTTACGGTTCTTTTTTTTGTCCCAGGCCGCTTGTGTTCGTGCCCCCGATCGAAACCACAATTATTGATATAAGCCTAATTTGATTTGTTCGGCTGCGGGCTTTCCCGAAGCGGATTTCTATTTTCGGTGCGCGACAGGAGCGTGAAATTTGATTGTCATTTTAAATTAGCTTTCGATGGATTTATTGGGGAACAAAATTTATTGGTGCCCAGTTTTACAGGAAGGTTAACAATGTACGGTGTATGTTGAAAGCTTCAAGGGAAACTTCAAATAGATGCTAAATATTTGCGTAAAAAAATGTATATAATTATATCCTTGCATAAATGCTTTCCTAGGGCGCTAAACTTCACGGATCATCATTCTTGTGAACACCAATCTTTGTAAAGAAAATACGCTCTTGCCCCTAATCTTAGCTATTAGGAGTTCTAGACGACTCTTACGGGGTCCATTTATATTTGTAGACGTACAAGGGTCCATCCACCATCCTCCTTCACAGCTACCATCCCTTTTTATACCATTGTTCCGATCCTTTGTCGTAAACTTCTTGCTCACGAGGCTGCTCATAAGGTCGTCTGCCGTTCCTGTGTAATGCCCAAGCTTCTTCAACGTGTACTGCTCAGCTTCACTGCCGATCTCAAAGGAACTATACCGTGCATACACGGAGTTTCCAGTAGCATCTTTCAGCTCCACCAACAGCTCGTGCTTTCGTGCTGTGGTAATCCGATGTGTATTCTCTAAGCCGAGCCAAACATCTTCATCGACGCTTCCGAACCCGTTCCGATACTCGCTCCAGTTGCGGTCAAAGTCCAACCATCTGTTGTCACGATGCTGGATAACTAACCAGCCTCCTCCGAAATTTGTATGATGAACACAATATCCCAAGAATGGTTCATCATGCTCCGTAGGCTGTATTAAGAATTTGCCCGACTGCTCCTGCCCAGCCGCCTTGCATGATCGCGACGAGATGCTGGCCAGATCTAGTCCTGAGCTAAGCTTAAACCGTTCTATATCTTCCTTTGATGATAGGGCTTGAATATCGTTCCACAACTTCGTCTTTTGCGCCCAGGCTGTCTGCAGGGAAAGCGTCTTGTGCGACTGCCCCTGCAGTGCGGATAGCTGACGTTCGATCGTGCGATCCTGTTGATTGATGACTTTGGATAGCTTCTGCTCAGTTTCGAGAAGCTTGTCCTGCAGGTGCTCAAGTTTGGCTACTATCACTTCAAAGCCAAAGCCGGTTAGAGATAATGCTTTGCCTTTGCTACACTGGACATTTGTGGTAAGTAATGAAATAAGCACAAGCCACAACACGACTTTAGAACCGTCCATGGTGAGCTAGGGACCGACGACTATGCTTGTACCGAATGAAACTGAACAGATGGCTATTATGCCGCTCTCTTTTATAGTGAACTAATGGGATAGAACAACTCGATAAATTGCATAAGAAGAAGGACTTATCAGTGACCTACCCATGCAATGGCGACAAAAATGACCAATTCTTGTAAGCGGGCTCCCGGCTTCATTTTCTTTCGAAGCTTTCTGTTATTCTTCCAGATGGTTAGTTATCTCCTAATATTATCAACTCTTTTTCCAGAAAAGGAGATTTTTTAGCATCCATTCGAACCAACGAAGTCAAGCTTATGAATCATTGCATCGTGACTCTTCTGCTAGCATGATTGTTTGTGTTTTGCACGAGCGGCGTTAGATAAACGTTTCAGAAGAGCGCGAGGAATGAGGAAGAACTTGTGAATTTAAGGGTGAAATATTGTTTGAAAGATCATCTATAGATCACATCGTAGTCAAGGCGATCCATGGAGAAAATGATCGATTGTATCTAATAAGACAGGCAATATTCAAAAAAATCAATACAAGTGCTCCACAAAAATATCATAACCAATGCGATAGCAGAATACAAATGTTCGGCTGCCCTTTGTACTTCCAAGTTCACTATATCTGGAATCAAATGCACTCCATGAACTTCAATATGTGAAAGGAGTTGAGGGGAAGAATAACTCAGTACAGCACAAAACAAGGAGCATGTTGCATTATTATCTGTTTTTATGGTTGAGTCAACAATGGTTAAAAGAGCTAATGACTCATGCTAGAAAAAAATTCGATGGCCGAATTGTGATTTATCGTGAGTTGCTGCTAGTGGTGTAGATGTCTTGTATATAGATGTTCAAAAATGCATTTTATTTAAAAGATCTTCTTTGTCTGACGTTCATAAGTTGGTTTTTACCTTTGGTCAATCCCTCTCCCCTCTCTAAATCTAAATCTAATCAATTGAAATGATTACTCCTTCTGTAGACAGTGAGATCGTTTTATCAGCCCTAACGCAACTAAAGCCTTCCTTCGCTCCAGGACCCGATGGAACACCATCTACAGTGCTGAAACGTTGTCAAACGACAGTGGCACCTATCCTAGCAAAATGCATCGCTGGCCAATAGCTACTTTCCCAATGCTGCATGGAGGAAATCTTGGATGGTTTGATGCCGGAGCTCAAGTCGATGCAATTTATACAGACCTGAAAGCTGCATTCGGCTCTCTACCTCACGCAATTCTTCCTGCTAAACTCGATAGGCTGGGACTTCCCTGCTCGCTCGTACAGTGGCTTATGTCTTAGCTAATGAATCGCGATCGTTAGATACGTCGTCACAATCGATAAGCACATGTCTAAGGAAATAGTCAGCAGTTCGGGTGTGCCACAAGGAAGCAATATTGGCCCGCTTTTCTTTACACTACACTGGGGACTGTATGTTTCTGCAAGACTGTGCCTGAGATACCTTCTGCTCGAGGTGCAAATGGCAAATGGCCTAACTATCTGCATCGAGAAATGCTTCTGTGTGTCCTTCTGTCGATGCAGGAGCCCAATTACTTCTTAGACGGCACTGCAGTTAATCGACAAAATTATGACAACTCAAGTCTGAATTTTAAATAGCATATCGATGACGTTGTAGCCAGAAGAAATCAACTACTTGGAGTGATTATCCGGACGACTAATGCATTTCGCAACCCTATTTACATTAAGGCTGTCTACATATCTACATTAGGCTGTCAGTATCGTTTGTTCGGTTCTGGAATATGCGTGCGTAGTCTGGAGCCCGACTACTGCTTCTTCAATTGCTCGACTTGAGGAGGTTCAACGAAAGCTGGTCTAGTGCTACATAGACTATGACCTTTGCTACTTAAATTATATATGTTAAAACTAATCATGCCTATTACCGAGTGCGTACGAATCGAATATCCTAGTTTTAAAGCTCTGCGTAGTCAAATGGAAGTCAAATGATTCGAAATGAGAATTGAACTGTCTACACATTGTCAATACAGGGTCAGTTTACAACACTGTTAACAATGCATACAAGATGCTAAGTTTTATCTTTCGACTATTCCGATAATGTCGTCATGTCTTAAGTCTTTACAAGTCATGTCTTGTGTCGCTGTTTTCTTGTCTTGTGCGCTGGTGGGCGCTGGAAGTCTTTGGTTCCCGAATTGCACTACGATGCTCAACACAATAGAGGCAATACAACGGAAGTTTACAAGACTTGCTTTAAAATGCGACCAATTTAGAGGAGTTACTACCATGCCAAGTTATCGGGCGCGTTGCCTTCTGCTTGGCCTACAGACGAACACCGTTTTAAGGTAAACCAATGTGTATTTGTTGCTACAATATTAAACAAATGAATAAGTTGTTTATTAGAGAAGAGCAACATCTACGTGCCTTCGAGACCTCTTCGCTCTCATAACTTGCTTGTTGATGAGAGCAGGCGTACCACATATGGATACAATGAGCTGTTACTAGCTATGAAAAGGCAATTCAATACATGGTCTAATCACTTTGATTTCAATTTAACGACCAACGCATTTAAAGAGATTATTTTATTAATTTCCAATTTTGGCAACGCACATAATTTTTGTATCCTTTAAACGGTATAGCAAAAACGAGTCGATCCTAAACTCTGGGACGTTGTATATTATTGTCATTTGTTAGTCATTGGGCCATATTTGCAAATAAGCTCCGTTATTATTAGTAGACGCACAAGGATCCATCCACCATCCTGCCCCTGTACAGTTACGAGCCCTGTCGTCCCGAACTCTGGTCGTAAACTTCTTGCCTACGTGACTACTCATTGAGTCGTCTGCCGTTCCTGTGTAATGTCCAAGCTTCTTCAACGAGTACTGCTCCACCTTACTGCCGATCTTGAACGCACTATACCGTGCGTACACAGAGTGTCCGTGGAAACAGTGTTAACAGATGGAAACAATTTATTGGTGCACAGTTTTACAAGAAGGATAACAATGTACGGTGCATGTTGAAAGTTTCGAGAGAAGGAAAACTTTAAATAGATGCTAAATATTTGCATAAAAAGGATGATATATTTTTATGGGTTTGTTACCATACATTAATGCTTTCTTAGGTCACTAAACTTCACGGATCATCATTCTCGTGAATAGCAATAATTTGCTTAACCTGTCCACCACAAAGGCGAAACGTTTGTTGCGGGGTCTATTTATATTTGTAGACGTACAAGGGTCCATCCACCATCCTACTTCACAGTCACCATCCCTTGTTGCACCATTGTTCCGATCCTTTGTCGTAAACTTCTTGCCTACGTGACTACTCATTAAGTCGTCTGCCGTTCCTGTGTAATGTCCAAGCTTCTTCAACGAGTACTGCTCCACCTCAGTGCCGATCTCAAAGGAACTATACCGTGCATACACGGAGTTTCCAATAGCATATTTCAGCTCCACCAACAGCTCGTGCTCTCGTGCTGAAGTAATCTGGTGCAACTTCTCTAAGCCGAGCCAAAACTCTCCATTGATGCTTCCGAACCCGTCCCGATACTCGCTCCAGTTGCGGTCAAAGTTCAGTATTCCTTTGTCACGATGCTGGATAACTAACCAGCCTCCTCCGAAATTTGTCTGTTGAACACAATATCCCAAGAATGGTTGATCACGCGCCGTAGGTTGTATTAAGAATTTGCCCGACTGCTCCTGCCCAGCCGCCTTGCACGATCGCGATGAGATGCTTGCCAGATCTAGCCCTGAGCTAAGCTTAAACCGTGCTATATCTTCCTTTGATGATAGGACTTGAATATCGTTCCACAACTTCGTCTTTTGCGCCCAGGCTGTCTGCAGGGAGAGCGTCTTGTGCGACTGCACCTGCAGTGCGGCTAGCTGGCGTTCGATCGTGCGATCCTGCTGATTGATGGCTTAGGATAGCTTCTGCTCAGTCTGGAGAAGCTTGTCCTGCAGGTACTCAAGTTTGGCTGCTAACACTTCGAAGCCAAAGCCGGTAAGCGATGATGCTGTACCATTGCTACACTGGACTTTTGCGGTAAGTAATGAAATAAGCACAAGACACAACACGGCTTTAGAACCGTCCATGGTGAGCTAGGGACCGACGACTATGCTTGTACCGAAAGAAACTGAACAGCTTGCTATCATGCCACACTCTTTTATAGTGAACTAATGGGATAGAACAACTCAAAACATTGCATCAGAAGAAGGGCTTACCGCAGTGGCTTACCGCAGCAATGACGATAAAAAATAGAAAAGGGTATCCCCTTAGGGGCCTACCGCAGCAATGACACTAACTGGTAAAGGGTATCCCCGCATATTTTTTTAACCGCATTTCGTTTTCTGCCAATGCTCCAGTGATTCTGCCAGATCGCTTGTTATCACTTAGTGTTGCACTACTCTCAAGCATTTGCATTTGAGAGAATTGGTGAGAATAATGCTCGCAAAACACGGCGATGTGATGACCATTACATTTCCATAGCCAAAAGTAAGCGATTTCAATAAAAAAGTGTTACACATAGTTTTTTTTAAATAAATAATATATATTTAAATTTTGCGGCGTCTGATAAACATATCAGCAGATCTTTTGAAGGACTGACGATTTTCGGTTGAAAATTTAGTGGAGATAGATCAATTTAATTGAGATAGGCCCTTCAGATCATATCGTAGTTATAGTGTTAGATCTGTAGAGATAACGATAGATTTTTAAGAAATAAACAAGAAACATTTCCAGTAAAAAAGTTCAACTAATACATCATTTAATGGCCGATACGATAGCAGAAGGCAAACGTCTTGTACTTCCAACTTCATGATGTCCGGATGGATGGAAACAATTGGCACAGTTTAAGGAAGGATAATAATGTACGGTGTATATTGAAAGCTTGGAGCAATCATTGAAATAGATGTTAAATATTTGGATATAAAGTATAAAAAATTGTGTATTTTTATAGGTTTGTTTCCTTAGATTTATGCTTGCCTAGGGCGCTAAGCTTCACGGATCATCATTCTCGTGAATACCAATTTTTTAATAGAAAATATGTTATTTTCCCTAAACATATACACAAAGCGGTCTTTATTACTCAGACGTCCATTTATATTTGTCGACGTACACGCGTCCATCCACCATCCTCCTTCACAGTCACCATCCCTTGTTGCACCATTGTTCCGATCCTTTGTCGTAAACTTCTTGCCTACGTGACTGCTCATTAAGTCGTCTGCCGTTCCTGTGTAATTCCCAAGCTTCTTCAACGAATACTGCTCCAACTCACTGCCGATCTCGAACTCATCGTACCGTGCGTACGCCGTGTTTCCAGCAATATCTTTCAGCTCAACCAACAGCTCGTGCTTTCGTGCTGTGGTAATTGCGTGTAGCTTCTCTAAGCCGAGCCAAACATCTTCCTCGACGCTTCCGAACCCGTTCCGATACTCGCTCCAGTTGCGGTCAAAGACCTCCAGCCTTCTGTTGTTGCGATGCTGGATAATTAACCAGCTTCCTCCGAAACTGTACTGCTGAACACAATATCCCAAGAATGGTTCATCATGCTCCGTAGGCTGTATTAGAAATTTGCCCGACTGCTCCTGTCCAGCCGCCTTGCATGATCGCGACGAGATGCTGGCCAGATCTAGCCCTGTGCTAAGCTTAAACCGTTCTATATCTTCCTTTGATGATAGGGCTTGAATATCCTTCCACAACTTCGTCTTTTGCGCCCAGGCTGTCTGCAGGGAGAGCGTCTTGTGCGACTGCGCCTGCAGTGCGGCTAGCTGACGTTCGATCGTGCGATCCTGTTGTTTAATGGCTTTGGACAGCTTCTGTTCAGTCTCGAGCAGCTTGTCCTGCAGGTACTCAAGTTTGGCTGCTAACACTTCAAAGCCAAAGCCGGTAAGCGATGATGCTGTACCATTGCTGCACTGGACTTTTGCGGCTGGTAATGATATTAGCACAAAATATAACAACACTTTCAGTCGGTACATGGCGTAACACTTGTAAGATTCCAACGACTAACTATACTTGCTGTTGAATTAAACTAAACACACGGCTCATATGTAGCTCGCTTTTTATAGTAGACTAGGAGCGGGTAGAACAACTAAGAAACCATTGGATAAGAACAAGGGCTTATCAGAGTGTGTTACCAGCAAACCTAACCACGGTCAACAAAGTTCAGACAGAAAACTTGGCAAGGAATAATCTCTTTGAAGGCATCGAGGCCTGTTGTGTTGTGTAACCACCGTTTGATAAACGTATGAAAAGATCACGAGTAACTGGGTAAACTTCACCGCAAGAGAAGAACACATCGAGAGAAATTGAAGTCATACCATATCAAGGGTAGAATGGTGTTTTTGGATCCAGTGCAAGGTCACAAGGTGATAAGAGGTTCGTCAAACTGCTCTTATTCAGATCTTTCAACACATATTATGTCTCTTTTTTTAGAAATAAAACCCCACAGTAATGAACTGTTGAAGAATTCTGGCTGTAATTTAGATGATTAGCGGCTCGCAAGAGTCGCTATTCCCTTTCGCACGCTCAACATAAACAACTCTTTTGTAAGGTCATGGTCGTAAAGCGATAAGGGAAATATGGTAAGACCATGCTTATCCGACGATGCCTTGAAGTGAGAAAAACGAATCCCACAAATCAGAACCATTCCGTCCAAGAATTTATGATCCTCCTGCACGCTACCACACAATTAGGTCTCTTGAGCCACTTGAGAAGATATAGCTCCAGTTTCCGGCACCGAACATCATCAAAAATTCAATCCAAAATCAAACCACTACTTCAAGTACCATCAAAATCCGTTAACAATCTGTAACACCAGAAGCGTCCCACAAAAACCCCACACTGATATCCCATTTATGACCTGCCTTCATTGCCACCCGAAGCCTGACGTTAAATTGCCTATCGGACGGCAAAGATTAGATTATTCCAGAGACAGCCCCGTTCTAAGCCGCTGCACACTGACTGCACTAATCTCCCTAACGAAATCTCTACACACATCGGCTCGCGTGTGCAGATCATAAATAATCTTGTCATAAAATTTCGATAAAATAGACTCCATTCATCCCTTCATTCAGGTGGTGGTGGTGATGCCTGCCCAATACTTACTCCGAGCGATAATCACACTCCGGTGCATAGTAGTCCGGTGGGAAGATGTGAAAGTTTGCATCGTAACCCTCGTCCGGGGCGTGTAGGCCCGTGTAGGGATAGTATGGCGTTGCCGATGGTTGGCCGGCGGGTAATCCGTTAGCTCCTTGGCTCATGCTGTCTGTTCTGGCACTGGTTATTGCCAAGTCTGTTTGGCACTTTTAAGAGAGGCACACGTTAAGACCTAAGTAACTTCTCACAGATCTTCTCCGAGGAGCATCGCTCGTATTTGAATGATTTCAATGCAACCAAACTAACACAAAACAGTTCAAAACGATCTGTTTCACACTTAACATAGCACTGTCTCTCTCTGAACTCACTTAGCTACCTTAGCTACTGACCGATCGATCCGATACAAGAACGAACCACCAACCTGGCCCAACGAAGACGGATTGATTGGAGCCCAATATTGGCACTACCGGTCGGCACTGTCCCGCGCTATCGTGTGTCGTCAAGCTTTAACTGCTGCATTCACCCGAGCCCCATTTGCACTGTGCAACCAACAAACCATCCTGTGCACCGGACCACCTCCACCCTTACCCACCCGAGGCAAGAGACGCACCTTATTAATACGGCAGTATTTCTCTAATGTTTAATTTCACATTATCAACGATTGATAAAAATGAACGAAGTAGATGTGTATGTGTGTGGGTATGTACATTGGTTCACTGGAGGCTCTCTCTCATACACACACACACACCTGGATTGGCCGCAGCCCAGTGATTGCCTGCGCTATCTTCTTTATCAGCTTCAGGTTGGAGCTTTTATGGGACACAAACACAGGTGTACTACAAGGGATGCGGAAAGGGCAATGAAAGGGGGAGTCACACGAGGGGAGGGTTATTGGAAAAATTGTTACTCCCGATCGGCGGCAACAACATGTGGCCAGTAAGTTTTTACGTGTTTGGCAAATGTCCTTCAATTAATTTATGCTTTTAATAGTTAAATCAGGATTCAATCAGTTTTAAGGCTTCAAGTAAGACTTTTCATGTCTAGCCAATTTGAATTACTTTTCACTAGTAAACTATAAATACATTTTGAAAAAAGTTAAGTAAAATATGAAGGTTAAGCTTGATTTAAAGTGCTTTTAACGGTTACTGATGTTGGCTTTTGTGGTTGATCTAGCTATCCGTGGCTTTTTGCTATCGATCAATTGAACTAAATTTGGATCGAACTACGGCCTGAGGATCACCTTAGGCCGTCTGTCACTGTTATGTTCTTATGATCTACTAGATATTCGTAGCTCCTGCTTAGATTTTTGTTTTCCTACAAATTTACAATTGAAGCATCTGGCGGTGAGGTAATATTTGGTAAATGATTCCAGGGTCCAAGAATAAATACAATTATGTATATGGAATATTCATTAAGGATTCACCACCAAATAATAATAATAATAATAATAATAATAATAATAATAATAATAATAATAATAATAATAATAATAAAAATAATAATAATAATAATAATAATAATAATAATAATAATAATAATAATAATAATAATAATAATAATAATAATAATAATAATAATAATAATAATAATAATAATAATAATAATAATAATAATAATAATAATAATAATAATAATAATAATAATAATAATAGTAATAATAATAATAATAATAATAATAATAATAATAATAATAATAATAATAATAATAATAATAATAATAATAATAATAATAATAATAATAATAATAATAATAATAATAATACGGCGAAGAATAATAAAATATAAAGAATAGATGTCCTGTTTCCGATGTCCTGTTTCAGATGTCCTGTTTCTGTGAAAGTTAAAGTCATTATTGAACTCTCGCAAGATGTTTTCCAACGGCAAAGCTATCAGGAATATATGACAGCTGTTGAAAAACGTCTCCCATGCGTTGAATAATGAAGCTCTTAACATTGGCATCATGATCCGAAATATGTGCCTGCGTTTGCATTATAAATTATGAATTGAATTAATATATAGAAATAATTAATGCCTCTCCAGAGGGAAATTTACATTAAAAGAACGTGTTTGAGCTTCTACTTGTTGTGAACGATCTAAAACACAAGCTTCTTTTAATTGTGATTTAAGCTCATGACTCAAATTCTGAAAATTATAGAGAGTAGATGATAGAATTGTGTAGTTTAACAAAATGTCTAATAAATACGAAATCATCATAATAATTAATATTAATATTTGACAATGAACAATCCGATATTTACAAAAATAAAGCATGGGTTAAGAGAACAAATGATCATTTCATACAATTATTCTGAATCAGATACGAACGACATCGTTGCACGGTTAATACATTGCAAGACAAAAAGTCCACATTGATACGCAACAAACAAACAAAAAAGCCCCCATCTGATCAGTCATCTGATTAACCGCTTCTTATCGAAAAAAAAGATTGCAATAAATAAAAAAACCCATCACAATGTTATTCTCATTCGGATTCGGTGCGATGCGAAACTAGTGTTGCAAGCGGTAATAATTATCACTGCAAGCAAGTGCAGAGATATCATGCGCGGGTTGGCCGCACACGGCCAGAATGCACCAGCATTCAGTCATCGGAAATAACACACATACACACCACCACCACCACCATCGTTTGCCCAGCGCCTTGTCCTTGCCAATCGATACATTGGCCCATCGGGCGCGATCACATGCACCGACCCGGGGTCCCGGGTGCACGGTGCATATATTGGCAACCTGCATTAGCGACTGTCGCCCCCTTATCACTGTGTCGGAGCGGACGGATGCGCACCAGCAACAGTGCAATGGAAAAAAGAAACCTCCCAGAAGAAGATTTTAAACTTTACCATCAGTTACTATATAGAGGGAAGGGACTGCATGTGGCCGAGAGAAAGAGAGAGAGCGAAAGAGAGATATGAGCCCAACACGTCCGTCTGGTGCAGTCGTGCAAACAATCGCGAATGCATCGTATCGGACCTGCCATCCCTTCCTGCCCCACCAAATCCCCAATAAGATCCAATAAGTGAAAAGCCTGCCCGTACTGCGGCACGATTGCAAACTATCGTTTCTGCGATAAGCAACTATCTGGGTGCCGACGGTGGTGCCCTGTGCGCGCCCTGATAAGGTGTGGGGGGCGAACCATCGGCTCGCGGAGCAAAAAACACCTGCTGCAACTAAAATGTTTCACCCGAGAACAAAACCCTTCCCAAGTAAGGTCGTAACCATTGAAAAAAAAACCCACGCCTTGTCGGCGGTTCTCCACTTCCGGTTTAGGGGAAGAGAATCCATCTGCCGTCAAGTGACTGCTACCCTGCTTCTTCTGAAGTATTTTCGGTAGCCAAAGCCACTCGAGACAGCAAAAAAAATGGAGAATAAAAGGTGCGAAACGAAATGCTAATTAATGATATTTACCGTAGCGTGCAAGTGGCCCCAGCAATCGAGCTCGAGCGCACTTTGTTTGCAAATGAAGCCACTTTATGGACGGGCGTTTGACATTTTGCACACCCATTCAGGAGTAGTGCAGGGCACTTCTTGGGCGTTTGAGTTTGTACGAGCGAGAGGGCCCCTTCCGAGCGAGTGAAGTGAGCTGGTTGTGCCCTAAAGGTTCGATGAGTCCTTCTGGCGCTGAGCATAAGAGGCCATCGGCCATTGCAAGCACTCCACCGCCACAGCAGTGTGGTTTAATGTATTTGCCAGACCTTTTGTCAAGCGTTATTAATTTAACGCCATTCAATACATGACATGCACACATTACCGATGCAGTACAACAAACTGCCCATTCAAATTGCACCCAGAAGTGCTGCAGGTGTGCGCTAATTTGATTGTGCTCCCGGCCCTCTCCATTACTGTTCTTTTTTTTGTGTTGCCGTCAAGAGCGGTTCTTGAGATGAGTTGAAGTTAATTTTACTACAAACAGCTACTAGTACAACTGCTGCGGCGTAGCACTACACCTCCAATCTCTCTCTCTCGTCAATTGAAGTGCTCCAATTGGTTTAAGCAGCATTATTTGCTTACATATCCAACGAGGAGGTGGCTGCTTTTATGAGGTGCGATCCGGAACGATACACCGTTTGCCTGCAGTGATTGTTCCGGAATAAAGGAGCTTTGTGTGGGCACACTTGAGGGTGTTCAGTTAATGCAAACATTCAGAAGCATGAATATAATTATTGGAGAGCCTTTTTTCCTCTTTGCTGCATTGTATAGGTCCTTAAAAGCAAGGGAAATACATTTAAAAATGTGTTGTATAATCGTAACGGTCGTACGCAGTTCAAATAAGCAAATCACTTCAAACCGCCTGAATGTAGGCAATCCGCATTGCGTGTGCTTGGTCGACTAGCAAAATAACAGTGAGCAGTACTGCATTTGGATCAACTCATGAGTGCAGGTTTCCCCGATATTACGCTATACTCGAATATACGTAATTTTCTTAATTTGACAGTTATTTGAGCAAATAGTACTAATTTGACGGATCAAATGTCAAATGCAAAATAAATTCCCTTTTGGTGGAAATTAAAAAAAAACATTTTAAAAGGAAAAAAAATGTAATCTTCAAATGAAATCAGATCAAATAACAAATTTAGTGGCTTAAACCTACCACTTCAAGCAAAATTATACGAAAACTAGCAATCATTTTACTGAAAACTTCGAAGTTTGACTTTTGACGCTATTGCCTCCGAGCGCATTAATAGCGTACTGCCTGTTCCCGAGTTACGCGATTCTCGACATACGCGGATTCGGAGATACGCGGTTTTCTAAATTTGACTGATCAAATGTCAAATCAGTGTAATTTGCTTTAAGAATTGTCCAATGCAGTATAAATAGCATTTTTGCTGATAAAGCGAATGCACTTAAAAGCCAAAAATATCCACATGTTCTGCACGAATCGTATACAATTAGTGATAAGGTGTAGTGATGGGTGAAGTTGGCAAAAACCCGGAGTCGAAGCCGATCCGAATCCGATAAATTCGGAATCGACTCCGGAAGGTAGGTCCGCGTTGCAATATTCGGAGTCGTTCGGAATCATCCGGAATCGCCAGGAGCCATCCGGAGTCGTACTCGTCCGGAGTCGCCCGGAATCGCCCGGAGTCGTCCGGAGTCACCTGGAGTCGCCCGGAGTCGTCCGGAGTCGTTCGGAGTCGTCCGGAGTCGTTCGGAATCGGAGTCGTCCAGAGTCGTTTGAAGTCGCCCCGAGGTGGAGTCGTCCGGAGTTGGAGTCATCCGGAGTCGTTCGGAGTCTTTCGGAATCGTCCAGAGTCGTCTGGAGTCATCCAGAATCGGCTGTAGACGGAATCATCGGGAGTCATCTGGAGTCGGCCGAGGACGGCTTGTATAGGAAGGGCACGCGCAAAGTGAAAGACAAAAAACACAACGAAAGGAAATGTCTGATCACAAGCACATTAAACCACACGGCTCCTGTTGACTCCGCCCAACTCCGATTCCGAACGACTCCGGACGACTCCGAACCACTGCGAACGCCTCCGGACGACTCCGACTTCGGACGACTCCGGGCAACTCTGAACGACTCCAACTCCGGGCGGATCTAATGGTTCCATTTTGCCGGAGTCGGAATCGAACTAACAATTCGTGGGTGCGCTCCAGAAGGGCTACATTTAATAAAAAAATCGAGTAATCAAATGTAATTTGGCCGAAAATTGCAAAATTCGACTTACGCGGATTCCTCGCAAACGCACAAACCGCGTAACTCGGGAACAGACTGCATATCGGAGAATACTTGTACGTGTTTTTCCTATTATGTTCGGAAGTACTGGAAAAAGCTCCTTTTTAACATTGTGTTGTTAGAGGTTCTTTCGATACGTACATGTATATATATTTTGTTACTTTTCATTTGTTTTAACTATATATAATGTAAGTAGTTCTCTCATTCTCATTCATTCGACTTCAAGTAGTAGCGCTTACACACCCATCCTTACATACTCGCACACGCACACTGAACCGTCCTCCTACGTCGAGCAACAAGTAAACGCACGGTAGGATGTGATTTACACCCTTGCTCAAACGCTTAATCCTCTGCCTGTCTTCTCGTTCTTTGCTAGCAGTATAACGCTCGAAATGTACAAAAAGAAACCCAGCTTCCCTGTTCGCCGCGACCGATTATTGATGTAATACGTAAGCAAACGCCAGGATAAAACTATACATCGGAAACACTGCTTTAAAGTAGTAAAATGCATCCCTCTCTCCTCCTAAAGCTCTTTCCCAGTTTCACTCGCCTGATTGGATTCCTTGTGAGATAGTTTACTCTTCCCTATAGGAAATCCCTGCCCGCCGGAGGAGACGCGATGTGTCTTTTCGTCCGCATCAATATCACTCTTACCTTCCTGCATCGTCCTGCATTTTCCCCCCTCTATTCTGCCTCCGCATGGTAGTGATTTGGCTACTGAGTTCTTGGAATTTGCATGATGCACTTTGAATCCTTTTTGCACTAACTTAAAGTATTCACCTGTGTCGTAATTAACATTGTATACATTTTGCACGAAATTTTGCTAATGAAAAGTTCAAATTTTACGTGTGTCACTCCTCCTCTGTGCAGCACTGTTGCACCGAACAGCCCCCTGTGCTCCTGTACGATCGTATTACATTTGGCTAGTTTTATACAACGTTTATCTCTACATCAGGTGTTAATTGAGGGGTGTCTTTTTAGATCCGGGAGCACCCTGGGATGCAGCAGAATTCCTCTTCCTCCCCCCTTTGCTTTATCGTCAATCGTTTGAGTGTGTTTATCTTTAAGCTAACATTCCCTTACGTCTTAGTCGTTTCACAGTCGCAGTATTCCCCGGCGCACCCCAACACGAACTGCAAATAAAAATAAGCGCGGAGCGTCTCACATTACTCCGCATAACAACACTTTACTTTTCTCTCGCTTCTCATAGCGCTTAAAGTTATGCTGCAAATTAGTTATCGCTATCTTACACCAATTGTGTGTGTGTGTTAGTGGCTCGCTGATCATACCTTCGGTGTGCGAGCCGCGAATGATCGGATTCGGCACAACAACAACAACAATTAAACCTGTACAATCTCATTTACCGTGCTCTTACCCGGTCTAGAGTTTTTGATGGATCGTTTCGCTAATTACACGTCTCCTCCGCCGACCATTTCGATAGCCTTCGGTACGGTTTGAATGGAGAGCAGCAGGCGGAGGGGGTTTCCTACTGCCGAGGATTCCCTTGCCAAACGTCGTCACAGGCGCTTGGTTTGGATATGATTTTGTGGGTTTCTATTTTCCCATCTCTCCATATACTCCATACGGAATAACAATAGAATCGCCGAGCAAAGCGCTACCGGTGCCGGTCGTCCCCACGGGGTTTACATAGCTGCAGAGCTTTTACACAGGTGGGTGTCATTTCTTCTTGATCCTTTGCGCTATCCATTCTAATCCCTGGTACAACCTGGAAAGCGAGAAAGCGGACCACGTGGGGGGAAAAATGGATTAGTGCAAAGTTCTCTTCCATCGCCGTCGTGGTAGTTACCCTTCGCCCGTGAGCGCACAGCAGGACTGTATGTGCCACTGGTGGTTCTTGATGGAGGTAAGGTCTAATTGTTTGGAAATTTCAGCTGCACTCATCGAGTCTTTTAGATCCTGTGTGGGTGTGGAAGTTTAAAATAGAGAAATTAGGAAATATTAAGCATACAAAAAGAGAGGAAAAAGAGAGAGCGCGAGTTTCACTTGCCTGCTTATTTGCGTACACTAATAAACTAGCCTTCGTTAAGTCTTCGTGCTGCAGCATTTTGTACAACTCCTCACGCGTCACCGCTAACCGTTCGCGATCGGTTGAGTCTATTACCATGATGATGAACTGAAATAATTGAGAATAAAAAATACAAAACAAATTACAAATTGAAATATTGTTAACAACGTGCGCCACTCAGAGTTTTAAAACGGCAACCCGGGGGCCGTTGGTCACATGTTCGCAGCCACTTAGTGGTCGCTATTTTTAACTCCCAGGATTTGATCACGTGCAGCACGTGGCTAGATGATCCTGACGTCGACGACGACAACGACGACGACGACTTACCTCTGTGTTTGTGTAGTACGTGCTCCAGGCCGCCCGTAAGCTCTGCTGGCCGCCCAGATCCCACACGAGAAAGTGAATATTTTTCCACACGATCTGCCGGCATACCATGGGTGATGGATGAGCGGGAGGAGGAAACAGGCGCATGAAAAAGAGAAACAACAAACAATGGTTAGCATTTGCCAATGTGCTAGATAAGCGGCTTATGTTGCTGCTGCTAGTGCTCGGTGCATCGTGTGCGGTGTTTGTTAGGGGAGAGCTTTTTAACCCCCTTTTTTAAAGAGCAAAAATGTATTTTAATATGTTTTTTTCTTTCTTCTTCTTTGAAACGATGTTATTTGGAGCTTCTAAATCCATTGAAAGGAGTAATTGGAGTAATTGTGTCGAGCGCAACAGCAAATTGAGCACAGCAGAAATTACCTCCTCCACGTTCGATCCAATCGTTGGGCTGGTGTGGACGACTTCGTTCATTAGAAACTGGTACAGGATGGTTGTCTTGCCGGCATTGTCCAAACCCACCATGACGAGCTTGTGTTCTGCGGGGTTTCAGAAGAGAACAATAAAAAGGATTGTTTGTTACTATGAAAGGTATTTATACTGCAAAATGATACATTTGATGACACTATGACTTGACGCTTGTAGAGCAAATAGAGTTGGTAGGCAGATAACCGGAATCGCCGCTCACTGGCAGCAAAAGTAATTCACACGTCATAAATTAAACATGCTTGCTTTACGAGCAACGACAGTGCAGCACGTTACAGGGGTTTTGAGGGGTTCCAATACTTGTAGGATACTGTCATGATTCTTTCTTACACCAAATACACTTTTTTCAGATAGGAATTGGACTTTATGGCAGCTTTTTTGGACAAATCCAGTAGGAAGTTACAATAAGTTTATCCAAAACCCTTCACATAACGTACATTTCCAATAAGAAAGAGTCAAACAAGTATCCCACAGCTATGGGAACCCTTGCAAAAACCCCTGTAAACATCTCCTATGGAAAGGCTTCCTACTACTACATGCAAACGGGCAAACATTGGTGCAATGAGTGAAGTTTCCCCATACCCCAAAACTGACCGCGACATCAGCAGCAGCAGTCGCAAAATCACTATCGCCGTCGGTGAGTCAACGTCAAAACACGAAAGAGTTGTTTTTAATCCCGTTTTTTTTCTTGCTGGCGCTGAGAGGCGCGCTAAGAGGGTAAAAAAAAACTGCCCCAGACTGTCGTTCACAGCAGCTTCTAACTCTTTCGAACCCAACTCAAAGCCACGTCGTTGTTGTTGTGGTGTGGTTTAAAACGGTGAACCTTTACCCGAACACGTCCACTGTTTTGTCCCTTCAAACTGGTTCCAAGCGGCGTGGTTTTAGTAGAGAGCATTTGACCCGCAGCACATTACGGGCACAGCGTACAGTAACCACTTGCACTACGCGTTTGCCACATTGCTTCGTGTTTGTCTGTGTGTAACCTGATCCACCAGCATAAGCTGCACCTTCGAAATCCGCCCGAAGGGTGAAAGACCTTCACAAGCTTAGAACACATCTATCTGTAATTGTCAATTAAAGCTGTACCATATAATGCTGCATTTCGGGGATGTTCCGTCCTACGCAGCATCGTACAGAAAGTGCTCTCGGTTGACTGGGAAGCATTATATTACAGCCCGGTAGCCCGATGACGAGGGGCCGGCGGCGAGCTGTTCGTTTAACGCTCGATCGACCGTGACATTACATCAGATTATTCTCGTGCATGTGTCTTTTTTTTCTCATCCAGCCAGCTCACGCCGGGACCATTAGACCCGACCGTTGCCGATGGTACATTATCCCACGCATGATCGTACCAAGTGTGTATGTGTGTGTGTAGCGATCGAGAGGGATAATATCCAGCTGAAAATGATGCCATGCAACTGTACCCCACGCTCTCTTGAACGTAGTTGAAGTAGAGCAGAGAACATTTAAAAGTTACCATCACGAGGTCGCTCTCGAGGCATGGCACAACACACATTCGCCTCGATCTTGATGATTGAGATCATCTCTTTTGAACCCAGAAGGGTTGGTCAGGGTCTACTACTACCCCCTTTCGGCTCAAGCTCATTACGCGACAGGTCACTCCTCTTTCCCTCACTGCGCACCGTATCTGTAGGCTGACACCGTGGCTGACTCAGCTCAGGCAGCTGATTTTGGGAAGGTGGTGACCGATGGTGAGGCACATATTTGTCACGAGCACGAGTCGGAATGGGTAGGTAAACGTGTGGGACACGGGAGGGGAGGCGTGCAGCGCGTCGTCGTTGCTGGAAGTAATTTATTTTAATTTAAATAATCACAGCGCAAAGCCAATTGTACCGGTGCACGGTTTCGCACGTATTTGGATGAAAGTGGCCGTGTGTCCGTGTGTGTGAGAGTATGAAATCACGGATCTGCATACTTTGGAGGGTGAAAGTTAAAGCTTTATTTAAAGCAGAGGATTGTGTTTAGCGTAATTGGTTCGCTTTGGAAAGCATTTTGACGGGTAATAGACAGTTTAAGATGAAATTCCGCTCAGAAATGACACATAAAGTAAGATTTGTGGCAAACATAAAGCCAATTCGTCCGGCTACCGAAAAAGAGAAGAAAATTCGCATAAAAAAGTGATAATTGATGTTTAGTACAAATTAACCTAATCCACCGTGTATCCACAGTTCCATTCTCCCCAAAAACCAACAAGGATGCTGATTGCTACCGCACAAAACAAATTAATAGCTTTTTAATGCTCCACCGGCTGGGGGCTCGCTGGCATTAGCATCACTAAATCAAACCACACACATACACGGACACACTCCCGATGGGTTCGTGTGCTCGCACGCTCTGGCCAAATCATGCTTTATGTAACGGCTAATTGATTTATCACATCCAAACGACACCGCCGGGGACGGACGGGCCCAATCCGGTGGTGTGAAGGCTCATGATGAAATGTTTAAAATAAAATCGGTCCGCTGTGTGTTTGAAACAAGAGCACATTACGTAGGCTTCGCCAACCACGCCAAAAACGCAACTGTGTGGCTGCTGACCTCCTTTTGCGTGCTGCTTCGCGACCAGCGGTGATCGATTTTTTGTGCTTCCCTACTTTATGCCTGCGGTCGCGCCTCACTCAACCTCCCCACGTGCGTGCGTGCGTGCGTGCCAGCGATAGGTTTTTGGGATCTGCTTGGGGTCACGTTTTACTGATGCGCTTTAAAGTGAGGACTAATTCTGCCAAACCACGCAAAACACCGATGCTGGAAGGGTTTAGGTTCAGTGAGTACCTACAAATACAAAAAAAAGAAATAAAACATTAATTACATACTTTGACCTGCTACTACAGTGGCAGCAGATAAATGGCCACCACTCACTCTCCCTCCCCCCCCATCGTAAATTGATGGTTTCACTTTTCAAAGTGACCTTGGCAAAAGTTTTAAAGCTCGTCGGACGAGTTTGTCAAAGCGGAACAACAACAAGCAGAAATACGCACCCACCCGGAACTGTGGCGAGGTAGTGAGGGTTGGGGAAAATTATTTGAGTGGCATGTGCTGTCGTTTTTTTTGGCCAAATCTCTCTCTCTCTCTCTCTGTTTCTCAATGGGTTGACAGCCAATAGCCCCATCGTCAGCCAACAACAAGCACAACCATGAACACTGCCACCATTGGAGGAAACCTGTTGATGTGTGTGTGCGTTTTTTACGTTGCGAGTTGGCACTAATCCAACGGTTTTTTGGGGGGGAAGAATGGACTACCTTTTCGATGCCGGAACAAGCATTCAAAACATTAAGCAGCACTCCCAGATTAGCCTTCCCGGAAGGACACGGTGCCGTTTCTTAAACTGTCTGGTAAAATGGTTCGTAGTTCACCTCGCTATGCATCCAACCGTCTTTCTGATTGGTTTCATGCTGATGATTTATTATTATTTCAGCAATAGTGATGTTTGCAAAAGAAGACATTTATCATCCTTATCGCACTCATCTCAGATCGATAGACAGTGGAATTGCACATCATACTTTGCCAACGACTATGCCCCTAACGACTCATTAACATTCCACCGGCTTCTTGGATCCACCTATCTAACCATCGCCTACTTTAATCAACAACTCGGGTTCACTAATCGGCAACATAGCTTTCAACATACAGGGTTTCCCACGATTTATTGGTTGGTTCCCACGATTTATTGGTGCGTTCCCACGATTTTTTGGTCATTTCCCATAATTTTTTGGTAGCAACCCACGATTTATTGGTCGGTTCCCAAATATTATTGGTCGGTTCCCAAATATTATTGGTCGTTTCCCAAATATTATTGGTCGGTATTATATTATATTATATTTGGGAACCGACCAATAATATTTGGGAAACGACCAATAATATTTGGGAACCGACCAATAATATTTGGGAACCGACCAATAAATCGTGGGTTGCTACCAAAAAATTATGGGAAATGACCAAAAAATCGTGGGAACGCACCAATAAATCGTGGGAACCAACCAATAAATCGTGGGAAACCCTGTAATCCGTTTCTCTTTCTTACATTGCGTTCGAACACTGTTTACATGGCCGGCCCCCTCCCTGCTGGCTTGGTGGCTGGCCCAGCTCCCCCCAAAAGTCCTACTACCTACAAACGAACATTTCGTTGTATGTTTGCAGTACCAGTACATGATAAGCGTGTTGGGTGCTGGCACACGGGAAAGAAGGCGCCTAACATGCTCCCTCTCTATCTCTCTTCGTTTGATAAGGGTGATGAGTAGTGGTGGGTAAAGTTGGCAAAAATCCGGAGTAGACTCCAATCCGATCGGATTCGGATTTCGGATCCGACTCCGGAAAGTAGGTCCTCCCAGCAATATCCGGAGTCGTCCGGAGTCGTCCGAAGTCGTCCGAAGTCGTCCGGAGTAATGCGGAGTTATCCGGAGTCTTCCGAAGTAATCCAGAGTCGTTCGAAATCATCCGAAGTCGACCAGAGTCGTCCGGAGTCGAAGTCATCCGGAGTCGTCTGGAGTCATTCTGAGTCGTCTGGAATCGTTATGAGACGTCGGAGTCATCCGGAGTTGGCCCGAGTCTTCCGGAGTTGGCCGGAGTCGTTTGAGTCGGAGTCATCCAGAGTCGTCCGGCGTCGTTCGGAGTCAGTCGGAGTTGTCCGGAGTCGTTGGGAGTCGGAGTCTTCCTGAGTCGTTCGGAGTCTTCCTGAGTCGTTCGGAGTCTTCCTGAGTCGTCCGGAGGCACCCGGAGTCGTCCGAAGTTACCTGAGTCCTTCGAAGTTGGTGTCGTCCGGAACTGTCCAGAGTCACCCGGAATCGTTCGGAGTCATCCAGAATCAATTGGAGTCGTTCGGAATCAACTGGATCATCATCATCATCACAACTTCGAACGACTCCGGACAGTTCCGGTCGTCTCCAATCGGCTCTGGACGACTCTAGACGACTCCAAACGGCTCCCGACAGCTCAGACCCCAAATGACTCCGAGCGACTGCTGACGATTCCGGACGAGTCCGAAAAACTCCGAACAGCTCCGTACGACTTCAGATGACTCCGGGTAGAACTAGTGGTTCGGATTTTGCCGGAGTCAGAATCGGACCAACAACAGCGAGAGTCGGATCGGAGTCGTGCGTGCGCTCCAAAGAGCACATCACTAGTGATGAGCCCGCGACTCACTGACTGACACCGGATGAGGATATAAAGAGAAGGTGAGGGGATGGTGAGCGAAGCAAAACCGAAGAAAGAAAATCAAATAGTAACGATGTTTTCGATGATGATGGTGATGCACCCGTCGGCCGTGATCAAGAGCAAAGACCTTTCACTAGGCGGTGAAGAAAATGGACGCAGTGTAACCGACGGTGAGGACGGGGGGGGGGGGGGGGAGGAGGGGGAGCAGGGGCTCCCATTCTCACAAATGTAGGCCAGTGAACGATTTCATTGTCGTGTTGCAGCGTGCGGAACGGATGATGACGACAACACCCCCGAGGAGGAGAAGGAGCAGAGCGGACCAAGATGCTTACCTTCGTTGCCGAATAAGCTCCAGATTTTTGCAAACAGTAGCCCCATTTTGATGATGTTGTGTGCGTCGTCTTCGTCGTTGTCGTTGGTGACTTCAATCCCGTGTGGGCTTTCTCTTCCTTCTCCCTCTCTCTCTCCTTGGGCGGATGTTGCTCTACCACAAGCCCAGTAGCACAAGGAGGCTGTGGCTGACTGCGCGCTATTGTATTGTTGGTCTTTTTATTTTTTCAAACATTTGCTGCCATTAGATGCACAAACACACACACACACACACACAAATATAGGACACACTCAGCAGACACACATCCGCGTAAGGACAATATCCTGCGGCCGTCTCGAGGGACGCTTTAGCACTGGCATTCCGCACGACACCTGCAGCGTACGGGAATCCTTACAATGGATGCCATCGTCACACGGCCATATTACACACACACACACACACACGCACGCACTGTTGGGGCTTCTGTGGAGCTAAACGAACACGAGACAAGCTGCTGCCTGTGTCCGTCTCTGTGTGCTTTTGCACTTGTTGTTTTCGCTGGTGCGTGCTTCCTTTCCACTGTTGCTGCGCTCCCTTTCCTCTATCCACACCTTCTCGTCTTCATTGAAGAAGCAATCATTAAAGCTGGACACACATACACACACACCCAGACACACAGCAATACACGTGCACACGAGCGAAAGTGTTTTGTTGTTGTTGTTTGTAGTTGCTGATTTCTTTTCCTTTCGGTTCGTTTTCACTCTAATTGTTGTTTACTCGCACGTTTTCGCCCACTCCTTCTCCTGTTTCTTCTCCGCCGGAATCAAGGTGCGTGTAAGTGAGCTTCTCACTTTTTTTTTGCAATCGTTCCCCTTTCCCTTCCCGAGCTGTTCCTCCTGCGTGTGACCTTTTGCCTGCTTGCTCGGAGACGTTGTTGCCAAGCCCGGATGTTGATCAACCGGAGCAAATCTGGCCTTTGCCGTTCCAAGAAATGGGTGACGAAAGTTCCACCCCACACGGTTGGCAAACACAAAAGAAACTTCGAAAGAACACCACCCTGACCTTTACACAGCTGGGCTGCCGCGGATGACAATTTCGCGTAGGGCAAGCGAGTGCAATCTCGGGCTGCTGCTGCTGTTGCTGCTGTGTACGTGGAGGCGACGGACACAGCACGACGGCAGAGTGGATTGTAATTGTATCCGGGTGGCTGTGTCTAGCAGTGCGGTGCCACCCACCTACTGTGACACGTCGAATAGACCACCTTTCCCCTCCCCTCCGTACGGTGAACAAAGATCACGAGAATGCTGTACGATTATCAGCACAGAAGATAAACATGGTAACGCACACACACACACACAGACTAATGAGACACCTTTGGCCACACACTTTTTTTCACGCAGCTCACGTGAAGAAACGGGTTTTATCTGCACCACACGGCGACGGCACGCACGAACTCACTTACGGGGCACGTACGCACGAAGTGCACGGAAAAGCATTACAAAATAGTTTCGTTCCAAAATATGGACCAGTTTCACCAACACAACACGCACACTGGCAGGCGCTCGCGAAACTTTGCTGCTGCACGGTGGGGCGTTTGACGTTTACTGAAGCGGCGGCTACACGTGCGCGGACGAGGTTTTAGACACGAGCAAAACATTATTCATGGAAGTGAGAAATTGGGTGAGATTGTGAGAAAAGGTCAGAGAAAAAGGCAATTTTCAATATTAAAATTATAATCATGCCTTTTTTTGACTCTTGTTTAAATATACATACAGCGCTACAACACTCTGCGGCCTTGGCCTGTTGTAGCATTTTCCAAAATCGCTCATGGTCTCGTACCTTCGTCTCCGCTCTTTCTTTGGTAGAACAACCGTTGGTACCTGTACCACTTGTGGGCTTGGCTTTGAACTTATTGATTTGAACTTATTGATTTACCCATAGCAGGATGGTCAGTCCTATGTATGAGAGCACGGTCCATTCGGGGCTTCGGGAACATAGGAGAAATATTGATGAAAGTTGCCTCAGTTTAGTAATGGATTTACGAGATGAAAGTTGGTTATGTTGCACCTAAAAGTTATCAATATAAAATATTGAAAAATAATGGAAAATCACGACAGCCTCGTCGTTGTATCGACTCGTACATTTTCCTTCCACACATTCTTCTTCTTCCTCTTTTGGCACAACAACCGCTGTCGGTCAAGGCCTGCCTGTACCCACTAGTGAAGTGAGCTAGGCTTTCAGTGACTTCCCAAGTGCCACAAATCCACTAAACGACCACTAAACGGCTTCTAAACGACTCAAGCACTCTACCTAAACGGAATATCGAAAGACTTCGTTTAGCAGACGGCAAACGACTCATGCATTCTAAAAATAGCGAAAAAGCTGGTGGCGCTCTATGTTGGTGGGATACCCCAACCAGTTGAGCTTCATCGCTTGGAGGAGAGCTTTCTCATTTCCTCTGTACTGTTGTATGGTTTCACATTGAAGTTATGCATCGCTAGAACTAGAACGGCGATACGTTTGTTTAAATACTAAACTCCAACGGAAACCACCAGCACTGAAGCAAGTGAGATTTGAGTAATGGTCGTTGGTGTTGATACCCGCGTATCTGACCACACGACCATTCATTATAGATTTTTGCTCAGAAAGTTAGAAGGCTATATATAGGTCATGATAAGATGAAACTTGTCGAAACACATTGCAAGAAAAGGATAGCAATATAATAATCAGTTTTAATACGCCATCTATTGATCAAACCAATGAAGCTGTGGAGCTTTCATTTTTTTCTATGGATATTCAATTTTCCAGTCGTTTAAGCTTAATCTGTGGCGCTTGGGTTATTGCTACCATAGCAGGATAGTCAGTCCTACATATGGGGGCACGGTCTATTTGGGGATTGAACCCATGACGGGCATGTTGTTTATGTCGTACGAGATGACGACTGTATCACCAGACCGGCCCCTTCCACACATACGGGGCCGAAAATCCTTCCAAGCATTCTTACAGTCTACTGGTACTTTATTGATACTAGCTGTCAGCTTTGCCCGTCGATTAACAGGTTCTTGTATGGGAACTACTTTCTCAGGCTATAGAATGACCAGCGGCGGCCAGCATCCTTGTGTTCAACTCAGCAAGGCTTCTCACTCTTGCCGACTGTAACACAAATGAAGGCTTTCTAACCACCAACAGTAGAAATCATCTGATTCCATCATGTAGGGAAAGCCTTCCATTGGTTTAAAAACCTGTGGTTGCAGCAAATGTTTCTTATTGCTCGGTACAATATGAGAACACTGGTTGAAATTCGATTCCCTGCCAACTATTGATTAGTTTTTAGTTGGCACGTTTTTTCGATACAAATCTAAATCTGAGATTTTTCTGAATAAGCCATAAGATTTTTTGTTTAAAAAAAACTCGAGTATCCATACAAATGCATGTTTTTTAATTCTTTCGGTGAACTTTTGGCTAATTCATTCTAGCGTTCAACGAAAAATCGTTCAATAATTAAATTATGACGGTATTTGGTCACGTATTTCAAATTTGCCCCAAAAATCTGACTCACGTGTATGGTACACTTCAGTGCACATTTGCTTGATGACGAAACTTGAGCGCCAGTTTTCTTGCTATGTGCGTTTGAAAGTAAACTGTTTTTTATCAAATAAAATCTTCTTGAAATAGAGCATTGTTGCAAAATTCAGCATATAAACAACTTAGAATGTCGTTATAGTGCTAAAAATGAAATAAATTGCCAATAAAGACAGCAATAACTGTGCAAACAAATCACTCCACAGAAACCAAGGTGTATAGAGAGCGATTTCGGTTTCGAGCACCGACTGACAGGCGGCGCATATTCGGGCAGATATGCTGCTTGCTCGATATGGTAATGTTTGTTGTTTTTTTTTCTCTTCTCTCGGTCAACAGCACAGATGCGTACCAGCATAAACTAAAAACTGTGCAATAACTGTGTAGGTAAAGTGTGCGGTGCTTCTAAAGTGAGTGAAATTATCGAAACGCTAACAATTCGTGCGGTCAAAAGCACGTGTATCGTGTTGCGCTGCCCGGTGAGTGGCGAGTTGTTGGAGGAGTGCAGAAAGCAAAACAATTCCTGTTTGTGCCTGTTTTGCAACCCATCGCAGCATGCCTGTGTCGATGCAGAACAGTGCAGTGAAGTTGTTGAATGCAGCAAAAGTGTAGGAAAAAGGGGATGAGTAGTGCGGTGCTTAAAAGATAATCCACGGCAAGGGTAATGAATTAAATAAGAAACAAAGCTTCATAGTTAATGTAGATAAGACAACATTGATTGAAGATAAGAGGGAAAAAGAAACAAAACAAACCAATTGATCGGGCTGTATGTGTGTGTGTGTCTATGCTGTGGAATGGATTGGTGTAAAATTGTGACTCCAAAATTGAATGCGGCATTTTCAGTGCGGGGTCAATGAAAAGTGAGTTGTTTCTACGAAAAATACACAGCCAAAAGTGCATCAAACATCGAACGCGCGACGCTCCTTTCTTCAGCTTGATTGACGGGGTAGGTACACTTAATTTAAGGTTCAAATGAATGTTGCTTTTTCCCTACCTCTCTACCAGGGCCCCATCACTGCATTAGACAGCTGTACAACCGGGATGCAATAAACAAAAAACCTGATAGCATAAATTTCCGCATAAAACAACATTCAGTACGCAAAGAAAAGGGGGAAATGTGTGTGAGCATACGTTTCCAAAAAAAAGGGAAAATAAAAACGCACCGGATACGTTCGTGCCTCGTGCGCTGGTACAATTAAACGTTCCTCTTGTCTACTTCCCCTCTTTTCCGCCGACTGCATCTCCGACGAATGCACTTTGTTTAAAATTGTTAAATAAATACACCCGAATACACACTCACACCCTCCCCAAAAACACCATTTCCATACCAACGGAATGTGTGTGTGTGTGTGTGTGTGTGTGTGAAAGGATGGCAAGTTCAAACGAAATGTGGAAATGCATAGGACAGACCTCGCCTCAAACAACAACGGCAGCTGATGTAAACTTGTTAATCACAGAAATAACACTTTCCTTTGCGTAAACAACTAAAGTCAGCGCGGGCGCAACGCAAGCCGCCCAAGCCACGTGTGCGCTCTTCCCGGCTTTTTGGACCGTGGGACCTCCACTCCACAGGGTGGGATGCACTTTTTTTGGGGGAAGAAAAAACTGTTTTCCAAATAAACAGAAACACGCAGAATTGACTAGAATTGAGTTGAGGTTGAGCAGAACGAACGAACGAACGAACGACAGGTGCCACTGGAGAGGGGGGCAGGCAGCGGAGGTGGTGTGCAGTTGGTGGCCCCTTCTCGGTCCGTACAATTGCACTGCAATCGTTTTTGTTGACGTGACGATAACCTTTTTCTTGGCAACTGCACACGTACACACCCTACTGCGGCCAATTTCCACGCGATTTCATCCATGGGAAGTCGCGATTTTCCCGTGGACGCCTCATTTGCGTTTCGGGCGAAATCCGTGGATGATTTGGTTGAGTTCTTGCCTGTACAGCACACACACACAGAATGCAGCCCCATCAAGGACGCCGAATGATGTTGATGATGAGTCTCTTGTTATGATGTTAAAAAATTGAACAAAAAACAGCGACTCGTTCGGGAAACATTTCCTGTCATCCATTCAATCGTGGTTAATCATCGCATCGCATTAAAGCGTCGCTGGAAACCGGCTGAAACCATGGTGTACCCTTCAATTGTACGATGACGGGGCCGTTTTGAATTGCAGTCTGTGAACTAGTGTTGGTAGATTCAGGTTTCGGAAGATTCGAAGATTCAATCCCTAGAAAGATTCGATCGGATCGGATCCCGTTTGTAGGGTTTGAATCCCTAAAAGATTCCTTTGCGATTGGGATTTGATTACGATTCGGTTGGGATTGGGATTCGTTTGGGATTCGATTGGGATTGGGATTGCGATTGCGATTAAGATTGCGATTGCGATTGCTATTGCGCAGTTTTCAGTCAAAATATAGCAAATGTTCGTGTAATGTAGCATTTAATGAGAAGTTATAGTCACTAAATAATTTTAATATTGAAGAAAGGTTCGCGTCGGAGATCTGTACTAATTATAATATAAGTACTGCAAAGTTAAATAATTTGGAGTAAAACAGAATGACCTCTTATTCCAGCTTTAAGTAATTAACCCCTCCCCCCTCCCTCTGCTGCAAACTAGAATAAAACGCTATACCACAATGGAATTGGGATTCAAAGATTCGAATCCCATCCAGGATTGGGATTCGAAGATTCGAATCCCTTCTGAGATTCATTTTTCCCATCACTACTATGAACCCATCTTTTTTGCACATGCAACCTCCTTACCTCCCTTCGAAAAAGTAAATAAATCGTATAAAAAAGGTCTCTTTTGCCTACTGAAGCATCATAATGGAGTATTAAAATGATTAAAAATATAAAATAAAAACAAATCCAATTTATGTGCTATTATTTGTGCCAGTTTTAATGCCCCTATACTGGTATGTAATACGCTTACGCAGAAGGTGGGGGGGGGGGGGCACTTTCACTCACAATTAAACACACATCGCTCAAAGCATAATTAATTCATCCGCTTCGGTAACACTTAATTGTGTGACTAACGTTGCTACGGGTAGCGTACATAGAAGTGAGCGAAAAAAAAAACAAAAAACAAAAAGCAGATCATAATTTTCCAATGTCAAAAAAGCTTCAATCACACGGGGGGACGGCTCTGATTGTGACTGACAGAAGCGAGCGGGTATTAAATTTAATTAAATGCTTCGCACACATGCATTAAACTGTGCTAAATTAACCAAACGAGATACCAGTTCGATTTTGGCCATGTGGTGGTGAAGCTTTATGATGCATTTTGTGGGGGAAAGGATGTGGGGTACACACTCGGAGAGATACATACATTTAATACCCAAGCTCTGATAGCCATCAATATCAATTCCACTGCGGCAAGCTTGCATGTAAATGTTACAAGTACAATTAAACACACACAAAAAATCAATGCTGTCCATTGTAAGCGAGCTCATAAAAGCTCATAAAGTGCTCTTGCTACAACACACACACAACATTCAATTCTCATTTATAAATGAATGTTAGCCTGCAATTGCAAAACACGAAGGCAGAGATCGGCACCTGTCACGGTCTCGTCTATCGGGCGTTTCGATCGACCACTGCAACACTTCACGCTGATTTATGTGCCTGTGCTGTACGGTATGCACAGATTAGCCATGTTTCCGTGTCCGTGTGATCATGACAAACAACCCCCGAACGCTGGGTCACTCATATTACCCCCCCCCCCCTCCCCCCCGTACATGCAGTTTGCGCATTCACGCACAGAGAGCGCACTGGCACTAATCGAATGCGCATTAAAACAGGATAAAAAAGGTCACCTGGTACACACACACCGTATAACGTTTAGCATACGCAAACAAATCAACCAAGATGATGATTACAGGAGACACCTCCAGGAGCACTAGCATTGGAATGGAAAGGGTTTTTGTTTTTGCAATTGGCGAAGCGATAATGCATCGCTTTTCACGGTGTTTCTAATGCCAAACACTCTCACAGCACAAGTGTTCGATCTCGATCTAAGGAAACCAACGGCACACGATCGGCCCATGTGTGTGATTGGTGACCGGTTTTGTGCCGGGAGTCGACGAGCCAACTGGCGGAAATAACTCGCCGTGCAAATCTTCGCCCGATCTTCAAGGCGAGCCAGTGAAGATCGTAAGCAAAGCTTGCGGTTGACTCATGACACTCCGCTGTGGTGTCCACCCGCTGGTGTCTATCAGTACTTTATGGTCGGTTTGGTAGTCATTTTGTGTGTGCCACAACACGGCACAGACATTCCACCTTCTTGGCGCATTATCATAATCATCATCGTCATCATTGATCGTCGTCTTCATTGGCACATTATTGATTCGTGGTAGAAAATGTGTCTCACCCCAATCGGAAATGCCTTTGCTCTCGGGGTCTATGGAAAATCGTACCGTTTCACAGCGGTGAAGGATAAAATATTGTATCGTGGCCGATCGGACTCCATCGACCGGGCGGCGCGCGGTTTGCGTGGCGAATGATTAATGCATTAATCATCGGCTGGGGTTTGTGGAGTGAGAGGCTGCAGAACGAACGGGATTAAATGTACTTTCGTGCCGTGATCGGTACCGCGCGGAATTGCTTCGTGCCGATCTTAGCCTCGGCCGCGAGAGGGTCGTGGTTTTTGTTGCTGTTGCCCCATGTCCACCGAGATGAGTTGCGCCCCCCTCCCGCACGGGCAGCGTTGCATCACTCCGAGCACAAATGGTGCACGGTATGTGCTGCCAATTTGCTGGTTGGCGTGATGGTTAGGGCCACTGTAGGAGGAGGTGGGAAGGGGAAAAGGCTTTTTGCTGGTATCGTGATTAATTCTAGTTTTTCTCCCACCTTTGCCAACAGTTCATTTGAAGCTGCAAGAGCTCCTCCAGTTGTTCCCTTCGGGGTTTCTTCTTTTCTTTCTCTGTGTTGTTACTCTGATGAAGGCTTCTCCAAACAGCTTGAAGATTTTTTTGTTGGAGGACGGCAATCAAAATTTTCAGCGGAAATTATGCATATCGGATCGGTTAGTTGAATCTCTTACAAATGCATTTTTGTCACCGTTTTTGTTGGTATATCGGGGAAGGGTCGGATGGTTGGACATCGTAACCGTAGCGAAATCACGACTCCATGATGGGGTTTGCGAGTACGAGCGTTACTTCAGGTGCGATTGCGCGCTGACGGTTGCGATTAGAGGCACTTTTGTGCTACCTTTAGTACCTTAAATTAGACGAGGTTGGGGTTTAGTTGCCATGTAATTTGGTTTTTTTCTTCTTCGTTTCAGTGCTGCACACTGATCGTTGAAGTTCATAATTTTGGCGTCACTTCACGAATGTTTTGGATGTAATTTCGTTCCAATTCTGAAAACCTTAAACGGTAGATTGGGTTATGGTTTTACCCTTAATTTTAAAGCCTAAGATGATAGCCTTGCTGTTGTTATGGAATATTCGTTATTTAAAAGGTCCTATGCATTAATTCGTTCTTGGCCGGGTGTGTTTATGTCATGCCTTTGGGATGGGTTTTTTGGGAAGTTGTGCGAAGTGGTTCTGGGAAGCAAATTTTCCAAGAATGTCCCAAGAAAGCGACACGAGCATAAATGCTTCGTCGTTCATCATTTTAAGTAGGGATTTAGGAAATGTAGGAATTTTGTCTAATCTCGAATCCATAAAATATCTACCCAGCTTCTGAAGTTTTTTGGAGAATGTCATTCAAACATCTTTTGTCAGACCAATTCCAGATACTAAGGACGCAATAGAGTTTCATAGCCTTGAGATGTTTGATCTATCAGAAGAAATCATACCTTGTCATTTCTTGTGTATAGCCTTTCAGAATTGTATTCCTTCAATATTATTTAGAGGCTTTTGCACAACGCTTGTTAGAACATAGAAAGTCTCTGATGCATAACAACTTTTGTGTCTACAGTTGTGTACTTAACCATCAAAGACTAATACTGAAGGTAATATCAGTAGGTAATATCTGGAATTTCTGAGGACCATAATTGCTTGACCCGGCAAACGCTTCTGCATTCCTTTTATAATGTATATTTGATTCAATTCCTCAAAATCTTTATGTAGAAAGGATGTTCCTGTACTTAATTCCTACCCCAAATACCCCCATTCTTGCTTGCAGATAAACTGATGTGTCTCAGTATCAGTTTGCAACCACTGAACTGAGGTATCATCCACCTCGCAGCAGGAAAATAACTGTTTCAAGCTACAAACATGAAAATGAAGAAATAATTAAACCCTATTAAATATCTCAGGATCCTCTCCAACTCTTCCTAACAGACCTAAAACAAATCCCAGATTTAATTTCATTCAACCAATCAATCTAAATCTCCACAGTCCATTAATACCCAGGGACACCAGATACCTATGGGGCCCGTACTAAACCCTCGTCTTCCTGCCTTTCAACTCCCATAATGTTGATTTCTCTCAGCTCGCTCAGCTGTTGAAGAGATGCGTGCGCCGTACCCCGATAATCCATCGCCATTCGCACAATGGTACTTCTACAGCAACACAGTTCTCCTGTCTGTAACCCAACACCCATCACCGGAGTTCATCAATCCTATCGCAATCCCCGGGAATGCACCCGTACGGAACAATTAGCCTCTCCAAACGACGAAGCGAGCGTGGAGTTTCGTTCGACTCGTTCCGCTCGTCGTCGATGAAGAGACTCGGTGTCACTCGATACACAGATACAGGGCGCACGGTGTGCAAATGCAAGTGCCCTAGCAACCGAGTAGTGACGGGATTTGGCTCCGAAGATGTTCTTCGCACTAGAGAAAAGCCATTCCGCTTGCTTGAAGAATGCCCCCGTTTTTTTTTTTTGAAGACTAACAAACGCCGCGCTGGGATGAGCTTTCGAGGCGCGGAAATAGTTTGTGGGCCAACCGTTTTCGTTTCAGCGCTCCCGCGGGTTTCCCCTTCTCGGTGTTCATTACACAAACAAAAGTGGCTAAGTAATTTCTCTCCACTCTCCACACATTTCCTTTCCATGCAGAAGGTGGAACGCGTCTTCGCTGCTTTTTCCGCTAACCTTGATTGCGCCCTGTGCAACCGCGGGCGCAGGTCACGTATCGCCGTAGCACACGCGCACACATGCATACGAAATAAAATCCAAAATCAGGCCACTGCACATGCACATAGCAGCAGCAGCAGCACGGGATGGTGAGACCACCAGGGCGAATGTAACGCTCATCCCGGAAGGTAGAAGACACAGATTGGAGCAACAAGGTTCACCGTTCTTTGCTAGCTTCCTTGCTCCTGCACACGTGAAAAGGGAGAGGACGTAAAATTGGACGAGAAAAATCCATTCTCGCAAGCGCTTCCATTTATCCATCATTTGCTCTGGGGCGGTGGCCCTGGTTGACGGTGGATGGGCAGCCTCTCCTTTATTCTTTTATGGCGACCACGTCCTTAGAACGTGTTACGCAAAAGCTAGTAAAGCGCGAAGTGATTCAGGCGCGCGTACAAAAGCGCACCGAGAAGAGAACGCTCTTGTCTTGCCTGGCCACCACCACTACCATCCCCCGTCCATAAGGGGGGTGGGAGATGTGCTAGATCAAGCCTATATGGGTGCCGATATCAATAGCTGGCCGGGAGGAAGAGACGGTTGTTTGCACGTACCCAGCGTGGCGTCACCTTCACCGCTGCTGCACGGTGCTCACGCTTTGTCTGATGACTGCCATGTGATTGGGCATATTCACTAGCCTCCAACGAATATGCATCGTTCGCCGTGCCTGTGTCGTATGAAAGAAAGAAAGAGAGAGAGAGAGAGAGAGAGAGCTAGTAAGAATCGTGTCCTCCTCACGGTTGCATCGAAGCGCGCACATAAGACAAAGTAAACGAAATGCAATCGATTCATAATCCGCGAAAAGTTGCCGCTTCCGATGCGCTGTGGAGGAAGCGAGCTCGGTCGGTCGTTTCGGTTCGCCGTGCCGGTTTGCGTGGCCGGCGCAGTGGGAAAGGTGGTTTCGGAATTGAAATCGACCCGCCTAGATAAAAATGGCGAGGTAAGGTAGCAAAGAAATAAACCGGAAAACTGGTGTAGATCGTTTGCGGGGCTTTAAAGCTCCCGTGGGATGTGCGGTGGTGTTCCTGGAGGGAGGGGTGAAAGGGGAGAAATAAACGGGAATAGAAGAACATGTGAATTACCGAACCGATGCTCTAGCAAATAGCGAAGAATCGTTCAGCTTCAAGAAAATGGTTTGTGTGGTTTTTTCTTTGAAGGGTTTTATATCCAAGCCTCAATTCTCAACCGCATCCGTTTGAACAATCTTATGCTTGATTGTTGGTTTGTCAATAATATTTGTTAACATTGTATGGTTTGCTGGCTTTGCACACGACGAATTGTGTGGATTTTGAATCATGCTTCTAGGGTGATAGAATCAAAGCACGCGAGTGGCATATATTTTCAGGTTCACATTTTAAATGCATCATTACATTGCTTCAAGATGACGTAGCGACTCAGTTTTGTGCAAATTAGTTGAATTGAGTGTTAGTGACACTATAATTGACGCATTTTGTTGCGATTCAACTTACTCGAATTTCCACACGGACTCATTCTTTTCTTGGTCAAACTACTAGTCTTGGTGCCTAATAGTGATTCTTTTCCTATTCAAATAACTCTTCGTAGTGACCTATGACTCACTTTTTGACATTCAACTTACACACTTACTCACTTATTTTAACCTGATGGTGTCGATTAGTGACTGGATCTTTCCAATAACACACGTTTTGAACACTCCTAGCATACTAGTGCCTCAGTGACACTTCGTATTTAAGTCTTCGTGTGATTTAACTCAGTCTTTGTGATCACTGGTGACTGATCACTCTTTTGTGATTATACTCACTGTCGTTGCCAACATGCAACTTGCTGTTTGTAATTCAGAGTCACTAGTCGGCTCATAACACATAAGATTGTGCAGTTTAATTTCAGAATTGTATGCATACATGATACATTATATTTGCGACGTTAAGCAGGAACTTTGACAACAGATTAAAAGTCTTATTCATTTAGCAAGAAGGTGAGAATTCATCTCTGGGGTTATGATGTGCAGAGCAGCTGACTTGCCAACTATTGTGTTCAAAAATATTCAAAATTCTGTATCCTAATTTTATTGACAGTAGCATTTAAGAGATCCGACCATCATCGATCGCTTGATCGGGTGCGGATGAGAAGCGAACTCATGACGAGTTTGTTGCTCGGTCGTACGACTTGATGATTTTACCACGCGGCCGACATATCGGGACGGGCATTGAAAGTGAACCAGTATCTCTAACTTTGTGCCCAATTCCAAATAATTGGATTAATGTTTAATGTGCCCAAATTTGAAGCAAAACGACAACGGAACTAAATGTTTTTATATGTTATACACACTAGATGCAACACTTGTTCAGTGCAGTTGATGCAGCAGTTTTTAAATGTTCTCAACACCACACCATAGTTGATGTAACTTTTTTTTAACTATTTACTACCCACAAAGCCCCATTTTCGAGCACCGTGCGCCAAAGTGGATCAGCGCGAAAAATCAACAAATACGCTTAAAGTGCTGTAACAAGGTCTTAGCAAGCCGGGGGTCGCCTGCAACACCCAGGTCACATACCTCCCTCCCTCGCTAGATCGAACTCGGTATTTATTTATTGCCTCCCTCCTGCTCGACTCCGCAGGCCGCCGAATCCATTTTCGTTTGCAAAAAACAGACGTGCCAAAGCCTTACAGCATATTACGCGATTCCGCGATCGACTTTAAGCGCAGCCACAAACTTAGCACACCTTCCCTTAGCCAGTTGGAGCGCCCCTCCGACCTTGCAGCGCAGCGTTACAGATGCGCTCAGCGGGATAAAACCGACAAAATGGAACCGTATGATGATGCTGCTGTGCTGTGTGTGTGTGTGTGTGTGTGTGTGTATGTGTGTGTGTGTGTGTGTGTGTGATACATGCACCACCCCAATCGACCGATCCGGCACCCAGTGGAAGCACAAACCGCACAGATTGAACGGTGAAACTCATAAGCTCCAATCAAACCATGGTTCCGCTCGCTCGCTCGCTCGCGCCGTTGGTGTTTCCTTTCCGTTTTTTCCCCAAAGTGTTTCGCCCAGTCCAAGGCGAAAAAAAGCGGGAACTTCCAACTCGTTCCGTTGACGTGCACCGACCATCGTGCACCGGGCCTCTCCATTTTCGCAATGGTTTCGCAATTTCTTCGCCACGCTCAGCGGACGGGACGGGAGAGGAGGGTGCGTGTTGTATTTCTTATTTTGTCAGCCATTCGCCATCGCGAGAACCAAATCCCTGTGTGTTTTTGCCGTTCGGTGTCGTCGTTGGGCCCGGGCAAATATTGCGACAAGAGCGAACCCACCAACCCGTTGTGCGCACTGCAAGAACTTATTGGTCTCGGAGGCAGCTTGGGGTGGACAGGAGCGGATGTTCACTAATGCGGACGCGGTTTCGGTTGCGCCTGAGCATGGGCTGTGTGGCGGCTTAAAAGGCACTGAAACTAAGTGAAGCTTTCGGTCTGGCCTGCGTCAGGGCGGAACAAAAGAACATGGGGTGCGAAAAAACGCGGGCGTTTTGCGCACCGGGAGAGAGAGATAGAGAGGGTTGAGCGCGAAAACCCGGGCCTGTCTTTCCCATGTATTACTCATATATCACACAATTTATGGGGATTTGCGTTGTGTGGCTCTACGTTCGTCGCCGTATGCTGTGCCGCACTGTGCGCCCTCGTGTCTTGTGTTGAAATGTTTTCCACGCGACATCGGCCCCACCTCCCTCGCCAGATAGTAGTGCATCTGCAAGAAGGCGAATATCATAACACTCTTTTTTACGAGTCGCGTGTTTTTGTTGTTGTTGTGCTCTATCCCTCGGCTCGGGATGTCTTTAGTAGTAGAAGGCAAAACTTGACCACAGACTCTGCGGACTCACTTTGCCAACGGGGCAGTGGTGTGCACACATATCAGCCTGGTGGAGAGCAGGCATAGAATTTCATGGACCCGAGGCGGGCATGTTTGGCATTTTTGCGCGTCGGTTTCGAGTGCCGGCGGTGAAAGCTGAGAGACAGAGCGAGAGACTCTGGCGTTCGGTTGGTGACAATTTGTGCACAGCTGGCGTTTGGGATCTCCTTTTTTTGCTGCTGCTGGTGCCGCCACTGCTGCATCTTGTGTTACGCGACGCTTGATGGTCCAATGATGCACGACCTCGCGGTGTTTAGATTGTCATTTTTCTCGGTATTAGCAGTGAAACGAAGCGACCGGGTGAAACATTAGAACGTTTGTTTGTTGTGCCTTTTTTTGCTTAAAGTTATGTGAGGCTCAGCGTTGTAAATAAGTTGTCTGACACGGATTGCCGATGAATGATCTATTGTGGGTTTTGCGTTGGGACGATCAGGTTGGCTAGTTGTTTGGGCATTCTACAGACATTAGGTCAATAATTTACAAGAAAAGGGAGCCATTAGGATGAGCAGAAGAGAGTTGAGGAATGACTTGATGGATAACGTACACTAGAAATAGACCGAACTGAGAGTTTGTTTACCTTTGAATTTTAAACTGATATTACTTTGTACGCAAAGTTGGGCACTGACGCAAGACATTAGTTTTTATATAATTTGGGAGTAGCGAATGCCATTCGTGACTAAGAGGTGGGAACCACCTTTTATAAGTGAATCAAGATCTTGGTCATTAACTGATGTTATAGACACTAGTTGTCTGTGGGACATCTTGGAAGGATTCAGCGTATCTCGGACATATACACAGATTAAAGAGATATATCCCGAAATTATTGTGTAGCATCTACAGCAACCCGATCTACGTAGGAATGATGCAGGAAGAGGCTTATTGCTTTCCAAAATTTCAATAATAGTTCTGAGATTCCAAAAAGTATGCCATATATATCAGAGAAAGCACAAAACCCCTGTTTCAGTAGTCATCTATGCCTCTAAGAAATGGACTCAAATATGTTGTCCAAATATAATAAAACCCTTTCGAATAGGTTCTAGCGGAAGATGCTTCGAAAGGGACTTCCTAGGTTGAGATATGCTGGACGTATCATTTGTCTATCAGAAGACATAGTCTATAAAGTTCTACTAGATTATCCACAGGGAGTTAGAAGATGTGGCAGGTTCAAGCTTAGGTGATCAGTACCGATAACATCTTCAGGAAATCAATCCTGAGAACTTAATAAAAGTTGTTAAGGTTTTCTCAGGACTTGAGTGACCTAAGTGATCTTGTTCTTATCTTGGAGGTGCCGTCCATCTTGATGTTTAAACTTGCGTTATAGAATCTGTAATTCTACAGACTAGGACCTCGTGTATCGAGATGACATCACATGACCTACTATACTAATTCATAAGTCAACCCTTTTTGAAGCACATCATTGCTAATTAAAAACAAAATTCAAACCAAAGCATTTGCTGTGGAATGCTTTCTTTTCGGCAACCCGACACCTAAATGGTGGTTACGAAATCAGAACTGCGCTCTCCACCATGCTAACAAGCGCAGATTTATCGCCGTAATATCAGCTCATATTACGCATCGCCCATACACACACTCGCCCATGTTTTTGTGGTGACCTTTTTGCAGACGACGAGTTAACCCGCTCTTGTTCTTTCTTTTTTTTTGTTACTCATTTAGTTTACATAAATAAGACGAGACATGTTCTGTGACAATTGGGGCTTTACGCTGTGTCGTCTTACTAAGCGAACGGTCTCACGCCCGTTTCGGTGTCGCTCTGTTCGACAGACACACACTAACATTAATCAATAGTACGTAAAAGGCTTAAATTGGCTTTAGCTTGTAATCCGGTTGGAAGAAATTGTTTATGGTTTCACTCCGTTTGTCCCCACACACACAGGCAAATGACAGTCCCTTATTTAAGCCCGTCTATTTTTAAAAAGCCTCCTCCCCCCACCATCCATTTGTCGACTGTTGGGGCGCGTCTATAGTGCGAAATGTATTCCCTACCTTCGCTCCCGTGTGCCGGGAGAACGCGTGGCGGAGACTTCCAAAAAAGGACCCCGCGCGGGTAGGAGTCCGTTCTTCATTTGCACCTCGCTCGATCGATCGATTGATCGCGGTGAGCTTTCCCTTTCCATGCGCGACGCTGGATCGTTTCGTCATGTCGCCCGTGATCGACCGGGGAACCGTCTTTCACTCCGTCTGCTCCGATGATGTAATTTTGGGAGTCTCTGCCCCGTTCGTTAAGGGTCCACCGGTCGTGGTACAAATCGTGTCTCGATTACGTTTGCGGCTCTCGTTAGCGTTTTAGCCAGGGCCAGGGCGAAGAATGGACACAACGCGATGCTGCTTTACGGCGCCGCTGACCTTTGCACCGGTGAAGGTCCGAACCGGGGCCAAACCCCTGGGTCTCTGTAGCCTGCAGGTTCGGTTCGTACGGTATGCGGAATGCGTGAGCGCCGGGGCAGCGTTTTATGCAATGGAATACCACGGTCTGCTAACGAAGACTTCGTTAGGACTGGCCAGATCGTGCCAAGTTGCCCCTCTTCCTGAGTCGGTCGTACCTTCGTGCTTCCCAGGCCCACTTGTGGAGTGCCTAGCGTGTAGCGTCGGTCGAACCGTTGCATCCTGGATGCATGCCGACAACTCCATGCTAATCACATCCCCCTTCCTTCAGCCCGGGGATGGTGTGAACTATGGCCATCCGAAGCCTCACTAGAGGGTACCCTTTCTCTACATCGCTCCGGTCACAATCGTAACTCTTCCTCTCGAGTCGGTCGCGGTTCTCTTGGGACATATTTCAGCGTCCGTTTCACAACGCTTTGGGATGGTACCAGCATGTTGTGCGTATGCCAGAGCGCGCCCGAAGTCACGCCGCGTGTTGGCCAAGGTGTCAGGTTTCGGGCCGTTTGTCGTTACAACGAAATGGACATACTGTGCCGGAGAGTTCGCCGCCTCCCGGTGGGTTTCCGCTTTTTCGCACCGTCTCGGTCGGTCGGTCGGTTGCGCAACTTGGAGTTGTTTATTGTTGTGCACGCGGACTACACGGAGGGATGAGACACACTTTCCCGCCACGGTTGTATGGCCCTTTTTCGGATGGGAGATAGGGAGTAGGTAGAGTTGGTAGATTTCATTAGCTAATTTACCGACCGCGGCATGCGCACGCCGCCACTAATCATCACATGCGGTGCAGTGCGTCGTGCTGCGTTGGTGCATTAGGCAGATCGGCAAAGGGGGGGATGTGACAGTAAACAATTCACTTTTACTCTCGGATGCCCGGGAACTACCGCTGCGTAGGATTTCCTCCCGTTTCGAGATGTCGGCAAGGGGGAAAATATGGAGCATCATTCATTTTGGGGTCATCAACAAAAATTGGAAAATTGGGAGAACTGTGCCATTGTTGCTAGGAGAAATGTTTTAATGGTGCAGGTGTATTTTATTGTACTTAATTTTAAATGTGTTTTATCTTACAAAATCAAACCTGATTTACCTTTAATCATAACAATACTCATTGGGTACTAATATGTAGTACCCTCGGCAAACAATGATTTTGATTTGCCTTTTTAACTAATGAAAGATCTAAATAATCATATTTTGTGTAAAATCTTAGCTAAAAAAACACGTTGTAGTGTTTAATTCCTCGATATTCGAGTTTATAACGTATATACAAGATATAATGATGGATATTGGATGTACGGATATTTCGACATACACTGCGTTTGGACTTATTTTAGGTCCTAAACGAAATTGTATATCAAGGACCCATGATGTTGGTAAAATGCTCATACGGTATGTTTATTGTTTTGGAAGTTGAGAAAATCTGCATGAATTTATGTTTATTGGAATGCCAAACAGAGTTTTGAAGGTTACTTGCTATGAAAATAGTGAAAATTCATTGAATGTCATTAGTTTATGATAATGATTGATGAATCTGATGAACTTGATTCAATAGTCTTTGATGAACAGAAAAATGAACTTTAATTTGAACCTGAAACGTCGGTTTTTGTAGCCAAGTAAAAGTGATATGTAAAATTGGGCATTTTTATCAGAAAATATTATATTAAGTGACTTTTATTAGTGAACTTTCAATGAACCATTGTAGTTGCGTTCCAAAATATTGGTTTTCGACAATTGTGAACATGAACAACTATAGCTAACCTGCATTCTGTTTCCGTTTTTTTGTTTGAAAAGATTGATAATACTTTAAATACATTGAAAACATCATTTTGAACTATGTTTAACTGTGTTCATAACAAATTTGAGCAAAACATGTTCGAGTCTGCGAAGAATCGATGCCTGTTAATTATTTTTTTCAGGCAAGAATAGTATAGGCTGAAAACATAAGGCTTTTGTATGACGTTTTGAAATGATTCCAATCGCCAACTGTCAAATTCCACATAAAAAAACTGTTACTAGGCACTATGAAGGCACAGGCTTATGAAAGGCACTATCTGTACATTTGCTGTATTTGTTAAGACAATTTTCTCCGAGTTTTTACACCCAACTGCTATTTTCTTACTTTAAAGCGTTCCATATTTCAGATCAAATTTCAATACGCTTCAAAAGTCGCACGAAATTCAAATCCAACTTTTCCTGCTCCATCCATCCCCAAATATTGTTTAACATTCATATTCTACCCCGGCCCTTCGTATTAAGCTCCATTTTACAGTGCGGCAGCAGCATTGGCTGCTAACTTTATTTATCTTACGCGAAGAGGAGGACGAGGCGGTAACGTGATACGCTTTACGGTGGCGGAGCAGCTTGTACGCAGCTTTTCCGACGATCACGAAAGTTTTATTTTCGTTCCCCTTTCCAGTTTTTTTTGTTGTTGCTCCAGGATTTCTGCTATCGCGTTTGTTTGCTGTCACACATGTGTGCGGCCAACTCTTCGCTTCCCCCGTGCGCTGGTCCTTCCTTTGCTTCGGTTGGCAGAGGGAAAAAGTTTATGACAACCCGATCTCCCGACGCTTTTCGCGTGTGTCCTCCCTGTGCGCTGCTTGGACAAGCGGTGGAAAAGTTCAGCCGTTTCCCTGAACGCCCGAGCTCAACCCCGTAATTGCAGCGCTATTTGCACATCCAGCTAATTACTTTCTGCCCGGTCGGACCAGGGCGCGAGCGTGTGCGCGCGCGCTCGTCACGAGAGGAAATTGTTTTTCTCTGTCGCAAAAAAGGATTTCCACCGTTCCCTGCCTCGCGCTAGTTTGATCTTTCGGGCGAAGGAGTTATTTCCACTTTCCAACGGCTGCCCATCCCCCTTTCCTCGGGAGTAGGAGAGTGTTTCCTTCTGTAAATGGTGCCCTCCAGCACATTCGGGAAACCAAAGCGACACAAGACAAACAAAATCTCGGCAAAAGATGAATGCTACCACCAACGGGGGCATTAAAGGATTTGGAAGCGATTTTTTGTTGCTGTTGTTGTTTGAGAAAGAAGCGAAAAAAAAGAGACGAGATTCAAACGGAGATGAGGGATGAGACACATCCTCTGTCGCTCATCGTTTAGTGAAAACTTTGCAGCTTCATTAACATAACATCCGGAGGAACGGCTGTTTCGTGATTTCTGTGCAGTGGCGTCCTGCGAGGCTTAGCCGAGAGGTTTTGATGTTCACTGTTTGCTCCAAGTTCAAGTCGGACAGAGCGACAGAGAGAGAGAGAGAGAGAGAGAGAGAGAGAGAGAGAGTGGGGGAGCATCCTTATTAGATGATAGACATCCTTTTACGGCCGTATCGTCAAAGGACGGATTGGACCGGAGGAAGTGGGTATAATAAAGAGCGACCGAGTGAAAGAGAGCTAATGCTGGTGGTCGGTCGGTAGACTTTCATAAATAACCCGCAACGAGCAACCATCACGTACCAACCGTTTGGTGGAGCTTTTATTTCCTCCCCCCCTTGTTTCTGCTTTTGATTTGACCTTCAGCTTCGCTGAGTGAAGGCTGTGTTATCATCGCTGTGCCGATTCCTGAAGTCCTTCTCCCTTTGGTGTGCTTGTATCCCGATGGTCCCAGTTCTGACAGCGTGAGGGGGGTAATGCGCCGGGTGCTAAAATTAACCGCCATAAACCATCGGTCTCCCCGCGTCTCTCTGTGTAGTGTGTAGTACTGCTGCAGTCGAGAAATGCATTTAAGCGTAACGATTCGTTCCGAGCGTGTGGTGGAGATGTTGGCGGGACGAGCATTACGGTCAACATTTCGTTGCTTGCTGGAGTTGTCCGTTGTGTGTTTGCATCGTTTCATTTCTGCACTTTCTGGCTCAGCGTGGAGAGCAAACGCTAGTAGTAGCAGCAGCAGCAGCATCAGACAGCCGTCGTCGTCGTCGTCGTCCCCGGCCAAACCGGAAGCAGTGGAAAACGCAAATACTTTTGCCCATTTTTCGCACCGAAAACTCAACCCGTGCGAAGAGATGGAAGGCACGGGCGCGTGCAAAGGTCAGAATGGGTGAATTTTCCTATTTCCAAATGTTGTTTTTGTGTGCGGCCCGGTTTTGCGGGGGGCTAACATGGGGAGAAAAATGGAAAGCCAGCAAGCAACACCACATCACGGACGTTCATTCTGGGAAATGTTGCTCCCCGAAAGTGGGATCCGCGTTGCAGGGAGAAAGAAAAAAGGACCGAAAAAACCCTCCTAACAACCATCGTAATCCTTTCCGGAGTTCTTGTAAGAGGTGTTCAACCGTGGCAAGAGTATTGTTTTTGGGGGCAGGAGAAGGAAAGCAGCGTTGATGGAGCGCGAGGCGAAAACTTGCCTTCGTGGTAGACAGGAACTTCTTCTCAGCAAAAAAAACCCACACACTACTCCACTACCAGTTTTCATTTGACCGTGCTGTGGAGGAAATATTCCAAACGGCCGCGCGACTGAGAATGTGCGGTAGGTGGAAAGGGGTTGAGGTGAGCAGCAAAGGACCACAGTGGCATTAGTCAGCGTGTCGAATTCTCCAAAAGTGCTCTCTACCGGGCGAGGCGAGGAACGAAAGCAGATCCTGACCCATAAATCCGTCAGTTTTGTCTTATATCTCATTTGCAAATGGGTTTCCCAGCGGCTCCCAAGTCTCCGCTTTAGTGACCCCACTGTTCCCTTTCGCCGATAGTTGTGTGTGTGTGTGTGTGTTTCCGGTGGATCCAAGCATTTCTTTGCACAAAAATGCTGCTCCAAATACAGGCCGGCGATGGCGGTAGAGGGCGGGAAAAGCCTTTTAAGGGTGGTAAGCATTTCGGCTCACTATTTACGACACAGCAGCAGCAGCAGCACAGGCATGGCTGGACCAGAAAGGCGGCGGGTGGTCACAACTTTTCGGTGCAGATTTCGTCGGTGCCAGCGAGTTTTACGATTTATACGTGCGGGAAGAAGACGGGCTGCAGGAAGGAGGGCTTAATTTGATGTGCCTCGGCAAATTGTGCCTTAAATGCAGAAATGTGTGCCACTCTCTTGGGTTTCGCTGGTTGGGGGTTGGGGTGAGGATAGCACAACGTTAGCCTATACAGAGATTCTGTTGTTTTTGCTCGCTGCATCTATGTGTGTGTGTGGTTTAGCGCGAGCTGTGGCTCGAGTGATAAGGTTTTGGAGTTGGTTTTTAATGTAGATTCACTTTTCAAGATAGGCCTTGTGCTCGCTCGACGGAAGGTAATTGTTTCGGTTTGATCGTTTGGTGTGGCGACGGTGGGGTGACGAACGGTTGGGCTGTGTGGATCGGGAACTACGATTTTGAATTAGATAAGTTGTCAGATAGGTTTGAGATGACGACATGCTTAGCGCTGTCTTCGAGAAAACCTAGAAAGAAGTTAGCTTGTGTTGGTTACGTTGAACAGTGACGGGGATCTTTTACGGATAATCGATCAGTTCTCGTCTGAGCTGCATCAGAGCAAAGTACATCACAGATCTTTAATGCTCAATGCTGACCTCTATTTTAATATTACGATGAATTACGACTTTGAGATATTCAAATTTCTTAGGGAATAGAAAACTGTTTGAGTAGTTGTGTAATATTTTAGCTTTCAAATTTTGACTGGATTTTCTTTAGGTACCTTTGGACCTAATTTTCTTGCAGATCTTTCATCCACAACTGAAGCACAGTAAAGCTAGATCCAAAAACATGATTCAGAATTTTCAGAACATGATTCGGCAAATATATAATTTTACGTTGTTATCACCTCGACACTTTTCTGTTGATATCTCTCCAGGTCCTAATGCTATATAATGTGAATTTTATCTTTGTTATGAAACATGGTCATTGTTAGTCAGTTAAACAACCGACATTAAGATTTTTTTAATGTATCTTACAAGTTGGTCCTAACAGCTTCTTCATTGGGCAAAAAATGCGCTTAGAGCCTATGAAATGAGAAAATATGTAGAGTTATAGGATGGATACTGTTCATTCAAGATAGTCTGAACAACTCTGGATGAGCCAGACTTGGTCACATGGCTAAAATTCGTTTAGTTGCATAATGCATTGATCAGCATCATTTATCAGAACTTCTCTTTAAAAAGAATGGAAAAGTTAAAAAAAGCTCTAGATATCATAGTTTGCTCTTCTTTATATTTAGGGATTTCACTAAGTCTGCGAATTCTCCATGCGGCGAGCTCCAAACACCCTCGGTGAGTTCCAGAACTGTTGAAGAAGTGCTCTGACCGGAACCTCTTCGTTACTGCCTCTCGCAGCACTGAGATGATTCGATGAATAGCTAAACTTTATGATAACACAAATATTCCATTTCCTTTGCATGTAAATAACCAAATTCTAGCGGCAAGCAAAATCGCTGTGTGATTGGTACACCATTTCCAATCAGCCCGGGATGGCCCACTGCACACTTCATTACGTGAGGAGGCCAGGAAAACTGTGGGGACTGTAAAATGTAATATTCATTACTGCAAATAAAAGTTAACGCCGGGCAAATTTCAACCTGCTGACAATGAAAATCCGTTTGCATTTGCTTGCATCACGTAAAATCGTACTCACATTTCACTTATGCCCCGTGAACACACCGGAACGCCAATGCGAATAAAGGTCAGTCGGTGAAAAAAGTAGGGAAAACCTTACCAAACCTTACCACGGCCATGGCTTCTCTTTTTACAATCAAAGTTTCTGTTCAATTTAAGGTCTTCACACGGTGAACTCCCCATACCTCAAATGGATCCTACCGTATCGTGTGGAGGACGACCAAAAAAAGCCGTGAAAGATGTGCTTTTTTCGGGGTGCTGCTTTTCTACACTCCCACCCAAAAGGACATACAAACTCACACCGGAACACATGCACACACAGTCACCCAAGTACAGCGGTTACGGTTCAACTGCTCAGTGCCATGACCTGGTGCCGTCAGAAAACAAAACACACACAAACAAAAAAAGGAACCCTTGGAATGAAGATTGTCGGGTGGGTGGGATGGTGCGCCTTTTTATTCGATTTCTGTACGCTGTTATTCAATTTATCCTGGTTGGAGCTACATTTTTCATGAGCGCTCGGGGGGTGGTGGTTTGGCGCATACCGTACCGTACGGTTATCATGCCCGGTACCTTCCAGAATCCACGGCCACGGTGGCGGTGGCGTGGTGCACATTATGGGGCAAGGTCAGCCCGCCGACCATCACGTTATATTTCACGGATTCTCCGATCGTGCCTTTGGGGCGCCTTCTGTTCACAAGTTTAAGCTGCTCGTGCTCGGGTAACAGCGCACACAGCGTTGGAGTTTTGCCCTGTACTTAGCTGTGTGTGTGTGTGTTTGCATGGAAAATCCGCCCGGACGTATCTGAAAGACCTCACACAGTGGTGCCACCTCCAGTCCCAGACGATGCGGGTGGAAGACACAAATTCCGGATGCAGAAGTCGGCAAGAAATGATGAAAAAAAGGGAGAGTCAAAACCGCGAAGGCGAGAACTCGTGCTCTCTCTGCTGGCACTGATTCATCACATTCCATCCCTTCTTCCCATCCCCTGATGTGTGTTCAGCGAGAGTCAGGCAGGCAGGCAGGCATCGAAGGCGATTACGACGCGTTCCAGAGCCAAAACGCGAGCGAGTCTGAGCAACATTTTGACACAAATCCTGACCATCCATAAAGTACAATATAATCTGTCTCGCGCCTCCCTCGGTGTCTCTGTTTGGGGCTGTCTGCCACTTCACGCCCAACACACACACACACACTTGACCAGTTCTTTGCCTGACTGATGAACCGTTGGCTTTAACGCCAGTGTTAATGGCATTCGCGCCGGTTGACGGCCGCTTGTCGCATTTGGCGTGGAGGCCGCCAAGCATTAAGCTCTTGCCATCTCCCGTACCACACACACACAGCAGCTCGGCTCGACCGGCACGAATCACAAGTGCACTGGCCACCGCGCACCATCGTGGGTGAGAATTCGGTTTCGCCGTACGGAATGGAGGATCTGGAATCGATCGGACAAACGTGAAGTAAAGTGTGGCAGCCTTTTACAGTACCGGGTGGAATATATTTATTCGCACGATCGCCACCAGAACCAGATTTCCTGTTGCTTCGATGTTTGCATGGTTTTGGCGTGACACGCACACACACACACACACACACACTGAACTAATCCGCCCGGGTCCGTTGCAAAGCGGGTGAAACATGTGTTTTACGATAGCTTGCGCCTGGAAGGAGAATTGCACGGAGGGTTTCTTTTTGCATGAGATTGTTTTGTGTCGTTTGGTAATGGTAAATGGCACTCTTTGTCCGGAGGCAGCCCACCAACGGTGTGACACACCGCGCCGCGTCATATGGCGAAGGTGCACACTCCCTTTTGGTTTTGTGATCCCGGCTGGTGGTTGCATTAATCGCGCTCCGTGTCTCCGGGACAGCGGCGTGATTGTAAATCCGTCTCGTTTCGCTCGGGGTTTTATTTACCTTTCTTTAATTACCTTTGTTTTTACTGTTCGGTGTGTTTACAATCGCTTTGCGGTCGCTCTGCGTGTGTTTGCTACGATCAGGCACAGGCAATGGTACGATTTCCTCCCCCCAGTCTGAATGAAGCGTAATTCGTCTGATGAAGCATAAACTGTCGGAAAGCGCACTGCAAATCGCCAATCACACGAGATGGAATTTCTGGTCGCTGGACCACCATGGTTAGAGTTCCCATTCATGTGCGGAATGCGTGTGTGTGTGTCTATAATACTCACATTATCTTTAGCAGTGATAAACCGTTGGCATAATCGTTTTGTGATAAGTTCGAAGGAGGTAGAAAATTAGCCCCCACCCAACTGGCCGACGCAAGCTAATGGAACGAGCTAGTTTATCAATGAAGCACAAGAAATTGCACCGCTAAACAGAGCGCACTGAAATCGCATTAAGTTGATAAATGGTCTTTGTATCGGATTCTGGATTGGGTTTGGAATTGATGGTGTGGTAGTAGGGGCTGGACCGGCCGTAATCGCATGTTCGGTTCATCGAGCTCCACGGATTTCGAACATTTCGCTCGCTCGCTCAAGTGTGCACTCGAGACGCGATCTTCTTGCCAACGCAAAGTGCATTTGTGTGTAATAGAGCTTTCGAAGGGTGTGGCGAACGGTCAAGTGGGTCGCGTACGGGGAATACAGTGAGCCATCATGCCCTGGCCAAGTGGCTGTGGAATAGTGTCTTTAAAAGCGCCTAAGAACTAAGTGGAAATTGGAAAGGGAGCATTAGCAATCATGAGAAATGCAATAAGAAATCAAGTCTGGACATCGTTGCGATGTCGCCGTTCATCCAACACAAAATCAATTCCCAACTCCGCACCGATTGCCCTTCGATATCTGAAACAGCAATTTAAAAGTCACCTTGTAGCGTCGTCGAAAATTGTTGATGCAGGCTCCAAAAAAAACTAGACACCATAATCTTAATCTCATTGTCACTTTCCGAGCCCCGGCACATGGTGGTAATTGCGAAACGCCAAACCGTCATTGGAGGCAGATTCCACGAGCGATTCGAAATCGACGCTCACAAGCACGGTCCGTTCCCTGCGTCCGACTGCGTGAACATATTCACCGACACATGGTGAACGCTTACGCAACCGAAACCAAAGTAAAATGCTACTAGTGAGAAGCATTTAGACGTTATTAGGCTGTGTGTGGGGCTTAGTGTCTACCGGGCCCTACCCTACCCGGTGGCCTTTTGCCACCGGGCTTTAGCTCCACACGGTAAAAGGTAGCTTTTAGCCTTTTGCGGTGGCAACAGAGCGACGGATTAAATCGAAAGAAATACGCCGCCCCGCATACATGTGTGTACACACGCACCTTGCCTGCTAGTTTCGCAATCCTAGATCTTTACATCTTCATCGCGATAGTTTGGTGGCAGTTTGTGGCGCTGATGAGGCAGATATCCATCGGAAGACGCCAGCCATCCATTGCAGAAAACAAATCACTCTCCCCCTCATACCTCTTTCAAATCCGAAGCCACAAACATCGGTTGGCTATCCAGCATCCAATCGAACCGACTGGTCGGGCTTGGTGTCGAATATGCTCATTTTCTAATTGAGGTTAGCCAAAATAATATAAAACCCCGTGGGCTCTATCGGTGGTGGTGGTGGTGGTGCTGGTGAAGGTACACTGTGGTTTCGATGCGGTTGCGGTGGTGTGGTTGCGGGCGATGTAATTACGGATTGGCCACGGATAGGTTCACGGAGACGAGAAGCTGTAGGAGATTATCTTCACTGGGCTGTCTGGCCGGTTCAGTGTGGAGTGAGCGATCACAAGGCTCCCACAAGGAGCGGACCCTTTGTGGAGTAGTACAGGGTGGGTAAGGAAAAAAATACTATGTTTTATGGTGTGTATTTTAAGCGAAGAGTAACTTTTTATTCCATATTGGTAAAAATTTGTATACACATATGAAGCATTCTGATGCCTGCAGAGATGTTGTTAAAAGTTATCATGTGATTTGGCGACTATTTCTCGTCCAAAAAGACATTTCGACAAGGGTCTTTGGATATTTTATGGGGACATAGTCCTCCATTGTCTGGAGCAAATACTATAGTGGTTTTGTTAGCCATTATTCCTAGAATTTCTAGACATAAACTTCCATAAAGGATTTCTCTGGATTCTACCGAGCCAAGATGTCATGTGAATGAACTATGAGTAGCTCGTTCAAACTCTGTTGTTTGATCAAGAAAGAACAAACCAACAAAAAAAATAGGAGGTATTCTCAGGTCAGGCCAGGTCAGCCTAAGTGAATTATATCCACTAAGACCTGGTCCTGTATTAGAGATACTTGAAAATCCGAAAGAGTCTTGAAGTCACCAGTTGTGATCAACATCAATACCAAAGTGTGAATCGGTGTCTTGAATACGTACCAATTACTTGGGAACATAAGGTCTGTTATGATCCAAACTATGTACTACAGATGAAAAGAATGATCCTTATTAAAATGTATTTATGAAGACGCTCGTTCAAAGACTGACGTTGATAAAAGTAAATATCTCATAATCTAGCATCATCTATTATTAATATACCAAAACACAAAACATTACTTTGGTGTTATTACTTTATGTGATAAAACATAGATTTTGAAGAAGTTTTCGCCCCTTTTTTCCTGTCTCACCCTGTATCGTGCTGAATTTGGAAGATGCAAAATTCAAACCCCTCTTGTAGCAGCCGTTGAGCGATGGTGCTTTCAATTTTTCAGCTCCCTCAAACTCTCTCACACCGATGAGCAGTGTAAGTTCACCGCTTCGCGGGTGAGACGGTGAACAGATTTGTGCACAAGGTGAGATCCTAATTGGAAGTTGCCTCGCTTTGCCAGAACCACTTCGCTTCTGTCCGCTTTCAACCTGGCTCGTAGCTCCACTGGTACAAATTGGAGGCACAGAGAGAAAGAGAGAGTGTTGGTCGTGTGTTTTCTCACGACATCAAATTATAGGGCTGATGTTATGGCCACTTCGGCCAACCCTAGCGCGCGTACCCTTCCTTCCCCGGTTGGAGCAACACCACACCGTCATCGCCGTCGTGCTGGGAGCGCATTTGCTCCGGCGTCCTTCAGCACAGGCCCCGTTCGCAATGGGGCGTGCTCTAGTGCAAAAAAGCTCTAATTTATGCACGATTCTCCATACCCTGCCTGACGGTACACCATCCCGTGTCCCCGAACGAACGAGCTTTTTGTTTCAAATTTTCGGCGGGCCTGCTGCAAGCGCCAGAAATTCGTGCATCCTCCAAAATGGTAAGGAACGGCGCCCGTCCACAGACCGCAACACGTTCCCCGAAGCGCCGAAAAGCGTTCCATTAGTGGGTGACCTAAGGAAAACGGGACCTAATTTGCCGTACGCTGACGGGAGGGGGGAGAATAAAATAGCAAACGCGAGCTACAGACGATGTGTTGCAAATTAATCATTTTCGTTGTTTCTTTTCCCTACTGCTTGCTGTTGTCGGTGTGGAAAGGTTTTCGGCTAAATGCAGTTCGTGCAATTGAAGGTTTATTTTTTCGTGGAGCCGCCTCTCCATGCCGCCCCTTTCTCCACACAGGCGAACGGGCGTACCGTCTGGAAGGACCATTCTAATATTTGTGTAATTACCCGTAATTAATGCCACCCGGTCGGTGTGACGGTTATTTAATTACTGGGGAGGGCTGCTTAAATTAAAAAAAAACGGGGAACAAAACAAATCGTGCAAACCACACCTTGAACTACATTTCGGGCATTTTTTGGGGTTTGTGTGTTCTTTTCAAGAGTTTTTTGTTTGGTTCGGGGAAAGAGAGTATAAGTACAAGATAAAAACACGAAGGATAAAGTGAATAATTCACGAGAAAATCGAACGATGAGGTGATTTATTTCTAGCACACCGTACGGTACCGCCTCACCAAGAACGCTTGGTACAACGCCCCGACCCGAACCTAACCTAACAGACTTGGGTTTAGGTTCTTTGTGAGGTTGTTTTTTTTGTGTGAGTTTGAAAATTAACTAAGCACACCCGGAGACCCGCTTTAGCACCTGGGGCATAATGCAAAGGCAAACATATTGCCAGCCAACACAACACAGGGATTGTGTGGCTGCACAATGCATAAAAGCGCACATGCATGCAGCAGGTTAGCTGTTCTCCTTGGGCCGTACTTGAGGTACTCAACCAATAATAAGCATACGGTAAGGCTCATTGTGTGTTTTGTGCCCATTTGCTTCTTCTAAACGGTAAAGATTAAATGCCTTCCTAGAAGTTTGAAGCGAAGCCTTGCGAGTCGTCGAGCATCGATGATTAACATAAACATTTAGAGCCTGCCTGAACAAATGCGTGCCGATGGAAGTGTGAAAAAGAACTGCAAACTGTTGAACGGAGCCTGCCGCGCTGTGTATGCGGGGGTAATGCAGCGTCTGTTTTCTCAGGACTTATTTGATTATCCTGCAGGCTTAAGCATTCTCGTCTGCCGTTCTCGGCCCTTCCAACCGCGAGCCTCTCGGGCAAGAATTTCCAGAACTATGCGCCGGATAATAATTATATTTTCATTTAGATGTCAATCCGAATCCGTTTCTGCTCGTGTACGTTCGGAAATGCCCGGTACCGCCGTCCTCCTAATACCCTTTTTGCCACCGGATGGACTGGTCCTCACTCAAACTCGAGCGATTTACGTCTGACTTTCGTCTAGAAACGTTCTATCGCTGGTGGTGGCGCGTGTGGTGGCAGACGACGCGCTAGCGCATGCTAGCCGGGAAGCATAATAAATTTGGATCCAATCTACGAAAATTTGCTGGCAGATTGATTTGGCTCTTACGATGATAATCACATTAAAATGCTAATAACTCTCGGCGCGCCGAGGAATGCTGCGTTGATGCTTCGGTCACGGCACGGAAATCAGAGACACACACAGAGACGACGACCACACCGTTCTATCGCTTTGTTGGCACGTACCTTTTGCAATGGAATGGTGTTGGGAGATTGTAGTACCGATTCCGCGCTTCCGATGCGATACCATCCCGGCTGGCTGGCATTGGTTTCGTTTCGGATTAGCCGTGTCCATTTCTCGTGTGTGCGCGCAAAAGCTCGGGCTCGGAAATCCTGCTGCTCTTCGTCTGACAGCCAGGGCCAGTGGTCGGGAGGGAAGGCGGTGAGCGACTAAATTTAGACAGCTTTCGGACGGGCGTGACGTGACAGGATTCCGAGATTGGCCGAGCTAGCACGTCAGTCAGCAATTATAGAGGGCTGATAGGCGACTCGGAGCAGGACGAGGCGTTTAGAGCGAAGACACAGAAGCGTTTGAGCGTGCATGCAGGCGTAATAATTGTAGCGACTGTGGTTTTTACACAGTCCGTTGGAGATCGGTGGCGTGCGCTTTTTCTTTCTTTCTTATTTTATTTCACAGGCTAACCCTTTTTTTAAACTCCTATCTATTTCATTTCTCGGGCTGTTCGTTGCAGATGATTTGATGAGCTGCGGGAGCAGTGTTGTTCGTGCGGAGCGAATTTTGGCGTGAGCTTTTTCTGGCAGTTGTCGATTCAGGTGAGTTGCTAGATGGGAAGCTAGATTTTAATATGGGAGGAAAATATATTCATGAAACCGTTCGGTTGAAATATAGCCTTTGGATGTGTTTTTGGAACTTGGGGTGATACTATTTGACCGGGAATGTTTGCGTTGTGGGTTTCTGTTCTGAGATGCTCAGTTCTGCCAAGTCTTTGAAAATATAAGGCTTTGTGTGGAAGGTTTCTGGTGAATTCTGGTCCAAGCTATGAACCAAGTCCCAAACATTGATGCCTTGAATACAGACGTCATTGATGACCGTAGAAACATAATCACGTATTAGGGATATCAATTTAGTTATGCAGTTTCAGTGTATGCAAGTTTAAGTCCTTTAGTTCTAATACCCAGTAGAACCAGACAGTGGTTACATATATCATCTGAATCTTACTCAAAATGTCCTGGACAGACTATTCAACAGTTCTCTTTTTTGCTAGAGAGTAATCTTCGTGGACGATGTTGATTACTTGAATAGATGTCGCTGCAGTAATCAGATATTGGGACTATGATGACTTTCTGAATCCTAATCCAGTTGTCCAACTCCAGCGTTTAGCACAACTTCTTGTGTTCTATACCCGATAGAAATAGATACTTATTACAATTATTATCCGGATCTATCTTCTATTCTTTTGAATAGACTAAACAATACTCAGAATTTAGGGTTTAATTCCCAACTTCCCTACATTGATTGCTTCAATAGATAATTTCAACCTCTAGGACCTTTTTTAAATCTACTTCAATGTTTTCTAAAACTTCTTCGACTCGCATTCCGTGTAGCATTGGCTACAAACATCATCAGGTCCTTGCCCCAAATTTCTCACCCCGACTATCTGGCCATCAGGAACCCAATTAATCACTGCTAGTCGTTCTGCAAGTGCGCAATCTTCGCAGGGTCAATAGTAGTTGCAACACGAAATAATTTTAAAAGTAACCTATACCGTACCAAATTGAAACAAACGATAATAAAAATGTATGTTACATCACTGTCCTCTCCGAACGGACCGTCGAAGCAAATAACGATACGTCCGTCCGTCCGATTATGATAATGGATTGCATCATGTGCATTTGATCGTACGAGAATTGAATTTCGTCGTTTATCTTAACGCCCAACCGTTGCCAGCCAGTCACACATTCCACCCAGGGGTAAATAATTGTCCTCGCTCGAGACAGCACACAGCTACACTGTGTCGCCTGAGAAGAGGAAAAAAACACAGGAACATCGAGGTGTTTGCACGTTTTGACTCCCATACCCGTAAGCGGGGGAGCACCAAGAAAACCCTCGCCCGCAAAACGCACACAATCCCTTCAGAGCTAGTGTAAAGGAAAGGAACCTTCGATCGCTTCAGCTTAATCCATCAGACACGAACGAGGGAAGACGGTACCGACGGTGTGTGTGTGTGTGAGAGTTTTTTGCGCCCCTAAGTAAAAAAAAGGCGGCAAGGGGCAAGGCATCAGGCAGCGGGGACGCAACAATGAAAAAAGAACCATAAATCACTCGTCATCTCGCGGCGTTCGCAGCTGAGCTGCATAATCATTTAACTGTCTCGCGTCGATCGGACTGCGATGGGGAGGGGGGGGGGGGGGGGTGCAATGGGAAGAGGAAGGGTCCCGCTTGCCAGCCGACCGCACTTATGAGTACCGCTAAATGTTATTTTAATTTGAGCAAATCCGTCAGTTTGCTTTGTTTGGGTGAGATTTAGGGCCATAAGGGTGGAGGGATTGGTTTGTTGCTCGTGGTTCGTTTGTCACTCCTTCTGCTGTTGTACGAAGTCAGCTGCGAGCTAACCTTCTCCTCCTTCTGCCCCACGAGGGGGGCCTTCTCAAAGGGTCACAGGAAGTCGCGTACAGACACACAGGTAATAATAAAACAGCGGCCGGAGTGTGTACCGTGTGTACAATGCATTGTGATCGCACATGCACCACGGGGGCTTTGGGCGCTACCACAGAGCCGTTTGTCTACTGTGTGCTGTATGTGTTACGTTAGGTGAAGATAGAAGAAAACGCAAGCACAAGACCATAGCACACAGCAGCAAATGGTATAGTACGTCCTACCGTGTGTGTGTGTGTGTGTGTGTGCACGGGTGCAGCAAAACCCATTCCCTTTCGGCGGCGGGTGCCGTGCATTCCCATTGAGCAATAATAACGGTTGCCATTTGTTTTGCTGCTGCGGCTCGTTGTTGATGATATAAAATGATTAACCATTTGCCAGCCAGCCACCACCACCGCACAAGCCATGATAAATAGTAGCAGGAATGTTGGTGTTCTTTCCCCCGGATTCCCGCCTCCGCCCCGTTCGACCCCCGGAATCCTTCCGAAACGGATAACGATGTTGACCTGCTTTTTTTCGTTGCTGCTGGTGTGGTTTGCTGTGGCCAGTAAGGTGTGAGGAGGTGGTAGTTCTTGCTGGGTTGCTGTGGTTCCGTTTTGTATTGTGAGCAATTTTTGTTGTTGTTGGTGGGGCTGCTGCATACTTCTACACCGGGAAGGACAACACAACCTGGCACGGAGAGTAACCTGCGAACAGGCCGCGAGACACCATTGCGCTGACCTTTCCGTTTCGAAATATTAGTGTGTGTGTGTGTGTGTGTTTTTTTTTCTTCTTTTTTTATTCGCCTACACCCCCATTGCTATCTTCCTTGAGGATTGTTTGGTGGGCTAAGGTGTGGCAGATTCTGTTGCCATTTGCTGGTACTGGCTGTGCTGGCGTACCGTTTGGTTTCCGCTTGTTTTTTTTTCGTATTTTGGTTGTGTGGAGCGAACACAGAAAACATGTGCACGACGACGGGGTGACGAGGGTGAAGGGTGGTGTGAAGTACAATGGAGTTTGCAACGATCTTGACATCCCACTTTCCCGACGAGCACACTCGGTGTGGGGGTTCCTTGCAGAGCAGGGTTCCTTGCAGAGAAAAACCTTGGTGGCGGTTTGGTTCGAGAGGAAACTGGGAGGGGGAGGGCTTTTCCGCCGACAGCTCAATGCCCCCTCCCCACGCAGCCCGACAGCTGTTGTAGACTGTTGCTGATCTTGGATTGTTAGACGAAATAAATATTAGAGCAGCGTGTATTTAACGGTGAGGTTTTTGATGGGTTGGTTGTAAAGTTGCAAGGAATTGATGAAAACGTAAAGCATAATATATTTACGACGCGAATCGATTCCTTTCATGATTTTCGTAAGCTGTGTGGTGGAGTATGATGTGATAAAAATTGTGTTATAATTTATGTATGTAAATATGCATGTCAAATCGGCAGCCGTTTTCTTTTCTGCAGAACATGGAAACTGATAATATATTAATAATCTGTCAATAATGTTACAATATAGTTACTCGAATTGTCATCAACATAGTATAAATAAATGAATAACTAAAATAAACAATAACGAGGCAAATTAAAAAAATAAAATCAAAAATAAATAAATGAAGCAATGAAGAGCAGGAAGGAGAGCAATTGAAACAAATATGAAAATAAAACCAAACAAATAATTAATGCTACATAAATAAATAAAAATGTGACGAGACGAAGGAAGAGTCATTTAAACAGATAAAAAAGAAACAAATCAAGCAAAGAAAAAAGAGAGAAGATCAATGTAAATAAATAAGAAATCAAATAAATAGATTATGTCAAATAAAGACATAAGCAGATATACTCATACAAATAAGCAAAAGAAAGTGAATAAATGAAGCAATGAGGAGACGAGGCAAGACTAATTAAAATAAACAAATAACAAAAATGGATAAGTGAAGCTATATGTAAAGAAAAGAGAGGAGAATAATTAAAAAATTTAAATAGATGATGGCAAATAACTAATAAGTAAATAAAATTATATAAACAAGTAAAAGTAAATGTATAAATGTAGCAAAGAGGAGACAAGAGCAATTTAAATTAATAAGAACAATAATGAATAAGCAATAAAGAAAAGCGAGGATATCAATATAAATAAATAACGACAATACGAAATAGTTGATACTATTAAGAGCAGAGACAAGGTAAAGTTATACGAAAATTGATAAAATAATTGTCCATACTGATTTTGTATTCTTAATTTACATAAACATGATCTAATGGTCCATCGCATCTTATTTAAACTGCTAGTAGTTAACAGTTTTATTCTATTTCAAAATAATCGTGAATGTGTTGTTTTTACAATTGCAACATTTTCCATCAGAATACTGTGAAATATTCGATCCTTTAAACAGAAGAAAAAGTTGACGCGGATAGAAAACATATTGCCAAAACTCAAAAATCTTTCAATTAAATATCTCCGACCCTCACTCCCTTACCAAAGTGTATTTTCCGAGCCCCAGCTCGATAAACCGACTTTTCCCTCATGCGCATCTGCTTGAGATTTTTCCCTCCTACTTGAGGTGCGACCGGTGCTTGAGAGAGTAGCAACTACCTCAACAACCCAATAAAACACCACTTTACGAACCAACCGAACGGAACGAATAGTCTTCATTTGGCAAAAAACCGGGGGACGGAAAAATTGGCAAACCACTGACACACACACACATACGGTGTGTGTGGAGCCCGAGAAAAAGAAAAAGAGGTAGGAAAAAACAGCACCAGCAAACGAAAGAGATATAAAAAAGGCAAAGAAATATTCACTCGGTACAGCTCGGTGTACTTCTCTCCTTGACTTCACTTGGACCGTGAAGACGCTAGCGCGCTACTGGAATATACGCCGGAGGAGGACGGCCAAAAACGGCCAAGCAATTCGCGAAACAGGGATCATGAGCGGGCGGGAACAAAAACAGAAGAAAAAATAGAAGAAGAAACAGAAGAAAAACGCGCAACAAACCATAACCAACGAGCCGAGCGAACGTACAACAGCACTGGTGACAAACGATATTTAGGTCTGAAACTAATTTTATTGCATACCCAACAGGCAAGGAAAATCCAATAATTCACCATCTCATCGTGTCACACAAAAAGCAAAGCGGCCCCGGGAGCGAGAAGACAGAGGGCGAGCTGGCTCGCGCAAAAAGCCAGACGGCGACGGTGTTGTACGGCGACCGTTGTGTGCGCTCGTGAGGTGGAAAGGGGCCAGTAGGTCCCCGGCCCAAGGGAGGGGAGAATAGCGAAAACTCGAGGTGTTAAGTCGTTGTGTTCGGCGAGCTGAGCGGAGTATGCAGATGTGCAGCGAAGTGTGGAATGCAATTGCGATGCTGTCTGCTCTGTATGCTTCGGCGGTGCTGGCGGGCTGGGACGGGACAGCGCGCAGGTCCTTTCGGGCAGGGCAGGGCTCGCTGCCGGCAGGTTGGTGACCGTTCCTCTGAAGCGAGACGAAATACATTCTCATCTGCAACAGCGTCTGCAGTCGGCCGGGAGGATAATGAATTTGGCACCGGAGCATCGGGACCGACGCGACCTACGGTCCCGACGGTGACGTGGTGAAGATTGCGGACCAAGCGACGCACGGCTGACTGTATTGCTCCGCCTGGAGTCTGTATGTAGCGCTTTACCTTTACGCTTCATCGTGCACTGTGCTCGTTGCTCGTTATTTTTTACTTACCTCAACGCAGCTTACTTTTTGCTGCGAATGGCGCAAATCTCTGGGCGTCTGGCAAGACGACGCATATTTACCGATGTTTCCCCCCCAGTCATTGGAGCGTGTGCGAAGTTTGTTACTGACACTTCGCATCTGGTTGCACGCCCGCGAGAAGACGGGCCTCGCCGAAACTAATCTTTAATTGTGTGCCGCTTTGGAAACGATCACTGCAGCGTAGTCACAAAATGCTTCTATTATTTGCTCTAGCCAGCCAGTTCCTTCGAGCCAACCGAGCAGATTGATTCAAAGTGTTTTGTTGTGGTCATTGCTGTGCTCCTTCCTTCATCTCCCGGATCAGTACCGGATTGTAAAACGTTTCTATCTCCAGCGAGAGCGGATTTTGAAGTGTGCGAAAATGAAAGGCAATCAGAAAATAAATAAAAAAATCCCCTTGCTTGCTTGCTTGCCGCCACCAAAGGGAAGGTTGGGTTGGGCCGCTCTTTGATGGCAATGGATCACTTCGTTCGCTGGCCTCTCGCCGGGGCATATTTGGGCGCCTGGGAACGCAACGCAGCGGCGTGGCAGACATTCGGCAGGATGATTGAAAGTGTCCGATCGCCCGGTCCGCGGCCCGGGCGGCGAGGCTAATGAACGTCTAATGTTCATAATTATGATCTGTCATTCGCTTCGCGCACGATTCCCGTCTGTAACGGGCCCGTGTGCGGCCTCGACCGGACGGCCGGAATGGCATTGAGAGAGAAGCTTGAGGGCAGCAAACAAACTTTTTACATCCCATAATCATTCCATTCGGGATGGCTTTCTTTCCTGCTGCCCTGAGAGACATATGGGGCCGGCGGTAAGGTGTGGCGCGCATTCCCATGGCTGTGGCAGGTGAGAGGACACACAAAAGCGCGCTCGTGGTGGGTTTGTGGTGTTTGGCAAACGAGGTGTAAGTGCGAACGGACGGACGGGATGGACGTAGGATTATGATGTCACCTAATCCTTCTCTTGCCGTTCGTGATTTTCCTTTGCGTGTTCTCGCGATCTGGGTGGGCTCCTCGCGAAACAGGCCAAATAGATCAAGCCCTGGTCGTGTGTGCTGTACTTTTTGAACCCTTCCATAATCGGGTTTGTCGGAATTATTGAGTTTAAAGTTTTGTTTCCTGCTGCAAAAGCAAACTGCAAGCAAATTGGTGTGTGATTTTGGCTTTTTGTTTGCTTGGAACATATGAACATTATATGATATGATTAATTGTAATTGATTAAATATGTTGAAACACGATCCCATCTGTCTATTTCTGACAAAAGACCTGCAACATAATTTGTTACACATTGCTAGCAAATAAATTCACTACGAGATGACGCGTTGCAAAGATGAGTATCGAACAACTTCCGTCCTTGTCCAAGCCGTGGCGCCTAACATTAGACCACCAAGCCTTCGGCGCTTTGAATATGCTATTTCACGTATATAAAGCGTGAGGCACAAATCCTTCCAAGAATGTACGCCTCGTAGACGCAAGATAACAAATTGCAATGATTAAAAAACAATACAAATCAATGCTGGGCGGAAACGGAACGGTACGGCGATTAGTGCCCGTTTCGAGGTGTGTCGAATCGTACCGAACCATAAAGACAGCTCTCGCTTCAAGGATTAAAGCCGCCCCGCTGTGTCTGTGTATGTGTGTATTTGTTTTGGGGCCCGGCAATCCTGGTTCGGCGGTGGGTTGTGGGAAGCAAAAATCAAACCATAAATTTCGCTTTCCAGCACAAAGCAGCGCCGATCCGATAAACACTACCCGCCCCAGACGCGCACACAACACTCTTTCGACCCTGACCATAATCACCCCCGGTGTGCGAGCAAACCGCACACACTCAGGCACCCTTCTTTGATCGTCTTGCGCGGTGTGACTTACGAGTTTGTTTTTTTTTATGTGTCCAAGCCGCGCTTAGGTTTGTGTTGCTGGTGACGAATGCAGTTTTCTGCTGACGCACCGCCTTGGAATGGCTGGGCACAGGCACAGCGAAAACCTTGCGCTAGGTGCCAATCGATGTTCACGGGGATTGCGGTGCCGCACAAAGAGTGGTGTTAGGGCTTCTTGGAGTTGTTTGGAGTGTTTCGGAGCTGGAGACAACAGAAAGGCCCCGGGACGGGAAGGAAGGTGTCGGGTGATCTTCACTGTAGGAATGGTGGTGGTACGGTGTACTTAACTCGCGAACTTCCCCGAGCTACCAGCGCGAGCGGCGGTTAAAAGCTTCTTGCAAACTAGCCTAGGAAGCTGCCCTCCCCCCTAGGGGAACGCGGCGCCGCGATGCATAATTGCTGAAACGCTTCGAGGTAGGTCTGGTGAACGCTTGGGTTCTTGTACCATTGTAGGTCGCAGGGAGGCCGCGTAAGCGCTATTCCGCTCGAATAGGCTAAGATGCAGCGGGCAGGCACAAGCAGCTCAAATGTATTCATGTTACGGCGCGGGCACCGGGTGTGTGAATCGGTGTATTAGGCACTTTCGGCTCACAGCGCGGCCTCGATTTCCAACCGAATGCCCCCGGACGTCGTGGAGCGGTTGGCGGGCTGGCGCAGGGCAGCTTAAAAGCTTAAATATATGCGCACGGCTGGGTTGGTTCGCTTTTGTTTGCCGTCTTTAAAACACTGTGCGAGCACAGGCACAGATTGGAAAGCCGCCGACTGAAGCTGTGCTGGCTCCGACGGCTGTGTGGCAGGGAAAGATAGGCTTTATCCAAATACTGCACCGTGCGTAGTCCACTACCGGAACCCTCTCTCTCTTTCTCTCGTGCCCTGTACCCTTGGTATAGTGTATGGGAAGTGGGCATAACGGAGTCATTGCGCAGCAAAAAGGGTATCACACGATCGATTTGGTCGGTTCGCCTTTCGCCCGCTGCTCATCGGACGTCAATCGACGCCATTGATCCAACCGGAGGGGAGGAGGATGTATGATGATCAACCGATGAGAAGAAGGGCCAAGCGGCGTATGGCGTTAAGCGAAAGGTAAACCATGATTCACTATCATTTCCACACACACACGCGAGCTCCTTTTCAAACCTGTTGCCTCGCCTGCGAGCACTTCAAGGTGTCGATTGAAGATTGAGTGGTGGATGAATTAGTGCGCCTCGCAGCGCAGAGTGAAGTGATGCAAATAGGCGGTTCCGGTGTCGGCGATGTGTTATTTTTTTTCGCTTTGCTCTGTTGCCTGAGGACGCGACGCGATCTGCACGCTCGTTTCATTCGTTCGGCTCAACCTGCCTTTCCGATGCTCTTCTGATACTTAATCGGTATTTGATGATTGTTATTATTTCCTCCAGTCTTTTTTTGCGGCTGTTGTTGTTGCTGTGCATGTTCGACATTCACACAGGGCACGGTATCTATTTGTGTGGTGCCTTCACGCGGGTGAATGGTTCGGTACCTTTGAATGGTGGGTATTCTCAGTGTGTGAGACCTGGTGCGACGTGGAGGTAAGCATTACGTTTCACCTCCAAAACCCTTTTAGCTACACGGAACTTAACGAAATCTACTTACACACACCTTGAGACACAGGTTGAGTGTTGATTTTTTGCTGCTTCATCTTTTGCTGGTCTTGTCTCTTCTCCACAAAACCCATCACTCACGCAAGTTTGCCCATCGGACTAGAAGCCGGAACACGTCTGTGTTCCGTCTTGATTTTCGAATCCATGTGGAGAAGTCAAAGTCGAACGGGACGGGAGATCGCGGCGCTCTCCAACAGTAATCGGCTTGGCTGTGGGCCCGCTCGTGAAGCGGGTCAAACGGGAACCGTTTTGTAGTGACCCCCTTCACGTCCTTCCTTAGTAGCCTCTCTCTCTCCAGTAACCCTCGCCGCATGCCGGTGATGACCTTAGTGAAAGCGAAATCTAAATTATTCATTGAACGTCAGGCTCCGATCGATCGGTAAAAGGGAATTGTGTAGCGCACAACGTTGGGCGGGCAATGGGACTTCTTGAGTGAGCATTTTTCCAAATTTTTTTCTTCTTCTTCGAACTAACAGGAAATAATTACTTTCGTAGGTTGAAAGTAGAGCTCATTTGTTTAGCTTCCCTAGAAGGAAGCGGTCTAGATTTGCTTGGAAAGTTGACTTTGGTCTCGGTTTGGTCTTACAGAGCGAGAGTTTATGCGTGCACTACGGAGTTAATACAAACATGCTTTATTATACGTTTGTACACACGAGTTGAGCATTCAATGACATATGTTAAACGATACTTAGTAAATGTCATTGATGTTAATGGGACCAGTTATAGGTATTTCCTTTAGTTCACAGTTGCAAAACTTAGCTTTTGAGACATCAATTTTTGAATCTGATCATACTTGTTTGATTCCAGGACACCAAGTACTGATAGTTTGCATCGACTTTTGTAAAATATACCTTGGTTGTGTTTGTCACTGCACAATAAAACAGTAAGTAAAACAAAGATAGGCTTACTGTTCAAATTTTTGTAATCTATTGACAAAAAATGATGACAGATTGAGCTAAAATATGAGATATAGTATCGTAAATTGGTGTCTTGAAGTCAGAATTTAGCGGCAAACAATGTAAATATTTTGGAAAAGGTTTAATAACCCAAAATTGTAAGCTTCGGTTCATTATAAATAGCTTTAAAATGGCACTATTTACGATGCCAATGTTTACAAAGCAATGGAAAGAATTTAATACGCATCACACTATTCTTTGAAATGACTAAAATATTTTCTGTATGTAATCCTCTAATATAAAAATTAGATAAAAAATAAGTATTAAAAATTCTCAATTTGAATAAATCCTCATAATCCTCGAAGTCAGCAGTTGTCTAGACAATGTTCTGTGAAGAGTTAAGGTTAATATCTTTTTGAAGAATTCCTCTGAATCTCAGAAATCAGCAGTGCTCCAGACAATGTTCGGTGAAGAGTTAAGTGAGTTCGGTGAAGTTTAGTAAACAGTACCCATGAACATTCCCAGAATTGGTCCCAATTTTCCACCCCAACTGACATTTGAACATTTGTTTTGGGTTTCAGAGAGAGATTTCAGCCCCAGAAACATGACGCTCAAAATGCATGGTAGAGATCTTCAGCCACAGATTCACATGTTTCGATTGAACATCGTACGCATTATCGAAAACAAAAATTGATGTGTTTGATTTTGATTTGTTTTGAACGGTGAAGGTTGGGATGCTGATCCAACCGGTGGATCCAACCGCCATGATGGGCACACGGGTAACTGTGTTATGCTTTCTTCCCCCACTCCCTAACCAAAGCAGTCGACCCTCCGTGTTGATCTGCCCGCAGGCGAGGATGGGGCACCGTTCTCGACGATGATGCTATTGACGGGTTTCGCTTCCCCGTTTGATGATGATGTTATTGATTTGCTCTGACTCCTCCGTGGGATCCGGCCGCCCGTTCCGTGCTGCCCCGTGCTTGCCAAGCTGCAACCAGGGGTCCCAACCGCCGCCCTAACAATCTCGCCGCCGGGGGACATCTACCACTATCTGCTGGGATGTATCGGGTAACGGCGTAACCTCTTGACAGCACACGGCGCGCGGCCGCTTTAATGCGGTGATGCGTGATTTTTCCTCGATTTTACAAACGCCAAATGGGGAGGTGGTATGGGAAGGTTTTTTCCTCGGTTCAATGGGCCCTTCTCCTCCTCCCTTTGCGGTTTGTCTAGATAGTGTATCCTTAACCCCCGGTAACACACTGTGCCGCCGAACGTGCTAATGTTTATCGGAGTCAATTTATCAAATCAATCGAACGCCGGCACGTAGCGTGCGGTGCGGCCAGAGCTTTTCCTCGCCTTTTGGTCTCGGGTGCCACATGACTGCGTGGTTTCTTCCTTTTTTTCCCTTACTTACTCTCTGCTCCGGTTTTGTCTGCTGGTTCCTGTCAGCAGCTTCCCCCGGCCTCTTTAGCGCTACCGCCGCTTTTCCCACCAATCATCCATTACGTTCGATTACGGTGCACAATTTTTGCCCGCTATCTTTGCAGCGATTGTTTAAAAGTAAAATAACAAGAAAAAAAAACACACGCACAACCTCCCAGTGGCTTTTCGTTCTTTCGAGCGCGCGTTTAGGCTGCCTTTTTGTCTGCCCTTTTGTGTTTTGTGTAGCTTGAGGAAGAAAAAAGCTCAATCGTTTTGTGCTACTTTATATTTTTATCCTCCCATCGATGATACTCATCCGGCAGAGGAGGTGAAGGGAGCATTGGCGTTTGCGCTGCGTCAGTGCGAAGCGCATCTGAATGGAACCGTTGACGTCATAGGCGAGTGGGTATCGAAAAGCAGCCACTACCGCGGTGGCGGCGCCTTCGATTAATTCCGGTGTCTTTTTCAAACTGTCCTAGAAATAGAGAACGGCGAAGGGAGCTTCAATAGCACACGAAGGACACGGGGAGAGAGCATTTGCGGGGTGGGCAAAGTTTGGTGCTGAGTAAAGTTTATTCTTTTGTCGGTGACGACTAATGTGTTTTTGTAGCGTTAAAGATACATTGTTCGGGTGGTGTGTTTGTACAACGTACCAGTAAAGTTTGGTAAGGTCCTTGTCGTTGCCCAAGTCTAAAACTTTGCGAAATGTTCCAGAAATATTCGAAAGTTCAAACGAGGTCGTAGTTGCTTTGAAAGGGAATATATTTTATTGGACGTTTACTAAGAAATGTCTAACATAAAGGAAGACACCGTTAGTAACCACAACAGAGCTTCCAATGGAACCACTTGAGCTCTTTAATAATAGATAATATCCCAAAATAGTTGACTATTTCCGTTGCCTCACCGTTGAGTGTGTCCTAGCATTATCTAAACGAAGCTCTTTAGGGCGCAGAGACTTCCCTTCGGAGAGTAAGAAGAACGCGCTTGTGTCCTTCGCAGGGCTATTTTCCATTGTCTGCGGTTTTAGCCCCGCACGACAACAAGCCCTGTTGTGTTGGCCCTCTTGGTGGCTCGCTTACACAGTTCAAAGGACATATTTTAAAGCCCGCTGCAGCTGGCGGGCTTTGTGGTGAGATTTGATTATTTTCGGGAGCAGCGTTTCTACGTCTTTGCCGGTCTGCAGGAACTTTTTGAAGTCACTGACACGTCCTGCTACACTGCTACACCACCTCACCCTGTATCTCCTAACGACCCTGTGGTAAATGCTTTTCAACAAGTCAATAACCTTACTGTTTATTGTTGCAAAATGCTAGGACCAAAAGCTATGGGCTACGGGTTTCCACCTAGCGCAACCATTTTCCATTTCCACCGCGTGCTTTCGGCACGGGAGAAGAGAAGCAATTACAAGTACTACTGAAGGCTCATTCCAGTTACATCATGTCCCGACAGCTTACCGACACAAAGGAGGTATGGATTCCATAATTAATTTTTGTAATGACCTGCATGAAAATTTGAACCAACGTGTGTGTAGGTGTGTGTACACTATACTGAAGCCCATTTGTTTTTTGTACATGCTCAGACTTCAGGCTTACATAAGTTCAGCAAAAGAGCTACAGTTGCTACACTCGGGAAACAAATGGGAATCTCCAAACCCCAATGGTTTCGGGACATGGAGGAAACAGACCCGTTCAAGCTGTGTATGTGTGTGTGTGTGTCTGTATTTCAGCTTCAGTCTGTATTTCAGTAGCTTCAGGTAATACCTGTACATGTACACACAAATACACACACACACACTCACTCACTTACCCGCATGATGGTCCGATCCTGCTGTCGCTGCTAGTACAACCAAAAAAACAAAAAAGGATCGTTTCGAAACCCAAAGCCAGCCCGGGGCGAATTAATTTTCCAAGAATGCAAAAGACTGGGGCTTAATTGGAAAACAATTTCGGTTAGGTAATTTTTGGGGATGCTTTTCGCCTCCCCTCACTGGTGGCGAGGGTGGTTGGACGGGGACACCGGCCGGAAAATGCTGCCGGAACGGAATGCCAGGCGAAGCGTGGTGATGGCCGCAAAACAACGGGAGACGTTTTTGTTTGGTAAAAACGTTATATATGGTGTATGGGTCGGCTGTGTCTCGCGTATGTGTGTGTGTCTGATGGGGGGATGGATGGATGGATGGCTTTGGCAGTCCTGAACGATGGTGTTGTTCTGTTCTGTGTTGGATGGGTTTCGATTCTCTTTGTTTCAGGAAGTGTACGTATTTTGTTTTCTTTCTCCTGTCCATTCCTGGCTGCTAGTTTCGCTCGCTTGGGCTTTCCATTCTCATTTCCAACTATAATTAACTCTACTGCGGTTGCTGCTGCTGCTGCTGCTGCTGCTCCACTTTCAATCACATGTGTGCCGTCGAGTGCACAAGCGGCACCAGGCCACATGTTGAGTGCTGGAAAATACACACAGACACACGGACGCGATTAAAGTTAGCTGTAAGCACCCTTACCATAGGCGGGGTTTAGGTCTCCTCGCCCCAGAAACACTCGCCCAAAAGGTCAGCTGGGAGAAAATTCGTTTGACAACCATAAAAAAGTACGACGACGATGGCGACGCACACCGAAATTATTCATCCGTTAGCGAAGGCATCTTAATCAGGTTTTACGTCCGTTTTGCGTCCGTTTTGCTTGCTGTTGGTGTACCAAATCGCATTAAACTGCTTCTGGGTTGGGTGTTTCGCCCGCTCTCCCCTCGGTGCTGGTAGGTGGTGGCGCAGGTATAATTCTTGTTAATTTCCACTCGAGGGGATACTGTTTTAAAGCCGGCATTAACCCTTGGCTGTACCGTGCGCGAGCAATGGGGTGGGGTTGTTTGTTTTCCCGCGCGAAAAAACGGGCTCGGGGGGGGATGAAAACTTGCCGATGATTCGACGAATTTGGATGTTTGCCGGTAAAAGTGGAACAACGACGATGTTGAGGACATTTTATTGGAAGAGAGGGTCTCGAGAGGAAGAAGAAGCTGTGGACGAGATACGAATTGGTGCAAATCTCAGAATTGAACCTGGGAGAAATAGAAAACTCTTGGAAAATTGGGAAAACTTTACGCAACTTGGATGATTCTATTTATTGTGCATTTGATTTCAAAATTACAAAAGCAAAGTGGAAGAAAAAAATCGTTACATTCTATTTATTTTTTTCTTCAAAGTTTTCGATGATCGATCCCGAATTGGCCAATTCTTGGAATAAATGCTTGGGATTTGGATTGAATTGTTTCGACACTCTGTTCTTCCGGTTGAAACCATTCCAGGTGTTCGGGCATCATCCTAACGTTAGAAATTTAAATGTCTTCCAATTAAAGCACGGTGTCCTACTTACCGCCTAAGGGTTAAACCTATCAAACATCAGAAACGCCGTAGTCAGTTAAAAACGGTAGTCATTTGTCGATGGTGGTGACTCGGGTAGTGATCCCAGTACATTCGGGCCGTTTCCACTGGCGTTGTTTTACGATGCGATCAGCTTTATTATGTAAAGCTAAGTTTACATACTAAGAAAACCGCTTTCCCGCTCCACTGTTTTTCCAACCGCCCCATTTGGGGCACTACCGCGGATGACACCCGAGTGGTGTAGGGGTTAGGGAAGACCTCCCCTCCCCCCGCCTGAAAGGAAGCTGGCATAGGACTAAATACGGCGGCTTTCACAACCAAACATCCACAGACACACTCTCACACGCACAAAACTATTTTCAGCTCATCATTATGTCACGAGTTTAGGGTGCGACCGCTGTGCGAAGCAGTGGTACGGCGGCACTGCCCCGGAATCATGGGAGGGGAACGGGTACAGATTAGGCCTAATAAAAACGTGAAAACAACGGAATCCCCCCGAGGTGTACCGAACCGGCCCGGTCCCGAGAGTCGTTTAGTTTGAAATTCAATCCTCTCAACAGGTTGTGGGGCTGACTGGGTCGGGTTTTTTGAGTGCGCTGCCGGTGTTTGACTGTGGCTCTTTGCGCAAAAAAAAACAACCAGCCAAGCCGCGGACAACAGATCCGATTGCGTTGATCCCTCCCCCAGAGGGTTGGTGGTGGTGGTGGTGAGGTAGGCATAAAAACCCCATCGCCAACATTAACGCCCGGTCAGCCCGGTGTTGGGGTGGACCGAGACAACCCGAGGCCCAGAAGTAGTCTCCCAGGAAAACTTTGCCTTGCTCTGCACCGACTGCGCAAAACGCACACAGCGCGGGCGAAAGCCTCCGGGGACCTTCGTTCGTTCGAGTGAAATCCATTTCCAACCATTTGCGTGGAAATGCGTCAGCGTGTGCTCGATTTTTCCGACTGGGCGGACGCACAGTTTGTCATTCGATTCCGATACGAAAATAGAGTCGAATTGAGTGAACGAGAGTATATATATACACATGCGTCGTTTCTTATCCACATGCATAACTATGTGTACGCGGGGATGTGTAAACATACACGCACCACACGTGTGTGTTGCCGAGGAAAAAGTGGAAGAATTATTGCCCCCCATCCATCCTCCCAGGCAGCAGCCATGAAGTGAGCAACAAGAATGAAGCGGGAGGCCGGTTGGCGAATTCGTTTGCGCCACGTTCATTATTCATATATCCAGTTTCCGGTTTGCGCTATTAAGTTATGTATGAGCCGGCGCGCACACCGCTGAGGGCTGTAGGGAAAATTAAACTAAAAAAAAGGAGGGAAATTATTTTTCTATCTTCACTCCAAACGTCACCCCCACACAATCCCACCCGTTGTTGTGCTGGGCAGAGCTACGAGTTGGAGGCGAACAAGTCTCGAACACCTATCCATCATAATATTGAGATGTGGTACAATGAAAAAGGCACCCATTTGGTCGTCTCCTCCCCCCATAAACGTTAGGCAAAAGTCCCTCTGGCAAAAGTGGATAAGTTTTTGGATGAGCTCGAACTGACCCCTCCCTCCCGGAGCCCAAAGAATGGGAAGCGATGGGAACGAACCCATCAACAGTGACTTGATTTTGGCAACTGGAATAAAAACTACACGGCGGTACATGTACACACAAAACCCTCCACGCCCGGTCCGGCTGGTTAAAAATTCATCACCGAGTGGAGTGGGTGAAAAATTCATCTTACAAAACTGAATAAATGATTTCCCAGTTTGTTATGGCTGGCCTGGCGTGTGTGTGTGTGTGTGTGTGGTTTGCCGTTTATTATAAATTTTTGCCTTTTTGTTACCCTTTTCTCTTTCCTCGCTCGGGTCCTCGTTTTCATCGCCTTCCCGGCATTTTCCTGGAGGCGATGGCCAGTTTCCGTGCGGTAATTATGCATTCCATAGTGTATGTCAGTGAAAATGTCCTTTGCAAGAATTAAGATATTTGTGTGTGTGTCTGCGAATGTGAAAATATCGAGCTGAAAATCACAAGGGCCAAATAATAAAATACCTCAGCTGGCCACTCGACGATGGTGCGATCTGTTTGTTTTATTACCATACGTTCCCTCTATCTGGACCATTATGATTGGAAATGGAATGTAATGGGAAAAATAAGGACAGTTGTCCAATGGTCTGAGTGTGTTTTTTCTAGTAAGAATGGAATTTGATTATGTTTTGGATGCGAACAAAAGCATTTGAAAATTAAAATACGCAAAAAAACAGATCATTTCACTGCTGTGGAGCATACATTTTCTCTTCTACGAACATTTCAATCACCAAAACTGGTTCGCTATTAATTAATTAATTGCGTTTCAAAATTTTAATTTCCCTTTTTTGCCATTAATGGTGTCGTAGATTGGAAAGCGAAAACAAAAAACATAAAAACGTCAAACGCTCGTCCACGATGAATTTACATAAAGCGTCATTGTTTGTACGAATCATTAGTGGCTGGCAGTGGCTGGTGGGGCCGACACAACAATGCCCGCAACTAATTCGTGCACGGCCGTAACGAATGCCACACTTTTGTTGCCCTGTGTGGGGTCAGGACCCAGGACGGTTCCGTCGCACTCTCTCGTACTCTCTCTCTCTCTCTCTCTCTTTCGCTTCTTTTCTTCTCTTTCCGGTTCTTAATGAGGCATTAGATAGGGCCCTAGGGGGAAGGACAGACTGCCACACACACACACACTAAGTCATTTACAAAACGAACGCCCGTTGCTCCCGGGAAAGTGCATACAGGTCAGGTGAAGATGTTGCGTCGGTAAAAGCGTGTTTAACTTCCGTTCCAAAACAAGTGTCAACACACATGCACACACGCACACCTCATACGCTCATACACGATCAAACGACCACACCTACCGAGGGACGGCCTGATGACCACACCACGGCCACAATTCGCCCGAACGGCGGCGGTCAGTTGGAGCGAAATTATGTTGTAAAAATAAAACTGCCCACTCGACCTACAGCAAAGCCGTGGTGCAGTTTTTTTGTTCGGTCCCTTGGGGGTTGGCTGAGGGGGAAATGGGAAAGCGTCGTGACGAGTGGGCAGTGCGCCGGCATGCGATGGCCTCCGGGGCGCAAGGGCTCCAACCGCCAAGACAAGACAATCGAACATGGCAAAGGTCGAGGACAGTTCGCGAGGGTCCCCCACCCCTGCTCGACGAGCATTAGACGGCTCGGCCACCTTTAGGCCAAATGGGCAACAGCTGAAGAGCGAGAAAGAGAATGAGGTTGTTGATTATCGAACGTTCTTAGGTCCGGGGGCCTTTTTCCCTTTTGGGACATTGTTTCCTGTCGAAGCTACAATACATACACACACACACACACACACACACACACACACGCACATACACACTAACAAACATTCCCCGTAGGGCCTAAACATGTGGTGGAAAGAAAGTGGATCACATTCCTTGTGCCCCCGGCAGTCAAGTTGTGTAGCGATGCAATAAATTATAATTACTTTACGCTGGCATGTGATCAACACCGCACACTCCCCGGATGGGATGCGTATTGTACCGAGAGAACTGGGGCAATGATTTATGAATTTTGCTATTGAAATTAAATGTTGTTTCTTTGTTTTTGAAGTTGCTTCAATTTCTAGAGCATTCGGACAACTACGTCCAGTCCTCAAGGATGTATGTTTTTAGTCAATAAGGCCTGAAGAGCTATTAAACACCGGTAGGCCCGAGGATAGATGATTAGCTGTTTTCTAGATACGAAGAAATTAACGTTTTGAATTAAATAACTAGAATTTGTAGCCTGATTCATTAGAAATATTTATAAAATTGAAAGCTACTTTTCGCCATATTAAATTTTCAAATGTGTATACAAACCTAGAAGCTATTTATTTGGCTTAATCCTATTCAATGATTACGTTAGAAGTTAAATCCCTTAATTCAAACAAAACTACACACATATTAAAGGTATTTTTGCTGAAAACAATCATCCGGACATTAGAGATCTGCAGAGTATCTTCGCCGTCTCCAGCAATAGCAGGACCCGGGAACACTCAGATTTGCAGGCTACATTGAAGTAACGGAACAAAAATATTGCAATACATTTTAATGGAATTCCACTTCGAATCATTGCTGATTGACGTTGGAAACGGATCAACACCCGGTCCGGCCATTTGGTCATCTGCGCTAACAGTAGCCGATCTCGCTGTGCCCACACCACATCGTGTCCAACTGGGTCATGTGCCGGTACTACAATTTAAATCATAATCAAAATAATAACATTGTTGCAAGCAAACAATAACTTACCCAACGGTAGCTCCTGCCGCAGCAGCAGCCAACAACATCCTGGCAGTAGTTGCTACATCCCATCGACGCCGTCACCTCTCGCTGTCACGCGAAATAAGCTGCCGTGCCGTTGTCCTGATTTTCACGCCACCGCGCGCATCAACCCACAGCAGCCATTGCAATTTAAATAGCTCTCTATCTCTCTACTCGCTTCCCACCTGGATGACGGTTGCATCTTGTTATGAAAGGCTTTTGCAGATACGCCAACGTCCGGAGCGCGACGCTCACACGGCGCGCTTCGAGTGGGTGCTTGTGGGCCAAATCCGCATCAACGAAACCAGCACCAGTGTGTCGTAGGGCTTCCACTGTGTGCATCAGACGTTCTTTTTTTTTTGGTGGGGAAGTTACCTTGTATGCTGTACTCCGTGCAATGACTGGCATTTTATTTACAGCGTCGTGGCGCACAGTCAGGTAGAGCACCGTGGAGATGAACCGAAACGTCTAGGGATCTCTTCTGACCGTGGAAGCTGTCGTCGGGAGCGCTCACTCTCGCTCGTTGGAGAAGTAATTAATTCTACAAACATACCCGCTACTTGGCGTAAACATCCGACCATTCCTGTCTGTTCCAACCTTTTCATGGTGTCCCACACCATATTGTGCTGCCCTATTCTTTTTTCGAGATTCTTCTTACCCCAACAAATATGCGGCTGGAGCCACATTTTGCAACACGATACACCTAGCGGGGTTGATATTAGGTGTTTTAGTGTATCCTTCAGCTCGTCGAGCGGCAGTGGGAAGGTTATCTTAATTCTTGCAAAAGCTAAAATGATGATGACGTCTGTCCCAGGGACTGTCCGTTGGCGGTCGGAGGCTACAAGCGAGCTGTAAAAACATTACGCTTTTACGGAGGTAGGCAGCGGTTTTTGGTGGCGGAGTTTCTAATAAAAGGTAGGCCGTTGCCCTCCGGAAGTGAACTCGTGCTAGATAAGAGACGTAGCAGGCAGTTCTTGAACCATGGGAAAGTATTATTATTATTATTATTAATCACCAGCACAATGTGCACCAGGTTCCAGTGCGGTGGGTCTCTTTGGAGCCAGTGGGCTGAAGATCCCTGGGATCTGAAACACTTCTTCCATCGAATTAACATCTGCAATTAATTACTTTCTCTTGCTCCGCAGTCCTCTACAGCTCGCTCGGCTGGTGGATTTTTCAGCAAAAAGGACGCCCGACGCCTCCAACGCAAGCGGTGCTATTGTCCTTCGTAGAAACACCTTTTTGCGTGGAACCATCTTCCGGCTAATGTGCTCGTGATGTGCCGCTCCAAACATCAACACTCAACACTCGGGAGGGATAGAAGTGTATCTTTCCGAGTGTAATTAACATGGTTGCGTTTTGAAAAGGTTCATCGTGTTGTGTCTGCAGCACTTGGAAAGTTCGGAGTCCAGCTCCAAGCCGGGTAGTGGCGAAATTGGTTTCACTATTAAGCAATCCTCAGCGCCTACTCATACTGTGGTGAGGTGTTGTAATTAAATGATCTCTATTCCGATGACTCGCGCTACCATCACCAGATGATGGATCGACAGTATATGACGAAAGAGTGTTGAGTTGATGTTTTGCGTGCGATGCGTTGCCTCCACGTGATTTCCTGGGCCGGGGCTTGGGGCCTGATAGTGGAATTGAATTTGAAGCTGAGATTACATTTGCGTACCCCGGTCGTAGGTCGTCGTGGTCGATTGATTTTTTTTGTCTCCTGCGCTTGAAAGACGTGCGAGCGATATTAACTCAAGCACCCAATTACTGATAGCATCAATAAGGCACACATGCGGCAGAGTTGTCGGAATGGGGGCATCATTTTTCACATGGTAAGCGCCAAGCCCGAGGGTCGTCCCGGTTGATAACGTCTGGATGGGCATTGTGTGTCGGTGAGGTACTTCTAATCATATAAATAACCCCATCGAATCATGCACCAACGCCACACTGTTTGGTTGTTTGTTTTGTTAGGCAAAACATTTGGAAGCGTTACTCTCTATCTCGTCAGTGACAGACTAGACCGTGGGTTGTGGAGTGAGCAACCAAAAAAAAAAAAGCACACAACAACATAGTTTTGCAATCACTGCTGCGGGCGTTCGCGCTATCTTAGGCAAATATAATACATGATCCGTGGACCTTACCGATGAGTGTGTGTGTGCAAAAGGTTAGGCAAATGGTTAGGTTTTTCTATTAAATATCGCACCCCGGCGCCGGGTTCGGCCTAATGATTGGCCGATGCAATCAATCATCGCCAGTTGACGGACGGAGCGTTGAGATTGAGTCAATCGCGCCGTGCTGAGGTGTCTAATAACGCCGCAGACTAGTCGGAAGAGATGCAATGCAATTATGTGAGGTGAGGGAAAGGAGATACAGTGAGAGAGCGAGCTCTTTCTGGATAGAAATTGGGGTGCAATCAGCGTCAAAGATGGGATGGGAAAGTGTGAGTTTTTGTGTGAATGGTTTAGGTACTGACCTTCCGATTGGTATATGGGCATGCGAAATCGTTTATGGCATTCTCTGGCGCGATAAAGAAGGTGTGAACCGCACGTCCAATGAGTGTCCAATGATTTGCTGGTCGACTGGAACGGTATCTTTTTTTATTTCCTAAGGTCCGCTAGAGCAGGGCTACAGGGCAATACGTTTAAAACAGTATTAGCCTTGCCGCCTGGTAATTATTTTGCAGTTTAGGTAAAATTTCAGGGTTCATGCCTTAAAAATTGGAGTACATTAGAGACTTCCAATTCGAATGATGATTCCTCTTTGGTCTGATGTGTTCCAATTCCAATTGGATGTAGCGTCAACCTCAAACTCAGAAGAAACCTTAAAACATTGATTTCCCTTTTACAAGACCAACATGAATCACAACTCTTGTATTGGCTATACCCGCGTGTACACACACAATCTAGCAAACGCATAACGCAACAGAACCTCTCTGAGACTCTTTCCGTGGGTCGTCCTCTTCATCCAACTCATCTCGGAAAGAAATAAAAAAAGCACCCGAAAGTGGTTTTCGGGTCACTTGAAATTGATTACAAGATCGCTTCGTGCTCGGCGGCGAAAGATCTTGTACCCAGCCGTCCTGCCCCCCTCTTTCCACACACCCACGGCACTTTCGACAAAAGTCTCTTTTCTTTGCCCATTAGGAAATTAAACACAATTTATCCAACTAAACCGGCAAAAACCGACGGGACTTAAGCATTGTTCACTTTTTGTTGCTGCTGCCGGCTTGACGCTTTGTCGTTGTAACCAATAGTGCGCGACTGAGCACTGGAAACTTCAACAACTTCACCCCCCCCCCCCCTTCCCCCCCATTTCACCCGACCAGGCTTTCGGAAGCAGCATCCTTCATTACCCGAAGAAAAGAAACCGTTCACCGCTGTGGTGGTGGTGGTTGAGTTGGTGGAGCAAACGCCGGGGTACGTGAAGTTGCTCGTCCGTCATATTCGAGCGCTCACTTTAAAATTAGACTCCATTCAATCAATCAACCAATTCAAACACAAGCAAAGAGTGGGACACAGGCACAAACGCCACGAGTGTGGGGCCCTGTTCTATGTTTCAAATCACCCGGGCCGCGCCCGCAACATCGTCGGAAAGTTTCCAAGTTTTGTCATCGTTCGTGCCGCGTCGAATCAACTTGTCCGGAACGCTGCGGCGGCAGACCCGAGATATCCAAGAATGGGGAAAGAGAAATTGTTGGAAGCGCGAGCGGGATTGTTTTTATTATTTTTCCCTCCCGATCGTCCCGGCCTTCCCGCGGATGTTATGTGTGTGCCCCGAGTGCCCCCAACTTTTGAAGTGGGTAGTGCCTTTTTCCGAGGCCATCAAAATTGGTAGAGACGGCAGTACCGCAGCTCTACGCACATTCCAACCAATGGGCATGACAATGTGCTGCGCGGCCGTTTAGGGATCGTCGTAATGCTGCCAATGTGACACGACCACTGCCCTAGAACAGCAACGCGCTTTTGGGGACGGGAGGACGGGTGCACGGGGAGATGCTTTCGATTTGGAAAACACTCAAACGCGACCGAGTCGAAGTTAAACGTCACATTTGTGGGGATGTGTTTTTCCACCATTCTCGCTCGATTGGTTGATGAGTTTGTAGGGGTTTGTGTGCTGTGTTTGTGTGTTTAGTTTATGAGCTAAAAAATGGGATGGAGGATCCCGCGAGTGTTTAAATATTTCAAGAATTTCCAAATTGTAGAACAAGGCCAGACAAGGTGAGAGCATTTCAATTGCATGCATTTGATTTATGACTAAAATAAAGCGTAAAAATGCTTTTTTGCCTCCGGAAATTCGTCACAAAAATGACTTTTTATTTACACATAATGTTTCCAACATTTATAAATACGACGAGCGGCCATAAAAAAAAAAACAGGGAGAGCTGCAGCAACGTTAGCGCACAAATTCGAAAGCATTCAATTCCAACAATGTTTATGCAGCGGGCCGTTTAAAATGGCGCGCCTTTACGATGTGACTATTTTACGATTCCACAAGTGCCCAACTTCCTGGCCGTCCTATTCTTCAAACCTTTCAATCCGCGTACGGTCCAGCTGCCGCAGCAGCGGCGTATACAAAATCGTGTTGCGCACAAATCAATTCCGTGCCGAATCGTGTGTTGTTCAACTAGGGAGGACGAAGTCACCGCAATCTATGCACGGCTACGGAGCAAATACACATGTGCTACGCAGAGAAAGAGAGTGTGTGTTTCAGTTGCAACCAGGGGCGTACCCGGAGGTACGTGGCTTCGTGATGTTTATTTCGGTTGGAAAAATTTTACTACCGCAGCTAAACATGACACGAACAAATAGATATTGTGCGAGCCTATGCGAGGTCCGGCACCGTTCTCGTGTTTCTCGGTTGATTGCTGCCAGAGTTATCCGGCATCCGGAGGCATGAAACCCTGGAGTAGAAGTGATGGATTTTTATGGATGTGTATTCTCGGGAAGCGAGTTCGGAAAGAAATTCTTCTGAAGAATGAAGGGAAAAGGAACAGTCTCCAAAGAGCCTATCATTTGGACGTGATTTAAAGAGTGTCTTTCAGCATAGACACAGCTCTCCTACCCGGACACCGTAATGATGACGCCTGGAAATAGTAGATGTCTATTCTTCCAATGGTGTGACCTACTTTCCGGATGTTCAGCAGCAGTTCTGCAGCAGTCAGTCGGCGGGCAAAAAGCAGTCTAGGGCTTGCAGAGTGGGTTGGCAAGGGTAAAAAAGGAATAATTAGCACAAAATAACTTCCCTACTGTGTGTGTGTTTGTGTCCGAGAGGACCTGACAGATCTGCATTGATGTGAGTACGTTTTGACGCATCGATCTGCAGCGGTTTTCCGCGCTCCGCTCCTGTTGGGTATTCTGATTGTATTCCTGGGGTTTGCAGGTTTCTGCCGCTAGGACAATTCCATTTCTACGCGTGTATGTTATCTCGCTTGTCTTCTCGTGTTGTACATCCACACACACAGCTGTGCGTGTGTGTGTGTGCATGTGTGTAGCAGAGCTCATCACGCTCCAGATGCCAACCACCGTTGACAGATAATTAATTTGTCCCGCATATGCAAATGCAGCAAACGCGTTTTTCTGCCATTCCCCGTACACACAGACGACGCCGTGCTGGAGTAGATGGAGGAGGATCAGACGCAACAAAAAAAAAACCGACGAAATATCTATCACTAGCACTGCCACTGCAATGTGAGGTACGCTTCGGAATTCACTTTTTCACAGGATGTGTGCCTGTGTGTGTGTGTGTCGGGTTGGAAAAGTGCAGTCTGGTGGATGGCAGGACATGCCGGATGACACAATATGTTATCCTTCGCTGCTGTGTGTTACCGTCGATCGCCGACATCGAGCTGGCTGGGTAGTTTTTCCTGGTAGGATGGACTTTTATACCAACGTCCCTCTTTCCTGGACTCACCCTGTTTTCCCCCTCCAACCAGAAGCGACGACTTCCTGTTGGCGCGTTCGTTCAGTAGTGCGACACTAGTCTAGGAACGCATCATAACCGCCAACGGTGCAACGGAACGAATCCAAGCGCTTCTGCGATTGACTTCATTAGTATGCGCAGCTCACACACGAGTCTGGGAAAACCTCCCCCAACACCAGTGTGTGCGTGTGATTTTAAATATCCTTCACGGAAGCTGATATCCTTTTTCCGCTATCGCCCGAAAGCCATCCCCCACGTTGGAGTTGGCTAACTAGCGAGGAAACGGTTATTAAACCGTCCTGAAAGCTTCCGAGATTTTGTGCTCCCAAGTCGTCCGCCACCGCTGTGTGTGTGTGTTTGTCCGTCGGGCAGTTTAGAGATCCTGTCTCTGGATGTCTGGGATTTGCACAGTGACACATATGCGCTCGTTCCTATTACTTTGCTAAAGCCCTAGTTTAGCAGTCTGACAGGTGCTGTTAAGGGAAGTCAAAGCACGCGAAAGGTTCCAAACTTTGATACCATATGGATGTGAATTAAAACGCGTCCTTAAACTTTGGCACACACCTACAACGCCGAGTTTTGCCGATTTCAAGTGATTCAAGCTGCTGTTTGTCGTAGCATTGGTTTGTGTGCAAAGGGTTTGTCGTGGAGGGGGAGCACTGGGGAGCATCAATTGCGTTCCTCCCCGTCCACTGCAAACAATGGGAAAGTTTTAATGAACACACAGCGTTCTGCAACAAGAAGAACGCGACAGAGACAGAGTCGAGTATAGTCTCTGGAATGCAAGATTTATGATTGTTCGCTTGGCAAGAGTTTTAGGAGAGGTTACAGTGAAGAAGCATCTTCAGAAGTCAGGCTCGCCCCCGCCAGCTCGTGTGGTTTCTGCAGCAGCACAAAACAACAAAACTCCCCAGCGAGTAGTATGCCGGGAGTTTAATGGAGCGACTCGTAAATGAGATTGTTTTGTTTGGTGGTTTTAATTTCTTTCCCTTAACTTTTCGCTTTGCATCCTGCCCCAAAACAAAAAAGGGAAGAAGCACGCGCGTCTCGTGTGTGCTGCTGGTGTTTGGCTTACGGGAGGGAAAGTTATTACGCTTCGCGTTCGACAGTAGCGTCCCCCGAAACTAATGCCTGTGATTGTGAATTAGCTTGCCGTATGCAGCGTGATTATATGCTTCCAGCTCGTAATGTGCTTCCTTTTCAAATTCAAATTCATCGCTTCCTTTCCGGTGTCCCGATGGTGTGTGTGTGTGCTCCCCCACTTGCTTTCTTTTCTTATCGTAGCACCATGTCAAACCATGGACAAGGAGAATGAGACTTTTGTATGTGAAAAATAATAACAATAATATGTCGTCATTACTATGGTTTCGCTCCCGCCGGCACCGGAGTTGCGGTCCGGGCCACAAGAACAACACCGAACCCGTTGGGTTGGGACGCATAAAGGAGACATTGAATATCTTGTCCGGTTTTGTCACCATCGGTCGCCGGTCGACATGATCATTAGATATTCGGCAAGTGCTGTTATGTGTGTGTGTGTGTCTAGAACATTTAGTTTGAATGTCGTTTTTCGGCGGGGATGGTAAAAGACGGTTAGGTTTTTTTATGGGCCATTGTTAACTGGCGCTATTAAACCGATGCTTGGGGTGGGGATGTGTTGGGTAGCAAATTGCTGTTTAGGGTTTCAAGCTTCTTTGTTCGGACACCACCCCACGGTTTCTATGATTCGTCACGGTATCGACAACATCGGTGTTACCAACAGGGGACTCGAACGACCGAGTTAGTGGATAGATTTAGTGATACAATGTAGTTGTGGTTGTTAGGCCGCAATAAACTATGCGTAATTATTACGCGCGTCGTAATCATGCTTTCATTGTGTTTCAAAGTTAATATTTATCATATCTTTTTGGGAATATTATCGAAAGCAGACGTTTAGGAGATTCTATCAACAAAAAGAGCAACATGTTTACATCAGTTTGAGCGATAACAGTATGTAAAAGTTTTATTATTTTGAAACATCAAAACTAGTGCCCTAAGCTGCTCCCACAAATGAATTTCAAATTAATTGTTGTTAAAATTTGTTTGACCCTTTTATGAGAACACTTTTAGTTTAGTTTAGTTTAGTGTTTATTAATCGATGGACTATAAAGCCCTCTTGAGTCAAATTTTGTTTACAATAGACATTAGGTAACGAACAGAACATAGTTATTGTTGGACGCATTCCCAACACTCAAAAGTGAAGTCAGTTCCGTTATCGTCATTCCAGGCTCATAGATATCGTCAGCTGAATTTAGTAGACGGCACATACAAAGAAGGAGGTTGCGAGAGCCAAAGGTTTTTCGGGTTTCAGCGACTACCAGCATTGGCCGGCGACGAAGTATTCTGGCAGGAACAGAGAGGTTAATCCTTGAAAGCAGCTCGGGACAGTCGATGGTTCCGTTTAAGATTCCCATGATAAATGTCAGCCTGGCATGCTCAACACGTTCGGCGAAGGGCGGGATCCCAAGCAGCAAACACCTAGTCCTGTAGTCAAGGCGACGCGGCCGATCACGAAGGGCGAAGTGCGTTGCCTTTCGTTGGATGGACTCTAGCCGCGTAAGTGCCTGAGTAGATGCTGGCCACCATACAATGCTAGCGTACTCCAGCAGTGGTCTGATAAGTGCGCAGTACAGTGTCTTGAAACACTGTAAGATCACGAAGCTCGCGCGTCATGTTTATGACCAAGCCAAGTAGCCGATTGCCACTAGGGACTACTTGGTCTATCTGTTTGTCGAAGGAGAGTTTAGCATCTAGGAGGACTCCTAGATCCTTTACACAGTTCGCTCTTTCGAGGTTTTGACACCATCAAGCGTATAATTAAACAGCGCTGGAGCTCTTCAACGGCTGAATGAGATTATGGCACATTTATCGATTTAGACGCTTAGTGCGTTACGCTTGCACCAGACAAATATCATGGCAAATGTGTTTTGATGTCAAGGGATCACTATAGTTGGGTAGGCTTGTGCAGAATTTTAAACATTTCCATTGTAGTTTCTGAGCTCAATTAAATGTTAAAGAGGACTGATAAATGCGGAATACTTAAGGACAACTAGGATTATTTGATTAATACTAGAAGTACCACGCGTTTTAAAGTTTTATTACAACATTGCTTGTATTTGTTTTTTTTTATATTTTTATGAGATGAGATTTTTTGTTTAATATTTTTGGTATCCAAAAAAAGCTAAATACCATTACTTATGAGTAATAATAACCAGTTGAATTTTATCATTACTAGTCAAAATTATTGGTCAGGTAGTTGTAGTGTTAACACTGATCTGGTCAAATTCTTCAATAAGATGAGTTAATGGACAAAATGTGTTCATAATATACTTCAACATCGTCGATCTTTGCAGGACAAAACAGAGTATCTCTAGCCAACTCAATAGCAACCCAACTGAACTTTTTTAATTGTTTTTTTTAAATGAATTATTATGCTGAGTTATTGTACGTGCTTTTAGCAGAGTTAAATTGAAGCCTTTTAGTCAAAAGATATTGTTTAAAACCTCCCATGTTACCATTCACCTGTGCTGCAATACAGCTAAAATTGGCTGTTGATACGCATGATTTGTAATACAGTCTACCAATCAATTTATTGGAAAAACAGTTCACTCCAATCCGATAACGAAAATGGTTGGAACTTAACACAGATTTGCATCACAAAAAAGCTCAACCTTCGGCCCCGAGCTCAGCGTGTCTGCCTCTACCTTTTAGCTATTTATTTAACCAATCAAACGAAGATGGCCCTCAATCGTTTCGAGCCAATCGTTCGTGCGCGAAGCTCTATACTAGCAGGAAAGGTCCGTCCACCCCGTCTAACCAGCCGTCCAAACGCCGGCAGGAAAACCTTCCAATCCTGAAATGTGTTTATTTACGCAACACCGCAGCAGTCGGAAGGTGGTCGCTGCGTTGCCGGCGATAAGCCCCTCTGTGTGTGCGTTTGCATTCGCCTCTCGATAAGCGCGACGGGCTCTGTCCCGCACCGAAACCTCGGCGATACGCGCGAGAACAATTCAGCGCATTAAAAGGCTTCTTCGCTATCAAATGCATAACCACCAGCACCACCCCTCGCACAAAGTGTTCGGTTCGCTCGGTCGTCGACGAAGAGACAGAGTGCCGATCTAAGGGGGGAAGGTCAAACCGGTGACTAGAATTTCAATGAAATTGTCATCGATTTTCTGGTTGTTTTTTTCCCTCTCGTGATGGCTCGACTTGTGCATCACGTTCCGCCTGGTTTTTTGGTGAAGGGAGCGAGTGAGCGAAATGACAAACGAAAAAAAGAACACAGCCAAAAGATGGGGCTGTTTGTGTCGAAATCGTCTCGAACGTACGAATTCCTAAGCTCGTGTTTTGTGTGTGTGCGCTGGCAGCATTAGTGCCGTTTGGTACGGGGTCATCCCCACTGGGAGGGACGGCCGAGTCGCGCGAAGCAAAACTTTTCCTTCTCTCACTCCACACTGGTACGTGCGTTGCAATCCTGCCAAGGAACGCTGGGATTGTACCGGCGGGAAGGCTCAAACGGGCTCGGTAACACGGCACGATTCGCAGCTAAATAAAATAATACCCCACCGTGGCACGGTGCTACTGCTGGAGGAGCTTAAATTAGGTGCTTTTTGGTATCCAATTATTTGCCATTGGCTTGTGGCGCTGTTGGGGGGGGGGGGGGGGAGTGCACCAACTTCTTGACTTCCCGACCCCCGACGAATGTTCGACCGGGGTGAGCGGTTTTTGCGCCCGGGCTTCTTAACGCGGAATTTACATATCATTGTTGCCAAAATGGGGTTATTTCGGTATTGGCAGCGGCAATTGCTCGTCTGCTCCGATAACGCTCAAAACGTTCTGGATCATCACACACACGCACACGCACCCAAACACTTCAATCGAATTCGAGCCAAAGCCCGTGAGAAGAGCAATAAAACCTTTAATTTTGTACTCGAACAGGCGGCTGTGCTGATGTGTCTAACGATCCCAAAGTTTCGATAAAATGAAATTCCCTTAAAACGATCTCACGGTGGCGCTAAATAAACATTCGGAAAGGAAGGGAACAAGGTACGGGGAGGACTGCAATCCAATAATCGAGCGCAGGTAGGTTCACACTCGAACCACCACACCACACAAAAAAGGATTCATATTCCTTGGGTGTTAGAAGGCTCGGACATTCGGAGGTATTGGAATGTTGACAACACCATATGGTGAGCATTGGCCTTTTTTCATTTTTTCACGGTTCTCGGGTTGTCCGTTTAGATTCTATTCCAGTATTAAGGTAGTTCCACACCGAAGGGACTCTACCCCATTTCCCAATTCCCCATGTTTCCTCATCCCGGGATGTTGTAGTGTAGAAAACATGTGGCGTAAAACACCTCTCCCGTGTGCCTCTTCCCCGCAGCCTTTATGGGTTGATAATTGTTTCAGGTTTCACAAAAATTCATAGAAACGAGAACCTGCGGTTCTGGGATTTTATACCGATTAGAATCGAGCGCAATAAGAACCCACGGTAGGAGGAGCTCGCCCGTAAAGGACGAGTTCGCTTTTGTTAGAATTTTCTCACTCTCTCTCGCACACTCTCCCTCCCGACCGGGCAATCCATTCGCCCGGGGGCCGCATTAAACACGGCCACTTATCGACTGGTATTGATTCCTGGGGTTGCCTTTTTTGTTGTGTTTCGTTCGTCGCCGTGTAGAGCACTCTGTTTTTAAATATTCATTCTCACCGATCGGGCGGCGCCCGTACTGCAGCAGCTGCACGCGGGATGGCCTAGATTGCCGCCCGAGCTTTCTTTTCCAATTTCCAATATCACACTCCCTGGAAATGGTAGGCAACGCAGTTGCACAGCAACGACACACTGCAATTTGCTTACCCTATCGGACAATTCACAAAGTGTAAAGCCTGGAAGCTCGTGTCACTCCAAGCGAAAACACTCGGTGTTCGGGGTAATCAAGGGATCGATAATAATTCAAACTCTGAATATTGTGTCCACTTTTTTGTGCAATGGAAATCGGAGTGCATGGGGAGGTCACCAGCCAACATCCCCAGCAACAACAGAACAGACTAGCAGAGCGCGTATTGGAAAAGGATGTTACCATGGAAATGGGTTGGAATGGAATACCGCAGCACCGGCAAGCAAAGCCGGACGAGAACTTCTGTCGCCACAAACTTCCTGAACTTCGAAGACCCAAGAATGTCTGGGTCTCGCTGGAAAGCGGACGAGGAATTTGCGGAGGAACGTAATACTACGGCTACAAGATATGCAGGCTCGCCGGAAGACAGCTGACACAATTCATTACTTACGGTTGACCGGTAGAACGGTTCCAGCACTCCCCTGTGCCAGAAGGGCGTATGGAAAGTGCCGTGTGCCGATAAATGAGTGGCAATACCGGTGACGTGATTCATATTTATACGTATGCATGGCGTCGTCCTGATAGTGGCGCGGTTGTGGAGACGATGGTTGAGGGTATTATCGTATCATGCCCAAGCATATATACCATCCATTTGCTTCGAAGGGGACTGCTCCGGAGCTAGCTGTCAATAGCCCCAACACCACTAGTGCGCTGGAGTTTTTCTGGTGAATCAACGACACTGTATATCTCCAGCACAAGGTGTCTTTGCCGACGACTCACACGCACGGCGGGGGCATATCTTGTCCGCACAACCGATGTTCTGTGTGCCTCGGATTGTATGTGTGTGTCCAACACAGGAAAGAGGTGATAAAACCCCTTCATATCGACCGACAGAGCTCCCTATCAATCCATACCCTCCATTCCCGGTAACTTCCTATCATTTCGGTACAGGTCCGAGTCGCGAAATGACACATAATCAAAAATGATTGATTTTGTACCCGCGTCTAGCGCTTTGCCGTGTCCTCCCCGTTGTGTATGCTTACTGCGGTTCCTCAACCGCACCATGATGTAGCTATGATCTGACACTATTCCAAGGCCCCCTCTCGTCTTCCCTCGTCAGCCACTTATGTAAGCCCTCCCTGGAATCGATGTGTGTACTAAAACCGCGTAGTGCTGGCTGGGCGGGTTCGATTATTAGTATGCAATTGTAGTTTGACTGCCTGTGTTCTTTTTTTTTTTTTTGCTCACGATAGTTCAATATTGTTGCCTTTTGCTTTATTTTCCATCGGTGCGCAGCTTTTCCTTCGCACGCTTAATTGCGCGCCAGTTGCAAATGCGTTGCGGGTGTGGGTTTGGAATAAATTGAAACTCACTCGGAGGAAATAAATTGAAATCCGACGACTGTTGCACACACATACACATACACCCTGGCTGAATGCGAAAAACAAATGCATTAGCCGGGCGGGTGGAAAGTTGTCAGATGTTGTGTGAGGGAAATTATACTGTCTGCCTGGTTCGCTTCCGGTGGTCCGGGGGGGGAGAGGGGGGACTGACCAGAGAGTGTGATGACGGCGGGAGCGGGTGACACTTTTTGTCTTTCGCTCCTGTCCGACAGCAGTAAATTATTCATACGTTCCATTTTGGCTTTTGAAGTGCTTGTGTGACTTGTTCGATTAGGTTTTTTTTTTTGTTGTTTGGTTTACCGTTGTAATAATGTGTAGTGGCATTCGGGGCAAAGTGGTCACCTAGCTCATTGGAAGTTGTGTGCCCGTTTATTACGATCGAAATGTCTACAAATATAATGTTCCAGGAGCGCCATAGACGTTTTTTGTAGACTCCAAACGACTCCGACGACTTCGAACGATTCCGAAACACTCCGGACGAATCCGAATCCGGGACTAGTGGTTTGGATTTTTCTGGTGTCGGAATCGGACTAACAACAGCCAGAGTCGGATCGAAGTCTTGAGAGCGCTCCAAAGAGAACATCACAAGTTTTTTGCTCTAAGATTACTTAAAAAGCTTAAGAATTAAGAAATAACTGCTCAAAATGTTACAGTATAAAATGCTTTGTAAAAAAAATCAAAACACATTCGTTAACATGGCCTCTTTGCCCCTTATTTCCATATCTACATGTAAAATGGATATAACCCGGTGGACTAGAATGATTTTGCACGAAACACGTACAGCACAGGGCTAATTAGAGTATTAAATCGATTTTTTTATTATTATTTTCTTACGTTCTGATGTTTCCAACAGTTAAAAATGACGTTTAAATTGAAATGACTTTCTGAAATAAAAATGCATGTCATTAAAATGCAACTCAAATTCCAATACAAAATCAACACAAAACGCTCGCGCGTGTGTATGTGTGTGTGGGAGCCATTTAACAATCCCAATTTATATCATCCACCAATCGACGTACAATTTTAATCAGTTTCTTATAAGTTATTTCTATCCCCCCCCCCCCTGGGAATCTCTTTTATGGCAATCCTTTATATATATTTTTTTATAGCTTTTCGCGAACGAATGATGCGTTTTTTCGCACCGCCGGACCAATGTTTGCACGAAAGTCCGCGCTTTTTACCCGGTTTTATTAGCTCATCCAGAGGGGTGAAGATATTTTACGCAATATTCCACACCAATCCTTAGCGATTGCTCATCCCATCCATCCGCGCGCTGGCCACTCTGATTCTTCTCCTCTAGGAGCAAACCATCTATTCTACGGAGGTACTCTGCAAACGAGAGAGAGAGAGCGCGAGACGTTCAAGATTATTGCCTTTTTTTTCGTTTGTTTCTCTTGCTGCCCGGCCATACAAACCAACCCACGGGGGCGCACATCTGACACGCGGGATGACTGACCTTCCCCTGGCACTGCTAGGGTTCGTCCCGCACTTTCTCACGCAACCGTCCCACCGGTTGGAGTTGATGGGTTGTTCATAAAATCGCTAATGATTTCCGTTTTGAGTAGGGCGAGCAATCAATTTCTTTCGTACATTCGGTGTCTTTTTTTTTGCTGCTGCTGCTGCTGCTTCGTCTTTGTGCCTGCGTCGTGCTGGTTAGGACGCTATGCCATCCCTCTGTCACGAACATCTAACACCGGGACCGGGTCTCTGTCCATCTACTACCCCCCCATCATCACCATCATTGGGGCGCGTGTGCGCGCGCGTCCGTCTACGGCAGAAGTGACATAGTTGGAGTTTTATTAGGTTGTTAGCTTGATCGATGGTTTATTGATGTTCTCGGGCTCTCCCCGCTCGTATAGCGTAAGTGTGCGATCTCGGATTTCGGTTTTAATTGCACCGGCCCACCTCACAGACCCAGGCCGGGTCGTGTGTACCGTTCGCGTCTGATGTCACCTTGTTCGAACGCTGCGACAGGGAGCTACGGTTTCCTTTCCAATCAATGTTGGAAGTAGAGCAAACGGGACAGCGAGCATTTTTGGAGAAAGCGTTTATTCGAGTGGATGTTGTACTCCAATACCTACTTTATTACGAGCACAGGAACTTTGTTGCCCAAAGTAGCCAGCCACTCTGCAACACTTTAATGGATTAGACGAAATTCTGCAACTGCTCTTCGTTCGCCTTAAGGATTGGTTTGTCAACTTAAATTACCCAATTATAGTTATTGTCCGCTCACAGCCAACTCATCACTGGAACCCTGCCCCCCCCCCCCCCCCCCCCCAAACCACCGTGTGAATCATCTGCACATGGGGATTGTGCAATAATCTTCGCATTACATCGCACTGTGCACGGTGTGGCGGGAACTCCCGTTGCGGTGTACCGGCTGACGATAATAAATGCGAGAAATTTGTTAACTTCAACAAGCTGCTGCTTCTGCTGCTGCTCCTCAGTTGTTGTTCGCTCGTCCGCACCGTGTGGAAGCAGAGCAGTTGGCATGCCCGAGCAAAACAACGCTTGCACAAACATTGCTCCTTGGATGGATGCGACGAGGATGAAACCCCGTTTTGTAGCCCGTTTTTAAGCAAAATCTCCATTTACCATTCTCTCTGTTGGCGCTGGAACAAGATAATCCCTGCCCGATGGAAAAGGTTCCGAGCCGAAAGGTCCTGCAACCCGAGAGAGAGAGAGAGCCTGTGGAAACGGAATCGAAGGTTGGTGCGCCGGGAAGCGAAAGATACCCAGATCCGGGATGCCATTATTCAACCTGGACAGTTCGTAATAACTGGAGCGCAAACGGTGAGCTTTGACCACCTACCGACGGTCGGTCCTACCCATGGTAGTCGCCACCGGATATGAGTGAGTGACATGGCCTGAGATTGATTTCGCTGCAAGGTGAATCCTCGCGCTGCTGCGGAGCGGACTATATGGCGCCCAGGTGCTGGATAGCTGACCAAGAACTGCTTGGGATCTTGGGCAAAGGGATGCTAAAGCTATCCTTTTCTGTGGACTTGGTCCGTTGTTCTCGGTCGGTCGGTTTAGAAGAGATTATATCCCTACTGCAGCCCACACCCTGATATTGACTCCTCTGCCCCTTTTACGGTAATCCTCTCTCTCTCTCTCTCTCTCGCTGTGCGCCTTCGTATCAATCAAATTAATTCAATTTACGTTCACTGTCGCAGCCGGACACACTTTGGCCCCGAGCGTCTGGTTGGCGGCGACGCAGCTCCAAAGCTTGAGTTGGCTCCAAAGCTACCCCCAAACCCCCGGGCACGAGTGAGCAGAATTTATTCTGACTGACTGCAGCCATTAACACACATGTGGGCACCACAACCATCCAGCACACAAGAATTGCGTACTATAAACGGGCGCGCGTGTTTGTCTGGCTCATGGTACGCCACATGCTTATCGTCGGCTCCTGGTGGTTTTGGTGCTTTCATGCCCTGCGAGAAATCCCGGCACAAATGGTCTTGACACCACCGGATCCGACCGGATCGGTTTTGGCTGGTCGCTGTCGAATATCTCGTAATTACAAAGCACACACACGCACGCACACACACATTATCGCCTAGTCGGGGCCAGACTGACGGATGTCTCGAGCAGTCTGACCCGGCTGGCTGGATGAAACCATTCGAAGATTTCATCTTTCGGGCGGTCCACTTTCTTGCGTGCTGCATGGGCAAACGGTGTCGCCGGGCTTTCGGGACCGGGCCAGAGTTCACGTACGGTACAGCAGCAAACGGAGCAACCGAAAGCGGATGCATCGATCCGCCTGCGGGCGAATTCCTCGCACACACACTCGGGGGGAGTTTTGTCGGAGTCGGCCTAAAGTCGCTTCGGAATTCATTAATTTTATCACACTTCCAGAACCACCATTTTCCGGCTGGTGCTGCTACTGCTACTGCTAGATGTTGTTTGGGTGAGCTTTTTCGATCTACAAACCCCGTCTCAACTCATTCCGGGTCACGGATGCGTTTGTGTGTGGTTTCTGCAATAGTGCCTAACCTTGTTGATGTCTGAATTCTTCCCTAGCCACGACTTCTTCATCCGCAAACCACCACCGCCTCGGTCACACAGAACTGTCACACAGTGATGTGTGGCCGATGGCCAAATATTTATTTGTCTGTTTTTGCCCCGGGGTTTGGCTGCAAACGGTCGGCACTATTCCTCCCGCTTCCTGTTTTTATTTGCCTATTTTGGGGCGCATTTTCTAGATCAATGCCAATATTGTCCCCCACGAAACCAGCCGCGCCTGGGGTGGTGCGGTTTTTCGTTATGATTTTTGTGCCACCCTGCCGCCCGATACCGATCCGCAGACCACACACATGCTCTAACACACATACGAATGCGGTTTGTTGTGGCAAACTGTGTGTGTGTGTCTGTGTGGTCTGCAATAGTTAGTGGTAGATTTTTTTCTGGAAAATCAAGCGAGCGAGTCTCTGCGTGGAGAAGAAGTGTACTGGTGTAATGGTGATTAAGTGTTTGTTTCATTAGAAGCGTTTCACAGGAACAAACGCAAATTGCTCACAGTTCAATAACAAGTCAGCAAATGTTGCACACAAACAATCGATTCCATGAAATATCAAATTTAATATCCTAGTTATCCACATTACAAAGAGGTGCAAATTTTGACATGGTTCAGTTTGGGCCCAACATTTGCCCAGTTGCAATTACAGAAAAAGCAATTAAATTGTTTCCGAAGATCGCTGGATTGTGATTATAACACACACGCACATACATCGTCACACCGACAAATCGCTTCTCTTTACTGTGGGCCATAAATAATTGGCCGTTTTGTGGCGATGCCTCTGCCTCTCTGCCGCGAGCGCGGATATGAGAAAACCGCATCGAATTCCATGCCTCCCCGGGCCTTCCCTTTGTTCCTCCCGAGCATAAAGGTGAGCTTGGCGCCCATATAACACCACCTCCCCCATACCCATCCCATCCGGGGGCGGTGCAACATAGTGCAATACCGAAGTTTAATTAGTTTATTAAATTCTTGTTTTCGTTTGTGCGAGAGAAAATACGCGCGCTCTCGTTATCAGTGGAATGTTAAACCACGCCACCAGGCCACATATACACACACACACATATACGCGAACAAACAAAGTTACACACACACACACAAACATCCAATGGCAATGGTCGTATTATGAATAGTTGTTACCGTGCCAACAACCGGGAAACCACCTTTATGCTGCCGCCCTCGGGTTGTGTTTCTGGGACGCTTTTGGGAGGGAGTTGGGCGAGGGTGCTTGTGTAGCATAGTTTTGTTCTTCCTCTCCATTATCACTACCCCGTGTTCGGAGCCCCGGTTCCAAACGACCCCGAGGCCAGAATCAACAACTTCTGACAGCTCGCTTCTGCTCCGCTTCTGTGTGGTGTGGCCTACATCCGATAGCTATATCGTATGCTACTGCTGCCTGCTACCTGCATCATTCCGTTTTCCCGTTTTCGTAACACACATTTTTGGAGCCCAGGCACACCAATTACGGCGCCTGCACGTGGGTCCTCTCCGTCGGGCTTATGCAATAATGCTCAAGCGACCGAGAGAGAGAGAGAAAGAGAGCGCGCGAGAGAAAGCAAGAAAAGCCGCTGCATTCCCAGGTACTACTACTACAACTGCTACTAGCCGCGATAATTACACATCCGAGAGCCGGTCGGATTTGCTCCCGGGGGTTATTTATTTTTTCGGGCTACGATCCAGCTCGACCTGGGGAGGGAGAAGGGGTTGAAGGTGAGAAGGAAACAAATTGCACATACACAGACATTCTTCACCCAATCCGCCGTCAGCTTATCGAAAGCCGAACTCCATTATCGATTGCATCGACAGGGAGGAGCAGGACTAGCTGTGTGTGTGCAAACGGGAGTGTGGAAAATCTAAATTAATTTATTGCTACTTTGGTGGCTCACACACACACAGACGCGTTCATCAGTATCCTCACTATATGTTAGCTCTAACATGTGTAACGCTTTTCTCACTTTTTTATCTTCCCACATTTTGCAGGTGAGCGCTTCCGGAGGTTCGAGAATTCCAATCCCAGCCCGCTCCAATAATGCCCAATATAGTTTTCACATTGCACGAATTGTTGCTGCTGATGGATGTGGAGAGATGATGTGAAGGAAAATCTGGTAGGTCTGTGTATGGGGAGGGGAAATGGGGGGCTTTATGGATTGGTATGCAATATTTTCAACTTATGAACCTCCCACCAATTCTCTGGATATGGAATGCCCTTGGGGGTTGATGTACACACAGTCACATGTAACATCAGAATTGGCAAAAGCGAGTTTTTGTAACGTTTGTTTGTAGTTTTGTAGTGAGTTTTGTGTTGCTTCTACGAGGATATTGATTGAGCGGACGGATCAGTTTAACAGGAACTAATAGACGGTATTTCTTTTATTACCTCTTACATGGAACTGGGATGAAAGCATTGATAAACGCTAGCTAGACACCATCCAGCTCGTGAATATGCCTGGATAGTCTGCTGTTCATTAGATCTTGTGATCTAATGTGCTTGGGGAGCTCATCAGGCGTTCATCAAGCTCAACATATTGAATTTCAACGAATATTAAAATTTTCATAATCATCATCAGCGTGAACTCTTTTTTCGTATAGATCCCTTTTTCAGGTGTCCAACGGTCCACACACTCTGTTGATACCATGGTTAGATCCCACGGCCATATTCCTTGAATTTTTGCACCTACACGCAACGCCCCAGTTAATGATAAGCTCGGGTGCTCTCGCCCGCAAATTGAATAATGACTAATCAGGCGAGGGTTATTGAAAATTGTTGCTTTCAACTCTCCAATTCAAATCAAATCGTACCCAGCGCACCCAGAGCTACTCGGAACGGTTGGGAACATTGGAGATTCGGGAGAGGCAGCGTACTGCCATGGGTCAGGAGAGGCAAACGATCGATCACCATTGCGCACTAACCCTGTCATGTGTGTGTGTGTGTATGTGCTCTTTTGCTTGCCCGACTTGCAAATTCGTTCCGGCTGATCAGGTTTTTGCTCCCACCTCACTCTTGATTATGCTCCTGGTGTGCTGTTTGACGCGCATGAAGCACACAAATTGATAAGCCCTCCCTGTGTGTATGTGTTTCAGCACCATCTCCGCGCTCTTTTGCCGGCCCGCGCTGGGAAAAGGTCCCTGGGCGCTGCATCCATCTGATAAAAGCAATCAATCTAAGGTTTTGTGCAAAAGTTTGTTAATTGAAATGACATCGCAGAGCGAGTTCCGCAGCCCGGGATGACTTCATTCCCGGGATTGCGTATTGACCGGGGTCCGGTGCATACATTTGCTTTTCCATTGTACGCCAGCCACTGGCTCTCGTGTGTTGTCTGACGCACCACATATTGCGCAGGATTTCCGATTGGGATATTTCCATACCCTCCAAAGGGAGGAAGTCGGCGAGAGATCAATCACAGTAAGCGGAAAGGATGCAAAACATGGAACTTTGTGACGGTGCAGCTTCTGTCCGGCCGGGTATATTGCGTGGTTGCTTTAAATTGAATCTCAAACATTATCAATGGGCGTAATGAGATGAAATGAATAAAAAAAAGACACAAAGGCTGAATTAATAGCTCCAATGGCAGATGAAGAAGATTAGCACATGATTCGAGTGGCACAGTTATTGATGTGTCATGTCTCGAAAAATACATTGAAAAGGAAACAGTTATTCGTCGTTTGTTTGACCAGTGGGTTTTCTGTGTACAAAACAGGTGTCTCCATTGTTATCAGATTAATACCATACTGACATTTTTTGTGATGATTAAGTGTCATGCCATGGCAAGTGTGTTTGATATTTTTCACGAATTGAATTGATTTTCATTTGAATTGTGATTTTCATTTCATTGATTCAATTGAGTTTGTAACGGGGAAATGAAATTGTTTTTAACACGAACTCTTGTAACCATTGATATATGAAACTTTGCCTTAATGGTTTGAGATTTTTATTAAAATTTCCATGAAACACATATTGAATACGTTCCAAGTATTAGAAACGTTTGACTTTGATACATCTGTAACGCCTTTCCTTTGGGTGCATTTTGACACGCTCTCAATGTAGCAAATACTAATAAAAACCTGATGTAGCGAACCTGGAAACGTTTGTCTATTTTTGTTGGTGTATCTTATTTATTCCGCATAGTCATGGACATGGTTTTGGCCAAAAAGATAAACGTTTCTTCCATTATCAAATTTTGGTATGAATTCATCTGTTTGAGATGAAACTGAGCTACTGTGTAACTAAGAGACAATGTTAATTGATTGAATTTGGCCAAATTCATACATGAACACCTAAGGCGGCTCCTGTAGTGATTCATTTATTTATTGTGGCATTTTCTCCTATGTATATCCTTGTTCCTAATCATAACTGATCTGACACTGGTGTGTTTTGGAGTAAGAAAGGGTCCATAACAAAACATTAAGGCATTAGCAAAACATTAATTAGTGAACTTTATTTTCGGACATGTTTCGGAATTCTCTTGTCCCGATTGGTGTATTTAGAGTAATATTTGCGCAACTTTGTGTTTAGAATCTCTAGTCAATATCTTCATCGAATATCTCAAAATCAATTGACACAGAAGCTTTCAAAATAATGTACCTTACATTCTGATCGTCGGTTACAAACTCTGTCACTTGAGCCCCCCATTTCCCAACGATTTAGACGCTTCTTGTACATATTATCATGTTGCGGATCTTACATGAGCAACAAGCACTCATTCTAATATACCTTAAATCTTGTTGGCTTTGCCTTACCCAATAAAAAAGAGTCAAACCTACGGCCCAAAACAGGCCTAGTTTTGCATGACCAAATTCACGTCACTAGCAGTAGCTACACGCCACACCGCTGAGTGGTTGTATCCTCCCTTCAGTGTAAAGGAAGTAGCTTACCCTCTCCTTCCCCGAACACCGGACGGGGCAAGTGCGCTAAGATGGTCGAGAATTAGAAAGCTTGTACCACTTTCCGTGCGCGTGCGTGACATGCTGAAACAATACACTCCATAGCTCCATATAGCAGACAGATGAGTCTCCGAGTGCCGGGTCGGAGAAGAAATTGCGTGTTTTTGTTTGCCCTTTACCGAGTGCTGTTGAAAGAAGCCGCATTTCACCGCACTTGTAACTATGCAAAACCCGCTACAACAACTCCTACCGTCAAAAAAGGCGCGCGCGCTGCGCTTTTTATCTGTTGTTTTTATTTTGACGGGCCTGCTCGCTGCTCCCTCCCCCCTTCCGATACTGTGGCCGGGCTGCTCGCACGATAGCATTAAACACCGTCGAATCGATGATTATACCGATTGGCCTGATTATTTGACTGAAATGGATTTTCCTAACGGTACACGTACGTGGGGCGGCAGGATAGAAAAGGGTTTCGGCTTCGGGCACACGGGCTTTTCATCCACTGCCAACAGCGAAAGAAGAAAAAACAAACCCTTCCCTTGCACTCCTGCTGTCTTGTGCGATTTCCATCCTTCTATCGGTGCGTCGTTGATGGATCGACGAGCGCTTTGCGCACACAAATTGCGCACTTTTCCATCACATTGCATCGGAGTGGGGTAAGCGGGTGCCGGGTGGAGGCGAAACCGATGGCAAAAAAAGCAGCAGAGAACGCACCCAGCCACGGGAACTCTACAAAAATTGGCCGCATTCTATGAAGGGACCGGGACAGACTGGAGAAGGGCGATGCTGTTGTTTGAAATCCGTTCAGCTTCCTTTTTTTGTTTCGTTTGCCCCCGATAGGGGTGGTGTCGAACGCGCCGCGATGATCACGCAATTCAATCGCGGTACAGCTTATGTAATTTCAATAAATTGTCTACGATGATTATCGGAAACAGCGCGCGGAGGGTGGGGGGGGCGTATGTGGATGCGCCACGGTGTTCGTGCGTTCCGTTCGCCAAAGAGATTGCCCCTCGGTGCGATGAACCGTCTGCGACCGATGGGTCATAAATAAACGATTTGTGTTTTGTGCGCCGGGGCAGGGAAAACAAAAACCAATTTTGGGAGGCAATGCTTTGGTCATGTTTTAAAGCATAACATAATTGGAATGTTTGCTTTAAGAAGTACGAAAATTATATTTAGAAAATAAGTATCTTTAGGCAAAATTTACCATGTACTCGGTAGTGTGTGATATCATAGTAAAAACATGTATCGGCATGTTGCTTTAAATTGATTTACTCAAATTTTAGGTGCTCTGTGATATGCATTCACACGTTCTGGTCATGCTCTATGATTTGTTAACAATCATTTTGCTAAAACTCAACCAAAATTACCAAGAAAGGTGCCTTATAAAATCCTGCACGAATGCAGTTTCTTTAAGACCAAATGTTTGAGCTTCAAAAACGAAATTTTAAGAACCGTTCCATCCTTGCTCAATCTTTACGGTCGCGGACTGTCTTTGTTCCATAATGTGCATGTGTCAACTAGTGATGTGCTCTCTGGAGCGTACCAACGACTCCGTTGCGAGATTTACACACTTGCAAAACCGGAACCACTAGTTCCACTCAGAGTCGGAGCCGTCCCGAGATGTTTCCTAGTCGGAGTTTCCTAGAGTCGGAGTCGGTCGAAGTCGCCTGAGTCGCTCAGAGTCAAAGTCATTGGAAGTCTTACGGAATTGTCCGGAGTTCAAGACGAAGTCATCCGGGTCCGACGTCGAAGTTGGAGTCGTTTGGTGTCGATCAGAGTTGGAGTCGTCCAGAGTCAAAATCATTCGAAGTCGGAGCCTTACGGAGTTGTCTGGAGTTCAAGTCTGAGTCATCCGGATTCGGAGTTGAAGTTGGAGTTTTTTGCAGTCGTCCGGAGTCGTCCGCAGTCGAAGTCGGAGTCATCCGGAGATGAAGTCGAAGTCATCCGGAGTCGTAGTTCTTTAGGAGTTGAAGTCAACAGGAGTCGGAGTCATCCAGAGGCGGAGTCATTTGAAGTCATATGAGTCCTCTGGAGTCGACGAGAGTTTGCCGGAATCAGAATCAAATTGGGGTCAGTCGCCAGGAGTCGCCCGGACGACTCCAGAAAATGCTGGTCCGAACACCTAATGTCCAGAGTCAGTTCCGAAATATTGGGAGTCGGAACGGAGTCGACTCCGGATTTTTGCCAACTTTTCCCCATCACTAGAGTCAGCCCCATTATACCCGTCCCGGCGATGATTCGCTTCAAAAACAAATGCGCTTGTGTGTAAACTATGCTCTTTATCGTCAAACATCGTAAAATGCCACTCCGAGGGGGGGTGGGTGAGATTTTCTGGGCGCACCGGTCTGCTACCCCATGAATTGTTTGGGCTGCAAAATTTTGACACTTTATCGACAGCTTTCACACACACACGCGAACATGGTTTTGAACGATTCGTAGCGAGTAAAAATTTAAAACACACGCGTCCCCCGCAAAACAAACAGTTCACAGCACACGGGGATCCCCTCCTCATTGGAAGGAGTGTTTTGTTTCTCTTTGTGAGAAAGCAAGCAAACGACGACGACAACAACAGAACTGTGCCGGGCAATGATGAACGAAAAAAACCAACGTACCCCAGCGCTCACTAAAGAAAGAACCAACGCACGCGAGACGGACGTCGGAAGGAAGGCACAGACAACAACAACAGCAGCAACGAAAATTGTATCAAACGGCCAAAACCACCCCATTTCTGGAAGGGGGAGCGATAGAGCCCCGCAATGCAATCGAGTGAAAAGGCGCGTATTTGACGTGCGGCGGGTGCAAGGGAAAGGTATGTGTGTGTGTGTATGTGTGTTTGTTTGTAGCCCACGATGGAGGCTGGGTGGAAAAATCCTCAAACATCAAACAGCCGCACGTGCTCCTTCCTGCCCGCACTGTTTGGGGTTTGAGCAACAACAAAGGCGAACCAATTTAAACGGGGGGCCTATAGACACGCGGGGTGGGGGGGGCAGTATACTCCCAGTATATCCGATCCGATTCTGCCCCCCCCCTCCCTCCTTTTCCACTCCATGATCGGTACACAGCATAATAAAGTTTTCGTCGGGTTCGCCGGTGCGCGAGGTTGCCCCAAACGTCTCTTCCCTCTGTGTGTCTTGCACGCTTTTCATTATGCTGCCCTCATAAAGATCGATCGGTCGGCTGTAGTTGTGTAGCACCGGCACCGGGAGCATCAGCACGACGCAAGGCATGAAGAGGGTGAGAGGCATGAAGAGGGGGTGGTACAAGAACACATCAATGCGCCAGGCAACACAAACACAAAACGCCAACGATTTGGTCACGCTTTCACAATCGATATTATGAAAATCAGATAGAAATCATCATTAAGCAAAAATAATGGGCTTTTCCCTTCGTTTGTGTGCGCGCGCGGAGGCTTCCGTGTCGGGAGCAAACGGCGCTGACGGTGGGACGAAGGGGAATTGCGAGGAAGCATGATGAGGAGAAGGTGGAAAACTATGGCCGGGCTTCTTTTTTTGTGCATTGAATTGGCAAAACCGAAAGGGAAGAAACACGAAAAACACAGCAACAACAACAACAACATGCGGCCAAACAACCGATACCGAAACGGAGATTGCGAGACCTTTTTGCGGGCAGAGAGGTAACGTAGAAGGGAAGCAAGGAAAGGAGGTATGAAAGGTGGGTGGAAAAGGTCGGAAAGGAATTGCAAAAAGATAGGAACAACATGAATGGGATCGGGAACAGGGTCCGCAAGTAGGGGAAAAAAACAACCTCCGGAACGGAAGATATTTGCACAGCACCCCTCCGGAGGTGTACCCTTGCAGACCCTGGGTGAATGGTGGAAGGAGGGAAGAGTGCGAGCAGGAGCAAAGAGCATAATTGTGAACTATTGACAAGTATAGAGTGCGGCCTTGCAAACATCTGAGCGTCTAAAGAATTCAAATGTAGCGAGAAGTGAAGGGAAATAGCTTCAGCCGTTTCGGAGGAGATTGGCACAAAGCATAAAGAAGCGAACACCGCGCTGTGGCACAAATGCACCTCAGCACGACATAGTGCACCAATGAATGTGTGTGTATGTGTGTGTGGTTAGAACAAGCAGGTAGCAGTGCAACAGAATCGAAAAACGGACCCGAAATGCAACAAGAATGCAACAACGCGGGCTCGACTGCACTGCACAGCGACGACGCATAAACCACACCGAACAACGACGACGACGACGACGACGGTGTCGCACCCTACTCCTCCCCATTCGTGCCACCCAATTATGCTTCTCGTAGCTGTTCTCGTTTGTCGGTTCACCCGGAGTTCTGGTCGGTTATTTCTTGTTGCGATTCCTCGGGTCGATCTTTCCTCTCTCCTTCGCAGTCGGCGTTTCTCAATTTTTATCATCACAGTTTTTGTCCGCTCCAAACATTACCAAACATTGCGTCTTGTTGCCCCGACCCGTCTTGCGGCACTGCGGTGGTTGAGCATTAGGGGCTCTAATGCTGCTGCTCCCTCGCTTCGCCTCGTTGGTATTTGTACAACAATATACATATTTCGAATTAAAAGCGACTTAGGTAGAACGCGGGGCAGGGTCGCGATCGGCAAGGACATGCTGTCGTCATGCATCGGGGGTACGGTGACGGTACGGTACCAATATAATAAACAAAGCCAACCCTGTGTGTCCCCGTGAAGCCAACACACAGAGGGGCAGAGAGAGGGCAGCACAGTGTGTTATTGACTGATGTTGAGTTTTCGATGGCATTTAAAGACATGCAACAGCAGCCAGTCCCCCCTGGTATGATCATAATTTTGCTCCGCTTGCCAATGGTCATGGGGGTTGAGTCGTGCAGCAACAGCAGCAATGGTGCTGAATTCTTGTTTGAGGTACCAATTTGGGATGCCAATTTCATGCCGTTTAGGTCCGTAAAATAAGTGCTAATGGATATATTTTTCCTCTCCGCATCGTCGTCGAGAGGCGTGATTGAAAGTTGATTAGGAAGGCATTCACAACAAACTATCGGTTTCGCAAATCGTGTGCGCCCCTCTGGCCTGTTGGAGTGTCGAGTGATTAATGATTTGTTTGGTGAAATATGAGACAGAAATAGATAAATATTTATTTCAATAAGAAGTATTTTTCTTCTTAGTTTCCTGTTTGATTTCGCTATCTAGGTGTCATAAGCATAAGCAGTAGTCATAAGTTACTAAGTTACAGTTTCGGCTGTGAGAAACAGAATGTAAAGCATCATCAAAATGGGGCTCGATCGACGTACGGTAGAAGTAGTAGGCGCTACACTTATCCAATGCACCACGGGGCGTCACAGCGTTGGTACTGCTAATAAGCGTGCAGTATATTCTGCTTCGTCTGCGGTTCCTACTTCTAAAAGAGATATTTTGTTTCTATTTTGTAAGAAACGTTAAAAGCAACTAATATGCTTTCGCTACAAATGTTTGTTTTTTGTCCCTGTACAAAGATCAATATCCTTCCGATCATCTTCAAAATGTGTTCAAATCTCGGTATTTAATGAATGTTTTCGGCTTTAAGTACAGTGTGCGTAACACACTGTGGCAACGAGCTCGTAAAGATGTTTCCATCCCTCTTGTTATGAAAAATCAAAATCCCTCAAACGTTTTACGCTTACACACACATACACCCACAGAGAAATACATATTACCGCATGTGTTTTTTTTTTCTTTTCATTGCTTCATTCTTACTCCACACAAATCCTTACCGAAAACTCGTTCTGTACAACGCACGGTGCTTGAACCGAAGACAAAAAAGCCGTCCGGGTATATTACCGTACGCCCAGATTTCGACCTCCTACACAGAATCCTTGTCAAGAGATGGCAACGAAACCAACCAACAACAACTACACACAAAAAAGGTTCCCCGTTTGCGTTAACAGTTCAGTTCTGTTAATTTTACGGCAATATTATTACCGTGTCGATGAAGATAATTCCATAGCCCGGGACGGATGCCCATATGCAACGGCAGGGAAGCGTTCGTTTGGGCAGAAGAATGCACAGGATACTCCGGTGCTCTTTGCCCCGGGTGTCTGAGTGCTGGAACGACGAAACCCCGGTGCAATCTATCCTTGTCGAAGGTCGTTTTGGAAGCACCAGAACCAGAAATAGATAACAACAACCGGGAGAACCAGATTAACTGAAAATCCGATACAAAAAAGGAACAGACGAAGAGTGGGAGGAGGAGTTCACCGATAGAAAATTTCTCGTCAGTCACCGAGGTGGTCTGAGGTACTGGTGCGAGCAAAAGATCCCTCGCTGTCGTCACCTCGCACGGGCTCGAAAGCTCAGCAGTAGATTTGCTTCGGTGTAAAGCACTCACCCATCAGCTCGTTCGTCCTCGAAGCCGTTCTTCCACACTTTTATTGCCGTTTAACGATGTTAATGCACACACACACACACACTGTCGCACACCGTAGTGCCATGCTCGACACAACTGGGACAACTTTATGGTGTGTGCCCAGGGTTTTACAACAAGGAGAGGAAATTGATATTGTACTTTCTCGCCAACTCGCCGTGGCATCCCCTTTTCGCTCGGCGTCCGCTTCTGCAACGTGTTAAGTAATTACCGGGTATTTGAAGGATTATTTTCCCTCCGCTTTGCTCGGTGCCATTTACACACGTGTGTGAGCGTGCCCGGGGAAGAGAAATGTGCAGGCCTTCGACGGTGTTTGTTGTGCAGCTGTGGCTCTGAAGGGTTTTTTTATGCTGCTGCTGCTGCTGCTGTTGGAACTTCTCCGTGCCTCCGTAATGCACTCCCTTTGCCGCCTTCTGCACGAAGAAATCCCGTGCGACGTCTTAGGCAATTGTTCAAATTAAAATTGCTTTCGTCGTTGTCGGGGCTGGCCACCGCGCGCGCGCCCAGGTCCATTTGCACAGGTGGTTCATTTAACTAATAGGGCACGCGATTTGTTATTGGTGTTTTTTTTTCTTCCCTCCTTTCCTTCGCCTTTCCCGTTCTAGTCCGGATCGGGAGCCCTTCCCTAGGATTAGGCTGTGGAAAATTGTGAAAGCGCACTGCAACCTTTGGGGCGTTAGGAATGGAAATTCCGGAAACAAGCGAAAAAAACGAAGGATTTAGGTGAAAAAATACCTCCAACACTCCTCTACAGCACAATAGCGTAACACATACACAAAAAAAAACAAAAAAAAACAATCGTCATCTTGCTCTCCCATCTACGCTCACTCCTAGAAACGAGTTCCATATGAGCTGGAAAAATGGCCACATAAATAAACAATCAACTAATTGCTTTCATGGCTCGCCAGCCTTCGGCCGCGCCAAGCCCGAGAGAGGCAACCCTCTTGAACTTTCGAGTGAGTGTTTTTGCCTTCGGTTCTTCGCTGCCCGGGCATGCTCTCGGTGAACGGATGGAATGGTGAAACAGAAACCCTCCTCTCCCGGTTTTGCCCGCTTGATTTCACATTCATAATTAGCGCAGAGGTTATAATTGTGTTGCATAAATAATCTATAATAACTTCAAATCAAATTGCATTCATTGGAAAATCAACGGCCTCTGGAGGGGGGTTGCTGTGCGTTTTTTGTATAGTTGCTGTTGCGTTCTTCTCTCTTTACCAGTGCGCAAAAAAACCACTACCCAAGATCATCATCATCCTTTCCCTCCTCCTTGGGTGCTTTGTCCCTTTGTGTATCTAACCAACAGAGCACCCGTGTGCACAAGGAATCGTTCACCTACGCGGTGGAAGCATTTTCCTCAAGCATTCTCCGTTCCAAATTTCAAACCTCCGGAATGGTGGAGTAAATGGAGCTTAGTGGGAGGAGCGGTTCGAGAAGGGGATGAATGCCTTTGATTTTCTTCCCTCGATTATTCGAGTTTGTTTTGCTTTGTTTAGCAATTCCGAGGCTCACCTTGCCGTGCTGCAGAGGCCGTACTTTCACTAACCTCTGCGAATTGCGAATGAACCGATTGAGTCTTGCCCTGTCGCTCCTAATTCATTCGCCACTTATTTCCTCCTTCCCGTCCCTCTCTGCAGTGGAGCTGAGCTCTAGAATATGAAATATCACCGGCTTCCTTCTGCACCAGTGCGCTGTCGAGTTTTTCCTCTGGTGCTCTGCTGCCTGCTGCTCATGAACATCACGTGCAGGAGGGAGCGACAGAGGCTGCCTTGCTGCCCGTACGCTTCGCTGACTTCGATCGAGCGCCGATTGCCGGGAAAATGGAGCACACTGGGAAACGGTCGCGGCCGTAGACCGAGAAGGGAACGGGCACGGAGACACCGGGAAAACTCGGAATCGAAAATCTAGGTTAGATGCTACATGCCCGTACGGTTTGGCATGTTTGTTTGTTTGTTTATATGGTGCTTTCGCTTGATGGTTTTGGATGGAGCGGGTGGATCAAGGTAGAGCGTGGTGAGGGTGTTTTATACTTATTTCAATCCAACCTCCCCGCCAGCGGGGATGCCAGTTTTCAAAATCCTCGATCGCGCACTACTACTGCCACTTTTACGCAAAAAAAACGGCAGAAAAGCCCCGGAACCTAGCATTTTATCTTAAAGTCTTTCCGTCTCCTCTGTGTGCGACTTTATAGGGATAAGCCCCTGCGGGATAAGACCCTACACCGGTAGCGAACCGGGTCGGGTTGGTGAAACAAAAGCCACCCTCGACTCTCTCCCCGGTCTTGATCGAAAGAAAGCGCACCCAAGCGCACGAACGATACAAAGATACGCGGGCGCAAAGGCAAGGCAACATAGCTCAAGTGCGCTTTTTGTCTCTCTGTTTCTCCCGTGCGCTTTCGCGCATTTCCTTTCTAATGCTCGTTTGTTTGAAGCTAAGATGAAAATATTGTCATAGTTTTGTTTTTTTTTCGCTATGTGCCTGCGTCTATGTTTGCTTTGCCTTTTTCCCTTTGTGAGCCGTCTCACGGTGCGCGGACCACGATATCTCCACTTTGTGAGCCCCGTCGCAAGTGGGTGTTTGTTTGTTTGTTTGCACTGGGGATGTATGTTTTTATTGTTAATGCTTTGATGAAGCTCAAACTTTATGTGACACACACGTGTTGTTTTTGGGGCCTGATTATGGGTGCGCACTGCAGGGGAGATATTTATGATATCTTGCTTCAAATTTGGGAATGGTATCAAATATTTCAATTTTCTGACCTCAATTGTCGCCCACAAATATGGTGTGGTTTTTTTTGTGTGTGCTACAATCCTTCCTGTTTGGTAAGCTTAATTTCTTTCCTTAAATGCCAAAATGATTTTCTTATACTGTTTACAAAAAAAAAATTAATCCAATATCTATACATGCGAAAGAAAATGAAACCTGGGTAGAATAATGAACAAGAAAGATGGTTAAAACCTTGACGCAGTTCATGTCTTAACTTAAAAGACAAATCCCGACATTCAGAATTTGGGCAGACACATGACTGAAGACATGAACATAGAGCTGAGTATGCAAGATTGAAACTAGAGCAGTACCAGAATGAGCTCGAAGAATGAGGACGAGCACAAGGATTTAAATTAAAGTTTGACATTTTACCCATGAGCTGTATATTGTAGGAACAGATACATACAGTGATACAGAAGTTCGTGACACAATTCGAGACTATACCAGAATTGAGATCAACTGTGGAAATGTCTGGATTTGGGAGTGCATAAATCCCAAGGTAGTGCATAAACAAAGATACTGGAGATACTGGCAAGGTACTGGAATCTTATCACTAGGTTACGCTGAAACAGACATTGAAAGATCTATCATAACATAATTGGAACCCGAGAACAGATCTACTAGTCATCATCCCGTTTAGATCTTAGGATTGTTACCAACGATCTAGTTAGATTCTCAAAGAGAAGAATATATCTCTTGAAGTTCGTGTTCCTTTACATCTAGTTGTAAGATTTTAGAGTAGATGACCTTATTCTGGGATTCACGCACCATCTGTGAGCTCATATTCTTTTCAAACCCTATTTTTGTGTCCCTCGATAATTGTTTTAATTCCATACTCATCCAAAAGTACTAAAAACATCACTTGCCACTAGTGTCATTGAAACAGAGCAAATGTCCTATGACGGAACTAGCCAATAAAGCATATCATTACCCCAGTAGAACACCGAAACATGAACATCTTTCAATTTAACATCTCGTTCGGTTGGCCTGCATGAACCTTCCCCGCATATATATATACTGCATTAGCTCTCGCTGCATTAATTACGTGATGTGATGTAAGTAATCTTAATTACATTAAAGCTAATTTCGAACCTACCGAACCAAACCGTACAGCCAGACGTGCAGAGAAAAACATCCACACACATCACCCTTTTTGGTGTGAATTAAAAATGTAACAATTTTCTGCTAATTACGAACCATACATACTGCGAACGTACGCTCTTTCTCTCTACGCCGTTTCAATCCGGCGCACCATCCATGCAGTTCCTCATTACGCCGGACACGGTATGATGATGGTGTACTGAGAAGAGTGGCAATGCGGAGTGGGACCTTAAATGCATAATGATGATGCAATAAGCTGCAGCCTTTAGGAATTATCCAATTTCGATACTGCAATCGAATCCCCGTGTGTCCTTGCGAAAGTGATGATGATTTAATTACTTCCTGCACTCGCTCGTAATGCCCCAATAGCAATGGTGGTGGTGGTGGTGGTGCTGTTTTTATTCTCATTACATCGTTAGCACCAATATCCTACACTCCGAAGTGTTGGTGGTGTGAAGAAAAAATTGACCATAAAAAGGCAAGAAACATCCAAGCGCAATATCGAACGCACGCAGTTTCGTTGCTTCGCTACGGCAAAAAAAAAAAAGGTCAACTGGCTCATCTCGGAGCCAGTTTTGTTGTGCGTGTGCCGCGACAGTGCTTCCTTTCACCTCGCCGAGTCGGGGCGGCAAATTTGAATCTGAAAAAAGAAGCGCTTGCGCTATAGCGGATTCCGACCTAAGCAAACCTGCCCAGTGCCCATTCGCGGCAGTAAATTAGACACTTATGTAAACGAAACACCACCAACCCGTTGCGCGATGCCGTGCCTACCACGGTTGCTTGAGATGGCATTTTCGATACTGCAGCCACAAGAGGGATGACCTATCGCACCTTCGCGTTCGCGCCACTACTCCTCGCGCTGCTGGATGCGCATCAATTGGCCCTCGCGCGCGCAGAAACCTTTTGCGATGGTTTAATTGTGCATCGTACGGTGCTATCCACTTCGAGTTGTTCCTTTATTTGTGGAAAAGAGGCCTCTTGTTTCCTTCCTTATACGGTGTGGGGTGTTGTGTGTGCGCTTGTGCATGTGTGCCTTGGGTTTCTATTCGCTCACCTCGCACAAAAGGGATAATTATTAATTACAACTCCCGCGTCAAATGTACTTGACGCGTCGAAGCTGCTCAGTACAAAGAAATTGGCACCTTAACCCCCCCGCAGCACAGCAACAGCACATCCCCCCCCTTTCAGGTCAGGATTGTGAAGCGATTTATTAATATTTCACAGCAAGCGGCCGACGGAGGCCATAGCAATGTTTTCGTTTCGTTGTTAGCGCTGGGCATAGCGCTTCACAGTCCCCGGCTGTCCTTGTTCCTTTGTGATGCAAAATGGGTTTGTTTGATGTGTTTACCTTTTGCGCGTGTATGCTCCGCTTATGGGAATGAGAATGGGTGTTTTTTTTGTTGGTAGTCCTCTCTCTAATGCCACACACTTTCGTCCACCCAGTGGCAATAGTGTTCGTTTTGTCGTATCATAAAATGCTGATTGGTGAAGCAATAGTTGCCAAAATTGAGTTATAGTTATGGCATTTATAAATTTTAACGATAGCGTGTGTGCGTGCAGAGCCACCACACACACAACACACTTGGGGGTTTTGTGCTCCCCAGCTGTGTTTCGGTTTGCCATATATTTAACCTTTTGGAAAAGATGTTGGCCAAATGGGAGGTACAAGTCGTACAAAACAGATTTTTTTTTTATTTTCGATCTTTAAACATCAATTGATGCATCAAAACTTGCATAAAGGCATGACAAATTCGATTTCATAAATTATTTCCCCGATAGTGCATCGCATTCAACCCAAGAATCGATCGCACTACCTGCGCTGTGGTACATTGTAGATCTTACCTCGGCACCGTCCGGCCGCTGTCAGTCGTGCGTGTTTAAACTCCAATATATGTTATCAAAACTTCTTCATGGTTGTATTATTTTTCTGCTCTGAATGCTATTAAAATGACATTTCACTGTGAGCTCTTCTAACTGGTAATAACTCTAGCTCTAGCTGGCCAAAGTATAGTCATTATTGTTTGGTTCACACTGTCAAACCAACCAGAACGATTTGGACAACACAGATATCGGGGCAATGGATGAGCAGGAGAAGGCCAAATTTCCGATTTTTGATACGATCTCACAACCCCGCACTTTGCTTCTTCTTCATCAAGTTTGTTCTTTTGTTTTTTTTTTGGTTCTCGGCTACACCATTTTTTCGCTCTCGTCGCTTCATCCGCGCTCATTATGGAATCGATAGACCCATCGCCAGTAAAAAAGGGTTTTTGGCTTCAGCTGTTTCGAAACATGGAGCTCCCCCGGGGACGAAAGGAAGCAAAACGAACGCTAGCCAGCAAATGCTATTATTGTAATTATTTCATAATCTGTAATTTGTGCGATCAGCTATCGGAACGCTCGGTCGCGGAAGCACCTCACTCGGGTCCGCCCGTTCCGCGTGCCGTTTTGTGTTTGTTTGTTCGATTTTTTCTTGATCTGGAATTATGACACACCACCACCACGGTTCACTCGGCGGCAATTTCGATGCCGCTTTAGAGCAGATTGCTTTCTTTCTCTCCGTTTCTGCGGCCCTCTCAACTCCTTCCAACGATCGTTTTGTTGATGGTCGAAATGGAATGATCGCAAACGTCGGTCCGTTCGGTACCGCCAACGATGATGGTCGCCGCGACTCACGCTAACGAAGGCAAACGAAGTGGGATGTTCTTCATGCGTGTGAAGGGGAGAGGCTAGTGGCGGTGGAATGGAAAGGTGATCAAACAAATGACAACGATGGACACGCAAACGGTGCGCGAGATTCGCCCGTGGATTCGCCCTGTGGACGCACGTCGTCTCCGTTCGCTTGCGCAGTTGTTGGCGTCCCCCTCACCAGTGGTCGTCATTCTGGGTTCCCCCCCCCCCACCCCCCCTTGGCCACACCATTTATTTATTCATCGTTGTCATCTGAAGGTTTTAATTTAGTTCGGTTATTTAGTTATTTCTCTCCTTCTCTCCTTGCGCACGGTTCGTTAAGATCGCTTTGCGCTTTCTCAATCGATCGCTTTTCGATCTTTTTCCGCTCGCTTGGTCGCTTGGTTTTAGTTTTAGTCGCCTTTTTTTCGTTCATTCGTTCGCTTTGCTATTGTGTTTCGTTGGCGGAGCATTTCGATTTCGAGAACGGACAAGGAACGCAGAAATGTGAAGCTGTGCGACTCATCGATGCGATATGCACGATTTTCTTCCCTTTCCACACCTTTTGGTTTATCCTTTTTTTCTTCTTCTTCTTTTTTTCCCCGTCTCTGCAACCGTCCGATCCGGCGCGTCTGTGTTTGGTGTTGTTTTAGTTTTGCTTGAAACGTTATTTGTAGGTTTTTATTCGACGTTTAGTGCGGCATAACTTGGCCACTTCCCCTGAGGAGAGCTGTGTTGTGTTCGGCATTTGGCGCGGCGGACCGCGCGCCGGGTGGGTGCATCTTAAGTTGCGATCGGTCCGCGTGTGCTTTTTTTTATAAAGGTTTTGGTATTTTCTCTGTAGATTTTCGTGCAACCGGACCGGGCGGGGGGGGGGGGGGGAGGGTGGGACCGAAACACGGGAGTTTATGTACCGTTTAACTGCCGCAAATCGCGAAACGCCCGCCCGCTGGTGTTGTCATCTTATGGTCCGGTTATCGTTTCCACACACACACACACACACACAACCGCGGGACAGTTCCCGCTGGCCAAACATTCCGAAAAGAGGTTCGATCGTTCGATGTGTGTGTGTGTTTGTGTATGCGGAGTGAAACGAGATGTCTTTCCCTCTCGTGGTCGATCGGTCGCAATAATCCTCCTTTCCACTCGAAACGATGGGACAAAATTGCTGGGGAAGTGGTAAAAGCCTGGAGGGGGCTGGGGGGTACCACATTCCATGCACTTGCACGTATATCGCTTCGACGGTTCGGATTTGGGATGCAAATGCAAAAACCCCGTTCCCCGGGTGCATATGTGCGCTGATCGTATCGTGCGGTTCTGTGTGTCTCCTCTTTCCTCTGGCCTCTCAGGCAGCCCCGGCCCCGGTCCAAAAAGGTAGAAATGGCTGTAATTCTTAACCGTCCACCCTGCTGCGCGCACGCCCTCTTGGCCCGGGCGCCCGGGCGTGAGACGTGGCCGATCGTAAAAAAAACGTATGCGGAACTGGCATAAACCCGTTCGCGCGGCGGGAAACGTCATTTAAGGTGTTATAAAAGACAGGGAAAAGCGATTTGTGGAAGCACACCGGCCAGTAGGACACAGGCCGGCAAATGCTTAAATTTTATGGCCCAGGAGTGCAAGAAGTGGAGAAAGAGAGAGAGAGGGAGGAAGAGAGAAAGCAACAAAAAAGGACAGTATAAATGAAGGTAAAACATGCAACGCTGGTGTAATTGCAAATGAACGTTAGGGAGAAAGAAAGACTTGTTTTTGTGTTTAAAATTATTATAAAGTCTGCTGGCGATATTTTTTATTTGCAGTAATAAAGTTTTACATTGAAAACGTGAGGTCAAAACAATGAAAAAGAATGATATAAAATACTGAAAACCGTTTGCCAAAGCTCTGAGAATTTGGCATATCAATGTGATCAATATGCTTGCATGTTTAATAATGTAAACAAACCAATTTGCAAACAACTTGTGTTGAAAATCACGCAAATGAATACAAACAACACCTTAAATAAACATAATTAGACAAGCCCAAGTACCATAATGGCCAGTAATTAGCTTTCCTCTCATATTGTCGCAATAGTTTGATGTCGACTGCTCCCCGTCTAGGGGCGACCTTTCTTGTCCAGTCTTTTAGCATTAAACTGTCAAATATTGTTTGTGGCCTTTTAGCTCCTTGCTATTTCGCAGTCTCGCACGGCCACTTTCAGCAGCGTAATCATTTCTCTATGATGTTTTCGTTTTGCTGCTATGTTTTTGTTTTACCTAGAGCCTCTTGCACACGATTCGGGTCTAATCTTTGCCACTAGTTTTTTTTTCTCATTTTGTTTTTCTTACTTCTTCAATCTCCCCAATTGGAGCCGTTTTGGCTCCCTTCGTGGTGCGTGTGCTTAAGCTTTTCATTTCGAGTGCACAGCCCGGGCTCATTGTGTTGGCCTTCCCTTTTGACGGGGCGCGTCAATCATTCAATTTTTCTAACATCGCCTGTGTCGCTCCCCCGCCTGTCGTCCGGTTGATTTGTTTTCCTTTTTGTTGTTTCGCATTTCACATGTTTCGTCGGTACCGCCGACGCATTAAAGGCGCGTTTTTTATTTCGTTATTGTCGCCTAAAGGGGTGAAGTATGCGAACGCTTTTTGCCGAGGGTTTCAAATTTTGTTACTTTGAGCGGACTTATGCTACGGCGAGTTTCGATACGGTCACAAACCTAGCAAGTAGACATACACACACACACCTACATAGGCTACCGATGGTTTTGCCTAATTTGGGCAGCGAGCATAATGTAGGTTAAACGGGCAAACACAGTCTCGGAGAGGCTCTGGTGTAGTAAGAGTCGTCTCAAATCGGTTTCGGGGCCCGTCGTCGTGACCTTATCATTTACATACATCTCTTTACGGCAGTTGCGTCTCTAATTTGTGTCTCGTGTGTTTTTTAACCTTCCTGCCACCCCCCCCTCTTGGCCCATTATTCACGTTATGTTTTCAATGTTTTTTTTTCCCGCTGCTTGGTTTCGTCGGTTGTGATTTGGTTCGTCTTTTTTTTGCGCTTTCTGTTAATTTTGCTTTTGCTTTGCTGTTACTGTTTAGTCATTTGATGTTTGCATGCAACCGGCATAAAAGCTTACAAATTGCTGCCAACTACACTCCGTGACGTTTCGCCCCACACTGACCCTTACCTGTCGCCAGGGGACATGTTATCGCGATCGCGGCCGGTTGGCGTACATTTGGCTCCCCCCCTCGGCTTGCCGTTGAAAGGTGCAAATGTTAAAACACATCTTTCACGGCATGACATAATGCTTTTTTGAGCTGTCGAGCGCGTATGCAAAATGACTCTGTAACCTGTTTCGATGGAAGTGTGTGTAGTCGTTTTGGTTTTGTTTTTGTCATTTTGCAAATGATAACGATCAAAAATAATGCAACACCCACAACCCCGCTCGACAGAAAGGCCGCGCGTGCAAGATCAGAACGTGTGACGGGCTTGATGTGGCGTTAGATGAGATTTCGCCGGTGTGCTGGCGTCATCGACATTCGTGCTGACGATTCCCATGCTATTTTTGTGTGTAGGGGCGTACCGCCCCTACAAAACAGAAACAGTCACAAAATTAGAGCTGTCGATTTTTAATGATATAGGGCCAAGGGGAGAGTACAAGAGAGAGAGAGAGAGTACAAGAAGTTGTGATGCGTGATTGCCATTGTTTTGTCGTACAATTGATAGCTTTCAATACAACGTGCAACTCCGAAACTCGAACCGAGTGGTGGTGATGGTGGGAGTTTCTTTGTGTGGTTGTGTGTGTGTGGCACCGGGCTGTGAAATGGCTTCCATGGAAGGAGAAAATTGTTTTCCCTTTTTTTTTGCCCGCCAAACGGCAAATGAGGCACGGAAAATGGCAAATGAGGCTTTCATCAAAGGAACATCTTAACCCTTGCAGGGAACTGTGGCAATTGAAGACCTTAACCACCGACAAACCGACGTGACACTTCGAACAAAATGAGCTTCAAAAGTTGTCTCCTTATTTCAAATGAAAATACGTTAAACACTAGCGCCATCTCTATAATGATTCGCTTACTACACTGACACAGAGAAGAAACTGCTAAATCCCTTTTTTGTTTTTCTTCGCAAATTCCAATGCGTATTGTTTTATGTACTTCTCACATCTTTTGCATTGATTTGGAAACTTATAAAATGAGTTTCCTGGGTGTTTTGTCCAATGATTCTCACAAAATCTTGCCTCACACTTCCTTCGCAATTTGTATTTAGAAAAGTTGTTTACATCGAAGCAGCAGTGAACAGAGCTTACTTTGACAGAAGTGATCGCCTCACTGGTAAATGACAGTACTTTCGTGTGGGACACTTTTGTAACGCCAGTTTTACGTCGGTTTGTCGGTGCCTTAACTATAGCCAAAAAAGTTTGCAAAATACTTTACTGCTACTAACATATTTTTTCTGACATTGACGTAAATATGATCAAAGAGAGAGGTGAATAATGTCTTGTACCTCACAACTCATGAAAATACCGTTTTACTTTTCAAGAAATCTTAAGCTAGTCTCCCAGAAATTATACTAAGTCGGAGTGCTTCCAATTTCTGGTAACTACTGTAAGTTACAAGTAAGTAGTTATTGTAATTAGTTCCTTCAAGTCATTCAGTTCCATTTAAATCCCTCGACTAGCTGCTGGGAAATAGTATCTGTAACAAGTCACTCCTAGAAAAGCCACTAGTTGCCTCTCATTACTTTTTATTTCTAGAGTTCTGATCTCTTATGAGGATTACAATTGAGTCGTCTAAATAAAAGCTACTAACGTCAGATGTTAAGACGAACCAAACCCGTAACTAGCCCGAGGGCTTTAGATTCAGATTCAGTACCAGAATTGAAGTACTAAAGGAATTCATTGATTCGAGGTGGAAGATTTCGTCTGCTCAAATACTATGATAATAATTAGAAATAGAAACGAGACTGAAACAGTTCCTAGGACCTCCGACTAAAATAGAAAAAAAACACGCAAAAGTTACTGTTACTGTTGCTGACAAAAGTTAGTTACTGGGCTGATGATACTGTGGATGAGGTCTTGGATTGGGTACAGAATACAGTAATCAAGAGAGTGACCAGGCTTGTGTCCAGACCAGGCCCCCCTCTGTAAACTCAAATTTTAATGATTCCAACCTTATTTCATGCACCAATTGTTGTACTCTTCCCAAAAGAACTTTCCAAACCCACAAAACAAAACACACCCAAACACTTCTGCCTCAAGGGTTATTCGTTCGAAACAACGCGAGTGGATGCGGGTGGCATAGGGTGGGGGTGGAACAAGTGAAATAAAAAGGAGCAACACACACACGCACAAACACACAACACTATACGGCGACGCACATTTCGTACCACCGCCAGGTTTGGACGAACTCGGGGCGAACGGCGGTGATGATGATGGCATCGCGTGTCAACTTCAATTAGATGGCGCATGAAAACCTTAAGTAACCGTCCCTGTTTTTCCGCCCGCCTCTTCCTCATACCGGAACACAGAGAAAAGGCCCCCAGCCTGCCCTCTAACACCCATCCGTTCGTTTGAGCGTTTCGCTTTGATGAAAGATTTAAATTCATTCAATTCATTAAAGCGCTACCTCGTCGCTACGACCAAGCGACGACGGTGGCGGCAAAAAAGCAGAATGATTTGTGAAGTAATGTGCGCTTTTCCCACACACACACACAAACACATTGGCACACAGACCAGTGTGCTAAGGGAAACAACGTTCATTCAACAAGGAGCGAGCACTGCTGTTGTGTTGTGCTGTGTGATGGCTCCTTTTGTGTGCTGTATGATACACATTATTTTTGACGTTTGCAACAAAATTCGGGCACAACAGGCTTTTATTTTTGATATGCAAAAATAAACCGACAGAACGCAAAGAGCAGCAGCGGGTGGGCGAACGATACCGATGCCCCCTTGGTGGTTGCATAATACATGACAAGAAGCAAAAAAGGGGTTCCCCGGGACCGACCCACACGCACGCGTTGCAAAGCGGATCAAATGCTGCTGCTGGTGCTGCGCCCGGTTGTTTCGTGCGGTGATTGAAGAGAATAATTATTGTTAGTCCAGTGTAACACGAGCATTGTGGGCCGTTGGTTGCAAATAGGATAATGTTGCTTCCGAAAACCCACATCCATTCAGCTGATTATTAAATTGTAGTATGTACAGTGTGCTCAGCAACAAAAACGGCGTGCCACGTCCTATCATTGCCCATCGTAGGCTACCAGCAGACTCCCAATAGCTTCCCCAGAGCTCCGAGAACCAATCGATTTCGGATGATTCCGGAAAAAGCGTTCATGCTTCGGTGCTGCTCTGTGTGCCAAAAAATAGTAGCCATCCGAGTTTGACGTTGGCATGGAGATGATACTGGCACGAACGCGGCCGTCGTGGTCCACATGGAGAGCTCTGACGTGTGTGGAATCGTTTCTTTATTTTCCCGCTCCAATACCAAGGCGAAATGGATCGCCCTTTCCAAGCGTGCGAAGCGTTTATGATACGATGGAGAATATTGTGGAGGCTTGGAATAGCTTTCGATCCGTACCACCCACCCCCCCCCGAAAAACCGCCTACGGTCCATGGTTTTCGTCACAGTGGATGGAAAAAACGGGGAAAAGTAGTGGATGATGTGTAAAATGCTACAAAGAGCACGTGGCGCGCGTGTGTGTATGTGAGGGCACACAAATTCGGCAGCCAGCCAGCGAGCCAAGCAGTAGCGCAGCAAACTATTTCCCGCCTTTCCCGTAGGGCTTTTCCACTCGGGGGCACCGAAAGCGCGGGGCCGGCCCATTGTTTCACGAGCGCGCGGAGACGCGGAAAATGTTTGTCATAATAGTTGTTAATACTTCCTCCCTCTGTTCGATCGCGTTGCCACCGACCAGCGGCAGTATTTTGCCAAAACTTGGTCTTTGTGTTTAAGATCTAAGAAGAAACTACACTTCACATAGACTCTTGCAACACACACACACACACATGGTCGCGTGCCAACTCGGAGGAGGAAAACTTTCATCTTTCGGGCTGGCACACATTTGCCCAGCTTTAAGTGAGTGCTCTATTCACGGCGAGTAGTTCACCACCCCGATCGATGGCTGAATTTGGCATCTGACATCATTCGTGCCTTCCGGCACGGCCTGGCGCACTACTCTTGCCATCTCGTGTCCTCCCCCCGGAGGCTCACCTAACTGCCAACCCGGGAAAGGAAAACAGTTTGCCCAACTTCCCGTGCTCGTATGGAAAGGAGATTATCCTACACACACACACACACACACACATTGCCCAGAACGCCTCAAGAGGCTGGTGCTGGGACTCAACTCCGGCCCGCTTCGGTGCGCTTGAAAGGATAATTTTAACCAAACCCAAGGTCCTCTCATCGGTTCCACTTGAACATAATTTGCTTCAATTGATCCGGGCACGGGATAGTTTGCCCCCCACGCACATTTGGTGTTGTATTAACTCCACACACAGAGAACCCCAGCGTTGACAATTGACAGTGGACCCAGGTATTAGGGGCCCGGAACCGAGAGACGTCCCGAAACATAATTTCCCGGAAGGTGTGTGTACCAAAGGGGGAAAAAATCTAACTCACACACACACGCACATTTCACGCATGTGTAACGATGACAATCATCATGATGATGATGATGATTTGCTGAAGGAGTGCTGGAGAGAAAGAGAGCTTTGTCTGGGCTGGAATTTCAGGCACGTGAATCAGCTCGCTTTCGACAAAAGCTTTCGGGCGAATCGGCAGAGCACTGTGGGGATTTGTGTTGAATTTTGAAGCGTTAGATAACTGTGGATAATGCCAACCAAACGGGGGACCACTTCCTGGGACCTAGAATTATCATAACATTTTCCCGGGTAGTACATTTGAAATGGATGGTATTTGCTTCCAATCTGTATTGTGTGCTAGTTGAGCATCGGAGTAACATTTGCGTGATTCAAAAGGATGCATTTATTGGAGTGTTTTACGAATTCAACCAGGTCTTTTGCATAGAGAGTGAAATTTGAAGGCTGAAATTGTTTCAACACCCCATACAAAACCAAGCATTAAACTCCTCAGGATTTCAGTCCTCAGGATTTCAATCTAGAACGTATATCATGCCGGAAAACGAAGAACAACACGATTTTGAAATGCATGATTGTCCGGATACTAGGAAAACATGGATTAAAGGTCAAATTCTGTGCTTGTTTACCCAAATTCTTACAGTTTTTATAAGCTAGTTGAAGACATGAATTGAAATGTTCTCCGTTATGATATTATGGTCTGATAACAGTATTTTGCACATCATCTGTTTGATGAATATCTCTTCAGAAAAAGGAAAAAATCTCAGTTTTCCAACATAAACCATCAAAAGTGTCATTATTTGGGTTTTCTTACCATTCTAGCTATTCCACGTAGAGTTAGACTCTACATAATCTTCCTCCAACAATATCCAAAGCAACACAGCTGTAAACAAAACTTCAAAGAACAACGCAATGTGCGGGAACCATTTACGTCTACTTAATACGAGTTAATGCAATTAAACTTCGGCAAAGCTCTCATATCCCGTACGTGCAATTTCACCAAAATCCCTGGTTGCGAAGAAAATTGACGGGCGCAAAACACACGGCCCGACAATAATACACCCCCACGCCGGCCCTCCCCTGCCAGGAATCAATCGTAAAACATGCATTACTAACTTCTCCTCTCCCGAGATAATCTTTTCCAACGTGTCTTTGTACATCTGTGTGTGTGTGCGAGGCGTGAAAGATGTACGGGACATGGGGAACGGGCAATAAAATCTTTACAACTTCCGAATCATCCCGCGCGCGGTGTGCGCGGTGGTTCGCGTAATTGATGTTAACCGCTCGTAAGCCCTCTAATTAACATACAGCCGCCCTGGGCCCTCGTATGATACCTGGTAGTGGTCTACGGCGTTCCAAAAAGTGGGCGGACAGTGCGGACTGATGTGTGAGTCCGAGCCGCGGCACATTACAAAAAGTAAGTTGAGAGATGAGCGGGGAAAAAGAAACGTTAATGTGTTGTGTTGGGCAGTGGCAAAAAAGAAGTGGCACCGAAAGATTGCCAAATAGTAAAGCAAAAAAGGGAAACAGGAAATGTCTTCACACCGTGCATGCTTCGGAAGTGCTCTACTCCTACAAAGTCCAAAATGGCAGATTCTTCAGGAAATTGCACCTTAAAGTGTCTCGGGCCGGGACGTCTGGTCGCTAAAGTAGCACAATTAAAAGGTTACAATCACTTTCATAAATTCCCTTCCTAAAGGAAACACATCACTCGGGACGTCCCCCCTTCAGGGTTCGGCCATCTAATCATCTGCTTGACTTCTGGCAGAAAGGTCGTCGCTTGTTAGACTTTCACTGACGGGGACTTGCGGACCCAGACAACGAAAATAACAACAGCAACAAAAAACCCGGTCCAAACTCCGCTTGATCCTGCAGCGCTTGAACTATTTTGATCCTAAGAAAACAGTTTCGTTTTGATTTCAGACCGCCGCCTTTTTTTCGTTTGTGGTCCTCAGCAGTGTGCCTTTTGCTAATCCACCCTACTGGACGATATTCTACCATCGGTGAGCCAAAACTCGAGTCCAAAGGTGGTGGATTGCTCATCATCAGGTGTGTGTGTGTGTGTATGTTTGAAGATTTCCTTTTTCTAATTCTTCATTTTCATCCTTCTTTTTTTGCTGGGATGCATTTGAAATTCTTGGTGTCCTGAATTTTTACGACACCGTTCCTCCTCAAGCGGAACATTTCCGGAGGACTGCTTCTTCTGGGTCTTCGTCGTCTTGCAGCAGGGTGTGCAAGAAGAACCCGGACCGGAGCTTCGGTTTGTAGAAGAAGTCCTTATTCCCGGAAATGCCTCCAGGCTTCGACGGGCAGACTTCACTTTTTTTGTTGCTTTTTTGCTCATCGCTGCTGCCGCTGCCGGTTACCTTTGGGATGTTTTTCTTTCCAGCTTTCGGGATCGTCTTATGTGTTCTTTTCGGTACGGTGAGGCTCCTTTTTGCTGTTCTAACACTTGCGTATATCCTGCCTGTGTGGCTGTGTAACATTAAAAGGAAGAATGAATGCGCACAGAAGAAAAAAAGAAAGAAAAGAAAAACCAACAGTCAAAGGCAAAACGGTCTAGGAACGGTCGTCGTCGTCGTCGGCACTAAAGCAAAAAGGAAACACTCTGCTCGTTTGTTCTGGCTGAGCAAAAGCTGAACTTCTTTTACTTAAGCGCTGGCGTGCACACATACATACGCACTCAGACAGACGATGATGTAGGGATAGTTTAAACTGTCTTTCATCCGATCTTATGCTCTTCCTTTAAACGATTCTTGCTTCTTACATACGCTTCGCTCCGTACTCCAGTACAGTTGTTCCACGGTTTTCCAATTTTTGTGCTGTGTAGACGGCTGATTTTTTTCTTCCCTTCTACACGCTCTTTCCATGCCTTAACAGCCATTTTTGGGCTTTCCAGTGGTTTCTATGCGCCGTGCGGTTGAGTGCGTATCATCGTGCTCGAAAGCCTCGGCGATGATGGAATTCGTGCGTTCCACGGCCATTAGGCGATAGTTGGCTGCGGTCGGCTCCCTATCGGCGAGTGCGCTTGCCCGCGTTCACTTTTATCGTAGGGAATGCTGCTTAGAGTGGTATTTCTTGGGACTTGTTTTAGAGAGGTCCGGGGCGTATCGAACAACTGGATATAAACAACAGAGTAAAAAAAAAACACAGGGCTCTCTCTCCAGTCAAAGAATAAAAAAACAACTTAAATTGGAGATGTACATTTTTCCGCTGATGTGCTCTCGAACGTATAAACATCTCGTGAGCACCACACCGCCGCCACTCTTGTTGTTTGTTGCTATTGGATTGTTTTTCTTTTGGTGTTTTGTTCCATTCGCGCGACCTTCCGTGTTGGTCCGAATCCGAAGAGTCCTGGGAGATGTTCACCAGAAGTTCGAACCATCCGAGTCGTACAGGCTTCTCAACAGGCTCACAAGCAATGAACATACTACAGGGCAGTAGAAGTTGCCCTGCTCCAGCTCTCCACACACTCCACGCGGGTTCCTGTTCATCTCCAGCAGGTCTGGTGTTTTCAGTGCCGTATTGTCCAGTGCCCGAGCCAGGCTTTCCAGGTGACGCGCTGGTTGTTGAGCAGCCAATCCATTGGTTGCCGTTGGTATTTTCTGACAAGGGTAGCAACGGATCCATGTCTGCAAAAGGTCGAGACTTTGTGGACTTTCGCCCGCCAGCAATGGTCGTCCGAGAGTGTGTCCTGGAAGTCCCGAGCGACAGTATCGTGTCTCACCAACCATCTCCAAGCGGTCGACTGTAAGCTTGCACACTCGCACAAAACATTTGCTTCCATGAAGCCTGTGCCCCAAGCGTTGTTTATTGTAGTGGATCAACTCCCTCGCTCTCTCTCTCTCTCTGTCTCTCTCTACTACTGATCGGGTGCATTAGAGTTTCCAGCTTCCCACCGTGTGGCACACGGTTTAAGGACCAAATGTTCCCTTCGGGCGTGTACGAATTCTTGGAAGTTCTTTCCTTTGCCTCGGAGATGCCTGGCGGAGGGATAAAACAAGTGCCACCGCGGGCACTTCTTGTCCCCTCCACACTTTGGATACAACGACGCCGGTGGTAGACTGACGGGGATAAAAACCACTTGTTTATCGCCTGCCACCTTTTTCCCGATGGTCGCTCGCACGACCCCCACCCAACGATGCCCTAATCCGCTTGGGATCTGTTTTTCGACGTAACACAGCACAGCAGCGGCAGCGGTTTGCTCACCGGCAACACCACACACACACACCGGTGGGTCCGGTCGAGATTAAGTAAAGATTTAAGAAGCGTGACGATAAGCACTTTTTCCTCCATTGATCCGATTCGATTCGAGCCGTGCTCTCGTTTCGCCGGAAAACCGGAACGGTGGCAGTCTCAGCATCGACTGCGGACCAACCACCCACCAGCCTTGGAGATAGAGAAAAACAGGTGTTGATACAAAGGTGCAAAGGGTGTGCGCGGACTCCTTCGGTATATTGTTATTTTTCGCCGGGGATCGAATGCGATATTGTCCGCTGTTGGGTGCAATCGGTTTCGGAGATTGTTTTTATCTTTTCTTTTTTTAATACAGTTCAAGCCCTCCAGGAGCTCCAAAAACAGACCTAAAAAATGGTTTACATTGCGAATTGATATTGTGGCAAACGACGACGACCACTTGCCGGTGATACCCGCGCGCGCTGCGTTCCAGGGCATTTAATGTCCCAAGAATAACCATTTCAATCGAACGGTTTATCGCGGGATTCTTTTTACCCGAATCGTTCGATCGAGAAGATGAAGTGGTTATATCGCGGGCGTTGTTACGCGTGTTTGGTCGGTTATTGTTTGTAGAAGATGTTTGTTGTTTTTTTTTGCCCGTCGATTCTGCCCCAAATAGCTCGGTGTAATTGGAGGTTAAAGTTGAAAGAATCATTCCCAAACTGTATTTAAAATATAATTGAAGTTTAAAGATGTAGTTTGGAAAATGACGAAGCCCACGAATAAGTTCCTAATGCCTTCGCTTCAAGCCCATAATCCCAGGGGTTGCATACTTCGTTTCCCCCACGCCGTCAACGAGAGGACCTTTACCGATTAACATAAACAACGTACACAGAACAATCCTCTCGCTTCCCATTCCAGTCACAAATGTGTATATTAATATCAAACGCTATGAATCTCAAACATCATATGGTGTCTTTCATATTTTAATGAACGTACAATGAAAGGGAACGTATCGTGGTCGTCATCCTACCCCTCTCGGTAGCAATTCTGCTCATCAAAACTGTCACCACTCTGCTATGGCACAGCACAGCAGCATAGGCAATATGACAAGTTGTTTTCTCGCAACTCCCTGCGCCATTCGGTGCGCAACAGTCGGCCCCGGATCCCTGCCACAGGAAACTAATCCTAAGGGTTAGAGGCCCTCAAACAGCGCTCACCGCCACAGTGTGGAACTAATGAATTTAATAGTTGCAGCAACCCCACACCGCCACAGTCAGCGTGATCTCGTACCTCGCATGATGATGATGACGCTGATGATGACGATGATGCTGGCAAGGCTGATAAGCGCGTCATAAAAGTAATCAAACTCATTCGGGAAAAGGCTTTCCCGCTTTGGTCCCCTCCTCTTCGACCGGCGGAGGTATCATTGGTATGGCGCCCGGGGGTCGTGGTCCCGAGGTCGCGGTATATTTATTCCTCGGTCAGCATTGAATTATGTGCTTCCTTCAATTATACGGTAGCACACACTGCTGTGCGCGTGTGTGTGTGTGTGCGAGACAACAAAACAGGGATTCGTCCGGCCGCAACAACAACAATCGGTCGCGCCGCGTAACTTGATGCGGTGGTTTATGCCTCCTCGCTGTGTGCGGTAGTGCGCACGCTACCGGGAGCTATTCCTGGAGGAGGGTTGCATACGCACCAGGACATCAAGGATCCGGCTACACAAATACACGGCGCAGTTTTGGACGCTAGTTTGGGACTCGGGAAAGATTTCGCGTCCATGATAAATGTGTCCGTTCCACCCTACGGGCGGTCGAAATCAGACAAAACGAGAAAGAGAGCGCACGCACGATGCATGCAGGAAAAATGGGCAATTGCTTCCCTTGGATATGTGTCTGTGATGCCGATTGTGAACGGTGCAACGCAAGGGAGGGGTTACGTGATAATTCGATACTTCTCCGAGAACCTCCACCCGAACCACCGAGCATCAACCCTCTTCCTCCCGCTTGGTGGCTGGGATCGTCGTCGTCTCGGCAAAAAAGGTTCACCGTAATCGGGACATCAAGCGAGAGAAATCCATTCCGCGCGTGTGCAATTTCCAAATGTTTCGGGAGCAGGAGGGCGAGCAGCAGCGCTATTGTGGGAGCAGCGGGTGGTCGGGCGAAGTTGATGACATAAAATAATTATTGCTTGTTTTTCTTCCATTACTCTCTTTCCATTCGAGGCACGCTTTGCAGTGTAAATCTTTATCTTAATTTGTTAAAATTTTTAGTGTGGTTTTAGGAAGGACATTTTGGGGTAATTTTTTTTTATACAATTTTATTTCAATTTATCGTTAAATCTGAGATTATTCCACAGATGTATATAAATTGTGGAGAAAAAAACCCACACCCAATCCCACTGAAAACCCATATGCCACAGTAGGTGTATCATTGCGTTTATGGGCGATTCCTCAAAAGAAAAAAATAACCTATCAATAGCCACGTGTACGTCCTTACCCAGCCGGCAGGCACTGGTAACAACACACGCTTTGGCAGCAGCGCGAGTGAACCGAGAAATGATTTTTCTATTTGCTTTTTTGATTTTGTTACAGCACGCGGGGCACACGAGGACTGCAGCCAGCAGCATGGTTTTGTGAAGGGTCACACACATATGGTGGCATTTTTCCCCGTCCATCAGGGCAATCCTCACAACAACCCTCATCCCGCAACCAGGTAAGAGCCTAAGCACGGGCAAGAGTGTGAATATGATGATGGAATATGGTAGCGTCTATAAAATAAATGATTCTCCTATCTATACACCCTACGCTCTCAGAGTCATACCACGATAAGGTTGCAATTAAGCTGTTCCTGTGCATTTCTAGCAATGGCCTATGGCTACCGTTTAAATAATAAAACTCGGAGCCTTATTTTTTGTTCGCCTGGCTTTGAGACTTGGCTCGGAGGAGCACGATTAGCCCACGAAGAGTGTCGATTGGCTCACGCCAAAAGCGGGCTAGGAGCTTCCAACGTAAATTCTTCTCACCCAAGCGAGCCAGATCTTCTCGCCGTAAAAAAGCGCTCATAGCCAGAATAAGGTTAGAAGCCATCGGCCCCGTTTGCTGCTGCCGTTAAAGCTCGTAAAACGTGTCCATCATGACGTGTGTGTGTGTGTGTGTCGCTCTGGTGGACGTTCACTGTGAAAAGCGCCCAAAGAAACGCGCTTGGGTTTGGGTCGTAAAAACAAGCTTGTCGCGTTTTAAAGCACACGAGCTGCAGCTGTGTGCGATGGCGGAGGTAGTGACGAACACTGCTTTTCGAAACGGCACCCATCATCCTGCACCACACGTCTCGCGATTATGATTACTTTTAATAACAAAAATCGACAGCCACCGTCTTGTTTTTTGTCGTTTTCTACTCCCTGTGTCACTCTCCGGTGCGTGTCCAGTGGGGCAAACGCCAGACGCGCAAAAGCGCAAAAAAGCCATTACGCGGCGATACACGCGACGGCGACAACGATGCGGTGGCGGCGGTACGTGATGAATTTTTGGGAGGTTAACGCGATAGAGCATTCAAAAAACACGTCCCAACCTCTCCCAGATCTTGTACCGGTAGCTTTTCCCATCCACACCGAGGAGTGTATATATGGGGCCCCAGTTTTTGGAAGAATTCGTCCCCTGCTTTCCAGCCTGGGCCAGAGAACGGCAGGAGTTTTTCGGATGGAGTGCTTCTGATTTCTCGTTCATCAAGAGTTTTGATTACTTAAGATTCTGTCCATGGCTTCTAGGCGATGGGCTGCCAGCGGAACGAGAAGGATATGATTTTTGCTCTGGCATTTTGTCACTGTTCAGGGTGTGCTGGTGGTTATCCAGCAGCTCCAGCACCGCAGCAGCCTTCTGGAAAGATTGTTCGACGTGAAAAACTCCAACGATAGCAGCTGCAGCAGCAGGGGTGTGGGATGAATGCTAAAGGTTGGCCACCGACCGACTCACATTCGCTCACGGTGTGTTAGTACACTTTAGCGCGCGGTGGAATGTGCCCGATCTCGAGGTTGATTTTACGGTCGAAAGGAACGCTTACAACCATACCCGTCCTCCTTCGCAATTCTGGGTGATTCTTTAATTTAAACACAGACGCCGACGGCAAAAAATGGTTTATCACTGCGTACCGATATTAAAAAAAAGTGGAAAAAGATATTGGGTGGAATAATTATGCCAAAAATGCATGAATTAAAACTTTAATTTCTGCTGCATTTTATGACGCCGTTTTTTTTTTGCCCAAGCGATTGCGAAACATTTTCATGGAAGTATGGGTTAGGTACATGGGAATAAAAAAGAACAATTCGAAGTTAGAATTCAATAGGAATTTGAAATTACATTTGTAAATTTTAGTTTTATGTTCCTACAGAGCACTTTATCTCAAGCCAATGTCACTCTTTCTCGAATATTGGGGCACATTGAACGAACTATTATGCCCGGTTCTGCGACTTTGCCTGCGAATGACAGTGCAAGAATTTCTGTTATGAATTATTATCATAATAACGTAACGTCATGTCTTGTTATTGTTATGAGCTGTGGTGACGTCACGTCGCTACAATCTGAACAAGAATACCACAGACGTTAAATAAAGTAAGATGTCTTGTAGTAGAGTTTTTATAGTAGAGACAGTCTTGTAGTCAGTTTGTAGTTTGTAGAGACAGTTTGTAGTCTTGTAGTAGAGACAATCTGAGCAAGAATACCACAGACGTCAAATAAAATAAGATGTCTTGTAGTAGAGTTGGTATTAATTAATCTCGACTCTAGACAATTTTGAACCAACAAGTAGCTTCCCATGTTAACAGTGACATTTTTCACACTTTTTCACTTGTTTCCTTCCCAGCTTTGGTTTCTACTCGATACGGTGGCACTCTTTCTCAAATTATTTGTGGCATACGGAGATATAATCAAACGCTTGCTTTTGTTGTTAAACCTTACAACGTAGCATCGCAACGATTCGAGAATTGATGACACTTGCTCGAGATAAGGTGACACACTTACATTTGAGTGCCAACTTATTTAAAAAAAAGAGTACAAGAGTTTCATTCAAGTTTGAGGTGGCAAAACGTTTGTAAAAATCATAAAAAATCATAAAAGTCAGCTATTACTATGAATGATCATTGTGAGTTAGCAAGCTCATCAAAAAACCAATACTTTAAAGGTTACCCATTTTCTACCAGTGCTTTCCGTTTTTTTCTGTCAACATCTAACATCTGTTTCAAAGGCAAACCTTTTATTACGTACGGCAGTCACTTTTATATGCATACTCTAATTTTGATGGGAAAAGTACATATTCCATTCCGGGTTTACTAAGAGAACAAGAAAAAGAAACAACACGACCAGGTGATCTCCCTTCCGGCAAACCATTCCCGTGTACACGGATGAACCTCGTTAAACGAACGAAGAATGTCTTGCACGGTTGCTTTTGTTTTAGCCTCTTCAACCACCACCACCACCGTCCTCCCCCCAAGACCAAGAACCCACCGTCAGCGCAATCCTTATCAGTGCCAAGGCTATGGTGAAGGTTTTTATTTCCCCATTTCACTTTTGCTCCCGTTTGTGCTGGGCTCGCATTACGTTTCCATTTACGTACGCACACACACACTCCAACCGTCACTAGATAATAGCGGAAAGTGAACTTTGCATACCTTTGTGCCTTCTCCCGTACGATTAGAAGGACAGAAAAAAAACGGAAAGAACTCTCCAAAGCGACCGGAGGGAACTGGAGCAAAAGAAGGGCATCAGAAGTGCATTTAAAAAGTTACGTTAGAAATAAAATAATCATAAAATCCTCACTCACCTGTGTGTGTGTGTGTGTGTGTGTACAGGGGTGGGGTGGCCGTACCGCCGTGCCCAGCGTTGGGCTTCGGGAGGGCTTATGACAAATTAATTACCACCTCAACCTTCTCACCTTCTCTCTCTCGCACGCTTTCTGCTTCATTATAACGCCTCGCCCAATGCCTCACGGAACGACCGACCCCGCGCCCAGCATATCATGGTTCCTCCATCAAGCTTGAATGAGTGGAATGTGTTGGCTGCTATGTGTCCATCCACCGAAAAAGAAGACCAACAACAAAAAAAAACAAATGCATTTCCGGGTGGCCGACGCGAGAAGGTTTTTGTATCTAATTTGCGTCCACCATGAAAACGTATGGAAATAGGGGAATAGATCCAGCGGGGAGGAGACAACAAAATCCAAATCAGCCTCACCCTCAGCTCAGTTGTGGCGGACTACGAAATTCACTCCGTTCGGTGCCGTTTAACCGTGTTTTTTCAAGGGGAAATTTTTCATTAAGCGACGCTGAATCAAATTTCCAGACCCACGGCGGCGGGCGCTTGTAGCAGGCTCCATGATGGGTAAACATAATTCACCCCCTCCGCGATCGGGCCATTTCTTTTGTTTCCTCCCGCACTCATTTGCGCACTCTCTCCCCGTGTCCTTCCAGCTCTTCGTAATGCGTGTGCGTTCGTTCGGGACAACACCTTCTTTTTCCGGCCCTTTGCCCCATCGCGGGGTGGCTGTGTTGGGCTGTATTGTTTTTTTATGCTGTCTTCTTCCCTCAACGGTTGTCTCCGTCGCCGTGAACTCGTCCGTGAGTCAGTCACGCGCCGTTTAGTCCAGGTCGGGTGCCCCACTGGATGCGGCAAACGCTCAAAGTCCCCAAAGCGTTCTCGGTGTGCCCTCGGTTCTTTCTCTGCATTACACCCAGAAGCTTGCAGTTTGACCAACGGGAACCGTACGGGAATGGTGCGTACGTTGCGAAGGGATAGTTTTTCCCCCTCTCCCCACGCACTTTGTCGGGTTTGAGTTCGAATGTTGATTTGGTTTAGTTTTTGTTCGTTTTGTGTTCCTGCTTTTTGATGCTGTCAATTTAACCGAGCATGAACCAAAGTCTGCTGCTGCTGCTGCTTCTCTGGAACCGAGCTGGAAAAGAGATGAATGTACGTGTCTGTATGTGTGAGTGAGCGTTTCTTATGTTTTTGTACGCATTGTGGAAGCAAGTCCCTTGCGGGAAGGTGTGTGCGTGTCTGGAATGATTCACAAACGCGCTTGTCGGGTGTACGCGTACACGGAGAGAAGCAGGGCAAGAGAAAAACACAGATGAAGAGAAAGAGCGCACGAGAGAGAGCGAAATTGGCGTAAAATTCTATGCTCACAGGTTTTCTATGCTAGAATCTCTACTCCCAGAGCTCACCGAAGTATGCTGTGCTTCAGAGACTCTAACGCAAAAATTTGAGAGCCCTCTTGTGCGAGAGTCGCCCCTTGACTCTTTGACTTCGATGCATTATTGCAGAGGAAGCATCCAAAATGCTTTACAAACTCAATTATTTTGGCTTCAAAATTCATCAAAACTTGCTCCAATAATTTGTAACATCAAAATTCGCCCTAAGAATGGCCATATTTCCGTATCCGCAATGTCCCAAAAAATACCTTGGAATGTCACAGAAGCAAAAAATACCATCTCCCACAGCAAAAGAGCGCTGCAGCGCGCAGCATAAAACGCTCTCGCGTGGTTCACTTCTTATGTGAGCAGAGCATAAATGTCGCTCTCTCTCGCTCCCTACAATGCTCTCCCCGAGCTGAAGCGGAACGCGCGTTCCCGTCCGTGTACGCTCACGGCTGGTGAGCCGCGCTGTGCCTCATTTACGAACAAACCGTTGAAGGGTGCGTACGGAAACACCACCGGAGCACGGTCGCGCGCGTGTATGCACTTCTTCCCCAACCCTACACCAGTGTGTGAGAGCGAGAGAGAGAGCGATAGAGGGAGTGCGGGCGAAGGACGGTGTGTTGTGTGGGGGTGGTGCACCAGGGGCATAGTTAAAGTGAGTGTGTTTGTACGTGCGTTTGTGGAGCAGTGCGTTCCTCCACTTTTATTCTTTGCGGTGTTGTTTTTTTTTTATTATCATTTCGTATGCTCCAAAGCGAGGGAGGAGCAGGAGAGGTTCTTATGCGCTCCATTAAAATGTGTTGCAAGTGTTTTTGAAGCCAAACCAGACAACCGAGCAACAACAAAAAAGGACACTTCGACGTCCTTTTTGGTGCGTGTGTGTGTGTTTGCTGTTCGTGTCTAGCAGTCATTGTGTGTAAGTGTTTCTACGTGTGTATTTTTAAGGTGAAGTATATTGAGTGAAGGAAGGGGGCGAAGGGGATTACGGTTGTTAGGAAAACGGGCGGGTGCGTATTGCTTTGAATGGTGCCGCATAACGGGGGAGGTGTGTGTTTGCGCGTTTAGAAGGCAAAAAGGCCGCCGTGGGCTAATGCCGTTTTTTTTTGGGGGGAGCCCACTGTGTTTAATAGAAAGGTGAATGTGTATCTGGTTTAGAGAGAGAAAACAGGGAGATACACGGAAAGAGGAGGGGAGGAGGTGTACACAAAGTGCCGCTGCTGAAAAGTACCCTGTGTGTGTTTGGCGCATGAGAAAATAGAAGAAAGCCTGCGTTGCGGATTGCCGATTCCTCGAGGCGGAGCGCTGCTGGTTGCTGTTTGTTTTGTGAATGTGTGCATCTGCAATTTAATGTGTTAGAATGTGCTAATCCTACCCAAAACCGTGTGCCAATGATGCGGAAAAAGCATCCGATAAAGGTGGATAAAGTTTCTTAAAAAAAATAATAAAAATCGCAAGCTGCTCAGAAATGGAATGCAAATTTGTTCCGCGTGTGTGCGTTACGTTTTTCAACTCAAAAGTGAGAGAGCGAGGATGATTTCGGCCGTTTCTGCTGACTGTGGTGCTGTTGTGCTGCGTGTGAAAAATGACGAAAGAATAAATCCCGCACACACACACACCAAACCAGTAACTTGGAGTTTTCTGCTGCGGAGCATAAGTCAACGAGAAAACGAAAGATCAAACGTCACACAAAACCAATCGGGCAAGCATCGGCACTGCTATATCTGCTCGGCGCGACTCTTCACCGTCAAACAACTACTCGGTCAAACTCTTCCGTCCCGCATTAAATGGTTAGTTGAAAATCCTATCAAATCGTTTTTTTTGCACCCTCTCTCCCCACATATAAAAAAACGATGGTTTTTGCTACAATTTTGATTGGAAATAATCCTTTTTTTGTTGTTGTTTCACCGTCGTCCCCTCGAATGAATTCAGTTTTCCCGTTTTTCGGTTTTATGGACACGGGAGACGGGGTACGTGAGCGAGAATGGGCCGTTGGTTGTCTTCCCTTCATCTGCACCGTTTCTGTGTTGCGCCTACCCGCTAATCCAGCTCCTCGGACGACCTCTACCGGTCGGTATTGGTACTGTTTATGCTCGCAAACTGTAAAGAGAGAGAGAGAGCGATTATTTGTGTGAGAGAGCATGTTTTTTTACTTCTTGAATGAAATTCTAGAGAATGAGAGCCAACAATTGAAAGCCGGAGAGAGAGAGCATCACGAGCAAGACATGGGAAAAAATGTCAAAGATGGCCATTTTGTTTACAAGGGCTAACTTTTTCCCGTCCGCCGTCCAACGCTCCGATGCGATGGAACGGAATCTTTCCTCCGTTTTTTGCTGTTGTTGTTGTTGTTGCTGTTGTTGGCTGGGTTGGGGTTTGTACATATTCTTGTTTCTTCGACTTCTCCTCACCACAGCAAATCACCTTTCCCCAGCGTGATGGGTTGAATGTGTGTGTGTGTGTGTGTGTGTGTGTGTGTGTGTGTGTGTGTGTGTGTGTCTGTGTGTGTGTGTGTGTCTGTGTGTGTGTGTGTGTGCGCTTTTTTTGTCTTCTCACTGCGGTGGAAAATGATACGAAAATCGATAGGGAAATTATGGACGAAGCAACAAAAAAAATAGAACCATGCGCTACCAAAATGAGTTCACAAAATTAAGCAAAAAAGAAACAACAGATCAGTTAACTCTCTTTGCAACCATTCTCCGTAGCTCTTGCAATATCCTTTTTTTCTATGTTTTGTGTGTCCCTTGACGTAAAGGTAAATTGTTTGTTGGGCTCCTCATCCCGTTTTCTTGAATGGCGAATGATGCCTACCGTACACAGCGCGTAGAATGAAAAGTACGCAGCCACAAAATACACACCAAAAAATGCCCCCGTTTTGCTTGCGGTTTCCCCCAAGCAGTGCGGGGTGCGCAATCGAAAATAATGTGTTTATTTTAACGGAAAGGTGTCATATTTTTCGTGCCCTAATGCTGCTAAATGTTCCAGTTAATCCCAAGGCCCCGTAACAGGATGCTAACGAGAGGTTTTGCTGCTCTTTTATACCTCGCGGGACCTGGAATTCGCTGGCCAGCTCTCGCTGGCCAGGAGTGAGGAAATTCTACACTATAATAAAGTGCGATAATTTATCTGCAAACATTACCCTAAGCTCGTAAAATATCGCTCGCAGCGGGTCAAGTGGCTTTGCTGCTCTGTGTGTGCTGTTACTCTTCACGGGAAGAAGCGGGTTAGAGCTCGTTAAAAGCGTGTACTTTTGGAGCTCCAGTTTAGTGGGGTTTTATACCCAAAAATTATTCAAGAGTGAGTGAGTTCAAGTGTTGCAAAGAAAAGTGAGCACAAGTGAAGGTTTGTTTCCCCCTCCCCGCGGAATGTAATTATACAATAAAAATTGGAGCTGTCTTCGCACCGCACGACGATTCACCGTAAACGCTAATTTGTACCTCGTCGCGGCATAGCAAATCAATTGAATGAAAGTGATAGGTGGGAAGGTGTGGATGCTGGGCATGCAATTACCACCACCCATCGGTGAGCGGGGGCTTCGTTCGTTGCGTGCCAATGCCGGGCCCGGCGTAGAGTTTTCCCAGCTTTCACAATGCCCGAACGGTTGTCATCAACCACATTTCAGCCCCAACGATTGGGGAGGTTTGTGCGCGAGAAATTGTGCTCGGGGGGAAAAAAAAGACACAAAGCACACACACGAACCTTTCACTTTTGCGCCTCTGGAGGCTCTCTCGGTGTCTGTGTGTGTAGCTGCTTGTATTAGACGCTTTTACGCTGCCAGCAGGCTTTCGGCGTATTAGCGGTACAGCTAGCGGTGGTTCTTAAAATTCAACCACATTTCACTGGAACTGATTTAATCGACGAAAAGAAGAAGCAAAACAGAAAAAATGGGGAAATAATTTTGGATGTTTAGAGCAGCACCGCGAGGTGAAAAACTAAAATTTATGCACAAACACACACACAGAAAGTTCCACACTAAAGGTTAACAGCATAAAAACGCATAAAAATGTAATTTTCATGTGCGAATGAAGATTGCGCTCGTAAAGTGTGTGGGGCGTAAAAAGTCGTGCGGTTTTTTTGAACGCGAAAGGCATCTGTTGTGTATGTATATGCACCATGGCAACTAAACAAACATCATCCTGCACATAATCGCAGCCCAGCCCGAGCACCACAGCACATCAAAGCCAGCGTGTAGAGTGTTGTGGTGCTGCTGCTGCTGCTGTTGGCCATGTTAATCTCCAGCACCTTCTATTACCAATGGGAGAGATGGGGATGGGAGAAGAAAAAAGAAAAAGCCTCCGAGAAAGCCCTCCTTCCTCCCCGCACAAAGGCACGGACGCAAGGGTGTATTAGCAGTAAAACATCTCAAACTCCTCACTTCAAAGTCAAATTCAAAGCAAGTAGAAACAACGGCTGGGGACAAAGTGGGGGAACGGAACCGGCGGTGGTACCGAAAAGGTTGAACAAGAAAAACAGTTAGCATAAACGGTGGGTCGGCCACATGCTAGGGAAGAATGGGGAGACGAAAAACGAACGAAACATTGTCTTGTATGGGTCAAGTGCGAAAAGACCGATTTGAAAATTAGAAAGAAAGAGAAAGAGAGCTACCAGAGAGGGTTCGAAGATTTCGAAGAAAACAGTCAAGTTCCCTGGCTCAAGTATTTGTGCGGGGGCCACCAAGCAAAGCCCGAGCAGAGAGGTGAAGGTAAAACTAAGCTATCTCCGCGCGCTCCCCAAGGGGCAGATGAGAAACTAAATGGATTGGCTGTGCACAGAAGGGAAGCAAGAAAGGCAGGAGGAAACTATTAGCGGGGGGAATGGGGAGGGGGGCCGTTGTGGGAATGTATCGAAAACTTTTCCTAGAAATCCGCTGACCGATCCGCTGGACGACGACGACCATGACGGCGATGGAGAGTAGCGTAAGGAAAAATACCTTTGTGGAAGATAAATCTTTGCCCCATCGATACACAGCCAACTCATTCCACCCCGTGCTCCAGTCGTACGTGAGTCCCAGCTGCACTCGCCGAAGCTGCTGCGGGACGCAAGCAATGAGACAGAAAGGGACAGGCACAACAACAGGCCAAACAAATCTTCCCCAAGCCGTTTGCTGCGCCCAGTACACGAATCGGACAAAATGCGGATTGCTTTGTTTCCACCATTCCTGTAGGCGCCCAAGCAGCACCAGGGCACCGTAAGTACACAAACACAACTTCCCTTCACACTCGCTGTGTGTGTGTGTGCAGCATTTTCCTATTCTCTCTTGGTACGCCTCAATGTGTGAGTGGAGTAATGGGATAAACGCAGGGATAAACGCAAACGCGTTCGCGGATCGAACTTATATCCGTACCACATTCCCTTTTGGGGTGCGAGAGAGAGAGAGAGAAAGAGAGCAAACTACCTTCCTCTTCTCGCTGTGATGCTGTGTGTGACTGTGTCTCTTCCCGTACACTGTGTATATTGGTGAGTTGGGTGTTGGTGCACGGTTTCCCGTACCGCTCGGGGTTGTAGCGTTTAGGCCTTAACCCCGTACAAAAACAACCACACACATACACACACACACACACACACACACACACACGTAAAACCACTGGAAGAAAGAAACACACGAAATCGGCCTGTTTTGCGACGACTAGAACGCGTTTTTTATTAAGGCGAGAGAATCTCGTCCACTGTGCTCTCTCTCTCGCTCCCGTGCGCGTCGCTTGCTCTCAACGGTGCGTTCATCAACCTCTCGCATCTCTTTCGCACACACGCTGCTGTTTTGCGCTCTTGCTCTCTCTCTCACACTCTCCAGCTTCTTCTCGCACGTCGAGAGAAGCAGCTTTTCATCTCCAGGTTTGCTGGAAGCTGCCTGGACGCTTCACGCTGTTCGCATCAACCATCCCGAGCGCACCAGCGCTTTGTTTCGGTCTTTTTTCATTCACCACCGTCACCACCACCGCCTGGGGATTTCTCTTCCCTTCCTTCGAGCGCGCACAGCCCAATTTCCGTGGCTTGCAAGTAAAGGAAACCTTGGGCCTTTGCTTTGGGACGCCGCACGCAAACCTTGGCAACGCTGCACGCCGTGTAGTGATGAAAGCGGAACGAGGATAGGGCCTAGGGTTGTTAGAGTGGAAGGAGAGAGAGAGAGAGAGAAAGAGGGCTAAATCGCTGCACTCGCATGCGAAGAATGGCCAAAAAGGGAAGAGCCGAGGATGGAAAGCAAGAACCACCACCATCCCCGGGGCACCGAAAGGCAGGCACGAAGCGAAAGGTCCAGGAAAGCGCTGGTGTGTGTGGTACCACCAAAACCTGTGTGGAGTGCCTGTGGCCGTCCCTATAATGGGGGTGAGGGTGGGTGAGGCGGTAAAAGAGCATTCTCGAGCCACGGGAAGGGGCACAGCCCAAGGAATGATCGCGGGAGTTTTGGGACGCAACGATCAAAAAAGCAAAGCGCTAGAGCGAGAGAGAGAGGACACTGTGCGAGCGTTTGAAGGCTTCAGCTCGGTGCTTGCACGATCGAAGAAAGTGCCTCGCCGCCTCCTGGGATCGGAAAGAGATCAAGCCATGATGATGATGATCGCGGGCTATGTGTGTGATCGTTGGTAGGAAAGTGTGGTGGCACACAGCGACGAGGGGGGGGGGGGGGGGGGGGGAACACCCGTTTTCAAGTGGCCCAGCCGACAAAATACTCTCGTGGAGCTTTTTCTCGTCTTCTGTTTCGCTTTTGTGCCGCTGCTTCGTGCTAACCGTGGTTGGGAATGTGTTGTGTGTGTGTGTGTGCGCGCTGGATGATGCGCATTCTGACCCGTTCGATGCCGAATGGAGCAATTTTAAAAGTCACTTCGAAGGTTTTTTTTTATTTCCACTCCAGCACTTCACACCCTTCCGCGGTGCTTATATTGATTTGATGTTGATTTTTTATCCCTTCTCACTCTCCTTCGGTTCTTCTTGTGTTCGAGATATACGCCGCCTCATTGCCATTGCATTGATTCTTGGTGTTGTTGTTTGCCTACCAAGCCTCCCTCTCTCTCTCTCTCTCCCCGAAGTGACTCTTGTCCGGTTATTGGACGCGCGGCCATCATGCATTTCCACCATCAGCAACAGCAGCATCAGCAGCTGACCAAACCTGCTCAAATCTCTCCCCGCTTTAGCTAACGCAACAACGCTTAAAGCGGTGCGCTCATCCCATAGATTCGGGCTGTTTGTCGGTCGAGATTAAAGATGGAGTGTTGGCGTAGTGGAGAATGTATCTCCCCATGTTTTTTTTACTACTTGATCGATGAATCGGTAAGCTCTGCTAGCTCTATCCCTATGCTCTGTGTGTCGGCAAAACGGACGAATTATTCGTGCCTATTCAAAGGCAAACCCCGAACGAAATTCACAATAACCCGCTCGCCTAATAGAGCCGGAGCTTGAAATTGCCCCGAAAAAAAAAATGGGTTTTGCTGGAATGCAACAACGATGAATCTAGCTGATCCTCATTTGATGTTTATTCTACCGAACTTTGTTTAGGAGCTCATTTGTTAAACCGATCAAAGCGGTGCCCCGTTTAAGAAATTGGAAACGAATGCGCGAGCCCTCAAGAACGTACCAAATCAACTCCTAATTGTGTGTACATTTAGGCTGGTACGCGTCCTCCCTGCGAGTCAATTCTTCAACCATTCGGCGGTGTGACATGATCACGATGAGATGTCACTGCGAAACGTTTGTTGCCAAATAAATTTGAAAAAAATTCGATGAAAAAACGTCAGCTTTGTGTCCACTTTGTGCTTTGGTGGTTTGGCAATAGCAAAGCCCCGAGCTTGATTGCTTGCAATTGTGTACGGCTGTGTTGCGAGACGTAATCAAGGCATTCTTAAGGCGCTGCCATGTCATGAAGCAAAAGAATGGGAACAAATTCTCCACCATATCATGGGTCTAATAAGCAATTTAAAGGCACACGGACGGGGCAGGCATTTCATTAATTTACAGCTCTCATTCCCGCCAGTTCGCCAGTTAATTTCTCCCTTTCGAACCGTTATCAAATGGGCAGTTTTTCTCTCTCTTTCCCTTTCTACTAATGCGCTTTCCCATGCGCTGGACACTTCGGGCCGCCGGGAATCGGGTCGTATGACAAATGGTCTGACAAATTCCGTCGCATTTCGGAAATGAAACAGTATTTTCCTCCAGTTGTGGCATGGGCTAGCGGAGGGGTTTATTATGTTTTTATGTTGTTTTTTTTTTACTTTGCTGTTCATGTTGGTGGCGGCGTTTTGGTCTCGCTCTTAAATCGCTCTCCCCCTCCCCCCTCCGCATGTGATTTATGATGCGTCGATACTGTGCAGCGCGTGTGGAAAGGGAATGTGATGATGATAGTCGCCTTCTTACAGTGCAAGGCTTTAGGGCGGCTTGCTTTTCGCCCTATCGATGCTCGGTGGCCCTTCGTAGTGTTATTGTGTATATATGTGTGTGTGTGTGTGTGTGTGTGTGTCGATGCCACAACCTCGTGTTCGATATTTCATCCCTTTTTTTTCGACAAGCAGCGGCAAGAAGTAGCCGCCGTCTTGCGAAGACAGGGCAAGAATGTGCCGATGATATCATCTTATCGATGCATGATGCATTTTAAATGACATACGCCCGTTCCCCCCCGGCTTGTTGGTAGGGGACACTTCACCCCATCCCCCACACTGTCCCCCGTGTATTGATTTTCACTCGGCACAGGCACCGCTGACGATGCGGCAGAAGCATTTGCAAGAATGTAGTTGAAAAATATCCAGCCCTTGGATTCATTGCTTCCTGCGGAAATGTTGTGTGGGTGGAATGGGTACGCTGGAGCCCCCCCCCCCCCCCTTCTACATCCTTCCCCTTTCCCAGGGAGGTATGAATTTTCAATGGGAAGAATATGCCACGCTTCTCGTCCACACACACACACACACACACACACACACACACACACACACACACACACACACACACACACACACACACATTCAATAGCCACCGCTTTCCTTGGCAATAATCTTTTCCTTTTTTTCGCATTCGCTTCCTTTTTGTCCACAAAATACATGTCCGCCGTGTACGTTTCTGCGTGCGTGTGCATCATCTGTTTGTGTCCAATAGAGAGTGGGGCCGATGTATAGTAAAAAAGGATGAGGAGGAGGGGAAGACTGTGGTACACAGTTATGGTGGCATGCGGCGGACTGCGAAACGGACGGAAAAGGAAACATTAGTGACGAAGCGAAGCAAAAGTGTATCCTTGGCGATTCTTGGTGGGTGTGTGTGATGGGGAGGGCCACAAGTTGAGTTGGGGGGTGGGGGGACTTTGGGCGGTAGTGGAAAACTAGAACACATCGGAGGGAGGGGGAGGAAGGAGGGGGGTTTGGAAAATAGATGGACTCTTCTCTCGATCGACGACGACAGTGTGTGTGTGTGTGTATAGGACGACGACAACGACGGTTCGCCATCATCGTTTTGTGTGTTGAATTGTGGTGTTCGTGTGTATGTTTGTGTGTGGCAAGCAAAAAGGATACTTTAGCCTTGCGTCGCTGAGTGTGCAGACCGAGAAGGAGGAGAAAAAAAAAACCAGGAAGAAACCGGAAAACCATCCCCAGCGAGGCTGCAGATGAAAAGCGAACGGAAAAGCCGGAATGAAAAGTTTCTCATTTATAACCTCTCTCTCTCTGTGTTCCTTTTCCGCCGCCAATCACGGGAGTTTCGGGAAGAGGTTTTGGGGAGATCGGCTGGTGGGGCAGCTCTCTTTGAGTAGAACACTATGCGGGACAATTCAAAGCCCTCCCATCCATCGCCATTCTGTGCGTTTCGTCCTCCTGCACGTCGAATTTACTTCTTTTATTGGCGACTGTCGTTGAATTATGGATTTATTTATGAAGGTTGTATGCTGACGGCGTGCCTCTAGCATTGGATTGGAGTTTGTCAGACACAAACACACACACACACAGACAAACAGATTCTTGGAATCTTTGAGCATCCTTTGCGTCAAGGATAATCGCCAACAATAACGCAAGAAGTGGGGAAGTTCTTCCCTATTTTTTCCGTTTGGAGTTGCAGTTGCGATTGCACATTATTGACAGACAAGTGGCGCAGAAAATCAACTATTTTTTATGCAACAATTCTGCACCGTTATGGGGAGAAAACTTGTTGACGCCTCATCGCATTTGCAAACTATCGGAAAACCTTCATAATCCTCTCATTTGGCTCCGTGTTCTGCTGAAGCTTTTTGCTAGCGTTAGAAACCGGACAGAGTTCGTGGAAGCTGTTATTTTTCAAATCATCGCCGACAAATACTGAAAACAAGCCCCCCTTCGTGTCGCAATGCGTGGTGAAAGAGAGAGAGAGAGGGAGGGAGAGTTTTCTGAAAAACATATTTATCCCAAAGAACGACGAGAGGACGCCCCGTCCGTCCGTCCGTTCGCCGTTGCGCTAAGTGCTGCCCCGAGTGCTGAGCAAACATATCCGTGTACCGACCCGTCGTCGTGGTCGGTCATGTTCTTCGAAAGCGGGGAAAATTATGCCTCCCTTCGGGTCCATTCCCGGTGGGGTTTGAGGTGGGCCGGAGAGAGGTAGATGAAAAGTTTCCTTCGGTTCGTTCAACAAAGGGAAGCGAGCCGGCAACCGCGGAGCAGCAGCAGCAGCGCGCCCGTGGAATTGGCCGCGCAATGACGATGAAAAATTGTACCACACCAACACCTCCTCTACCTTCCCCGTGGTCTTCTTGTTCGTGAAAGAAAACACGGCCACTGTGTGTGTGGATGGCTGAGGGGGGGGGGAGTTAGAGGAGCAAGAAAACTTCTAAACATTGAAAGCTTCATCAGCTAGAATAACATCAGCAACGATAACAATAATAATAATAACGCAACGAGAGAGTGACGGCGACCGACGACGACGATGACGCCAAAAGAGGAAACAAATTGGTGGTGCGGCAGCGCGCCACGGCTTCGAAAATATATCTATGGTACCGGCTGTGGATAGGAGAAGAGAGTTAGAAGAGGACGAGAACAAAAAAAAAGCGACCACAGCACCACAAGGAAGGAACCGTTCGGACCCCGATGGAAAAGCGATAAAGATGCGAGCGAGATGAGCTTGGGGAGGGAAGGAAGGAAAAGTGAGGAGAAAAAGGAGGCGAACCACCACAGCAACAACGAAAAAGAAAAACACATCAAGTGACTCTACAGAAATGTTGTGCAGCGAGTAGAGTAGAGGGTCGGACCCTCCGTTTCCGACCGATGTGATCATCGGCCCCGGACCCACCCGACATGACCACAAGAGTGACGGTGTTGCGTTTTTTTGTATGCTGGTGCTGCACCGTTTCCACTCCCAACCCGTATAAGTTTGAGGGAGGGGAGGTAGGGAGCAGCCAGCAGTGAGTTTTCTTAAATTGATTAATATTTTATTATGAAGCTTGATGATAACGAACTAAATGAGGATGAGGATGCCGAGTGCTCGAGTGCGCTCTTCTTGATTATTGATATTATTCAATTTTCATATTAATTTTACGCTTGTTTGGAGCTGGAATGGCATCTAACGTACTTGTTTTCTTCTCGAAGCTTTAAACATCTCTATCTAAAGCTTATTTCAACGAGTTTTGGTCTTTTTAAGGCTTGAAAAGTGATTTATTAAGCAAAGTCCTAACATGGTCTATTGTGACTGAATAAGACTACATTAAGACTTCCTGAAAAATAACGCTTCGATTAGCTCATATTGTGCACGGAACTGTTTGCCATTGCACATTCCCCAACACACCCCAACCCCAAGGATTGCCGTTTGAATGCTTCCAATCGTTCTTCCGACTCCAACTGCCTCAACTGCTCCGTCTACCATGCTTTATGCCACCTTGAATGCTCCAACAGAAGGAACGGACGCCACCCAAACCCAGAACACAAAGAGCAAAACGAAACCACCCCAAAGCTCACGCCCCCCTCTTCTTTTGCTCTCGGAAAGGGGGTGCAAAATTCTCGGCCTGCTTGCAAAATCAAGCGCACACAACCAGAGTATCCCGAATACCTTGCGAACCTCGGGCACGAGGGTGATGAGTTGAAGATTTTCCTGTTTTATTCTACCGCTTTTTTGCCCGTGTGGTGGTGGTGGTGTTGCTCGTTCCACCCCGAAGCAAGGGGGTTGGGGTTTCAAACAGGTTTTTTTGCCCATCTTACTCGGGACAGCAGAAAGGCTTGAAAGCGAAGGCGCAGTTGAAGACGCATGGACATAAATTCTTGAACTGCATCCATCGCCGCCCGGGACAAGCTCGCTTTATATCCTGCCCGCCATGCCCACCAAACATGTCCAACAATCCCAAAAGCACCCGAGTTATTTAATGGCCGAGAGTGTCGAACCCAACCCAACGGCAATGATGGCGATGACACGAAGAAGCAAATACAGTCAAGCGAGCGGATTTTGTCGCGATCACCAATGGCAAACACAAAGCACGTACGGGATTTGAAAGAATGTGCAATGTGTGTTGGAAAAATCGGTGAAAATGAAACAAAAACCTTTCCTTTTTTCTAACATTCTAACCCCTCACGAAGGGAAATGACCAGCAACTGGTGGTGCGTGTGCTGCTGTGTGTGCGTTCGTTGCAGTAAAATGGCTTTTAGAAGGTTACGCCGCCGCCGCCCGCTCCAACATATTCCGTAAAAGGGTATGTGTGTTGATGAGAACTCCAACAGCCGGGTTTTGTTGTTGTGTGGCCAGCGGGGAAAGCGTGGGTAAAAGGAAAACGGGAGAGACAGAAAAAAGCGCCCGCCCGCGGGAAAGACGCCGCGAAAGGAAAGGAAATGAAATGAGTAAATTATTTCAAATATTTACATTAAGTATTGCTCCGGCTATCATTAGCGAAGTAGTTGTGTGTGTGTGTGGATGGATTGAAAGGCACACAAAACAAGGGAAAAAAAGAAAACGGGGCAGTGTACCGTGACCGACCGACCAAACAGTCGGGCTGAAGGTTTTTTGGACAATTTCCATAATCAATTTACTCTCTCTCTCTCTCCCACCGGGCGCTGGCTTGACCAGTTCTGCCGGTAACATTTTTCCGTTCTTTTCCCTAACCTCCTGTTGCGTTTCTACCTTCGGAGTTCCTCGTTTTAATGTCCGCAGTAGTTCTTATTTTGATAATCCGTAATGGACAATGCACAGTCCCTGGGTCATTCAGGGTCCTGTGAGATTATGAACATGTGGCTCGGAACGAAGCACACGTGTGATGGCGTTGTTTTCTTCTTCTTCACCACAATTTCCAACATTGAAGTAAAATTATCCTTCCCCCGACACATGATCGCTTTCGCTGCTTGTGATAGTCCTCGAAAGGAATTGCTGTTTTTTTCCCACAGGACGGAAAAGCTCCACAAATAAAAGCCCCGCGCACCATGAAGAGCTGACGCTGACACAGACTTTGTTGTGGCGTACATTTTATGCTCTGCTGATAAATTACTCTCTTTTTCCCCCTTGTTGTACACGGAAAAACGGCGAAGCGAGTATTATTTTTCTTGCACATAACAAAACAACAAAGTAAAATTGGTTTGTCGGCGACGCCACGAGCCACGAGCTGACCTTTTTGATGCAGTTTGATCATATACTAACTACTCCAAGCTTCTCTCTCGGTGCGTTTTCAACAGTGTGTAAAATAATATTATTCTTTCGCGTGTGTGATGGAGCAGAGCATATATTTGGAGCACCCGTTTTCGGGTTTTGTTTAATTTTCCGCTTTCACTTGCTGTGCAGGTTTTTTATGAATAAAATTGTGCCCGTACCAAAACAAGATTAATTATTCATTGCGCATTGCGCGAGCGAGCGTCCGGCGTAACACGTAACCTTTCGTTTACATTGTTTGGATTTTGGGGTGCTTTTTTGTTTAAACTACCAATAGGTGGGCAAATTTGGGCATGCAAACATAAATTAACGGCAACACAGTAGGATTGCTTCACTGCTGGTTCGCGTACGGTAAAGTGCATAAAAACAAAGAGTCAGGCTTGTTTGAGAGTTTCTCTTGTCATTCTGCACTATTTTTATCTGTCTCTTGCAACCTTTAACCGCTCCCTCTCTTTCCATCTCTCTACGTACATCAATGACCTATATTTAAATAAATGAGCAGTCACCCCACCAGCACAACCAATAGAACGGAAAGAATTGACATTTTTTGTGCTGCTGTCACCATCATCCCCGTGTGACTCTCTGTCGTTTCTGACATTCTTGCACGAAGACTGCTGCAGGGACGGAAAGATTGAGTCGTCACTGACAAGGGAGAGAGGGTTGGGTGCATTAGCATGACGAGGGTGGGCATTCGTTAAAGGTAGAGTAGTTTGTTCGTGATCGTATTTTTCCCTTCACAATTCGATCTTATTCAAGACCAACAAAAAATAAAAGGGAAATCGTTCCAATCGACAGCAAAGTATTTGCGCACTGCAAAAGGGATTACAGCTAATATGCTGCGCTGATCCGCTTCTCTTTCACTTTTAAAACCATTCCACTATTCTCCACCCACACACCCCCAATTGCGTGAGTCAATTTCACAAAGGAAAAAGGGAAACCGGCTTTTGTCGTTGGTTGGTTTTAATTATTACAATGTCCATTTCTCCGCCTCCCCAAGCCGGATGGTTTGAAATTGGCATTCCTGCAATTTAAAATTCAAACGCATCCCACACACACACACACACACATACCGTAATCCATTTCTTTCGTAATCAAGCGCGATCATTGTGTTCTGTCGCCGGGGAAAACCCCACCGCCGGATGCGTTGTTGATGGAGTAAGGCGCATTTTCTTCCCGTTCCGTGTGGAAAGTGTGGAAAAGTGAAGGAAAAAAGCATCCATTTTCTCGCACACGCACAAAAAAAAGAACTACCACAAGCAACAACAAACGAAAAAAAAGTGGAAACACAAGCTGCAAGACGGTTTTGGTTGAAGTTTCAATCAAACACACAAATCCATTTGCATTTAAATCAGCTTCTCTTTCACGGCGGTCCATTACCATAGTTATGAGTTTTTAATTATCCAATATATTAATATATGGATATCGTCATCGTCTTCCACTTTTATTTCTTTTTGCTCTCCCTTTCTTACTCCATCTCTCTCTTCACTTCACGGTTCAATCGGTTTTATCTTCATCCGTGCGATCGTTTCCCTTTCTTTTACGGTGGCGTTTACACCGCCCGGGCGCGCGCGCTCGCTCGCTTATGGATATTCTTTCTTTTCTTGCTTTCTTGTGGTGTATGATGGAAGATATGGATGATTATGTTGATGCTGCTGCTGCTGGTGGTGGTGTGGTGTGGTGAGTGCCACCCTTTTTGCTTTTTGCCATGTAAAATTAAGGTAGGAGTGTGAGGATGTTATGGGTTTTGGCAGCGGAAGTGGAGAAGGGAAGTGAATGGCATATCAAACACTCGCATCCAATACCGCGCTATTGAGGAAATGGCAAACGCACGGGACGGGAGATGAATATTTTGAAATGCATAGAAAATTATCCACTGTTTGCGAAACGGGTGTGTCTATGGCCTCTATCTTGGCTCATGGCTGTTTTGCGTTTTTCTGGGTGCGAGTCTCTGTAATGCGATCCGACGTAAGGGCGATTGAGCACACAATTTTGGCGTGGCGTCGTCGGACACAACACAGACACAGGCTGGGGCCAGTTGTTTGCATACGGACCTAAAAAAAGGGGTTTTGTTTAAAAGGTGAGGTCAAAAGGGGAACTAAAAGGGTTTTTTTTAATGGAAAGCGAAAAGCGAAAGACGCATTTTAAAAGCCCAACACGTCAAGGATTTTAAGGTAACTCCAATATCTCCAGACACAGATGGTGTTGATGTTGGTATCATTCAGGCAAACATACTTTTAATGTATCATTGGACATCTTCAGAATTAACTCTGAGCTAGATTCCGATTTAAAACATCTGCAAAAAGCTTCCCTTTTTATCTTCAACTCCAACATCGCACTGTCTTCGCCCGGAGCAAATTAGTCCTCAGGGTTTCAATTTCCTCGAGCCGCGATAGTTAAAGACTTTCAAATGTACGTGCCCAGTCCGTTTGCGATTTTCTTTCCTGCCTTGAATGACACCTTCCACGCCGAAGTGGCTCTGATGTTTCTGACGAAGTGTAGTCCTTCAAGCGGACGTCCATCACATCACAATCGCTTTGTGCCTGTCTGTGCCAGCGCTGTGTCCCGCGTGTTCATTCATTGGGCCCTCGCACAAAGACCCATTTATCGAACCGAAACAAACCCGGGAATGTGATGATCGGCAACATCTCGAATATCCATGAACCTATAACCAGACAGAGGGGGAAGAAGAAACGAAGAAAAAAAGGTTCTCCACATCACGAACTGATGTGAAAAAGGTAGAAAACCCAAAGAATGGAATGGAATGGAAGATTGAACACAGAAAAGGTAACCAAAACTACCAAAACGAATATGAGAAAAGGGAGAGAGAGAGAGAATAAAGGAAAAATACAAACACGACGTACCAGGAGATCTTTGGATCAATTCCAGGCTTTGGCAACGTTAGACCTATGAACGCTCATAGTGGAGTAGAAAACGGGCAAACGTGTGTAATACGTGTAAACGCACACGGTCATTTAAGACCGACCGTATGGGGTTTTTTCTTTCTTCTATGCAAAGAGAACCTTCCTGAAGGTTAATCGAAAATAGCCTAAATAACATAAAGCAAAACAGAGGAGGAGAAAAAAGGCAAAATCCACACAGTGTACACACAGAGAAGCGCAAACTGTCGAAACCAGCTGCCTCTCGCACGCTAGGGCATAAAAGGTGTTTATGTAGCGCAACGGCTTTGACCCAGGACTTCTACGAATATCCCTCCAAAAAAGCAAGCCATGGAATTCTTTTCTGCAAGAGGACGATCGAGACACGACCTTTTGCTTTTGCCCACTGGAACACACCCGTACGGACATGGCGATGACAACTGAATGCCACCACAGACGTGCGTTGCGTGCCCAGTTTCTTCTGTGCCGGGGACACAGCAAAAGGTTCCTCCAGCAGAACAACAGCGAACATGCGTTAGGTGTATTTTGAAGCCCCGAAACCCCGAGAGAAGTATGTCTTCTCTCTTTCTATATATCTCCGTTTGCGTTGTTGGGGTGCTGCGCTTTGCTTTGCGCTTGTTCGATTTGCGCTTCGAAGTTGTTAGCGTGCCGACCGGGCTAACTAACCTATTCAGGTTATTTATTGGAGGATGGCCTTTCTCTCGCCTTGCCGGTTTTCTGGACGTTTCATCTTGTGCCGCGGCCGCTGGAAGAACTTGGCAGAAGGCTGATTTGTGGAGGAGGGTTGAAGTTCAATGAAAAATTACCTTTTACTGAGCTTTTTGGGCCAACTCTCCGCCACCGCCACCATCACCGGAGGAGCAGCCGAAGCAGGCGAATGAAGAAGTAAAGGAAAGTTGAAAAAGCCAACCCAAAAATCGTTGAAACATTGTGTGTGTGTGTTGAAATTTGATCCTTCCAGTTTTTCGGGTGTCCCTCTTTCTCTCTATCTCTCACTCACGGTGTATTGTCTTTCGTGCCTCATATTTCGTGTGCAGCTTTGTGGGATATTCGGGACATTGGAACTATATACAGTCGGAAATACGGTCGGGTGGTCACATCGATGGCATCATCATCATCATCATCAAGCTCAAGCTCTCTGTACCGTTTTGTCCGTCCATTTGCCACGCTGGAGATGATCCGGAGATTACCGCTTCCGACCGCTTCTTCCAACAAAAGTTGGAACACCTTCATCCCGTCACAAAAACCCCACCGGGAAAAGGCCTCAAAGACGACACGCCCGGTGCGGCGGTGCCATTTCAATTAATTTAGATTGTGATTTACCGGCTCCCGAATATGCTTCTTTCTTCCTCTCCCACCATGTGAGGCATATCGGGTCTGTGATTCCATCAGGCCCCGGGACGGATTCCCAGCGATCATTCGATATATTTACTGTTATGCCTTTCCGGCCCCGGCCACTAATGTGTGTTGTGTTGTGCGCATTCAGGTTGAGCGGTTAATTTTATGTTAGTTTTGTTTAGCGGGCAGAGATTACACACTACGCGTCCGTCCCCGTCCATGTGTCTGTCCAATACCTACTCGGCAGCACACTCTTGAAGTCGGCAGAATGGTGCGGCACGATTTCACATAGAATTTTGAATAAATTTGTCATTTGGACAGCGCAAAAAAACACACACTATCCTCTCGGGCGTGCGTAACCTGATCACTATCTCAGGCGGACTGTGGATGCCCTGCGCTTGATGGGCGTTTTATTCGCATGAACTACTACTACTACTACTACTGCTCGCTCTAAGCTGCCGCTTTGGTGGTAGGCCATTGCCACAGATTTTGAGGGGGTGAGGGACAATAGTAGGACCCGATGGTACCATCAGGAACTATGGGGAGAGCAGAACAGGTCGCAAACCACGGTAGCGCGCTCGTAATTTTGCCGACAAAACTGTGGATCTTCTGAACTCTACTGTAAGGGGCTAGCGAGACGGGGAGATACGGTTTAGTTTCGATTTCATTTAGCACAAGCGTTCTGTTCGTATCATTTCCATAAACGCTTCACGGTTCGCCGGTCGAGCGAACGCGGCCGCGCAATTACGGAACGCTCGGGATGGAGCTGCGATTTGCAATTCCAAAACCGTCGTCCTACTCCTCATCCTCCCTGCTGAACTTTTGGGCAGCATTTGAAAGCATGCTGATGGTGTCTGCAGACAAAAAAGTGCGACCGATTTTCTTTTAATAATATGCAATAATATATTCCCCTCTGTGGCGCGCCACCCTCTACTACTACTACTACTACTACTGGCACATTTCACATTTCCAGCCTTTTTGTTTTAAAATATGGCAGCGTCCAATTAAACGGCGATAAATTTCGACGGCCCGGAATGGAAGGGAGAAAAAAAGGTTTGCTGCTGCTGCTGCGGTAAGGTATAAATAAAATGATACGAACGATTCCGACAAACGAACCAGATGGGGGAAAACCGACCCCCGCTCTTCGGAATCCATTTCATCCCTCACGGCGCTAATGAAACGGTCAAAACTCGGCCAGACTGCGACGTTCGAACGCCGCCGAGCCGTTTTGGGCCCTCCCTTCTGGCGCATTAATATACGGCTTACCTACCTCCGCCACCAATACGGGCGAACGTGGATGAAAAAAAAGCACCGAACCGAACCCCGCCTGCCTCGCAAGAGAGAGAGACCCACAACACCACCGATGGGAATGTGGATGCAAGAGATGAGTCGTCTTTCTCGCTGGCCATCTTTTCCCTTCTTTTCCACGACGATTGGCGTATCAATTTCCGAGCTCATCAGGAAATAATCAACCTAAGCTTGAAGGTTTTAGTGTTGCTTTTTCCCCCTTTCTCCCTCTCTTTTTCTCTTTTGATATAGCAACGGTTTCTTTTTTCCCCTCGCTTTGCTGACCAACCCCTTTGCGCCTCACCACCCCCCTGGTGGGAACTCGATCGGGTTAGTTTTTGGGGGGTGCTCTATCTCCGGTGTGCGCGCTGTCGCGACCAGTAAAGCTCATTTGTGATGGAAATGTGGCCACTTTACTTTGCCCGAGCGATTATTGATCATTGATTCAAACACAAACACACACGCACACACACAACCATTAATACCGGTGAGAGAGTATTTATGTATGAGAAATCAGCAGCGAAGCGCAACATGAGACTTGGAACGTTCCATTCCACAATGGTTCGTTTGATACAAACTAATCATATTGCAAATAGCAGCAAATTTGCATTCATCATTGGTCAAAGGGGAGGACAAATCAGCGAATGCATTAATATGTTGCGATGCATAATAATGCTTCAGCTATACAATTCGATGCACTTTGTAGTAGCGGTCTGTCGAGGAAGCGAATGGGCGAATAGTTTTGCAAAGTGTATGCAGACAGGGGTTTATGATATAACATTTCCGGCAGAAGGGTTTGCATGGAATATTAATAATTCAATAACTCTTCACTCAAAGCTACATTGAAATCAACTCGAATTAATGCTTTAAAAGGGTTAAGAGAAAAGATATTTCATATGACGTTTGAGGGCTTTTTATACATTTTAATTATTTACTTCAAATGCATAGGACGATTTCAACGATAATTACAATCGATATTTATGTGGATTTTGACATTTGGCGTCACAAATTGTAGCAATAATCCTCACGTCAAATTTAAAGGCTGCTTTAAGCTCTGTGTATGACAGAAGGTATAGGAGAATAAACTCCATCAATCAATTAAGAAGAAGAAGAAGAAGAAGAAGATGTATAAACAAGAAGTTCAATAACAATTAAAAGGATGTTTTGACAAAAATATTTGAAATAAAATATGTGTTTTTTGAATGATTATTTGTATTTTGGTTGTTAAAATTCAAGATGGCATAACTGTCATCTGACAATTGGATATGACAACAAAACAATCGAGATTGAATAATCTGGAACAGAACCAGGCTGAAAATGTCATATTTTTATCTGGAAATATCTCACAATTGTAAGTGTTCATTTTGAAATAAAATAAATAACAGCCATAACTTACACTTTAAACCAAAGCATAATAAATCGCACTGATTAAATAAAACACACCTACCCGGTTTGATAAAAATGCACAACCCATCCATCCATTGCCCCGCTGGCGGAACATTTATAAGTCCCTATCCCGCCGCACAGTTAAGCTTCAAATCAAAACTTTAAAATTTATCTCCCAGCAACCAGCAACCAGCAGCCAGGCGCGAGTCAGCCAAGGCTACATTGCGAAATGGGAAAGAGCTGAGCAAGTGCGAGCTGAGCCCAACTGATTGAATGTGGGCTTCAGTTCCGGTCTCTCGTTAGCTTCACAAACTTAGCGCTAACAAAATGGCCCGTCCTCTTCCCATCCACCACCGTCCCGGGAGCGACCGTTTTGTTTCGACAACTTAAGCCAACCAGGCGCGCGCGCGGACGGACCGGGTCGGAAAGTTCTAGTTTTCGCCCCGAAGCGCTTTGTCCTTCCGAGATAAAGCTATGCTGCTTGAGTTGAGGACACAAAGTGTGGGGCCAAGCAGCAGGGTGAAAAATTAATGTCGCACAACTTTCCCCACCCCTGTAGCACCACCATCAACTAGGGCGCCGGCCGGGGATGCCGTAGATACTGGAATTGCAAAGAAATGCAGAGAGTTTTTAGAGTGAACTTTATGTAAACTTTAGCAGTAAAAGAAATATATATATCTACCGACTGGCTGCGTTCCATCGCATGGTGGTGGTACTCTGCTGCTGCTAGGAGAAAAGCTACTCCGCTCGGCACAAAAAGGGGAAATGTCTTATCATAGTTTTCCGCTCCAGGTTTTTTTTTTTTCTTCTTTTTGCTTCAATTCGCCACTCTCTCGCGCTGTTTAAACACAGCACAAACTTTCCGTCCCGGAGTGAGTTAAAAGTGTGGACCGGAAAGCAATGTTGAAAGATTGGGGTGGCAAAACTAGAACGAACTGTAACCCCTTTAAAGGAGATGTAAATGCATAATTGATGTTTGGCATCTGCATCCCGTTCGGGTTGGCGGCATCACTGGAAACACTTTTCATCCCCGCCCGGTACGGCTCGCAGAGGAGCATTGAAGTTAGAAGCGAGAGTTTCGCTGGACAAAGGAAATACTATTAACTATCTACGCGAGGTGCAGAAAGTGTGCGACTGTCAGAAACTGTGGGAAGTAAAACGCGCGCGAGAGCGCTCTGGAAACTTTCTTGCTTTCTCATTATCGGAACATCGCGCCCAAACAAAGCGCGGAACAAACGGAATTCAGCTTCCTGCTAAAACTATAACTCTCCGGAGTGAGCCACACTGCAAAACAAAAGGGAAAAATTGTAAAGCAAAACGGACACGGACTTGGAGATAGACGTTGCCTGCCTGCCTGCCTGCCTGGCTTTGGCTCCCGGTGGTTTCGGAGGCAACTTCACCATGGTCGCAGCATGATGGTCTTTTTGTTTTCCTATGACGGTTCGGCGACGTGTCGTGTAGATTTACGATTTCCGCGCGCCAAGGTGAGGAAATAAATTATCCTCTCCACCCTGGCCACTACTTGCACCTTGGACCGTGACGACGGTGACTCTCCAGTGTGCCATATGGAGCGTGGAAACTTCGGCAGAGGTCCCCAACACATGCTCCCTGAACACTCGGCAGACTTCTTCCGGACGTCCTCCTATTCCAGAGAGACCTTCGCTGTCTACCGAAACACACATTGTGGAACGGCACTGATTGATGTCCACATGCCCAGAGCAGAGAGGTTCGGAGGTATGTCAGCAATTCATCGTCGTCGTCGTCATCGAACGCCGCAAGAGCGCGTTAGAGACCCTTGCCGGACTGGAAGCCGAACAAAAGCGCACAAGAGACGACCTCGAGGAACGGATGCCCAAAGAAAGCAAAAAGATTGATGGATGAAATGGTAGCCAAAGAGAGAGAGAGAGCGCTCCAACTGTTTCCTCCCGAAAGGCTGTTCCTTCCTTCTGCTCGGAACATCTGAGGCCAGTAAATTACGGTATAAGAAGACGCGGAGAAAAACGGCTGACGTGTAGCGAAACTGCCCTCCGGGGCAGTCTTCCCAACATCCGCTACACGTATCCACGCGTTCGTTCGTTAATTAAGAACGGACACACAGAGAGAGCGAAGGTCCAAACGTGGCTAGGCACTCCAGATGCGCCGACGGTGGCATGCAAGTTCCCCAAAGACGCTGGATCCAGTTTTTATTGCAGCCGTAGCATGTATAATAATACTGCTCAGGTACTTGCTTCCGTCTTTCCTTGCGGGTTGTGTTTTATTTTTTTCGTAAAGCGAGGTAGAACACACCAAACTATAATGGCTGGAATTATGCTTTCCACCTCTCATGCTCCATGTTGTGGTCGAGAATTTCTTCTGGATCGTGCTGCGTGAGCCCAAAGATCCAGACGAGAGGGAAGATTAAATTTAATACACCACCACCACCACCACCACCATGTGTGTGCGTGTACGTGGGGAACATACCTCTGGGCCCGTATTCTACGCAGCAAAGGCCGGGGCTGCCCGGGCCATACACGTTTTGGCAGGCGCGAGCGAGCGATCTATGGGATAATTTATAGCCCTCTACCCACCCCACGATTGCTCCCATGTGCTGGACTTGTCCAATGCTCCTTGGGAAACTTGACCTGGAAGAAAAGTGGCTGGAAGATGGCGACGGGAGACGAAACATGACATCTCCAAAGTCAGCTACAGGAGGGTGAATGTTTATGGGGTTTGATGTAATTTTAATATCTCCCTGGTGCGATCATCGTCTTGGTCGTCTCGGTCGTCTTGGTCGTCCGTGTCCAATGAGAGTGCGTCGTGGTACAATATTGATGTATTTCCCAAACATCATCCCACTCACGCACGCAAGTGGCACAGAAGAAGTTGTCCAGGCGCGAGAGGAGGGGACACCATATTGAGCCAGAGCTGCTCGCTCACAGGGCGAGGCGGTTGCAGAAGAAGGTATCTACAGGGCGTGATTGATTTTGGCTGTTTCTCGCTCTGTGTGTGTGCCTCATTCCGCAAAGATTAGTGTTTCTCCCGCCCGACGGATTGAATCTCCTACTCTGGTGCCGAGGTGCCGAGGATTTCGAGAGAGAGGGTTCGTTCAACTAAAAACTTGACTCTTTTAATTGCCCGTTTTTATGAGTGGCGACGACGACGACGACGACGACGACGACGACGACGACATCTCCCGGGGACGTGCGTTCATCGTGGTTGTGACGTCTTTGGCGCGTTATTATGGACGTGTCTGTGGCTGTTTCGGAAAGTTACATAAATTAAGCTCGCAAGCAAAGTCTGGGAAAGTGTGCACACGGACAACACACAAGGCACAAGGCATGGTGGGACGCCGCGCCCTCGTGCCAACGGTAATAAAGTAATTAACTTTGCTAAAAGAGACCACACCGCGCCACAGTTGTCAGCGCCGCCATGTGACGATTCATACATTAGTGGCGGCTTTCTTCAGTGTGCTCCAGTTTTTTTGGACCAGGGAAGACAGGAACGGGGACATTAGCTCCACTGATGACAGATTTGTGTGGCCCACACAGCTTCCACAGGCTTGCGGCGGTTAATTAGACCACCCGTTCCTTGAGTCAACACGAGAAGAACTGCTCTTCCGGGGTCACTCAGCAACTGGGTTTCCTTGCAGACCTCAGTCATTTACTGGGCAGTGGCATTTCCGGAAGGCGTTCAAAAATTAAGACACATCATCTGACAGACGCGTTGGTTTGGTCGTCTTACTCCTCTGCTGCCTAATGTGCGAAGCGCCGCCGTGCCAAATGTGCATGAAGAATCTGCACCAACTTCTTGCTCTGGTTGTCTCCTGGCAATCATGTGTACGGCGCAGGATGCATTTATTGTGCCATGATTTCCTTGTTAATAATATGTCATATCTTCCACGTCTTCGCGTCTCTCCCGGTCCCGGCTGGTGGTGGTACACTTCATTAGTCGCAAGCCGCTGCGGCAAGACAGCAGGCAAATCATAATTAACCAACCACCAACCAGGACCAAAGGCAGAAAAAAAGGCGTAAAGAGCGGCAGCGTAGGAATTTTTATTGCACATATGCACAGAGACCAACACAAACATGTGTGCGGCGGCGGCGACATTCTGCTGCTCTGACAGGCGCATAATTGGACGACCTGTGTGTGTGTGTTGCCCTTGTGCCCGCCGCGTTTATGCGACGAGCAGAGCGAGTTGACGTACGACGGCGTGCGCACTTTTCTGTTTTATGTTGGCCGACGCGCCCAGCGAGCGGACGTCACGGACAAACCAGAGAGTTACAGATTTCAAGCATCAATTGGCCACAAATGTTGTGATGTCTCGGAAGGTTGGTTTTTTGGGAAACTCGATTTTGGAGAACTTTGAACGACTTGTTTTGGACGACCAACCTTTGACCTCTTGGAGCAAGTTTTGCATGAAAAACACACAAAGCAAGTGATTTACCTTGGTTTGTGTGTCGTCTATTTGGTTGCTCCGAAGTTCCATTTACACAGTCGTGTAGCGTACAGGCAACATTTCTCCCAAACACACACCGGGGCTAAGGGAGTGTGATCTTGGCTTTTCACCAACTCTCTGTTGCATTGTGTTGTTGACACTGGGCAAAAAGCTTTCTTCTTGGAGTTCGTTCACGTGTCTGTGATTGTGTTCCGATTACTCAGCTCAGCCTCAGCTCAGTAACTCGCTCAGGTTCCTCCTTCTCAGCATCATTATCAAGACGACGCGCCGCTCCTCGCTCCTGCGCTGGCCCGTAATTAAATCTCGCTGGGAAAAAGCGAAACGTTGTCGTCGGTAAGGTTTTCTTGGGCGCGTTTCAGATTTCAGGCAAAACCGCCCTCCCCAGCGCGCGACACGTTACAGAGTTCTTTAATTAACCTTCCATTCTCCCACACGCGTTCTCCCACCCGAACCAGAAACTTCTACCGTCCATGAGCTGTACGTCGTCGCGGATATTGATCCCGAAAGAAGCTGCAAAATTCAACCCGCACGGCCCGGGGGCCATTCGCCTTTTGACCTTAAGATGTTGTCATCTTCTCTCTCTCTCTCTTGCCCCCCAAAAAGTGCACTTTGTCGGTTCGATACACACAGTGCGAAACACATCGCGTTCTGTTTTGTTGGAGTTGGAGTTGGGTCTCCTCCGAGCTTTGCTCCGCTGGCCCGTGGCCCGTGCAGTGGTGCGCACCGGTAAGCTTTTTTAGTGATTTGCAAATGCAAAACGATGCATGAAAATGCAAACACACTCTCCCACAGAGTGTTTGCGGGAAGTGTGGCAATGGAAGTAGGAGAAGGAGGAGGAGAAGGTAATATTGCGCGCGACCAGCGCAAACCTGTTTTTTGTGTTGCATTTTTTTCCGAAGTACCCCCAAAAAAGGATCGTGCCCAGCGGGTGGTTCCAGTGGTTCCAGTGGACCTAGTGGCTCCTGCGTCCCCTAGCGCATCAACATAAACGACGCCAAATCAACCGAATGGAATGGGAATGAAACTTTCTTTTGGTGGCTGTGTGTATATCTGTCTTGATAAAGAAAAAAAAAAGAACACTTTGAGATGAAAAACTCTGCTTCGTTTTGTGTTATCGTCGCTACGGTTCGAAAAGCTTCAAACGTTCTATCGCGCAACCCTCCCTAGAAGCGCATTTTATTTGCACAATACTTGTTCTGACGCCCTCTTTGCCCACCCACAACAATGGAATGACGTCCTTGCCCCAAACGATAGAAAACAAATTTTCTCACCAGGGGCACCAGCATCAGCATCAGGCAGCTTGGAAATGGAAATCGAACGGAAAACCGTGTTTTTTCTGTCTCTTCTCGCGCGTGTTTGCAGCGCTTGTCGTAAAAACAAGTGAGCAGTGCTGCAGCTCAAATGAGGGCGCAAATGCAGTAAAAATAGCCAACCGCTTGGTGCAATGTTCATCAAAACCTTCGTGTCTTCCCTTCGCTTCGTGCTTCTCACCCATTTCCCTACAGCCCCAAAGTAGTGTCGAGAGTTGATCGACTTTCATCACCATCTCACCACTTGACCGGGTAAAAGCAAGCATGCTCTGGGTGGAGAACGATGATGTCAGCTGCTGGGAGAAGGACGACAAAGAGACGTGTTTGTTACATGCTTCATTGGGATTTTGTTCAATCTTTTCTCTCTCCCTTTTTCCGCTGCTAATAAAAGTGGTTCCAATGCACCGTAACCGTGGAATTCCACTGCAATGGAGAAGCAATCGGTTCGGGAGGTTTTGGGAGGGTTCGATCAATAAAGCGCACCACCCATAAAATAGAGGGGAACAGCACACCATTTTCAGTAGGGCAGCAGCCAATATTAGCTTATCCCGCGCTTGCTACATCTCGACCACAATCCACACACACACATACACGCACATCGAGAATGTGTAGCATTTAATTTCGCTGTAAAAGTTAATCGATGATTATAGGGCATTATAATATGTGGGGAGACTGACGGGGTAAAAGAGACCCTCTAGAGGAGGGAGATGCTGTAGTGTGGTATCGGATGTGATGAGTTGTAAAACGGCACACACACACACACACACCCCGGTTCCCAAATGCGAGTTAATTAAAAACAAAACCACAAATCGCGTACGTACGCGCCGCCACCATTCCATTCCTTGGGCCGTAAGCGCAACGCACCGAACTGTGGTCCTTCGAACCGGAACGGGCCGCCATTACCACCACCGCAGGGGCAGTGATTTCGATCGTCGCGCTTCGCGTTCACTGCGATCTGATAGCTTCAAACTGTGATATTAGTGTGTGCGTGTGTGTGTGTGTGTGTGTGTGTGTGTGTGTGTGTGTGTGTGTGTGTGTGTGTGTGTGTGTGTGTGTGAGAGAGAGAGGGAGAGAGAGATAGTTAATGGATTTTATCTCGTAAACCGGAAACTCGATATCGGAACCGTATCACGTTTGGTGCGCCGCGTTCGGTCATCCCAGCAACTCTTCCTCCGCTCCGCGCGATAAAACCTGTGGGACCTGGGTATAATAATAAACGCATCTTGTTCGCATTTCGGGCAGTTTCCGTGACGTTGCCACGCAGCGACGCGGTGGTGTAACATGTGGTGACCAGACGCCCGTGGCAACACAGGGCGCGCGCGCGCGCGTGGAGCAAAAATGGGTTTGATTGCATCGGCTGCTGCTGCGGCCGGTTTGATGAAGCGGCAGTGATTAAGTTTCAAATTTATATACCACCGCCAAATATTGCGGCAAACACTGGTTTTCTGTTTCCTAGTTTATAGCGTTTTGTTGGCCCATAAACAATGGGTGATGCCGTTTTTTTGCTTTGCTCGTTTGTTTTCGTTGTTTTCGAGAGAGTCGTCCGTTTTGGGGGGCGATACCATTATGTAATATGGTTTTGTGTTTTGTTATTTTTATGCGATCATATATGTCACTCAAAATGTGCTCCAGTTTCCAAGGGCGGGCACAAAATGGGGGAAATTTATCGCTTGCCCGAGTAAAGATGACACAAACAATACATGGAGTGTGTTGCGTTTTTTTAGGGAGCTGTTTTTGTTATGAAATCGTACGTTTTAATAGCAGTGTTATTTATTTCTTTTCCACTTGCAATAATGCCAACAATCACACACAATCCTGCCCAATACGCGACAATTCGATTAAAACACCACACTAACGGTCGTTCCACAGACGACTCCTCATTACGGACGACCCAGATGCGTCCTAACAGTCTAAGCAGAAAAGCCCTGCCCTGGGGGCCCATCCCTGCAAAATGATGCTTCACACACACACACACACATAGCTTTTTGTAGTGAGCTGTGTGTGTATCTGTAAAGAGCACTTTTCACCGCTAGCAGGCCATGGAAAACGATGTCGCTTGCTGGTGCGCTCTTGTGCGCCGCGGTGGAAGAGAACACGTGCCCATTGGCACAGTTTTTTTTCTCTCTCGAAAGCCCCACCATCACCTAATGGGGGTGGATGGGTCGTTTAATGCTGGCAGCAGTAGGACGGAAAGTCGCCCTTTTGCACACTGAGGAGGAAACGATAGGCGCACAGGTCGTTTGAAATCAACCCGAGAATGTGCAAACGCGAGCTTTGCTTCCCTTTCACTCGGTCGTCCACACGGAGCCTATTGTTTCACTAATACTTTAAAATGGGTGGATCCCTTGGGGGTGATCTGCTGTGTGATGGGTTATGCGCTTTCATTCCCCGTTCCCAGCACATTGTGAAGGCTTAGAAAATGGGATACAACACCCACCAAACCGTTGGTTGGCTCGGGAGCTCAGCGCATAATGTTCCATTTCACTCTTGATACGCTGCTTAAGTGGTCGAAGGAGGTGCTTTCACTGGCTATGTCGAGGGAAAAACGGGGTCTAGTCCCATCACCACCATCGGAGTCAAAGCCCGATCGTAATAAAACGTTGAACACAAACACATCGAAATGAGACATAAAAACCCTTTACTCTCTACTGCCAGATTGACGCCAAATGGATTCTGGATCCCCCACCCCGGGGGCCGGAACCATACAACAGCTGCAAGCAGAACGGTTTCTACTGTGGATTCCGAAACGATCAACAAAAAAAGAATACATGATGATGGCGGCAATGATGATGATGGTGATGGTGGTGAAAAAGTAAACATTTGCCCGGGCCGGCGCGCGCGAACGCGCCCGCGTTGATGTGCGTGCTAATTAGGCATTCATCCAAATTAAAATCAACATAATAAATATTTATTGTTTAGTGTTGATCGATCCACACACACACACACACACACAAACACGCTGGAGGAGATGAAGTGGAAACAAAAAAAAAGAAAGTCCAACCATTCGGTGTGGATACTTTGGCATCTCTCACCAACGGGCCACAACCATCATCATTCTCCTCCCATTATTGTGCGTGCTATGAAAAAGGGATAAGCAGCACCCACTTTTGTCTTTCGCCTTTCTTTCCCCCCCTTACACCCAACAAGCCTGAGTTGGCATGTGGCCTTTTTTAATTCACACCACACATAATCAGTCGTCGTTGCTGTTCTGATGCTCCCGGCGTGCAGACGTAATTTGGGAACAGTTGCAACCATTTGTCTGCGCGGATGACAGGGGGGACCCCTAGGTGTTGCCGCTCTGAAGTTGCAAATTCTTCACCTCCACAAACTCCTTTCTCCAATGTTCTCCCATGTCAATCACTGACAGCACGACAACACGGGGAATTTATGCCACAAATTGTGGAAGTTGGAACGAACTCTATCTCACTGAAGGGGGGATCTCTTCGTTAAAGCCGTCAATTATCGTCCCTTTTTTGGGGTTGGTTGATGTGAGTACGCTCTCTTTATCTCCGTGTGCAGTTTTCAACTGTTTCTGTGGCTCCATTTCCAGGATCTTTGATGGTAACGAACGTAAGACGTCTTCTCGGAGCAAGAAACAACCTCTAATCCTAACAATGGTTGGTGCTGGTGCACACCTTTTACTAACCCGGGGTGGACGCATTAACTGGGTCGCGCTTGGAAACGGGTTTTTTGCTGTTTCAGGAGCAAGCTCTAAACCCTAATGCCCATGTACAGCTCCGCAGTGCTCCGCGTTTGTTTCTTTAATCCGATGGTAGCGAATTTTATCTCTCCTCCTATATCCCCGGCCGGCGCAATATCCCGTAGGATGCCCGAGACAAGATAAGCATTGGCAAGTGTGTGTGTGTGTGTGGAGGTCATAAAACAAGCGCGCAAAACAACACAATAAGCCCTTTTTGCTTTTTAGGTCACTCGGAAGAGAGCGTTCGGTCGTCGTGGTGGTATGAAAAGCTCTCCCTCCCATCTACTTCTGTGTGTCTTTAGGACGCTCCACCACTGCCACTAGTTTTTCCATAGCACATAAATCATAACAATTCTTTCGCTCGTTTCCTTTTGCCGCCCTGAAGTCGTCTTACACCTCTTACAAACTTCATTCAATGGGCATTCATCCATTTCTTCATTTTTTGTGTGTGTATTTTTGTCGTATGGCGCCGACAGCTCGATTTCCAATTTTTCCATGCCCCGCACCAAAGCACCAAAAAAAGGAGTGGACGATTTGTGAAGCAGGAAAGCAGAAAAAAGAAAGCCCCCAACTAGTCTGTACTTGGGAAGCCAACTTATTATTCAACGAAACAATGGTTATTTATAGAGTCTGTGTGTCCTTGCGAGCCTTTGGCTTTTTGCTGTGGCTAAAGAAAGAAGGAAAAGGCTAAAATCCATTTTTGGACTCAAAACACACACACAAAACTATTGTGTTAAATTCTCGGTTCTGGCACGCCACTGTAACTTCTTGTTGGCTAACGGATCGAACGGCTGCTACGCGCGAAAAGCCATTTTCTCAACCACACACACCACAAAGTGCTATCCGAGTTGTTTTTTTTCTCTTCCTACTTTTCCGAATGACTCTTATCCCATTTTGTCCTCCGTGCACAGCTTCCTGCCTTGTGTCTTGTCGCGGCACATTGTTTCGCGGTTTTGATTTATGTCGGTGCACAGAAAGTTTCACGCTCTGCTGTCCTCGGTCCCGTCGGTCTGAGGAAAAGGACAAAAATGGAATAAAAGTTCGGTACCATAAAATATTCATTGGCTGCGTGGCTTCTTTTTGTGTGTGTCCACCAATGCACGTTGCATAAGGGGCTTGAGTTGGGACCCCAGCCCCAGTAGCGGCAGCCGGGGACCAGCGCTTATCGGTAATTTAAATGGCGACATGAAAGTGTTATCTCCTCAAACCTCAAGCCCTTGGCATGGCACATCTTCTCCTTACCCGAAATTGTCCCAACTGGAACAAAAAGTGACCTCCCGGTCGGTTTGGTGAAAAGCCAACCGAAATATACACAACTGAATATCCCCCAGTGAATTCCATTAAACAAAAAGGCGATAATTCCCCGGTTCGATAATTCCACCAATTCCGTGGGAATCGGGACATCAGCGTTAAGGGTTGGAAAGAAGCACACGCAAAAAACTGAGCAAAACAACGCACTCTCTTTCTTGGCCGCTTGTCAAACCGCCCGAAAAGCAATTCGTAACCGAACCGGGGGGAGCGCGCCAACGGTTGACAAAATCACACAACGACTCCGCACTTATCGCGCACTGACGTTTTGAAGGATTCCGTTCGATCCCCCCCAAAGAAAGTGTGTGTTTGTGTGTGTAGTGCGTGATGTGGAACAGACTTCAAAAACTGATCGCGCTGACTTAAAACGACCCGCCCCAGGCAGGGGCGATGTGTGCTGCATCGCCTACCGTTTAATGCGTTTCTTGTGTCGTTTTGGCCTTAATCGTGTTGAATTGTGAACGAGTCTGCTCTCTCCTCTGTGGGGCCTGCGGAAGCAACCTAAAGAGCTAAAGCTAATTCGAAAACAATCGTGCAAAACTCCCCCTTACGCTCTGGAGTCTTCAAGTTTTGGGAGGACATAAGAGAGTCTCAAACAGGGTCGGTAATAGGAACGGTGTGTTGTCATCCTGGGGTTTGACATCTCAACCAGATACAGAAGACTACAGGTAGCCTGCCTGTTATTATCGGAGCAGACAGGTCCACCTAAAACTGTACTGCAGGGTTTCTTGGGAGTCTACCCAAGACTCTACATGATCCTCCAAATCTCCTATTCCAAAGAGTACAAGAATTCCAGGATCCAAGTAACCATTGACAGATCGCATGTGTTATCAAAGTTTAAGGATTTACTTACGGCGTTGCCAACCCCTGCATTCCAGGTAGGCACGCTGTAAAAAGGGCAAAACGGTCTTTTTGTGTGTTGCGATAAGGTCGCACGGAACACAGGATACATTTTGCGGTAACAGAAGTAGGAAATTAAATCAACCAAACCAAGCGAGGCTTGGGCTTTTGCAGTCTCCTCTCCCCCCCCCCCGGGTTTGGTCTTTGTACACCTTAGAGCACCCATTCTGCAACATATTCTGATAATATCCTGTTATTAACGTTCTTTTTTCCTTCTTCTTCTGTCTTTACAGGATGCCACCGGTTGCAAGATAAGACTCCCGGCGGCAGCAGCAATTCTCCGGGAACGGGATGTCCGGGTTTTAACCTTCGGGGCAAATAAAAATAAACCCCTCCAGAGAAGAACCTGCGGGACAGCGAGTGTACAGATAGACACACACGCCGGTAACTAGCAGACCAAACAGGCACAAAATACCACCGTATTCGGAACACCGTGTTGTACACAGGAGTTTGTTGGAGATACAAGACGCAGACGCCCTCCTAGAACACATCATCCCTCCGTGTGCGTGTGTTTGTGATTTATGGTGTAATTTTATTGGAGAAGCGCGCGCGCACACGATCATCGCAAAGAAGAGAACTCCACGGTTTGGCGGGGGAACCGGCTACGCCGTGTACCGTGCACCGAACACCGATCAATCTTGACGGTCCAAGGGACTCCCCTTTGGGCTTGTTCTAGCGAAGCGTGACACCACAACCACTCAACTGCAGCAGCAGTGTCTTTATACGTCTTAAAACCCTCCCAAGATCACACAAAACACTCAAAGAGGCACGCTCGTTTAGAGCGTCACTTTACCGCACGGCTAAAACTCTGGTGACGGCGGGTAGTGCTGCTATGTCGAAGGGAGGACCACCCGAAGAACCACCGGAGAAACACAGATAGAAACGAATAATTAAATATTCCATCTTGACGCCCGCGCCAATGGTCCCCTTGTCTCTCTCTCTCTCTCCGTCCTGACAGGCGCGGTGTTACATTTCGAAAGCCAACCAACCCCTGGCACGTTCAAGTGTCTTACACACACACACACGAGAGAGCGATCGAGATCACGATCGATCGGCCAGCGTGTACCCACTCCCATCGCGGTCCCTAGGCGAAGGCAAAAACCGGAGCCAAGCCCAAGAGCGTTGTATCTGTATGTGTGTGTGTGTGTGCTTTAGCTTTCCGATTCGACGCTTCGACGACCGTACGCAACGGCTAATGCGCGCAACGGCACGACCTGTGTGCCGCGGCGGTTTCGGAATGCTTTGCGCAAGGCAGCGAGCGCGCGCGGCAGCAGCAAGTTGGAGAAGATAGTTTCAGGAGTCGGAAAAAGGGAGCGCTGACACGCGGCTCACGATTCGAAAGGGGGCATAGGATACAGAAAGCAAGAGAGAGAGAGAGCAGGAGGTCCACCGCGGTGCGCATAAAACATAAACTTCCCGTCCCCGGACGGGCTTGCACAGCTGTGCCTCCGCGGAAGCCTCTCATCGTTCGCGCACAAAACGTTCATTAAGCGGGCAGGCAGGCAGGCCAGTCATTTCTTTCGCCTGCTTGCTTGCTGCGCTAAAGGAAGGGCAGACGGCAGCCTACTATGATTGTACCCAGCCAGCACCCTTACGGGAAGAAAACTAGAGAAACGGAGAGAAAGGAAAAGAAAACTGGGATCTTACAAGAAGGCTGCTAAAGCAGGAATAGAGGGAACAGCGCAACAGCAGGTACAACCCCTCGGCTCAAGCACACACACACACATCCAGTCCAGTTCCAGCCAGTGTTTCTGAAGTGTGTGATAAATATGTGTGTGTGTGTGTGTGTGTGTGTCCTCATACATTTGGAAGGAAGCAACTACTTAAGCACAGTGCAGCGAGGGCGCATTAGACACGGACACATACCTTACATCAGAGGGGCTGTTTCGGTGCCCTCCGACATCGTTCCTTCCCTGAAAACGAAACGAATTCGTTTCGCATCCAGCAGTGATGGATTGGGGTCGAAACATGAACATGCTGAGGCAAGCAGAGTGGGGGGGATTAACAAGCGAAACGAGAGAAGCATTGCAGTGAATATTCAGAGCTCAAGAAACACAGAAAAGGGGGACAAAAGATGCTAAGCCAAAACCGTTTTAAGAGGGCGCGCGGGACTTTCAGTTCATCCCTTCGGCAGGCAATTGTATCTAAGCAATATTGCAACTCCCCACACTCGTGGGTGGGACCATTAATTGGGGCGTAGTGAGTGGTGCATTTCACTAACATGTTTTTTCACCCTTTCTTTTTAGGTTTTATGTGTGTGAGTGTGTATGAAAGTGAAGATCCTTAACCCAATTGGAAGCAAACGAGCCAAAGCCTCAAAAGACTCAGATGAGCTGGTGAAAGGAGCAGTGTTGCGTGGGTTTGTGTCTCTCGCAAAGAGACGCGGTGCGAGTGTGTTTATGATGTGTGGCAAGTGTTAGAAACCCTTTCGAACACCCACTCACTCACACACACACACATACAGAAAACGGTGTGTGCGTGTGTGCTGTGTTAAGGACATTGTGTGTGGTGGGGACGCGCGTGCATGTGCATCCGTTCCGATCTGAAGCCGTCCCACGACCACGACCACCACCGCCGCCAGAATGTCGTGCTGTGAGGGCACCCGGTCGTTGCACAAGCGCTACAAGATATCCCTGGCCACCGGTGGTAAGGCCGGTCGGAGTGAGGCGACGACGACGACAGCAGCGGCAGCAACTTTATCACCATCACCACCAGCGAATGATAGCAGCCGGGTGTGCGGCATGGCGATCGCGGACCTTACCACGCGCCACAGTGATAGTAGTAGCGGTGGCGACCGCCGGGCAGACGGTGCCCGCGACACCGACCTTAGTATAAGCACTACCAAAAGTGACCCCCGGTTTAGTAGGATCGACAGCAGCAGCAGCAGCAGCAGTAGTATTATCAGTCCCGCCCGCACACGCCGAAGGACGACGGGGTCGGACACGGCCCGAAGGAAGTGTGTGGTGGTGGGGTCGCCGCGGACCGGCTGGACTGGCCATCAGCGGCGGCATGTCGGCGGGCTGTTGGTAGTTTTTGTAAGTAGCATTCTGCTGGTTCTGCTATCGGCGCCCGACCGTGCCGGTGCCGTACTGCTCGACACGAACGGCGGTGTCGGGGGCGCTGGGGAGGGCAAAGCGCCGGTGCAAGCGTTTGGCGACGAGCTCGGTGGGGTGAATCTGGAGCGCAGCATAGCGGCAGTGTTTAGCCGGGTGGCGTACGGGTCGACCACCACCACCAAGCGCAGCATACCGGACAACGTGTACGTGCCGAGCCTGACGACCGTCTCCACGCCGCTGCTGACCACGTTCAGGTGAGTGTCCACCAAGCGGGGTGTGTTGATTTATTTACAGGATAACAGGGAGAGGTTTTTTTCCGTTGAATATACTTTGCCTTCCGGCCGGACCGGTAATTATGGTACCGGAACGGAACCGTTCTGGTACGGGTGAAACAGGAAGGAAACTGCAGAGTCTTCGCACAGACATGACGGAAATTTGTAGGGTTCTTCAGCTAAAAGTTATTTGATTTGCATTGATTTATAAGTCATCAGTTTTTGTCTCTAAATGTCTTCTTATTCTTCTTTTGTCAACGGAGTTTATCCTCTAATCTTGCAGAGTGCATCGTAATCAGAGGTTTGACCGTCTATTGTCGAGATAGACATTATGAATGTCTATTTCTCTTTTGGTTCTTATTTTGGTCTTATTAGATGAAGACGATGCCGGTCTCGTAGTACAGTCGTCATCTCGTACGACTTAACAACATGCCCGTCATGGGTTGGATCCCCAAATAGACCGTGCCGCCATACGTAGGATTGACTATCCTGCTATGGGGGGAAATCAATTAGTCACTGAAAGCCAAAGCCCACTAGTGGTACAGGCAGGCCTTGACCGACAACGGTTGTTGAGCCAAAGAAGAAGAAGAAGAAGATGAAGACGAACATCCTGTCAATTGTGTTTGGTATTTTTCTGACAAATTCCGTTTTTGACAAGATGGATTCAATATGTTAAATTTTGATTTACTTTAATTTTAAGGCCATAGACAACCAATATTTTGTCCTCAAAAGGCTATATTAGACGTGGACAAATATCATGTCAATTTTGTTTGGTAATTTTCTGTCGTATCCCAATTTGACAGATGGATTCGATGTCTTATATTTTGCTCCAATTTTAAGGCAATAGACAACTAATTTTTACCTCTAAGTCAGGAGTCTCCAAACTACGGCCCCCTCGAGAGCCTATTATGCGGCCCGTGGAAACGTTATGAAGGTTAAAATAAATAGTTGATTATTGTGACTATTTTTAAAGAAAATGTAATTGTTGCTTTTAAGAGACGTAGACCAAGCTTTAATAATAGAAAGCTATTGGAGTTTTGTATATTATGCTAGTATTTTCTTATAAAGACTAAATTGAAACGTTCGCATTAGATACAGGCAACGGAAAAATGGCCCTCAACACCATTATATGTGAAGCAATGCGGCCCGCGAACTGAAAAGTCATCAATTTTTGTCTGCAATGCACCAAGTTTTGTCTGTCAGTCTCTTTGGAAAGAATGTGTTACTAATGATACCGTGAAGGGAAAATTATTATACGAGGATTGAACACGATATCCTTTACAACAGTGTACCACATGCCTGTGGTATGCACTACCTAGTACGTTCGGATACTAAGAGCATAGAGCCGTATAGGATGCAAATATCCTCCATTCCACTAATCAGATGCCGTCTATCGTTCCCGCTACTACCACCAACACACACACAGCACGTTCACTCACTTGCGCTCTCATATGATAATAGCTGATAATACATCTTCACGTTTTAGCTGGATTATAGATAAATATTACCTCAAAAGCCTTATGTGGCCTTAATTTGAATTCCTTGAAGCTGCTTTCACATATAAGTTTGAAACATAATACACTTCATATTACACCTGTTTCCATCTACGTTCGAATCTCGTGCCGTTTGCATCGAATCGCAAACCGCCTGCTTCGAATCGCATGCCACTACGATCGAATGCGTGCACCCATGGTTGAATCGCGGGCCAGTACGGTTGAATCGCGTTCCACTATGGTCGAATCATATGCCACTACGATCGAATCGTGTGCCGCTACCATTGGATTTTTGAAAGCAAGAGCATAGTAAACTGTTTGTTTACGTTTGAAAGCTGTTTCCTTCTTCGCCGACTGCATTTCATTTTTAAAATACTAATAAAAGGGAATTATTCTCTGATTATAGATAAACCCCACGAATATTGGTTGAAACCATGGATTTTACCATCAACAACGAACACCGAATGTTAGTTGAAAACAAGGGTTTTACAATCAAGAAGGGACCACGATATTCGTCGATAACAAGGATTTTACGTGTAATCAGTGAAAAACTGCCTTTTATTTGTACTATTTTACAATCGAAATGCCGTCGGCGAAGAAAGATATAGCTTGCAAACGTAAACAAACAGTAAACTATGCTCTTGCTTTCAGAAATCCAATGGTAGCGGCACACGATTCGATCGTAGTGGCATATGATTCGACCATAGTGGAACGCGATTCAACCGTACTGGCACGCGATTCAACCATGGGTGCACGCATTCGATCGTAGTGGCATGCGATTCGAAGCAGGCGGTTTGCGATTCGATGCAAACGGCACGAGATTCGAACGTAGATGGAAACAGGTGTAACATACCAACTAATGTTCAGCTTCCCCCATTCAGCTCAAGGATCTTGTAAATTTAAAAAGAGTTCTACTACAGGGTAATATCCCAAATCAAGCAAGGCGGTTAACCCTGCTTCCCATATAGTTCCCGCTCGACAGCAGAACACAATTCAAACATAGTCCAATAAATCATACTGCTCGCGCCTCCCCAATAACATAACTAGTATGCAAATGTGGGCAACTCCCCTTCGAACAACACCTTCAGAAGACGACCTCCGCCTCAAGAAAATTAGTGCCTGGTGGGCCTGTTAAATGCCGCGAAGAGAACCTTGCGCTTGATGGGCACGTGGGAGTAGCTCTGAGCGCCCCCCGCCGGTCATTTTTGGAGTTCGATTCGAGACGCTCTTGTGAAATGGAACGTTGAACAGTTGGTTGTGTAACGTAAAAACACGAGCAGTGTAAGGCAGTAACACCCATCATCCGGAACAACGAGTCCCCGGAAGTCACGGAAACTCCCTCCACCCTGTCATGACGCGTAACGTGAAACCCAATTTCCTCCCTCTCTGCTGCGGGGGAATTTGTTTCGGGTTCCCTTTCTTCGTGTGAAATGCATCAATTAGTTCGTTCCGTGTACCATCCATTTCTGATGACCGTTGCTTGTCACGTTAATTAAAACCACGTTATATCTTTTTCATTTCCCCTTTTCTGATTTAGGTACGACAACAAGAACAAGGACGCACTGGGCGGATCGAGCCCGGGCGGTGGCGCCGGACTCGGCGAGAAGGACTCGCACTACAACCAGCAGCAGATCAGCGCCAACCACCGGAACTACGAGCTGGATCTCGAGCGGGATCACGTGCTGCCGACGTCGGCACCGAACGCGGAAATCCTGAAGAGCAACAGCAACCCGACCTACCCGAACCCGAACCGCCATCACAACCACGATCGTCACCGGCACTCCAACTCGACGCCATATCCGCACGGTAAACTAAACAACTCTTGAAGTAGAATGTTCCGAAAAGTGTCACTAATTCCAAGCAATTCTCCGCAATTCTTCACACTTTTAGGTCACAATGCGAAAAAGGGCTTTCCAACCAACTCGATGTTCGCGGGAGATATCCCCGCGTACTCTCCGCCCTCCCGTACTTTCTTCACGCCACCGCTGCCCCGCAACTACACCAACCCGTTCGCCGACAAGCCAACGCTCCGCGGCACCAACAGTGACAGCACGATCATCAACACGGGAACGTACGCAAACCGACGGCCACTGCCACCGCCCAGCCTGATGCCGGGGCACGAGCGAATCCCGATGCGTCCGCCAGATCTTGTTCCCGGAGCACCCGGAGCTGGTAATCTCGGCGGTGGAATGGCACCCCTACCAAACCCTGCTGGTAATGGACCCTCCTCGAAGGTTGGTCCGGATAATGGTGGGATGCTACCGGCAGGATCTTCCGGTCTACCCAACTCCCAATCGATGGACGCGCAGCGCAAGAAGGCGCTCAACACACCCTCGGAGAAGTCGAACAAACTGGACGCGGCCAAGGGCGGATATGACGGTAACAGCAAGCTGTTCCTGCTGGACGAGAATGCCAACTCGAGTGCGATCTTGCCGAACGGGATGCACTTCCCGTCGATCTCGCGCATCCTGTCTGGTTCGAACGGACGCCCGCAGATGATACCGGACGTACTGCTGCGGTCAGTCACGTCAGCACCTCGTCCGAATCAACCAGCGTACGACCTTGGAGGAGGTGGCGGAGGTCTTGGTGGTGGTACGACTTCCCTCAGCAATGCGAAGAATCCAGGCAGCAGACCGGGCGGCTTGGATGGCGACCGCGATCGAGATGGTGGCGATGGTGGAGCATCGGAAGGACCTGAGGGTGGTGATGGTCGACGTCACTTTGAGGATGACGAAGGCGAAAACGACGAAGACGAGGAAGATGAAGAGGATGATCCGTTTGAGGAGGGTGCCGCACGGCAGCAACCATCCGGCGGTAGTACCTCACACATTGCCACCTCCACCGTATCGTCCATGCACGTGCAGTCCTCATCATCATCCCCGATTACCCAGCGGATGCCCAACCTGAACCTCAAATCCGTCATGATCAAGAACGGCACGGGCGAGGAGGGTGCGGGCGGTAGTAATGCCGGTGGAGCGTACGGGAACGATCGCAACTTCCAGGGCGAAATCGCCGACATCAGCACGTGGACGATCGCGTGGAACGTGCACGTCTACCTGTCGGCCATCCTGTTCACCATACTGGCCGTCTACTCCATCTTCAAGATCATCTTCTACGACAAGCTGACGCACCTGTTCTCGCAGGCGTACTTCATCAGCATCCATCTGATCCTGATCATCATCTGTCTGCTGCGCATCTTCTACCTCTGCTACGATGCGTACAACATGCACTTCAGCTTCAACCTGTTCGTGTCGGAGCTGCTGCTCAATCTGCCCCTCACCTTCCTCACGACCACGTTCGCCATTTTGATCCTGTTTCTGCTGCTGCGCTCCATCAACCACAAGACGAACCGGTACAGCTCGATCCTGCGCCCGCTCACGATTATGATCGGGTCCGGCGTGCATGTGACGCTCTGCATCACGCTCCATCTGGTGGAGTCGTACGAGACGAAGCAGTTCTACCACAAGCAGCATCAGCTGCAGCTGGCAAACAAGCAGCTGCTGGGCGCCGGGGCCGGTATGGGAGGGCGAGGCGGTGGTGTGCATGCCCCTCCGACCAACATCCAGATACCGCCGCGCGTCCTCTCGCTCATCTGCCAGATCATCTACATCTTCATCTGTCTCAGCCTGGGCATCCTGTACCTGTACATGTACCGGCTGCTGAAGCGCATCCTGCACAAGAGCCAGAACTACATCCACGGCTACAACAATCTGTCGTACGCGATCCACATCACCATTGCGACGGCACTGCTGTTCATTCTGCTGGCCGCGCTGCAGATCTACGGTGCGATCAGCATCAGCTCGCAGACCCGCGTAAAGCTGTCGCCAAGCAGTGGGCTACCGGGGGATGTTCCCGGCGGTCGTCCCGGTGGTGGCGGCGGCGCCGGTGGTGGCACACTTTGGGCGTCACACATCGAGATCGATTGGTTCCAGTGGGGCTACCAGTTCAGCATACGCTTCATCGAGATCGTGATCGTGGCGCTGCTATCGTGGGTGACGGGGCTCAAAACTGGCACCTCGAAGGTGATCCAGCGCGAGAAGGATATGGAGCAGCCGAACGCGAGCGGGTTCGCCCTGTTCCCGTGCACCTCCAGCTCGAGCCAGGAAAATTTCGAAACGGACTACCCGGCCGTGTGCAACACCAACCGCAACCTGCACACGTACACGATGCGCACGGGGAAGCCGATCTACGACGACAACTTTGCGCTCAACTCGCTCAACCTCGAGCCGAACAATCAGCAGGACCTGCAGCTCGGACCGCCGGGCGGTGTCCCGGTCGGGGCGAACGAGTTCCAGCGCTCGCTCGAAACGAACAGCATGCGCTCGTCCTCGCACAACTACAGCAACAACTACAACGGCAGCAGCAGCAACAACGAGCACGGCATCGTTGGTGGCGGGCCCGATTCGGCCGACGATTTCCTCAACGAGACGGAACCGATGCCGGACCACTACGAAAACCCCAACTTTGAGCTGAAGCATCACCACCAGCAGCAGCATCACCATCAGCACAGTGGTGGTGGTGGCAGTGTGGGCGCTTCCTCCAACCAGTACCACGACATCATGGACAACTGCTACTCGGAACCGATCGGGGCGCCCCAGTACGACACGAAGTCGCTGCGGGGTGGACAACCGCCGCCGTCGTCCGGGCATCCGATGGCACCACCACCGCACCATCGCAACTACGACTTCCAGAACTTCGAGCGGCCGAACTTTGACCCGCAGCACCTGCCGCCGGCGGTCCCGCAACCGCACTCCGCGCTGAGTGCCGCCCAGTCGATGGCACGCGGTGAGTTCCGGGCGTCCAAAAACCTGAAAACGCTCAAGAGCGGTCAGCTACAGAACGATCTCGGCGGTGGCGGTGGTGCGAACACGATGGGCCATCATCACTACAACCACCATCAGCAGCAGCAGCAGGGCGGCGGACCGATGGTGCCCGGACCGGGCGATTCCTTCGACCGGCGGATCGGGGTGCGGAAGAGCGGCACGCTGAACAACATCGGCGCGATGCACTTCAACCCGCACGGTAGCGGACGGAACAACAACTCCAACTCGTCGGCCTCTTCGTCCTCCTCGAACAACCGGGCGGTGCAGCAGCAGCAGCAGCGCCGTGCCGGCCCAATGTCCGGCGCACAAACGCTCAGCTCGGCGGCAGCCCATCATCACCCGCAGCAGCAGCAGCAGCAGGGTGGGTTTGTGGCCCATCCGGGCAGCTTCAACGACCGGCTACTGAACGGTGGCGGTATCGGGGCCGACTCGCTCGAGCGGATTGCGGCCCACGATGGCAACTTTGACGACGGCGGCAGTGGCAGCGGCACCGGTTACTACCACAGCAAGAAGCGCTCCCGGGACTCGTCCAGCTCGGGGTACGCGGGCGGCGGCCCGGTGGTGGTACCGTACGCGACCAGCAACGATCATCACCATCAGCATCATGCGGCGCACCATCACGATTCGTCCTCGTCGCCGACGGCAAGCCTCGGCGGCAGTGGCAACGGTACGCCCACCTCCGGTCCACCGAACGGGGGCGGCATCCTGCCCGGGAAGATTGAACCGCGGGCGGCCCAGGACAACGGCAGCATGCTGGTGGCGGAGCAAGGGTTTGTTCGGTTTCGGGCGCTCGAGGAACCGGCGCTAGGGTCGCGGACAAACTTGCGCGACAAGGGTGGCAAGATGTTCATCAATTCGTAAAGCGCAAAAGATTTCTCCCCCCCTCCCCCCTTCGCCCCACATCCTTTTCCCCTTTCTTTTTCGTCTCGCTTTGACCCCTGATAGACGTGGACCACGTGGGCACGATTTGGTGCGTAAACGGTGCTGTAGCGTACTGGTGTGTTTGTGTTAGGGAAGCTCATACATTGCCGTTTTAGTTGTGTCACAACAATGTGGCAACATACAAAACAAACACACAAATAGAAACAAATTGATCGAAGGAGGCCGTGCCGATGGGAGACAGAGAAAGAGAGAGAGAGAAAGGAAACAATTCCGTGCTGTGCATGTAAATAGTTTAGTAGAGGTGGGGGGGGGGGCGAACGTGTTGAGATGGGAAAGGACTGATCTATCCCTCTCACGCAGCTCACTGAATTGAAGGGCGGGAATTTGACTTCTTCCTTTCCCCTTCAATTAACACCCCCCGAAGACGCATTTCACTTCTCTCGCCTGGGCCATAATTCTTTTAATAAGGATAATTGAGCACACACACACAATCGCACGTACACAAACAGCAAAAACACACAGTAGTAGCAGTAGTAGGCTCTGGTCGGTAGTTTCTTTGCAAAAAGAAGGGATACGAGCGGATGCGGTTGCGGACGTGCTGGGAATTCGTAATCTCACACCACCCACAACACCATGATTTCCGACTCTCCCCGTGTCGCAATTAGCAACTTTTGCTGCACGGAGCCAAGGCGCTGACGCAATGTGTTGGCGGGGATTGAGAGCCTACATTTGGGCGCTGGGTGAGGTGTCTTATTAAGCGTCTTTTTGGTGCTTTTTAAGGCAACAGCAGCCAGCAGCGCAGTACAAAACGAAGGGGGGCATCCCTGCCGTTTTTCAGTAATTTAATTACACACAGACACACACAAACAAACACTTTGAGAGGGAGAGAGAAGGAGAGAGAGAAGGAAAGAGAAAAAGAGAAGGTAATAGGCAACTATTAGGCAGCCGTAAACTTATTGTGATGATTTAATCCGTCGTCTGTAGAGCAGTGGTGGTAAATATTTAGCCGAAGCAACCAACAACCAATGTAAGTTTCCTTCCCCCTGCTCTCCCCACCTCCATATGTTCTCCTGCCAAGTGTACAGAAAAGAGAGGGAGAGAGAGAGAGAAGAAAAACAATAGATAATATAATTTGTGTCGTCCCTCCGCTACTTTCTTGCCATATATACATGTGGATGGGAATGGGAGCAGAAGCTAAAAGGGGAAACTCCCTGTTAAGCCACACCCTCCTACCCCCAGTAGCACACCGTATCGCCCAGTCACCACGTGGTCATTCTTTGCTGCTACAGCTATCCTGCCCCCCCCCCCCCTTCCCTCAACCACGCCGATTTGCGCGCAATGCTATATGATGAACGTCGCCTCTCTGGCGCGCCGTATGTGATCGTGTGATTCGTGAATGTTTTCTTTGTTTTTGTGGACAAAAGAACAACAAGAAACGCTAGTCTGTTTTATATAAATGTAACACACCCTCCCCCCCCCCCTCCCTCCCCACTGTACATGAACCTGTAACTATATAGCTATATATATATATAAATGTATATGTGAATATCGTTTTATTTTTTAAACTATTATTATTATCTAAAACATATTATAGTTCGGATGCGCATATATATATAAATAAGCGAGGTTAGTGTGTAAGAGTGCGCGTGCGCGTGGTTTATGTTGGGTTATGTTTTTTTTTTTTGCTACCTTTCTCAATCGATTTTACTTATCCTTTCGGTGCAAAACGGAAGGGGGAGATTAAGAAGAAGAAAACACACACAGACACACGCAAGGTGTGAATGAAAGGATGTAAAGTAAGGGGAAGGTTTTAATTCGTTCTTAATTAGTACGTACGCAACAGTCGGAACCCGACCACAAGCAGAGGATCTGCCGAAAGCATTTAAGCAGCATTATTACCTTTGTTGTTTTTTTTTTAAGCATCTCTCTTAAGGCGAGCCTTTATCTTGGATAGTTTTTTTTTTGTTTTGTTCGATTTTTAACAAACCCATTTTGCCCACTTGTGTGCATAAATGTGTGTGTGTGTCGCCTGTTCGGCTGCATTCCCCCTCCCCAACAAAAAAGGAGCGTGTGATAGCGAAGTTGAATAGTAACAACATAATGAAATACATGGCGCTACAAAGTTGAAGGCGCACACGGAACAAAACGCACGAAAACGTAGCTACTTAATAGAACGGTGTGCGGCAACGAGGACAGGTTTTGTCCTATGCTCTTGTGCGCCCCGACGAAATGCTTAACAAGGATCTCCTCCCCGCCCCCCTCCGAGAGGTCCGAACTGAAATGAATAGGTATGTGTGTGTGCGTGTGTGTGTAAAAAAGAGAAGAAAAGCAAAACGAGGAAGAAAATGAACAAAATGTTTGTGTTTCCTTTCCATTTACTCCCACTCCACCACCCATCTCAACATTTCTGTGCTATTCACTCTCCCACCCGCTCGTCAAAGCAGTGTGTAAAGTTATGCAAATGGCATATAGTTGAAATAATGAAGAAATCCCCATAAAACAGAACACTAAAAAAGGTGTAACACAATTAGTAAAACAAAACAAGCAAAGCTGGCAAACGCTCAAAATCTAAGTAAAAGCATTTCCTTTCCACCCCATTTCACATTTTCAAGAAAGAGTGTAAGAATGAAGAAGAAAAAAGAGAATAAAAGAACAGGAAATAATCATACTAAAGAGGTGAGAAACAGAGTAGCAAAAAAAAAAGAACACATAACGAAACGAAACAAACCACACAGACACAGACAAACAGAACAGGATCCACAGAATTTCTGCTAGCATTTAAGAGAAAGAGAGAAAGAGAGAGATGATTAGTAGAGAAGTGTAGCCCCCAAAAACAACAACCCACGACTGGTTCTAAAAGAACAAGATAAATCTGTGACAAGATTTGATTGAAACCACGAAATGGCCGAAACCGTTTGTTGCAGCTAAAACAAAAAAAAAAAAAAAACAAAATAATAATTACAATTTGCACCATGCGCCCAATAGAGACAAGTCGAAAGAAAAAAAAGTGGGGAAAATGGAGGTGGAAAATAAGGCAAGGCAAAGTACGCTAAAAATGCAACAAAAAACGAACAAAGAAAACACAAACACGAGAGAAACAGAAAAAAACAGAAGAAATAATATAAATAAACAAAAGGTATATAAATATAAATGATGAAAACTGATTAGAAAACGAAGAAACGTGCGAAGAGGAGAAATAAAGTAAGAGAAAAATAGTGTGTTCGAGTGTGAGTGAGTGAGTGAGCGTGTGAGAGTGAGTGAGCTACTATGATGTAAGCGAAATAAGCGATCGAACAAGAGGTGATCACGAAAGTTCGCCAGTAAAAAAAAAAGAAGAAGAATAAATCGTACACACAACAAAACACAAACATGATATAAGAGAGTAAGAGAGAGAGAGAGAGAGAGAGAAAGAGAAAAAAAACACACACACACAACACAACTTGCACACACGAAAACGAATAAGTGAAGCAGTAGCAGTGTTTGTGAAGTGGATTAGTGGATACAGAGGACAAACAAAACATCCAGAACACGCATTCAAATCGAGCGTTGGTGAGACGCGTCGTGTATATTAAACAAAAAAAAAGGTAATGATGCAAATTATGAATATTTAAAGTAATTAAATTCAGTAAAAATTAAGAATTACGTAAAAATAAAGATGCAAAATTCGACAAAAACTTAACCCCCCCAGTGTGTGTGTTCCTTCCCCAAAGGAGGGTGTGTTTTTATTTGCCGGTGGGAAAAGGAAACAAAATTATCGGAAAAAAGAGAGAAAGAAGGGTTGTTTCTTTTATTTTTTTGTTACAAGTATAAGTGAACAAATAACAAGAGTCACGAAAAACACAAAACAGGTAATATATAATTGAAATAAATGGTAAAATGGAAGGAATTTAAGAAGAGAAGGCAGCATGGCATCCAGTTCGTGTTTGGTTTTGGCTGTTTAACACAGGATCAATCGTCCGCCGGAGTGAGAGATCGTCCTGTCGTTGTCTCTGTGTAGCATAACAATGGTCCACCTTCTTTCACAGTGTGATTAAGAATGTAAAAGTGAACAATTAACAGGTGAATGGAATGGAAAACGAGGAATACAGTGACGAGTGCCATGTAGCAAATGGAAAAAATAAGTAACTACAAGCGAAAACAATTGATTCTGTGGCTGAAGATGATGGAAAGCGGAAGGGAAAACATGAGGAAAGATCAATCAATAAGCACAAACACCCGCTTCAGAGGTGTTAAAGGGTGCAGTAAGTGTTTGTAATGCCCTCCTCCCGAAACCCAATGCTTAATGTGAACCACCTCTTCGCCATCATCATCATCATAATCATCGTTTAATTGCTTCCTTTCTACAGCACAACCACAGAAAAACCATTCAAACGATCCTGAACCTTTTCCCCATTTTGCACCCCATATATCTATATATATTACATTGCTGCCACACCAGTATGATTAAAATAGTAAATATTAAAAGAAGAAAACAAAAACGAAATTGTGATGCACGGCAAGTATGGTGAGCTACGGAATGCGGAACCCCCTTTTAGGTGAAATAGGTAAAGTAAAGTAAAATAAAATAAGAGAAAATAATAAACAAAAAAACAGAAACAGTCCTCCCATCCTTTCATTGATTGAAAATGATAAGAAGAAAATGAAAATTCGCACATAAAGAAATAGAACACAGCTGTAAAGAAGTTGTAAAAGAAGGAAATCGCAGGTTGACAAAGAAACAACCCAATGGAAACAAGTGGGATATACATAGTGGAAAACCACACTGAGAAATAAGCGCAAAAGAGGGGATTGCGTGGGAAACAATAGTGAAAAATAAATGCAAAAAAAATGTAAAAAATCGTCCTTTTGTTTTGTTGAAAATGAAAAAGTAGGTAAATAATAAGTATAATAGTATAAAAAGGGGTAAAAACTAAAACAAGAAAAATGATTAGTAAAATATCACAAAATAATGAGGAATTAAATTGCTTTGGTTTACCTATTCATTTTGATTAGTGTTTCTACTTCTATTTTTTTCTTCTTTCTTTTTTTCTATTAATTCTTTGTCGTTCTTCGCATTTTCACACCTCTGCTTGCTTTTTCAGGTTATAAATTATACTTTTTATATGTTTTCTTCGAAATTTTCTACATTGTTTTATCACTCTTTCAATGAGCATCCTTGTTTTTGGGACAATCTGTCCCGCTTCGTGCATAGCAGATAAAGTGACCTTGTTTTGAAATGTCTTCACCACTCCTTTGTGCTAACACCTTGTAATAATAACAATCATCGAACATTACGAAGTTTGTTTAGATCGTAAATGAAAGGACACTGTTTTTTTACTTCGCTTAACAGAAATCCTTAATCCACAAGACAAGGCAGTATAATTAGCACCCGTACCCGTACGTCAAGGACAGTTTGCAGTACTTTTTTAGGCTTTAATTTTCATTCTCTTCAGCCGGGCAAGGACGACCTAGCAAGCGGACCTACGACAATGACATCGGCGCGGGGTTCCTGAGTCCCATACCCGCTGTGCCTGAGTACCTGCCAGATCAGAACCAGGTACCAACACACACACACACGTGTAATTGAATTTCCGTTCCACTTCACCGTACCATTTGCGCTTCACGGTGCTCCAACGGCAAGGGAATGACGATTGCATTTTACGGTCTTTTCGATTTCTGTTTTTAGTTCCACTCCTTTCTGACTCTCTCTCTCACTCACTCGAAAGCCGCTGTTGTTTCAATACGGTCAGTGTTGAAGGGTCAAGGGTTGCTTCTTTCTGCAGCATCACCTGACCCGATGTGTGTAGCTCCGTCTGAAAGGCAAAGGGAAGGGAACGAAGTAGGCCTTTTTCACCTGCGGTCAAGCACGAACAAGCTCGCTTGTGGTTCACCGCATCGGTAACCACATTTGGAAACCACGCATGGCCTGCTGATTTGATTTGGTTCGTGCCGGCGTGCAGGCCATGATGCGTTTTGGTGGACACTCCCAACTGTCACACATTTTTGGGAAAAAGCAACGTTTTCTCTCTTTGATATGATAGTTATTTTGAATATTCTCTCCATTCCAATTGTATTTCACTTCAAACGGTAATAGTTCTTTCAAACTTGTACCTCCAAAAAAAGGACGACGTGAAGTTCGCTGACACCGGGAGTACGTGTTACTTTCAAAAAATTAAACACCGAGTACGATTCGGTCCTGTTTTCCTGAATTTCATTGTTTTTTTTCTACTGTTCTTGTTTCCCTGCCAAATGGCAAATCGAACGCCCAGACAGCCCTGCAGGCCACCCGGCCATTTGATTCAATTGGATTCACCCAGTTTCACGCATCGGGCATGACACAAAAAGCGATAGCGCGTGGCCCGGTGTGGCTGTGTTTTAACTCGCGCGACGCGGGTCTTGTTTGAAGGGCCCGGCACGGTCTCGTACCGAGCATCACGTACAAGCGCTGCAGCCACCTTTTGCCCGACACACACACACACACATTGCTCTACGGTCGGTTGACTTCGACGACATCGTTATCGACTGGCTGGCCTGCAGCACCGGCAGCAGCTGTGTGTCGCCGGCGTCAGGATGATTCGGTTTGGACTGCGACTAATTTATGAAGCCGAGCCGCTGTGTACACTCATCCTGGAGCACACCGAGACAACCAACAAAAAACAACATGCTCTGCAGAGAAACAGACACACATCGGCTTCAGCAATCGAATTAGTTTTCCCAAACCTCATCCAAGCCTCACCGGTGGGGGGGGGGATGAAATTAGTGCCACCGAAAATTGACCTCACCCGATGGCTTCGTTTGCGGGGGAGGGGCAGGTGGAGAAGACCATGAAATGATTTGACGGTTCATTAGCGCGCAGCGCCAATATTGGCCACCGCTGCGGCCCACCTTCCTGGGGCTTTTCAATAATGTCGCGCGTCCCGGCCGGTCCTCCTCGGGGGGAGGAAGCGCTCGATACCTGTAGACTAATTAATTTGTGCAGCATGACCGGATGACTTCGCTCGCGGTGGTGTTGCCAGCTGGAACGAAATCGCGGAGATGTGTGCACTTGCAATTCGGAAACAATGTTTCCCGCTTTTTACAGAACATTGGACAATGGTTTCTTGCCGATTGAGGAAGCAGTTTGGAGAAAAACATGGGGATAAATATTGCTGGTTCTAGTATTCAAATATCTAGGCAGAAAATGCAACACGATTCCGATGTATCTCGTTGTTTGTACCCTTTAGTGACCTTAACTTGACTACATTTCGGCGAATACCCTTTTGCAAGTTTTGAATCCGAAACTAACAAGGACCAGGAGGCGGTTCGGCAAGCATTCTGAACTAAACCTTACACAAAGCATTGCGTTTTTTTATCTTAGTCCCCAAATTCATCTTAAAACTTGGAACAGGGATTCATCAAAAACAACACTACATCTTAGGATTTGTGGCATTTCTGGACATGGGATTAGTGTATATTTCTATTCCCAAACTAATCTTGAACCTAAAACAGTCACTGAATCCTTTTTAATATCCCGAAACTCATCCCGAAATTATTATCACAATCCTTGAATTAGTCTTGAGCCTATCTAAGTTGTACAGCTGCTTTATTTATAATTATCCTAGATGTAGAGCTTGTCTTGTAATTGAACCTGAAGCAAGTCCTAAATCTACCACGTTATGACATTGATTCTGAATCTATCTTAGTGCTGAAACTGCAACTCCTGCACCTCTTGGAACTGAACTGGTAATTGAAAACAGGGTGGAATGTTATGCCAATACTCAAAACTAGATCCCAGAACTAGTCCCAAGCCTCATGAATGCCGTGTGCATTAATCTAAACAAGCCTTAAAACTAGTCCCAAGTACATCCTGGTGCTAGAGGCTAGTCCTAGCCTTAGAATTAGCATTTTAAGCCTAAACCAGTCGCAATCTCTCTACTAATTTCAAAATCAAGCCATGTCTAGTACTAGTTCTGAACATATTTTAGTTATCTTGTAGCTGGTCCCGAACCTATCTCAATTATTCTTTTAGCATAATAGGCTATCGCAAACCAAACATTGAAGTTATATTCGATCATGTAACAAGTATTGTATCTATTCCAGCCTAGATTTGATTCTGAAACTATTCCAATCCCACAATACAAGTCGAACTTACCCTAGAAGTTCTCCGGAGCCTCAACCAACCAAATATTCGAGTTAAAGATATCTTAGAATTATTCAACGGGATATCTGCTGATTCTGGAACATCATCTCCCAATCCTTACTCCTGGTCCAGGCACCGAATTTCGGCTATACTCAACGTTCAAGAGCAGCAAATACCTCTTCTATTCTGCAATAAATCTTATAGTCGACTTATTCTATAATACTAGACTGTTAAACGGATCCCTTGTTATAGTCATCAATTTGCACGGCTTAACAACATGCCTGTAATGGGTTCAAATCCTTTATGGACCAAGTGTCCGAATACTCATATTGGTTGATCAATGAATTTATGAGAATTATGCGCTACGAGTGATTCTTCTTGTTCTTTGGCTCAACAACCGATGTCGGTCAAGGCCTGCCTGTACCCACTTGTGGGCTTGGCTTTCAGTGACTAATTGATTCCCCCCCATAGCAGGATAGTCAGTCCTACGTATGGCGCGGCGCGATCTATTTGGGGATTGAACCCATGACGGGCATGTTGTTAAGTCGTACGAGTTGACGACTGTACTACCAGACCGGCCATGAGTGATTAATGCGAATAATAATAATAATAATAATAATAATAATAATAATAATAATAATAATAATAATAATAATAATAATAATAATAATAATAATAATAAGAAGATGAAGGAGATGAAAAAGAAGAAGAAGAAGAAGAAGAAAAAGAAGAAGAAGAAGAAAAAGAAGAGGAAGAAGAAGAAGAAGAAGAAGAAGAAGAAGAAGAAGAAGAAGAAGAAGAAGAAGAAGAAGAAGAAAAAGAAGAATAAGATTAAAAATGTCATTTTCAAATAGCGCAAAATGGAATACACCACATTTTGAAACTAACCCAGAAAAAAGGAAAAAATGGTTTTTAATTACACAAAGAGTTGCTCTCTTGCAACACCCATCTCTTCCGCCACCGGTATTCTTCGATGAGTCATCAAATTCTAGCTCCTGTGTGGCGCCTAGAACCGCTTCCCATCACAAGAAAAGGCACGCTCAAACAACCAGAAACAAGTTGTAGAGCTAATTCGACAGAATGGGGAAATAAAACAAAAACGGCCCAATTCTTCCGAATTAACTTCCGGACATCCGACGGAGGATGATTGCGTACGAACGAACGAGTGAACGAAAGTCATTTGATCGACAAGAAGCCCACCGGTCACCAGCACTCAGAGATCCGCTGAGATTGAAGCTGGCTTTGAAGCTGAGTTGGCGAAATTATTCAACCGATCCGTCGGGTCCCGAAGCCGAAGCAAACCCGAAGCCGAAGCAAAACCCGAACGGGGGTCTGCACGAACCTTCGTTTAATTAGCCCCCTCCCCCTTTTTTGCCAGGATTTCTTTCCGAAATGATACAGTGCACACCATTAAACTATCGTAAATCGATTTATTGAATATCGAACCAACAATACAAAAAAAAACACAACACTTGCACAATAATCACTGCACTTAATTATAAATCAACGCACATAATTAAAAAAAACACTTTTTACACTCGCACAGTGAAAAAAAAACAAATTCAGCACAGCACTTTCTGCTCCTCATCGCTGTTGCTCCTGGTTTTTCTCGCTGCACTGTACGGGCCACTGCTCCAACACTACGACACAGCCACAGGTTTTTGTTGTCTCCGTTCGCCGTGAAACACACATGAAATGGAAGAAAAATGATATTAATTAGAAGGGGGGATGTTGGTTGATAATTTTAATCACTTTTACTTACCTCAAATTAAACAAAACTCCATTTTTTACGGGGTTTATCCGCTGACTACCAAGCGCTGGAACAACACACAAGCACCAACCTCACTGGACTGAAAGTAAAGCCTACTGCGTGAATATGTGTATGCGCTTCTGCCAAGTCAACCGCGCCGTACTGCGTGTGTAGCCAAGTGCGTGTGTGTGTGTATTTGCACCACTGGACACAGAACACAAATCTCACCGCACAGCAGAGCGTGTGTCGCCAAGTGTATGCATGTGTGTATTTGCACCACTGAATTCTGAACGTCCGCCGCACCGCACCACACAGCGTGTATCGCCAAGTGCCTGGCTGTGTGTTGTATCACCGTGGTGTGGCCAAATGTGTGCATGTGTGTACTTGCTCCACTGAAAGCCGGTATCGCACCAGATTTCGGGTGTCGCCTTGTGCGTGTGTGTGTGTTATTGTCACAGCACACTCGTTCGTCATTTTTTTTCGTTTTTTTCACTTGAGCCACTCGATTTCGTTCTTCGCTGATTTTGGCAGCGTACAAAGGGGGTTCGGTTTCAACTTCCAACAACAACAACCACACGAGGGAGCTCGTGGATACTCACGAAGGGAAAATCACTCAAATTAGAGCGAGAGACAGATAGAAAAAACGAAAGGTCAATATAAAATCTTCGGCTTTTGACTGTTGGGAGGCTATGACGACGATAGCTGGTCGGGGCACTAAAAGCGTAAGCTTTGTCATCATCATCGTCGTCATCGTCGTCACCGTCGGCCAGAATCAGTTGACGTATTGGAAGGCAACGCTTCGAGATGAGACGATCCGCGCCGTCGGTGGTCGCACTGTAGGATTGTTCTAGCACAGGGAAAGTGGGAAGCATCAAGCATCCGAAAATTCGTCACAGCAACAGCAAGACTTTCGTTCGCTATGTTACGCTCTCTCTTTCTCTCTCTCTCTCAAACCGAACGCTTTCTGGCCGTTCTTTCATCCACCGAAAATGCCTGCACAAGATGAGGAATCGTTTCTTTTCAGTCCATTAAAAAATTACCACTTATTATTAGCCGCATCGGTCTTCTGGTCGACCGCATGGCGCTCTACCACCGAGGCACAGTGCCGGAGAATTCATTATCTCTCAACATTAACCATCCACAGCAGACATATTTGAGGCAGGCTTCAACATTCCTTGGGCACATGGGGAGTTTTTTGTGTGGGTATGTGCAAGGCCCTTCTTAACCCTGACCAGATACCGTCAAGGTCACCCTTGCATCATTGGCCGATGTCCGTTCGTCCCTCCGTTTTCCGAGCAATTTGATGTGTCTGTCCGATGCCATCCGACGTTGCGGTCATTGCGCGTTGATTAATGACAAACTGCCTAATCCCGGGGGGAGGACATATCTCGGTGTGAATTCTAACGTAGCTGCAGCACTTATGGAATTTTGTGTTTAAGGACTCCCTCTTCCTACAAATCATCTGATGTAAAGAAAAAAAAAGTCATACCATTATGAAAGATACTTCAGACAGCGCCTCCCAGCCCAACCAACCCAACGGGAAAGTGTAACCAATTCCAATTTTACTGAACTGAAACTTTCCGTCACGTTCAACGCCACAGGTTCCCCTTTTGGGTTGAGAGGGCGCGCTCAACATTCACCACCATTCTGTTGATTTTCTCTTTTTTGCTGCATTAATGAGTCTATTTATCTTATCGGGCAGGCAAGCCCGATTCGGTTCACTTGGAGCTTCACTCGGTTAATGGTTGCTGATAACAAGAGAAAGAGAGAACGTCGTTGTGGTCATCGTTAGAATGACTTCCGAACGAGGGAGCCACATCGGCCAGCTTCTAAAGAAGCCACAACCAGCCCGGGAAGGGCAGCTGAAAAGTGAGTGATCAATCAACCGCAATTAGCCGGTTGCCATGGGACAGAAAGCTTCCCGGTACGGTCACATTTGGCGAATGACTGCGCAACAACTTCGAAACATTGTTGCAAGCATAATGAGGTGAAGCTGGTTTTAAATTGATTACCAGACACAGAAGCGTTGGCCGCAGAAAATCGGGACACAGAACCTTCCAATCGGTGGAGGAAGCTGGTGGCCTCATTCTGTGTGGGAAGTAAGGTGGTGAGGTCGGCCGTGGGAAAATGAGTTGATCGATTGATTAGTTGGCGCTTATCACTGATAATTAACAGTCCTTGGGGCGATTAATGTGATTGTTAACTTAAACTCGATTGAAGCGCAGTTGAGCTAAACTCAGAATATTTCTATCGAATGTAGCAAAATACGCGTAATTTTGCTCTAAATTATTATTCAACAAGCCTTAATATTGTTTCAAATTAAACAAACGGCTAAATTACAGCTTTTCCCCCGAAAAAGGACAGGAAATTCTGATTTCGCAAAAAATAGAATTCTCAACTCTTGTTTTATGGCAGTTTATGGCACGATGTTTATAGCTCACTAACTTTTGTCCACCAAATTCTCTTCCACAGTGCGTCCTGCGTTGCGTTGGCATAGTGGGAACGAAGCAGGAACGAAATTTTGATAATTCGTGCAGTTTAAAAATCAAAAGTGCTCGAATTGGTTCGTACAGTGAATTAGAAGGGTTTTTGTACGAGATGAATATCGCATCCGTGATGGAACGGGTATGAGCAACAACATGAAGTACAACGAACAGAAAATGCTTCTACAAATAACAGTCATTAAAACGCATAATAAGAGTTTTTAAATTCGCCTTACTTATGTAAGAAATAGAAAAATTGTTTTAAATGAATTGAAACAAGATTGAAAAATTAGAAAAAAAGTTTTTAAAATCAAACGATGTATGTTTTCTCTTTAAAAAAACAACAAACAAAAAGACAGATGTGCCATGATTTCCGACCCGATTTCTTTTTTTCCAATAGGTATACTGTCATGCATCGTTCAATATTATGCAAGAGGATTAGACGCGGTTCACTGAAATGTTTCCATTTGCTATCAAGCCTTTGGCTCCATAGAGCCATTTTTCAATAGATCCGTTCGGAACACAGAGATGAGGCCCGTGACAAATCGAACCGTGGCTTAGCCATTGAGTGCTGATATTTTGTTGCATTTTCAAATCGTTTAAAACATGATACAAAGCATCGGCCATAGCATTGTAGCATAACACATCATATCGAACCAGCTTAACTTCAGCCAAGCGTGGCAAATAATCTTACCGACACTGCCATGCAACGCTCTAAAAGCAGCAACAGAAAAGGGAAGGGGAGCGCAAAATATCAATTAATTAATTTCAATTTAAATGCTAGTTGCTCATTTGAAAAAAATTGGTAAAATTAAACAAAGATAGGGTGTGATTCACTGCCTATCATAATTAAATCATTTCCCCCTAGCAGCAATACACGTAATTGAAGTGCTCTTTGTCAGGTGCACAGAACTCGGATAATTGTTCCCACGGAGTTGACATCGATATGAGCAAGAGCTGCCGTTCCCTACCCCTCAAAAGGGAGACGGGATCACTTTCAACGCACCCCATTCCACTCGACTTTTGTACCCTGTACGGTGCAGTGCAGATTAATAAGCAGTGATTTGCCACAAGGTGTGAGAAAGGGTCAAAACATACTCAATTAACTAAGGTGTCGGCCACAGCGCGAAGGCCTCGGCCACGTGCATGGATGGTAACGATTAGCTGGTTCCCGTGTGGGTTTGTTTTTGTCACTTTGATTTCGCGTTAAAGAGCTTACTGATACCGGATCAGACGAGGTGACGGTGGCGTACAGCCTTCGGGGTGTGTTTCTCAAATTGTGACACATTGTACATTGCCGCCGGTAGTTGCTGGTATTAACAAAATACACCGTGATGCTGATTCGGGTGACAAATTGAAGTGTAGGAATGAATTTACTTAATGATTTTTAAATTAAGTGATTGCCTTAGCACCCTTTTCTGACTATTGGTTGCCGTTTCATGACACTGAAGAACACAAATTAAGCTCTGTTCAAAATTTCACTGACTCCTTTGCTTCGATCAATGTCTTCAGTCCCACAAACAGCAAACAAGCAAACCCTTCGTGTGCCTTCTGGACCAACGGAAATCTCCAGAACATCTCCATGGCCTACTCAAACACACTCTCGTAGCCCGGGATTATGTTTCCACTATTTACACATCAATTAATTCCCATAATGACTTCTTCCGATTGCTTGCCAGAAGTAGCCTAAAGAACTCCTGCCATGATCCTGTCCCTATTTGTCTGTCCTTTTGCCATTCTTTGAAGGAGAAAGTGCGCCTCCGAAATGAACAACAGCTGAACCAACTCTTGCCTAAAGTGGTTGCCGCAGATTGCTTCCAACAAAGGTACTTCTGGCCCGAAAATTGATCCTTTACAGACACCTTTCCTTTTGGGACATATTCGTCCTCCGTTGATCTTTTTATTACATTGCTTGTGGTTGCACAATGTGGTTCAATGGATGATGATTGTTACATTACAGACACCTGGCCATGGCCTTCTGGGCAACATGAATTTCATGCAACTTCTGGGTTAACGTTGAATTACAGACCATGAAATTAAAAATTCGTTTTACATCATGGATTAAGAACCAATAATGCAAGAAATGGCTGCATCTTTGTGGCTGTTCATAAAAAACAACACTTCAAAAAGAAAAAAAAATCTCGGTTTGAAACGAATGTAAACAGCCGCATATGCAAACTCCTTGTGTAAGAATTGATATTGATACTTACTTGCAGTTTCCAATCCGGACATTGTTATCAGATTACTTTCAGCAACAATTTATTTACCTAATGGTCCATTTTTCACTCAAATGTTTACTCAATTTCAGGAACCAGCTTCTGGTTTGTTTACTCGATCGACGCACATCGATAGAATTTTGTGGAGTGCTTTGGCGTTTTGCTGCAGTGGCACATTCCATCGATGACGTCATATTGGGAGGCATTCGAGCTCCCCATCAAGGTGGATTAAAAATATCAGGTGGTGGATTAGGGCCTTTGGGGGGTCGCCATAGTTGAGGGACTTTACGTCATTTTTGAACCGTGAACCATTGGTTTCCGCACACAAAGCTTAGCAAATAGAACAGATTTCTTTGTTATTATGTGCATTTGTGTGTGTCTATTGGTTTTATCGAAAAAATGAGATATATTAACAAAAGATTTGATGATTTGTGTATGCACGAAATTTAAAATCATGTGAGTATGAGTTCTAATCTCACGTAAATTGTCCATGCGGCTCGTCGATAATAAGGAATCAATGTGAAAATTGAAAAAATAATGGTTTTCTTAATTTTTATCTCCAAAAATGTCGAAAACACAATGAATTATTGAATAAATTCACGGAACAAAACAAAATAACACATTTTAATCCATGTTCTAATGTTTAATAAGAACTCGCAAAGTCCAAAATATATTTTTAAAGAATATTTAATCGAAAAAATTGGGTAGATAAATTATATGAACAAATTTAATAAATGTAAACAAAGTTTGAATCCTGGGGATTGACCTTACGTCAAGTGACGAATTGTCAAAATGCACTAGAGTCCACCACCTGATATTTTTAAATCCACCTTGCTCCCCATGGAACGTAACACGGAGCCACACCTGTACAAGAAGTTAATAGGAGCAAAGCCACGGGGGTGACAAAATGCTGATTTTTTTTTAAAAGGGAGCTTGTGTCATTTTTTAAGCTTTGTCAAAATTTCGTAACCTAGAGCAGCCAGGAAATAAAGTTGACAAAAGTTGACAAAAAGTGTCAACATTTAACGTCGCAAAGAAGCGTAAACAAACAGCTATTTGGCGCAGTTGTGACCCATTGCCCAAGTGCCACAAATCCACTAAACGACCACTAAACGGCTTCTAAACGACTCAAGTTCTCTACCTAAACGGAATATAGAAAGACTTCGTTTAGCAGACGGCAAACGACTCATTTAGACTCATTGCATTCTAAAAATAGCAAAAAAAAGCTAGTGGCGCTCTCTGTTGGTGGGATACCGCAACCAGTTGAGCTTCATCGCTTGGAGGAGAGCTTTCTTATTTCCTCTGTACTGTTGTATGGTTTCGCATTGAAGTTATGCATCGCTAGAACTAGAACGACGATACGATTGTTTAAATACTAAACACCAACGGAAACCACCAGCACTGAAGCAAGTGAGATTTGAGTAATGGTCGTTGGTGTTGATACCCACGGGTCTGACCACACGACCATTCATATAGATTTTTGCTCAGAAAGTTAGAAGGCTATATACGTCATGATAAGATGAAACTTGTCGAAACACATTGCAAGAAAAGGATACGCCATCTAATGATCAAACCAATGAAGCTGTGGAGCTTTCATTTTTTTCTATGGATATTCAATTTTCCAGTCGTTTAAGCTTAATCTGTGGCGCTTGGGAAAGAGCTATTTGGCGCAGTTGTGACCCATTGCTATGATAATAATGTTAAAATGCATGTTTCTAACTGATGTATGTATCTATTTAGTACTTCTTAAACAAAATATTGATGAAATTCAGAGCTTTGAGCTTTCTGTCGTTCTCGTGTATATTTTTGGTGCGGCTACGAGAAAAGCTCATATTTGCAGTTGACAAGCAATTTGGACAAATTTGAATTTTTTTCAACATTTTTTCACCTCCGTGGCCACGCGCCAATTAATATCACCAATTTGAGTTTATTAAAACGTATGTTTATGCGTTAGCCGTTTCGTAATCCTTTTGCATCTTCTTCATCTCATGACTTTTTACACGATGTTGGTTTTTATATGAAATTAAGCTGATTAAGCAGATTAAGCTTAAACGACTGGAAAATTGAATATCCATAGAAAAAAAATGAAAGCTCCACAGCTTCATTGGTCTGATCAATAGATGGCGTATTACAACTCATCATTATATTGCTATCCTTTTCTTGCAATGTGTTTCGACAAGATTCATCTTATCATGACCTCTATAGCCTTCTAACTTTCTGAGCAATAATCTCTATGAATGGTCGTGTGGTCAGATACGTGGGTATCAACACCAACGACCATTACTCAAATCTCACTTGCTTCAGTGCTGGTGGTTTCCGTTGGTGTTTAGTATTTAAACAATCGTATCGTCGTTCTAGTTCTAGCGATGCATAACTTCAATGCGAAACCATACAACAGTACAGAGGAAATGAGAAAGCTCTCCTCCAATCGCTGAAGCTCAGCTGGTTGGGGTATCCCATCAACAGATAGCGCCACCAGCTTTTTTGCTATTTTTAGAACGCATGAGTCGTTTGCCGTCTGCTAAACGAAGTCTTTCTATATTCCGTTTAGGTAGAGTGCTTGAGTCGTTTAGAAGCCGTTTAGTGGTCGTTTAGTGGATTTGTGGCACTTGGGTTTTGTGAGCAAAAAATGGTATTTTTTTTTTTTTTTTTATTCAGGAGTAAAGCAAAAAATGGTATAGTATTAAAACAAAAAATCATAGAATGAATAATTCTTCCTTATTTTGCAATATCGCTAATCTGTTTTTCTTTTTACAAAATAATTTAACGATCGCTTGTTTGACCCTTGTTTAGCGTTGCTATTCAGATTGTCAACTGGGTGTGCGGATCGGATCGCGCAGCTTTCCAAACGTCAACGGATAATTCCACCACAAGGAACATTCTTTTGTGCGAGTTCAAAGAAACATGTTCCATCTAGAGGCACGCTTCTTGAGGAACAGAACGCTTGAGTGATTTAGCTAGTTTTAATTACTAACCAGAGTACGTTTGTTTTATTTAGTGGCAGAATTCAGTTTGTTCTGTTTGCCTTCTGTTGCCTTAAAAAATGGAGGAATATGTTGCGGAACTTCATGAATACATGGACACGTTAAACGAAACACAGTTAGTGACATGTAGAGCAAAAAATAAGCGTGTGTTGTTTGCAAAAATGTACGATACATTCCTTAAACCCAGTATATTACAAGCAAAACTTAACAATCTAAGTGCTAAAGAGACTGTCGAGCTCCTGGCTCCCAAAATTGGAGAGTGGATTCGTAACTATTCCGTTTGTGAACAATTGAACTTGCGCAACGATTTAAAGGAAAATGCAAAAGCGACTCAGCTACGGTCCGAAGGAAATAAAATGTTTCACCCGAACGTGAAACGCTACATCGAGGCCATCAAGCTGTACAATGAGAGCATCACCTTTTCCGAAAAAGGATCGGCAGAAAGGTCATTGGCCTATGCAAATCGCTCAAACATTTGTCTGAAGATGCACCGCTTTGAGGACTGTTTGGAGAACATTCGGCTTGCTCGTGAGTCAAACTATTCTGGAGAAAAGTTGAATCAACGCGAAAAAGAGGTTAAAAATGCTTTGGCAAAGGCTCGGAACAAGAATGCTTCATCGAGCAAGGTTTCTCCGGATGTGGTGGAAGAGCCCGAGCTAAGCTATCCGGTCAAAGAGAATGCGCCGCAAGTTGCCAACTGTCTGGAACTGCGCAAAAACGAAGAATATGGACGGCATGTGGTTGCCACTCGTAAGCTGAAGGTGGGCGATGTCGTGATGATCGAAAGACTCGTTGCGATATGTTCGATGTGATTTTGCCATGGCGAACGACCATTCACATTGATTCCGTGCGAAAGATGTACAATGGCCATGTACTGTTCGGAGGAATGTCTGAGTAAAGCGTACAACAACTATCATCGATATGATTGCGGGCTTTTACGAGACTTGTATGAAGATTTCGAAGAAGTTTCCTTGATTGATATTCGCATGATAGCCATTGCGATCACAACCTTCGATAATAATCCAGAGACACTGAAGGATCATCTCGACGCACTGGATGAATCCAATGTTAACGGGTTTACGATGGATTGGAATAAAGCAACGCAACAGGACATTTTCAACACGGTGCACGTGTTAACCACTAATCAAGAACGGCGAGACAGCATGTTTGTTGCAATGTTGATCTTCAATGCTACCATCCTACATACCCTTATTCTGGAAAGAACAGAGCTGGGACCGGTGTGTGAAGCAAACCCAGCGACAAACAAGTTTTTACAAGATTTGATCCTGCGATATATGCACATCGTGGAATGTAACAGAAAATTGTTGTCCTTTAATGCGTACAAGGTGAAGCAATACGTGCCTGAATCATTTGCAGTGGGTTGTTATCCATTGATATGCATGCTGAATCATTCCTGTGCTCCCAACGTGCAACGCATTACTTTGCGCGATGGGCGGTGTGCCGTTTTTGTCATCCGTCCAGTTCTCGAAGGAAGTCAACTGTTCGATAGCTATGAGTAAGTGAAATCAATAGAAGAAATGGACACTCTTCATCATACTAATAAATTTCATTTGTTTCAGAGCGGATCACAAATCGCATGAACGAGCAATGAGGCAATCAATGTTGTCATTAGCGTACAGCTTCCGATGCACGTGTGAAGCATGTACGTTCAATTATCCTTCAATTAATTGTAATATATCAAAAAACAGAAAAAAACTGTTCTATTATAATTCGATACTGAAAACACATGATTCTAAGAATGTGCGCAAACTCATGTCGCAGCTACGGCATTTTCTTAATGAAACACCAAAATTGTATCCTGCAGATGAAGTTTGCATTAGTCAGATAACGTTTGTACGGTCTCTTCAAATATTGTACAACCAAACATCTGAAAATGCAGAGTATTGGAAACACTGCAAACCGTAATTAATGTTCCCAGAAAAATGCTTGAAGTTCTGAGTACAACTGAGTTAATATCCTTACGTATATGGTTGACTTGAATTTTAACACATCTTATGTTCGTTCAATATGCCCATGAATTCAATATGATGATAATAAACTGAATTTTTCTTTTTGATAAATAACAACTTAACATTTACGGAGTATTGCTATTCCTTCCGAAACTTCAACTTTTCATAGATGCACTATCGAAATAAATCAAATAAATCATCTCACACGATGTAAAGAATCGCTTCCCATAAACGGTTCCTGTTATCTAAACGAAATATCTCTCTAGGATCACGTGAATCCCCGTGGGAAATTGAAAGCTTCTCGGGATAAGGAGTACAGCTCTTTCCTATATTGACTCGGATACTTCTCTACTCGTTTATGTGATGATGGATGGAAACGCCCGTAAGCAGTAACGCTATACCACCTGTCATGTTGTTCAATGCCTTGCGGGTATTTCGAGCTGTATCTTTTTCGGAGTATCCTGATTGTCTTTAATAGCCAGAGAGGCCACTTCCAGGATAGCAAAAAAGCATTAAGATAAGCATTGTAATAACGTTTGGAGATGTTCTGGCTTCGTATATTGTAAAAGGTTTATTCTCACCACCGTCTTCCGTGACAGTGCCCTTGGGAAGAGGAGATTAATTAATCAGTAGAGTATCCATCTTACTCTTTCTTCCACTGTGACACTGCCGTGACCAGGATTCGAACCTGGGTTACTACGGCCACAACGTAGGGTCCTAACCACTAGACGATCACGGCTACAGACGGTGAGTGCAAAGTTTCTTACACGAACAGCACAACTATCGATTCAAATCGATGGCTTTATTGGCCATGCAGTGGGGAAAGCATCGACTGCCCAACTGAAGAGAAAGTACGCCAAAGAAACAGAGCGAAGCGTATGGAACAATATGATCGAATCTCCATTCCAGGGTGGGGTGAACCAAAGCAATGTAGAGAAACAAGATCAAAGGTAAGCATGGTGAATGTGTTGGTGGTTAAAAATATATCCAAAATGTTATGCCTCTGTCCTCTACCATCATTATCAATGAATACTACAAGTTCAGTGAAGATCTTTCCAGTAAAAGTAGAATTTATTTAGAGCAACGGATGGGATTGGATGATAAAAATGTTTCCGCCCGGGATTGAACCGGGGGCCTTCCGCGTGTTAGGCGGATGTGATAACCACTACACCACGGAAACTTGCATCTGTTGTTCTCTAAGTATTTGCGAGGTTTGGGTAAAGCTTAACATCGATTGTTAGATGATTTCAGTCTTTTGCTCTAGCTCAAAGTTCGGTCACGTTAAACAAATCGAAACTGTTCCACCATCGTACGTGAATTGCAATCAGAACATACGCAAATGAAGCATGTTTCGCATGAGAGCATGTGCTTGGAACACGAAATGAACATATAAATAAATCAACACATCATTCCATAATACCTTTAGCCGTTTCAACGAACGATGAACGTGGCCCAACCCGAAGGCCAATCCGCGGTACAGGTGAATGATTATTGATTATGTTCATGACTCATTAGGGTAATTGAATCCTTTGGGTGAGCTCCATACACTGCATCGACGTTGTTGGGAATGCTTTCTGAGTATTGGTTTATGATTTGACTGTTGCACAATTCAAATATTACTTTCTACAGTTATTTATGACAATGAACAATGCTGCCCACAAAACCATGGCGTCACATCCATTTAATTCACTCGCGAGCAGGAATCCACTTCCCAAATTAATTGTAAACATGCCGATTGTTAGCGAGATTGCGTCGTTTTAAAGGATTTCTCTCCATACACTCCATGATGCACAAAAACTAAACACCCTTTTTGCCCAAACCGACCACGTTACATCAATTCCAGCTCTTTTCTGGGAGGATTTTGTTCTATTGCGCTCCCTCGGCACCGATTGGCGATAGAAAAACAGCTGCGAGGCAGTTTAAATTTAATTATAAACTGTTGTTTTTCTTCATCCTTGTGCAACCAAAAGCACACGCGGACTCTCACTCGGACCCGAGCCACATCGATGGAGGGATGAGAGAACCGTCATTCGTTACGGTGGAATGTGCCTTGCGGCCATATTGCACAACCAGACGATACGGCTGCCACATCCGGCGTTACAAAAACACGCAACCCAGCTCATGACGATGTTTGTCTTAATCTTTCACGGTACCATGCCGGCTTTGCAGGGTGGATTGCGTTTGCTATCTGCCGTTGATTGGATATTTCAACGAGGATAGCAAAGGAAGCTCCAAAACACGTCGGATGAGTGATTTTTTACATGAATATTCGCACACCACCAATACAATCGATCAATACCCACACACAATCGCTGAATATATGAGATCAGTTAAACGATTTGTAACACCTCCGCCATTAGATCCTCTGCCCGATAGCTCACTAATCGGTTAATAAGGTTTTGCCAAATACATAAACTACCATCTATCGCCAGTCTCGTCCCTCTAAAACCGATCATGAGTCCTCTCCCAAGGTTTTGTATGTGCATGTTCCCCTCCTGTGCTGAGACCCCCGGGAAGGAAGATCGGAAAATCAGAGATTAGCGTGTTTTCCTTGGCATTATTTGGCCAATCGCTTTTCCGATAAACGTGATCTCCTCCATTTCGCTTCGTTGTCTCATCATGTACTGGTTCCCGTATGCCCTTGTCAATTAGCAATTGCGCATGGCACTGACGTCACGACTAACGGAACAGGATGCGCTTCCTTTTCGCGTGCGCGGTACGTTATCTCTTTCAACTGACATCTCTCTTCTATGAGTATCTCCTACTCTTTCACTGTCCTGAACTACGAGACCTCTCTGGTGTCCCAGATTCCTCTAGAAAGTATGACGAATAGAGAGCTCCATGGAAATCTCTTCCCCGTGACACACAAGGAAGAAGGAGAAGGACGCTTACCCGTGTCTCCATGCTGCTCCAACACTATTTATGGAGCCATTTTGTTCGAACAGAAGAGATAAATACATAATCCTTCTAATTTCCGTAAATCAGTAATCGTTCTCACCTTCTCCGTCGACCTTCGTAAAGCTCACCTGAAGATAATAAGCGCTTAGCAGTTCGGCAACACATTATATTTCTTTGGTAGTACATAGGAAGAGTTCCATGTTCAGATAAATGACAACCATTACAAACGAATCCATTTCGTCCTCACCAAACACCTTGTCCTCCCGTAGAATTGTAAATCTGATTTGGAAAATAAATAATCGCCTATGTGCAGCGCGCGCGTGTCCTCATGAAATGATCCGAAACTGGCCAGAGAGCCTGAAAGAGACCAAAGATATGAGAGAAAGAATCAACATATTGTGAGAAGTGAGATTTCCTATTTCCAATTTTTCATTTTTCTTCGCTTACTCACTCCTTTCTGTTGTTCCGCAATTCGCTCCGACAAGGTCCCAGCAGGTCCGCGGATTATGTGCAGATGAGTGTCGTGTGTCCTGCCTTACCAACAGACGGGATATGGTGAAAGAGCATGCCAGAATGATCCCTTCTCTTTCTGTTGTTTTCCATCGTCCTTTTTCTAGCTTCAGCGGTACCGTCGCACACATAAGCATTAGATTTGTTTACCTTGCTGCCTTCGCTCCGGATTTTCTACTTTGTGCAACGCCATCCTCGGGCGGCAGGGAGATGACTGGGGTGGAAGGACTTCCCTTCAACCGGACCATCCAGGAAAGGAGCTACTTCGATGGCGTCAAACTGTGCCAGCCTCACTTTTGCGCGAACTGTCGAATGGAATTGGTGTGATTGGGTAGTTGACATCAGTTGGACCCGTTGCCATCGTAACGTGAACCTGTCAGTGAAGGCCAAGAATCGTATTCTGTGCATCATAGTAGCTAAGCAAGTGATAAATAAAGAACAATTGACGACATGGCGAGGAAGTAAACATCGAATCTTAAATCAAGCAGAATATAGCTTTTTTGTCAAGTAGTGAATCAAACATTCCCCATTGGATTGAACCCGGAAGAACATTTTAATCTTCTATCCCGGATATTTGTGTTACTTTATGTGAATGTGACCTACCGAAAGAAATAGAGACTCTTGCAAAAAAAAAACGTTTCTCTGTCGCGTGTATTGTTCCCTTCAACTATCCGGTATTGGAAACAAACTATTCCTATCATCCCGGGGCTGAAATAACAACTTAAAATGGATTGGGACATCGTTGACATGTAAGTAGATTAGCTTTTGGTTTCCTTTTTATCGTTTTGAATCAACTAATTGGCCTTTAAGTCCCTGATGACTTACTTTTGTCGTAATTCCTCGACAATAATGAAAATTCTTGTCAATGTCTTTTTTGCCATGACGAACAGATCACATTTTCACGGATCGATGGCATGCAGTCAGTTTATGTATTGATTTCTTTCGGAAGATTCACAACCGTCCAGCGCTTAAATCTCTCTTTTTTTAATTTCCGGTCCTTTTCAGCTTTAATTTCCACCCGGAGAACCAGGAGCTAGACATTGGCATTCAATCAATCCTGCTGAAGGAATCGAGCTTCATTACAACACTTCCACAGACTCAGGACGAATCTTCAGAATGCCACAACACACCAATGATCCATTCATCTTCAACCTGGAAGCCTTCTAAATGCATGTGAGTACACCAACACTGCCTAATCTATGTGGAAACAAGCGTTTTGTCGTTTACAAGGATTAAGAAATTACATTCGCACGATTTGAGGTTGATAAATACTGACAGCGACAAACGCAACGAACCCTTTCCTCAACTACCTTTCGATAAAAACTATTTGTTTGCTAAACGTACCAACCCTGGTGTGGATTAGCAGACGATAAATGAGTTCCTGGGACCTTTGTACTTTGGACTTGTAGTTGTGATGGGTGGAGGGAGCTTTTGTCCTTCGCTTTTCGGTTGTTAACATGGTTCCCGTTTCTACCATTCGGTCGATATTGGACGGCTTCCTTAAAGTCAACACAATACAGCATCCCATTCAACGATCCCAACAATCAGGTCAGGATGGGATATGATATGAACGTCCGCCATAAACTTCCTTACTGTTTAAATTCAGGAGGAAAAAGTGTGTCGGGAAAAATACTTTTTACTGCGAAAGCGTGTGCAACGAACATAAATTACAACTGAACATGATTGGCTTCATTTGCGGATATGAATACGTAATGGAGTGTTGTGCAATGGAAAATAGTGGATTATTTCGCCGCAGTTATCATGGAGAAACATAACAAATGAATCCATAAACATGCATGACTGTGTGCTATGTTGTAAAAAATGGAAAATATAAATTGATTCTTCTCTAATTTATTCATTACTATTGAAAAGACTTTAAAGTAAACCTCAAAGGTTAAGAAATCTGTTCCTCAAAAGAGGTTTCCTTACAGAAAGGCTTCACGCTCACACTTTCTGCAAACACAAGTGTGACGAAAACTTTCTAGTCCGAACCTCCCCTTATCCTTATCTCCTTATCCTTCCTGTATTGGTCACGTTGTTTGGTCTTATGAAACATTCAATCCACAGAGTCGTAGAACCGTTCTCATCCTCCTGTGTTTGCTTGCTGGAACACAACTTCACCAACACCAAGCTACAGCATCAACTTTTGTGCAACTTTCATTCTCTCAATCTCGACCTCAAGTCAACCGATGAGCGACCAGATTATTGGGAAACTAGAAACAATCGGAAAAGCGGTACAAAGTTTCATTGTTTCATACATTTTTAATCACCTGGAATGGAATGGGAAAAGGATTTGTTCAGAGAAAATGATGGATCGGTTGTTTGTCATTAGAAATTGGTTTGATTTTGACTTGAGATGTTTGATTTTGAAGCCGTATAAACCTCCAACGCGATTTATAAAAACGATTTTATTTGCAGGAAATCAACGCCATAATTATCCAAAGAAGGAGATTGCATTAATTACATCATAAGGCTTCTGCAAGATACTTGTTGCAAGAAAAATCCTACTTTACCTTTCACGAAATTTTCCAAAAACTCAAACAAACGTGATTCGGTACATTAAAAGATATTGGAGCAGCAAAAAACATTCTCCCCATCGGTGCCAGACGTGTTTTTTAAGCGGAAACCCTCAGCATATTTAACGATAACCCAAAGACAACAATTACTCGCTGCTAATTAACGCTATTTGCATGGGCACAGTCCGGAAGAATCCGTGAAAAAGACGGCCTCGTTACTCGACAGACAGTTGAACGAATGGAAATTACGCGAATTTACGTTGGAGTTGCGGGATATTGCATGATTTATGAACCTTTGCATCCATCTGTGAGAATAACTCCCCAATCAGACCTATTTGCATGCTTTATGAATCGGGAAATGCTCCGTGACGGAAAGTTTTGTGCTAAATAAATATCATCAACCGATTCCATTTGTGTTGGAATATGTTTTACTAATCAATGGCGAACAATTGTGGCCTTGCATGCTTTACAATCGTCCGCAGAATAAGGCAAATAAATTATTCCTAATCGTCCAGTCGCAGAAGAGAACCGATAATAGTTGGCAGCATTTCAATGAGTTGTTATTTACTCAATTATTTCCATAAACAATCGAAAAGGTTAGAAGAGTATTCACTTCGGCAAAGGTGTATGCTCAATTCACACACTATTATTATGCACTCCACATTTATTGGAAAACTCTTCAACCATGTTCAAATCGCTCAGAGTCTGCTCTTCTACAAACGACTCTCCCTGGAAGGACATTTTTCCAAAGGGGCGTTGCCAGACGATGGACCAATCAGTGCTCTGTTCTCTTCGGAGGGTACGGAAAAAGGACTTCAACAGAAGCAAACTTGATGGCTCTCACAGCTGTGCAAACTGAGATGAGATTCCATCGCACTTAGTGAGAGTCTCCTCCATGCTGACGGGTTAGTTCGATACATTTGCTATTTGTTTGCGGTTGAGTTTAGATATTCTACAGGCTGAAGATAGATAGAGATTCATTCCAATCACTCCATTTCCCGACGGCATTTGATGTCTGTAATCAGTTGTTGTGAATAATATTGTTTGTGTTTCAGATCTCCAGCGTTGGAGCTTCGTGATTCCCACCAGTTGTCCGACACAATGTCCTGTTTAGAGGTATGCAACCTTCTCTTATCATATTTACTACTTCAACCACCGATCTGTTTATCATTTCAATCCCTTTTCACCCTTCAGGAGATAGAAGTACCACACGACATGTGCGAGGAACCCAACGACAGTTTGAACAAGGCTGCCGTTCCCATTTCACCTCCAGACAACTGCTCCAGGGATTCTAGTCTGCGTGACAAACAACTCCACACTGACAACAACCTCCAGCCGAGGGACGAAAGGCCTTTCCGGTGTGCCATCTGTCCCAAGGCGTTCCGGCTTTCCTCCACACTGTCCGCGCACAAGAAGCTGCACGACCAAAGAGGACCCAGTCTACGGTGTGAGACGTGTGGACGAGCCTTCACGCAACCCAGCGCTCTCTCCAGCCATCGACTGCTGCATCGGTCGGATCGGCCACATAGCTGCAGCCTCTGTGGAAAGCAGTTCGTTCGGCTGCATGCCCTCAAGACACACGTGCTTAGTCACGCGAACGAACGACCCTACGAGTGTGACCAGTGTGGAAAAGCTTTTACCGAAAAGCACGTGCTCGTACGCCATCGCAAGACGCACAGTAACGAGCGACCCCATGAGTGTGCCGATTGCTCGAAGGCCTTCAAAGAGCGGTATGACCTGCTGCGCCACACGCTCATTCACAGTGGACTGCGGCCGCACAAGTGTCCCGATTGCTCCAAAACCTTCGTCCAATCCAATGCACTGGTTAAACATCGAAAGTGTCACGAACGGGAACGCACCGTTGGCCATCATCAGTTGAACGCAGCTTCCTTTGCTGTAACTAGGGCCGAAACTACGTGTTGCTAAGTGGAACAGTGACGCAGTGAGAGAAGCAACAAGTGTTAATGTTGATTTGCAGAGTGTAAATAGAAACGTGTTTGAGCAAATGTTATTGTGAGTGTCTTTGGAAAGGCATTCAGAGGAAGTGTACAGTTAAATAAAGTGTGTATATATTCACCGATATGCTTCTGAGTCATCTTAATAATGGTTTCTTATGGAATATTAAATTGACGGACGCTTTGAAAATGAATGTTTTTTCCTGTTTTAGTGACACTATTGAACAAAGTCACTTTACATTCCCTCACTAAATTACCTACGCAAACAACTGATGTCACCCCAAACCAATAGGGACGTTGTTGTTCCATTCCACAATGCCCCACAGTCCCAGAGGAAGGTTTTGTTAGAACCACTCTGTAAAGACTACTCCTTGCCCAGCGTGGTTCCGCTGATTGTTAAGTAAACATTTGGAAGAGGCACATTGTCCTGCAATGAAATTACCTTTAATATGTTTGCACAGGAGAGTACAATGCCAATAGTTACGGAGATTGAGAAGCGAATCTTGACATGCTCTTTCCCATCGCTGCTTCAAGTCACGGCGGTGGCAACATTTGAAATGCTTTCTATTTTCAGGATTTAAAAAGGATTTAAATCTCATGCGCTTTCAACACATTTTAGTGCTTGTGGCTTATACTGTGGCCATGGTACGAAAAAAGGCTCTTTGGCAGTAGAAGTAGAAGCAAATCAACGACGGATTATTTTTGGAAATGGTTTTTGCCTTCAGCTATGACGGACTTTTTTTATTTCACGCAGATTGCATCGCACAAAAAAAGACGTTGTTATTTTTCCATATTTCCCAAATTATGCATGCAAAACGATCCACATCGGAAGTGTTTTTTTAGGACATGATAGAAAAAAATCGGAAGGCAATAGGAAACCGAAAGTGGGTGTTCTTAAAAAAGCCATTTTTTATGCAGTTAATGGTGATTTTTTCTGCTTGTTTGCTTCATCCAATGTTTTATCGATTTACTCAAAATATATAAAAATTTTATCGGGGATTTTTTCCATCACATTCAGCCCTTTTCACAAGTAAAGTTCGAATTATTATAAGCATTTTCCTAAAATACGCATTCTTCTCTATCAAGACACTCTGGTTTTGAAAGAATAATTCGAATAACTTGCTGAACCATTTCTTCCATCTTTGATCCTACACCGTATCTCACATCATTCCACATTTCCTCTTACCAGCTCTGCACCATTTGCAGAATATATGCTGGTTTGAAACACGTTTGAATCATGAATATGGCATAACGAATCTCGTGACAAAATGATTTGTGATGCGACGGTTGGATGATGATTTCAATATGCTCCGAAAATAGTCATCGCGATTCAGAATACGGAGCAACAGAGACACGACGGTAAACCATGTCGAACGTGCTTAAATGCATTCGGGCGTGGCATATAATCCTCGGCGCTTTCGTCAAACATCAAACCCTTCGTTATCATCATTACATCAATTATGCTGTAACTTTGACCGGGGAATACTAGGGGAATAGAACGTTGAACATTGTAATTGAAACCATTGCCAGGGTTAGCGGCCCTTTTTCATGTCCTTTTCATCGGTGTGGTTCTCCCTAGACCGAATTAGCTGAGTTTTGCACGTAAAATAATTAATGGAGCCAGGAAGCAAACCATCCTCATCTCCTAAAATGGTGTAATGACAATATTGAGCGTTAAGCTCCAAACAATTGCACGCAAAAGAGGCCAACTCATTGTTCTGTGCACTAGTATCTTAATTAAAATTGACATTTTAAGGCTGATTTGTCCTATCTAACCAATTTCTGGGAAGAATTGACTTCATTTTTTATGAAATTACATGCACACGGAAACAATACATAAAGAATTTAAATAAACGATATGTCATCCACTCATCTAGAAGTAATAAATACCTTGTGAATTCTATATAGTATACCTTGTGAATATGCCTCCGGACATTTGCTAGGACAGAGATGCTTATCGTAAAATCACAATATTCATTTCCATCACATCCAAACCACTCACCCTTTTATAGCACCATGCAATGACGAGAAGGAAATGCAAAAGTACTTTGTTCAGCTTACGTGACGACCACAACACCAAGGAGTAGTAGGCCACGTGCATGAATGGTTCCCTGTGTAGGTTTGTTTTTGTCACTTTGATTTGGAGTTAAAGAGCTTACTGATTCCGGATCAGACGAGGTGACGGTGGCGTACAGCCTTCGGGGTGTGTTTCTCATTTTGTGACACATTGTACATTGCCGCCGGTAGTTGCTGGTATTAACAAAATACACCGTGATGCTGAGTGAGGTGACAAATTGAAGTATGGGGATTAATTTACTAAATGATAAATTCAGTGATTGTCTTAGCAGCTTTTTTCGACTATTGGCTACCGTCTCCTGACACTGAAGGACACAAATTAATCTCTGTTAAAAATTTTACTGACTTTCAGTGCTTCGATCAATATCTTACTACTTCAGTCCCACAAACAGCAAACAAGCAAAACCTTCGTGTGCCTTCTGGACCAACGGAAATCTCCAGAACCACGCCACGGCCTACTCAAACACACTCTCGTAGCCCGGGATTATGTTTTCACTATTTACACATCAATTAATTCCCATAATGACTTCTTCCGATTGCTTGCCAGAAGCAGCCTAAAGGACCCTGCCATGATCCTGTCCCTATTTGTCTGTCCTTTTGCCATTCTTTGAAGGAGAAAGTGCGCCTCCGAAATGAACAACAGCTGAACCAACTCTTGCCTGAAGTGGTTGCCGCAGATTGCTTCCCACAAAGGTACTTCTGGCCCGAAAATTGATTCTTCATAGACACCTTTCCTTTTGGGACATATTCGTCCTCCGTTGATCTTTTCATTGCATTGCTTGTGGTTGCACAATGTGGTTCAATGGATGATGATTGTTACATTACAGACACCTGGCCATGGCTCGGGGTGAATTTCATTCAACTTCTGGATTAACGTTGAATTGCAAACCATGAAATTAAATATTCGTTCAACAACATGGATTAACCTTCATTTCTTTAACCACCTACCCGGGTATGTTTTGCTTATTCTTTTTATTATAACTTTTTACTGGGTTATCGAATCGATCCAAAAAAATTAGAATGCCTATGGAAACATGTTTTAAAAGAGTGGTGAAAAATTCAGAATTTCTCAATTTTTTTTAAATGTGCTTTAAAAATTAAAATCAACTTTTACCCCTTACTTCTATAACCACCTACCCGTGTAGGTAATACATACAATAAAGGATTTTGGTTTGAATTAGTCGCTAATTTTGTAATGATATGTATAGCAATGCATGTAGTTATATTTATAGAATCTATTCCAAAAGTTTTCTAGCTCTTAATATTCTTCTAAAGTCACATAGAATAAATGATTGCCCCGACAGTCGGGAAGACATGGCGGTGTATTAGTGTCAGTTGAACTAATTGCTATGCATTCAATTTATGTAACTAAAAGCCATACTTCATAAATTTATAACATGAAAACTAGTATTGTTATTATAGCTGCATAGAAAAAGTTGAAAAATACATTTTTTGACCAATAAAAATACAAATTCCCTTATAAAATGTATTACCTACACGGGTAGGTGGTCATAAAGATGAGGGTGTATTTTTGGTCATAGAAACGAAGGTTAAGAAACAATAATGCAAGAAATGGCTTTATCTTTGTAAACCTCAAAAAAATCAAAACAGAAAAAATCTTGATTTGAAACGAATGTAAACAATGCAATGCATATGCAAACACCACGGTTTTTCTATTAGAATTGATATTCATACTTACTTGCAGTTTTCAAGCGGGACATTGTTATCAGATTGCTTTCAGCAACAATTTATTTACTTAATGGTCAATTTTTCACCCATATGTTTACTCGATTTCAGGCACCAACTTCTGGTTTGTTTACTCGATCGACGCGCTTCGCTAGAATTTTGTGGAGTGGTTTGACGTTTTGCTGCAGTGGCACATTCCATCGATGACGTCATATTGGGAGGTATTCAAGCTCCCCATGTAACGTTTTTTTGCAACTTCCCAAAGGCGAATCATTTGGCGCAAGGCCACGGAGCCACACCTGTACAAGAAGTTATTTGGCGCAAAGCCACGGGAGTGACAAAATGCAGTTTTTTTTTTGCAAAACGTGAGCTTGTGTCACTTTTTTAAGCTTTGTCAAAATTTCGTAACCTAGCCCAGGAAAAAAAGTTGACAAAAGTTGATAAAAAGTGACAACATTTGACGTTCGCGAAAAAGCGTAAACAAAGAGCTATTTGGCGCAGTTGTGACCCATTGCTTTGATAATAATGCTAAAATGCATGTTTCTAATTGATGTATGCATCTATTTAGTACTTCTTAAACAACATATCGATGATATTAAGATGTTTGAGCCTTTTGTCGTTTTTGTGTATATTTTTGGTGCGGCCACGAGAAAAGCTCATTTTTGCAGTTGACAAGCAATTTGGACAAACTTGAAATTTTTTCAACATTTTGTCACCTCCGTGGCCACGCGCCGATTCATATCACCACTTTGTATTTTGTTGTGTCCGCACAAATTAAACATGAGACGGTGTGTACGGCACAAACAGAATATGTATATTTTATCACTACTCTTTGGGATCGTTATACAATAACACGTAATAAATAATAACGCATACACACACGCAATGCGGGGAGAGGACGACCGGTCCTGCTCGCGCCGCGATCCTCACTGAGGACGTCACAGGATGACAGCCCTGCTGTCAACAGTGAGCCCTCAGGAAGATGCAGCGGTCTGTCCACAACATATTTATTAAAATACAGGCGGTCCCCGAGATACACGGTTAATGGGGACCGAAAACGGCCGCAAAATACCGCGTATCTCGAATTTCCGCGTAAGTCGAATCTCGTGATTTCCTGCTAAAATATCACAAATTTTCGTGTAATTTTGCAAGTAGGGGGCGGTTTTAGTCACTTTATGAATTATTTGATATGATTCTGACTGAAAATAACTGTTTTAAACCTTTTGAAATAGTTTTTAACATTCGATCAAAACGGAAATTATTTGGCAATTTGAAATTGATGTGTCAAATCAGTACAATTTGCTCAAAGAATTGTCAAATTTAGAAAACCGCGTATCTCCGAATCCGCGTATAAGAGGTACCGTGTATCTCGGGGACCGCCTGTATATGTTTATATGTTAGCCGTTTCGTAAACCTTTTGCATCTTCTTCATCTCATGACTTTTTACACGATGTTGGTTTTTATATGAAATTTTGTGAGCTAGAAATAATATAATATTTTTTTCAAAAAAAATCATACAACGAATAATTCTTCTTCATTTTGCAATGTCGCTAATCTGGTTTTTACAAAATAATTTAACGATCGCTTGTTTGACCCTTGTTAAACCGTCTTGTGTACGACCAAAAAACTTTACGTAATCGTACAACCGCCTACCCGGGTAGGCCATACATTTTGTATGGATCAATTATGTTTTTCGTGGTTAACAGCGTATATCTTTTGAATTACTTGTTAGATTGGAATGAAAACTATCTTATAGGTTCATAATAATGTTTTATAACATATCGTAGGAAAATTAGAATTTTAAAAATCCTATCAATATTTTTTTCAATCAAAAATATGTGCTAACTCTACCACCATAACTGGCCAGGACCCATCCCAAGCGCCACAGATTAAGCTTAAACGACTGGAAAATTGAATATCCATAGAAAAAATGAAAGCCCCACAGCTTCATTGGTTTGATCAATATATGGCGCATTACAACTCATCATTATATTGCTATCCTATTCTTGCAATGTGTTTCGACAAGTTTCATCTAATCATGACCTATATAGCCTTCTCATTTTCTGAGCAAAAACCCATATGAATGGTCGTGTGGTCAGATACGTGGGTATCAACACCAACGACCATTACTCAAATCTCACTTGCTTCAGGTGCTTGTGGTTTCGGTTGGAGTTTAGTATTTAAACAATCGTATCGCCGTTCTAGTTCTAGCGATGTATAACTTCAATGCGAAACCATACAACAGTACAGAGGAAATGAGAAAGCTCTCCTCCAAGCGATGAAGCTCAACTGGTTGGGGTATCCCACCAACAGAGAGCGCCACCAGCTTTTTCGCTATTTTTAGAATGCATGAGTCGTTTGCCGTCTGCTAAACGAAGTCTTTCTATATTCCGTTTAGGTAGAGAACTTGAGTCGTTTAGAAGCCGTTTAGTGGTCGTTTAGTGGATTTCTGGCACTTGGGATGTTTTAAGTGGATGATTAATCTTTTTCTATGTTTTACTTACGTTTCTTTCAAAAGTTATATACATTTTTCAATGGTTTTGCTTGTTGTATAAAAATATATGTTGACGATCTATAAAATACAGTGGAGCGCCGTTTATCCGGGCTTCTCGGGACTTGACCTCGCCCGGATAAGCGAAAAACACGGATAATGAGTCAAATGATATATTTTATCACCAATTCCTGGTTGTTTTTTGGAAATTTTTCCGACTTTTTGATAAAAATAATACAGTTTTTATTAACTTCATGTTTTTCGAAAGAGAATTTTTAAAATTTACCATGAATTATAGTGTTTTTTGTTATGACAATGTGCTATTATAACCGCTTTTTCAAATATCCTCCTCATAACGCAATGTCACTTTTGTATTGAACTGTCATTTCTCAACAGCACGGATAAACGGAAAGCCGGATAAAAGGTACCCGGATAAACGGCGCTCCACTGTATGCTCATGATGTTTTATTAAAAACCGGCTCCGACCGGCTCCAGACAACCTCGGAACCTCCTCCACTCCAACCCAACGGAGCCGGCTCCACACCCACGGCTCCGAAGCTGAATCCGCTCCAGTTACTCCGAAACCTACTCCGCACCAACGACTCCGCGCTCACGGCCCTGGAGGCAGTTTTTGCAGACCGGCTTTTTTTTACCAAAAAAAAATCATGTTCAATAAAGTTTCAATCGGGAAGATCCATAATTAGCTGAGTAAATAATGTTGAAAGGAATCTATACAAAAATCGATAAGTGTTGAACATTGTTCAACAATCACACAATCACATCGGGTGTTAGCTTCTACACTTGCGAGAAGATAGATTCGTTTTTTACGCTATCATACAATGCCGTCCCTATTGAAACGTTAGTCCAGAGCCGTTGGTCCGAAGCCGTTGATTCACCGCCGGCTCCGGAGCCATTGATTCGTCGCCAGCTCCGGGGCTGTTGATGCGGACCCAGCTCCGGAGCTGTTGGTGTGGATCCAGCTCTGGAGCCGTGGGTGCCGAGCCGACTTCGGAGCCATTGGTGCGCTTCAAAACACCTATCCCTATTCGGCAGTAACACTATGACAAAAGTATGAATGTGTGTGTTAACTTTCAGCCAATTCTATTCTTGTAGTGGTTAGTATCATTTTAAAAGAGATTATTTCAGTGTTAAATTCAAAATATTGTTACACTGTAATACAACATTTGAAACAAAAAAAAGACATAAGTACAGGCGGTCCCCGAGATACACGGTACCTCTTATACGCGGATTCGGAGATACGCGGTTTTCTAAATTTGACAATTCTTTGAGCAAATTGTACTGATTTGACACATCAATTTCAAATTGCCAAATAATTTCCGTTTTGATCGAATGTTAAAAACTATTTCAAAAGGTTTAAAACAGTTATTTTCAGTCAGAATCATATCAAATAATTCATAAAGTGACTAAAACCGCCCCCTACTTGCAAAATTACACGAAAATTTGTGATATTTTAGCAGGAAATCACGAGATTCGACTTACGCAGAAATTCGAGATACGCGGTATTTTGCGGCCGTTTTCGGTCCCCATTAACCGTGTATCTCGGGGACCGCCTGTATCCTCTCAAAACATGTGGCAAGGCCGGTTGGGGTGTTGGAGTTGCAGCACATTTTTGATTGAAAAAAATATTCATAGGATTTGTAAAATTCTAATTTTACAACGATATGTTATAAAACATTATTGTGACCCTATAAGACAATTTTAATTCAAATATAAGTAATTCAAAATATATACGCATTTTACCATGAAAAACATGATTCTTCCATACAAAATGTATGGCCTACATGGGTAAATTATTTATATAAACTTAAATAATTTAAAAAAATATTTAAACATTTTTGATACTTACTTACTTATCCGGCGCTACAACCGCTTTGCGGTCTTGGCCTGCCTCAGGAGTGTCCGAAACCGCTCACGGTCTCGCGCCTTCGTCTGCCAGTCCGTTATCCCGGCCTTAATGGCGGACGCCTCCACGCCATCTTGCCACCTCAATTTGGGCCTACCACGCCTCCTCTGTCCTTGTGGACGGCCTAAAAAGACTTTACGGGCTGGGTTTGATATTTTTGATATTTTTTATTATTTGCACTTGGGTAGAAAACATCTTTTCTGAGGCATTTTTAAAATTTGATGTCGATACGATTTTTTAATCCAAAGTTATTTTGAAATAAAGATGCGAAACATACCCGGGTAGGCGGTTGTACACATGACGGTTAACGTTGCTGTTCAGATTGTCAACTGGGTGTGCGGATCGGATCGCGCAGCTTTCCAAACGTCAACGAATAATTCCACCACAAAGAACATTCTTTTGTGCGAGTTCAAAGAAACGTGTTCGATTCGCATGCTTCATGAGGAACAGAACGCTTGAGTGATTTAGCAATTTTCAATTACTAAACAGAGTGCATTTGTCTTATTTAGTGGCAGTATTCAGTTTGCTTTGTTTGCCTTCTGTTGGCTAAAGAATGGAGGAAGCTATTGCGGCATTTCATGAAGGCATGGACACGTTTTACGAACCACAGTCTGTGACATGTACAGCAAAAAATAAGCGTGTGTTGTTTGCAAAAATGTACGATACTTTCCTTAAACCCAGTATATTACAAGCAAAACTTAACAATCTAAGTGCTAAAGAAACCATCGAGTTCCTGGTCCCCAAAATTCTAGATTGGATTCGTAACAATTCCGTTCGTGAACAATTGAACTTGCGCAACGATTTAAAGGACAATACCAAAGCAGCTCAGCTACGGTCCGAAGGAAATAAAATGTTTCACCCGAACGTGAAACGCTACATCGAGGCCATCAAGCTGTACAATGAGAGCATCGCCTTTTCCGAAAAAGGATCGACAGAAAGGGCATTGGCCTATGCAAATCGCTCAAACATTTGTCTGAAGATGCAACGCTATGAAGACTGTCTGAAGAACATTCGGCTTGCTCGTGAGTCAAACTATTCTGGAGAAAAGTTGAATCAACGCGAAAAAGAGGTTAAAAATGCTTTGGCAAAGGCTCGGAACAAGAATGCTTCATCGAGCAAGTTTTCTCCGGATGTGGTGGAAGAGCCCGAGCTAAGCTATCCGGCCAAGGAGAATGCGCCGCAAGTTGCCAACTGTCTGGAACTGCGCAAAAACGAAGAATATGGACGACATGTGGTGACCACTCGTAAGCTGAAGGTAGGCGATGTCGTGATGATTGAAAGGCCGTTCGTTACCGTGCTGAAGGATTCGTTCCGATATGTTCGATGTGATTTTTGCCATGGCGAACGACCATTCACATTGATTCCATGCGAAGGATGTACCGCGGCCATGTACTGTTCGGAGGAATGTCTGAGTAAAGCGTACAACAACTATCATCGATATGATTGCGGGCTTTTACGAGACTTGTATGAAGATTTCGAAGAAGTTTCCTTGATTGCTATTCGCATGCTTGCCATTGCGATCACAACCTTCGATAATAATCCAGAGGCATTGAAGGATCATCTCGATGTACTGGATGAATCCAATGTGAACGGGTTTACGATGGATTGGAATAAAGCAACGCAACAAGACATTTTCAACACGGTGCACGTGTTAACCACTAATCAAGAACGGCGACACAGCATGTTTGTTGCAATGTTCATCTTCAATGCTACCATCCTACATACCCTTATTCTGGAAAGAACAGAGCTGGGACCGGTGTGCGAAGCAAACCCTGCAACAAACAAGTTTTTACTAGATTTGATCCTGCGATATATGCAAATCGTGAATTGTAACAGAAAATTGTTGTCCTTTAATGCGTACAAGGTGAAGGAATACGTGGCTGAATCATTTGCAGTGGGTTGCTACCCATTGATTAGCATGCTGAATCATTCCTGTGCTCCCAACGTGAAACGCATCACTTTGCGCGATGGGCGGTGTGCCGTTTTTGTCATCCGTCCAGTTCTTGAAGGAAGTCAACTGTTCGATAGCTATGAGTAAGTGACATCAGTAGAAGAAATTGACACTCTTCATCATACTAATAATTTCATTTGTTTCAGAGCGGGTCATACATTGCATGAACGAGAAATGAGGCAATCAATGTTGTCATTCATATACAGCTTCCAATGCACATGTGAAGCATGTACATTCAATTATCCTACTTTGAAAGTTCTTCTGGAAGGTAGTGATGTAATCAATTCTGAAAACATGACAAAACATTTGTACTACAATCGGATGCTCAGTTCTCATGAGGATAAGAAAGTGCGCAAAATTATGGCAGAACTGCGGTCTTTTCTGAATGAAACACCAAAATTGTATCCTGAGAGTGAAGTCTGCTTTAGACAGGTAGAGTTTGTACGGTCTCTTCAAGTACTGTACAACCAAACATCTGAAAATGCGGAGTATTGGAAACACTGCAAACCGTAGCTAATATTCCCAGAAAAATGTGTGAGGTTCTGAGTACAACTGAGTTAATTTCCTTACGTATATGGTTAGCGCGGGTTTTTACACATTTGATGTTCGTTCAATATGCCCATGAATTCGATATGCTGATAATAAACTGAATTTTTCTTTTTGATAAATAACAACTTAACATTTACTGAGTACTGCTATTCCTTCTGAAACTTTAACGTTTCATAGATGCACTAGCGAAATAAATCAAATAAATGATCTCACACGATGTGAAGTGAAGAATCGCTTTTCTAAAACGGTTCCTGTTATCTAAACGAAATATCACTCTACGATCACGTGAGTTCCCGTGGGAAATTAAAAACTTCTCGGGATAAGGAGTACATCTGTTTCGTGTATTGACTCGGATACCTCTTTAATCGTTAATGTGATGATGGATGGAAGTATATCTTTATCGGAGTATCCTGATTGTCTTGAACAGCACGAGTGATCATTTATAGGGTAGCAAAAAAGCGATAGCATTTGTGTTGTAATAGAGATTGGAGATAACTAGGAATTGGCTTGGTATACGATAAAAAGTTAATTCTCATCACCGACTTCCGTGACAGTGCCCTTGGGAAGAGGAGATTAATCAGTAGAGTATCTATCTTACTCTTTCTTCCATTTTAGACACTGCCGTGACCAGGATTCGAACCTGGGTTACTACGGCCACAACGTAGGGTCCTAACTACTAGACGATCACGGCTACAGACGATGACTGCAAAGTTTCTTACACGAAGAGCTGAAGTTTCAATTCAAATCGATGGCTTTACTGGCCATGCAGTGGGGAAAGCATCGACTGGCCAACTGAAGAGAAAGTACGACAAAGAAACAGAGCGAAGCGTATGGAACAATACGATCGAATCTCCCTTCCAGGGTGGGGTGAACCAAAGCAATGTAGAGAAACGAGATCAGAAAGGTAAGCATGGTAAAAATACATCCAAAATGTTATGCCTCTGTCCTCTACCATCATTATCAATGTATACTACCAGTTTAGAATGAAGATCTATTCACGAAAAAAATGTTTCCGCCCGGGATTGAACCGGGGGCCTTCCGCGTGTTAGGCGGATGTGATAACCACTACACCACGGAAACTTGCATCTGTTGTTCTCCATGTATTTGTGAGGTTTAGACAAAGCTTAACATCCATTGTTAGATGATAAGATTCAGTCTTTTGCTCTAGCTCAAAGATCGGTCACGTAAAACAAATCGAAACTGTTTCACCATCGTACGCAAATGGCAACCAGAACATACGCAAATGAAGCATGTTTCGCATGAGAGCATGTGCTTGGAAAACGAAATGAAAATATAAATAAATCAACAAATCATAATACATAATACCTTTAGCCGTTTCAACAAACGTTGATCGTGGCCCAACCCGAAGGCCAATCCGCGGTACAGGTGAATGATTATTGAATATGTTCATGACTCATTAGGGTAATTGAATCCTTTGGGTGAGCTCCATACACTGCATCGACGTTGGTGGGAATGCTTTCTGAGTATTGGTTATTACTTTCTACGGTGATTTATGCAGTCAAACAATGCTGCCAACAAAACCATGGCGTCACATCCATTTAATTCACTCACAAGCAGGAATCCACTTCCCAAATTAATTGTAAACATGCCGATTCTTAGCGAGATTGCGTCGTTTTAAAGGATTTCTCTCCATATATTCCATGATGCACAACACATAACGAAACACCCTTTTTGCCCAAACCGACCACGTTACATCAATTCCAGCTCTTTTCTGGGAGGATTTTGTTCTATTGCGCTCCCTCGGCACCGATTGGCGATAGAAAAACAACTGCGAGGCAGTTTAAATTTAATTATAAACTGTTGTTTTTCTTCATCCTTGTGCAACCAAAAGCACACGCGGACTCTCACTCGGACCCGAGCCACATCGATGGAGGGATGAGAGAACCGTCATTCGTTACGGTGGAATGTGCCTTGCGGCCATATTGCACAACCAGACGATACGGCTGCCACATCCGGCGTTACAAAAACACGCAACCCAGCTCATGTCGATGTTTGTCTTAATCTTTCACGGTACCATGCCGGCTTTGCAGGGTGAATTGTGTTTGCTATTAGCCGTTGAATGGATAATTCCACGAGGATAGCAAAAAAACCTCCAAAACACGTCGGATGAGTGATTTTTTACATGAATATTCACCACCAATACAATCGATCGATACCCACACACAATCGCTCAATATATGAGATTTGAGGCAACGATACTCATCAGTTGAAGCGATTTGTAACACCTCCGCCATTGAATCCTCTACCCGATAGCTCACTAATCGGTTAATAAGGTTTTGCCAAATACATAAACTACCTTCTACCGTCAGTCTCGTCCCTCTCTAACCAACCATGAGTCCTCTCCCAAGGTTCCGTATGTGCATGTTCCCCTCCTGTGCTGAGACCCCCGGGAAGGAACATCAGAAAATCAGAGATTAGAGTGTTTTCCTTGGCATTATTTGGCCAATCGCTTTTCCGATAAACGTGATCTCCTCCATTTCGCTTCGTTGTCTCATCATGTACTGGTTCCCGTATGTCCTTGTCAATTAGCAATTGCGCATGGCACTGACGTCACGGCAAACGGAACAGGATGCGCTTCCTTTTCGCGTGCGCGGTACGTTATCTCTTTCATTCGACATCTCTCTTCTACAATTATCTCCTATTCTTTCACTGTCCTGAACAACTCTCTGGTGCCCCAGATTCGTTTCAAAGTACGACGAATAGAGAGCTCCATGGAAATCTCTTCTTTGTGATCCACATGGAAGAAGGAGAAGGACACTTACCCGTGTCTCCATGCTGCTCCAACACTATTTATGGAGCCATTTTGTTCGAACAGAAGAGATAAATACATAATCCTTCTAATTTTCCTAAATCAGTAATCGTTCTCACCTTGTCCGTCGACCTTCGAAAAGCTCACCTGAAGATAACAAGCGCGTAGGAGTTCGGCAACACATTATATTTCATAGGAAGTACATAGGAAGAGCTCCATGTTCACATAAATGACAACCATTACAAACGACTCCATTTCCTCCACTCCAAACACCTTGTCCTCCCGTAGAATTGTAAATCAGATTTGGAAAATAAATAATCGCTTATGTGCAGCGCGCGCGTGTCTTCATGAAATGATCCGAAACTGGCCAGAGAGCCTGAAAGAGACCAAAGATATGAGAGAAAGAGTCAAAATATTGTGAGAAGTGAGCTTTCCTATTACCAATTTTCCATTTTTCCTTTCTTACTCACTCCTTTCTGTTGTTCCGCAATTCGCTCCGACAAGGTCCCAGCAGGTCCGCGGATTATGTGCAGATCAGTGTCGTGTGTCCTGCCTTACCAACAGACGGGGTATGGTGGAAGGGCACGCCAGAATGATCCCTTCTCTTTCTGCTGTTTTCCATCGTCCTTTTTCTAGCTTCAGCGGTACCGTCGCACACATAAGCATTAGATTTGTTTACCTTGCTGCCTTCGCTCCGGATTTTCTACTTTGTGCAACGCCATCCTCGTGGCGCAGGGAAATTACTGGGGTACGTGGAAGGACTTCCCTTCAACCGGACCATCCAGGAAAGGAGCTACTTTGATGGCGTCAAACTGTGCCAGCCTCACTTTTGCGCGAACTGTCGAATGGAATTGGTGTGACTGGGGAGTTGACATCAGTTGGACCCGTTGCCATCGTAACGTGAACCTGTCAGTGAAGGCCAAGAATCGTATTCTGTGCATCATAGTAGCTAGGCAAGTGATAAAGAAAGGACAATTGACGACATGGCGGAGAAGTGTATTGCGAACATCGAATCTTTAAATCAAGCAGAATATAGCTTTTTTGTTAAGTAGTGAATCAAACATTCCCCATTGTATTGAACCCGGAAGAACATTTTAATCTTCTATCCCGGATATTTGTGTTACTTTATGTGAATATGACCTGCCGAAAAAAATAGAGACTCTTGCAAAAAAACGTTTCTCTGTCGCGTGTATTGTTCGCTTCAACTCTCCGGTATTGGAAACAAACTATTCCTATCATCCCGGAGCGGAAGTAACAACTTAAAATGGATTGGGACATCGTTGACATGTAAGTAGATTAGTTTTTGGTTTCCCTTTTAATGTTTTGAATCAACTAATTGGCCTTTAAATCCCTGATGACTTATTTTCTTTGTAATTCCTCGACCCTAATGAACATTCTTGCCGATGTATTCCATGACGAACAGATAACATTTTTACGGATCGTTGACATGCAGTCAGTTTATATATTGATTTCTAATTGAACCTGAAAATAAGATCTTTTGGAAGATTCACAACCGTCCAGCGCTTAAATCTCTCTTTTTTTATTTCCGGTCCTTTTCAGCTCTAATTTCCTCCCCGAGAACCAGGAGCTAGACATTGGCATTCAATCAATCCTGCTGAGGGAATCGAGCTTCATCACAACACTTCCACAGGCTGAGGACGAATCTTCAGAATGCCACAACACACCAATGATCCATTCTTCTTCATCTTGGAAGCCTTCTAAATGCATGTAAGTACACCAACACTGCCTAATCTACGCGGAAATGAGCGTTTTGTCGATCCCAAGGATTAAGAAATTACATTCACACAATTTGAGGTTGATAAATACTCACAGCGACAAACGAAACGAACCCTTCCCTCAACTACCATTCCGTCGAAAACTATTTGTTTGCTAAACGTACCAACCCTGGTGTGGATTAGCAGACGATAAATGAGTTCCTGGGATCTTTGTACTTTGTACTGGTAGTTGTGGAGGGTGGGTGGAGGGAGCTTTTGTCGTTCGCTTTTCGGTTGTTGACATGGTTCCTGATTTTATCATTCGGTCGATACTGGACGGCTTCCTTAAAGTCAACACAATACAGCATCCCATTCAACGAACCCAACAATCAGGTCAGGATGGGATATGATATGAACGCCAACCTCCTCTTTCAATTCAGGTGGAAAAAGTGTGTCGGGAAAAATACTTTTTACTGCGAAAGCGTGTGCAACGAACATAAATTATAACTGAACATGATTGGCTTCATTTGCGGATATGAATACGTAATGGAGTGTTGTGGAATGGAAAATAGTGGATTATTTCGCCGCAGTTATCATGGAGAAACATAACAAATGAATCCATAAACATGCATGACTGTGTGCTATGTTGTAAAAAATGGAAAATATAAATTGATTCTTCTCTAATTTATTCATTACTATTGAAAAGACTTTAAAGTAAACCTCAAAGGTTAAGAAATCTGTTCCTCAAAAGAGGTTTCCTTACAGAAAGGCTTCACGCTCACACTTTCTGCAAACACACGTGTGACGAAAACTTTCTAGTCCGAACCACCCCTTATCCTTATCTCCTTATCCTTCCTGTATTGGTCACGTTGTTTAGTCTTATGAAACATTCAATCCACAGAGTCGTAGAAACGTTCTCATCCTCCTGTGTTTGCTAACTTCACCAACACCAAGCTACAGCATCAACTTTTGTGCAACTTTCCTTCTTTCAAGTCAACCGATGAGTGACCAGATGATTGGGAAACTAGAAACAATCGGAAAAGCAGGACAAAGTTTCATTATTTCATACATTTTTAACCATCCAGAATGGAATGGGAAAAGGATTTGTTCAGAGAAATTGATGGATCGGTTGTTTGTCATTAGAAATTGGTTTGATTTTGACTTGAGATGTTTGATTGGGAGAAAACATAACTTCATTTCCGTATTACCTATTTATTTAAGGAAAATCAGGTCCAAAATTTTCCCATTTTTCCATTTCCATAAGGCATTTTGAAGCCGTATAAACCTCCAACGCGATTTATAAAAACGATTTTATTTGCAGGAAATCAACGCCATAATTATCCAAAGAAGGAGATTGCATTAATTACTTCATAAGGCTTCTGCAAGATACTTGTTGCAAGAAAAATCCTACTTTACCTTTAACGAAGTTTTCCAAAAACTCAAACAAACGTGATTCGGTACATTAAGAGATATTGGAGCAGCAAAAAAACTCTCCCCATCGGTGCCAGACGTGTTTTTTCAGCGGAAACCCTGAGCATTTTTAACGAGAACCCAAAGACAACAATAACTCGCTGCTAATTAACGCTATTTGCATGGGCACAGTCCGGAAGAATCCGTGAAAAAGACAGCTTCGTTACTCGACAGCCAGTTGAACGAATTGATATTACGCGAATTTACGTTGAAGTTGCGGGATATTGCATGATTTATGAACCTTTGCATCCATCTGTGAGAATAACTCCCCAATCAGACCTATTTGCCTGACCCTTTATGAATCGGGAAATGCTCCGTGACGGAAAGTTTTGTGCTCGAAACAATCGAAAAGGTTAGAAGAGTGTTTGTTTTTACAATGGTGTATGTTCAATTCACACACTATTATTATGCACCCTACATTTATTGGAAAACTCTTCAACCATGTTCAAATCGCTCAGAGTCTGCTCTTCTACAAACGACTCTCTCCGCTGCGCTTTCCCTCCAAGGACATTTTTCCAAAGGGGCGTTGCCAGACGATGGACCAATCAGTGCTCTGTTCTCTTCTCGGAGGGTACGGAAAAAGGACTCAAACAGAAGCAAACTGGATGTCTCTCACAGCTGTTCAAACTGAGATGAGATTCCATCGCACTTAGTGAGAGTCTCCTCCATGCTGACGGGTTAGTTCGCTACATTTGCTATTTGTTTGCGGTTGAGTTTAGATATTCTACAGGCTGATGATATATTCCAATAAAGATTCATTCCAATCACTTCATTCCCGACGGCATTTGATTACAGACACAGTTATACAGTTGTTGTGAATAATATTGTTTGTGTTTCAGATCTCCAGCGTCGAAGCTTCGTGATTCCCACCAGTTGTCCGACACAACGTCCTGTTTAGAGGTATGCAACCTTCTCTTATGATATTTACTACTTCAACCACTGATCTTCATTTCAATCCCTTTTCACTTTTCAGGAGATGGAAGTATCACGCGACATGTTCGAGGAACCCAACGACAGTTTGAACAAGAATGACGTTCCCATTTCACCTCCAGACAACTGCTCCAGAGATTCTAGTCTACGTGACAAACAACTCCACACTGACAACAACCTCCAGCCGGGGGACGAAAGGCCTTTCCGGTGTGCCATCTGTCCCAAGGCGTTCCGGCTTTCCTCCACACTGTCCGCACACAAGAAGCTGCACGACCAAAGAGGACCCGGTCTACGGTGTGAGACGTGTGGACGAGCCTTCACGCAACCCAGCGCTCTCTCCAGCCATCGACTGCTGCATCGGTCGGATCGGCCACATAGCTGCAGCCTCTGTGGAAAGCAGTTCGTTCGGCTGCATGCCCTCAAGACACACGTGCTTAGTCACGCGAACGAACGACCCTACGAGTGTGACCAGTGTGGAAAAGCTTTTACCGAAAAGCACGTGCTCGTACGCCATCGCAAGACGCACAGTGACGACCGGCCCCATGAGTGTGCCGTTTGCTCGAAGGCCTTCAAGGAGCGGTATGACCTACTGCGCCACACGCTCATTCACAGTGGACTGCGGCCGCACAAGTGTCCCGATTGCTCCAAAACCTTCGTCCAATCCAATGCACTGGTTAAGCATCGAAAGTGTCACGAACGGGAACGCACCGTTGGCCGTCATCAGTTGAACGCAGCTTCCTTTGCTGTAACTAGGGTCGAAACTACGTGTTGCTAAGTGGAACAGTGACGGAGCGAGAAGCAACAAATGTTAATGTTGATTTGCAGAGTGTAAATAGAAACGTGTTTGAGAAAATGTTATTGTGAGTGTCTTTGGAACAGCATTCAGAGGAAGTGTACAGTTAAATAAAGTGTGTATATATTCACAGACATGCTTCTGAGTCATCTTAATAATGGTTTCATATGGAATATTAAATTGTCGGACGCTCTGAAAATGAAGAAAGACGAAAATGAATGTTTTTCTTGTTTAAGTGACACTATTGAACAAAGTCACTTTACATTCCCTCACTAAATTACCTACGCAAACAACTGATGTCACCCCAAACCAATAGGGACGTTGTTGCTCCATTCCACAATGCCCCACAGTCCCAAAGGAAGGATTTGATGGAACCACTCTTCAAAGACTACTCCTTCTTGCCCAGCGTGGTTCGGCTGATTGTTAAGTAAACATTTTGAAGAGGCAGATTGTCCTGCAACGAAAATACCTTTAATAAGTTTGCACAGGAGAGTACAATGCCAATAGTTACGGAGATTGAGAAGCGAATCTTGACATGCTCTTTCCCATCGCTGCTTCAAGTCACGGCGGTGGCAGCATTTGAGATGCTTTCTATTTGCAGGATTTACAAAAAAGGATTTACATCTCAGGCGCTTTCAACACATTTTAGTGCTTGTGGCTTATACCGTGGCCATGGTACGAAAAAAGGCTCTTTGGTAGTAGACGCAAATCAACGACGGATTATTTTTGAAAATGGTGTTTGCCTTCAGCTATGATGGACTTTTTTTCATTCCACGCAGTTTGCATCGCACAAAAAAAGACGTTGTTATTTTTCCATATTTCCCAAATTATGCATGCAAAACGATCCACATCGGAAGTGTATTTTTAGGATACATTCGAAAAAATCTGAAGGTAATAGGAAACCAAAAGTGGGTGTTTCTACGAAAGCCGTTTTTTATGTAGTTAATGGTTATTGTTTCTGCTTGTTTGCTTCATCCAATGTTTTATCGATTTGCACAAAATATGGAAATACAGTATCCGGGATTTTTTTCATCACATTCAGCCCTTTTCACAAGTAAAGTTCGAATTATTATAAGCACTCTTCTATATCGTGAGGCCGTAGCTATTAAAGAATAATTCCAAATAACTTGCTGAACGATTTCTTCCATCTTTGATCCTACACCGTATCTCCCATCATTCCACATTCCCTCTTACCAGCTCTGCGCCATTTGCAAAATATATGCTGGTTTGAAACACGTTTGAATCATGAATATGGCATAACGAATCTCGTGACAAAATGATTTGTGATGCGACGGTTGGATGATGATTTCAATATGCTCCGAAAATAGTCATCGCGATTCAGAATACGGAGCAACAGAGACACGACGGTAAACCATGTCGAACGTGCTTAAATGCATTCGGGCGTGGCATATAATCCTCGGCGCTTTCGTCAAACATCAAACCCTTCGTTATCATCATTACATCAATTATGCTGTAACTTTGACCGGGGAATACTAGGGGAATAGAACGTTGAACATTGTAATTGAAACCTTTGCCAGGGTTAGCGGCCCTTTTTCATGCCTTTTTGATTGGTGTGGTTCTCCCTAGACCGAAATAGATGAATTTTGCACGTAAAATAATTAATGGAGCCAGAAAACAAACCATCCTCATCTCATAAAATGGTTTAATGACAATATTGAGCGTTAAGCTCCAAACAATTGCACGCAAAAGAGGCCAACTCATTGTTCTGTGCACTAGTATCTTAATTAAAATTGACATTTTAAGGCTGATTTGTCCTATCTAACCAATTTCTGGGAAGAATTGACTTCATTTTTTATGAAATTACATGCACACGGAAACAATACATAAAGAATTTAAATAAACGATATGTCATCCACTCATCTAGAAGTAATAAATACCTTGTGAATTCTATATAGTATACCTTGTGAATATGCCTCCGGACATTTGCTAGGACAGAGATGCTTATCGTAAAATCACAATCTTCATTTCCATCACATCCAATCCACTTACCCTTTTCTAACACCATCAAATGACGAGAAGAAAATGCAAAAGTACTTTGCTCAGCTTACGTGACGACCACAACACCAAGCAGTAGTAGGCCACGTGCATGGATGGTAACGATTCGCTGGTCCCTGTGTGGGTATGTTTTTGTCACTTTGATTTGGCGTTAAAGAGCTTACTGATTCCGGATCAGACGAGGTGACGGTGGCGTACAGCCTTCGGGGTGTGTTTCTCATTTTGTGACACATTGTACATTGCCGCCGGTAGTTCCTGGTATTAACAAAATACACCGTGATGCTGAGTGAGGTGACAAATTGAAGTGTGGAAATTAATTTACTTAATGATTTTTAAATTAAGTGATTGCCTTAGCACCCTTTTCCGACTATTGGTTACTATCTCCTGACACTGAAGGGCAGGAATTAAAATCTGTTGAAAAATTTACTGACTTCCAGTGCTTTGATCAATATCTTATTACTTCAGTCCCACAAACAGCAAACAAGCAAACACTTCGTGTGCCTTCTGGACCAACGGAAATCTCCAGAACATCTCTATGGCCTACTCAAACACACTCTCGTAGCCCGGGATTATGTTTCCACTATTTACACATCAATTAATTCCCATAATGACTTCTTCCGATTGCTTGGCAGAAGCAGCCTAAAGCTGATCCTGTACCTATTTGACTGTCCTTTTGCCATTCTTTGAAGAAGAAAGTGCGCCTTCGAAATGAACAACAACTGAACCAACTCTTGCCTGAAGTGGTTGCCGCAGATTGCTTCCCACAAAGGTACTTCTGGCCCGAAAATTGATCCTTTACAGACACCTTTCCTTTTGGGACATATTCGTCCTCCGTTGATCTTTTCATTGCATTGCTGGTGGTTGCACAATGTGGTTCAATGGATGATGATTGTTACATTACAGACACCTGGCCATGGCTCGGGGTGAATTTCATTCAACTTCTAGGTTAACGTTGAATTGCAGACCATAAAGATTCGTTGAACAAAATGGATTATGATCCAATAATCCAAGAAATGGCATTATCTTTGGTGATGCCCACCAAAAAAAGAAAAAATCTCGATTTGAAACGAATGTAAACAACCGCATATGCAAACACCACGGTTTTTTTTTATTAGAATGAATATTCATACTTACTAGCAGTTTCCAAGCGGGACATTGTTATCAGATTGCTTTCAGCAACAATTTATTTACCTAATGGTCAATTTTCCACTCAAATGTTTACTCGATTTCAGGAACCAGCTTCTGCTTTGTTTACTCGATCGACGCACATCGATAGAATTTTGTGGAATGGTTTGACGTTTTGCTGCAGTGGCACATTCCATCCATGACGTCATATTGGGAGGCATTCAAGCTCCCCATGGAACGTTTTTTTTTTGCAACTTCCCAAAGACAAATCATTCGGCGCAAGGCCACGGAGCCACACCTGTACAATAAGTTATTAGGCGCAAAGCCACGGGAGTGACAAAATGCTGATTTTTTTTTCAAAACGTGAGCTTGTGTCATGAGCTTAGAGCCGGTCTCGTAGTACAGTCGTCAACTCGTAAGATTTAACAACATGCCCGTCATGGGTTCAATCCCCAAATAGATCGCGCCGCCATACGTGGGACTTGACTATCCTGCTATGGGGGGGAATCAATTAGTCACTGAAAGCCAAGCCCACAAGTGGTACAGGCAGGCCTTGACCGACAACGGTTGTTGAACCAAAGAAGAAGAAGAAGAGCTTGTGTCAAGGTGTATGGATATTAGGAGGTGAAGTGCCTGGGGTATACAAGGATAATCTATTTAGAAGGTTGATTTTTATCGCTTTGGCTGGGCGACATTGTGGGGGACCCCAAGCGCCACAGATTAAGCTTAAACGACTGGAAAATTTAATATCCATAGAAAAATAATGAAAGCTCCACAGCTTCATTGGTTTGATCAATAGATGGCGTATTACAACTCATCATTATATTGCTATCCTATTCTTGCAATGTGTTTCGACAAGTTTAATCTAATAATGACCTATATAGCCTTCTCACTTTCTAAGCAAAAACCCATATGAATGGTCGTGTGGTCAGATACGTGGGTATCAACACCAACGACCATTACTCAAATCTCACTTGCTTCAGGTGCTTGTGGTTTCGGTTGGAGTTTAGTATTTAAACAATCGTATCGCCGTTCTAGTTCTAGCGATGTATAACTTCAATGCGAAACCATACAACAGTACAGAGGAAATGAGAAAGCTCTCCTCCAAGCGATGAAGCTCAACTGGTTGCGGTATCCCACCAACAGAGAGCGCCACTAGCTTTTTTTTTCGCTTTTTTTAGAATGCATGAGTCGTTTGCCGTCTGCTAAACGAAGTCTTTCTATATTCCGTTTAGGTAGAGAACTTGAGTCGTTTAGAAGCCGTTTAGTGGTCGTTTAGTGGATTTGTGGCACTTGGGATGTTTTAAGTGGATGATTAGTCTTTTTTTTTGGTTTACTTACGTTTCTTTCAAAAGTTATGTACATTTTTCAATGGTTTTGCTTGTTGTATAAAAATATATGTTGACGATCTATAAAATACAGTGGAGCGCCGTTTATCCGGGCTTCTCGGGACTTGACCTCGCCCGGATAAGCGAAAAACACGGATAATGAGTCAAATGATATATTTTATCACCAATTCCTGGTTGTTTTTTGGAAATTTTTCCGACTTTTTGATAAAAATAATACAGTTTTTATTAATTTCATGTTTTTCGAAAGAGAATTTTTAAAATTTACCATGAATTATAGTGTTTTTTGTTATGACAATGTGCTATTATAACCGCTTTTTCAAATATCCTCCTCATAACGCAATGTCACTTTTGTATTGAACTGTCATTTCTCAACAGCACGGATAAACGGAAAGCCGGATAAAAGGTACCCGGATAAACGGCGCTCCACTGTATGCTCATGATGTTTTATTAAAAACCGGCTCCGACCGGCTCCAGACAACTTCGGAACCTCCTCCACTCCAACCCAACGGAGCCGGCTCCACACCCACGGCTCCGAAGCTGAATCCGCTCCAGTTACTCCGAAACCTACTCCGCACCAACGACTCCGCGCTCACGGCCCTGGAGGCAGTTTTTGCAGACCGGCTTTTTTTTACCAAAAAAATCATGTTCAATAAAGTTTCAATCGGGAAGATCCATAATTAGCTGAGTAAATAATGTTGAAAGGAATCTATACAAAAATCGATAAGTGTTGAACATTGTTCAACAATCACACAATCACATCGGGTGTTAGCTTCTACACTTGCGAGAAGATAGATTCGTTTTTTACGCTATCATACAATGCCGTCCCTATTGAAACGTTAGTCCAGAGCCGTTGGTTCGAAGCCGTTGATTCACCGCCGGCTCCGGAGCCATTGATTCGTCGCTGGCTCCGGGGCTGTTGATGCGGACTCGGCTCCGGAGCTGTTGGTGTGGATCCGACTCTGGAGCCGTGGGTGCCGAGCCGACTTCGGAGCCATTGGTGCGCTTCAAAACACCCATCCCTATTCGGCAGTAACACTATGACAAAAGTATGAATGTGTGTGTTAACTTTCAGCCAATTCTATTCTTGTAGTGGTTAGTATCATTTTAAAAGAGATTATTTCAGTGTTAAATTCAAAATATTGTTACACTGTAATACAACATTTGAAACAAAAAAAAAGACATAAGTATCCTCTCAAAACATGTGGCAAGGCCGGTTGGGGTGTTGGAGTTGCAGCACATTTTTGATTGAAAAAAATATTCATAGGATTTGTAAAATTCTAATTTTACAACGATATGTTATAAAACATTATTGTGACCCTATAAGACAATTTTCATTCAAATCTAAGTAATTCAAAATATATACGCATTTAACCACGAAAAACATGATTCTTCCATACAAAATGTATGGCCTACATGGGTAAATTATTTATATAAACTTAAATAATTTAAAAAAAATATTTAAACATTTTTGATATTTTTTATTATTTGCACTTGGGTAGAAAACATCTTTTCTGAGGCATTTTTAAAATTTGATGTCGATACGATTTTTTAATCCAAAGTTATTTTGAAATAAAGATGCGAAACATACCCGGGTAGGCGGTTGTACACATGACGGTTAACGTTGCTGTTCAGATTGTCTACTGGGTGTGCGAATCGGATCGCGCAGCTTTCCAAACGTCAACGAATAATTCCACCACAAAGAACATTCTTTTGTGCGAGTTCAAAGAAACGTGTTCGATTCGCATGCTTCATGAGGAACAGAACGCTTGAGTGATTTAGCAATTTTCAATTACTAAACAGAGTGCATTTGTCTTATTTAGTGGCAGTATTCAGTTTGCTTTGTTTGCCTTCTGTTGGCTAAAGAATGGAGGAAGCTATTGCGGCATTTCATGAAGGCATGGACACGTTTTACGAACCACAGTCTGTGACATGTACAGCAAAAAATAAGCGTGTGTTGTTTGCAAAAATGTACGATACTTTCCTTAAACCCAGTATATTACAAGCAAAACTTAACAATCTAAGTGCTAAAGAAACCATCGAGTTCCTGGTCCCCAAAATTCTAGATTGGATTCGTAACAATTCCGTTCGTGAACAATTGAACTTGCGCAACGATGTAAAGGACAATACCAAAGCAGCTCAGCTACGGTCCGAAGGAAATAAAATGTTTCACCCGAACGTGAAACGCTACTTCGAGGCCATCAAGCTGTACAATGAGAGCATCGCCTTTTCCGAAAAAGGATCGACAGATAGGGCATTGGCCTATGCAAATCGCTCAAACATTTGTCTGAAGATGCAACGCTATGAAGACTGTCTGAAGAACATTCGGCTTGCTCGTGAGTCAAACTATTCTGGAGAAAAGTTGAATCAACGCGAAAAAGATGCCAAAAATGCTTTGGCAAAGGCTCGGAACAAGAATGCTTCATCGAGCAAGTTTTCTCCGGATGTGGTGGAAGAGCCCGAGCTAAGCTATCCGGCCAAGGAGAATGCGCCGCAAGTTGCCAACTGTCTGGAACTGCGCAAAAACGAAGAATATGGACGACATGTGGTGACCACTCGTAAGCTGAAGGTAGGCGATGTCGTGATGATTGAAAGGCCGTTCGTTACCGTGCTGAAGGATTCGTTCCGATATGTTCGATGTGATTTTTGCCATGGCGAACGACCATTCACATTGATTCCATGCGAAGGATGTACCGCGGCCATGTACTGTTCGGAGGAATGTCTGAGTAAAGCGTACAACAACTATCATCGATATGATTGCGGGCTTTTACGAGACTTGTATGAAGATTTCGAAGAAGTTTCCTTGATTGATATTCGCATGATAGCCATTGCGATCACAACCTTCGATAATAATCCAGAGGCATTGAAGGATCATCTCGATGCACTGGATGAATCCAATGTTAACGGGTTTACGATGGATTGGAATAAAGCAACGCAACAAGACATTTTCAACACGGTGCACGTGTTAACCACTAATCAAGAACGGCGACACAGCATGTTTGTTGCAATGTTCATCTTCAATGCTACCATCCTACATACCCTTATTCTGGAAAGAACAGAGCTGGGACCGGTGTGCGAAGCAAACCCTGCAACAAACAAGTTTTTACTAGATTTGATCCTGCGATATATGCAAATCGTGAATTGTAACAGAAAATTGTTGTCCTTTAATGCGTACAAGGTGAAGGAATACGTGGCTGAATCATTTGCAGTGGGTTGCTACCCATTGATTAGCATGCTGAATCATTCCTGTGCTCCCAACGTGAAACGCATCACTTTGCGCGATGGGCGGTGTGCCGTTTTTGTCATCCGTCCAGTTCTTGAAGGAAGTCAACTGTTCGATAGCTATGAGTAAGTGAAATCAATAGAAGAAATGGACACTCTTCATCATACTAATAATGTCATTTGTTTCAGAGCGGGTCATACATTGCATGAACGAGAAATGAGGCAATCAATGTTGTCATTCGTGTACAGCTTCCAATGCACATGTGAAGCATGTACATTCAATTATCCTACTTTGAAAGTTCTTCTGGAAGGTAGTGATGTAATCAATTCTGAAAACATGACAAAACATTTGTACTACAATCGGATGCTCAGTTCTCATGAGGATAAGAAAGTGCGCAAAATTATGGCAGAACTGCGGTCTTTTCTGAATGAAACACCAAAATTGTATCCTGAGAGTGAAGTCTGCTTTAGACAGGTAGAGTTTGTACGGTCTCTTCAAGTACTGTACAACCAAACATCTGAAAATGCGGAGTATTGGAAACACTGCAAACCGTAGCTAATATTCCCAGAAAAATGTGTGAGGTTCTGAGTACAACTGAGTTAATTTCCTTACGTATATGGTTAGCGCGGGTTTTTACACATTTGATGTTCGTTCAATATGCCCATGAATTCGATATGCTGATAATAAACTGAATTTTTCTTTTTGATAAATAACAACTTAACATTTACTGAGTACTGCTATTCCTTCTGAAACTTTAACGTTTCATAGATGCACTAGCGAAATAAATCAAATAAATGATCTCACACGATGTGAAGTGAAGAATCGCTTTTCTAAAACGGTTCCTGTTATCTAAACGAAATATCACTCTACGATCACGTGAGTTCCCGTGGGAAATTAAAAACTTCTCGGGATAAGGAGTACATCTGTTTCGTGTATTGACTCGGATACCTCTTTAATCGTTAATGTGATGATGGATGGAAGTATATCTTTATCGGAGTATCCTGATTGTCTTGAACAGCACGAGTGATCATTTATAGGGTAGCAAAAAAGCGATAGCATTTGTGTTGTAATAGAGATTGGAGATAACTAGGAATTGGCTTGGTATAAATATGATAAAAAGCTTTTTCCTCATCACCGACTTCCGTGACAGTGTCGTCCTTGGGAAGAGGAGATTAACCAGTTGAAATCCATCTTATTCTTTCTTCCACTGTGACACTGCCGTGACCAGGATTCGAACCTGGGTTACTACGGCCACAACGTAGGGTCCTAACCACTAGACGATCACGGCTACAGACGGTGACTGGAAGGTTTTTCACACGAACAGCTGAAGTTTCGATTCAAATCGATGGCTTTACTGGCCATGCAGTGGGGAAAGCATCGACTGGCCAACTGAAGAGAAAGTACGCCAAAGAAACAGAGCGAAGCGTATGGAACAATACGATCGAATCTCCCTTCCAGGGTGGGGTGAACCAAAGCAATGTAGAGAAACAAGATCAAAGGTAAGCATGGTGAATGTGTTGGTGGTTAAAAATATATCCAAAATGTTATTCCTCTGTCCTCCACCATCATAATCAATGAATACTACAAGTTCAATGAAGATCTGTCCAGTAAAAGTAGGATTTATTTAGAGCAACGGATGGGAATGGATGAAAAAAATGTTTCCGCCCGGGATTGAACCGGGGGCCTTCCGCGTGTTAGGCGGATGTGATAACCACTACACCACGGAAACTTGCATCTGTTGTTCTCTATGTATTTGCGAGGTTTGGGTAAAGCTTAACATCGATTGTTAGATGATAAAATTCAGTCTTTTGCTCTAGCTCAAAGATCGGTCACGTTAAACAAATCGAAACTGTTCCACCATCGTACGTGAATTGCAATCAGAACATACGCAAATGAAGCATGTTTCGCATGAGAGCATGTGCTTGGAACACGAAATGAACATATAAATAAATCAACACATCATTCCATAATACCTTAAGCCGTTTCAACGAACGATGAACGTGGCCCAACCCGAAGGCCAATCCGCGGTACAGGTGAATGATTATTGATTATGTTCATGACTCATTAGGGTAATTGAATCCTTTGGCTGAGCTACATACACTGCATCGACGTTGTTGGGAATGCTTTCTGAGTATTGGTTATTACTTTCTACGGTGATTTATGCAGTCGAACAATGCTGCCAACAAAACCATGGCGTCAAATCCATTTAATTCACTCACGAGCAGGAATCCACTTCCCAAATTAATTGTAAACATGCCGATTCTTAGCGAGATTGCGTCGTTCTAATGGATTTCTCTCCATATACTCCATAATGCACAACACATAACGAAACACCCTTTTTGCCCAAACCGACCACGTTACATCAATTCCAGCTCTTTTCTGGGAGGATTTTGTTCCATTGCGCTCCCACGTGTGGTGGTGGGAATTATCGTTGTAGGTTCGGTACGGGTTCGCGTCGTAGGCCTGGAGGCAGCGCTGTGTCAGCACTTCGCGATTGGCGCGGTAAACTAATCGAACTTGACCTTGCGTAACAATTGAAATCAATCTGCGTCAGGTGAAAAGCGAACTTCCAGCTATGCTAAACCGTGGGAACGACGTTATGCCACTTTAGCATACGTTAACCTTTCGGATTGGGGTTTTGCTGACCGGCCAGCTGATACACGGTGCGTTTGTTGGAGACAGTAAAGCCTTACCTTGGGTAGGGGGACAATGCTGCTCATAAGTGAGTTGAAGGGACAAGATGTACGATCCTATGTCCGATCAGAACTGACCTTCTGTCCGTTCTGATAGCTTTATTTATACTCCCATTTTAAGAAAGCTAGCGCACATTTGTTCACCAGATGTTTACGTTCGTAACTTTCTCTTTCGCAACTTGATGCGCTTTGACAAACGCATGTTTGTCAAGAGGGTCGCCTTCCTGGTGGGCTTTTACAATTTACAATGTTTTGCTTAAGGTCTAATGCGTTTCTTATGCTAATTGTTCTTCCTTATTTATGACCTACTTTGGAGGTCTTCCTTGTTTATGTCCAGCTTGGGTGGTGCGACCACCATGGTAAAACACGGAACCGCGTGTGCAGTAAAACACGGAACGCATGTGCAGTGTTTTACCCGGCTGTTAGCATTCATGCTTTAAACGGGTATGCGATAGCATGGATGCTACACACGGCACCGATTCGCGATAGAAAAACAACTGCGAGGCAGTTTAAATTTAATTATAAACTGTTGTTTTTCTTCATTCTTGTGCAACCAAAAGCACACAGACTCTCGCGGACCCGAACCACATCGACGGAAGGATGAGAGAACCGTCATTCGTTACGGTGGAATGTGCCTTGCGGCCAAATAGCACGACCAGACGATACGGCTGCCTCATCCGGCGTTACAAAAACACGCAACCCAGCTCATGTCGATGTTTGTCTTAATCTTTCACGGTATGTTGGCACGATATCGACCGCGTGTGATCGGACAGAGAACAGCATTATTTACAAACATTAAGCTGACTTGACAATTCGATCAAATACCCAAAATACCCGGCAGATGGCGTACAACAGGTATGTCAAACTGGCGGCTCGCGGGCCGCATGCGGCCCTCGTCAATGCTGAATGCGGCCCGCGAGAATATTTTGAGAATTGCCAAAATCACTCCAAACCAAAAAACTGTTATTACTATTTGTCGAAGTGTATTTAATTTTCCAGGGAAGAACAATCATTTAGATGGTATATTTTTCGAATCTAACATGAATGTACCCATAACATCTCATAAACTTATTCTACACAATCGTACAGAACAATCGAGACCCTTAAGAAACATTGAATTGAATGCAAACTTAGTCGGTATTATGTTTCGATTAAATTTTGAATATTAGCATAGTATTGTGCACACTCGATTGCACATTCTATATGGAAAAATAGATTTGCGACTACCTTCTACCAACAAAAAAGTAATGAAAATAACTTGATACACACACTTGGAAACTTCGCAACAACTGATGATGGATTGTCAGAATCGCATCCACGGCTCAAAACCATTTTCGATCTTAGCTATAGCAACTTCGAATCCGGTCAAATCAAACCAACAGTTCCGTTCGGTGCCGTCCGAAGCCTATAGAGCTGTTTAAAGCCATTCGGAACCGTTGGAGTCAGGGCGGTGGCAACGCTCATCGATTGCGATTTTATCGGACGAGATTTATATGGGATTTGACAGATAACGTCGGACATGCGATTTCGTCGTCGGACGTTATCGGTCAAATCCCATATAAAAATTTGACGGGCCGTCCGATAAAATCGCATGCGAAAAAGCGTTGCCACCGCCCTCATCGGTTGTCGCACGGAGCGGCTAATCTACAGAGAGAAATGGATCCGGTCGGTCCCACCGAATTTGACCATCTCAATGCCCCCGAGTGCCGAGTAAAGGATTCATTCGGCTCCGAATTTCTCCGATTTGCACGGCTCCAACCTTATACTGTTACATCATTGATGTTCGATTGGAACCACTTCTGTTTTTTTGTCATAATCATGCCTCCATCAATTTTAATAAAAAAGATTGTAGCCAAGTTGGAATTTGGTGTACCCCACATTTTGCAATACGAATCAATGTACTTTTGAACCACCCCAAAAATCTAAACCAAAATGATATGATTATGCTTAAGCCTAAAGTATTTAGATGAAGAATTAAAATAATTGAAATGCTGAAATCGTGCGATGCATAGCTTATTAATAGATTAGCTCACTCAGTCCATACCTCAATTCGCGAATCATCTCCCTTCGAGTGCAAAACAAAATTTGTCAATCTTTATGGGATCACACACCACGAATCTTTGTCAGATAAAATTATCGAAATTTAACAAAATTATTTGTAAGATACGAGTTCTTGGTACTTGGAAACTAGCAAAAATAATGTTTAAACGCGTTTTATAACAATTTTTCTCTTGATCTGTCAAAAAATTGCAGGCAAATATTTTTGTTATTCATCCAGCGATGGATAGCTCGGATGGCTTGAAAAAGATTCGCCTCGCGAAAAAGATACCTCAGTGAAAAAGTGTGGTTGAGCGATATTTTCTAACAGAACTACCATGTTAGAACGCGACTAATGAGAAATTTCCTATTTTAATAATAAAGATGAAAACAACGCATGTGACTTTAAAAGTACATTAAACATTTTTTTAAATAAAAAAGTGCACCATAAAAAAAATATAGCAAATTTGTAAATAAGAAACTATTCCAGATTTGAAGCGAGGAGTGCAAAAAGTCAATTTGTTTAACAATAATGATTTTAAACAGTATTTTATATGAATATTGAGGTATATTTTTTATTCTCAACTTTGCGGCCCACGAATCACTGAAAATCTGTACTTGCGGCCCTCTTATGAATTGAGTTTGACACAGCTGGCGTACAAGATTCACAAAGAGAGATAACACGATTAGATTGTGCGACAACCAGATCTCCGAAATAAGGGCCAATTCGCGAGCAGGTCAAATAGGGTCAAATAGCACAGCTGATCGAGGAACAGGGCGCCATCGCCAAACGCAGTTAGTAGCAAATATTAAGCTAGAAAGGACAGACGAATTTTTAAACTGCGCAAATAAATACAAAATACACAAAGCCAGTTCTGAAAACGTCTACCAGCTACTCGAAATAAATAGATAGCTACATCCGTAGCAACACCGGCTTTGCAGGGTGAATTGTGTTTGCTATTAGCCGTTGAATGGATAATTCCACGAGGATAGCAAAAAAACCTCCAAAACACGTCGGATGAGTGATTTTTTACATGAATATTCACCACCAATACAATCGATCGATACCCACACACAATCGCTCAATATATGAGATTTGAGGCAACGATACTCATCAGTTGAAGCGATTTGTAACACCTCCGCCATTGAATCCTCTACCCGATAGCTCACTAATCGGTTAATAAGGTTTTGCCAAATACATAAACTACCTTCTACCGTCAGTCTCGTCCCTCTCTAACCAACCATGAGTCCTCTCCCAAGGTTCCGTATGTGCATGTTCCCCTCCTGTGCTGAGACCCCCGGGAAGGAACATCAGAAAATCAGAGATTAGAGTGTTTTCCTTGGCATTATTTGGCCAATCGCTTTTCCGATAAACGTGATCTCCTCCATTTCGCTTCGTTGTCTCATCATGTACTGGTTCCCGTATGTCCTTGTCAATTAGCAATTGCGCATGGCACTGACGTCACGGCAAACGGAACAGGATGCGCTTCCTTTTCGCGTGCGCGGTACGTTATCTCTTTCATTCGACATCTCTCTTCTACAAGTATGTTCTATTCTTTCACTACCCTTTAGCACGAAGACTTCTCTGGTGCCCCCGATTCCTGTAGAAAGAACGACGAATAGAGAGCTCCATGGAAATCTCTTCCCCATGGCAGACATGGAAGAAGGAGAAGGACGCTTACCCGTGTCTCCATGCTGCTCCAACACTATTTATGGAGCCATTTTGTTCGAACAGAAGAGATAAATACATAATCCTTCTAATTTCCGTAAATCAGTAATCGTTCTCACCTTCTCCGTCGACCTTCGCAAAGCTCACCTGAAGATAACAAGCGCGTAGCAGTTCGGCAACACATTATATTTCATAGGAAGTACATAGGAAGAGCTCCATGTTCAGATAAATGACAACCATCACAAACGACTTCATTTCCGCCACACCAAACACCTTGTCCTCTCGAAGAATTGTAAATCAGATTTGGAAAATAAATAATCGCTTATGTGCAGCGCGCACGTGTCCTCATGAAATGATCCGAAACTGACCAGAGAGCCTGAAAGAGACCAAAGATATGAGAGAAAGGGTCAACATATTGTGAGAAGTGAGATTTCCTATTTCCAATTTTCCATTTTTCTTCCCTTACTCACTCTTTTCCGTTGTTCCGCAATTCACTCCGACGAGGTCCCAGCAGGTCCGCGGATTATGTGCAGATCAGTGTCGTGTGTCCTGCCTTACCAACTGACGGGGTATGGTGGAAGGGCATGCCTGAATAATTCCTTCTCTTTCTGGTGTTTTCCATCGTCTTTTTTCTAGCTTCAGCGGTACCGTCGCACATATAAGCATTAGATTTGTTTACCTTGCTGCCTTCGCTCCGGATTTTCTACTTTGTGCAACGCCATCCTCGTGGGGCAGGGAGATGACTTGGGTGCGTTTAAGGACTTCCCTTCAACCGAACCATCCAGGAAAGGAGCTACTTCGATGGCGTCAAACTGTGCCAGGCTCACTTTTGCGCGAACTGTCGAATAGAATTGGTGTGATTGGGGAGTTGACATCAGTTGGACCCGTTGCCATCGTAACGTGAACCTGTCAGTGAAGGCCAAGCATGATATTCTGTGCATCATAGTAGCTAAGCAAGTGATAAAGAAGGAACAATTGATGACATGGCGGGGAAGTGTATTGTGAACATCGAATCTTTGAATCAAGCAGAATATATCTTTTTTATCAAGTAGTGAATCAAATTTTAATCTTCTATCCCGGATATTTGTGTTACTTTATATGAATGTGACCTACCGAAAGAAATAGAGACTGATGCAAAAAACGTTTCTCTGTCGCGTTTATTGTTCGCTTCAACTCTCCGGTATTGGAAACATCCTGTTCCTATCATCCCGCAGCGGAAGTAACAACTTAAAATGGATTGGGACATCGTTGACATGTAAGTAGATTAGTTTTTGGTCTCCCTTTTATGGTTTTGAATCAACTAATTGGCCTTTAAGCCCCTGATGACTTACTTTTGTCGTAATTCCTCGACCCTAATGAACATTCTTGTCAATGTCTTTTTTGCCATGACGAACAGATCACATTTTCACGGATCGGTGGCATGCAGTCAATTTATGTATTGATTTCTAATTGAGCCTGAAAATAAGAGCATTTGGAAGATTCAGAACCGTCCAGCTTCATTATCAATGTTTCTTTTTTATTTACGGTCCTTTTCAGTTTTAATTTCCACCCGGAGAACCAGGAGCTAGACATTGGCATTCAATCAATCCTGCTGAGGGAATCGAGCTTCATTACAACACTTCCGCAGACTGAGGACGAATCTTCAGAATGCCACAACACACCAATGATCCATTCATCTTCATCTTGGAAGCCTTTTAAATGCATGTGAGTACACCAACACTGTCTAATCTACGTGGAAACAAGCGTTGTGTCGTTCCCAAGGATTAAGAAATTATATTCGCACGATTTGAGGTTGATAAATACTCACAGCGACAAACGAAACGAATCCTTTCCTCAATTAGCTTTCCGATGAAAACTATTTGTTTGCTAAACGTACCAACCCTGGTGTGGATTAGCAGACGATAAATGAGTTCCTGGGACCTTTGTACTTTGTACTGGCAGTTGTGATGGGTGGAGGGAGCTTTTGTCCTTCGCTTTTCGGTTGTTAACATGGTTCCCGTCTCTATCATTCGGTCGATATTGGACGGCTTCCTTAAAGTCAACACAATACAGCATCTCATTCAACGATCCCAACAATCAGGTCAGGATGGGATATGATATGAACGTCCTCCATAAACTTCCTTCAGGTGGAAAAAGTGTGTCGGGAAAATACTTTTTACTGCGAAAGCGTGTGCAACGAACATAAATTATAACTGAACATGATTGGCTTCATTTACGGATATGAATACGTAATGGAGTGTTCTGGAATGGAAAATAGTGGATTATTTCGCCGCAGTTATCATGGGGAAACATAACAAATGAATCCATAAACATGCATGGCTGTGTAATATGTTGTAAAAAAATACGGAAATATGAAATGATTCTTCTCTAATTTATTCATTACTTTTGAAAAGACTTTAAAGTAAACCTCAAAGGTTAGGAAATATGTTCCTCAAAAGAGGTTTCCTTACAGCAAGGCTTCAGTTTCACACTTTCTACAAACACAACGTGTGACGAAAACTTTCTAGTCCGAACCACCCCTTATCCTTATCTCTTTATCCTTCCTGTATTGGTCACGTTCTTTGGTCTTATGAAACATTCAATCCACAGATTCGTAAAAACGTTCTCATCCTCCACTGTTTGCTTACTGGAACACAAAACTTCACCAACACCAAGCTACAGCATCAACTTTTGTGTAGCTTTCCTTCTCTCAATCTCGATCTCAAGTCAACCGATGAGTGACCAGATGATTGGGAAACTAGAAACAATCCGAAAAGCAGGACACAGTTTCATTGTTTCATACATTTTTAAACATCCGGAATGAAATCTGGAACGGATTTGTGCAGAGAAATTGATGGATCGGTTGTTTGTTATTTGAAATTGGTTTGATTTTGGCTTGAAATGTTTGATTGGGAGAAAACAGAACTTCATTTCCGTATTACCTATTTATATAAGGAAAATCAGGTCCACACCTTTCCCATTTTTCCATTTTCACAAGGCATTCTGAAGCCGTATAAACCTCCAACGCGATTTATAAAAACGATTTTATTTGGAGGAAATCAACGCCATAATTACCCAAAGAAGGAGATTGCATTATTTACTTCATAAGGCTTCTGCAAGATATTTGTTGCAAGAAAAATCGTACATCACCTTTAACAAAGTTTTCCAAAAACTCAAACAAACGTGATTCGGTACATTAAGAGATATTGGAGCAGCAAAAAAACTCTCCCCATCGGTGCCAGACGTGTTTTTTCAGCGGAAACCCTGAGCATTTTTAACGAGAACCCAAAGACAACAATAACTCGCTGCTAATTAACGCTATTTGCATGGGCACAGTCCGGAAGAATCCGTGAAAAAGACAGCTTCGTTACTCGACAGCCAGTTGAACGAATTGATATTACGCGAATTTACGTTGAAGTTGCGGGATATTGCATGATTTATGAACCTTTGCATCCATCTGTGAGAATAACTCCCCAATCAGACCTATTTGCCTGACCCTTTATGAATCGGGAAATGCTCCGTGACGGAAAGTTTTGTGCTCGAAACAATCGAAAAGGTTAGAAGAGTGTTTGTTTTTACAATGGTGTATGTTCAATTCACACACTATTATTATGCACCCTACATTTATTGGAAAACTCTTCAACCATGTTCAAATCGCTCAGAGTCTGCTCTTCTACAAACGACTCTCCCTGGAAGGACATTTTTCCAAAGGGGCGTTGCCAGACGATGGACCAATCAGTGCTCTGTTCTCTTCGGAGGGTACGGAAAAAGGACTTCAACAGAAGCAAACTTGATGGCTCTCACAGCTGTGCAAACTGAGATGAGATTCCATCGAACTTAGTGAGAGTCTCCTCCATGCTGACGGGTTAGTTCGCTACAATTGGTGTTTGTTTACGGTTGAGGTTAGATATTCTACAGGCTGATGATATATTCCAATAGAGATTAATTCCAATCACTCCATTTCCCGACGGCATTTGATGTCTGTAATCAGTTGTTGTGAATAATATTGTTTGTGTTTCAGATCTCCAGCGTCGGAGCTTCGTGATTCCCACCAGTTGTCCGACACAACGTTCTGTTTAGAGGTATGCAACCTTCTCTTATCATATTTACTACTTCAACCACCGATCTGTTTATCATTTCAATCCCTTTTCACTTTTCAGGAGATGGAAGTATCACGCGACATGTTCGAGGAACCCAACGACAGTTTGAACAAGGCTGCCGTTCCTATTTCACCTCCAGACAACTGCTCCACACTGACAACAACAACCTGCAGCCGAGGGACGAAAGGCCTTTCCGGTGTGCCATCTGTCCCAAGGCGTTCCGGCTTTCCTCCACACTGTCCGCACACAAGAAGCTGCACGACCAAAGAGGACCCAGTCTACGGTGTGAGACGTGTGGACGAGCCTTCACGCAACCCAGCGCTCTCTCCAGCCATCGACTGCTGCATCGGTCGGATCGGCCACATAGCTGCAGCCTCTGTGGAAAGCAGTTCGTTCGGCTGCATGCCCTCAAGACACACGTGCTTAGTCACGCGAACGAACGACCCTACGAGTGTGACCAGTGTGGAAAAGCTTTTACCGAAAAGCACGTGCTCGTACGCCATCGCAAGACGCACAGTAACGAGCGGCCCCATGAATGTGCCGTTTGCTCGAAGGCCTTCAAGGAGCGGTATGACCTACTGCGCCACACGCTCATTCACAGTGGACTGCGGCCGCACAAGTATCCCGATTGCTCCAAAACCTTCGTCCAATCCAATGCACTGGTTAAACATCGAAAGTGTCACGAACGGGAACGCACCGTTGGCCATCATCAGTTGAACGCAGCTTCCTTTGCTGTAACTAGGGCCGAAACTACGTGTTGCTAAGTGGAACAGTGACGCAGTGAGTGAAGCAACAAGTGTTAATGTTGATTTGCAGAGTGTAAATAGAAACGTGTTTGAGCAAATGTTATTGTGAGTGTCTTTGGAAAGGCATTCAGAGGAAGTGTACAGTTAAATAAAGTGTGTATATATTCACCGATATGCTTCTGAGTCATCTTAATAATGGTTTCTTATGGAATATTAAATTGACGGACGCTTTGAAAATGAATGTTTTTCCTGTTTTAGTGACACTATTGAACAAAGTCACTTTACATTCCCTCACTAAATTACCTACGCAAACAACTGATGTCACCCCAAACCAATAGGGACGTTGTTGTTCCATTCCACAATGCCCCACAGTCCCAGAGGAAGGTTTTGTTAGAACCACTCTGTAAAGACTACTCCTTGCCCAGTGTGGTTCCGCTGATTGTTAAGTAAACATTTGGAAGAGGCACATTGTCCTGCAATGAAATTACCTTTAATATGTTTGCACAGGAGAGTACGATGCCAATAGTTACGGAGATTGAGAAGCGAATCTTGACATGCTCTTTCCCATCGCTGCTTCAAGTCACGGCGGTGGCAGCATTTGAGATGCTTTCTATTTTCAGGATTCAAAAAGGATTTACATCTCAGGCGCTTTCAACACATTTTAGTGCTTGTGGCTTATACCGTGGCCATGGTACGAAAAAAGGCTCTTTGGTAGTAGACGCAAATCAACGACGGATTATTTTTGGAAATGGTTTTTGCCTTCAGCTATGACGGACTTTTTTTATTTCACGCAGATTGCATCGCACAAAAAAAGACGTTGTTATTTTTCCATATTTCCCAAATTATGCATGCAAAACGATCCACATCGGAAGTGTTTTTTAGGACATGATAGAAAAAAATCGGAAGGCAATAGGAAACCAAAAGTGGGCGTTCTTAAAAAAGCCATTTTTTATGCAGTTAATGGTGATTTTTTCTGCATGTTTGCTTCATCCAATGTTTTATCGATTTACTCAAAATATAGAAAAATTTTATCGGGGATTTTTTCCATCACATTCAGCCCTTTTCACAAGTAAAGTTCGAATTATTATAAGCATTTTCCTAAAATACGCATTCTTCTCTATCAAGACACTCTGGTTTTGAAAGAATAATTCGAATAACTTGCTGAACCATTTCTTCCATCTTTGATCCTACACCGTATCTCACATCATTCCACATTTCCTCTTACCAGCTCTGCGCCATTTGCAAAATATATGCTTGTTTGAAACACGTTTGAATCATGAAAATGGCATAACGAAACTCGTGACAAAATGATTTGTGATGCGACGGTTGGATGATGATTTTAATATGCTCCGAAAATAGTCATGGCGATTCAGAATACGGAGCTACAGAGACACGACGGTAAACCATGTCGAACGTGCTTAAATGCATTCGGGCGTGGCATATAATCCTCGGCGCTTTCATCAAACATCAAACCCTTCGTTATCATCATTACACTCAATTATGCTGTAACTTTGACCGGGGAATACTAGGGGAATAGAACGTTGAACATTGTAATTGAAACCATGGCCAGGGTTAGCGGCCCTTTTTCATGCCCTTTTGATTGGTGTGGTTCTCCCTAGACCGAAATAGCTGAGTTTTGCACGTAAAATAATTAATAGAGCCAGAACACAAGCCATCATCATTTCATAAAATGGTTTAATGACGACATTGGTAGTTAAGCTCCAAGCAATTCCACGCAAAAGAGGCCAACTCATTGTTCTGTGCGCTAATATCTTAATAAATATTGACATTTTAAACGCGATTTGTCCTAAGTAGACCATTTCTGATAATAATTGACTTCATTTTTTATGGTATCACATACACACGGAGACTCTAAGAAGTAATAAATACCTTGTGAAACCTATATTCCGGCGTACATTTGCTAGGACAGAGATGCTTATCGTAAAATCACAATATTCATTTCCATCACATCCAAACCACTCACCCTTTTATAGCACCATGCAATGACGAGAAGGAAATGCAAAAGTACTTTGTTCAGCTTACGTGACGACCACAACACCAAGGAGTAGTAGGCCACGTGCATGGATGGTTACGATTAGCTGGTCCCTGTGTGGGTTTGTTTTTGTCATTTTGATTTGGAGTTAAAGAGCTTACTGATTCCGGATCAGACGGGGTGGCGTACAGCCTTCGGGGTGTGTTTCTCATTTGGTGACACATTGTACATTGCCGCCGGTAGTTGCTGGTATTAACAAAATACACCGTATTGCTGAGTGAGGTGACAAAGTGAAGTGTGGGAATTAATTTACTTAATGATTTTTAAATTAAGTGATTGCCTTAGCACCTTTTTCCGACTATTGGTTACCGTCTCCTGATACTGAAGAACAGGAATTTAAATCTGTTAAAAATTTACTGACTCCTTTGCTTCGATCAATGTCTTCTTACTTCTGCCCCACAAACAGCAAACAAGCAAAACCTTCGTGTGCCTTCTGGACCAACGGAAATCTCCAGAACCACGCCACAGCCTACTCAAACACACTCTCGTAGCCCGGGATTATGTTTCCACTATTTACACATCAATTAATTCCCATAATGACTTCTTCCGATTGCTTGCCAGAAGCAGCCTAAAGGACCCTGCCATGATCCTGTCCCTTTGCCATTCTTTGAAGGAGAAAGTGCGCCTCCGAAATGAACAACAGCTGAACCAACTCTTGCCTGAAGTGGTTGCCGCAGATTGCTTCCCACAAAGGTACTTCTGGCCCGAAAATTGATCCTTTACAGACACTGTTCCGGGCCCGACGGCCAAGCCGACCGCGAAGGTTTCGGTCGTTCTGGAGCGCTTGATAACCGTCTGCTGCCACGGAACAGAACGTCCCGGGCAAAAAGGGTTTCAGGAGCGTCAACGGTCCAACTCTATTTCACCAAACTAATTTCAGTATTGGCCTACCAGGCTAGTTACCTCTTTTCCAAATTAAATTGGGAGGTCTATGCCGTGGAAGCGCCGCTACTGATTTCGTAAAGCGCCGTCGAGAAGGCAATCGTATTCGCCCTGGTTTCACCCGGGAGAATCTTAACACCAAATAGAGAAACGCACTCTTGAAATGCTGGTGTAAGACTAATTTATTATAACTATTTCCTCCTTTTATACTCTAAATTACAAGCTATCATAGCCTACTAAGAACAAAATATAAATTATTTAATTATAAATTCAAACAGCCACCTTTGATGTGGTCGCTGCGCAACATTCTCCGACCCGTAAATAATCCTATTTACAATAAATAAGCGCAGCCAGTCAAGAGTTATGAGGGACGAAGTATTTTAGCATTCGAAGTATTTTCGCTCGTAGCATCAATAAGATTCCGTTTAAGATGATGGCTAGAATGCTTCAAAAGATGTTCTTTTTGCTCGACATCTACTACTGCTACCTTTACCGCCGGTCGTTTTACAATAATATTTCCTATTTTAACCTCTACTGATCGTACTTGATTATCTTTTGCTAGATTTACTTGCACTACTCGCCCTTTCATCCATTTTCCTGGCAATCCATTTTCATCCACTAATATAACTATATCCCCTTCCTTCAACGGTTCTATTCGGGTCGTCCATTTGTTTCGTTTGATAAGCGTTGGTAAATATTTTTTTTTCCATCTATCCCAATAGATCTTGGCGTGATGCTGAACAAGCTTCCATTGTTTCCTATCTATAGGATTGGTCTCAGATATTTCTGGAGGTGCACACTCGAAGCTTCTTCCGATCAAAAAATGATAAGGTGTTAAAATTTCGTCGTCTTCGCAGCTAACTGGTATATCTGTCAATGGTCTTGAATTTACCATTGACTCTATTTGTATCAGCGTCGCCCGTAGTGTTTCCGGAGTAGGTTTTCTTTCGTTCCATTGATAGAAGAGATGCCGCAACGCCTTTTTTACGGTTTGTATCAAACGCTCCCAAGATCCGCCAAAGTGTGGAGCTGCAGGTGGATTGAAAGTCCACTTGATGTCGAATTTCAACGCTGCTTCTTGCCCCATACGATGATCAATTTCATTTACTAATTGTTGAAGTTCCTTCTCAGCTCCAACAAAATTTGTTCCGTTATCGCTGTAGAGGTGCTGGACTTTTCCTCTGCGATGTTGGAAATTTTTCAAACATACCAGAAAACTATCTGTGTCGAGTTTTTCAGCAAGTTCGAGATGAATCGCTCGTGTTGACATGCATGTAAATAACGCTCCCCATCGCTTTTCCACGGATCGCTTCACTGCAACTTCTATCGGTCCAAAATAGTCCACTCCAGTATGAGTGAATGGTGGTACATATGGATGTGCTCGAAAATGTGGTAGAGGTGCCATCAACGGTTCTTTCGGTGTAGCATTTTTCAATATACACGTTTGGCAGCATGCTTTCACATTTTTTAGTACTACTCCAATTAGATTGATTATCCAATAGATCTGCCGCAAAGCTCCTATTACTACGTTGTCTGCTTGATGAAGGTATTGCTCATGAAAGTTTCGTACTAACAGCTTTACTATGCGAGGTTTCTGAGGCAATAATATCGGTAATCTTGTTGTCATGGAAATAGCGGCAATGTTTTCTAAGCGACTTCTGGATCGTAGTATTTTATATTCGTCCAAAAACGGCATTAGCTTATGTATTGGACTCTGTTTCTCTACTACTTTTCCTTTACAAAGAGCGTGATATTCATCCGGAAATCCTTCGATTTGAGCTTTGCGTATCAAAGCCCTTCTTGCGACATCGACATCCTCAGGATCAATTTTTTTCGAAAATTTCTCCCGATCTTTCAAAAAATCGACGAATTTCTTCAAAATGGTTGTATGTTTCAACAATTTACTCCATGATGAATAGTTGTTTTCCGGAATCAAATCGACGATTTGATGCATGGCTACAAATTTCTTTTCTTCATCCGTCTCAACGATCTTTTCTTTTTTCGGCCAAAACTGCTCCTTCTCTACGAGAAAATCGGGTCCATTGAACCAAAGTCGCGTATCTTTGATTATCTTAGTAGCAATATCAGCGGGATTTTCTTTTGATGGAACCCATCGCCATTGGTTGGCACTTGATACCTCCAAAATTTCACTGATTCGATGGGCCACAAACGAATGATATTTTCGGTGTTGATTATTTATCCACGACAAAACCGTTTGTGAATCACTCCAGTACGTTGTTTTCTGAATCTGCAGACGTAATTCCTTTGCTATTGCTTCAGTTAGACGAATACCCAACACGGCCGCTTGCAGCTCCATCCGAGGTATCGATAATGTTCGTATTGGTGCCACACGAGCTTTTCCAGAGATCAGTCGTACCACGTAATGTTCTTTGAAGCAGGATCGAAGATATACACATACCGCAAATGCCTGATCTGATGCATCGACAAATGTATGTATCTCCAGCTGTCCTTGATTATTGATTAGTAATGGCCTAGGAATTTGTAGATCCTTTGCACCTTCGACCATGGTTATCCATTCTCTCCATTGCTCGTACAGCGAATCGGAAATTTCAGTATCCCAATCGTTTGAAGAAACGTGTACAGCTTGCATCAGGATCCGTCCATGTATTGTTAGATAACTGATCAGCCCAAGTGGATCATATGTTCTCATGACCGCACTTAACAATTCTCGTTTCGTAGGCTTCTTATTATTTCCGATGTCTGATGATATTCCTTTCAAGTTCACCTTATAGCCGAAACTGTCCGCAACCGTATCCCATTGTACACCGAGGATTTTCTCCACGTTCGATTGCTTCTCATCCATTGATAAAGGTTCAGGACGTTGTTGTCGACGCTCTTCTGAAATACTGTTCATTAGATCCTTATTGTTTGTAATAAAATTCCTTATGTGGAAACCTCCGTTCTGATGCACTTCGATCACTTGTTGAACAGTATTGACAGCATCTTCCAACGAAAAGAAGCTGTCCAAATAATCATCAACGTAATGTTGACGAATTATTGGGTCTACTGCTAACGGATGCGTTTTCTCGTGTTCTCTAGCGTTTGTATTTTTTACCATTTGTGCGCAAGCTGGTGAACATGTTGCTCCAAACGTCATCACTTGCATCACAAAAGTTTCAATCTGGTTGTTCGCATCTCCTTTTCTCCACAAAATCCTTTGTGAGTCTTGATCCTCCGGCCTTATTTTCACTTGATGAAACATTTCTTTTATATCGCCTACCACACAAATGTGTCCTTCACGGAAGCGAATCAAGACTCCGAACAATGATGCCATTTCATCTGGACCGACCAATAGCTGAGAGTTTAAAGACACATTGTTGATTTTTGCAGCTGCATCAAAAACCAAACGCGGCTTCGGAACCGGCTTGTTTTTATTAACCACGATGAAGTGTGGCAAATAAAATGTCCTGGGCGTATGCTTCGAAACTTCAACCGGCGTTAATTTTCTGATATATCCTTTGGCTTCATACTCCTCAAACGTTTTATTCGCCCACTCCATCAACGCAGGATTTCGAATTAATTGCTTCTCCATACATTTCAACCGCGTTAAAGCGTTGTTATAGCTGTTCGGAAATTTCGGATCGTCACTTTTCCACAATAGACCAATTTCAAACCGCTCTCCCGTTCTCTTCAAAGTTTTTTCTATGATGGAATTCGCTCTTTCTTCTGCACTAGATTTCACCATCTTTGTTGCCTTCACTCCGAAATCTTCCGTTGAAAAATAATTTCGCATCATCTCGTCCATGCACTCGTCTCCTTTATGAACCATCAGGTGACTAGATTCGCAGTCATAGGTTGCTTTGCCCAAACCGAAAATTATCCAACCCAGCTTCGTGTAAATAGCGATTGGCTCATCTGCTTTACGCATTTTTCGATTTATCGGTACTATTAGATGACTATGGTTCAAACCTATTAATATAGATGGGCGAATATTTCGATAGCTGTCCATCTCGATATTACTCAAGTACGGATATTCTGCCTTCATTTGTTCCACATCTAGGCTTTGAACGGGTAAATCCAAATTTCGTATCGTCCTTACATCGTTCAGTTCGTATTCTTTATTATTTTTTCCCGAAATTGTCACGCGAACTCTTTGGCTGTTGGACTCCGTATTTTCGATGTCATTTGTCCACTTCATTGTTAACGGGTCTCTTACACCTTTCAATTTCAATTGCTCTGCCATATTTTCTTCCATCAGAGTTAAAGATGATCCAGGGTCCAAAAAGGCAAAGGTCGTTATTTTCTCCGATCCATTTCTTAAAATAACTGGAACAACTTGATAATACAGTTTTTGTGTACAAGGCCACAATTGATGGTGATTTAATATCGGATTTCTTGACACGTTGTTTTCATTATTATGAGGTTGATTCCATTGCCTTTGAACAGGATTGCGTTGTTCGATCATCTGATTTCTCGGTTCTGGACGGTTGTTTCGGGCAGGTACAGCATGACGTTGTTCTCCCGGCTGATGGTTTCGTGAATCTTGTATTCCAACTCTTCTGATGGTTTTTGCAATAGGTTTCAGCCATTCATTTAGATCTTTCAAATTGACTATTTGGTCGCCGTTCTCTTGGTTATATTCCGACCATTGGTACTGAAATACCATCGGCAGTTTTTCAACGATCTCGTTAACCAATCGCGGATCGTTCAAATATTCGCCATGGTTTAAATTAGTCATATTAATTACCAGATTTTCCACGGATTCTGAAAGTTCCGGAATCTGCGAATGCCTGTTAACTCGGACTTTCAAAATGTCCTTTAGCAAATCCTTGTATACAAGATCTGGTCTACCGTAAGTCTCATCCAAACGTTCGATGATAGCCGGAACGTTTTTTGGGTCCATTAACAGCGGTCGTATGCTTCGCTCTGCTTCTCCTTTCACGTATTGTTGAAGTCTTCGCAAATTCTCGAAATTCGAAAATTTTGCATCCTTAGTTGTCTCGTCTAATGTTTTCTTGAATAAAGGCCATTCCTTAGGTTTGCCATCAAAATAGGGTAATGGAACTAGCGTATCACGCCGTATCGCAGAGTTCGTGGTCTCGTCCGTCATTTTTGTTTCTTCAGTCTTAGTAGTCATTCCCTTCAGTACATTTATTAGCTCCTGAATCAGCGATTTTTCGGCTGTATCGGATGTTTTCGATGATGGTTCAGGAACATTTCTCGAGGAACACTTGATGCAGAGCCATGGTTCATCTGGTCCCGGTTCGCGAGTCAGCTTCGCACAATTCAAATGGAACCACCTGTCACAGTCATCGCATTGAACCATATTATCCGCCAGATCTGGTTCATTGCACAATCTGCATGCGCCATTCTTATTTTCTACAAAAAACTTCTTCCTTGTCGCCATGTTCGACAGCAAACAAATTCCTCCTCTCGTCGTTATTCGAAAAAATATGCGGGTTGTTGGTTTATTCGATATCGTTCAACAGTAAAATAGAGTTCGTGAGATTGCTTCGCTTGCTTCAAGCAAGATTGATGTAATGGAACTCTCCGTGAGGTTCCTCTCTGGAGCCACCAATGTTCCGGGCCCGACGGCCAAGCCGACCGCGAAGGTTTCGGTCGTTCTGGAGCGCTTGATAACCGTCTGCTGCCACCGAACAGAACGTCCCGGGCAAAAAGGGTTTCAGGAGCGTCAACGGTCCAACTCTATTTCACCAAACTAATTTCAGTATTGGCCTACCAGGCTAGTTACCTCTTTTCCAAATTAAATTGGGAGGTCTATGCCGTGGAAGCGCCGCTACTGATTTCGTAAAGCGCCGTCGAGAAGGCAATCGTATTCGCCCTGGTTTCACCCGGGAGAATCTTAACACCAAATAGAGAAACGCACTCTTGAAATGCTGGTGTAAGACTAATTTATTATAACTATTTCCTCCTTTTATACTCTAAATTACAAGCTATCATAGCCTACTAAGAACAAAATATAAATTATTTAATTATAAATTCAAACAGCCACCTTTGATGTGGTCGCTGCGCAACAGACACCTTTCCTTTTGGGACATATTCGTCCTCCGTTGATCTTTTTATTGCATTGCTTGTGGTTGCACAATGTGGTTCAATGGATGATGATTGTTACATTACAGACACCTGGCCATGGCTCGGGGTGAATTTCATTCAACTTCTGGATTAACGTTGAATTGCAAACCATGAAATTAAATATTCGTTCAACAACATGGATTAACCTTCATTTCTTTAACCACCTACCCGGGTATGTTTTGCTTATTCTTTTTATTATAACTTTTTACTGGGTTATCGAATCGATCCAAAAAAATTAGAATGCCTATGGAAACATGTTTTAAAAGAGTGGTGAAAAATTCAGAATTTCTCAATTTTTTTTAAATGTGCTTTAAAAATTAAAATCAACTTTTACCCCTTACTTCTATAACCACCTACCCGTGTAGGTAATACATACAATAAAGGATTTTGGTTTGAATTAGTCGCTAATTTTGTAATGATATGTATAGCAATGCATGTAGTTATATTTATAGAATCTATTCCAAAAGTTTTCTAGCTCGTAATTTTCTTCTAAAGTCACATAGAATAAATGATTGCCCCGACAGTCGGGAAGACATGACGGTGTATTAGTGTCAGTTGAACTAATTGCTATGCATTCAATTTATGTAACTAAAAGCCATACTTCATAAATTTATAACATGAAAACTAGTATTGTTATTATAGCTGCATAGAATAAGTTGAAAAATACATTTTTTGACCAATAAAAATACAAATTCCCTTATAAAATGTATTACCTACACGGGTAGGTGGTCATAAAGATGAGGGTGTATTTTTGGTCATAGAAACGAAGGTTAAGAAACAATAATGCAAGAAATGGCTTTATCTTTGTAAACCTCAAAAAAATCAAAACAGAAAAAATCTTGATTTGAAACGAATGTAAACAATGCAATGCATATGCAAACACCACGGTTTTTCTATTAGAATTGATATTCATACTTACTTGCAGTTTTCAAGCGGGACATTGTTGTCAGATTGCTTTCAGCAACAATTTATTTACTTAATGGTCAATTTTTCACCCATATGTTTACTCGATTTCAGGCACCAGCTTCTGGTTTGTTTACTCGATCGACGCGCGTCCATCGAATTTTGTGGAGTGGTTTGACGTTTTGCTGCAGTGGCACATTCCATCGATGACGTCATATTGGGAGGTATTCAAGCTCCCCATGTAACGTTTTTTTGCAACTTCCCAAAGGCGAATCATTTGGCGCAAGGCCACGGAGCCACACCTGTACAAGAAGTTATTAGGCGCAAAGCCACGGGAGTGACAAAATGCAGTTTTTTTTTTTGCAAAACGTGAGCTTGTGTCACTTTTTTAAGCTTTGTCAAAATTTCGTAACCTAGCAGCCAGGAAAAAAAGTTGACAAAAGTTGATAAAAAGTGACAACATTTGACGTTCGCGAAAAAGCGTAAACAAACAGCTATTTGGCGCAGTTGTGACCCATTGCTTTGATAATAATGCTAAAATGCATGTTTCTAATTGATGTATGCATCTATTTAGTACTTCTTAAACAACATATCGATGATATTAAGATGTTTGAGCCTTTTGTCGTTTTTGTGTATATTTTTGGTGCGGCCACGAGAAAAGCTCATTTTTGCAGTTGACAAGCAATTTGGACAAACTTGAAATTTTTTCAACATTTTGTCACCTCCGTGGCCACGCGCCGATTCATATCACCACTTTGTATTTTGTTGTGTCCGCACAAATTAAACATGAGACGGTGTGTACGGCACAAACAGAATATGTATATTTTATCACTACTCTTTGGGATCGTTATACAATAACACGTAATAAATAATAACGCATACACACACGCAATGCTGGGAGAGGACAACCGGTCCTGCTCGCGCCGCGATCCTCACTGAGGACGTCACAGGATGACAGCCCTGCTGTCAACAGTGAGCCCTCAGGAAGAGGCAGCGGTCTGTCCACAACATATTTATTAAAATATATGTTTATATGTTAGCCGTTTCGTAAACCTTTTGCATCTTCTTCATCTCATGACTTTTTACACGATGTTGGTTTTTATATGAAATTTTGTGAGCTAGAAATAATATAATATTTTTTTCAAAAAAAATCATACAACGAATAATTCTTCTTCATTTTGCAATGTCGCTAATCTGGTTTTTACAAAATAATTTAACGATCGCTTGTTTGACCCTTGTTAAACCGTCTTGTGTACGACCAAAAACCTTTACGTAATCGTACAACCGCCTACCCGGGTAGGCCATACATTTTGTATGGATCAATTATGTTTTTCGTGGTTAACAGCGTATATCTTTTGAATTACAGTGAACCCTCTCTTATTTGAGAGGCGACGGGACTGTCGAATAAGAGGGGTTTTCAAATTACAGAGGTTGAAAGTGAATGAAAGGTCCATACAAACAAGAAAGAGACAGTATGCAGCCTTAACTGTTGCTATAGGAAACTGTGCATACGATTGCCAATTTGAGCATACATCATTCAATAACCATGGCAACACCATACACAAATAAGAGGAACACAGATTTCAGAGGTTTTCCAAATTAGAGGAACAAAAATGTACTGGAAATCAAGGGACTGTGCAAAATGTTCAAATAAGAGAGGTTTTTCAAATTGGAGAGGTGTCAAATAAGAGAGGGATCACTGTACTTGTTAAAGCGAAAGGCCATGCCCAAATAGCCAGAATTGCTTAAGCAGCTCATTTTGGCACGCTAAAGATCGCTGCTCTAATTCGCCTTTTGCAGTAGATAAACAGCATCAAAGTTCTATGTGGGTCTTTCAAACAGCGCCTAAGCAGCTTCCTTATGCCACGATGCCAGGGATTATTTTTCTTTGTGTTTTATTTTCAAGCAAGCGTCATCGATGAAATAAACAACAAGATTTGTTTCGTTTAAACACATATGTATATTTTTAAATCTTTTGTATTGATGATTACACAAAATTTTACACAATTTAATGATAATTCACAATCACTTCACTCAATATTCATTCTTCAATTAACGAATCTAACTTGTGCAGCAGCAATGAGATTATTGCCGGCGTCCGTCTTTGACACTTTGACAAGCGCCACCTTGTACCGATGTCATGCATTAAAAAGCTATAAAGTTCCACCAAGTTCAGTACCCTTTCTTAACAAGCCTTCAAGTTCCATCATGAACCCTACGCATAGTGCTAATCAGCCGCAAAGTTCCAAAGAGTACCATGTGCCTGTTAAAAAGCTCCATAGTTCCGTAAAGTACCGTCTATCTCTTAATCAGCCACAAAGTACGACATAGGAACGATTTTTCGTTAAACAGCCCTAAATCAGCTATAAAGTACGAGCTGGCTGTTTGGGTGGGAGCAAGGTGTTATAAATGACAAGGTGAAGTTGTTCAGAGCAAAATGACATTTCTCGACTTGACATTTCTCTTCCTGGGGCTCCAGTATAAAAATCGGGGAGGGGTGGTGCGGGGTAATGAAATTTGTATGCAGAGAGTGACAGATGTCCCCCACAATGTCGCCCAGCAAAAGCGATAAAAATCAACCTTCTAAATACATTATCCTTGCATGGGAGTGACAAAATGCTGACAAATTTTTCAAAATGTGTCACTTTTTTGAGCTTTTGTCAAAATTTTGTAACCTGGAGCAGCCAGGAAAAAAAGTTGACAAAAGTTGACAAAAAGTGATAACATTTGACGTTCGTGAAAAAGCGTAAACAAACTGCTATTTGGCGCAGTTGTGACCCATTGTTATGATAATAATGCTAAAATGCATGATTCTAATTGATTTATGTACCTATTTAGTACTTATTAAACAAAATATCGATGATGTTCAGATGTTGGAGGTTTTTGTCGCTCTTGTGTATGTTTTTGGTGCGGCCACGAGAAAAGCTCTTTTTTGCAGTTGACAAGCAATTTTGACAAAGTTGAAACATTTTTTCAGCTCCGTGGCCACGCGCTATTTGATTTGATCGAAAACTATCTTATAGGTTCATAATAATGTTCTATAACATATCGTAGGAAAATTAGAATTTTAAAAATCCTATCAAGATTTTTTTCAATCAAAAATATGTTCTAACTCTACCACCATAACTGGCCAGGACGCATGTTTTAAGTGGATGATTAGTCTTTGTTACGCGTGCGATTATTCAAAATGTCTCAAACTGTAATTTCGCGTGGTGCGCGATCACCTTAATCTAGAAACCGGGAACGCTACGTGTAAAAGCGTAATAAAAATGCGTCACAAACACTAACATGCGGCACTCACGCGTACGTACACTTATGTACTATTCCCTACCAGCATTAAACAGCTTTGAAGGCATTCAGAAGGCATTTAAAGCCTTAGTCGCCTTAGAAGGCGAATAAAGATTTCAACCGAAACTTTCACGGCTGAAACGGGATCTCTTCGAAATCTTTCAACTTTTTGATTCAACGAGAACAGATAACTTGCCACCATCTTAGCTTGTTTATATGCTGGTTTTGCACCCTCACTAATGTAACTGCCAACTAGAGTAGTTACAACGCTTTTGGTTACGAACCGAGAAAGCGTGTGTTCGAATCCTAATTTTTATTATCTTTTTTCTGTGTTTATTTCTTTTTAAATTATTATTTTCTTGCTATAATTAGAACAAACCAAATTTATGTGAAGCGAAATTTTAAAAACACCTTTTAAAAAACATAATAATGACTTTGTTTACCCTTCATAATCAGGATGGGAGAAATATGTATCTCATTTTTCCTTTTACTAGAGTTTTCGAAATAATTTTGTTATATTAATACCTTTCAACGAGTTGGTCTTTAACAACCGAATAATGCAGACCATATTTAATAAAGTGAAATAGCTTAGAGCTTAACGCAAGAGAACATAACACGTAAATCGTGGTATCGAATCTCACGTGAGAATCTGCGTACGAACACTACAACAGTGCAGTGCTGAAGACGCTTGTAAGGTTTTCTTTTGACAGTTGAAATTTCAAATTTCAAATTGAAAGCTAAATTTTTCAATGACATCCCAAATAGCCAGCTCGTACTTTATAGCTGATTTAGGGTTGTTTAACGAAAAATCGTTCCGATGTCGTACTTTGTGGCTGATTAAGAGATAGACGATACTTTGCGGAACTTTGGAGCTTTTTAACAGGTACATGGTACTCTTTGGAACTTTGCGGCTGATTAACACTATATGTAGGGTTCATGATGGAACTTTAAGGCTTGTTAAGAACGTGTACCGAACTTGGTGGAACTTCATAGCTTTTTAATGCATGACATCGGTACAAGGTGGGTCTTGTCAAAGTGTCAAAGACAGGCGCCGCCAATCATTTCATTGCTGCTGTACAAGTTAGATTAGTTCTTTGAAGAAGGGATTTTGAAGGAAGTGATTGTGATTGTACAGTAAATTGTGATACGTTTCGTGTAATTTATGAATATTAAGGATTTAAAAATATACACATGTACACAAACAAAACAAATCCTGTAGTTTATTTCATCCATGACGCTTGCTTGAAAATAAAACACAAAGAAAAATAATCCCCGGCACCGTAGCTTAAGGAAGCTGCTTAGGCGCTTTTTAGAAGGACCGACTGGAACTTTGATGCTGTTTATCTACTGCAAAAGGCGAATTAGAGCAGCGATCTTTAGCGTACCAAAATGAGCTGCTTAAGCAATTCTGGCTATTTAGGATCCCAAATAGCCAGCTCGTACTTTATAGCTGATTTAGGGCTGTTTAACGAAAAATCGTTCCGATGTCGTACTTTGTGGCTGATTAAGAGATAGACGGTACTTTGCGGAACTATGGAGCTTTTTAACAGGCACATGGTACTCTTTGGAACTTTGCGGCTGATTAGCACTATGTGTAGGGTTCATGATGGAACTTGAAGGCTTGTTAAGAAAGGGTACTGAACTTGGTGGAACTTTATAGCTTTTTAATGCATGACATCGGTTCAAGGTGGCTCTTGTCAAAGTGTCAAAGACGGACGCCGGCAATAATCTCATTGCTGCTGCACAAGTTAGATTCGTTACTTGAAGAATGAATATTGAGTGAAGCGATTGTGAATTATCAGTAAATTGTGTAAAAATTTGTGTAATTTATCAATACAAAAGATTTAAAAATATACATATGTGTTTAAACCAAACAAATTTTGTTGTTTATTTCATCGATGACGCTTGCTTGAAAATAAAACACAAAGAAAAATAATCTCTGGCATCGTGGCATAAGGAAGCTGCTTAGGCGCTGTTTGAAAGACCCACATAGAACTTTGATGCTGTTTATCTACTGCAAAAGGCGAATTAGAGCAGCGATCTTTAGCGTGCCAAAATGAGCTGCTTAAGCAATTCTGGCTATTTGGGATATTTCAAAGGCATTTAATTACTGCTAAATGCACTGCTGATCGCCTTCAATTCGCCGGCGATTACAAGGCGATTAGAAGGCATTTAATGGAAATTTGCGGGTAGGGTTATCCTCGGAAAGGATAAACTAACACCCTAAAAATTGTATCGGCTTCCGGGGGTATAAAAGGGACTGAACTTTCAATAAATAATCATTCTGATTTTGCAACTCTAGGAATCCTCTTTTTTAATTTTGCATATTCGGATCAGAAAGAATTCTCTCATCCCTCTTCACCCCCTTCTGCGGCATAGGCTCCTCAAATTACTTGAGAGAGCAACTAGCGGGAAGGTTAATTATTGGTGTTGAACGGTTGAGAAGATCGCTGTTACCCAAGCGGGTTTGACTTACAAGGCCGCATCCTTCGCGTGGCCCACAGACCCGTTCGCCGTAGTAACAGTCTTTTTCTAAGTTTTACTTACGTTTCTTTCAAAATTTATATACATTTTTCAATGGTTTTGCTTGTTGTATAAAAATATATGTTGACGATCTATAAAATATGCTCATGATGTTTTATTAAAAACCGGCTCCGACCGGCTCCAGACAACTTCGCAACCTTCTCCACTCCAACCCAACGGAGCCGGCTCCGCACCCACGGCTCCGAAGCTGAATCCGCTCCAGTTACTCCGAAACCGACTCCGCACCAACGACTCCGCGCTCACGGCTCTGGAGGCAGTTTTTGCAGACCGGCTTTTTTTTACCAAAAAAATCATGTTCAATAAAGTTTCAATCGGGAAGATCCATAATTAGCTGAGTAAATAATGTTGAAAGGAATCTATACAAAAATCGATAAGTGTTGAACATTGTTCAACAATCACACAATCACATCGGGTGTTAGCTTCTACACTTGCGAGAAGATAGATTCGTTTTTTACGCTATCATACAATGCCGTCCCTATTGAAACGTTAGTCCAGAGCCGTTGGTCCGAAGCCGTTGATTCACCGCCGGCTCCGGAGCCATTGATTCGTCGCCAGCTCCGGGGCTGTTGATGCGGACCCAGCTCCGGAGCTGTTGGTGTGGATCCGGCTCTGGAGCCGTGGGTGCCGAGCCGACTTCGGAGCCATTGGTGCGCTTCAAAACACCTATCCCTATTCGGCAGTAACACTATGACAAAAGTATGAATGTGTGTGTTAACTTTCAGCCAATTCTATTCTTGTAGTGGTTAGTATCATTTTAAAAGAGATTATTTCAGTGTTGAATTCAAAATATTGTTACACTGTAATACAACATTTGAAACAAAAAAAAGACATAAGTATCCTCTCAAAACATGTGGCAAGGCCGGTTGGGGTGTTGGAGTTGCAGCACATTTTTTATTGAAAAAAATATTCATAGGATTTGTAAAATTCTAATTTTACAACGATATGTTATAAAACATTATTGTGACCCTATAAGACAATTTTAATTCAAATCTAAGTAATTCAAAATATATACGCATTTAACCATGAAAAACATGATTCTTCCATACAAAATGTATGGCCTACATGGGTAAATTATTTATATAAACTTAAATAATTTAAAAAAATATTTAAACATTTTTGATATTTTTTATTATTTGCACTTGGGTAGAAAACATCTTTTCTGAGGCATTTTTAAAATTTGATGTCGATACGATTTTTTAATCCAAAGTTATTTTGAAATAAAGATGCGAAACATACCCGGGTAGGCGGTTGTACACATGACGGTTAACGTTGCTGTTCAGATTGTCAACTGGGTGTGCGGATCGAATCGCGCAGCTTTCCAAACGTCAACGAATAATTCCACCACAAAGAACATTCTTTTGTGCGAGTTCAAAGAAACGTGTTCGATTCGCATGCTTCTTGAGGAACAGAACGATTGAGTGACTTAGCAAGTTTCAATTACTAACCAGAGTACGTTTGTTTTATTTAGTGGCAGTATTCAGTTTTTTCTGTTTGTCTTCTGTTGGCTTAAAGAATGGAGGAAGCTAATGCAGTATTTCATGAAGGCTTGGACATGTTTTACGAAACACAGCCTGTGACATCGAGAGCAAAATATACGCATGTGTTGTTTGCAAAAATGTACGATACATTCCTTAAACCCAGTATATTACAAGCAAAACTTAACAATCTAAATACTAAAGAGACTATCGAGCTCCTGGCCCCCAAAATTGGAGAGTGGATTCGTAACAATTCCGTTCGAGAACGATTGAACTTGCGCAACGATTTAAAGGACAATGCAAAAGCGACTCTGCTACGGTCCCAAGGAAATAAAATGTTTCACCCGAACGTGAAACGCTACATCGAGGCCATCAAGCTGTACAATGAGAGCATCGCCTTTTCCGAAAAAGGATCGACAGAAAGGGCATTGGCCTATGTAAATCGCTCAAACATTTGTCTGAAGATGCAACGCTTTGAAGAATGTCTGAAGAACATTCGGCTTGCTCGTGAGTCAAACTATCCTGGAGAAAAGTTGAATCAACGCGAAAAAGAGGCCAAAACTGCTTTGGCAAAGGCTCGGAACAAGAATGCTTCTTCGAGCAAGGTTTCTCCGGATGTGGTGGAAGAGCCCGAGCTAAGCTATCCGGCCAAAGAGAATGCGCCGCAAGTTGCCAACTGTCTGGAACTGCGCAAAAACGTAGAATATGGACGACATGTGGTTGCCACTCGTAAGCTGAAGGTGGGCGATGTCGTGATGATCGAAAGGCCGCTTGTTACCGTGCTGAAGGATTCATTCCGATATGTGCGATGTGATTTCTGCCATGGCGAACGACCATTCACATTGATTCCTTGCGAAGGATGTACAATGGCCATGTACTGTTCGGAGGAATGTCTGAGTAAAGCGTACAACAAGTATCATCGATATGAGTGCGGGCTTTTACGAGACTTGTGGGAAGTTTTCGAAGAAGTTCCCTTGATTGCTATTCGCATGATTGCCATTGCGATCGCCACCTTCGATAACAATCCAGAGACACTGAAGGATCATCTCAACGCACTGGATGAATCCAATGTTAACGGGTTTACGATGGATTGGAATAAAGCAACGCAACAGGACATTTTCAACACGGTGCACGTGTTAACCACTAACCAAGAACGGCGAGACAGCATTTTTGTTGCATTCCATATCTTCAATGCTACCATCCTACATACCCTTATTCTGGAAAGAACAGAGCTGGGACCGGTGTGTGGAGCAAACCCAGCGTTTAACAAGTTTTTACTAGATTTAATCTTGCGATATATGCAAATCGTGAATTGTAACAGAAAATTGTTGTCCTTTAATGCGTACAAGGTGAAGGAATACGTGGCTGAATCATTTGCAGTGGGTTGTTATCCATTGATTAGCATGCTTAACCATTCCTGTGCTCCCAACGTGCAACGCATCACTTTGCGCGATGGGCGGTGTGCAGTTTTTGTCATCCGTCCAGTTCTCGAAGGAAGTCAACTGTTCGATAGCTATGAGTAAGTGAAATCAATAGAAGAAATGAACACTCTTCATCATACTAATAATTTCATTTGTTTCAGAACGGGTCATACATTGCATGAACGAGAAATGAGGCAATCAATGTTGTCATTCATGTACAGCTTCCAATGCACATGTGAAGCATGTACGTTCAATTATCCTACTTGGAAAGTTCTTCTGGAAGGTAGTGATGTAACCAATTCTGAAGACATGGCAAAACATTTGTACTACAATCGGATGCTCAGTTCTCATGAGGATAAGAAAGTGCGCAAAATTATGGCAGAACTGCGGTCTTTTCTGAATGAAACACCAAAATTGTATCCTGAGAGTGAAGTCTGTTTTAGACAGGTAGAGTTTGTACGGTCTCTTCAAGTACTGTACAACCAAACATCTGAAAATGCGGAGTATTGGAAACACTGCAAACCGTAACTAATGCTCCCAGAAAAATGTGTGAGGTTCTGAGTACAACTGAGTTAATTTCCTTACGTATATTTTTAGCGCGGGTTTTTACACATTTGATGTTCGTTCAATATGCCCATGAATTCGATATGATGATAATAAACTGAATTTTTCTTTTTGATAAATAACAACTAAACATTTACTGAGTACTGCTATTCCTTCCGAAACTTCAACTTTCCATAGATGCACTAGCGAAATAAATCAACTAAATGATCTCACACGATGTGAAATGAAGAATGGCTTCCCATAAACGGTTCCTGTTATCTAAACGAAATATCACTCTAGGATCACGTGAATTCCACGTGGGAAATTAAAAACTTCTCGGGATAAGGAGTACATCTGTTTCGTGTATTGACTCGGATACCTCTTTAATCGTTCATGTGATGATGGATGGAAGTATATCTTTATCGGAGTATCCTGATTGTCTTGAACAGCCAGAGTGATCATTTATAGGGTAGCAAAAAAGCGATAGCATTTGTGTTGTAATAGAGATTGGGGATAACTAGGAATTAGCTTAGTATAAATATGATAAAAAGCTTTTTCCTCATCACCGACTTCCGTGACAGTGTCGTCATTCCAGCACATCATTCCATAATACCTTTAGCCGTTTCAACAAACGATGAACGTGGAACAACCCGAAGGCCAATCTGCGGTACAGGTGAATGATTATTGATTATGTTCATGACTCATTAGGGTAATTGAATCCTTTGGGTGAGCTCCATACACTGCATCGACGTTGTTGGGAATGCTTTCTGAGTATTGGTTATTACTTTCTACGGTGATTTATGCAGTCAAACAATGCTGCCAACAAAACCATGGCGTCACATCCATTTAATTCACTCGCGAGCAGGAATCCACTTCCCAAATTAATTGTAAACATGCCGATTGTTAGCGAGATTGCGTCGTTTTAAAGGATTTCTCTCCATACACTCCATGATGCACAAAAACTAAACACCCTTTTTGCACAAACCGACTACGTTTAATCAATTTTGCCTCTTTTCTGGGAGGTTTTTGTTCTATTGCGCTCCCTCGGCACCGATTGGCGATAGAAAAACAACTGCGAGGCAGTTTAAATTTAATTATAAACTGTTGTTTTTCTTCATCCTTGTGCAACCAAAAGCACACAGACTCTCACGCGGACCCGAACCACATCGACGGAAGGATGAGAGAACCGTCATTCGTTACGGTGGAATGTGGCTTGCGGCCAAATTGCACAACCAGACGATACGGCTGCCTCATCCGGCGTTATAAAAACACGCAACCCAGCTCATGTCGATGTTTGTCTTAATCCTTCACGGTACCATGCCGGCTTTGCAGGGTGGATTGTGTTTGCTATTAGCCGTTGAATGGATAATTCCACGAGGATAGCAAAGGAAGCTCCAAAACACGTCGGATGAGTGATTTTTTACATGAATATTCGCACACCACCAATACAATCGATCAATACCCACACACAATCGCTCAATATATGAGGTTTGGCAACGATACTCATCAGTTGAAGCGATTTGTAACGCCTCCGCCATTGGATCCTCTGCCCGATAGCTCACTAATCGGTTAATAAGGTTTTGCCAAATACATAAACTACCTTCTATCGCCAGTCTCGTCCCTCTAAAACCAACCATGCGTCCTCTCTCAAGCTTCTGTATGTGCATGTTCCCCTCTTGTGCTGAGACGCCCGGGAAGGAAGATCGGAAAATCAGAGATTAGAGTGTTTTCCTTGGCATTATTTGGCCAATCGCTTTTCCGATAAACGTGATCTCCTCCATTTCGCTTCGTTGTCCCATCATGTACTGGTTCCCGTATGTCCTTGTCAATTAGCAATTGCGCATGGCACTGACGTCACGGCAAACGGAACAGGATGCGCTTCTTTTTCGCGTGCGCGGTACGTTATCTCTTTCAACTGACATCTCTCTTCTACAAGTATCTCCTATTCTTTCACTGTCCTAAACAACGAAGACCTCTCTGGTGTCCCAGATTCCTCTAAAAAGTATGACGAATAGAGAGCTCCATGGAAATCTCTTCCCCGTGACACACAAGGAAGAAGGAGAAGGACGCTTACCCGTGTCTCCATGCTGCTCGAACACTATTTATGGAGTCATTTTGTTCGAACAGAAGAGGTAAATACATAATCCTTCTAATTTTCCTAAATCAGTAATCGTTCTCACCTTCTCCGTCGACCTCCGTAAAGCTCACCTGAAGATAACAAGCGCGTAGGAGTTCGGCAACACATTATATTTCATTGGTAGTACATAGGAAGAGCTCCATGTTCAGATAAATGACAACCATTACAAACGAGTCCATTTCCGCCACACCAAACACCTTGTCCTCCCGTAGAATTGTAAATCAGATTTGGAAAATAAATAATCGCTTATGTGCAGCGCGCGCGTGTCTTCATGAAATGATCCGAAACTGGCCAGAGAGACTGAAAGAGACCAAAGATATGAGAGAAAGAGTCGAAATATTGTGAGAAGTGAGCTTTCCTATTTTCAATTTTCCATTTTTCCTCCCTTACTCACTCTTTTCCGTTGTTCCGCAATTCGCACCGACGAGGTCCCAGCAGGTCCGCGGATTATGTGCAGATCAGTGTCGTGTGTCCTGCCTTACCGGGGTATGGTGGAAGGGCACGCCAGCATGATCCCTTCTCTTTCTGTTGTTTTCCATCGTCCTTTTTCTATCTTCAGCGGTACCGTCGCACACATAAGCATAAGATTTGTTTACCTTGCTGCCTTCGCTCCGGATTTTCTACTTTGAGCAACGCCATCCTCGTGGGGCAGGGAGATGACTTGGGTGCGTTTAAGGACTTCCCTTAAACCGAACCATCCAGGAAAGGAGCTACTTCGATGGCGTCAAACTGTGCCAGTCTCACTTTGGCACGAACTGTCGAATGGAATTGGTGTGATTGGGGAGTTGACATCAGTTGGATCCGTTGCCATCGTAACGTGAACCTGGCCAAGAATGATATTCTGTGCATCATAGTAGCTAGGCAAGTGATAAAGAAAGGACAATTGAGGACAAGTGTATTGTGAACATCGAATCTTTAAATCAAGCAGAATATAGCTTTTTTGTCAAGTAGTGAATCAAACATTCCCCATTGGATTGAACCCGGAAGAACATTTTAATCTTCTCTCTCGGATATTTGTGTTACTTTATGTGAATGTGACCTACTGAAAGAAATAGAGACTCTTGCAAAAAACGTTTCTCTGTCGCGTGTATTGTTCCCTTCAACTCTCCGGTATAGGAAACATCCTGTTCCTATCATCCCGAAGCGGAAGGAATAACTTAAAATGGATTGGGACATCGTTGACATGTAAGTAGATTAGTTTTTGGTTTCCCTTTTATCGTTTGGATCAACTAATTGGGCTTTAAGCCCTTGACGACTTAATTTCTTCGTAATTCACCGACCCTAATGAACATTCTTGCCGATGTATTCCATGACGAACAGATCACATTTTCACGGATCGATGGCATGCAGTCAGTTTATGTATTGATTTCTAATTGAACCTGAAAATAAGATCTTTCGGAAGATTCACAACGGTCCAGCCTAATTCTCAATGTTTATTTTTTAATTACGGTCTTTTTCAGCTTTAATTTCCTCCCGGAGAACCAGGAGCTAGACAATGGCATTCAATCAATCCTGCTGAGGGAATCGAGCTTCATCACAACACTTCCACAGGCTGAGGACGAATCTTCAGATTGCCACAACACACCAATGATCCATTGGTCTTCATCCTGGAAGCCTTCTAAATGCATGTAAGTACACCAACACTGTCTACGTGGAAACAAGCGTTTTGTCGTTCCCAAGGATTAAGAAATTACATTCGCACGATTTGAGGTTGATAAATACTCACTGCGACAAACGCAACGAACCCTTGCCTCAACTACCTTTCGATGAAAACTATTTGTTTGGTAAACGTACCAACCCTGGTGTGGATTAGCAGACGATAAATGAGTTCCTGGAACCTTTGTACTTTGTACTGGTAGTTGTGATGGGTGGATGGAGCTTTTGTCCTTCGCTTTTCGGTTGTTGACATGGTTCCTGTCTCTACCATTCGACATAGATTGGCTTCCTTAAAGTCAACATAATACAGCATCCCATTCAACGATCCCAACAATCAGGTCAGGATGAGATATGATATGAACGTCCTCCATAAACTTCCTTTCTGTTTCGATTCAGGTGGTAAAACTGTGTCGGGAAAATGCTTTTTACTGCGAAAGCGTGTGCAACGTACATAAATTTTAACTGAATGATTGGTTTCATTTGCGGATATGAATACGTAATGTAGTGTTGTGGAATGGAAAATAGTAGATTATTTCGCCGCAGTTATCATGGAGAAACATAACAAATGAATCCATAAACATGCATGACTGTGTAAGCTGTAGTAAAAAATGTAAAAAATAAATTTATTCTTCTCTAATTTATTCATTACTTTTGAAAAGACTTTAAAGTAAACCTCAAAGGTTAAGAAATCTGTTCCTCAAAAGAGGTTTCCTTACAGAAAGGCTTCAGGTTCACACTTTCTGCAAACACACGTGTAACGAAAACTTTCTAGTCCGAACTACCCCTTATCCTTATCTCCTTATCCTTGCTGTATTGTTCACGTTGTTTGGTCTTATGAAACATTCAATCCACAGAGTCGTAGAAACGTTCTCATCCTCCACTGTTTGTTTGCTGGAACACAAAACTTCATCAACACCAAGTTACAGCATCAACTTTTGTGCAACTTTCCTTCATGCAATCTCGATTTCAAGTCAACTGATGAGCGACCAGATGATTGGGAAACTAGAAACAATCGGAAAAGCGGGACAAAGTTTCATTGTTTCATACATTTTTAAACATCCGGAATGAAATGTGAAACGGATTTGTGCATGGATCGGTTGTTTGTTATTTGAAATTGGTTTGATTTTGGCTTGAGATGCTTGCTTGGGAGAAAACAGAACTTCATTTCATTGCTTCTAGGTAAAAGCAAAATAAAGTCCACAATTTTTCCATTTTTCCATTTCCTCAAGGCATTCTGAAGCCGTATAAACCTTCAACGCGATTTATAAAAGAGTCTTTGCTGGCAGGAAATCAACGCCATAATTACCCAAAGAAGGAGATTGCATTAATTTCATCATAAGGCTTCTGCAAGATACTTGTTGCAAGAAAAATCCTACTTTACCTTTAACGAAGTTTTCCAAATACTCAAACAAACGTGATTCGGTACATTAAAAGATATTGGAGCAGCAAAAAAACATTACCCCCATCGGTGTCAGTCGTGCTTTGTAAGCGGAAACCCTGAGCATTTTTAACGAGAACCCAAGACAACAATAACTCGCTGCTAATTAACGCTATTTTCATAGGCACAGTCCGGAAGAATCCGTGAAAGAGACAGCTTCGTTACTCGACAGCCAGTTGAACGAATGGAAATTACGCGAATTTACGTAGGAGTTGCGGCATATTGCATGATTTATGAATCTCTGCATCCATTTGTAGGAACAACTCCACAATCAAATTTATTTGCCTGACCCTTTATGAATCGGGAAATGCTCCGTGACGGAAAGTTTTGTGCTAAATAAATATCATCTACCGATTCCATTTGTGTTGGAATATGTTTTACTAATCAATGGCGAATAATTGTGGCCTTGCATGCTTAACAATCCGCAGAATAGGGCAAATAAATTATTCCTAATCGTCCAGTCGCAGAAGAGAACCGATAATAGTTGGCAGCATTTCAATGAGTTGTTATTTACTCAATTATTTCCATAAACAATCGAAAAGGTTAGAAGAGTGTTCGTTTTGACAATGGTGTATGTTCAATTCACACACTATTATTATGCACCCTACATTTATTGGAAAACTCTTCAACCATGTTCAAATCGCTCAGAGTCTGCTCTTCTACAAACGACTCTCCCTGGAAGGACATTTTTCCAAAGGGGCGTTGCCAGACGATGGACCAATCAGTGCTCTGTTCTCTTCGGAGGGTTCGGAAAAAGGACTCAACCAGAAGGAACTTGGATGGCTCTCACAGCTGTTCAAACTGAGATGAGATTCCATCGCACTTAGTGAGAGTCTCCTCTATGCTGACGGGTTAGTTCGCTACATTTGCTGTTTGTTTGCGGTTGAGGTTAGATATTCATGCTGTAGATATATTCCAATAGAGATTCATTCCAATCACTCCATTTCCCGACGGCATTTGATGTCTGTAATCAGTTGTTGTGAATAATATTGTTTGTGTTTCAGATCTCCAGCGTCGGAGATTCGTGATTCCCACCAGTTGTCCGACACAATGTCCTGTTTAGAGGTATGCAACCTTCTCTTATCATATTTGCTACTTCAACCACCGGTCTGTTTATCATTTCAATCCCTTTTCACCCTTCAGGAGATGGAAGTACCACGCGACATGTTCGAGGAACCCAACGACAGTTTGAACAAGGCTGTCGTTCCCATTTCACCTCCAGACAACTGCTCCAGAGATTCTAGTCTACGTGACAAACAACTCCACACTGACAACAACAACCTGCAGCCGAGGGACGAAAGGCCTTTCCGGTGTGCCATCTGTCCCAAGGCGTTCCGACTTTCCTCCACACTGTCCGCACACAAGAAGCTGCACGACCAAAGAGGACCCGATCTACGGTGTGAGACGTGTGGACGAGCCTTCACGCAACCCAGCGCTCTCTCCAGCCATCGACTGCTGCATCGGTCGGATCGGCCACATAGCTGCAGCCTCTGTGGAAAGCAGTTCGTTCGGCTGCATGCCCTCAAGACACATGTGCTTAGTCACGCGAACGAACGACCCTACGAGTGTGACCAGTGTGGAAAAGCTTTTACCGAAAAGCACGTGCTCGTACGCCATCGCAAGACGCACAGTAACGAGCGGCCCCATGAATGTGCCGTTTGCTCGAAGGCCTTCAAGGAGCGGTATGACCTACTGCGCCACACGCTCATTCACAGTGGACTGCGGCCGCACAAGTATCCCGATTGCTCCAAAACCTTCGTCCAATCCAATGCACTGGTTAAACATCGAAAGTGTCACGAACGGGAACGCACCGTTGGCCGTCATCAGTTGAACGCAGCTTCCTTTGCTGTAACTAGGGTCGAAACTACGTGTTGCTAAGTGGAACAGTGACGGAGCGAGAGAAGCAACAAATGTTAATGTTGATTTGCAGAGTGTAAATAGAAACGTGTTTGAGCAAATGTTATTGTGAGTGTCTTTGGAACAGCATTCAGAGGAAGTGTGCAATTAAATAAAGTGTGTATATATTCACCGATATGCTACTGAGGCATCTTAATAATGGTTTCACAAGGAATATTAAATTGACGGACGCTCTGAAAATGAATGTTTTTCCTGTTTTAGTGACACTACTGAACAAAGTCACTTTACATTCCCTCACTAAATTACCTACGCAAACAACTGATGCCACCCCAAACCAATAGGGACGTTGTTGCTCCATTCCACAATGCCCCACAGTCCCAAAGGAAGGATTTGATAGAACCACTATGCGAAGTCTACTCCTTGCCCAGCGTGGTTCCGCTGATTGTTAAGTAAACATTTTGAAGAGGCAGATTGTCCTGCAACGAAATTACCTTTAATATGTTTGCACAGGAAAGAACAACGCCAATAGTTACGGAGATTGAGAAGCGAATCTTGACATGCTCTTTCCCATCGCTGCTTCAAGTCACGGCGGTGGCAGCGTTTGAGATGCTTTCTATTTTCAGGATTTAAAAAGGATTTACATCGCAGGCGCTTTCATCACATTTTAGTGCTTGTGGCCTTTACCGTGGCCATGGTACGAAAAAAGGCTCTTTGGCAGTTAAAGCAAATCAACGACGGATTATTTTTGGAAATGGGTTTTGCCTTCAGCTATGACGGACTTTTTTTATTCCACGCAGTTTGTATCACACAAAAAAGACGATGTTATTTTTCCATATTTCCCAAATTATGCATGCAAAACGATCCACATAGGTGGTGTTTTTTTAGGACACATTCGAAAAAATCGGAAGGTTATATGAAACCGAAAGTGGGTGTTTCTAGAAAAGTCGTTTTTTATGCAGTTAATGGTGATTTTTTCTGCTTGTTTGCTTCATTCAATGTTTTATCGATTAGCAGGAAGTATGGAAATATTTTATCAGGGATTTTTTTCATCACATTCAGCCCTTTTCACAAGTAAAGTTCGAATTATTATAAGCATTTTCCAAAAGGACGCATTCTTCTCTATCAAGACACTCTGGCTTTGAAAGAATAATTCCAAATAACTTGCTGAATGATTTCTACCATCTTTGATCCTACACCGTATCTCCCATCATTCCACATTCCCTCTTACCAGCTCTGCGCCATTTGCAAAATATATGCTTGTTTGAAGCACGTTTGAATCATGAAAATGGCATAACGAAACTCGTGACAAAATGATTTGTGATGTGACGGTTGAGTGATGATTTTAATATGCTCCGAAAATAGTCATGGCGATTCAGAATACGGAGCTACACGACGGTAAACCATCAAACCCTTCGTCAAACATCAAACCCTTCGTTATCATCATTACACTCAATTATGCTGTAACTTTGACCGGGGAGTACTATGGGAATATGACGTTGAACATTGTAATTGAACCCATTGCCAGGGTTAGCGGGACTTTTTCATGTCCGTTTGATTGGTGTGGTTCTCCCTAGACCGAAATAGATGAGTGTTGCACGTAAAATAATTAATGGAGCCAGAAAACAAACCATCATCATCTCATTAAATGGTTTTATAACGACATCGAGAGTTAAGCTCCAGACAATTCCACGCAAAAGAGGCCATCTCATTGTTATGTGCACTAATATCTTAATTAATATCGACATTTTAAGGCTGATTTGTCCTATATAATCCATTTTTGGTAATAATTGACTTCATTTTTTATGGTATCGCATACATACGGAAACTACAAGAAGTAATAAATACCTTGTGATATCTATATAGATGCGAAATATGCCTCCAGACATTTTCCAGGACAGAGATGCTTATCGAAATATCACAACCTTCATTTCCATCACATCCAATCCACTCACCCTTTTCTAACACCATCAAAGGACGAGAGGAAAATGCAAAAGTACTTTGTTCAGCTTACTTGACGACCACAACACCAAGGAGTAGTAGGCCACGTGCATGGATGGTAACGATTAGCCGGTTCCCGTGTGGGTTTGTTTTTGTCACTTTGATTTGACGTAAAACAGCTTACTGATTCCGGCTCCGACGCGGTGGCGTTCAGCCTTCGGGGTGTGTTTCTCATTTTGTGACACATTGTACATTGCCGCCGGTAGTTGCTGGTATTAACAAAATACACCGTGATGCTGAGTGGGGTGACAAATTGAAGTGTGGAAATTAATTTACTTAATGATTTTTAAATTAAGTGATTGCCTTAGCACCTTTTTCCGACTATTGGTTACCGTCTTCTGATACTGAAGGACACTGTTCTAAACTGTGTTAGAAATTTTACTGACTTTCAGTGCTTCGATCAATATCTTACTACTTCAGTCCCACAAACAGCAAACAAGCAAAACCTTCGTGTGCCTTCTGGACCAACGGAAATCTCCAGAACATCTCCATGGCCTACTCAAACACACTCTCGTAGCCCGGGATTATGTTTCCACTATTTACACATCAATTAATTCCCATAATGACTTCTTCCGATTGCTTGGCAGAAGCAGCCTAAAGGACCCTGCCATGATCCTGTCCCTATTTGTCTGTCCTTTTACCATTCTTTGAAGGAGAAAGTGCGCCTCCGAAATGAACAACAGCTGAACCAACTCTTGCCTAAAGTGGTTGCCGCAGATTGCTTCCCACAAAGGTACTTCTGGCCCGAAAATTGATCCTTTATAGACACCTTTCCTTTTGGGACATATTCGTCCTCCGTTGATCTTTTTATTGCATTGCTTGTGGTTGCACAATGTGGTTCAATGGATGATGATTGTTACATTACAGACACCTGGCCATGGCTCGGGATAATTGTTAGATTTGTTAACCACTTTTTGCAAACCCTTCGAATTGTATTAAACTGCATACCAAGAAATTGAAGATATGCTTGACAAAACATGCATTATTTGGGGTTCAACAAGAACAGCTCACGGCGAATGAAGATAATGTAGGCAATTTCATATCAACACTCTACGGTTTTTCTACATTGTTTGAAATTATTTTGTTACTTACTTGCAGTTTCTAAGCGGGACATAGCAGATAGCAGATTACTTTCAACAACAAAACAACCTTATTTCTCACAAAAACGCCCCCGATATGCTTGCTTATTATTTGGCGTACTTTCTTGTCAATTGACCAGTCGAAGGGGTATCCCATACTGTGTTAATTGCAATTCATTTCCGTTTTCGATTCGTTCTAAACGAAGGCGTATAGCTGTGTAAGAAAATTTAATCATAGTTGTTACCACAACCTTCTACTAGGGACCAGTTTTGGAAAGTAAATTACGGTTTGCAGTGTTATCCAAGCTTGGCATTTTCCGTGAGGCATGTCGGGCTGTGTAGTGTTTAAATAGCACCTAACAACTCTGTCTGCCTGAAGCAAACATCAGCCGCTGGATACGCTTTTGGCGTTCCATTCAATCAACATAACAGCTCGGCTATGTACTTACGCAGTTTTTTGTTCTCTCCAGAAACTATCAGAACTTATCAGAGAAATACAGCGGTCATGTTTAGCCTTATTTTCATGAAAACTAGCTAAGCTTCTTCTGGCAAGATCGTCTAATTCCGGATAATTGAACGTACATGCTTCACACCTGCATTGGAAGATAGGCCTGAATGACAAGAGTTTTTGCCTCTGTCCCCGGTCATGTCCTAAATGGTTCAGCCTATCTTTCAGGCAGAATAATTATAAATAATGAGTGATTCGGTGACAAAATTCGATAGAATTCACCAAAGTCTATGTATGATACAGCTCGATGCTCTTTTTTGCACTAATTCCAAGGACTGTCAATGAAGTCAAAGGCATCCAAGATGACCAAACCGATTTTGGCTAATACTTGACCTCGTTCCTACACAGTCCTTGAGCTGGTGCCTGAAATCGAGTAAACATTCCAGTGAAAAATTGACCATTAGGTAAATAAATTGTTGCTCAAAGCATTCTGATAACAATGTCCCGCTTGGAAACTGCAAGTAAGTATCAATATCAATTCTAACACAAGGAGTTTGCATATGAGGTTGTTTACATTCGTTTCAAATCGACATTTTTTCTTTCTTTTTGAAGTGTTGTTTTTTGTGAACATTCACAAAGTTTCAGCCATTTCTTAGATTATTGGTTCTTAATCCATGATGTAAAACGAATTTTTAATTTCATGGTCGTTAACCCAGAAGTTGAATGAAATTCACCCCGAGCCATGGCCAGGTGTCTGTAATGTAACAATCATCATCCATTGAACCACATTGTGCAACCACAAGCAATGCAATAAAAAGATCAACGGAGGACGAATATGTCCCAAAAGGAAAGGTGTCTGTAAAGGATCAATTTTCGGACCAGAAGTACCTTTGTGGGAAGCAATCTGCGGCAACCACTTCAGGCACGAGTTGGTTCAGCTGTTGTTCATTTCGGAGGCGCACTTTCTCCTTCAACGAATTGCACAAGGTCAGACAAATAGAGACAGGATCATGGCAGGGGTTCTTTAGGCTGCTTCTGCCAAGCAATCGGAAGAAGTCATTATGGGAATTAATTGATGTGTAAATAATGGAAACATAATCCCGGACTACGAGAGTGTGTTTGAGTAGGCTGCGGCGTGGTTCTGGAGATTTCCGTTGGTCCAGAAGGCACACGAAGGTTTTGCTTGTTTGCTGTTTGTGGCTGAAGACATTGATCGAAGCAAAGGAATCAGTGAAAATTTGAACAGAGCTTAATTTGTGTTCTTCAGTGTCAGGAGACGGTAACCGATCGTCGGAAAAGGGTGCTAAGGCAATCATTTAATTTAAAAATCAAAAAAAAATTGATTTGATTTTAAAAGTAAATTTATTCCCACACTTCAATTTGTCACTCCAATCAGCATCGCGGTATATTTTGTTAATACCAGCAACTACCGGCGGCAATGTACAATGTGTCACAAAATGAGAAACACACCCCGAAGGCTGTACGCCACCCCGTCTGATCCGGAATCAGTAAGCTGTTTTACGCCAAATTAAAGTGACAAAAACAAACCCACACGGGAACCGGCTAATCGTTACCATCCATGCTCGTGGCCTACTAGTCCTTGGTGTTGGGGTCGTTAAGTAAGCTGAACAAAGTACTTTTGCATTTCCCTCTCGTTTATTTGATGGTGTTAGAAAAGGGTGAGTGGTTTGGATGTGATGGAAATGAAGGTTGTGATATTTCGATAAGCATCTCTGTTCTAGAAAATGTCTGGATGCATATTCACAAGGTATACTATATAGAATTCACAAGGTATTTATTACTTCTAGATGAGGGGATGACATATCGTTTATTTAAATTCTTTATGTATTGTTTCCGTGTGCATGTAATTTTATAAAAAATGAAGTCAATTCTTCCCAGAAATTGGTTAGGTAGGACAAATCAGCCTTAAAATGTCGATATTAATTAAGATATTAGTGCACAGAACAATGAGTAGGCCTCTTTTGCGTGGAATTGTTTGGAGCTTAACTCTCGATGTCGTTATAAAACCATTTAATGAGATGAGGATGGTTTGTTTTCTGGCTCCATTAATTATTTTACGTGCAAAACTCAGCTATTTCGGTCTAGGGAGAACCACACCAATCAAAAGGACATGAAAAAGGGCCGCTAACCCTGGCAATGGTTTCAATTACAATGTTCAACGTTCTATTCCCCTAGTATTCCCCGGTCAAAGTTACAGCATAATTGAGTGCAATGATGATAACGAAGGGTTTGATGTTTGACGAAAGCGCCGAGGATTATATGCCACGCCCGAATGCATTTAAGCACGTTCGACATGGTTTACCGTCGTGTCTCTGTAGCTCCGTATTCTGAATCGCCATGACTATTTTCGGAGCATATTAAAATCATCATCCAACCGTCGCATCACAAATCATTTTGTCACGAGTTTCGTTATGCCATTTTCATGATTCAAACGTATTTCAAACAAGCATATATTTTGCAAATGGTGCAGAGATGGTAAGAGGGAATGTGGAATGATAGAAGATACGGTGCGAATGCTAGAAGAATGCGTCTTTTAGGAAAATGCTTATAATAATTCGAACTTTACTTGTGAAAAGGGCTGAATGTGATGGAAAAAATCCCCGATAAAATATTTCCATATTGTGTGCTTATCGATAAAACATTGTATGAAGCAAACAAGTTGAAACAATAACCATTAACTACATAAAAAACGGCTTTTCTAGAAACACCCACTTTCGGTTTCATATTACCTTCCGATTTTTTCGAACATGTCCTAAAAAAACATTTCCGATGTGGATCGTTTTGCATGCATAATTTGGGAAATATGGAAAAATAACAACGTCTTTTTTGTGCGATGCAAACTGCGTGGAATAAAAAAATTCCGTCATAGCTGAAGGCAAAAACCATTTCCAAAAATAATCCGTCGTTGATTTGCTTTTACTATCTAAGAGCCTTTTTTCGTACCATGGCCACGGTTCGTACCATAAGCCACAAGCACTACAGTGTAATGGAAGAGCTCGAAATGTAAATCCTTTTTAAATCCTGAAAATAGAAAGCATCTCGAATGCTGCCACCGCCGTGACTTGAAGCAGCGATGGGAAAGAGCATGTCAAGATTCGCTGCTCAATCTCCGTAACTATTGGCATTGTACTTTCCTGTGCAAACATATTAAAGGTAATTTCATTGCAGGACAATCTGCCTCTTCCAAATGTTTACTTAACAATCAGTGGAACCACGCTGGGCCAGGAGTAGACTTTACAGAGTGGTTCCTACAAAACCTGGGAATGATGGGCATTGTGGAATGGAGCAACAACGTCCCTTTGGTTTGGGGTGACATTAGTTGTTTGCGTAGGTAATTTAGTGAGGGAATGTAAAGTGACTTTGTTCAAAAGTGTCACTAAAACAGGAAAAACATTCATTTTCGTCGTTCGTCAATTTAATATTCCATAAGAAACCATTATTAAGATGACTCAGTAGCATATCGGTGAATATATACACACTTTATTTAATTGCACACTTCCTCCCAATGGCGTTCCAAAGACACTCACAATAACATTTGCTCAAACACGTTTCTATTTACACTCTGCAAATCAACATTAACACTTTTTGCTTCTCTCGCTCCGTCACTGTTCCACTTAGCAACACGTAGTTTCGGCCCTAGTTACAGCAAAGGAAGCTGCGTTCAACGGATGATGACCAACGGTGCGTTCCCGTTCGTGACACTTTCGATGCTTAACCAGTGCATTGGATTGGACGAAGGTTTTGGAGCAATCGGGACACTTGTGCGGCCGCAGTCCACTGTGAATGAGCGTGTGGCGCAGTAGGTCATACCGCTCCTTGAAGGCCTTCGAGCAAACGGCACATTCATGGGGCCGCTCGTTACTGTGCGTCTTGCGATGGCGTACGAGCACGTGCTTTTCGGTAAAAGCTTTTCCACACTGGTCACACTCGTAGGGTCGTTCGTTCGCGTGACTAAGCACATGTGTCTTGAGGGCATGCAGCCGAACGAACTGCTTTCCACAGAGGCTGCAGCTATGTGGCCGATCCGACCGATGCAGCAGTCGATGGCTGGAGAGAGCGCTGGGTTGCGTGAAGGCTCGTCCACACGTCTCACACCGTAGATCGGGTCCTCTTTGGTCGTGCAGCTTCTTGTGTGCGGACAGTGTGGAGGAAAGTCGGAACGCCTTGGGACAGATGGCACAACGGAAAGGCCTTTCGTCCCTCGGCTGCAGGTTGTTGTTGTCAGTGTGAAGTTGTTTGTCACGCAGACTAGAATCTCTGGAGCAGTTGTCTGGAGGTGAAATGGGAACGGCAGCCTTATTCAAACTTTCGTTGGGTTCCTCGAACATGTCGCGTAGTACTTCCATCTCCTGAAAGGTAAAAAGGGATTGAAATGATAAACAGATCGGTGGTTGAAGTAGTAAATATGATAAGAGAAGGTTGCATACCTCTAAACAGGACGTTGTGTCGGACAACTGGTGGGAATCACGAAGCTCCGACGCTGGAGATCTGAAACACAAACAATATTATTCACAACAACTGTATAACTGTGTCTGTAATCAAATGCCGTCGGGAATGAAGTGATTGGAATGAATCTTTATTGGAATATATCATCAGCCTGTAGAATATCTAAACTCAACCGCAAACAAATAGCAAATGTAGCGAACTAACCCGTCAGCATGGAGGAGACTCTCACTAAGTGCGATGGAATCTCATCTCAGTTTGAACAGCTGTGAGAGACATCCAGTTTGCTTCTGTTTGAGTCCTTTTTTCCGTACCCTCGGAAGAGAACAGAGCACTGATTGGTCCATCGTCTGGCAACGCCCCTTTGGAAAAATGTCCTTTGAGGGAAAGCGCAGCGGAGAGAGTCGTTTGTAGAAGAGCAGACTCTGAGCGATTTGAACATGGTTGAAGACTTTTCCAATAAATGTAAGGTGCATAATAATAGTGTGTGAATTGAACATACACCATTGTCAAAACGAACTCTCTGCTAACCTTTTCGATTGTTTATGGAAATAATTGAGCAAATAATAACTCATTGAAATGCTGCCAACTATCATCGGTTCTCGTCTGCGACTGGCATTGGACGATTAGGAATAATTTATTTGCCCTATTCTGCGGACGATTGTTAAGCATGCAAGGCCACAATTGATCGCCATTGATTAGTAAAACATGTTCCAACACAAATGGAATCGGTAGATGATATTTATTTGGCACAAAACTTTCCGTCACTGAGCATTTCCCGATTCATAAAGGGTCATGCAAATAGGTCTGATTGGGGAGTTATTCTCACAGACGGATGCAAAGGTTCATAAATCATGCAATATGCCGCAACTTCAACGTAAATTCGCGTAATATCAATTCGTTCAACTGGCTGTCGAGTAACGAAGCTGTCTTTTTCACGGATTCTTCCGGACTGTGCCCATGCAAATAGCGTTAATTAGCAGCGAGTTATTGTTGTCTTTGGGTTCTCGTTAAATATGCTCAGGGTTTCCGCTTACAAAACACGACTGGCACCGATGGGGGAAATGTTTTTTGCTGCTCCAATATCTTTTAATGTACCGAATCACGTTTGTTTGAGTTTTTGGAAAACTTCGTTAAAGGTAAAGTAGGATTTTTCTTGCAACAAGTATCTTGCAGAAGCCTTATGAAGTAATTAATGCAATCTCCTTCTTTGGATAATTATGGCGTTGATTTCCTGCAAATAAAATCGTTTTTATAAATCGCGTTGGAGGTTTATACGGCTTCAAAATGCCTTATGGAAATGGAAAAATGGGAAAATTTTGGACCTGATTTTCCTTAAATAAATAGGTAATACGGAAATGAAGTTATGTTTTCTCCCAATCAAACATCTCAAGCCAAAATCAAACCAATTTCAAATAACAAACAACCGATCCATCAATTTCTCTGAACAAATCCGTTTCCCATTCCATTCCGGATGGTTAAAAATGTATGAAATAATGAAACTTTGTCCTGCTTTTCCGATTGTTTCTAGTTTCCCAATCATCTGGTCACTCATCGGTTGACTTGAAAGAAGGAAAGTTGCACAAAAGTTGATGCTGTAGCTTGGTGTTGGTGAAGTTAGCAAACACAGGGGGATGAGAACGTTTCTACGACTCTGTGGATTGAATGTTTCATTAGACCAAACAACGTGACCAATACAGGAGGGATAAGGAGATAAGGATAAGGGGTGGTTCGGACTAGAAAGTTTTCGTCACACGTTGTGTTTGTAGAAAGTGTGAATCTGAAGCCTTTCTGTAAGGAAACCTCTTTTAAGGAACAGATTTCTTAACCTTTGAGGTTTACTTTAAACTATTTTCAAAAGTAATGAATAAATTAGAGAAGAATCATTTCATATTTCCATAATTTTTTTACAACATATCACACAGTCATGCATGTTTATGGATTCATTTGTTATGTTTCCCCATGATAACTGCGGCGAAATAATCCACTATTTTCCATTCCACAACACTCCATTACGTATTCATATCCGCAAATGAAGCCAATCATGTTCAGTTATAATTTATGTTCGTTGCACACGCTTTCGCAGTATAAAGTATTCTATCCCGACACACTTTTTCCTACTGAATCGAAACAGTAAGGAAGTTTATGGAAGACGTTCATATCATATCCCATCCTGATCTGATTGTTGGGATCGTTGAATGGGATGCTGTATTGTGTTGACTTTAAGGAAGCCGTCCAGTATCGACCGAATGGTAGAGACGGGAATCATGTCAACAACCGAAAAGCGAAGGACATAAGCTTCCTCCACCCCTCACAGCTACCAGTACAAAGTACAAAGTTCCCAGGAACTCATTTATCGTCTGCTAATCCACACCTGGGTCGGTACGTTTAGCAAACAAATAGTTTTCATCGAAAGGAAGTTGAGGCAAGGGTTTGTTGCGTTTGTCGCTGTGAGTATTTATAAAATCGTGCGAATGTAATTTCTTAATCCTTGGGATCGACAAAACGCTCATTTCCGCGTAGATTAGGCAGTGTTGGTGTACTTACATGCATTTAGAAGGCTTCCAAGATGAAGAAGAATGGATCATTGGTGTGTTGTGGCATTCTGAAGATTCGTCCTCAGCCTGTGGAAGTGTTGTGATGAAGCTCGATTCCCTCAGCAGGATTGATTGAATGCCAATGTCTAGCTCCTGGTTCTCGGGGAGGAAATTAAAGCTGAAAAGGACCGGAAATAAAAAAAAGAGAGATTTAAGCGCTGGACGGTTGTGAATCTACCAAAAGATCTTATTTTCAGGTTCAATTAGAAATCAATACATAAATTGACTGCATGTCAACGATCCGTAAAAATGTGATCTGTTCGTCATGGAATACATCGGCAAGAATGTTCATTAGGGTCGAGGAATTACAAAGAAAATAAGTTGTCGAGGGCTTAAAGGCCAATTAGTTGATTCAAAACGATAAAAGGAAAACCAAAAACTAATCTACTTACATTTCAACGATGTCCCAATCCATTTTAAGTTGTTACTTCCGCTCCGGGATGTTAGGAACAGGATGTTTCCAATACCGGAGAGTTGAAGGGAACAATACACGCGACAGAGAAACGTTTTTGCAAGATGCAAATATCCGGGATAGAAGATTAAAATGTTCTTCCGGGTTCAATACAATGGGGAATGTTTGATTCACTACTTGACAAAAAAGCTATATTCTGCTTGATTTAAAGATTCGATGTTCACAATAGACTTCTTCGCGTTCGTCCTCAATTGTCCTTTCTTTATCACTTGCCTAGCTACTATGATGCACAGAATACGATTCTTGGCCTTCACTGACAGGTTCACGTTACGATGGCAACGGGTCCAACTGATGTCAACTCCCCAGTCACACCAATGCCATCCGACAGTTCGCGCAAAAGTGAGGCTGGCACAGTTTGACGCCATCGAAGTAGCTCCTTTCCTGGATGGTCCGGTTGAAGGGAAATCCTTCCACGTACCCCAGTCATTTCCCTGCTTCACGAGGATGGCGTTGCACAAAGTAGAAAATCCGGAGCGAAGGCAGCAAGGTAAACAAATCTAATGCTTATGTGTGCGACGGTACCGCTGAAGCTAGAAAAAGGACGATGGAAAACAACTGAAAGAGAAGGGATCATTCTGGCGTGCCCTGCCACCATACCTCGTCTGTTGGTAAGGCAGGACACACGACACTGATCTGCACATAATCCGCGGACCTGCTGGGACCTTGTCGGTGCGAATTGCGGAACAACGGAAAGGAGTGAGTAAGGGAAGAAAAATGGAAAATTGAAAATAGGAAAGTTCACTTCTCACAATATTTTGACTCTTTCTCTCATATCTTTGGTCTCTTTCAGTCTCTCTGGCCAGTTTCGGATCATTTCATGAGGACACGCGCGCGCTGCACATAAGCGATTATTTATTTTCCAAATCAGATTTACAATTCCTCGGGAGGACAAGGTGTTTGGTGCGGCGGAAATGGAGTCGTTTGTAATGGTTGTCATTTATCTGAACATGGAGCTCTTCCTATGTACTACCAATGAAATATAATGTGTTGCCGAACTGCTACGCGCTTGTTATCTTCAGGTGAGCTTTACGAAGGTCGATGGAGAAGGTGAGAATTACTGATTACGATTACTGATTTACGGAAATTAGAAGGATTATGTATTTATCTCTTCTGTTCGAACAAAATGGCTCCATAAATAGTGTTGGAGCAGCATGGAGACGCGGGAAAGGGTCCTTCTCCTTCTTCCATGTGGATCACAGGGAAGAGATTTCCATGGACCTCTCTATTCGTCGTTCTTTCTACAGGAATCTGGGACACTAGAGAGGTCTTCGTGCTAAAGGACAGTGAAAGAATAGGAGATACTTGTAGAAGAGAGATGTCGAATGAAAGAGATAACGTACCGCGCACGCGAAAAGGTCGCGCATCCTGTTCCGTTTGCCGTGACGTCAGTGCCATGCGCAATTGCTAATTGACAAGGACATACGGGAACCAGTACATGATGGGACAACGAAGCGAAATGGAGGAGATCACGTTTATCGGAAAAGCGATTGGCCAAATAATGCCAAGGAAAACACTCTAATCTCTGATTTTCTGATCTTCCTTCCCGGGGGTCTCAGCACATGAGGGGAACATGCACATACAGAACCTTGGGAGAGGACTTATGGTTGGTTAGAGAGGGACGAGACTGACGGTAGAAGGTAGTTTATGTATTTGGCAAAACCTTATTAACCAATTAGTGAGCTATCGGGCAGAGGATCTAATGGCGGAGGTGTTACAAATCGTTTAACTGATCTCATATATTGAGCGATTGTGTGTGGGTATCGATCGATTGTATTGGTGATGTGCGAATATTATTGTAAAAAATCACTCATGCGACGTGTTTTGGAGGTTTTTTTGCTATCCTCGTGGAAATATCCAATCAACGGCAGATAGCAAACACAATCCACCCTGCAAAGCCGGCATGGTACCGTGAAGGATTAAGACAAACATCGACATGAGCTGGGTTGCGTGTTTTTGTAACGCCGGATGAGGCAGTCGTATCGTCTGGTTGTGCAATATGGCCGCAAGGCACATTCCACCGTAACGAATGACGGTTCTCTCATCCTTCCGTCGATGTGGCTCGGGTCCGCGTGAGAGTCTGTGTGCTTTTGGTTGTACAAGGATGAAGAAAAACAACAGTTTATAATTAAATTTAAACTGCCTCGCAGTTGTTTTTCTATCGCCAATCGGTGCCGAGGGAGCGCAATAGAACAAAATCCTCCCAGAAAAGAGCTGGAATTGATGTAACGTGGTCGGTTTGGGCAAAAAGGGTGTTTCGTTTTTGTGCATTATGGAGTGTATGGAGAGAAATCCATTAGAACGACGCAATCTCGCTAAGAATCGGTATGTTTACAATTAATTTGGGAAATGGGTTCCTGCTCGTGAGTAAATTAAAGGGATGTGACGCCATGGTTTTGTTGGCAGAATTGTTCATAAGTCACCGTAGCAAGTAATATTGGAATTGTGCAGCAGTCAAATCATAAACCGATACTCAGAAAGCATTCCCAACAACGTTGATGCAGTGTATGGAGCTCAGCCAAAGGATTCAATTACCCTAATGAGTCATGAACATAATCAATAATCATTCAGGCGGCGCTCTAGCAGCAATCGAACACGACATCCGACACGAACAAACCCATATAATCATATGGAGGTGCACTGTCAGACACAAACAAACAAACAAGACAAACGTCGAGTCGAACATGTCAGTTGATTCTGTCTGTGATGTTCGATACCCACCTGTGCTGTGAGTACCTTGGCTGTCAAACGCTTCACAGCTACAGTAGATAGAATTCAATTCGGGACATTTTTAAGTTTGTTTGCGTAGTTTGTCTCTTTTTCTTCTTAAAATTGCGTGCAAAATATTTAAAATAGCTATCAATAATTATTGCTAAACTTTTCAATCAATTAAAACATCAAATATAAAAGATTGAAACGTATTAAACTATTGTGTGTACATAATCCATGTGTATGCACTGTATGTGTTTTGGCATGGACGTTTGTTTACATTTTTCAAATTTAAATTTGAATGATTTCTATGTTATTATAGATGTGAATAACTAGTAAATTATGAGTTGAATCTTCCCCCTGTAGGTGGATATTCATTTAAACTATGAAAATGCTTCATTTTCGAGACGAAAAGAAAGGCGTATTGCAGTGCATCATGACAGGTCTATAAGACATCGAACAGCTGACAGAGCACCTATCGAACAGAGTCGTGTTTGTTTGTCTCGTTCGATTGGTCCCAGAGCGCCGCCTCACCTGTACCGCGGATTGGCCTTCGGGTTGTTCCACGTTCATCGTTCGTTGAAACGGCTAAAGGTATTATGGAATGATGTGTTGATTTATTTATATTTTCATTTCGTTTTCCAAGCACGTGCTCTCATGCGAAACATGCTTCATTTGCGTATGTTCTGGTTGCAATTTGCTTACGATGATGGAACAGTTTCGATTTGTTTAACCTGGCCGAACTTTGAGCTACAGCAAAAGACTGAATTTTATCATCTAACAATCGATGTTAAGCTTTGTCTAAACCTCACAAATACATAGAGAACAACAGATGCAAGTTTCCGTGGTGTAGTGGTTATCACATCCGCCTAACACGCGGAAGGCCCCCGGTTCAATCCCGGGCGGAAACATTTTTATCATCCAATCCCATCCGTTGCTCTAAATAAATCCTACTTTTACTGAACAGATCTTCACTAAACTTGTAGTATTCATTGATAATGATGGTAGAGGACAGAGGCATAATATTTTGGATATATTTTTAACCACGAACACATTCACCATGCTTACCTTTGATCTTGTTTCTCTACATTGTTGGTTTACCCTACCCTGGAAGGGAGATTCGATCGTATTGTTCCATACGCTTCGCTCTGTTTCTTTGGCGTACTTTCTCTTCAGTTGGCCAGTCGATGCTTTCCCCACTGCATGGCCAGTAAAGCCATCGATTTGAATCGAAACTTCAGCTGTTCGTGTGAAAAACCTTCCAGTCACCGTCTGTAGCCGTGATCGTCTAGTGGTTAGGACCCTACGTTGTGGCCGTAGTAACCCAGGTTCGAATCCTGGTCACGGCAGTGTCACAGTGGAAGAAAGAATAAGATGGATTTCAACTGGTTAATCTCCTCTTCCCAAGGACGACACTGTCACGGAAGTCGGTGATGAGGAAAAAGCTTTTTATCATATTTATACCAAGCCAATTCCTAGTTATCTCCAATCTCTATTACAACACAAATGCTATCGCTTTTTTGCTACCCTATAAATGATCACTCGTGCTTTTCAAGACAATCAGGATACTCCGATAAAGATATACTTCCATCCATCATCACATTAACGATTAAAGAGGTATCCGAGTCAATACACGAAACAGATGTACTCCTTATCCCGAGAAGTTTTTAATTTCCCACGGGAACTCACGTGATCGTAGAGTGATATTTCGTTTAGATAACAGGAACCGTTTTAGAAAAGCGATTCTTCACTTCACATCGTGTGAGATCATTTATTTGATTTATTTCGCTAGTGCATCTATGAAACGTTAAAGTTTCAGAAGGAATAGCAGTACTCAGTAAATGTTATGTTGTTATTTATCAAAAAGAAAATATCAGTTTATTATCAGCATATCGAATTCATGGGCATATTGAACGAACATCAAATGTGTAAAAACCCGCGCTAACCATATACGTAAGGAAATTAACTCAGTTGTACTCAGAACCTCACACATTTTTCTGGGAATATTAGCTACGGTTTGCAGTGTTTCCAATACTCCGCATTTTCAGATGTTTGGTTGTACAGTACTTGAAGAGACCGTACAAACTCTACCTGTCTAAAGCAGACTTCACTCTCAGGATACAATTGTGGTGTTTCATTCAGAAAAGACCGCAGTTCTGCCATAATTTTGCGCACTTTCTTATCCTCATGAGAACTGAGCATCCGATTGTAGTACAAATGTTTTGCCATGTCTTCAGAATTGGTTACATCACTACCTTCCACAAGAACTTTCCAAGTAGGATAATTGAACGTACATGCTTCACATGTGCATTGGAAGCTGTACATGAATGACAACATTGATTGCCTCATTTCTCGTTCATGCAATGTATGACCCGCTCTGAAACAAATGACATTATTAGTATGATGAAGAGTGTCCATTTCTTCTATTGATTTCACTTACTCATAGCTATCGAACAGTTGACTTCCTTCAAGAACTGGACGGATGACAAAAACGGCACACCGCCCATCGCGCAAAGTGATGCGTTTCACGTTGGGAGCACAGGAATGATTCAGCATGCTAATCAATGGGTAGCAACCCACTGCAAATGATTCAGCCACGTATTCCTTCACCTTGTACGCATTAAAGGACAACAATTTTCTGTTACAATTCACGATTTGCATACATCGCAGGATCAAATCTAGTAAAAACTTGTTTGTTGCAGGGTTTGCTTCGCACACCGGTCCCAGCTCTGTTCTTTCCAGAATAAGGGTATGTAGGATGGTAGCATTGAAGATGAACATTGCAACAAACATGCTGTGTCGCCGTTCTTGATTAGTGGTTAACACGTGCACCGTGTTGAAAATGTCTTGTTGCGTTGCTTTATTCCAATCCATCGTAAACCCGTTAACATTGGATTCATCCAGTGCATCGAGATGATCCTTCAATGCCTCTGGATTATTATCGAAGGTTGTGATCGCAATGGCTATAATGCGAATATCAATCAAGGAAACTTCTTCGAAATCTTCATACAAGTCTCGTAAAAGCCCGCAATCATATCGATGATAGTTGTTGTACGCTTTACTCAGACATTCCTCCGAACAGTACATGGCCGCGGTACATCCTTCGCACGGAATCAATGTGAATGGTCGTTCGCCATGGCAAAAATCACATCGAACATATCGGAAGGAATCCTTCAGCACGGTAACGAACGGCCTTTCAATCATCACGACATCGCCCACCTTCAGCTTACGAGTGGTCACCACATGTCGTCCATATTCTTCGTTTTTGCGCAGTTCCAGACAGTTGGCAACTTGCGGCGCATTCTCTTTGGACGGATAGCTTAGCTCGGGCTCTTCCACCACATCCGGAGTAACCTTGATCGATGAAGCATTCTTGTTCCGAGCCTTTGCCAAAGCATTTTTGGCCTCTTTTTCGCGTTGATTCAACTTTTCTGTCAAATGCTCTGGATAGTTCGAATCACGAGCAAGCCGAATGTTCTCCAAACAGTCCTCAAAGCGTTGCATCTTCAGACAAATGGTTGAGCGATTTGCATGGGCCAATGCCTTTTCTGTCGATCCTTTTTCGGAAAAGGCGATGCTCTCATTTTACAGCTTGATGGCCTCGAAGTAGCGTTTCACGTTCGGGTGAAACATTTTATTTCCTTCGGATCGTAGCTGAGTCGCTTTGGTATTGTCCTTTACATCGTTGCGCAAGTTCAATTGTTCACAAACGGAATAGTTACGAATCCTATCTCCAATTTTGGGGAACAGAATGTAATAAGTTTTATTATGTACGCTTTATTACGTATACGTCTGTTGCTCTCTAGTCCCCAAGCACGTCTGCTGGATCATTCCCCAAGCAGCCAGAACTGTCATATGCCAGTGTTGCCAGCAACCTTGCTTATTACACGCTTTCTTTTTCTTTTTTTTTACAAATATTTACAAACTTATTATTAAAGCTAATTATCCTAATGCACTTAGTCTAATCCTATCAATATGAATCTATACTAACTAAACATCAAATATTCTTGGAGCACGAACGACGCGTCCACTTCGGGTTTTGTATAGGTTATCTGTATCTGGCTCATCTGATTGAGATTCGTTATTTTCAAGGTCTTCATTTAACGTTGATTCTGAATCACTCGCTGTACAACACGTGTCATAATCAGACTCTGTCCCTGTAACTATTTCGTTTGATTGATTTTCCAATGCCTCGGTATCTTGTGTTTCTATGCTTTCTGTTGGCTGATATCTATTTTCACCGTGAGATGCGGCCATACTTATGGGTAAACCTACATGAATCTCATCTTTTTGATAGAATATGTCATTGCTATTTGGGATCATATTTGCAGTTTTCATCAGAAATCTTCTATTCCGTCGAAAATGATTTCCAAAATTGTCTTGAACTATGTACGATCTACTGTTTACCTGACGAACGATTTTACCATTATTCCATTTTTTTCCTGTCTTTTTGAAATTCACTCTATCTCCTATGTTCAGGACTGGCAATGGTTTTGAAGCTCGATCATAAAATTTCTTTTGATGTTGTCGCTTGGAAAATATTTTCGTTTCGATAAGTTTTTCATCAATGCAATTGCAATTTAACAACGCACTATTTGTGGGTAAGCGAGACTTAAGCTGGCGACCAAAGAATAATTGTGCTTGAGAAAGACCCATTGTCGCTACTGTTGTGGTGTTATACTCTAGAAGCCGATATTGAAAATATTTGATATCGTCAGCTTCATAGCATCGTTTGATTATATTTTTAGCAATAGCTACACCTTTTTCTGCTAGTCCGTTACTTTGAGGGTTTCTTGGGCTAGAAAATGATATGTTAATATTTCTATCATTGCTATACGTTACAAATGCAGTAGAATTGAATGGAACATTGTCACACCTGATTTGCGTCACCTGACTTCCAGGACACATCTTATTGATTTTTCATTTAACTGCCTAGAAATAAGATACCCTGAATATGCATCTATAATTACGATATGATCATTCCCTGCGTATTCATATAAATCTATACCCACTCTCTCAAATGGATAACTAGGAGGTGTGTCTTGTAAAAGGGGTTCTTTTTGTTGGTTACGTGTAAACTTTTCGCAAACCTGGCATGCTTTAACAAGTTCAGTGATGTCATTCGACATACCGGGCCAAAAAAACTGGGACCTGGCTCTTGCGAGAGTTTTTTCTATGCCTAGATGAGGAGCATGCAACCATTTGGAAATAGTTGGTTGCATGAGAGTAGGAACAACCAATCGATGCTCTTTGAACAACAATCCATTTTCAAAATGAAGCAAGTGTCGATGCTTATAAAACAATTGCCCTAATGAATCTAGTTGATGATATGACGGCCAGCCCTGTTTGACATAATTGACAATTTGTTTGTATCTTTCATCATCATTGAGTTTACCTACATAGTAATTATAATTATCAGTCGATAAGCATGCTTTTTTGGATATTGCATGAATTATCCCCGATAGCTCGTTGCTAAAGTCTTTATTGTCTGGCAGTGCTGCTCGTGAGAGACAGTCAGCTATAAGTAATTCCTTACCAGGTGTGTATTTTATGATCATTCCTGGATACTTCAATAGATGGAGGAACATTCGTTGCAAACGAGGAGTAACATCATCAATATCACGTTTAACCAGAGCTTCTAGTGGCTTGTGGTCCGATTGAACAGTGAATTCGTGACCATATAAAAAGTGATGAAATCGTTCACAAGCAAAAACAATAGCCAAGAGTTCTTTTTCTATTTGTGCTCACTTTTGTTCACTTTTGGATAGTGTGCGAGATGCATATGCTATGGCCTTTCCATTCTGCATTAAAACACTCCCTAAGCCATCTTTAGAACTGTCTGTTTGAACTATTATAGGCTTGTCAATATCAAACATTGCTAGCACAGGTTGATTGGTAATCGTCTCTAATATATCGTCAACCTCACGTTCGTGTTGCTCGGTCCAAGACCATTCAACATCATTGCGAGACAGTAACGAAGTAAGGCGGTTCGTTTGGATAGATTTGGGATAAATTTACCTAGATATTTTAGCAATCCCAGAAGACGAAGCACCTCTGACTTATTTTTTGGTCTGGGCATATCAACAATTGCATTTATGTAAGATTGATCTGGTCTTATTTTACCATCAGATAATATGTGACCCATGAACTTGATCTCATCAGTTCTGTATTGGGTTTTGCTAGAGTTAAATTTTATGTTATTTTGTCTAGCTCTTTCAAGAACAATTGATAGAGTTTTGTCATGTTCCTCAAAATCCTTTCCAGTAATGGCCAGATCATCAAAATATACTTCAACTCCAGGAATATCCCCAAATATTTTTACCATTCTTTGTTGGAACATTTCTGGTGCACTACTTATTCCAAACGGGACACGATTCCAACGGAATCTACCATACGGTTTCATAAACGTGGTTAGATCCGAACTTTTTCTATCTAGCTTCAACTGCCAAAACCCATTTTTAAGATCTAATACGGTAAATATTTTTTTCCTGTCATACGACTTAGAAGATCTTCTCACTTTGGGATAAGAAAATGTTCCCTTTTGATACATCCATTCAATGGTTTCGGATCTAGACAAATATGTAAAGCACCATTAGGTTTTTCGACAATTTGCATATTGTTTACCCAATCTGTAGGGTATTCAACCGAACTAACAATCCCTAAAGATTCCATATTTTTAAGCTCATCTTTTAAACGAGAGTGCAGGCTAATTGGTATGCGCTTTTTGTAGTGCAAGGAGGGAGTGGAGTTTTCTTTAAGCGCTATAGTGCATTCCCCTGGAAGGTTTCCCAGGCCTTCAAAAAGATCTGCATTTGAATCAATGAACGTTTTCCTGTCTGATGGATAAGACTGAGATGATTCTATACTATTCAAGCGTTTCAGCAATCCAAATGCTAACATGTTTGTAATCCCAATATTGGTTGAAGATTGTCATCTACAACAAAGAAATTAGCTGATAATGCGTTTTTGGTTTCTTCGTCAACACAAGTAAGACGAATCTGACCGTGTATTTGTATACGATTATTATTATAATCCACAACATTAAATGTACGCTCTTTCGACAACGGTAAGTTCATACGGGTAACCACGCTAACAGGAATGCAATTGACATCTGCACCGGTATCAAGCTTAAATTCCACTGGCCAGTCCTGAATTAGGTATCGTTTAGTCCATTTGTAATTGGAACCCACTGTTGCTACGTTACAGTTTACTCTACAATAATAATTATTTTGAAATTCAAAAGAATCCCTATTTTCCATACCCTCACAATAAACATCTCTAACAATGTTACCTGAATCAGCCCACGCGATCATGTTTACATCTTTGTCGTTCCTTTGCTTCACTTCATGCGTTGTTCGTACCGGTTCCCGTGAGATGTCACTGTTGCTGTTGATCTTCGGAGCTTTGCAGAATTTCATGAAATGTCCCCGCTTTCCGCAATTGCTACAGGTCACATTCTTTGCAGGACAATAACGACGATGACTCCCGTTAAAAGGTTGTCCACAGTTATAGCAGCTTGCCTTATGAAGTTCACTACGCTGAATTGTGTCTATTTTCCAATTTCCAGCATCTTTTTCTACACTATTGAGGTGATGTACATCGTTGGTCTGAATTAGCTGCTTGTGTTTTGATGCAGCCTCATACGTTTTACACATTTCTACGACGTTTTTAAGCGGCTCGTCTTTTGCATCCAACAATTTTAGCTGCAACGTTTTATTCTCAATGCCGACTATAATACGATCACGAAGCATTCGGTCAGCATAGGATGCGTGACAATTTGCACACTCAAATTCGCAAAATGCCATTTGTTTTCGTAGTGCCGATTCAAACTCTGCAAAGGGTTGACCCAAGTGCCACAAATCCACTAAACGACCACTAAACGGCTTCTAAACGACTCAAGCACTCTACCTAAACGGAATATAGAAAGACTTCGTTTAGCAGACGGCAAACGACTCATGCATTCTAAAAATAGCAAAAAAGCTGGTGGCGCTCTCTGTTGGTGGGATACCCCAACCAGTTGAGCTTCATCGCTTGGAGGAGAGCTTTCTCATTTCCTCTGTACTGTTGTATGGTTTCGCATTGAAGTTATGCATCGCTAGAACTAGAACGGCGATACGATTGTTTAAATACTAAACTCCAACGGAAACCACCAGCACTGAAGCAAGTGAGATTTGATTAATGTTCGTTGGTGTTGATACCCACGTATCTGACCACACGACCATTCAAATAGATTTTTGCTCAGAAAGTTAGAAGGCTATATAGGTCATGATAAGATGAAACTTGTCGAAACACATTGCAAGTAAAGGATAGCAATATAATGATGAGTTGTAATACCAAACCAATGAAGCTGTGGAGCTTTCATTATTTTTCTATGGATATTAAATTTTCCAGTCGTTTAAGCTTAATCTGTGGCGCTTGGGGATTTTCTTTCTGCTCTATGAGGTTGAATTTTGTTGTGGGCAGCCGTGCCGACCCCTGGACTTGCCGTGGTAGTTGTGCTGCCACTGGTCAATGTCCAGGGGACGACAGTGTGTCACGCACACTGTCGTACGCACACTAAGCGCGGGCCGCTTAGTGTGTGTTGTGCGCTCGGACAAGCAGGTGTTGCGAGCAGCCGGTCGAGCAGGGCTCCCGGCAGGGCACGGTACGGCTGGCGCGCGGCCGAGTATATATAGTGTGTATTGTGCTTGTTATTATTTATGATGTGTACTGTTATATCAGTGTTTGAATAAAGTACCTGAGAAAGCCAAAGACACAACAGTGGCGACGAGGATGGGATCCTCTTGCGTAAGGAGGATCCCTAGAAGAACCCGCGGTCGCCATCGCGATCGAGCGCGTCGGTTGGAGCCGGCGCCATCGCGATGGCACGGGTCCCCGCGACAGTGGGACGCCGTTCGACAAGGACCGCTGCCGCCGCCGCCGTTAAGACCGTGGCCCCGGCTGTCGTCCCGCGATGGGGACAGAAGGGACAGCCGCACACACACACTCGGCGATGTTTGATTCGCCGGGCTGCAGGCCCAGGGAGCGCCGGCAATGGAAAGGTCGAAGCCTGATTGCCGGGCCATCTGCGGCGACGCTAGGTGTCGTCGGGCTGCAGCCCAAGGAGCGCCGGCAGTGTAAGAGGCGAATTGTCTTTCTGCCTAGCTGCCGGGCCATCATTGGTGACGCGAGAGGTCACTGAGTTGCTGCCGCTGTGTTCGACGGAGAGGGGGCGAGATGCCATGCCCCGCTGCAGCCGTCGTGTTGGACGGAGAGGAGGGCGAGGTTCCATGCCGCCCCGCTGCAGCCGTCGTAGACCAGTGAGAGGGGGCGAGGTTTCATGCCGCCCCGCTGCAGCAGTAGTGTCAACGGAGAGGGGGCGAGGTCCCATGCCGCCCCGCTGCTGCCGTTGTGTTTGACAGAGAGGAGGGCGAGGTCCCATGCCGCCCCGCTGCAGCCGTTGTGTCAACGGAGAGGGGGCGAAGTCCCATGCCGCCCCGCTGCAGTAACAGTGTCAACGGAGAGGGGCGAGGTTTCATGTCGCCCCGCTGCAGCCGTCGTGTTTGACGGAGAGGAGGGCGAGGTCCAATGCCGCCCCGATGCAGCAATAGTGTCAACGGAGAGGGGGCGAGGTCCCATGCCGCCCCGCTGCTGCCGTTTTTATTCGTCGGAGAGAGGGGGAGGTCGCATTCCGTCCCCAGTTGCAGCACCGACGTGTTGTTCCCGACGTGAAGGGCGAAATGTGTGCCGTCCTTGCTGCAGCAATTGTACCACCGCTACAGGATGCCATAACGGGCTGCTGGGATATGCTCTTCAGCCGGATGAGGCTTGCGGGACAAACCGGTCGCCGCCGGAGAGATCACCAGCAGCAGCGTAGCAGCGTGCGGAACGAGTTGCTAGGTAATGCTCTCCTGCCGGATGAGGCTAGCGGGACATTACGGTCGCCGCCGGGGAGATTTCCTGCAACGTCGTAGCAGCGTTGCGGTAGCCGGGTAGCGGGGTCGCAGCTTAGGAGCAGCATTTGCGCAAAAATGCCCCAGGACAAGGGTCTATGGCCGGAGGGTGTCACCACACCGATATTCCCGCAATGGAATATGCGCGTGTCGGTTCGACCCCCTCCGGATAAGTAAAAGGGGGAGATGTTGTGGGCAGCCGTGCCGACCCCTGGACTTGCCGTGGTAGTTGTGCTGCCACTGGTCAATGTCCAGGGGACGACAGTGTGTCACGCACACTGTCGTACGCACACTAAGCGCGGGCCGCTTAGTGTGTGTTGTGCGCTCGGACAAGCAGGTGTTGCGAGCAGCCGGTCGAGCAGGGCTCCCGGCAGGGCACGGTACGGCTGGCGCGCGGCCGAGTATATATAGTGTGTATTGTGCTTGTTATTATTTATGATGTGTACTGTTATATCAGTGTTTGAATAAAGTACCTGAGAAAGCCAAAGACACAACAAATTTGAACGCTTCGATGGCCAAATTTTTTCTTGGAAGACAGTAAGAATCAAAAGCAGTAATGACGTCATCCAATGTTCTGCCTATTTCTTCTTTTTTAGCAGCATCTCCCTTATCATCTTTTTTTGTATTGTTTTCGACAATTTCACCGAACATTGCCTTCATGTCTCCGTTGCTGGGAAATAATGTGTTGTATATTTCAACTCCATGATCACCAACTAGCCATAAAAAGATTGCGATCTTGTTCCGCTCATCCTCGTTGATTTTGTTATTCGCAATCATAAAGATGTGAAACTGCTGCTTCCATTTTGGCCATTCTTTTGCCAAATCTGAGCAATCCAGCGCTCTTGGTAAGCGGTCTGCTGAATTTGCCGCCATCTTGCTGCTTCTTTTCTTCTCTTGATACACGCAATATGCGACTTTAATATGCGTTTGTTCTGCTGGCAAACGACAATAAATCCACGATTTACCGGATATTGGACGATACTTTCCCGTTTGCTTTTAGGTTCCGAGAGTTCTTACACTTCTGACACCATGTAATAAGTTTTATTATGTACGCTTTATTACGTATACGTCTGTTGCTTTCTAGTCCCCAAGCACGTCTGCTGGATCATTCCCCAAGCAGCCAGAACTGTCATATGCCAGTGTTGCCAGCAACCTTGCTTATTACACAGAAGCTCGATAGTCTCTTTAGTACTTAGATTGTTAAGTTTTGCTTGTAATATACGGGGTTTAAGGAATGTATCGTACATTTTTGCAAACAACGCTTGCCTACATTTTGTTCTCCATGTCACAGACGGTGGTTCGCAAAACGCGTCGAAGCATTTACGTAATGTCGCATTACTCTCCTCCATTTTTTAAGCCAACAGAAGGCAAACAGAACAAACTGAATACTGCCACTAAATAAAACAACAGCACTTTGGTTAGTAATTGAAACTTGCTAAGTCACTCAAGCGTTCTGTTCCTCAAGAAGCATGCGAATCAAACACGTTTTTTGAACTCGCACAAAAGAATGTTCCTTGTGGTGGAATTATCCTTTGACGTTTGGAAAGCTGCGCGATCCGATCCGCACACCCAGTAGACAATCTGAACAGCAACGCTAACAAGGGTCAAACAAGCGATCGTTAAATTATTTTGTAAAAAGAAAAACAGTTTAGTGATATTGCAAAATGAGGACGAATTATTCATTTTATGATTTTTTTTGTTTTAATATTATACCATTTCTAGCTCACAAAATTTCATATAAAAACCAACATCGTGTAAAAAGTCATGAGATGAAGAAGATGCAACAGGTTTACGAAACGGCTAACATATAAACATATATTTTAATGAATACAAAGTGGTGATATGAATCGGCGCGTGGCCACGAAGGTGACAAAATGTTGAAAAAAATTTCAACTTTGTCAAAATGGCTTGTCATCTGCAAAAATGAGCTTTTCTCGTGGCCGCACCAATAATTTACACAAAAACCACAAAAGGCTCAAACATCTTAATATCATCGATATTTTGTTTAAGAAGTACTAAATAGATGCATATATCAATTAGAAACATGCATTTTAGCATTATTAATTATCACAGCAATGGGTCACAACTGTGCCAAATAGCTGTTTGTTTACGCTTTTTCGCGAACGTCAAATGTTTTCACTTGTTGCCAACTTTTGTCAACTTTACTTCCTGGCTTGCCGGTCTGGTGGTACAGTCGTCAACTCGAATGACTTAACAACACGCCCGTCATGGGTTCATGCTCCGAATAGACCGTGCCCCCATACGGTAGGATTGACTATCCTGCTGTGGTAACAATTAAGTCACTGAAAGCCAAGCCCACTTCACTAGTGGGTACAGGCAGGCCTTGACCGCCAGCGGTTGTTGTGCCAAAAAAAGAAAGAAAAGAAAGAATTTCCTGGCTGCTCCAGGTTACGACATTTTGATAAAGCTTAAAAAGTGATACAAGCTCATGTTTTGAAAAAAAAAATCAGCATTTTGTCACTCCCGTGGCTTTGCGCCTAATAACTTCTTGTACATGTGTGGCTCCGTGGCCTTGCGCCAAATGATTCGTCTTTGAGAAGTTGCAAAAAAACGTTACATGGGGAGCTCGAATGCCTCCTAATATGACGTCATCGATGGAATGTGCCACTGCAGCAAAACGTCAAACCTCTCCAAAAAATTCTATCGATGTGCGTCGAACGAGTAAACAAACCAAAAGCTGGTGCCTGAAATCAAGTAAATATTTGAGTGAAAAATAGACCATTAGGGTAACTGTACCAGTTTTCGGCAGTGTACCTATTTTCGGCAGGGTAGCTAAAAACGTGAAGTTCTGCACAAATGCGGTAAAAAAATTCACAAAATACAATTTTGTAGTGAAGGTGTACTTATTTGATATTCACATACGAAGTTTCACACCATTTCATTACGTATTTTCCAAAATATCAAATAAATTGTGCTTTTTTTCGGCAGCTTTGCTGTCAGCCAATCGTTCGGCAGGTTTTGTGATTAAGAGAATCAGAACAGTAAAACAATGAAAAAGTGGTGTATATTAAAGATTTTATGCTTATTTAATTTATTCTAACTTGTTCGGAATTTTAAAATCACGATAAACAGGTTATTTTTCACTTTAAATGCTGCCGAAAATAGGTACACAGTAAATGTTCATTTTTGACAGCTCAATGTTGTGGGCTCCTGCCGAAACTCGGAACAATAACACACTTTGAATTTGGCTGAATATTCCTTTTAAAATTGATCAGAACACTACAATGCGTATGTCGACACATAATATGACCTTTCTTGTACCAAATATCACCAATTTTACTACAAACAATGCGCTAACTTAAGAGAAAAATAAATATTTGTAAGCCAGTTCGCACCGTACGCTATAACCATCAAACTGTCAATGGCTGCTCTGTTTAAACGTCGCATCAAAATGGCTGTCAAAACGGACCAAAATAAGCAACATACAATTAATAATTAAAGTGCTTTTTAACACCAATCTTAGGAAAGTAAGAGTGTTAAATTGCTTTAAACATTTTTTTGTACATATTAACATTGATAAAAACTTTTTCTGACCCGTATTCGCGCTGCCGAAAATAGGAACACAGCCTGCCGAAAATAGGAACAAACTGCCGAAAATAGGAGCAAAATCAATGTTTGCATTTTCACGAATATTTATGAAAAAGGGCTTTGAACCGGCAAATAAAAAATATTGTAACATACTATGATAGTTTATCAACCAGAATAACAACACTTTCAAGAAAAATAGTGAAAAATATTGATGTGTGAGCAATTTTTGTGAAACTGCTGCACTAGCCTGCCGAAAACTGGTACAGTTACCCTACGTAAATAATATGTTGCTGAAAACAATCTGATAACAATGTCCCGCTTGGAAACCGCAAGTAAGTATCTATATCAATTCTTACACAAGGAGTTTGCATGTGCGGTTGTTTACATTCGTTTCAAATCGACATTTTTTTCTTTCTGTTTGAAGTGTTGTTTTTTGTGAACATTCACAAAGTTGCAGCCATTTCTTAGATTATTGGTTCTTAATCCATGTTATAAAACGAATTTTTAATTTCATGGTCTGCAATTCAACGTTAACCCAGAAGTTGAATGAAATTCACCCCGAGCTATGGCCAGGTGTCTGTAATGTAACAATCATCATCCATGGAACCTCTTTGTACAACCACAAGCAATGCAATAAAAAGATCAACGGAGGACCAATATGCCTCAAAACGCTTCTCGTTTGCAAAAGGTGTCTGTAAAGGATCAATTTTCGGGCCAGAAGTACCTTTGTGGGAAGCAATCTGCGGCAACCACTTCAGGCAAGAGTTGGTTCAGCTGTTGTTCATTTCGGAGGCGCACTTTCTCCTTCAAAGAATGGCAAAAGGACAGACAAATAGGGACAGGATCATGGCAGGGTCCTTTAGGCTGCTTCTGGCAAGCAATCGGAAGAAGTCATTATGGGAATTAATTGATGTGTAAATAGTGGAAACATAATCCCGGGCTACGAGAGTGTGTTTGAGTAGGCCGTGGCATGGTTCTGGAGATTTCCGTTGGTCCAGAAGGCACACGAAGGTTTTGCTTGTTTGCTGTTTGTGGTACTGAAGTAGTAAGATATTGATCGAAGCACTGAAAGTCAGTAAAATTTTTAACAGAGCTTAATTTGTGTTCTTCAGTGTCAGGAGACGGTAACCAATCGTCGGAAAAAGGTGTCAAGCCAATCACTTAATTTAAAAATCATTAAGTGAATTAATTCCCACACTTCAATTTGTCACCTCACTCAGCATCACGGTGTATTTTGTTAATACCAGGAACTACCGGCGGCAATGTACAATGTCACAAAATGAGAAACACACCCCGAAGGCGTACGCCACCTCGTCTGATCCGGAATCAGTAAGCTCTTTAACGCCAAATCAAAGTGACAAAAACAAACCGACACAGGGACCAGGCGAATCGTTACCATCCATGCACGTGGCCTACTACTCCTTGGTGTTGTGGTCGTCACGTAAGCTGAACAAAGTACTTTTGCATTTCCCTCTCGTTTATTTTATGCTGTTAGAAAAGGGTGAGTGGTTTGGATGTGATGGAAATGAAGATTGTGATATTACGATAAGCATATCTGTCCTAGCAAATGTCCGGAGGCATATTTCGCATCTATATCGATTTCACAAAGTATTTATTACATCTTGTAGTTTCCGTATGTATGCGATACTATAAAAAATGAAATCAATAATTATCAAAAACCAGTTATATAGGACAAATCAGCCTTAAAATGTCGATATTAATTAAGATATTAGAGCAAAGAACAATGAGATGGCCTCTTTTACGTGGAATTGCTTGGAGCTTAACTACCAATGTCGTCATTAAACCATTTTATGAAATGATGATGGCTTGTGTTCTGGCTCTATTAATTATTTTACGTGCAAAACTCAGCTATTTCGGTCTAGGGAGAACCACACCAATCAAAAGGGCATGAAAAAGGGCCGCTAACCCTGGCCATGGTTTCAATTACAATGTTCAACGTTCTATTCCCCTAGTATTCGTACCGTCGTGTCTCTGTAGCTCCGTATTCTGAATCGCCATGACTATTTTCGGAGCATATTAAAATCATCGCTCAACCGTCGCATCACAAATCATTTTGTCACGAGATTCGTTATGCCATTTCAATTATGATTGTTTGCAAATGGCGCAGAGCTGGTAAGAGTTCATGTGGAATGATGGGAGATACGGTGTAGGATCAAAGATGTTAGAAATCATTCAGCAAGTTATTCGAATTATTCTTTCAAAGCCAGAGTGTCTTGATAGAGAAGAATGCGTCTTTTAGGAAAATGGTTATAATAATTCGAACTTTACTTGTGAAAAGGGCTGAATGTGATGAAAAAAATCCCGGATACTGTATTTCCATATTTTGTGAAAAATAACAGAAAAAATAACCTTTAACTGCATAAAAAACGGCTTTTCTAGAAACACCCACTTTTGGTTTCATATTACCTTCAGATTTTTTTGAACATGTCCTAAAAAAACACCTCCGATGTGGATCGTTTTGCATGCATAATTTGGGAAATATGGAAAAATAACATCGTCTTTTTTGTGTGATACAAACTGTGTGGAATAAAAAAAGTCCATCATAGCTGAAGGCAAAAACCATTTCCAAAAAAAAATCCGTCGTTGATTTGCTTCTATTGCCAAAGAGCCTTTTTTGTACCATGGTCACGGTATAAACCAAAAACACTACAGTGTAATGTAAGAGCTCGAAATGTAAATCCTTTTTGAATCCTGAAAATAGAAAGCATCTCAAATGCTGCCACCGTCGTGACTAGAAGCAGCGGTGGGAAAGAGCATGTCAAGATTCGCTTCTCAGTCTCCTTAACTATTGGCCTTGTACTTTCCTGTGCAAACATATTAAAGGTAATTTCGTTGCAGGACAATCTACCTCTTCAAAATGTTTACTTAACAATCAGCGGAACTACACTGGGCAAGGAGTAGTCTTTACAGAGTGGTTCTAACAAAACCTTCCTCTGGGACTGTGGGGCATTGTGGAATGGAGCAACAACGTCCCTTTGGTTTGGGGTGACATCAGTTGTTTGCGTAGGTAATTTAGTGAGGGAATGTAAAGTGACTTTGTTCAATAGTGTCACTAAAACAGGAAAAACATTCATTTTCAGAGCGTCCGTCAATTTAATATTCCATATGAAACCATTATTAAGATGACCCAGAAGCATGTCTGTGAATATATACACACTTTATTTAATTGCACACTTCCTCTGAATGCCTTTCCAAAGACACTCACAATAACATTTGCTCAAACACGTTTCTATTTACACTCTGAAAATCAACATTAACATTTGTTGCTTCTCGCTCCGTCACTGTTTCACTTAGCAACACGTAGTTTCGACCCTAGTTACATCAAAGGAAGCTGCGTTCAACTGATGATGGCCAACGGTGCGTTCCCGTTCGTGACACTTTCGATGCTTAATCAGTGCATTGGATTGGACAAAGGTTTTGGAGCAGTCGGGACACTTGTGCGGCCGCAGTCCACTGTGAATGAGCGTGTGGCGCAGCAGGTCATACCGCTCCTTGAAGGCTTTCGAGCAAACGGCACACTCATGGGGCCGCTCGTCACTGTGCGTCTTGCGATGGCGTACGAGCACGTGCTTTTCGGTAAAAGCTTTTCCACACTGGTCACACTCGTAGGGTCGTTCGTCCGCGTGACTAAGCACGTGTGTCTTGAGGGCATGCAGCCGAACGAACTGCTTTCCACAGAGGCTGCAGCTATGTGGCCGATCCGACCGATGCAGCAGTCGATGGCTGAAGAGAGCGCTGGGTTGCGTGAAGGCTCGTCCACACGTCTCACACCGTAGACTGGGTCCTCTTTGGTCGTGCAGCTTCTTGTGTGCGGACAGTGTGGAGGAAAGTCGGAACGCCTTGGGACAGATGGCACACCGGAAAGGCCTTTCGTCCCTCGGCTGCAGGTTGTTGTTGTCAGTGTGAAGTTGTTTGTCACGCAGACCAGATTCCCTGGAGCAGTTGTCTGGAGGTGAAATGGGAACGGCAGCCTTGTTCAAACTGTCGTTGGGTTCCTCGAACATGTCGCGTAGTACTTCCATCTCCTGAAGGATGAAAAGCGATTGAAATGATAAACAGATCGGTGGTTGAAGTAGTAAATATGATAAGAGAAGGTTGCATACCTCTAAACAGGACATTGTGTCGGATAACTGGTGGGAATCACGAAGCTCCAACGCTGGAGATCTGAAACACAAACAATATTATTCACTACAACTGATTACAGACATCAAATGCCGTCGGGAAATGGAGTGATGGGAATGAATCTCTATTGGAATATATCTTCAGCATGCAGAATATCTAAACTCAACCACAAACAAACAGCAAATGTAGCGAACGTAACCCGTCAGCATGGAAGAGACTCTCATTAAGTGCGATGGAATCTCATCTTAGTTTGAACAGCTGTGAGAGCCATCCAGTTTGCTTCTGTTGAAGTCCTTTTTCCGTACCCTCCGAAGAGAACAGAGCACTGATTGGTCCATCGTCTGGCAACGCCCCTTTGGAAAAATGTCCTTTGAGGGAAAGCGCAGCGGAGAGAGTCGTTTGTAGAAGAGCAGACTCTGAGCGAGTTGAACATGGTTGAAGAATTTTCCAATAAATGTGGAGTGCATAATAATAGTGTGTGAATTGAGCATACAGCTTTGCCGAAGTGAACACTCTTCTAACCTTTTCGATTGTTTATGCAAATAATTGAGTAAATAATAACTCATTGAAATTCTGTCAACTATCATCGGTTCTTGTCTGCGACTGGCATTGGACGATTAGGAATAATTTATTTGCCTGATAGTGCGGAGGATTGTTCAGCATGGTAGGCCACAATTATTCTCCATTGATTTGTAAAACATATTCCAACTAAAATGGAATCGGTAGATGATGTTTATTTAGCACAAAACTTTCCGTCACGGAGCATTTCCCGATTCATAAAGGGTCAGGCAAATAAGTCTGAATGCGGAGTTGTTCCTACAGATAGATGCAAAGGTTCATAAATCATGCAATATGCCGCAACTCCAACGTAAATTCGCGTAATTTTCATTCGTTCAACTGTCTGTCGAGTAGCGAGGCCGTCTTTTTCACGGATTCTTCCGGACTGTGCCTATGCAAATAGCGTTAATTAGCAGCGAGTTATTGTTGTCTTTGGGTTCTCGTTAAATATGCTCAGGGTTTCCGCTTACAAAACACGACTGGCACCGATGGGGGAAATGTTTTTTGCTGCTCCAATATCTTTTAATGTACCGAATCACGTTTGTTTGAGTTTTTGGAAAACTTCGTTAAAGGTAAAGTAGGATTTTTCTTGCAACAAGTATCTTGCGGAAGCCTTATGAAGTAATTAATGCAATCTCCTTCCTTGTGTAATTATGGCGTTGATTTCCTGCCAGCAAAATCTATTTTATAAACCGCGTTAGAGGTTTATACGGCTTCAGAATGCCTTGTGAAAATGGAAAAATGGGAAAGGTGTGGACCTGATTTTCCTTAAATAAATAAGTAATACGGAAATGAAGTTCTGTTTTCTCCCAATCAAACATCTCAAGTCAAAATCAAACAAATTTCAAATAACAAACAACCGATCCATCAATTTCTATGCACAAATCCGTTCCACATTTCATTCCGGATGATTAATAATGTATGAAACAATGAAACTTTGTGACGCTTTTCGGATTGTTTCTAGTTTCCCAATCATTTGGGCGCTCATCGGTTGACTTGAGGTCGAGATTGAGAGAAGGAAAGTTACACAAAAGTTGATGCTGTAGCTTGGTGTTGGTGAAGTTAGCAAACACAGAAGGATGAGAACGGTTCTACGAATCTGTGGATTGAATGTTTCATTAGACCAAACAACGTGACCAATACAGGAGGGATAAGGAGATAAGGATAAGGGGTGGTTCGGACTAGAAAGTTTTCGTCACACGTGTGTTTGCAGAAAGTATGAACCTGAAGCCTTGCTGTAAGGAAACCTCTTTTAAGGAACAGATTTTCTAACCTTTGAGGTTTACTGTAAAGTCTTTTCAAAAGTAATGAATGAACAAAAGAAGAATCATTTCATATTTCCATAATTTTTTTACAACATATCACACAGTCATGCATGTTTATGGATTCATTTGTTATGTTTCTCCATGATAACTGCGGCAAAATAATCCACTATTTTCCATTCCAGAACACTCCATTACGTATTCATATCCGCAAATGAAGCCAATCATGTTCAGTTATAATTTATGTTCGTTGCACACGCTTTCGCAGTAAAAAGTATTTTTCCCGACACACTTTTTTCACCTGAATTGAAAGAGGAGGTTGGCGTATGGAGGACGTTCATATCATATCCCATCCTGACCTGATTGTTGGGATCGTTGAATGGGATGCTGTATTGTGTTGACTTTAAGGAAGCCGTCCAATATCGACCGAATGATAGAAACGGGAACCATGTCAACAACCGAAAAGCGAACGACAAAAGCTCCCTCCACCCATCACAACTGCCAGTACAAAGTACAAAGGTCCCAGGAACTCATTTATCGTCTGCTAATCCACACCAGGGTTGGTACGTTTAGCAAACAAATAGTTTTCATCGGAAAGCTAATTGAGGAAAGGATTCGTTGCGTTTGTCGCTGTGAGTATTTATCAACCTCAAATCGTGCGAATATAATTTCTTAATCCTTGGGAACGACACAACGCTTGTTTCCACGTAGATTAGACAGTGTTGGTGTACTCACATGCATTTAAAAGGCTTCCAAGATGAAGATAAATGGATCATTGGTGTGTTGTGGCATTCTGAAGATTCGTCCTCAGCATGTGGAAGTGTTGTGATGAAGCTCGATTCCCTCAGCAGGATTGATTGAATGCCAATGTCTAGCTCCTGGTTCTCCGGGTGGAAATTAAAACTGAAAAGGACCGTAAATAAAAAAGAAACATTGATAATGAAGCTGGACGGTTCTGAATCTTCCAAATGCTCTTATTTTCAGGCTCAATTAGAAATCAATACATAAATTGACTGCATGCCACCGATCCGTGAAAATGTGATCTGTTCGTCATGGCAAAAAAGACATCGGCAAGAATGTTCATTAGGGTCGAGGAATTACGACAAAAGTAAGTCATCAGGGACTTAAAGGCCAATTAGTTGATTCAAAACAATAAAAGGGAATCTAAAAACTAATCTACTTACATGTCAACGATGTTCCAATCCATTTTAAGTTGTTCCTTCCGCTCCGGGATGATAGGAACAGGATGTTTCCAATACTGGAGAGTTGAAGCGAACAATACACGCGACAGAGAAACGTTTTTTGCATCAGTCTCTATTTCTTTCGGTAGGTCACATTCATATAAAGTAACACAAATATCCAGGATAGAAGATTAAAATTTGATTCACTACTTGATAAAAAAGATATATTCTGCTTGATTCAAAGATTCGATGTTCACAATACACTTCCCCGCCATGTCATCAATTGTTCCTTCTTTATCACTTGCCTAGCTACTATGATGCACAGAATACCGTTCTTGGCCTTCACTGACAGGTACACGTTACGATGGCAACGGGTCCAACTGATGTCAACTCCCCAATCACACCAATTCTATTCGACAGTTCGCGCAAAAGTGAGCCTGGCACAGTTTGACGCCATCAAAGTAGCTCCTTTCCTGGATGGTTCGGTTGAAGGGAAGTCCTTAAACGCACCCAAGTCATCTCCCTGCCCCACGAGGATGGCGTTGCACAAAGTAGAAAATCCGGAGCGAAGGCAGCAAGGTAAACAAATCTAATGCTTATATGTGCGACGGTACCGCTGAAGCTAGAAAAAGGACGATGGAAAACAGCAGAAAGAGAAGGAATTATTCAGGCATGCCCTTCCACCATACCCCGTCAGTTGGTAAGGCAGGACACACGACACTGATCTGCACATAATCCGCGGACCTGCTGGGACCTTGTCGGAGCGAATTGCGGAACAACGGAAAAGAGTGAGTAAGGGAGGAAAAATGAAAAATAGGAAATAGGAAAGCTCACTTCTCACAATATTTTGACTCTTTCTCTCATATCTTTGGTCTCTTTCAGTCTTTCTGGCCAGTTTCGGATCATTTCATGAGGACACGCGCGCGCTGCACATAAGCGATTATTTATTTTCCAAATCAGATTTACAATTCTACGGGAGGTAAAGGTGTTTGGTGTGGCGGAAATGGACTCGTTTGTAATGGTTGTCATTTATCTGAACATGGAGCTCTTCCTATGTACTACCAATGAAATATAATGTGCTGCCGAACTCCTACGCGCTTGTTATCTTCAGGTGAGCTTCACGAAGGTCGACGGAGAAGGTGAGAACGATTACTGATTTACGGAAATTAGAAGGATTATGTATTTATCTCTTCTGTTCGAACAAAATGGCTCCATAAATAGTGTAGGAGCAGCAGGGAGACACGGGTAAGCGTCCTTCTCCTTCTTCCATGTCTGCCATGGGGAAGAGATTTCCATGGAGCTCTCTATTTGGCGTTCTTTCTAGAGGAATCTGGGGCACGAGAGAGGTCTTCGTTGTTCAGGACAGTGAAAGTATAGGTTATACTTGTAGAAGAGAGATGTCAGTTGAAAGAGATAACGTACCGCGCACGCGAAAAGGAAGCGCATCCTGTTCCGTTTGCCGTGACGTCAGACCATGCGCAATTGCTAATTGACAAGGACATACGGGAACCAGTACATGATGAGACAACGAAGTGAAATGGAGGAGATCACGTTTATCGGAAAAGCGATTGGCCAAATAATGCCAAGGAAAACACTCTAATCTCTGATTTTCTGATGTTCCTTCCCGGGGGTCTCAGCACAGGAGGGGAACATGCACATACAGAACCATGGGAGAGGACTCATGGTTGGTTTGAGAAGGACGAGACTGGTGGTAGAAGTTAGTTTATGTATTTGGCAAAACCTTATTAACCGATTAGTAAGCTATCGGGCAGAGGATTCAATGGCGGAGGTGTTACAAATCGCTTCAACTGATCTCATATATTGTCCGATTATGTGTGGGTATTGATAGATTGTATTGGTGATGTGCGAATATTATTGTAAAAAATCACTCATCCGACGTGTTTTGGAGGTTTTTTTGCTATCCTCGTCGAAATATCCAATCAACGGCAGATAGCAAACACAATCCACTCTGCAAAGCCGGCATGGTACCGTGAAAGATTAAGACAAACATCGACATGAGCTGGGTTGCGTGTTTTTGTAACGCCGGATGTGGCAGCCGTATCGTCTGGTTGTGCAATATGGCCGCAAGCCACATTCCACCGTAACGAATGACGGTTCTCTCATCCTTCCATCGATGTGGCTCGGGTCCGAGTGAGAGTCCGCGTGTGCTTTTGGTTGCACAAGGATGAAGAAAAACAACAGTTTATAATTAAATTTAAACTGCCTCGCAGTTGTTTTTCTATCGCCAATCGGTGCCGAGGGAGCGCAATAGAACAAAAACCTCCCAGAAAAGAGCCGGAATTGATGTAACATGGTCGGTTTGGGCAAAAAAGGGTGTTTTGTTATGTGTTGTGCATCATGGAGTGTATGGAGAGAAATCCATTAGAACGACGCAATCTTGCTAAGAATCGGCATGTTTACAATTAATTTGGAAAGTGGATTTCTACTCGAGAGTGAATTAACTGGATGTGACGCCATGGTTTTGTTGGCAGAATTGTTCGTTGTCATAAATAACTGTAGAAAGTAATATTTGAATTGTGCAACAGTCAAATCATAAACCAATACTCAGAAAGCATTCCCAACAACGTCGATGCAGTGTATGGAGCTCAGCCAAAGGACTTAATGTCCCTAATGAGTCATGAACATAATCAATAATCATTCACCTGTACCGCGGATTGGCCTTCGGGTTGTTCCACGTTCATCGTTCATTGAAACGGCTAAAGGTATTATGGAATGATGTGTTGATTTATTTATATTTTCATTTCGTGTTCGAAGCACATGCTCTCATGCGAAACATGCTTCATTTGCGTATGTTCTGGATGCATTTTGCGTACGATGGTGGAACAGTTTCGATTTGTTTAACGTGACCGAACTTTGAGGTACAGCATAAGACTGAAATCATCTAACAATTGATGTTAAGCTTTACCCAAACCTCGCAAATACATAGAGAACAACAGATGCAAGTTTCCGTGGTGTAGTGGTTATCACATCCGCCTAACACGCGGAAGGCCCCCGGTTCAATCCCGGGCGGAAACATTTTTATCATCCAATCCCATCCGTTGCTCTAAATAAATTCTACTTTTACTGAACAAATCTTCACTGAACTTGTAGTATTCATTGATAATGATGGTGGAGGACAGAGGAATAACATTTTGGATATATTTTTAACCACCAACACATTCACCATGCTTACCTTTGATCTCGTTTCTTTACATTGCTTGGGTTCACCCCACCCTGGAATGGAGATTCGATCGTATTGTTCCATACGCTTCGCTCTGTTTCTTTGTCGTACTTTCTCTTCAGTTGGCCAGTCGATGCTTTCCCCACTGCATGGCCAGTAAAGCCGTCGATTTGGATCGAAAGTTGAGCTGTTCGTGTAAGAAACTTTCCAATCACCGTCTGTAGCCGTGATCGTCTAGTGGTTAGGACCCTACGTTGTGGCCGTAGTAACCCAGGTTCGAATCCTGGTCACGGCAGTGCCGATTGGAATAAGGAAGGGAATAAAACCTCCAACATTTACCTTACCCTTACCCCTCTCCCCAAGAACACTGTCACGGAAGACGGTGGTGAGAATAAACTTTTTCAATATACGAAGCCAGAACATCTCCAAACGTTATGACAATGCTTATCTTAATGCTTTTTTGCTATCCTGGAAGTGGCCTCTCTGGCTATTAAAGACAATCAGGATACTCCGAAAAAGATACAGCTCGAAATACCCGCAAGGCATTGAGCAACATAGCTCGGAAGTTGGTCTAACGTTACTGCTTACGGGCGTTTCCATCCATCATCACATAAACGAGTAGAGAAGTATCCGAGTCAATATAGGAAAGAGCTGTACTCCTTATCCCGAGAAGCTTTCAATTTCCCACGGGGAACTCACGTGATCCTAGAGTGATATTTCGTTTAGATAACAGGAACCGTTTATGGGAAGCGATTCTTTACATCGTGTGAGATCATTTATTTGATTTATTTCGATAGTGCATCCATGCTCATTGCTCATTGCTCATTGGTGTTCATCCAATTTACTTCGCCTGTGTCCCGAAAAATGTTCTGTTATTTCTTTCTCTCACTCTCTTTCTCCTATTTTATTTAACTATACTCTCTCTAGCGCTTCCCTCTCTCGTGTTATGTCCATCCGTGACCTTGGTATTATACTTGACTGTCGTCTTAACTTTAAACTGCAGCTTGATGAGGTGCTACTAAAAGCAAATCGAACCCTTGGGTTTATCTTACGTTTTACCTCTATTTTTAGAGATCAAATCATCCTAAGAATCCTTTATTGTGCTTTGGTAAGGCCTATTCTTGAATATGCAAGTATCATCTGGAATCCTCCCACTATTGATGGCTGTTCGAGAATTGAAAGCATTCAGCGCCTCTTTACCAGGATTGCCTTTCGTCGTTTGTTCGGTGCTGCCTCACTACCTCCCTATGAAACGCGATTGCAGTTATTCAATCTTCACTCCTTAAGCTTCCGCCGCCAAGTGTTTCAGGCTTGTTTTATTGGTGGCTTATTACTTTCTGCTACTGATGCTCCTGATTTACTCTCGTCTATCTCGCTGTATGTTCCCTCTCGTTCTCTTCGTCCACGTGATCCTCTGTCAATTGAAACACGTCATACTCTTTATACTTTCAATAACCTTCTTCTGTCCTGTTTCAGGTTGTTTAACCACTTTTACTATCTCTTTGATTTCGACTCCTCTCTTAACTCTTTCCGTAACCGTATTTTTTTTCTAATTCCCTTTAATTATTCTCCTTAGTTTTCTATTACTCTCTTTTTTTTTGTTTTTGTTAAGTTTATGATAGTCTCTACGCTCTACTCTTGTTTTTTTTCTTTTCTTTTTTGCTAGGTCAAGACTAGGTTAGTTAGGCTTAGTTTTTCATGAATTATTTTGTTTATTTGTTAGTATTAAATTAGTTTTAAGTCTATTATATTTAGCCTTGATGGCGGATATTGTATTAAATAAATGAAATGAAATGAAATGAAAAGTTGAAGTTTCGGAAGGAATAACAATACTCCGTAAATATTAAGTTGTTATTTATCAAAAAGAAAAATTCAGTTTATTATCATCATATCGAATTCATAAGCATATTGAACGAACATCAAATGTGTAAAAACCCGTGCTCACCATATACGTAAGGAGATTTATTCATTTATACTCAGAACCTGGCGCATTTTTCTGGGAACATTAATTACGGTTTGCAGTGTTTCCAATACGAGGCATTTTCAGATGTTTGGTTGTACAATATTTGTAGAGACCGTACAAACGTTATCTGACTAATACAAACTTCATCTGCCGGATACAATTTTGGTGTTTCATTTAGCGCGTGGCCACGGAGCTGAAAAAATGTTGAAAAAATTTTCAACTTTGTCAAAATGGCTTGTCATCTGCAAAAATGAGCTTTTCTCGTGGCCGCACCAATAATTTACACAAAAACCACAAAAGGCTCAAACATCTTAATATCATCGATATTTTGTTTAAGAAGTACTAAATAGATGCATATATCAATTAGAAACATGCATTTTAGCATTATTAATTATCACAGCAATGGGTCACAACTGCGCCAAATAGCTGTTTGTTTACGCTTTTTCACTTGTTGCCAACTTTTGTCAACTTTACTTCCTGGCTTGCCGGTCTGGTGGTACAGTCGTCAACTCGAATGACTTAACAACACGCCCGTCATGGGTTCATGCTCCGAATAGACCGTGCCCCCATACGGTAGGATTGACTATCCTGCTGTGGTAACAATTAAGTCACTGAAAGCCAAGCCCACTTCACTAGTGGGTACAGGCAGGCCTTGACCGCCAGCGGTTGTTGTGCCAAAAAAAGAAAGAAAAGAAAGAATTTCCTGGCTGCTCCAGGTTACGACATTTTGATAAAGCTTAAAAAGTGATACAAGCTCACGTTTTGCAAAAAAAAACTGCATTTTGTCACTCCCGTGGCTTTGCGCCTAATAACTTCTTGTACAGGTGTGGCTCCGTGGCCTTGCGCCAAATGATTCGCCTTTGGGAAGTTGCAAAAAAACGTTACATGGGGAGCTTGAATACCTCCCAATATGACGTCATCGATGGAATGTGCCACTGCAGCAAAACGTCAAACCACTCCACAAAATTCTATCGATGTGCGTCGATCGAGTAAACAAAGCAGAAGCTGGTTCCTGAAATCGAGTAAACATTTGAGTGACAAATTCACCATTAGGTAAATAAATTGTTGCTGAAAGCAATCTGATAACCAGCCGTACCGGTGAACTCGTTCGTTCCTGGGAACGTTCGCCGCGACGCTCATTTTCACTCATTTCATAGCCCTCTAGATCAAAAATTAGAAACCCGTATAGATTTTGTACAGGCCAACCTAGCGGTACAACCCTGTCCACTCATGAGCGACGAATGTTTCTCGTCGAACGAGTTCGCCGGTATGGCTGAACGATGTCCCGCTTGGAAACTGCTAGTAAGTATGAATATTCATTCTAATAAAAAAAAACCCTGGTGTTTGCATATGCGGTTGTTTACATTCGTTTCAAACCGAGATTTTTTCTTTTTTTTTGGTGGGCATCACCAAAGATAATCAGCCGTACCGGCGAACTCGTTCGACGAGAAACATTCGTCGCTCATGAGTGGACAGGGTTGTACTGGCAGGTTGACCAGAACAAAATCTATACGGTTTTCTAATTTTTGATCTAGAGGGCTATGAAATGAGTGAAAATGAGCGTCGCGGCGAACGTTCCCAGGAACGAACGAGTTCGCCGGTACGGCTGAATGCCATTTCTTGGATTATTGGATCATAATCCATTTTGTTCAACGAAGCTTTATGGTCTGCAATTCAACGTTAACCTAGAAGTTGCATGAAATTCACCCCGAGCCATGGCCAGGTGTCTGTAATGTAACAATCAGCCATACCGGCGAACTCGTTCGTTCCTGGGAACGTTCGCCGCGACGCTTATTTTCACTCATTTCATAGCCCTCTAGATCAAAAATTAGAAAACCGTGTAGATTTTGTACTGGCCAACCTAGCGGTACAACCCTGTCCACTCATGAGCGACGAATGTTTCTCGTCGAACGAGTTCGCCGGTACGGCTGAATCATCATCCATTGAACCACATTGTGCAACCACAAGCAATGCAATAAAAAGATCAACGGACGACAAATGTTCCCCAAAATGGATTTCGTTTGCGAAAGGTGTCTGTAAAGGATCAATTTTCGGGCCAGAAGTACCTTTGTGGGAAGCAATCTGCGGCAACCACTTCAGGCAAGAGTTGGTTCAGCTGTTGTTCATTTCGGAGGCGCACTTTCTCCTTCAAAGAATGGCAAAGGGACAGGATCATGGCAGGGTCCTTTAGGCTGCTTCTGGCAAGCAATTGGAAGAAGTCATTATGGGAATTAATTGATGTGTAAATAGTGGAAACATAATCCCGGGCTACGAGAGTGTGTTTGAGTAGGCTGTGGCGTGGTTCTGGAGATTTCCGTTGGTCCAGAAGGCACACGAAGGTTTTGCTTGTTTGCTGTTTGTGGGACAGAAGTAAGAAGACATTGATCGAAGCAAAGGAGTCAGTAAATTTTTAACAGATTTAAATTCCTGTTCTTCAGTGTCAGAAAACGGTAGCCAATCGTTGAAAAAAGCTGCTAAGGCAATCACTTAATGTTCAATCTCGATTGTACGATTTCGGATAATGTTCTTTCGTGTTTCGGTGTAACTTTTTCTAGCGTTTTATAATTACCGGGTGTTGTTCCTTGTATTGCACAATTAGAAGAGAGTTTATTTCACGCAATTCACTTATACTTATTGTTGTGACGAGTAGAAAACGCCCTTAGGCACTCAGGAGCTGCGCGCCTCGGAACGTGAGTGTGTTCGGGTTTAGCCAGGGATCGTGAGGACACTCTCGGATAAGCGGTCAAGCAAGTAGGAACGCGATTAGGAAGTAAGCGGAATAAAAAGTATCCTGTTAGCTGTATGAGTAAACGCGTGTTGTTTTAACGTTTTATATTACGAACCACCCGAAAACGTAACAGTGGCGACGAGTGATAAAAAAGCGATGTTAAAAGAAAATTGTGTGTGTATGTGAACATTAACATTATTCCGTGATAAAATTGGTGTTTAAGACAAATATAGCAGCGAGTGAATTGTACGAGAAAAAAAAAAGAACTATCAGTGAAAGAAGTATTGAGTGAAGAAAAGTGGACAAAATTCCGTCTAAACGCAAGCGCAGGAGAATGAATCCAAGTGGCAGCGAATCATCGGAAGAGGAGCAACGACGGCTTTCGCAAATGTTTTGGCAGCAGAGCGCAGCAGCCGTACACCAGCCTGCAAGCGGATCGTCCAGTGCGTTCGTGTTGGGGTCATTGGACCAGCAAGCGCGCGGTCAAGTGGCGTCAGTGCAGAATCCGCCATCGCTTGTAACAGCGCCGGCACAAAACGCGGGGGTGCCGCCATCGCTGAGTGCTGCTCCCGGGCAGAATGCGACGATATCGCCATCGCATAATACGGGACAAACGCTTTCTTCCCAACCACAAAATGCTTCGTCACCCGATCTAATGCAGATGATTTTACAATTGCAGATACAAATGAACCAGTTGATGATGCAGAAACAACACCAGCCAGAGCGTCAATCTGTGTCCGTTCCAGTGCTTAATCCGGAGCAAATACTGGATTCGTTAAGTTCCCATGTAAGAGAATTTCAGTATGACGAGGAAGCTAAAATTACTTTTGCGGCTTGGTATGCACGATATGAAGATTTTTTCGCAAAAGATGCATCGAGGTTGGAAGATGAAGCGAAAGTGCGTTTGTTAGTCAGAAAGTTAGGTGCTGCGGAGTATAATCGTTACGCTAATTTTATATTGCCGAGGTATACGCGAGATTTCAGTTTCCAAGAAACGATAAATAAGCTAACGGCTCTGTTTGGTAATAGGGAATCTCTATTAAGCAGAAGGTATAAGTGCCTCAATACAACAAAGGCTCGTGGGGAGGATTATTTGTCGTATGCGTGTCGTGTAAACCGTGTGTGTGTAGATTTTGAAATCGGCAAGATAAGTGAGGAACAATTAAAATGCCTAGTGTTTGTATGTGGAATTAAAAATGAAGAAGATGTGGAAATAAGGACACGTTTGCTATCGCGTATCGAAGATCGTACAGATATAACGCTAGAAAGCTTGACCGCCGATTGTCAGCGTATTATCAATTTAAAAGAGGACAGTGCTATGATAGAAAAAGTTCACGAGGGTAATGTTTATGCCGTAAAAAAAGATGTTAAACAGCAACAGGGGTTCCAGCACAGGCAACGAAGCAAGCAACAGTTAAAGTTTTACCGATCATGCTGGTCATGCGGAGGACAGCATTTACAACGTGATTGTACTAGAAAGCGTATTGTGTGCAACGTGTGTGGTAAACAAGGGCACATAGGGAAAAATTGCTTTCACCGAAGAAAACCGTTTGGATTCCGTCGAAGGAATGATAGTGCAGATCTACGTGTGGTTCGAGTAAATGCTATGAGCGTATGTGGTCGGCGGAAGTTCGTGCCTGTAAAACTGTTTGGTATGGATGTGAGGTTACAATTAGATACAGCTTCGGATATTACGGTTATAGATCGTCAGTTATGGAAAAGAATTGGGAGTCCATGTTTAAGGCCAGTGACAATAAGAGCCAAAACAGCATCTGGTGCTAGGTTGCAGCTAAACGGAGAATTTAGAGCACAAGTTGGGATTAAAGAAAAAAGTCTAGTAGCAACAATACGAGTGGCTGATGCGAATTTACGATTGCTTGGTACAGATTTAATCGATCGTTTTAATCTGTGGTCTGTACCGATGGATAGATTTTGCTGTCATATTTCGGAAAATCAAGAGAGACCAGCGGAAAGTGTAATGAAGATAGAGCAAATTAAAGAGCAATTTCCGACAGTTTTTCGCAACACATTGGGATTATGTACTAAGGCAAATATAAAGCTGAAGTTAAGAGAAGGTGTTGCACCTATTTTCCGTCCCAAGCGGCCTGTAGCTCATGCCATGGAGAGTGCCGTAGATGATGAGTTGAATAGATTAGAAAAACTTGGAGTTATAACACCTACAAACTTTTCTGAATGGGCGGCTCCCATAGTAGTAGTAAGGAAAGCAAATGGGCAAATTAGAATATGTGGCGATTATTCAACAGGGTTGAATTCATCTTTATGTGCTCATGAATACCCGCTTCCATTGCCCGATGACATATTCGCAAAGCTATCAGGATGCCACATATTTAGCAAGATAGATTTATCTGATGCATTCCTTCAAGTTCAGATAGACGAAGATTACCGGCATATTCTTACAATCAATACGCATCGTGGCCTATACTACTATAATCGCCTCCCACCAGGCATAAAGGTTGCTCCAGCAGCTTTTCAGCAACTGATCGACACAATGCTAGCTGGAACTAAGAGAGTGTGTGGGTATATGGATGATTTAATCATCGGAGGCGCAACCGAAGCAGAACATGATAGGCATTTAAAGGATGTGTTAAAGCGAATCGAGGAATATGGATTTACCATCAGAAACGAAAAATGCGAATTTAAAACGAATGAAATAAGATACCTGGGGCACGTAATTGATAGTCAAGGTTTAAGACCAGATCCAAATAAGATTGCAGCGATAAGAAATTTACCGGAGCCTACAAACCTCACTGAGATTAGATCGTTTCTGGGAGCCATAAATTATTATGGAAAATTCGTGCCGAATATGCGACAGCTCCGATTTCGCTTGGATGAATTATTAAAGCACGGAGAGCGTTTCCAGTGGGATCATAAATGTAAAGAAGCGTTTGATCAGTTTAAGAAGATACTTTCATCAAATTTGCTCCTCGCGCACTATAACCCTAATGAAAAGATAGTGGTATCAGCTGATGCATCCTCTGTTGGGTTAGGAGCTACATTGAGCCATAGGTATGCGGATGGTAGTATGAAAGTGGTTCAGCACGCTTCGAGAGCGTTAACAGAGGCAGAGAAACGATATAGCCAAATTGACCGTGAAGGGTTGGCAATAGTTTATGCAGTAACAAAATTCCACAGAATGTTATATGGACGGCATTTTTTACTGCAGACGGATCATCGACCGCTATTGCAAATTTTTGGCTCTAAGAAAGGCATACCGATTTATACAGCAAATAGATTGCAAAGATTTGCATTAACTCTGCAATTATACGATTTTGAGATCGAATACGTTAGAACTGAGCAGTTTGGCAACGCGGATATATTATCCAGATTGATAAAAAACCGTTCGCAACCAGAGGATGATTATGTTATCGCCAGTATAGAGATGGAAAGAGATGTAAAGGCTATGGCGATAGAGGCCATGAGTAATTTTCCTATAAGCTTCAGGGAAATAGAAAGGCATACATCGGCAGACGCGATGCTACGTAAAGTGCGACATTATATACAAGATGGTTGGCCAACAAGCGTGTCTTACGGTAATGAGCTAGCATGTCTTAATAGCAGAAAGGATGCTTTAACGCTTATTGATGGTTGTATTCTTTTCGGGGAGAGAGTGGTGATACCACAAAGATTGCGAGAGCGTTGTTTGAAGCAATTGCACCAGGGTCATCCAGGTATGCAAAGAATGAAGTCAGTTGCACGAAGTTATATATATTGGCCATTCTTGGATAGAGATATAATGGAGTATGTCAGAACATGTTCATCGTGTGCAACTGCCGCAAAATCACCACCACATGAATCTCCACAGGCTTGGGGTAAAACTAACACTCCATGGGAGCGCATACACGTAGATTATGCAGGACCCATTGATGGGGAATATTTTCTGATTGTAGTTGATGCACACTCTAAGTGGCCGGAAATATTTAAGACACCAAGTAGTACATCAACAGCTACGATAACTATGTTGAGAGGATTATTCGCCCGGTTTGGCATGCCGGTGACTTTAGTAACAGATAATGGTACGCAATTTACCAGCGAAGCATTCAGTGATTTTTGTTTGAAAAATGGTGTGCATCATATGAGAACAGCGCCGTTCCACCCTCAGTCCAACGGCCAGGCCGAGCGTTTTGTGGATTCGTTTAAAAGGGCATTGCGGAAGATAAGAATTGGTGGCATGGCGTTACAAGAGGCAATCGACATATTCCTGCAAACGTATAGAACAACTCCAAATCCTCAGGTAGAGCAGAACAAATCACCCGCAGAGCTCATGTTTGGAAGACATATTAGAACCTGTTTTGAGTTACTGCGGCCGCCACCAAGATTAGAGAACCAAGCCACATACAACAGCACGAGATTATTCAAACAAAGCGATCTAGTATTTATCAAAGAGTATAGCCGAAACAATTGGAAATGGATACCTGCGGTTATAGTTAGAAGGATTGGCCACGTAATGTATCTGGTGCAAACAAATGATCGGCGTACTAGGAGGTGTCATATGAACCAGATAAGACAACGATTTTATGAAAGCACTGAAAACAGGTCATTAGCTAGCATTCCTCTAAGTGTTTTGTTGGAATCGTGGAATTTACCGTTACCGCCGCAAACCACGATCAATCCTAGCGAGACAGAGACACCCGTTGCATGTACGTCTATACCTCAGACTTCTACGACATGCATGTTACAGCCAGAAAGCGCGTCACAGCCAACAATAGCATCATCAAGGTCGACGCAGCATACCCCTTGTCATCGCGAAGCCCAACAGCCACTTGCACCTCGTCGCTCTTCTAGAAATAGAACGGTACCACGAAGGTTTGCACCCTATCGTATGAACTAAAAGGGGGAGATGTTGTGACGAGTAGAAAACGCCCTTAGGCACTCAGGAGCTGCGCGCCTCGGAACGTGAGTGTGTTCGGGTTTAGCCAGGGATCGTGAGGACACTCTCGGATAAGCGGTCAAGCAAGTAGGAACGCGATTAGGAAGTAAGCGGAATAAAAAGTATCCTGTTAGCTGTATGAGTAAACGCGTGTTGTTTTAACGTTTTATATTACGAACCACCCGAAAACGTAACACTTATAAACTAATCGATCGTGCCCGAACGCTCCGAACTCAACGAATGATCTTCGTGTTTCGTTAAACACGAATCAACTGGCAGGGCTTCCATGCCTAAGCCTGAACTGCTTCTGCTTCTTTGGCTCAACAACCGATGTCGGTCAAGGCCTGCCTGTACCCACTTGTGGGCTTGGCTTTCAGTGACTAATTTATTCCCCCCCCCCCCATAGCAGGATAGTCAGTCCTACGTATGGCGGCGCGGTCTATTTGGGGATTGAACCCATGACGGGCATGTTGTTAAGTCGTACGAGTTGACGACTGTACTACGAGACCGGCTAAGCCTGAACACTTAATTTAAAAATCATTTAGTAAATTAATTCCCACACTTCAATGTATCACCTCACTCAGCATCACGGTGTATTTTGTTAATACCAGCAACTACCGGCGGCAATGTACAATGTGTCACAAAATGAGAAACACACCCCGAAGGCTTTACGCCACCCCGTCTGATCCGGAATCAGTAAGCTGTTTTACGCCAAATCAAAGTGACAAAAACAAACCCACACAGGGACCGGCTAATCGTTACCATCCATGCACGTGGCCTACTAGTCCTTGGTGTTGTGGTCGTCACGTAAGCTGAGCAAAGTACTTTTGCATTTCCCTCTCGTTTATTTGATGGTGTTAGAAAAGGGTGAGTGGTTTGGATGTGATGGAAATGAAGATTGTGATTTTACGATATGCATCTCTGTCCTAGCAAATTTCCGGAGGCATATTTCGCATCTATATAGATTTCACAAGGTATTTATTACTTCTTGTAGTTTACGTATGTATGCGATGCCATAAAAAATGAAGTCATTATTATCAGAAATGGTCTACTTAGGACAAATCAGCCTTAAAATGTCAATATTAATTAAGATATTAATGCACATAACAATGAGTTGGCCTCTTTTGCGTGGAATTGTTTGGAGCTTAACTCTCAATATTGTCATTACACCATTTTAGGAGATGAGGATGGTTTGCTTCCTGGCTCCATTAATTATTTTACGTGCAAAACTCAGCTAATTCGGTCTAGGGAGAACCACACCGATGAAAAGGACATGAAAAAGGGCCGCTAACCCTGGCAATGGTTTCAATTACAATGTTCAACGTTCTATTCCCCTAGTATTGCCTGGTCAAAGTTACAGCATAATTGAGTGTAATGATGATAACGAAGGGTTTGATGTTTGACGAAAGCGACGAGGATTATATGCCACGCCCGAATGGATTTAAGCACGTTCGACATGGTTTACCGTCGTGTCTCTGTAGCTCCGTATTCTGAATCGCCATGACTATTTTCGGAGCATATTAAAATCATCATCCAACCGTCGCATCACAAATCATTTTGTCACGAGTTTCGTTATGCCATTTTCATGATTCAAACGTGTTTCAAATATGATTGTTTGCAAATGGCGCAGAGCTGGTAAGAGGGAATGTGGAATGATGGGAGATACGGTGTAGGATCAAAGATGGAAGAAATCATTCAGCAAGTTATTTGGAATTATTCTTTCAAAGCCAGAGTGTCTTGATAGAGAAGAATGCGTCCTTTTGGAAAATGGTTATAATAATTCGAACTTTACTTGTGAAAAGGGCTGAATGTGATGAAAAAAATCCCCGATAAAATATTTCCATATTGTGTGCAAATCGATAAAACATTGGATGAAGCAAACAAGCAGAAAAAATCACCATTAACTGCATAAAAAATAGCTTTTCTAGAAACACCCACTTTCGGTTTCATATAACCTTCCGATTTTTTCGAATGTGTCCTAAAAAAACACCACCTATGTGGATCGTTTTGCATGCATAATTTGGGAAATATGGAAAAATAACATCGTCTTTTTTTGTGCGATGCAAACTGCGTGGAATAAAAAAAGTCCGTCATAGCTGAAGGCAAAAACCATCTCCAAAAATAATCCGTTGCTGATTTACTTCTACTGCCAAAGAGCCTTTTTTCGTACCATGGCCACAGTATAAGCCACAAGCACTAAAATGTGTTGAAAGCGCATGAGATTTAAATCCTTTTTAAATCCTGAAAATAGAAAGCATCTCAAATGTTGCCACCGCCGTGACTTGAAGCAGCGATGGGAAAGAGCATGTCAAGATTCGCTTCTCAATCTCCGTAACTATTGGCATTGTACTCTCCTGTGCAAACATATTAAAGGTAATTTCGTTGCAGGACAATCTGCCTCTTCAAAATGTTTACTTAACAATCAGCGGAACCACGCTGGGCAAGGAGTAGTCTTTGCAGAGTGGTTCTAACAAAACCTTCTTCAGGTAGTGGGGCATTGTGGAATGGAGCAACAACGTCCCTTTGGTTTGGGGTGACATTAGTTGTTTGCGTAGGTAATTTAGTAAGAGAATGTAAAGTGACTTTGTTCAATAGTGTCACTAAAACAGGTAAAACATTCATTTTCGTCGTTCGTCATCAGAGCGTCCGTCAATTTAATATTCCATGTGAAACCATTATTAAGATGACTCAGTAGCATATCGGTGAATATATACACACTTTATTTAATTGTACACTTCCTCCCAATGCCGTTCCAAAGACACTCACAATAACATTTGCTCAAACACGTTTCTATTTACACTCTGCAAATCAACATTAACATTTGTTGCTTCTCGCTCCGTCACTGTTTCACTTAGCAACACGTAGTTTCGGCCCTAGTTACAGCAAAGGAAGCTGCGTTCAACTGATGACGGCCAACGGTGCGTTCCCGTTCGTGACACTTTCGATGTTTAACCAGTGCATTGGATTGGACGAAGGTTTTGGAGCAGTCGGGACACTTGTGCGGCCGCAGTCCACTGTGAATGAGCGTGTGGCGCAGCAGGTCATACCGCTCCTTGAAGGCCTTCGAGCAAACGGCACATTCATGGGGCCGTTCGTTACTGTGCGTCTTGCGATGGCGTACGAGCACGTGCTTTTCGGTAAAAGCTTTTCCACACTGGTCACACTCGTAGGGTCGTTCGTTCGCGTGACTAAGCACGTGTGTCTTGAGGGCATGCAGCCGAACGAACTGCTTTCCACAGAGGCTGCAGCTGTGTGGCCGATCCGACCGATGCAGCAGTCGATGGCTCGAGAGAGCGCTGGGTTGCGTGAAGGCTCGTCCACACGTCTCACACCGTAGACCGGGTCCTCTTTGGTCGTGCAGCTTCTTGTGGGCGGACAGTGTGGAGGAAAGTCGGAACGCCTTGGGACAGATGGCACACCGGAAAGGCTTTTCGTCCCTCGGCTGGAGGTTGTTGTTGTCAGTGTGGAGTTGTTTGTCACGTAGACTAGAGTCACTGGGGCAGTTGTCTGGAGGTGAAATGGGAACGGCAGCCTTATTCAAACTTTCGTTGGGTTCCTCGAACATGTCGTGTGGTACTTCCATCTCCTGAAGGGTGAAAAGAGATTGAAATGATAAACAAATCGGTGGTTGAAGTAGTAAATATGATACGAGAAGGTTGCATACCTCTAAACAGGACATTGTGTCGGACAACTGGTGGGAATCACGAAGCTCCAACGCTGGAGATCTGAAACACAAACAATATTATTCACAACAACTGATTACAGACATCAAATGCCGTCGGGAAATGGAGTGATTGTAATGAATCTCTATCTATCTTCAGCCTGTAGAATATCTAAACTCAGCCGCAAACAAACAGCAATTGTAGCAAACTAACCCGTCAGCATGGAAGAGACTCTCACTAAGTGCGATGGAATCTCATCTCAGTTTGCACAGCTGTGAGAGCCATCCAGTTTGCTTCTGTTTGAGTCCTTTTTCCGTACCCTCCGAAGAGAACAGAGCACTGATTGGTCCATCGTCTAGCAACGCCCCTTTGGAAAAATGTCCTTCGAGGGAAAGCACAGCGGAGAGAGTCGTTTGTAGAAGAGCAGACTCTGAGTGATTTGAACATGGTTGAAGACTTTTCCAATAAATGTAAGGTGCATAATAATAGTGTGTGAATTGAACATACACCATTGTCAAAACGAACTCTCTGCTAACCTTTTCGATTGTTTATGGAAATAATTGAGCAAATAATAACTCATTGAAATGCTGCCAACTATTATCGGTTCACGTCTGCGACTGACATTGGACGATTAGGAATAATTTATTTGCCTGATTGTGCGGACGATTGTTAAGCATGCAAGGCCACAATTGATCGCCATTGATTAGTAAAACATATTCCAACACAAATGGAATCGGTTGATGATATTTATTTAGCACAAAACTTTCCGTCACGGAGCATTTCCCGATTCATAAAGGGTCATGCAAATAGGTCTGATTGGGGAGTTGTTCCTACAGATGGATGCAAAGGTTCATAAATCATGCAATATGCCGCAACTCCAACGTAAATTCGCGTAATTTCCATTCGTTCAACTGTCTGTCGAGTAGCGAGACCGTCTTTTTCACGGATTTTTTCGGACTGTGCCTATGCAAATAGCGTTAATTAGCAGCGAGTTATTGTTGTCTTTGGGTTCTCGTTAAATATGCTGAGGGTTTCCGTTTAAAAAACACGTCTGGCACCGATGGGGAGAATGTTTTTTGCTGCTCCAATATCTTTTAATGTACCGAATCACGTTTGTTTGAGTTTTTGGAAAACTTCGTTAAAGGTAAAGTAGGATTTTTCTTGCAACAAGTATCTTGCAGAAGCCTTATGAAGTAATTAATGCAATCTCCTTCTTTGGATAATTATGGCGTTGATTTCCTGCAAATAAAATCGTTTTTATAAATCGCGTTGGAGGTTTATACGGCTTCAAAATGCCTTGTGAAAATGAAAAAATGGGAAAGGTGTGGACTTGATTTTCCTTAAATAAATAGGTAATACGGAAATGAAGTTATGTTTTCTCCCAATCAAATATCTCAAGATAAAAATCAAACCAATTTCAAATAACAAACAACCGATCCATCAATTTCTCTGCACAAATCCGTTCCAGATTTCATTCCGGATGATTAAAAATGTATGAAACAATGAAACTTTGTCCCGCTTTTCGGATTGTTTCTAGTTTCCCAATCATTTGGGCGCTCATCGGTTGACTTGAAATCGAGATTGCATGAAGGAAAGTTGCACAAAAGTTGATGCTGTAGCTTGGTGTTGGTGAAGTTGTGTGTTCCAGCAAGCAAACACAAGAGGATGAGAACGTTTCTACGACTCTGTGGATTGAATGTTTCATAAGACCAAAGAACGTGACCAATACAGGAAGGATAAAGAGATAAGGATAAGGGGTGGTTCGGACTAGAAAGTTTTCGTCACACGTGTGTTTGCAGAAAGTGTGAACCTGAAGCCTTTCTGTAAGGAAACCTCTTTTGAGGAACAGATTTCCTAACCTTTGAGGTTTACTTTAAAGTCTTTTCAAAAGTAATGAATAAATTAGAGAAGAATCATTTCATATTTCCATAATTTTTTACAACATATTACACAGTCATGCATGTTTATAGATTAATTTGTTATGTATGTCCATGATAACTGCGGCGAAATAATCAACTATTTTCCATTCCAGAACACTGCATTACGTATTCATATCCGCAAATGAAGCCAATCATGTTCAGTTATAATTTATGTTCGTTGCACACGCTTTCGCAGTAAAAAGTATTTTTCCCGACACAGTTTTACCACCTGAATTGAAAGAGGAGGTTGGCGTATAGAGGACGTTCATATCATATCCCATCCTGACCTGATTGTTGGGATCGTTGAATGGGATGCTGTATTGTGTTGACTTTAAGGAAGCCAATCTATGTCGAATGGTAGAGACAGGAACCATGTCCACAACCGAAAAGCGAAGGACAAAAGCTCCCTCCACCCATCACAACTGCCAGTACAAAGTACAAAGGTCCCAGGAACTCATTTATCGTCTGCTAATCCACACCAGGGTTGGTACGTTTACCAAACAAATAGTTTTTATCGAAAGGAAGTTGAGGCAAGGGTTCGTTGCGTTTGTCGCTGTGAGTATTTATCAACCTCAAATCGTGCGAATGTAATTTCTTAATCCTTGGGAACGACAAAACGCTTGTTTCCACGTAGGTTAGGCAGTATTGGTGTACTTACATGCATTTAGAAGGCTTCCAAGATGAAGATAAATGGATCATTGGTGTGTTGTGGCATTCTGAAGATTCGTCCTCAGCATGTGGAAGTGTTGTGATGAAGCTCGATTCCCTCAGCAGGATTGATTGAATGCCAATGTCAAGCTCCTGGTTCTCCGGGTGGAAATTAAAGCTGAAAAGGACCGGAAATTAAAAAAAGAGAGATTTAAGCGCTGGACGGTTGTGAATCTTCCGAAAGAAATCATTACATAAACTGACTGCATGCCATCGATCCGTGAAAATGTGATCTGTTCGTCATGGCAAAAAAGACATTGACAAGAATTTTCATTATTGTCGAGGAATTACGACAAAAGTAAGTCATCAGGGACTTAAAGGCCAATTAGTTGATTCAAAACCATAAAAGGGAGACCAAAAACTAATCTACTTACATGTCAACGATGTCCCAATCCATTTTCAGTTGTTACTTCCGCTGCGGGATGATAGGAACAGGATGTTTCCAATACCGGAGAGTTGAAGCGAACAATACACGCGACAGAGAAACGTTTTTTTGCAAGAGTCTCTATTTTTTTCGGCAGGTCATATTCACATAAAGTAACACAAATATCCGGGATAGAAGATTAAAATTTTCTTCCGGGTTCAATCTAATGGGGAATGTTTGATTCACTACTTGACAAAAAAGCTATATTCTGCTTGATTCAAAGATTCGATGTTCACAATACACTTCTCCGCCATGTCGTCAAATGTCCTTTCTTTATCACTTGCCTAGCTACTATGATGCACAGAATACGATTCTTGGCCTTCACTGACAGGTTCACGTTACGATGGCAACGGGTCCAACTGATGTCAACTCCCCAGTCACACCAATGCCATCCGACAGTTCGCGCAAAAGTGAGGCTGGCACAGTTTGACGCCATCAAAGTAGCTCCTTTCCTGGATGGTCCGGTTGAAGGGAAGTCCTTCCACGTACCCCAGTAATTTCCCTGCGCCACGAGGATGGCGTTGCACAAAGTAGAAAATCCGGAGCGAAGGCAGCAAGGTAAACAAATCTAATGCTTATGTGTGCGACGGTACCGCTGAAGCTAGAAAAAGGACGATGGAAAACAGCAGAAAGAGAAGGGATCATTCTGGCATGCCCTTCCACCATACCCCGTCAGTTGGTAAGGCAGGACACACGACACTGATCTGCACATAATCCGCGGACCTGCTGGGACCTCGTCGGAGCGAATTGCGGAACAACGGAAAAGAGTGAGTAAGGGAGGAAAAATGAAAAATTGGAAATAGGAAAACTCACTTCTCACAATATTTTGACTCTTTCTCTCATATCTTTGGTCTCTTTCAGGCTCTCTGGCCAGTTTCGGATCATTTCATGAAGACACGCGCGCGCTGCACATAAGCGATTATTTATTTTCCAAATCTGATTTACAATTCTACGGGAGGACAAGGTGTTTGGTGTGGCGGAAATGGACTCGTTTGTAATGGTTGTCATTTATCTAAACATGGAGCTCTTCCTATGTACTACCAATGAAATATAATGTGCTGCCGAACTCCTACGCGCTTGTTATCTTCAGGTGAGCTTCACGAAGGTCGACGGAGAAGGTGAGAACGATTACTGATTTACGGAAATTAGAAGGATTATGTATTTATCTCTTCTGTTCGAACAAAATGGCTCCATAAATAGTGTTGGAGCAGCATGGAGACACGGGTAAGCCTCCTTCTCCTTCTTCCATGTCTGCCATGGGGAAGAGATTTCCATGGAGCTCTCTATTCGTCGTTCTTTCTACAGGAATCGGGGGCACCAGAGAAGTCTTCGTGCTAAAGGGTAGTGAAAGAATAGAACATACTTGTAGAAGAGAGATGTCGAATGAAAGAGATAACGTACCGCGCACGCGAAAAGGAAGCGCATCCTGTTCCGTTTGCCGTGACGTCAGTGCCATGCGCAATTGCTAATTGACAAGGACATACGGGAACCAGTACATGATGGGACAACGAAGCGAAATGGAGGAGATCACGTTTATCGGAAAAGCGATTGGCCAAATAATGCCAAGGAAAACACTCTAATCTCTGATTTTCCGATCTTCCTTCCCGGGGGTCTCAGCACAAGAGGGGAACATGCACATACAGAACCATGGGAGAGGACTCATGGTTGGTTAGAGAGGGACGAGACTGACGGTAGAAGGTAGTTTATGTATTTGGCAAAACCTTATTAACCGATTAATGAGCTATCGGGCAGAGGATCTAATGGCGGAGGTGTTACAAATCGCTTCAACTGATCTCATATATTGAGCGATTGTGTGTGGGTATTGATCGATTGTATTGGTGGTGTACGAATATTCATGTAAAAAATCACTCATCCGACGTGTTTTGGAGCTTCCTTTGCTATCCTCGTGGAAATATCCAATCAACGGCAGATAGCAAACGCAATCCACCCTGCAAAGCCGGCATGGTACCGTGAAAGATTAAGACAAACATCGTCATGAGCTGGGTTGCGTGTTTTTGTAACGCCGGATGAGGCAGTCGTATCGTCTGGTTGTGCAATTTGGCCGCAAGCCACATTCCACCGTAACGAATGACGGTTCTCTCATCCTTCCATCGATGTGGCTCGGGTCCGCGTGAGAGTCTGTGTGCTTTTGGTTGCACAAGGATGAAGAAAAACAACAGTTTATAATTAAATTTAAACTGCCTCGCAGTTGTTTTTCTATCGCCAATCGGTGCCGAGGGAGCGCAATAGAACAAAAATCTCCCAGAAAAGAGCCGGAATTGATGTAACGTGGTCGGTTTGGGCAAAAAGGGTGTTTCGTTATGTGTTGTGCATCATGGAGTATATGGAGAGAAATCCATTAGAACGACGCAATATCGCTAAGAATCGGCATGTTTACAATTAATTTGGGAAATGGGTTCCTGCTCGTGAGTAAATTAAATGGATGTGACGCCATGGTTTTGTTGGCAGAATTGTTCATAAGTCACCGTAGCAAGTAATATTTGAATTGTGCAGCAGTCAAATCATAAACCGATACTCAGAAAGCATTCCCAACAACGTCGATGCAGTGTATTTAGCTCAGCCAAAGGACTTAATATCCCTAATGAGTCATGAACATAATCAATAATCATTCACCTGTACCGCGGATTGGCCTACGGGTAAGGCCACGTTCATCGTTTGTTGAAACGGCTAAAGGTATTATGGAATGATGTGTTGATTTATTTATATTTTTATTTCGTTTTCCAAGCACATGCTCTCATGAGAAACATGCTTCATTTGCGTATGTTCTCGTTGCAATTTACGTACGATGGTGGAACAGTTTCGATTTGTTTAACCTGGCCGAGCTTTGAGCTACAGCAAAAGGCTGAATTTTATCATCTAAAAGTGGATGTTAAGCTTTCCCAAAATTTCACAAATACATAGAGAACAACAGACGCAAGTTTCCGTGGTGTAGTGGTTATCACATCCGCCTAACACGCGGAAGGCCCCCGGTTCAATCCCGGGCGGAAACATTTTTTTCATCCAATCCAATACGTTGTTCTAAATAAATCCTACTTTTACTGGACAGATCTTCATTGAACTTGTAGTATTCATTGATAATGATGGCGGAGGACGGGACCATAACATTTTGGATATACTTTTAGCCATAACATTCACCATGCTTACCTTTGATCTTGTTTCTCTACATTGTTGGTTTACCCTACCCTGGAAGGGAGATTCGATCGTATTGTTCCATACGCTTCGCTCTGTTTCTTTGTCGTACTTTCTCTTCAGTTGGCCAGTCGATGCTTTCCCCACGTTGGACAGTAAAGCGATCGATTTGAATTGAAACTTCAGCTCTTCGTGTAAGAAACTTTGCAGTCACCGTCTGTAGCCGTGATCGTCTAGTGGTTAGGACCCTACGTTGTGGCCGTAGTAACCCAGGTTCGAATCCTGGTCACGGCAGTGCCGATTGGAAGAAGGAAGGGAATAATAACCTTCAACATTTACCTTACCCCTCTCTCCAAGAACACTGTCACGGAAGACGGTGATGAGAATTATATTTTTATCATAAACCAAGCCAATTCCTAGTTATCCCCAATCTCTAATACAACACAAATGCTATCGCTTTTTTGCTACCCTATAAATGATCACTCTGGCTGTTCAAGACAATCAGGATACTCCGATAAAGATATACTTCCATCCATCATCACATTAACGATTAAAGAGGTTTCCGAGTCAATACACGAAACAGATGTACTCCTTATCCCGAGAAGTTTTTAATTTCTCACGGGAACTCACATGATCCTAGAGTGATATTTCGTTTAGATAATATGAACCGTTTAAGGGAAGTGATTCTTCACTTCACATCGTGTGAGATCATTTATTTGATTTATTTCACTAGTGCATCTAAGAAAAGTTGAAGTTTCGGAAGGAATAGCAATACTCAGTAAATGTTAAGTTGTTATTTATCAAAAAGAAAAATTCAGTTTATTATCATCAAATCGAATTCATGGGCATATTGAACGAACATCAAATGTGTTAAAATTCGCGCTAACCATATACGTAAGGAGATTAATTCATTTATACTCAGAATTTCACTCATTTTTCTGGGAACATTAGTTACGGTTTGCAGTGTTTCCAATACTCCGCATTTTCAGATGTTTGGGCGTACAGTATTTGAAGAGAGCCTACAAATGCTAGCTGACTAATGCAAACTTCATCTGCTGGATACAATTTTGGTGTTTCATTAAGAAAATGCCGTAGCTGCGACATGAGTTTGCGCACATTCTTAGAATCATGTGTTGTCAGTATCGAATTATAATAGAACAGTTTTTTCCTGTTTTTTGATATATTACAATTAATTGAAGGATAATTGAACGTACATGCTTCACACGTGCATCGGAAGCTGTATATGTGTGACAACATTGATTGCCTCATTGCTCGTGCATGCGTTATATGACCCGCTCTGAAACAAATGAAATTATTAGTATGACTAGTTAAGGCGCGGTAAAATCTACCGGATGTTCTCAAATTTCGAATTATTTTCAAACTCTACACGTTCAGTGGCAACAACCATAACTCAAACACCTATTTGTTTTTATGCGTTACACCACAAATGTGTTAACCTTGTAAGTTACTGGACAGTTATTACTGTACTTTGCAGAACCGTTAAATATCGATGAGGATACTTTTGAGCCAAATCACGCAATTTTGTAATTTTCGAACTGATACGTTCCATGCCTCTGTTGTTACAAATGTATAATTTTTTGATTACTATTTTTTAGTTATCGGCGTGATTTTTTGGAAAGCATAGCTAAGTAGTAACCTCAACAACGTGTTCATTGAATAACGTATTGATGTGCAGTGGATTAAAAAAATAGAGTGCCGCTAATACATATACAACATTTTTAGATCCAATCCCAATTGCGTACTTAAAAACATACAATTTTCGAAATGCTCACTTTTGCTTCAATCCATTTTTTTGTTTTTTGTGCCCATAAATGTAAGATTGAACTACAAAAATATGATATCACACATGGTTCGAATTCCATTTCTACTCTTTTTCGACTTATGCTTCATACGTTAGATAATAAGTAATAGATGCATAGAACATTTTTAATGTAAATTTTCCCGGTCTTAAATTTCAAAAAGGTCATTTCCAAAAACGCCGTCAAAATTTTATTTTATTATCCTGAAACTGATTTTGAAGTATTGAATGGAATTGGTATTTGTGTATGAGACAAATGTTATTGTTGCGCCAAATATCAAATTTCAACAGTGAACATATCCCCTCATATAACTCATATAACTCATATAGAAAATAATGGTTCAACACTGTTATACCCTTTCCAGATCAATCAACTAAATTCGCGTTTACTTGCAAACTATTTTATTTACTCTTGCCGCCCCACATTTTTCAGATTTTGCTTCAAATTTCACGTTTCCTTAATTATAACGTGATTGTTCTTAATCAACTCCATAGTACGGTGATTACATCACATGGTAGATATCACCATCACTCTTGATAGATACAGTCAGAATCTTTTCAGCCCTCTTGGGCACGTTAAGCATAGTTTAGTAAGCAGTAAGCATAGTTTCATTGTGGATCATTCTGCAGTTGACGCTGATCCGGCTGAATGCAGTGCGCATGGTTGTCTCACCTAACGCGCAGTATGTTGCAGTCATGTTGCGCAATGAACCATCTCTCCCTTTAGTGCTTTGTTTCGGAAGGACATCCTGAAATAAGTAGTTCTTCCCGCCCGCGAGCTAATCGTTACAAATTCAATTTTAACTTTCAAGCCATCAACATCCGCCGCTTTCTGGCTCGGAATTTCAGCAAGGCTTTTTAGCATATGGCCACTTAGGGTCTCTCGGCTACAACCGCCTTTTATTGTCATGCGTTTACCTGGTCCCGACTCAACAAATATTGCGGAGTAGTAGATTTGAGGGAGTAGTAGATTTGGGGCGATCCCGTGGTACGTGGTCGTTAACTCGAACGACTCAATAACATGCCCGTCATGGGTTCAACCTCATGGACCGTCCCCCCGTAGCAAGGATTGACTATCCGTCTACGTGGTAATGAATTAAGTCTCGAACGCCTATACAGGCTGGCATGTCCGCACAGGACGTTACGCCAAATAGAGGAAGGTTTGAGGGAGTGTACATGTTCGACGTCCTGGGTATAGCAACCCGTTTTACAGGATATTCTGTACCACACTTATGATAACAACGATGTATGTAGTATTCAAGGTGCTTAAGCATCAATAATGAGTATGGTTGGCTTTATTAATGATTGAATGAATTGGAATATCAACCATTTCACAATTAAGCTATTTTGCATAGTTTTCAAACATGTTTTTTTTTAAATATTGCCTTGAATATCTTGATTTATAATGAAAAGGGGTATGAAATAGGACACGTTATCATCAGGTGGCTAATTTGCAACTTTGATTATTAAAAAAAATCATTATATCCAAAACCACGTGTTTTCAAATCGGATTGTGTAAACAAAAAATTTAAGTAACCATTGCCCTCATTACCCGAGGGGTGGCAGTGTGGCATGGAGCAAGTCCTTTCGCAGCAACGCGCGTTGCTAAGAGAGCTCTGCTCTCACGGCTATCTCTCTCTCTTGCTGAATGTTTACTCTCACGTCATTGTGGCGATTTTCGATTTTATATATAGTGAGATGAAGAGAGTCCATTTCTTCTATCGATTTCACTTACTCATAGCTATCGAACAGTTGACTTCCTTCGAGAACTGGACGGATGACAAAAACGGCACACCGCCCATCGGGCAAAGTGATGTGTCCCACGTTGGGAGCACAGGAATGGTTCAGCATGCTGATCAGTGTGTAGCAACCCACAGCAAACGATTCAGGTACGTATTCCTTCACCTTGTACGCATTAAAGGACAACAATTTTCTGTTACAATTCACGATTTGCATATATCGCAGGATCAAATCTAGTAAAAACTTGTTTGTTGCAGGGTTTGCTTCGCACACCGGTCCCAGCTCTGTTCTTTCCAGAACAAGGGTATGTAGGATGGTAGCATTGAAGATATGGAATGCAACAAACATGCTGTCTCGCCGTTCTTGGTTAGTGGTTAACACGTACACCGTGTTGAAAATGTCCTGTTGCGTTGCTTTTATCGAATCCATCGTAAACCCGTTAACATTGGATTCATCCAGTACATCGAGATGATCCTTCAATGCCTCTGGATTGTTATCGAAGGTGGCGATCGCAATGGCAATCATGCGAATAGCAATCAAGGAAACTTCTTCGAAAACTTCCCACAAGTCTCGTAAAAGCCCGCACTCATATCGATTCCTCAGACATTCCTCCGAACAGTACATGGCCATTGTACATCCTTCGCACGGAATAAATGTGAATGGTCGTTCGCCATGGCAGAAATCACACCGAACATATCGGAACGAATCCTTCAGCACGGTAACGAACGGCCTTTCAATCATCACGACATCGCCTACCTTCAGCTTACGAGTGGTCACCACATGTCGTCCATATTCTTCGTTTTTGCGCAGTTCCAGACAGTTGGCAACTTGCGGCGCATTCTCCTTGGCCGGATAGCTTAGCTCGGGCTCTTCCACCACATCCGGAGAAAACTTGCTCGATGAAGCATTCTTGTTCCGAGCCTTTGCCAAAGCATTTTTAACCTCTTTTTCGCGTTGATTCAACTTTTCTCCAGAATAGTTTGACTCACGAGCAAGCCGAATGTTCTTCAGACATTCTTCAAAGCGTTGCATCTTCAGACAAATGTTTGAGCGATTTGCATAGGCCAATGCCCTTTCTGTCGATCCTTTTTCGGAAAAGGCGATGCTCTCATTGTACAGCTTGATGGCCTCGATGTAGCGTTTCACGTTCGGGTGAAACATTTTATTTCCTTCCGACCGTAGCTGAGCTGCTTTGGTATTGTCCTTTACATCGTTGCGCAAGTTCAATTGTTCACGAACGGAATTGTTACGAATCCAATCTAGAATTTTGGGGACCAGGAACTCGATGGTTTCTTTAGCACTTAGATTGTTAAGTTTTGCTTGTAATATACTGGGTTTAAGGAAAGTATCGTACATTTTTGCAAACAACACACGCTTATTTTTTGCTCTACATGTCACAGACTGTGGTTCGTAAAACGTGTCCATGCCTTCATGAAATGCCGCAATAGCTTCCTCCATTTTTTAAGGCAACAGAAGGCAAACAGAACAAACTGAATTCTGCCACTAAATAAAACAAACGTACTCTGGTTAGTAATTGAAACTTGCTAAGTCACTCAATCGTTCTGTTCCTCAAGAAGCATGCGAATCGAACACGTTTCTTTGAACTCGCACAAAAGAATGTTCTTTGTGGTGGAATTATTCGTTGACGTTTGGAAAGCTGCGCGATCCGATCCACACACCCAGTTGACAATCTGAACAGCAACGGTTAACGGTTACAGAAGGGCCTACCCAATGGACATTTTCGAGCACGAATAATCGGGAATTCGATCAAATTCCCTTAAACTGGAGCCCAATTGACATTTTTGAGCACGAATAATCGGGAATTCGAGTAAATTCCCTTAAACTGGAGCCTTAAACTTCCCTTAAACTGCACCAGTTTAAGGGAATTTAGAAAAAGTCCTGTATAATCAACTGTGATGCGGTTTTTTCTTTGCTTTCTTCTAGATTCGATCGGAAATGATGTGTCCTATTGTTATATTTGGTCATGTAGCCGTTTTATACGTAAAGAATATCGATTTCATTATAAAATAACGTCACACAAAATTTGCTATTGTTTTTCATCAAAATCAAAGCTACGAATGTAAAATAAGCTTGAAAAAAATGTTCTATTTTACGAACACACCAAATCTTAGTGCTTTTAACACACTTCATCACACACAAATCCACAATTTCAGGCGTATCGAGTACTAATCGAGCAAATATGGAAAATCAATTTCGGGTAAATGTCACTGGGGAAGCGATTGTTTAATAATTTTTCTTACAAAAATGTAGAATAGAAGTAAACAGATGAGTGATATTGAAAAATCAAGATGAATGAATCGTTCTATGAAATCTTTGCATTAATCTTCACCATTTCTAGCTCATAAAATTTCATACACAAATCATGATACAGGGGCACTTTCCGTTTTAAGTTCGTAGGCTGAAATTTCAGCCTGTCATTGCATTGTATAGCAATTTTCGAGCAGCTATCTAAGTCGGTATAATATACAGCTGGGCTTATCCCAAGGTGTATGAATTTAGAAGGCTGATTTTTATCACTTCTGTTTCTGAATGAAGATTTTAAGAGTTTTTTGTTTATTCGTCAAGCCTCCAGAAAGCTTGTTTGAACAAAAGTTTTCACCCGTACTGTCAAAAAGTTATGTTCAAATTTGGTTAAAAAAACATGATATGAGACCACCTGGTAAACATACACTTTGATTCAAGATTGTACAATCTGATCTCTTTAATCCACAATGGGATAAATGAAAACACGATCTTGTTTCGACATTTTTTAATTCTAGCTTTGAGGCTTGAGTAATTTAGACTGGAAATTGCAATTAAAACTCATGTGTTTGTATGGAGAACCCTGCTTTTGACCGCGAGGCCACATGAGGTGAAATATACAAAGAAATGAACTATTTGACAGGTGAAATATCTGACGGATAAAGCATCACAGTAACCAGCTGATGTGCAATGTAAACAAATAACGTGCACAAAATCGTAATAAAATCTATTAAATAACTTCAATATCGAGTACTTCGTCAATTGTCAGTCTACAGTTCAGAATTTCTTCCAATTAGGGAATGTTCTGCTTAACAAAATATTATTTTTAATAGAATTTCGAAAGCGGATGTTGTATCTCCCTCAACCCTTTTGCTGTACTTGTCAGCTATTTCACCTGTCAAATAGTTCATTTCGCTGTATATTTCACCTAATTGAACATTCCTAATTCAAACACCACACCACAAAAAATAACAATAATAATAATAAAATAATAAAAAATCCGATCTCACACGCATCAGGGGGGCCTCCTAAGTTTGGGTACTCCGTTTGTTTTTGCAAACATGAGAAATCCAAAGACATCCTTTTCCATCACTGGAGGATAGAAATAAGATGCCAAAAGGACCAACTGAAAGGGCCTTGTATCAAAACTACCACACACATAAAAACATATTTTTTTTAGTTTCACAAAATAAGCCACTTAAAAAAACCCACCACAAGAACAAGAACCTGTACAAAAGAAAAATCCTCTCCCAAGAAGTGAAGAAATATTTACAAAAACCATAAAGAAAAAAAAAATTAAATCCACTAAACCACAAGCGAACTTAAAGTTGAACAACACTAACTGTTGAATACAAACTGAAAAGTTGAATACATAAAAAAAATGGTGATTTCACGAAAACCAACACAAATCAAAGTATCGCCGAACATGTCAACGCCTGCTTCCGAACAATTCAATTTCTCGCTGAAAGAGTCAATAATATGCTCGGACGAATCAACAACTCGCTGAACATGTCAATAATATCATTGAAAACCCTGTAAATCCGAACCGATCAGCGTTGCCACCACCCTAAATCGGTATTTCTGGTCACTCTGTGCTGCGCTGCGTTCGAGTTCGAATTGCCGGCTTCGGGTAGCGCTCGGTCCGCCCGTTTACACGCGTACGTTCGCGAGTTTGTTCGCTCGTCTCGGCGAAAATAAAATAATAAAAAAAAAAAACTGCACGAATATATATGGTCTTTTTCGGGCAGGAAGAGCAGGCTGTGTGTGCGCGCGCGTGTGTGTGTCGCTGTGTGAAAAAAGTCTGTCACCTTTTTGCAGCATCTTTCCGTGCAAGGCCTCCCAGAAAGGGGAACCTCCTCGGCTGGTGTCCATCGCAACTTCGGTCGTGTGTCGCGTGGTTCACGTGCGGCTGCTGTGGCCCATTTCGCCTGGCCTGTCTGGTTTTGACCAAATCCCATCCGGCTGAAGGCAACCATCAGCCCCTCACCGTGTACCAACGAAAGGAAACAGTGCGAAATTCACGTCACAGATAGTGCCGGAAGTACGGTGCGCGAGCGCGCGCGATTGTGTGTGTCTGTGTCTACTACTGTCTGTGCGCTCGTCTGTGCGTGCATGTGTTTGTGTGTGAGTGTGTGTATTTTGCAAAGTGCTAGCGTGTTTCCCAAGTGTGACTAAGATCGTGGCACGCTGTGACACGTCCCGCGCGGCACGGTGAAAGGTGGTCCGGTCGGACGGAATTCGTTTGCCACCCGATTTCACAGGCCCCACCGGTCCGGGAACATCACCGGTTCCGGCGTCACGCATCGTGTGCACCCGGTGTGTGCAATGTCCGGTTGCGTTGGTGACGGATCGTTTCTAGCCCACAGCAGCAGGCCTCGGAGCAGACGGTGAAGAAGGCCACCGAACGGCAAAACGAGGGGGTGCTGGCCAGAAGGACGTTTGCGTGAGCCCGGCCGTACCTGAGCGGGCGATGTAGCGGACAACCGGAACCATCTAGGCATCTTTACTTGCGACGTGTCACAGAAAACGAACATACTGCATGCCGCAGTCCCTTGGCGTCATACAAAATACCTGCCTTCCCGTACGGTTTTTGTGTGACTGACAAGAGTTGATACAAGCGGCAGAAATTCCTCAAAGCTCAACAACAACGACGACGACGACGACGACGCACCACGACGCTCCCAGGCGCTACACTTCTCGCATCCTGTTTGCCGTAAAGTTAAAGCAGGAGCCAACACACACAAACGCGCCATATCGTGGGTACGTGTCCCTAAAAAGCAACCACATTGGAGCCACGTGAACCGCTCCCAGCAGGCCAAACACACCAAACTCATCGAACCGATTTATTCCTTTTCCACACTCCAGCACACTCCTGTCCCAGGGCTCTCCTCCGGGGAAGGACATTGCGTCGCTTCCCTCTCATATCAAAACACGCACCCACTCACACACAACCATCATCTACCGCAGGAAAAGGAGGACGCGGCGCGTGAGCACACGTTTTTCATCGATCGGCGGAGAAAAAGCAGGAAGTGTCCCGTCGCCCGCTCCGTAACGTTTCAGCGTCCGTTTGACCAGCCGAGCCTTGGCAGGCCGTTTTCGGTGCAAGCGTTGGAAGCCCCGCAACTTTGCGACAGGTGCGTATTTGCCGGAGTAGCGGAATGGTGTTTTGAAGCCCTGTTTTTTCGTTTTTCCGTTTTAGGGTCAGCCAAGCGCTAGTTTCGTCATCCAAAAAAGGCATTGATTTTTTTTATTATTATTGGGGAGCTCCCATCACACGGCTAGTGGGCGGCTTTGTTTGAACAATAATCGTCCAGAGGGAGTTGGACGATTTTTCCGCTTTCTTTCTTTTTTATTTCGTTTTGGTCACTTTATAACCGAATGTCCTGGAAGCAGGCAGGAATTTGATGATGAGGTCAATTTCCATAAATTGCGTTCTGCGTCATCATACCCCCCTCTCTCGCCATACGACGGCGACGACGACGAGGGGTCGATTTCTGCTTATCGCGCGGACCGGGCATTCCCTTGCGCAATCGCCGGTATTTTATTTATTTTTTTAATGTGTGTGACACATTCACAGTGTTCGTTTCTTCGCACCGCTTACCACCACCAAGCCGTGGCCTCTTCCGTACGCTATCCGGAACGGCTGTTTCCGAGCCAGCCACTGTGTGGAACAGCTTATCGTTCACGGTACACGGTGGTGATAAAATTACTCTCACCCGACCCGGTTTTTAATACAACCCCATCCTAAAACACAGCTGTTTTAGTGTCTTTCTAGAACGTTTTTAGTCAGTGTCTGGGGCCAAGACGGCGGCGGTGCAAAAAAAAAAACTGCCCGCGCAAAAGAATTGCTTATCAGGGTTTGCGGCCGCATACACTTCCTCGATAGCGAAATCAATAATTCAATTAAAAATCAATTTTTATCTCCACCTCATGTCAATTAAACGGGGGAAGTTTCGGCGGTAGTTTAAAATCACATGTCATCGTTTCGGGGTGCGTTGCATAACACACAATGGCCACCTTCCTCTGTGTGCTGTCTCGCTTTCCGAAGATCCTAATTGATCGCCAGCATCGATGACAGGTAGCAGCGGCAGAATCGTGTCTTCCTCCGTTTTGCTACAACAACCGTGTACCGGATGAAAATCTGATGAAAAGCACGGTTCACTTTGCTCAACAAGAGTGCGCAACCACACAAAAACACAATCATCATTTGGCAACGCTCCATGCGCACTGCATGATTCACGTTCTGATCCGCGTCGATGACTTTGATCAATTTGCAGTCAATTGGAGGGCGATCTGTGTCGTCTACTATCTGTTGACAATTCATTCTCATTTTCGTTCTACATCATGTTTTTGCCTCAATTCTTTTCGCTTTATCACCATTGGCAAAGCTCCATTTGCAAGCGTTTAAAAGGAAAAAAGCTTAGATTAATTGTTTTTGCTACAATTTAACATATATGAAAAACATCTGTTGTGTTATGATTGTACATAATCTTGCTGAGTGCAAAAAAAAAACAGATTGCCCTTATCGCTAATAACTTTTTTATAATATTTCGAATATAATTAGTAATAATTTTACAGTTCATCCTTGTTGGTTGTTCTCTAAATCTTCTCTTCGGTAAATTGAAATAAATAATCCCCCATTTTTTATGAACTAAAAGCAGCTTTAGGTGAAACAATGTTCAATATGTACTTCTAGATGTTGCTTTAATGTATAATGTGTGGGACGATATGGCAACCAAACCTCAAAAATATTAAAATTTAAAATCAAAATGCATTGCAACACGATTGAAAACATTTCGTTACGTATTTTATGGACGCTACCTTCTAAAACAATACTCACAGCTCTCGAGCGGGGGTCTCGTTAAATCAAAAGCTTCGATTTATAACTTCCCACGAACCCTGTCGCGTTGGTTGCAGATCGTTTGCGGTGTCCTAAACGGTCCAGCCGGTTCAAACAACCTCTAATCGGGCTGTACACAGCTTCTTGTGGCCGCAAATTATCATCACAGGCTTAAACAAACAAGCACCATCGCCTCGCGTAGGTCATTACGTACGTGGCGCAGACGCGCGATTAGGGCGGCAAAAAGGTTACCGGTGGGGATGCTGTCCTGTCTAGTCAGCTGTCGCTGATCGCAACCATTCATTCACTTTTCAATCGACTTATTTTCTTCTCTATCTCTCTCGCTCTTGCTGTCTCTTTTGCAGGTTTAGCAGTCATTCGGGCGTGTAGTTCGAAGCTTGTTGGATGCTCGATACCGGGTGTATTTGTCCGCCTGCTTATAACAAGTCACAACACCTGTAAGAGCGAACGGCGCGCAAGATTCCTTAAGAGGGTTCAAACGACGATTCGCGCATAATTACGCGCAAAGGACACGTGCTCGTTTTTGTACCGCCGTACTACAGCAACAGCGCCAGCAGCAGCAGAGCGAACGTGCAAAACTCCTCTTTCGACGCCGCCTGCATCGCCGGTGTCGACGGAACTGTTGTGGCCTCGTGGGACGATGTGCGCGATCTGTACTGCCGTGCCGGAGACTGACAGCTTTGTGCTGAGATAGCATAGATACGCGCGCCATCGTCGTCGTCGCCCGCTTGCCGAGCCGAGTGTCGCGCAGCTGATAAGCGCCGCCGACCTGCTCGCATCCGCCACCGACCGTTCGTGCGCCGCCCGCCGCTTATCAGCGCAACGGCGCGATCATTGCCACCGCCGCCAACCAATATAGCGCATAACAAGAGTGCGGCATCCCGCCACCAACCCCCCGCAGTGCGTCCGGGCAGACGCAAAAGCACCCAAGCAAAGGGGGAAGGTAGGGGCTCAAACCCTTCCACCCCATTTCAAACAAAGCCACACAAACACACACTTATAATCAAAAGCCCCGGGAGGGGTGAACTGGTGCCACTCACCAACACAAGCGCACCCGTGAGCGCATAGAAAAAAAAACCAACCAACCACACTCCAACGCCCCACCCCCCTCTCTTTCAGTGGCATCATTACCGCGGTTAAGGTGGTGGTCGTTGGTGCTAGAGCGCGTCGCTGTGCCGCGGCAGCCACCGATTGCGTGCCGGCAGTCGTTGAAGGCATCGTCGGCGGCGTGCTCGTTGCATTCTCGTGCGCGAGCTACTCCGAGCTCCGGCACCGTGCCTCAGTCAGTCTGATCGCGCGTCGGAGTGTCGCACGGGTGAAACCTCCCTGACGCGCGCTGTCTCTCTGTGTGTTTGTGTGTGTACGTAAGTCGGGTGATACATGATGCCACTGGCGGAAGGGTCGGCCACTGCCGATCGGTACTCGTCGGCGGGCTCGGTGGCAGGATCGGGGTTGGCAGCCGCCCAGCTGGACACGGCGCTTACCGGCGATCCTGCTGCTGCTGCTGCCGCCGCCGACCACTTTGTGGTTGTGGACGAAACCGATCGTGCAGCCCACCCCGGCGGCCACGAAGGTGACGAGCTGGAGGAGGTAGATTTTGGCGATCCGGCGGCAGTACAGATCAAGAAAGCGCGTAAGTCCCTACTACTCCTATCGAACCACAACAACCACCACCAACATCAGCATCACCGGGCGCACCGGTACGACATTGAGCAAGAGAAAATGCACCCTGACGCTGTGTCTACTTTAGCGGAGCTGTTGCAGGACTCCCCCGGCCTTCAGGCGTCCGTGCACGACATCCTGAACGATGGCGAGGAGGACCAGATGTTCATCACCGGGTACGAGCGCTGCCTGCGCAAAACGTTCCTGTGCTACGTCGGGTTTCTGCTGACGTTCGGCATCCTGCGGCTGGTGATGCACTGGCGGCAGCACTGGCTGCTGCTTGCTACGCACCGGGAGTGTTCGCTCGATCGGGCGGAAAAGGTGCTGATACACGAGGCGTACCAGCGCAAGCACGATCTGTACTACGTGAAGGACGTCATTACGCTGAGCGGCGATGTTGTGAGGTAAGGGTGGGCGCAGCGAGCTTTATGCTAGTTTATTGTTTCGTGTTTTTTTGTTGTTGTTGGTATGCTAAGTATATGGTGTGCGATCGTTATCATGCGATTGATGCGCTTTCCCTGTTCATGCGCCCGGAAGAACCTTCCCATTCGGTTTGGCGGGAAAACAAAGTGCATCAGAGGTGTTTGTGTTCGTTGCGGAGTGCGGCGCGGGAGTGTTACTGGGATTAAAGCGCACGGAAAGCAGGGGTTTGGAAAGCACATTATTATTTGAAAGTTTGACCATTGAAATATGGCATTGAGTGCGGTTTCTGCTGCTGCCCGTTTTCCGTTCTAGCGTGTGCTGTGTTCGTGTTTGTGTCGGTGTGTCTGTTGTTGTTGGTGAAGGTTTTCCGCTGTTCCGTCTTGCTGTGCGCATGTGAATCGACCGCGAGCTCCATTTACCTTGTGGTGTTGAAAACAACAAAATTATTGCAATTTATCTGAAAGTAATGGAAGCTGGTTGTGTGAAGGTTTTTTTTTTGTTATAGAGGCCAGTGCGCAATGGAATCGTCGATTGGGGGGATTTTTGTTAAGGGTGGTGTAATGATCGTATCGTTTGTGTTAATACAGTGCTCACAGTGTTCGTGTTCCTTTTCCTGTTATCAAAGAAAATGGCCTCGTGTTGTGCTAATTACGGAGCAAAAAAAAATGTACACCGCAAAGGTACATTACAGTGGAAGTGAATTCATAATTATCAAATAGAACAAGATTAATGTGCAGTGTGTTTGCATTATTGCAACGTATTTGAAGCGGCTGGAGCAGTCAAAAAAATGTAAAAAAAAAACAAGATAAAATTGCGAGTTTCAACAGACAACGCTTGCAAAGTGTTAAACTGTACTGAAGGCTTGTTCAGGCCACAAATCGACTTCAAACCAACCATTCTTCGCATAATGAACGCGAACATCTCTTGAGAACACTTGAGTAAATAGCTTCGCACTGAATGCATTCCTTTTTTTTTTCTTTGGTTTTACTGAACAGTTCAGGCAATACAAGTTTCAACAAGACAGTCCTCTCTAATGCTTTGAAATATAATGGTCCTCCCGTCTTCTTGTTTGACATCCCACGTTGCTAATTTTCATGCAACATTGTTGATGAAATAAAACTACAACCCCTAACGTACACAAATACGGACACAGTTCTGGTGAATGACGAAACATCAAAAACCGGTTAATTACTGCCCATGACCCTACACCAACCACCAGCGATATCGACAAGTCAAGCGACGCTAAAAGCTACCAATGACAGTCCGTGCATACCAAAATGATTAACAGCGTGCGCGCGCGAAAAAAAATCCCCCAACTCAACCGAAACTTCCCCCAAAAGAATGCCGGACCATAAATAAAAGGAACAACAGCCCCATCATTGGACAGATGAATGATCGAGAATGGCTTCGCTTCGCTTTCCGCCTGCACGTTCGGGCACTGTGTGAAGCAAGTTTTAGCTTTCCAGTCTCGTCCCGATGCTGCTAGCCGAGCTCCAGGCAGAATACTTGATGTCCCATCCAACCACCCCCAGCCCGCCGCCCCGCCGTCAGTCATAATCCGGTCGGCGTTTGCCTAATGATGGATTAAAGGATTGCGTAAATGTGGCGAAACGCACAACACTTAACCTTTATTGTGCGATGGAACCGGGAGTTAACCGGGTACCCTGGTGCGAGAGAGTGCCGGCGGTTAGTAGATTGAAAAATTGTTGCTACCCTCTCAGCTCTTGCCCCGGGCCGCACCGTACTGTTCCGTATCATGCGGGAAGTGTTGGTCATCCGTTCCCCGTTTTGGGAATGTTATTAAATTTTGTCTCGATTTTGTGTTGCTGGTTCGTTTTTTTTCGCACATTCTTTGCAAATCAAACTTCCGGTGCGTGGCCGACGGGGGAGAGCTCTGAGCGCGGGATGGTTGAGTTGTACCAGAGACCAGTTCATGACGCATGTTGGAGTTGCCCAGGGATGGTAGGGCAGAAGCTGTAGCGCAAAGCAAAATGCGAAAAAGCACACAGACACAGACAATACTATGGAAAAACACACGCACACACACAAGCACACTGACACACACGGTCGTTTGCAAATGATGTTTGGCAATCGGTTGAGAAAGCTCCCCAGAACACCAGCGAACGTTCCAAGCGTGGTGTGAGGTGACGAAATTGCGAATGTCTTTTCCTTTCACTTTTGTCCATTGAACATCCAGGGCATGCTATTGGTGCGATGTTTTTAATGACGCTACAACGTCAGAGCATAGTTGTGTCACGGTGGTTTAATGGTAAACGCGTCGGCCCTCTACGCGACTGGACAAGGATCGTTTCCCGTTCGGGATCATTCGGGATTGTTTTAATACTTGGAGTTTGTAGTAATTGTACACTATACTAATTCTCTATTCCTCCCAGTTTTCAAAAACAACTGCTGCTGTGCACATTGTTTGTTCATCAGTAGTGTGTAGAACTCGCAGTGTAGATGTAACTGTATTAATTCCTGTACTTGATTGAGAAGTAGTACGCTCCTTGACTGAAGAGGGAGAAAGGAAGATACGTACCGACAGAGTTTTTGATTTTGGACAAGTTCAGAATTAGTTCCTAAGACTCGTTTTATAATGTATAATGGGTATAATGAATCATGATATGTTGTTCTCCAGTATCTGTATGGGGTTCAGGATTAGTTCCAGTACTGGTAATGGATTGGTATAGGCTTCAGAACCAGCATAGTTTCAGGGTCGGTTCCAGGACCGATTTTGGGTCGAGATCAATCCTGAGATCTTTATGGGTTTTAAAAGAACAATTTCAACTTTTGGGACTACTTCAAAGGTCCGGACAATGATATATTCTAAAACCTGTATGAGTTCAGGATTAGTTCCAAGAACGAATGGGTTCAGGATTTGTTTCCGTTATGAATTCTGAATCAGTTTCTTTGTATGTGCACCCATAAGTCATTATATATCCTCGAAATTATTACCCGGGTCAAATTACCCGGGTTTTTAAAAAGTTTGCAGTGGTATGCCGATCCCTGACCCTCCAAAACCAATCAATTACCGGTGCTAATTCTTCTAGATTTTACGCTTACCAACCTGACGCCAAACAAAACCACCTCCCCCAGCAGAGTAATCTTATCTCGAACGAAAAGCAAGACATAAAAACGCAAATTCGTCTTCTTCTTTTCTGTTTCTTCTTCGCGCACTCCTCTATTCTACGCCCACCATGTTTTATCTGCTCTGTTGGCAAGATGTATTACACCTATTACAATTGTAAATTTGCTTGTAAGCCACCCAACCACAACCCCGTTTAAAAAATTAGATGAGATTATTACCCTTCTCCCGCGTGGCCCTGCCAATCAATCAAACTCATTTTGACAATATACATTACTACGACGCACAACCAACCGTCCCTGTTGGCCCCCTTTTTGGTTGCCATTCCCAAAAGGAGAAACGGTGTGTACCTGTAGCTTAGTTTTATGTGCGCTCGTAGCGGCGCGTACATAAACGAAACCGCGTTGCAATAAATCGAAATCATCGCGCCCCCATCGAGTACATTGAGCAGGTTTGAGCGGTCCATTCCGCTCACACAGGTCCATACCAACCAACACTATCGGTGGTGGGGTTTATGTGCGGTGATGTGATAATAATAGTTATCGCCTCTATGCAAGCGAGACGGAGAAAAAACAATAAAATCTCTATACTCATCAACCCTGCTGCGTCCAGAGTGTGCGGTGGTGAAGTGTTGTATCGCCAATTTCGATTGCTTTGTGTGTGGCGCGATAAGGCTCTAATCAGATTTGATGGCCAACCGTATTGGTGTTGTAGTCTTTTGCTGGTGCGGTACTGTGTCATTATGCTGTTGCTTGCTTGCGCGGCATGGTTCTGCTAGACACTTCAATCCTACGTTGTACACGCACTTTTGATGACGCGCTTGACCACACGCACTAAAGCAACAAGGTAGTAGCGACCAACAAACGTGCTCTGAGCATTCGAACGTTCGTGAATAAGTTAGAGGGCAAAAACGGAAAATGAAATGCAGCTGGAACGATCATATCTTTAATGGTTCCGACAATCCAGAATTCTATTTAAGCCCAAATAACGAGCCTTTCATACTGTTCTATTTTTATCTCCAACAATATGCAGCTGGAGTCACTAGAAATGATGTTCAACCTCCCATAGCAATGAAAGGAAGAGTACACTATAAACCTTGGAATGTCTGTTCCAGTTCGTAAATTCAAACTGTGTCACCTATGTCGTTAAGTGGAACAACTGGTCGGAAAAAGGAACTCCTCCCGCTCCAGGCGCTCTATTTGGTGTCACCTGTACCTCTTGTACCTCCTGGCTCCGTGCCAACCAAGACACAATATACCTCATCTATCGAATATCTTGATAGTGGGCTAGTAGGGTGATGCATCATCTGTGTGCTGTTCCCAACTCAATAGTTGCTTGTTATTTGTGCAGTGAGTAGTAACAAAAACAAACTGCAACGCTTTAAGACCTTTCTTTCTTAACGAGATGTGTGTATGTGTGTGGGTGTGTGTGCTTCGGGGTGTTCCAGGTGTGTAAGGGCTCCACTTAAAATTACAAAAGAGTATTTGTAGAGTAGGGTTGTAGTGAAGCTCTCCCTCTAGGCCCTAAGTACGTACCGCCGCACTATGACTAAACCGGTCTCCGGACAATGACAACGGCGATGACTGTCGTCACACTCCTTTTCTTGCAGGTGCTTGTTATCATTCGTGTGCATACAAGAAACTTAGAGCGACAAGATAATTGTACACAACGGAAATACAGTGCAATAAAGAATGCTCGGGTTGATGGGTATTGTAGGCAACTCTTTAGTGTCTCTAAGAAGATTACAATCCCGGCGTTGATTATCAATGAATGTCGTTCTCAGGCAGAATTAATCCATTGATGGAATCGAATGCAACACAGCTGGTTCTACTTACCGCAACCAGCAATTGCGGTGTTATCGCATGTTGAAAACAAGTGGATTATCTCACACTGATGATGGTACTTGAAACATAATTCCGTCGCGTATAAAGTCCAATTTGGCAGTGCAAATTTGCATTCTAATGTACGATAGCAATTGATGGCTCAACCCTGACCTTCATTGAAGCACTGTAAAACACAGTAAACCCCCCTTAGTGTGGAGCTTTTTATCTAACAGACGGAGCAAATACCGTTGAGGCCACCTAAGTTATCATCAGGTGCCATTATTCACCTTTTTCTTCAATTTCTTGGCACACGATAACGAGCAGCACCAGCACCAGAAGGAGCAGCAACCACTCCCGGGGTCCGTCCATGAGTGTGTGACAGCCGTCACACTCTGTGCGATAGGGCCGGCAAATTAAATGGCCGGAAATGCAATTGCACGCTGAGGAAATGGGGTAAAAGTTGATAAACTGAGTTCTGCCAGCGCTCTAGCCCCCTGTGCCGCGTGCTCTTGCTTGGCAGTGGGTGTGTGATGTGATGCTTCAGTGGTACAATGAAATCAAAGTTAGAATTGTGTTTAGATACAGCGGACCGAAAAAAGTTCACGTAGAAGTTGGATAGATGTAGGAAAGATAGGAAACGTGGACTTAGTTTCAGAAACCTAATTAAAGTTTATTGTACCACCTGTGGTACGTTCAAAAATCGATCGATTGGGCCCCAATGCCGTGGGTCAGTTTTCGAATTAATCTAGTCAATAAAGTGGAGCAATTGATTAACCCGTAATCGTCATCGTCCATAAAGTCGGCTGGCTCTTTTTCCCTTATCGTGCCGTGCCAATCTCTACGCGCAAATAACATCGCCGTGGGGCAAACGCCTTCATCATCGCCTTCACGTTCCGATTGTTCCCTTTGCGTTTAGCGGCGAGTTTAAGCGTGTAAGGGAAAGGAACGCGTTGGGACAAAGGCAGCACCCGCACATGGTAGGCTCGCGAAGTGTGTGCCGCAAAACACCTAAGCAAATGACGCCCAACCCCAGCAGGTTGCCCTAGACACCTAGAATCGCGCATTACTGTGTCACACTCCCCCACGCCATTTGCACAATGGCATCGGTGGTTACCTTTGTACTGTATGCTTTTCAAACGACAAAAAGCCTACTGAATACTCCAACCTCACCACGATCGGTCGGTAGCGAATGAAATAATCGAACAATGACTGATAGAGGAATAGCCGAGCATGATGCTCGAGGTGGACGCAGGATGGGGAAGTGTTGAAGATTACCGAGCCGTGAGTAACACGTGCCGCCCCGTTGTCGAAGATCATCAATATCAATAGAGCGTAGTAGCAAAAGCGTGTGCGGTATGGCGTGGGTGTGAGGAGGCGGAGCAAGTAGCTTCCCCAGGGGCGTATAGCAGGTGTGCAATGTGTGCAAGGCAAAACGGTACATCTGTAGCCTTCGGCTCGGTAGCATTCCAAAACAATGTAAGGTGCACGTTGAACGCGATAAGCGGCGCGTTTTTAGGATGCAGGCCGACGAATCCGATGCCTAATGCGCACGAACTAAACCTATTAGAGAGCGATTAGTTCAGCCAATGAAAGTGAGGACGTGCCGTTGTTTTCAATGCTATCCGTAGAAATCACGGGGTTTAAAGTAGCCCTTAGAGAACCTCATTCAATGAGTTTATTTTTTAAGTTTTGTCTATTTTAGCTCAGTGACAAGCTTTTCTGACAATTTAATAACAAACCTTAATAATATCTGGAATAACTACAACAATCTGTGTCATACATTCCGTAACTCAACCCGTAACTCAATAAACTTCAATACACTACGATTGTTAGCGTCGATGGATCGAAGCAGCTCGGTGGTACCGTGGTAAAGCTGTTCGTCTTGTACGCCATACGTTGTGGGTTCAAATCTAAGTGCTCTGCGGGGGACTAGTGGAGTTAGGTGTGTGGTAAATAAAAATAACTCGAGGAAAGTGGGTTTATTAAAGAAAAAGTAAGATGCGGGGGGGGGGGGGGGGTTCTCTTCTAAAGATTTTCTTCTCTAACTAGGTATAATAACAATTGTTTAAGTCGTAGAGACCGTCGTGATAAAATTAGCTCAAATTAAAGGATAAAATAATCAGAGTCAGCAGCACCTTGTCCTTGTAAAAAAGGGCATTTTATCACCGATGTTTTCAACAGCTCCCTCTGTCCTTTATTCCAAACAGAAGTCAGCTCTTCCTCCTACTACTTGAAATTGTATAATTTGTAACAACCCATTATCAGCATCAAACAGCAAACACGTGTTACGCAAAATCGTTTCAAAATATGCATAATCATTTTGTTGTTTTTTTATTGTTGTGAGTCTTGAATTGTCAATTATATGATGATGCTTGTACTTGTGTCATTCGCAGCGGTTAACGCAATGGGAAAACTTTTTCCACCCTTTCCACCATCATCTCCTGCAGCCACGCTTCTCGCAACAACCGTAATCTTTGCGGAAGGTTTCACTGCTGCGGCATAATGAAACAATTGAGCTCGAGCCCTTAATTGTGTAAACAAATCATGATTTCGTGTCACGCTTCAAATCACCCCTTAAAGAAGTAATGCATGGCACGGTTTGCATGAGCATTTTAATTAAGCTGGGACAAAGTGGGGCGTATTAACTTCGGGAAGGACGATACTGTTCCACACGCTTACAACAATAGAGAGAGGAAGAGCGTTAGAGAGAGAGAGAGCAATCGACTGTGATAAATTAGTCAAAAAGGAGAAACGGTTCTCTGACAGCATGATTACAGCAAAATTATGTAAAACAGATTGTAGTTAATTTATTTCAGGAAGTATCGATGCGATGAAAGCCGCAAACTATAAATCTCATCCTGAAAACAGCTGTAGGGGATGATACCCTTTGTGTGGGGTTCATTCGTACACGCAAAGCTTTCTTTTTTCGGATGACCCTAAATCAAAAGGATTAGTCGGCAGTTTTTTGTTTAATATAATCCCCGAAGTAGTAGGACATGAGATATTGGGATACAAAAAAAGAAGAAACACTTCCTGTGTGCCATGGTTGACCGAACACACGGAACAGCAACCGAACTCGCCGAGCTAAAGAAGCCCCCGGGAAAGGAATGTGGGGATGCAAAAAGTTAAAAGTTTATATTGATTTCGTCTCCCTGCTTCACTACCACTTGTATCTTCCCAGTTCATTATCCCAAGCTTCGTGTGGGTTTGGTTTGGCTCGTATATGTTTGGCGTCACCACCCCACCAAACGCGGCGGGCCTCTTCGATTGCTTTCCGGCAACGAAATTGAACGCGGCCATCGTCGTCCTTTCCTGCCAAGAGTGTTCCACTCTTAATTAGAGTTTATTTGTTCGAACGATCTGGCGTGCCGGTCGCTAGCCCTGATGGGTGGCCACCCGCGCGACCGGGAATGCGATAGCAATGGATGAGGGTTGAAATTCCGATGCCCGCCTGTGTATGCTTAAACCACGCTGATTGATAGTACGCTATTGTGCGCCCTCAGGGAGAGAGAGACAGGGGGACCCCTGTCCAGATTGAGTCTTTTAAATGGGGCCAAAGCAATTAAAAGCAGTGCAGAAAGAAAAAAAAGATACGAGCATTGATTTAACAGGGATTATTTGTAGATGGAGAAGGGCGTTCTTTTTTTTCGTACTCTTGTATGGTGAATGTATTCTAATGCTTATTTTCTTTCCTCAATTTTAGGGAAATCGTGGACAGTGAGAAGAAAAAGCCAAGCTCAACCAACGCCCGAAACGTCATCAAAGAGCTGACCCAGAATGGGATCCCCGATTACGGCGCGTTCCTGCGCACGCTGGACCCGTTCCAGGTGGCGTACCACCGCACCGGCGGCCGGTTCGAGCACGCGAGTACGATGCGCTACTTCAGCTGCAAGAAGCTGCGCTACATCTGGTGCGATCAGGCGAAAAAGTTTGTGAAGCTGCAGGGCCTGGACGTGGAGGTGCCGAGCGTGCTGATCCACCACACCAAGGGCCTGTCCGTGTACGAGCAGAGCATCCGGCGGTTGATCTACGGCAGCAACGAGATCTTCATACCGCTGCGCAGTGTGCTCACGCTGCTGTTTCTCGAGGTGCTCAACCCGTTCTACGTGTTTCAGATCTTCTCGGTGGTGCTGTGGTTTTTCTACGAGTACTACTACTACGCGGTGGTGATCATACTGATGAGCGCGTTCGGCATTACCGTGTCGATCATACAGACGCAGCGCAACCAGCGCGCCCTCTACTCGACGGTGCGCAGCACCGACACGGCGATGGTCGTGCGCGACACGATGCTGTCGGAGTCGATCGAGACGCGCTTCCTGGTGCCGGGCGACGTGCTGGAAATACCGGCCACCGGCTGCACGATGCAGTGCGATGCGGTCCTCCTGTCCGGCAACTGCATCCTCGACGAGTCGATGCTGACGGGGGAGAGCGTGCCGGTGACGAAGACGCCGCTGCCGCTGCGCCGCGACCTCATCTACAACCGGAAGGAGCACGCGCGCCACACACTGTTCTGCGGCACGCGCGTCATCCAGACGCGCTACATTGGCAGCGAGAAGGTGCTGGTGAAGGTGCTGAACACGGGCAACATTACGGCGAAGGGGGGGCTGGTCCGGTCGATCCTGTACCCGCCGCCGGTCGACTACAAGTTCGAGAAGGACTCGTACAAGTTCATCACCGTGCTCGGGATCGTCGCGTTCTGCGGCTTCGTGTACACGCTGTACACGAAGATTAGCCGCAGCATCGGCGCGGTGAAGATCATCGTGGAGTCGCTGGATCTGATCACGATCGCGGTCCCGCCGGCCCTGCCCGCCGCCATGACGGTCGGGCGCATGTACGCGCAGAAGCGGCTGAAGCGCAGCAACATTTACTGCATCTCGCCGCGCGCGATCAACGTGTCGGGCAGCATCGATTGCGTTTGCTTCGACAAAACCGGCACGCTGACGGAGGACGGGCTCGATATGTGGGGCGTGCTGCCGAAGGACTCGACCAACAGCTTCCAGATACCGCTGAAGGATGTGGGCCGGCTGCCGATGAGCGACCATCTGCTGTTCGGCATGGTCACGTGCCACTCGATCACGTTCGTGAACGGGGAGATGCGGGGCGATCCGCTGGATTTGAAGATCTTCGAGTCGACGGGTTGGATACTGGAGGAGGCGAACGTGTCCGACGAGACGAAGTACGACATGCTGTTCCCGACGATCGTGAAGCCGCCGCGGGGGGACTCGCGCGACGAGCTGAACCTCGAGCTGGACGTGGCGTACGACAACTCGAACGACATTGGCATTGTGCGCGAGTTTTCCTTTACCAGTGCGCTGCAGCGCATGTCGGTGGTGACGCGCAAGGTGTCGGACAACCATTTCAACGTGTACGTGAAGGGTTCGCCGGAAATGATTAGCTCGCTGTGCCGGCCGGAAAGCATACCGGAGGATTTCCAGTCCAAGCTAGGGTTTTACGCGCACCAGGGCTATCGGATCATTGCGATCGCGTACAAGCAGCTGGACAAGAAGCTCAACTACCCGAAGGTGCAGAAGATTGCGCGCGAGAAGGTGGAGTGCGAGCTGGAGTTTTTGGGCTTTGTCATCCTGGAGAACCGGCTCAAGACGGACACGGAGGAGGTGATTGAAAGTTTGAATGCGGCCAACATACGCTCGGTCATGGTGACCGGGGACAATCTGCTGACGGCGGCAAGTGTAGCGCACGACTGTGGCATGATACTGGCCGGCCAGAACCTGGTCACGGTGACGGCGCACGCCGACAAAGCGAACCCGGACCGGTACTTCCTGTCGTACGACATCACGGGCCAGCCGCAGCTCACCCAGTCCGACATCATGAACGACAATCAGGTGGACGGAAGCGTCGGCGGTAAACCGGACGGTCCGGTGCGGGCGAAGGAAAACGGCAACTACGTCCCGATGACGGAATCGAACAGCATCAGCAGCTCGATCGACACGTGCACCATCACGACGCAGCTGAGCGACAAGGAGCACCGGATCGTGATCGAACCGGCCAGCGACCACGACTGCCACTCGCTGGCGACCGACATCGGCAGCATCAAGGTGGTGGCGAACGGTGTGCCCGGCAAGCTCGGGCCCGGCGGTGGCTCCTCCTTCCGCTTCGCGCTGACCGGCAAAACGTGGGCAATCATTAACGAGCACTTCCCGGAGCTGGTCAGCACGATCACCACGTACGGGACGGTGTTTGCGCGCATGTCGCCGGACCAGAAGCAGCATCTCATTACCGGGCTGCAGCAGCTCGGCTACTACGTGGCGATGTGCGGCGATGGAGCGAACGATTGTGGCGCCCTGAAGGCGGCCCACACGGGCATCTCGCTCTCGGAGGCGGAATCATCCGTTGCGTCACCGTTCACGTCCAAAAACCCGACCATCGCCTGCGTACCGAACGTGATCAAGGAGGGCCGGGCGGCACTGGTGACGTCGTTTGGCATATTTAAGTTTATGGCTGCGTACTCGCTCGTACAGTTCGCGTCCGTCGTCATCCTGTACTCGATCGACTCGAACCTGACCGACTGGCAGTACCTGTACATCGATCTGTTCATCATCTCGATTGTGGCGTTCTTCTTCGGCAAAACTTCCTCGTACGATGGGCCGCTGGTGAAGCAAACACCTTCCAACTCGCTCATATCGCTCGCACCGCTGCTTTCGCTCGCCCTGCACATGATGGTCGCGATCGGCATGCAGCTGGCCGGCTGGTACCACGTGCAGGCGCAGCCGTGGTTCGAACCGTTCAACTACACCTCCGACCGGGAGCTGAACGATCACGGCTGCTTCGAGAACTATACCATCTTTGCGATCTCCTGCTACCAGTACCTCATACTGGCGATCGTCTTCTCCAAGGGTGCCCCCTACCGGAAGTCCATCTTCTCCAACTACGGCTTCATCATCAGCATCCTGGTGAACGTGGCGATCGCGATCGTGCTGACCGTGTACCCGCCCGCCTGGATAGCGGAGCAGTTCGAGCTGGTCATGCCACCGGACGGGGAGTTCCGCTTCCGGCTGTACCTGGTCGCGTACGGGCTGATCAACTTCCTGCTCTCGATGTTCATCGAAACGGTGATCGTGGACGAGATCGCGTTCAAGCGGCTGCGCTACCGGTGGCACAATGTGGCGAAATCGCGCCGCAAGTACTTACAGATACAGCACAACTTTCAGCGCGACATCCATTCGCCGAGCGACTTTAAAACCGTGTTCGGATGGTCGAGCGAGAAGTACGATTACTGACGCCACCTTCCTGCTGCTGCTGCTGCTGGTAAGGGTGTAAAGTTAGCGATGCTGCCGCATCTGTGTGCGCAACGGCTCGCGTGGATGTTGCTGGGCGTGGCGGTTGCCGTCGTGTGCCACTGGAAGGACGCAGGCTACTACAACAGAGAGGCCAAGGTTCGGTAGCACTCCCTGAACCGTCCCCTCCCACGGTGTGTGTTTGTGTGTGTGCTGTGCTCGTATTTTTAAATGGCCCGGGGACGCGTGCGTCAGAAATGGAGCTCCGAAATTGTTGATACTACTGTGTATGTGATATGTATAACTTTCTTACACACGCCACGGAGAGTGAAACCACAGAGGGCCATTATGGGAAGAGGCCCGCCAACCCTAAAAAATAACGGGCGTGCTACGATTGAAAGACAATAATCCAGGATTCCCCATCGCAGACACACACACCATGGTTTGGCGTCCTTGGTGTCCTCCGGGGTGTCCTAAACAGGGCAATTTGTCTAAAGAGGATGATATATATGTATTGGTTTTTGGTGAAGGAGCCAACAGGACAGGGGGGTTATTCCCCCAAAGCCCCCCCCCCCCCCCCTCATATTAGAGGTACTTTTTGTGCGGAAGAAGGAGGTGCTGGTGCTGTACGTAATGAAAATGTAGATATATTTATACAAGCAAAAACACACTCACACACCCCGGTATTGATCAATATATCAGCATCGCCTCTTTCTTCACCTCACTCGAGTATTTCGGGCATGTGACGAAGTCGAGCGCCGACGAATGGGCTATTTAGGATGGAGGAGAGAGCAGCCTTTAATGCAACGGAATGTGGCGAGTGGCGATTTGTTTGACAAAATTACCAACAAACACACCAAACACGACGAAGAGCAGAGGAGGGAGAGAGCTGTTGGTGTGTCATTAGGACGAACGATTAGTCATTAGTCCGTGTTCTGTCCTTTGGTTTTGGTGGAAAAAGGGAGGAGTTCTGTTTTGTGGGGTCGTTGCGATAAGCATAGCAAATTAGGTAGCAGGAAACATGCAAGCACAGGTTGTTACGAAAAGTTCGCAAAGGTAGACGGCCATACGCTTCTTACTACTAGAGGGCCCAGGTAGCACGAGCACACCAAACCTAGTGTTGGGTAAAATTGGCAAAAATCCGGAGTCGACTCCACTCCGATTCCGATAATTTCGGAACCGACTCGGGAAGGTAGGTACGCCCAGCAGTATCTGGAGGCGTCCGGAGTCGTCCGTAGTCGTCCGAAGTCATCAGGAGTCGGAGTGTCCGGAGTCGTCCGCAGTCGTCTGGAGTCTCCCGGAGTCTTTCGGTGTCGTTCGGAATCTCCCGGCTTCGAGTCTACTTTGTATTAGCCTTTGTTTCGAAGGCCCACTTCGGCCGATTCCGAACGACTCCAGATAACTCCGACTCCTCCCGATGACTCCAAATTCGGGTGACTTCGGACGACTCCAGACGACTTCAGATGACTCCAGACGACTCCAGACGACTCCCGACGACTCCAGACGACTCCAGACGACTCCAGACGACTCCAGACGACTCCGGACGACTCCAGACGACTCCGGACGACTCCAGACGACTCCAAACAACTCCAGACGACTCCGGACGACTCCAGACGACTCCGGACGACTCCAGACGACTCCAGATGACTCCAGACGACTTCAGACGACTCTAGACGACTCCAGACGACTCCAGACGACTTCAGACGACTCCAGACGAGTCCGGACGACTCCGGATATCACCGAACGACTTCGAACGACTACGGATGACTTCTAACGACTACGGACGACTCCGAACGACGACAGAACTGATGGTTCCTATTTTTCCGGAGTCGGAATCGTACTAACAATAGTCGGAGTCGGATCGGAATAATGCGGATGTGCGCTCCAGAGAGCACATCACTACACCAAACTCTGACACACACACGCTTTGATAGCTAGGAGTATAGGAAGATATATAAATATCCGCGATCCTCGTTGCCTGCGGTGCTATACTCGGTCTTTTTCGAACTTCTAGTGCACTTGAGTTAAAACAAACGTTTGTCAAGGTGTGCAAGGCGCCGCATTCGCGTGTCGCGCACACCATATCGCGTTAGTACGTAGTTTATTGAAGAATGAAAAACTCCTTCTTATTCGTTAGATTTACGCTTAACATGCTCTAAAACGATCTATCTTACTCATACTTACTTACCACCAACCACTGTAGCACTGTAACCAGGCACCTGCCTGTCGGTTTAATAGGGCGCGCACTAAAAACCCCGTTATCGTTAACCAAATCCAAATCCCTCACACTATTCTCACAGGTGCAATGAATGTGCGGAACGATGGAAATTAGGCGCAATGATGATGAGATGCCCCCGTGCACGCTACTGAAAATGTGATCTAAAAGATCGCACGGCAATATACCAAATGAAATTTAAGGTACAGGAAGGATTAGGGGGCCGTACTCCACACTCAGCCAGTTTTAGTGCAGACACACGATGGATGAGGGGAGAAAGTGCGAGCAGAAAATCTACTTATATATTGTAAGCAAAAATGTCAAACACCCAGTTACAGCAGACAATTACTTACACGTCAGTGGTGCTAAACCGTTAGTGAGTTGGGTTGAGGTGAAAAATAACATAGAAACATAATATTGTGCACTTTCAAGATTCGGTGTTCGAATGTAGAGAGAGGAACGGAATCGGGCAAGGAAAGGAAGGCGAGAAGTTTAGCCAAGCAGCTACATTGCCACTTCTATATATTTAACAACGCGTTTGAAGCGGAGCCTGTTTAGCGGGAGCGCTTCTTTTCCTAACGTATTTCTTTACTTAAAAAGGCACCACCCACCGCCGGGCGCACCAGTGTGATGAAACCGGTGGGCGGGTAGGAAGACGCGAGAGTCAGACTTTTAGTTTTCAGAAAATGTGTTTAAACAAAAAGCTCGTAAATTATATACAGTTAAATTTGCGTCGCCACACGCTCATGTATTGAGACGCGTGCTAGTTAAATTAAATTGACAACAATATATACAACACACTCACACACACCCATACACGCCGTTTTTAAGGAAGATCGTCGTAGACCACACTCCGAGGAGGGACTATTTGCAACCCGGGAAACAAACCAAACTACCCAGGCACAGGCACACTAACAGTGGAGGGTTTTTTGGCACGAAAGACAGAAACGTAAAATTGATTCAAAATCAATTCACGATTGTACAATAACACGAGATACGCATTTTGTTCGTTGTAAAAAAAAAAGAAAGCATTTTGGGCGGTTGTTTTCGTCGGGCCACGCAGAAATGCTGCTGCTGCTTGCCTTGTGGCGCACATGTATGACATGTACGTGCCACGAGCCGCGCACGAGAATCCTTTAGTTAAGACAGAGACAGAAAAAAAAGTACTTCGTTTGCAAACGGTGCTAGAAAATGCCGAGGGGATGGAGGAGGAAGACGGTCCGTCTCCCCGTGTCTGTCCGGGGCGACACAAAAAGAAGTGCACAGATTTGGTTATTTGGTGCGTGTGAGTAACGTTTGTCATGTATATAGGTGAAACTGCAAAACCATATGTAGCCCGGGATTTTAAATTTAATGAAATAAATTGATTCTATACAATGTGTAAACGAAAATGTTCCGAGTGTTGTTTTTTATTTATTATTTAAGTAATATAGTGTTTCCTAAGAAAGTAGAGAAAGAGTATTAAATTTAGTTTAAAGCTACAGGGGTGTAATTCTAATTTATTTATTTATTTATTTATTTATTTTTTTTTATTTATTTACCAACATACGTGTCTTGCACTCTTTAGGCTGTGACAAACTAAGTACTTAAAACCTATCCTACACCTAAATTCTAAATTATTCCCCTTAAATCTCCCTTGATCCAGTGTCGCTAAAATTGAAAATTAATAAAATATTCTCTTTAAATAGTGTGTCAAATGTGAATGTATCTAGTTTTCTTTAATTGCTAGTTTCTATAATTAGCCTTGGTCTTGGGGAGATTAAGCTTAAACGACTGGAAAATCGAATATCCATAGAAAACAACGAAAGCTCCATAGCTTCACTAGTTCGCTGAATAGATGGCGTTCTATAACTCATCATTATGTTGCTGTCTTTGTCTTGCAATGTATTTCGCCTAGCTTTATCTATCCAATCATCGTCCATATACCCTTCTAACTTTCGGAGCAAAAATCTAAAAGATTGGTCCGTATTTACGGTCAGACACGTGAGTCTCAACACCAACGACCATTATTTACTTACTCTCACTTACTTCAGTACTAATGCTATTTTTGCTATTTTTACAATGCATCAGTCGTTCACCATATGCCAAACGAAGTCTTTTTAGATTCCTTTTAGGTTGAGAGTTTGAGTCGTTTAGAACCCGTTTAGTGGTCGTTTAGGGGATTTGTGGCACTTGGAGCTGGTATCCATTGTACTAGTGGTGGGAGCTCGGAATCGGACCTACCCGATTCCGATTCAGTGTTCGGATCGATTCCGATGCTGGAATCGATTTCGCTTCCGGAGCCGATTCCGGATTCGATTACGGAGCCGATTCTGAAGCCGATTTCGCAGCCGATTCCGGAGCCGATTCCGGAGTTTTCTCCGGAGCCGATTCCGGTGTTGATTCCGGAGCAAAATCAGTCCGGGAATCTCCATGAGAATGGATCTTTTACTAGTAAATTTGGATTTTGGAGGTTATCAATACGTAGTATGATTGGACCCAAACGCCTTTTTTTATGGCGATGCCAAAACTGACTCCGTTTGGTAGCCGATTCTAATTTATGAGCCATTTCCAATTCGAGAGCCGACTTCGATTCCGGAACCGATTCCGGAGTCGATTCCGGAACCGACTCCGATTCCGGAGTCGATTCCGGAACCGATTCCTATTCCAGATCCAATTCCGGAATCAATTCTGCAGCCGATTCCGGAGCCGATTCCGGAAAGTGATTCCGGACCTACTATCCGGAATCGATTCCAGAAAACTGCGGAGCTGGCCGGAATCGATTCCGACAAAAACTTCATTTCTCCCATCACTACATTGTACTACATCCTATAGCTTAACTCTACCCATGAATAGCCATAGAATGTGTGTTAGTTTTGAAATTGATATTGAACCCTAGCTACTGTTGAAATTGAAAACAAAATAAGAAAAATATAATTGCTTCGAAATCAAAGAATGTAATTCCAAACAATGTTTTTTTTTTAATGCGATTATGCTTTAAAGTGATATTGTTTCTATTTCGATCTAAATTGGAACTAAACTAGAACTAAAACTGAATCTTTTCCGTTCCGCGATCAAGTCCTGAACCTGTTGTGGTCCACAATTTGAAACTGTTCTGGAAAAGTCGTTCAGCGTTGTAAATATAGAAGAAAGAAAATGTTTAAAACCATTTCACAAAAGCATAGTCTAAGTGCTGGACGAAAGGACTTTTTTTTAAATTTTCAATCGATTGGAAGATTTTAACAGCGTTAACGGTTTTTCGGACAAGGAATTTGAATGTGGTTTCCATTTCGCCATCCGAAAGTTTCGAAATTCAATCCTAACTGTCAAAAACTGTTTACGATTCGTTTGCCTGCCATCACTGAACCAACCCGATCCCGGGTAGGGTGGGTGGCGGCTGGTTGCCCGTGTGACACATCGCCTTCTCACCCTCGCACTGTTTCACTCTCTCCGACGCAACAGAAGCGCGTGCGAGCGAAACGCATATCGATAGCGGGCATCCCGTTCTTTCTAGGGCGCGATACATCAAAAAAACAAATATGGCGACTCGGTTCGATCGGAGCTGGAATTAGTGTCGGTGCATGTTTGGCGAAAATTACCCATTTTCCAATCACGGCTCGCGGTGCCGCCAGTGTGCAAAGCGTAGAGGAAACGTCCCGCCACCCGGTGCGAGTGAAGTTCGGGCACGACCGTACGGTACAGTGCGTGAAATCGTGTGAAAAGATAGTCGGTCCCATCCCTGGATCCGCGGGTGTATGTGAGAGTGTGTGTGTGTGAGTGTGTGACGGTCGGTCAAACCTCAGCCCCTTGAAGCGGGTGGTGTTGAAAGCAAAAGCAAGTGTAAGTAGAAGCAGAATAAGAAGAAGTAGTAGAGAGGGTGTGAAAAGGAGCAAGAGAGATTGCGGCGTGCGGTGTGTGAACTGGTGAAGAGCGGTCCAGTAAAGCGGGCAAAAGAGAGAAAGAAGAATCCGCAGTACGTGTGACAGAGAGTCGCCGAAGCAGACGTGCGTGCGTGTGTGTGTGTGGTTTTGTGATTTGCTAGAGTGAGAAAGGAGGAAAGCAGAGCTGGAACCGTGAGCTGGTTGTGCGGCGTGACAACGAAGCATGCCGATGCGTGGCTGAGCAGTGGATGCATGTGTGTAGGTGTGTGAATGCAACAGCACAAACAAGACGGGCGCCGCTAGTGTGTGAGTGTGTGTAAGTATGAGCGGGAAGGAAAAATTAAGTTTTTGATGAGCTGATTCGCTGAGAATGAGGATGCTTGCTGCGTTGGCTCAAGGATGTGTTGTTTGCGGGGTGTGTGTGTGTGCTTGATTAAGAATTTATTACCAATAATTAAGTCCAATAAGTCGACATTTCACTGGCGACGGAGATTTTTCCCGCAGAAATAGCAAAACGTTAACAACAATCCGATTCTGCTACAATCAGATAATCCTACAAATGAGTATGATACGTCATGAAACGTTAATTTGAAACTGTTTAATAATTTCAAACTCCCATTTTAGGTCTAAATGATGAAACAGAACGGATTGCTTTTTTGAGAAAAAAGTAACGGACAAATTTTAACGATTTTTTGGAGCTCCAACCAGCTCGGAGAACGTTATCAGTTGAATCCTGCCAAATGATGCGAACCAAGTCATGATCAACACCTATCAGTATTTACTCCACACACATTTGGCGAAAGGCCAGTCCGTTGAATGGATGACCGATTCTGACTAATGCCCTAGTATCGTGCCGCCCTCATTGTCTTGGTATTGCTTGGGCAGAAGTTCAAGGGTCAAGTCAAACCGGGCGACTGAGAAAGTACCCATCGAATATGGACCAGATGACCTAGAAGTGTTGTTTCAGGCCAAATGTCTGGCACCAATTTTGAACCAATCTGCCGGTCCCGAAAAGACTCCCGAATGTTCCGGTGCCTTCCATTGCCAGCAGTGGGCAGCCAGACCCTTCCGAAGCAGTCTGAAGCTATCAGGTTTAACTCCTGAACCGGGTTATTACAGGATCTTTCTTCCTTAATCCTTAATTGGCTATTTTAGTGATGAATCGATCCATATATCCCTGTTGAGTGGCATTTCCGGCGCAAAATATTGTACTTTTGATGGCATAAAATTCAAATGAAGCACAGCACACCGGGCAAGCGACGAACCCTTTTTTTGAGCGTAAAACGGCCATTGGCACCGGCATTCATGCATTTTGGCAGCTTGGATGCTGCTCACATTCTCAAGACCCAGCATGAAATGCGTCCAAATGCATCTCCTCCTAGCTTCCCAATCATCCAATACAGCGGAATTAACACCCGCCCCAAACGCCCTGCCGTGATAGTGTGTCACAAATGCAGCCCGAGCATTGGTGAGCATGAATCTCGCGTGCTGGAGGAAAATCAAGATTTTCCACCACGAGATTGGGAGAGAAAATTCCATCTCGTCTCCTCGTGTACCGCCCCGCAGTTTTGGGCTTTGAAGTACGAGAGAAGAGCCCGAGAGAGAGAGAGAGAGAAAGAGCAAGAGAAGCCAAACACAATCTCAATGGCAATGCGCAAAGAGGACGAAAGATGGAAATCGTTGTGCTCTCCTATAGGTCTAGGTGGGCTGTGGTGGCTGGCGCACACACAGGCCCAGTGACAGCAGCAGCACCAACACACGCTCGCGAACGGGCGCATCAACACACACACACACACACAGACACGCAGAAGAGAGTCAGCGGCGAATGGAAAATTTTGCACCGCGCCACTGTGGTGTGCCGTTACTGCCAAGACGTCAGAGTCGGGTGCGTGCGTGACACGAGCGGACACGGCAAATGCCATCCAGTGCGAAAAGGGGGTTGCGAGCGTTCGTTGCGGCACGGCGGGCCGTTCGTGCCTGTGAGTGTGTGTGGTGTGATGGTGTGATAAGAGGCGTAATTGGACAGTGAAAATCACACATTTTTCCACTGGGTCCTAGTGGGCTTTGGGAAAGGAAGAAACGTAGTGCACGTAGCGTGTGTGTGAGTGTGTGGGTGTGTGCAGGTGCCGGGGAAAATTTCCTGTCGCTTTAACCGAATGGTCCAAAAAAGCAATTGCAGACGGATTGTGTTTCTGCTTTTTTTTGCAAGGAAAACAGTGATCCTTGTGTGTGAGGAAATGAATCATTAAAAAGAAACAACCAATTCCTGCTATTACTTGTGTAGTGCAACAACAAAAAAAAGAAGAAGGAGAGCAAAAAAAGGTGTGTATATGTGGCGCGGTGTGCTGTGGCGGTGGAAAATGTACGGAATTGTACGCCCTGTGCGAGAGGGATAACCCCGAAATATAATGCTCCTCCTTTCCGGGGACAGTGAGCGGCGCACCTGTCAACGGTAGTGTGTGCGAATTTTGCGGCTGCTGCACCACGGCCCCACCCCGCGCCTCGCGCGAAATGCGTACGGCAAGGGTGCGGCAATTTTCCTACGCCAATGGAAAAGGAGGAAAAAAGGAATGCACAACAAACGCTCGTTCGGTGTGAAAATGGTTAATGATTGATGGAATTCTTTAGTAAAGTTGGCAAAGGGAAGAGGAAAAAACGCATACACACACACACACACACACACGCCTAAAAGGATTACGCCCCACAATTGTATATGCATGTGTGTGTGTGTGTGTGTGTGTGTGTGTAGCAATTTTTGCTCTTATCCTTTTCTCTTCGTTTCATGATTTTGCTTATCAAATGATTGCACCGATAAAAAAAGGAAAATCTTTCACTATACATCTCTCCGCCCGTCTCCTCCTTTAGCAATAGGGCGTATGGCGCTGTACGTGTGCATCTCTGCGTGTGTGTGTGTGTGTGTGTGTGTGCGCATCCGGAAAGTGCAATCTCCGGGCTGGGGTGGTGGTGTCGCACGGCAAAGGAAAAAATCTGGGTTACTATGGTCATTTACGCTGCACGGGACGCCCGTGCAAGGTAGTAGTAGTAAGAAGAGGAAGAAGAAGCAATGCATTTCTTGTGGCAACGGTATGGGAAAGACGCAAAAAAGAGGATCCGTGAGAAACACGGATCAGAGAGCTGCTGGTGCAAAGAAGTGTCACGAAGAAGAAAACACCATCCAAACGTGTTTGTGTGTGTGTGTGTGTGTATTTTAAGGATGCCGTGCTCTTCAGTGTGAGCGTGTGCCCAGCAAAGGATGGGAGAGCATGCGAGAACGGTCCTTTCTCTCACACTGTCTCTCTCTCTCTCGCCTGAAAATGCCGCTCGTATCCTTTTTGCGGTTGGATGAGATAAATCTCATCCGGTCTATTTTTTTTTTTTGTTGCATGTCCTGCATCCTCCTGCACCCTCACCCCCCACTCGTCCTGACTGTGATAATCATTTTCACCAGAGCTGTGGAGCATGGGAAAATGATCCTTTCCCTTGTGTCGCGGTTTTGCGTAGAAATTTGACACAAATACGCAGCGGGGCCACGCACACTACCAAGCTTCTGTCCACCGTACTATCTCCGGTTACTGGCAGTGGGTGGCAGTTGAGGATGGGGTTGGTTGTGGGTGGGTGTGTATTTTCCCGCAAGGGACACACACACACACGCACACACCGGGGAGTGCACAAATTGTTTATTGTTTGTTGTCGGCAAGCATGAAGCTGGGAAAACAAAACAAACACGCACACACACACTCACACGCAGTTGTTGTTTTTTGTGTGTTTGTGAGTCTAGGGAAGGGGGATGAAGGGGGAGGACTTGATGCTTCCAATGTATACCGGATGATTCAGTAATTTATATATGACGACAATTATTGAGTTTGAGTTGTTCATGAATGTTGAAAAAAAAAAAAGTTTTGAATATGAGTCGAACCCAAAGGTTCTTTGTCGCCCGAAGCATCTTTCTCGATATGATGATTCAGTTGGGTAGTAAAAGCAAATCGATCCACACTTTATGGCAGTAGATAAGGGAAGTGTGCGCCTAATAGGTCGCGCCTATTATTACCTTGTTTAACGAGTTTATCATAATTACACAGGGCGCGATAAGTCATTCGTCAATCATTGCATTGCATTGCCAAGGGGAGAGGAGTATAAGCTGTCAACAGGGGCAGTTTATTTGGAGTGTGACAATATTTTCTTTTTGCAACAATTTACAGCTTATCAATTACGTGTCACATCAAGCAATTTCTTCATATTCTGCATACTGATTGGCGAGTGACTTAATTTTTTTTTACTGATTTGCGAGTATTTTTTGTCTCAGTTTGGAAAAAACATGATTTTAGTTCCCAGCGTTAATAAGCAATTTATTGTTTATAGATTATCATTTTTTTTTTCTTTTACGACCATTAGCAGTGACTAACATCCGTGGTAGTAGTAACTCTGTAAACCTTTCTCCTTTATTTTTGGTTTTGTAGTTTCTCCAAAAAGTGTCAAAATCTGTTTTTAACTCCTTAATATGGTCAGATTACACGGCTGCACAAATAAATTTCAAAGATTCCCTTTACTTTTAAGAACATGCCAAAATCCAAACCCATTATTTTGGTCTTGGAACCAATACATTGCATATTATGGTTCAAGAACTGCACATTAGTGGTGGAATAGTCGGACCTATCCGATTCCGATTCCGTGTTCGGTATCAATTCCGGAGCAGATTCCGATGTAGGAATCGTTTCCGATGCTGGAATCGATTCCGATTCCGGAGTCGATTCCGGAGTCGATTTCGGAGCTAATTCCGGAGTTGACTCCGGAGCCAAATCCGCGTACAGAATCTGTTCTGGAATCGGAATTGGCCTGGGAATCGCAATTTGCCCCGATAACGGAATTATGATTGACTTCAGAAATGGAATTAGCTTCGGAATGAGAATTAGTTCTTGAATTAAAAATCGAAGTTTCAAAAGCGAAATCAGTCCGGGAATCTCCATCGTTTACAAGTAAATTTTGATTCTTTCCAGTTATCAATACGTAGTATCATTGGATCCAAAGGCCTTTTTATATGGAGATGTCGAAACCGACTCCATTTCGAAGCCGATTCTGATTTCCGAGCCAATTTCGATTCCGGATCCGATTTCGATTCCGGAACCGACTCCGAATCCGGAACCGATTCCACAACCACTTCCAGAGCCAATTTCGGAATCGATTCCGGAAACTGATTCCGGACCTACTGTCCGGAATCGATTCCAGAAAACTTGCGAGCTAGCCGGAATTTATTCCGACAAAAGTTTCATTTTTTCCCAACAATACTGCACATGTCCTAATGTCGGCCCTGGATCTGATGCTGAATCTATACTGGTCCTGGAACCAATCATGAACCCATACCTGCCTTGGCACCAGTCATGGATCCATACTGGTCCTGGAACCGATCATGTATCTATGCCGTATCTGGAACCTATCATGAACCCATACTAGTCATAGAACCTATCATGAGCCCATACAGGGCCTGGAAACAATCATGAACCCATACTGGTTCTGAAATCGATATGTTCGAATCCATACTGATCCTAAAACCGAACATGAACCTATACCGGTTCTGGAACGGAACATGCCCCTGTACCGGACCTGGAACCTATCATGAACCCAAACTGGGCCTGTAACCTATGATGCATCCATACCTGCCCTGAAAGCAATCATGAACCTATACCGGACCTGGAACTGATTATGATCCTGTACCGAACCTTGAACCTATCATGAACCCATACCGGACCTGGAATCGATACTGGTCCTAAAACCGAACATGAACCTATACCGGTCCTGGAACCAATCATGAACCCATACCGGTTTTGGAATCGATACTGAACCCATACCGGACATGAAATTAACGCTGAACCCATACCGACCCCAGTACTAATCATGAACTCATATCGGTCCTGTAATCAATCATGAAACCATAATGATTCAGAAGCAGCTTCCGATGTAATTAATTTCCTGGAACAGTACCTGGAACTGTTCCGGGTTTGGATTCGCAACGATACTTAAACCCCAGCCCCAGCCTAGAACCGATACAATTCCAGTTCCAGTCTACAAACCATACCCGCAGTAAATGTGCTGCGTAGGAATATTCTCGGAATAAGCGTAGGCATTTTAGGAGAATTTATATAGTGATTTAATTGATCTGTAGTTTTTTCATGATCACAGCGCAAATATAGTACAATTCCAAACCTGGGGAGGAGTATAGGAGAACACGAACCGGACGGGAATTGTTCCACGTCCTGCCAAAGTGGAAGCATCTCAGTAGAACACCGGACATCGAAATCCCAGCGGGACAGATACAAAAGAAAAGAAAAGCAATCTAGCACAACTGCACCTGTGCTGCGCCCCAACTCACCGCTAATGGACAACGGTATACTGCCTGCGCAAGCGGGAATTATCACGCCATAAAACGCTGCCTGCACCGCCGGGCTAAAGCCCATCAAATGCCCGTGGCTGGCTGGCTGGCTGGCCCAATAACAAACCCCGTGTTTCATCTCATTACCTAGAAACCGTCATCGCAACGACAAACCGGTGCGCGGTTGTGGCGGCGGGGCTGGTTATGGTGGCGTTGGTGCGCAACCGACGTCCTCGCGGATTGTCGGATCCGACCCGGGACAGCACCACCAACATTGTGAAACCGCGAATAATGACGGAGGTCGGGGGGAAGGGAGGGAGGGGCTGCTGCAAAACCGGTTTGTTGCGCTTTGGGGCTCAGTGGTGGTGGCACACTTTTTGCGTTTGTGATCGACTAGTAGCAGCGTGTGTGTGTGTGTGTAGATTGCACTTTCTCCTGCACCGGGATGGAAGGCGGAGAGGATGAAAAAGGGGAAGTGACAGGGGTTGCCACGATGCAGAACGTCACCGGGCGGGACGTTGAATATATGGGACAGCAGCAGCGCCTCAGCGGCTCACCTCTCGGCGTCACTTTGCGCTTGATGTTTCATTAGTTGGATTATTAAGGACAGAGTACGTCACGGTGGCGGGTTGGCGATGTTTTTGTGTTATAAATTAGAAAACAGGAAATTTGTCACATAAATATCCAATGAGCATTTGTTTGCATCTTTATATTTAACGTCTTTACTTCGTTTCTTGGATTAAATATTGATATAATTTCAGCCGCCTAATGTCAAATTCTAATTAGAAAAAGAAACATCATGACAGAATATCATGAAAAGTGACTCCATTTTTGGGAAATATTCTCATTATTTTTCTATCATTTAGCACTAAGACATGCACACAATGTTTCTCACATATATTTTCTTTTAATTTGTTTTGTTGTGATTCAACCGCACTTACGCTCTTTTACGACGTACTCTCCCAGTGTCCAATTCGACTCCATCGACAGACGACGCGATCGGGAATGGGAGCAATCGAAGCAAAATCAATTTACACAGAAATGTGGAGCAGCGGCGGGATAAAATGCACACACACCCATATACAATAAAACAGAAACCCGGTCAGATTGCAAAAGATCGAGTATCAGCCGGATGGCAATACCATGGCACCGCCAATCCACCTCCAATCCACACCAACCGACTCGGTAGTGCGAAAAAAGGGCAACTGGATGCCAATGGCTGGCGAACGACAAACCCCGTTCCCCTTTTCCCCCATTCCCCGTTACAAACGGTTGATAACGAGCCACACTCACTGCTGCTACTGCTGCTGCTGATAATGATAATGGTGCACGCGCTTTTGTGCAACACCAACCATTCGAAAGCAAAGAAGGATATCTTCTTAACGCGACACAGCAATCGCGTCCCCATATATTGAAGCAAAAGGGGGATTCCGGGCGACACAATCAAAGCGCGAGACGATTGATTCCGGTGGCTGGTGGCCTTCCCTCCAGCGTCGCAGGGCAATATGACAAATAACCGGAACGACCTCGAAACGGTCGTAATTGGATATCCTTTGTGCGGCGGCGACAACACAACAACGTGACTGTTTCGTGACCGCTGACCTGGCGCGGAACTTGGAGAAGGAGGTTTGAGGGATGGATAAGATGACGTAAACGAGGGAGAAAAAAATCAAAACACCTCGACAGTGTTGTTAGGTGTGCGTGCGCTGGTATTTTCCGTTTTTTTCTTTTCCTCTCTCTCTCTCTCTTTCTCTCTCTCTCTCTCTCTCTCTCTCTCTCTCTCTGTCTGATTGGTCTGATCAGCAATTGCGCAAATCGGTCGCGCAAAAATCGATCCAATGCAAAGGGAAACAGTTCCACGATCGAGGGCCACCAACAGAAGAATATCCTTTTAACTGTGTGTATGTGTCTCTCTCTTTGTTTGAAGTAATCGACACCGTCTGGTGTAACAAAGGCAGTTTGGAAGCGCTTCAGCGACATCAAAACTAATCCATCGAACCCCTCCTCTGTCCGAGTAGGAAGGGAAAGAAGTTAACACTTTTGCCTCCAAACCACCACCGGTGATGCCTTCATCAATTGCTTCCTAACGGCGTGTGAGGGTTGGTTCTTGATTGAAAGTGCAGCACTAATTGGACAGTCCCTTTTTTCTCCGTGCCGCGGATGAGCTTCCGGGAGGGAAAAACTATTTCCACGGGCTGTGGTTTGGCCATCAGCGTGATCCTTCTCCTTCTCGTCCTTGTCCTTGGTGGAAAGGAAATTAGTTTCTCCAAGGTGTGGTGGGAAGTGGCTTGACGGGTTTACTTCCGGCACGCAATCAATTCGCTCGCCCCCGTCGTCTAGAGTCGTGGAATGTTCCGTTTGCCTTCTTAACGTTCTACTGCCGATGTGTCTGTGTGTGTGGGTGGTATTTTAGCAAGGAAATTGATTGTTGAAATGAAGATGATTTGAATATCTTCGAACGGTAAACGATTGCATTCAAATGATTGATACGATTGAGTGCAATGGAAAGGGAAAGTCGATCAGATAGAAGACAAAAGCAATACTTAAGATGCTTCTTGGAATGGTACAAACTATGTCACACTTTTATCTCTCTCTATCGTTCTCTGTCTCTATCTTCTGTCTATCTCACTGTCTTTCTCTCTCTTCGCCTCTCTTCCTCTGTCTCTCTCTCCCTCTTTCTCACTCTGTCTCCCTATCTGTCTCTCTGTATCTCTCTCTCTTAGCTTCTCTTCCCCTTTGTACCTGTCTGTCTCTCCCTCTTTCTCTATATTTCTCTTTCTATTTCTGCCCCACTTTCTCTCTCTCTCTCTCTTTCTCTCTCTCTCTCTCTCTCTCTCTCTCTCTCACACACACACACACACACACGCACATGAACATACAACATGCCTTTTTCATTCAATGAGAAAGCTAGTACGAATTCAGATGAAATCACAATTGCAGCACTTGAAATCACAATTGCAGCACTTGAAATCACAATTGCAGCACTTGAAATCACGATTGAAGCAATTGAAATCACAATTGTAGCACTTGAGATCTGCAACTGCACAGCGCTCAAAGTCACAAAACAGTACAATTGCATCATTTGCCGCTCAACTTAAAGCTACAGCAATTGGTTAGTGATTTTATTTGATCCATTCGTGATATCAACTGATTACAACCGAAATTTGTCATATCATGTGACAAATGAATTAATTCAAATGAACCGGTAATCATTTATCTGAAGCTACTGCCATTTTGGTTTGTTTTACATTTTGCATTTGAGACATCAACTGATTGCAGAATCATAATTGTTTTCAACAACTAAGAAAATTGACGTTTCTAATGATATTCTACGACACTCCACTAATGTTACAATCATTGGCTTGAGCTTTCATATGCTGTGTTGTCATATGCTGTGCTATCAACTGATTGGTCTATTCAGCATTTGTGATATCAACCGAAAAGGCTGACATTTCAAATGAAATGGTTTAATATAAACATGGCATTATCCTTTTGTCATTTTCATAAAATCAGGTTTTGAGAAGAGAATTCTCAATTTGAATTTTTTTAAAACCAATAAAACCCCAACCGACTCACGACCGAACTCTTCACTCTCGGGTGTAAAAGCAAAGAAAATCAAATTTCCCTACCGGTGTGTCTTGCGAGACCACTGTTATGCTAATCTCGGGTATAAGCAAAGCAAAGAGAAAGGGGGGGGGGGCGATAGAAGGGGGGCGTACACTGAAACATGCAGCTTATGTTTCTTTTGCTGTGCAGTTGATTCCTTTTTCGGACCCAAGATTTTATATCTCATCGTCCTTTTTTTTTGTCTCTTTCGCAATCGTTTTTCTATCGAAAGAAAATTCTAGTCAACTACGGACGGCCATGGCTCCCAACGAGTGTTTAGTGTATACACAAGTGGTAGCTGTTTGCTGGGTGTGTATTTTTTTTTTTTGCGTCGCGATTGCAGATTATCTATAATCAACGGGGAATTTTACTCGTCCCGTGGTTGTTGAACGGAAATCGGGGAAAAAAGGAAGCACAAGACACGACAACTTACCACACCTTCAGTTGCAGGTAGTCAGTGGGTGGCGGGGGGTGTGGTGATGATGATACAGAACAGAAGGATGTGAAAAATCTTGCATCCGGCGTGCTTGTTACGGACAGTTTCCGCTTTTTCCGTTTCGTCCTTTTCCTTTCTCAGCAGCTTCAGCTTCTTCTTTTGCTCTCTACCGGGCCAGAGACCGTTTCGTATCGTCTTTGAACCAGTTTAAAGCTGTCCGTGTCCCTTGTCCGGAATCGACGAACTCGGCCGACAAGCGAGCAGAGCAGAGCAGGATCTCGATCCAGCTAGCGAAATGAACCGATAATGGATTGGTAGCCGGAGTAGTTTTCCGCTGCATGCGGGAAAAGTGGGAAAATTTATCATCTTTTTCTCTCCTTCTCGCTCACCTCGTCTTTCCCACTTGCTCTCTCGCTCGGCTCAAAATGAAATATACAAGGTACTCTCGACCCGTTGCAGAAGAAGAGACGTATTATTTGATAGGAGAAATTAGTCCGCCTCGCCCTGGGAGTTTTCCCTCTTGTTTTTCCTTCTTGTTTTTGTTTGTTTCAATGAGTTTGTTGGGGGGCGCGAACCCGGACCCTTGTGTACGATGCTCATACACAGCTTCCCGCTATAAAAGGATAAACAATGACCGTTTTTGCCCCTCGGACCGGGACCGCCGTACGTGCTGTGTTGTGGGTGGTGGTTGGCAGCTTTTCTTTTTCGCCCTGCCCACCCCCCCTACAATACAACTGCATGGCCGTAGTCAGCAGTGTCTGGAGCAGTGCCGCGACCCCGGAAAAGCCAGGTGAAATACAATTTGCAATCAGGTAATTTGCTAGATAGGATTGTTTAATGCGGCTAATCAGATCAGCTGCTGAGGCACCGCACTGTTCCTTTTCCCCCCAATCCAGAGGAGAAGAAGGGGAATGATTTCACTTCCGCCCAAGAGGATAAATGGTTTGTTTTACTGGTTTAGAATTTATGCCCGTCTGGTGGTGTGTGGCGTGGTGGCCAACCTTATTTGCTGCGCGGTATGAAATATATGGCAGGTTATGTAGCATATTTCTCGTGGTGTGTGGTGTACCTATCGCCCTTTTTTTGAGAGGTAATTAAGTGGAAAATTATCAAACCATCAAGCGCATCGCGCATGCTTGTTGTGTATGGTTGGAGGTCCGCTCTGTTGTGGTTTATTGCGGTGGAGGACACATTTGTGTTTCTGTGAACTCTTCTGTGAATTTCACAGGGAAATCAGCTTTGGCGTGCGAACAAAGCACCATTTTTAGTGCATTATTCTCATTATTGTGTGGCTACGACAGGTTGTGGTGCGCAGCCGTTAGTTAGAGTCGTTGTTTTTATTGATATAAATGATAAAACAAATTTATTTTAGCACCTTTAGCCTTACCGTGTGTTCCCCTCGTCACAGTAGCATCGCATGAAAGCAAATAATTATCCATCTCGCACGGGGATAATTAATAGTCCAGTATCTCGTCTCTGGAGGGGGTCTCGGAACAGATCTTGAAAGGCAAATAGCCAGAGAGAGAGAGAGAGAGAGCGGGATAAGAAGAGGGGTCTGTTTGCTTTTTAGGAACCTTCGCTTTGCTGGCGTTGTTTGCGCATTGCACAGCCAGGCGGGGGAAGTCCTAAGCAAACACCAGGCGATGTGTGAGATTTATCGCACATAAACATGTGTTGCCGTCATGCCGCACGTCTCAAGAAACCACAAAATCATTAATTGAACCTGGTTCAGGCTTTATTTGGATTTCATTTTTTTAACCATGTTTTTCTTGTGCAAAACTCCAATCACGTTCCACGGCGTCGGACAGGCAAAAGCTGTGCAGCAAACAATTGTCTGTGTCTGGGCGCATAGTTTTAATCCATTTTTGCACACGTATTTTTTTGTTTCATGTTCCCCAGAATCCAAGCGAGTCTTTTCCAATTTTGTGGAAGCCCAGAAGAACACATAACCTGTCTGTGAAGGCTTATAGAGAGACGGCTCAAGTAGCAGCAGCAGCAGCAGCATGATGCACATTCTTTTAATTGTTTCCAGAGCTCCACGATCACGTTGCAGAGAGTCGAGGAAAAACCTCGTCCCCGTTTAGGTCATATTTATCCTTTGGAGTTGGCGATGCTCGGGGAAGAAACGGGCCGCGAAGAGAGTACACCGTCTGCAGCATATTGCTGCAACAGTAATGTGTGTGTGGCGTGTTTTTCCGCTCCTCCCTGTTGGAGGAACTATTGGAGAGGCATGGGAAGGTTGCTGGGAAAAGCGCCGGCAACCGAGCGGCAACAATAATAAATTAATCAAGAAAATGGCCCTACTTTTTGCTATTGCTGCTTCATCACAGTTCTCCCCGATCAAGGAAAACGTGGAAAGCAACAGCAGCAGCCGCCCATTCTTGCTTGCAGCTTGGTTGGGTTCTCTTCGAGTTGTGGTTGCGCGCACGAGATGAGCCGATGAGGAATATCTGGTTAAATTGTTCTGACACATGGGCGATGGGTGATTAATGGGCTGTGCGATCCTGTGCTTGCTGTTGTTGTTGCGGGAAACTCGCTGTCTAGGAAGAAGGAAGAATTGACGGTGTGTTGTGTGTGCTGGTGGAATGCTGTGAATGCTGTCCCTCCGACTTTTTGAGATTGAGTCATTTCGCGCGCGCGCGTGTGTGTGCAATTTTTCAATTTTCCCTCTTCTCGCCGTGTCCTAAGGCCCAAGAAGCTCAAGGAAAATGAAACAATGATGATTGGAAAAAGTCCAACCCAACAACGTGATGCATTCTGGCAAGAAAAAATAAGACGGCAGAGCCGTTTTTAATCGTTTTGGATTGATAGTTTTTCAGTAAGACTTTTTAAGACTTTCATGGTACAGTGGGCAAGTTGTTCTATGGATAACAATTCAGCAACCTTGGGTACTCCAGAAACTCTGGTGTATGATTAATTGCGCTCACGCTGCACACTGTTGTATCGGACACGTCAAACCTTTACCAAGCGTCTGGAGCGCCACCTCGCACAGGAAACTTTGGAACTCCAAAAACCAAAACCATCATGCCCAGAAGTTGTCCAGCGGAAAAGTTGAATGCAATGCTCCTGAAGTTCGTCTAACCCAGAATTCCGACTCGCTTCACTACTAGCTCCAAGAAGAAGCAATCACTTGAAAGAGTTACCTTACGTGCTGAATTTCTGGAGACGAGATATTCTCTGAAGTCTTGGGAATAGCTCCTGTTACTCCTATTTCGGGCGGCACATCGTTAAATGCACTTTTTGGAGTTGGTGTGGGAGGAGGGGGTGTAAGGGCGGTTATTAGAGCATCGAATCCATCCAGTGTTGTTAACTGTTGACATTTTTCATGACAGTCACCGTAAACAGCCGGTCAAAATAATTTTTGGCTGATGACATTCAATGCTTCCACGACACGACTGTCATTAAACGAAATTCATTCGTGTCGCTACCGTCAGGGCTGATGCAATGACATGAAATGTAAACAATGTAGTCTGAATGTCATTTGACATTTTTTGAACAACACAAATCGATACGATCGGAGGATTATGAAGTGTATCGTCGCTGAATTCTAGTGAAATGGCAAAAACTAGTGAAATGAAAGCCTTTGCACCGCACGCTCTGTTGTAGTTTGACATGAATACGGCCGTTTGCAATACGACACAGTTCACGATTCATACAGGTTGGCGAATGTCAAATGAATGTATCTTGAAAATGTCTTCATGTCAAATGACATTTTTTGACGGGAATGTCAAATGACAGAGAGAGATGGGAATGGGAAGCTTCAAATCGAATGAATGTTTACAATTTTATGTCGATGAACGTCACCGTTCGCAACACTGAATCCATCTCAAACTCCCAGGATGTTCGGAGAAACGACCCACCCGGAACGCTCGATAATGATGCACTTTTTTGGAGGAGGTTGGTTTGAGCAATGGTGGAGGCGGTGCTGTAACTAGATAAAATGATGACGGGTGGTGTGTGGTACATCTTCCGGTGGAAGCAAAACGTTTGGAGCCACACACACACACACACACACCGTCTAGCTGTCATCGTTGATTGCACGCCTTCCTTCAGTGCTCTCGAAGTTGGCAGGACCCGAGAAGAGGTCGAACCGTGGGAAACGTGGTTTGATCAGACAAGATCCTTGCCTCTTTACTGTGGAAGTAGTAGAAGTAGTAGTTGCGGTGGCGGTACTGCCGAATCATTAAATTCTCCAGGGAACGGACAAGCAGCTACCAAGCTGTAGCTTCACCGTCACTGGGAGACAGAAGCGCAAAATGTAATGTCCCCAATTTTGAAGCGGTTTTGATCGCAAGAAGCAGAAGAAGCAAACGTATGTGCGATGTCTAGAAAGGATCGTGGTGTGGTCGGTAAGCTAAGATAAGGGGTAACACTAAAGCAGAGTGCCGAGAATTGTACAAAAGATTCGCGAAAAGTTCAACGTGTGTGTGTGTGTGTGTTGAGAGGAGTGACACGTCATCGGTGTGTGGTCCCTTACACGTTGGGCGTTTATGTTAGGGACTGGAGCGGACGCGGGACACACACACACACACACACAGACACTGGCAGGTTGTGTGTACTAGGGTTTGAAGTGTTTCCTCCCTTCCTTTCCTGTCAACGGTTGAGTATCCCGAGTGTATCCTCCAATGGACGGTGGGGGAGGTTTCACTTCCGGCTGGGAAGAATACGGACAGAAGAGGCCTGTGCATGTGAGAACGACTTCACATCAATATGTGCGACCCATGCTTGGGGGGGCGGGATGGTGCTCGGTAGTACTTTACCTCCCGTGCTTGAGCATGGCAAAATCGATTTTTTTCTTCTCTCTGTGTGTCACTACCCACAGCCAGCAGCAGCGCGTCTCTTGAACATGAAATTCGCACACATAAACCGTACGCCGGCAAAGTTAAACCATAGGTTTTTGGTTTTTTTGTACGTTGGAAATGGCAAGGCACATCCATAGGGCACCACTAGAGAGCCGTCCGCTTCCGGTCGACTAGGTGGTGGTACGGGCAAAGGGAGGACCTTATGTGTGTTCTACACTGTACAGTAACAATCGTTTTTTCTTCATTCGGAAGGGTTTAACCCGGTAACTAAAAATGAAGGGTAATATTAGTACTGATTTTGACGGGTGTTTTATGTGGCGGGAGGGAGTTTGTTACAATCGGCGGTTTTATGGTTTCTCGTTGGGTTAGTGTTTATTGAAAGTTAGTCCTACTCTGGTTCGTTTTGGGGGGGAAAAGCTGTTTATTTTGCATCAGGTTCTTATTGGGGTGATTTTTTCCTCCTAACTTTTGTTTGCTTTACGTCTCATTTACGTAATACAACAATGGCAGATAAATCACTTTTCAAATTGGAAACCATATTGTCATCCATTTGTGTGTAAGCTTTGAAATATGAATCCCGTATCCCACTTTCCCGCTCTCTGTGTTTGCCGGCACTGATAAGCAAATTGCAAAACTGGGAATGAAAATTGATCTTGCCTTCTTCGCTACTTTTCGGCCTTCCCATGATGGGTGTTCCGTACAGGGTTTCTATCCGGCTCATCTGTTGATGTAAACTGAGTTTTGTTGCGGGTTTAAAATCCAGTTTTTAAAGAACATACGGTAAAACTTTTCTGGTATATGTTATTTGACGCAGAAAAGGGCGTTAATGAGTTAAATTTTGAACAGCACAATGATACTATTCCCAAAAGGGCATTGTTTACATTTCATTTTGCGTTCAGTTTGACACTTACTTGATACTGGATTGTACATTCTGAATGGCAAAATAGTTACAATTGCTTGGTTATTGAATTATTTGAATCACATCAACTGTTTACCAATGTTTTGATATTGAATTTTGAACTATTAAAGCAATGAGTCATTCTTGCTGTTGTTAAATCCGGCCAATTTGACCTATGACACGACCATAGTGTCAAATTATTCGAACGAATTATGACCTTAATACAGCGTTTTCCAAGTCACTTTCGAATGTAAACATTGTTATTCACCGCGTGCAAGATGTTAATTCACATCAATCTGACATTTCATTTCCATTAAAATAATTTAAAATTTCTCCAACATGATTTTCAACACGACTCAGGCTGGATCGAGTCTGACAGTTCTTTGTTATGTGTTGAAAATCATGTCTTGAAACTGAAATTTCATTTTGAAGCAAATAAATCATTTGACAGCTGTTGAAAAACATCTTGGATGCGGTGAATAACAATGGTTACATTCGAAACTGGCTTGAAAACCACTGTAATGTCAACTTGTGCGATCGTATGAATTGTCACAATCAAGAACCATTCTGCTCTGGATCGTTGCTTAAGCAAGATCTTAACGTTTCACCTTAAGTCTTCAGCCTTCAGCTCTTCCGTCTTCAGTTCTTTCGCCTTCAGTTCTGCAGTCATCGGTCTTCTGCCTTCTGTCAGTTAATTGTTGTAAAATCAGTAGTCATTACACTGTCAAATTTAAAATAAACTCAAACAACGTGTTGTGTTGCGCACTGTACAATCACATCTGCTGAGACGTGTTGAAAATCATATGTGTTGCCAGAAACAGAAATTGAAATGTCATCTGTAGGCCTTAAACGTCAAATGATGGATGTGTAAATACCTTCGCTTTCGTACAACTGTCAAAAGATGTGAACTGTCAACGAAATAAAGGGAATAATTCACGCTTGACTGTTAGAAGTAAAACACGCGAATCTCTGTGCCTTCGGTCCTTAAGTTTATCTCGTCTTCTACATATTAATGATATACTACTACAACACAATATTTCAATTCTGAATTTCCCAACTCAAATCGCATCAGAAACCCTGTCAAATCCACTTCCTCCTTTTAACCAGAATTATTCATCCGGCGGGACTCATTGAGAGGGCGACAAAAAAACATGATGTTGCTACTTTTCGTTCCATTTTCCGTGTTTCCTCCGCCGTCCCTGCCATATCTAATACGCTGCTCGTTCGCTGTTACATAAACACACTCAGCCCTGATTGGGCCCGGGGTTTGAATTATTTTTCCATATCGATTTCCAACAGTCGTCCGTGTGCCGTATGTGTGTAACTGTTCCGGTTCAAGCGTTTGGATTGCAAATAAAGAGTGCTGCTCTGTTCTGCTTGTTTCTGCCTATGACTTACACAATTTTATGATTTGAGTGTCTGTTCCTTCTGATTGAACATTAAAGTTTGGATAAGCTGGAAGTAGCAGGAAATAGCAAAGTGATTGTTTTAGTGTTACAAATACTAGATAGATAGAATTGATGAGAGTGGTCTTAGTCCTTCAAAAATTATGCAATTTAGTGAGTTAGTCCACAAATTCATGAATGAATCGTTGTTATTGTTCTAGTTAAAAGCAAATCATACACTTCCAACCGTCTCAATAACCTCATAGAGGAACGTGTTTATTGTACAGTTTAAACACGGTAGTTAACGAAAGAAGTGTGTTTGGGTCGGTTTTTTACTCTTGCCCCAGTGGTTATGATGCTCCAGTTCAAAAAAAGCATTACAATCAATTTCACCCCAAAGGCACGTTCGACGATAAACCCATATCAATTGTGCTTAACAACAATGCCCCGCTCGAGCGCGAACGCGCGGCGGCTCACTGGCCACTCTCTATCTAGACGGAGCTCCCCGGGAAAGAAGTCATATAAACAACGGCAATGAACCTATCTTACCAGGCAGCAGCAGCAGCAACAGTGAAAACTGAAAGCGACAACCAACACACAACAGTCATAAAGCTGCTGAAATGGCTCCGTGTGTGTGTGTGTGCATTTAATAATGCACTTTTCTCCGAGCAATAATACAGAAGGCAAAGGCAATGAATGAATGTTGCTGCTTCCAACTCCTAGCGGCTCCAGCACCACCCCCTCCGGTCGACCCCGGGTAGTTTGGTGGGTGCGTGGTCATCCATAATCGTCGCTTGGGTGGCGGACAGAGAATATGAGAGGCATGCAACAACAAAAAAAAGACGGTGCTTCACATGAAAACGGGGCAGAATGAAAGATTTATGATTCTTTTTTTTTCACGCAACGGAAAGATGCTGTTGCATGCTGCGCCCCCCCTTGTCTATGGCCATCTTCGGGTACGGTCCGCGGAACACGGGCTACCGCGGAAGGCATTAGCATACGAATACGAAAAGAAGCGATGAATGATGACTTCCAGCGCGTCGTTCATTTGTCACCGAATTGTGCGTGTGCGTGTGTCCGTGGCAATTCACTTATTTGGTATTTCATTGCTGTTTCGGTAAATGAAACAAACACACAATCGAGATAAATCAATTTCTCCGAACAAATTCCTACTGAAGCGTTAAGCGCTTTACCTTTCTTTTCCAGTGTGAAATTACTGGAAATTACACAATTTTACGGAACACCAACCGTTAATTGTACGCCTCATTGATGCGAACGTTTATGATTGGAGGCGCTAATGGTTTCGAAGGTCATTCAATTACTGCCCCCCCCCCCCCCCCCCCCCCTTCCCCACCCCATCATCCTCCAATCTCAACAAATGAAAGGAAAACGGGTGGAAATCTGCTTCAGTATTGCTTCTTTATTAAAAAAAAGCAAAAGAGAAAGGATGAAAAAACCAACTCAAACCAATCAAAATAGTACTTTTTGATAGGAATTAAATGCTAACGAGCTCCGTTTAAACGGTCAAACAAAATTGAAAACGAACGGGTCTGAAAAGAAACCTTCACTTTTTGGTGTGATTCACTGTTCGATCGAATAATTTGGAGGCAGCTTATTGTGCCGGATACTAATCACTTGAGCTGATTGCTGCAAAAAAAACGATCAGCATAATAACCGTCCTATCGTGGATTAAGAGCCGAATCATGATGATGATGATGAGATGGTACCAACCAACAAAAAGCACACACAGAGGAGGGGGATGCATTACAAATGCGCAGCTCAATGGTTTTGGAGTACAATTTGCATTTTCCATCGGCAGTAAGTACTAAGTCCACGTTTTGTTTGGAGCAAAAGGCATAATCTCGAGGCACACGATGGTGTACAGTTCGCCCCGAAGCATTAGCTAACAAAAGAAGATCTCATTGCATAGCTTCTTCTGTTGGGTTCAGGGGATGGGATGTTGGAAGATAAAGAAAAGTACCATGTACAACAACGCAAATTCTACAACTAGGTTTTGTAGGTGGTCCAATATGTCAGTTAGTTTGGGATTGGGATTTTATTTTTACATTCAGTTCACCACATTCCTGCACGACGAGCAAGGATGAAACTGGGGTGGACTAGGGAAAGGGAGTATAAAGTAATGCTGAGTTTTACTGGAAAAAATTGAATGCGCTTCGTTGGCATATGGGGGGGAGATACATGGCCGGGCGTAGGAGTATGGTACACTCCAGTACAGCACAGTCCAACCTCAAAACCTCAACATTTACTGAAAAGGATACGGGATTTCTGCGGCCCAGAGTCCTTGCGGTTGTCCGAGTAGGTGTGTGTGTCTGTGTGTCTGTGTGTTTACTCCACTCCGGATCCGTTGGCTCTGGATTCCATTTGCTTTTGCAATGTTGTGATGCAAGGGTACAATAGACGAGGCACAAAAAAAGAACAGGCTAGAATGGAGACGGAAAGCAAAAACGCTGTCTCCGTTGGTAACCCTTTCCTCAGAGTTTTTTGGGGAGACTTGAAGGATGTTTTTTTGTTGTTGTCGGGAATTCATTCTGAAAGCTCTCCAGCAAAAAGAGAAAAAACCCTGGAAGCCCATGTTGGACGCTGGATGAAAATATGTGGTCAAATCTCGCGCCCATGTGTGTCGTTGGTGCGAAATCTGTCGTGCCCAAGTACAGGCAGATGATGTCTCAAATGGAGCAGAAGTCACGCGAAAACTGCAGCGCTCTAGTAGGCGAAAAACAGTGCGTCACTAAGAACTCCCCGTCCCGGCGGTTTAGTCGCGAGAAAGGAAAGGGTTTTGTTTTCTATGCCCGACAAAATATTACAAACTAACACCTCAAAACCAGCAACGAGTCGACACGGTCAATGGACGATAGGCGCTAGTGTTTTTTGGGACGCCGAAGGTAGCACTTTTAATCCAAAGCTCTTTCTGTGCCCGTTGACGGTGTGTGATAGCAGTGTGCCAGGGTGGGTTTTAATGATCTTTATCAGCACACTGTGGTGGATGGTGTGTGTGTGTCTGTGTGTATGGTGAGGATTATGGAACAGTCTGGAAAATCGGGACCTAACGCGTACAGGCTGGCAACGACTAGCTGGGCGTAGCTTCATCATCACGTTTGTCGACATATTCCGTTTGTCGGCTATAGAATTCATGCCTCTCTCGCAATGCTTTTTACAGGCGAGCGAATTATGTAAATTTTTCCCACCAAATTCCTGCGAAATTGCGCGTTCCCATCCAGGCAAAAGTAGCAAAGTGATGAATCCCGGCTTCAACAGGTACTAATAGCGAGAGTAGCACACCTACGTCTGTGTTACTAGGAAATCAGTCAAACTAGTTGGGGCAAACTCGCTGCAGAATATGCTTTCAATGTAATTTTGCTACGCGGGTTGTCTACTTTGCGGGCGCGCACTGGTGAAACACTCGCGCTAATTGAAGTATGCAATCCGCACGACACCTCCTCGCTAGCTTTGTGCTTTATCATTTGCGCATGGAGAGAGGTGGGTTCGGTGGTGTATGTGTGCTTTAGGAAAGGTAGTTTACTTGTGTGTGTGTGTGCTATTTCCCTTCACTTGTTCTATGTGTTTTTTTGCTCTTGATGCTATTAATTTCCTTTCGCTCGCAGCTCAACCGGGCCGGCAAAATTTACGTGCCGAAAAGCCCTTTTATGATACGGTCGAGTACCACTATACAGAGAAGAGAAGGGAGAGAGGGAAAAGATAAAAAGGGGGGGGGGGGGGGGAAGGACGTCGCAATGCTTTTCCGCGTCGAACCGCAATCGAAGCGATCTAAATTGATGCTGCATACTACGGTGTGCGGCTAACGTCGTTTCGTATGTTTGCGCCCTCTGGTAGCGTATTAGTTTTCCGCTCGATAATTTTCAATTCTCCAAACACATCAGCATACTGCTGCTGTGTTCGGTTTCAGATAAGAAACAGGCAGCTTTTAGCGCCTGCAGCGGGGAAGGTGTGGCACCCTCAATGTATCGCTTTGGCGCACACTTGTCGATGGGGCAATATAGGGTTAAAAAGAAAGGGTGACAATTAGGAAAAGGGATACGGTTTGTTCGCAAGGGAGCGTGTGATGTGATGCTCCGATTAGAAACAGTCATTTAGCAAGCGGAGGAGGGAGGTTGTAACCTCTGTCTTTGCTATTTAGTATTTATCCAACTTTGAAGAGCATACTAAAGTGGTGAAATACTTTGTGCTTTAATTTTGGTTTCTGTTTCGGATGGAAGCAAACGACAACAGGGAATTCCAATCAGTGAAACAGAAGAATGTATCCCAAAAACGTTTCGACAATTAAAAATAGCACAAAGATTTCTATTCTTTGCCTTCCAGAGAAACAACTTTGTCCTGTTCTTGCTTTATTTGCATCATTCTCGCGCATCCTGCGCAATGTCGAAATAGTCAAATGAAAAGGAAACAAAAAGCAACTCCGCTGATGTTGTTTTTGCGTTGTTTTCGTGGCAAAACTGAAGAAAAGAAAAACAACGCTTCCAAACAATGAATATTTCATGGGTTCAGTCAATTATATGCTACTTCAAGGTTCATCCCGCACACACCCGTAGAAAAGGAGCTAATGGTTGTGTTTGGTCTGTCACGGATAGTAGTGAACCAGTGTTTGCTTTCCAAAAAGGACATCTTCTCCGACGCAGCAGATATGTGGTGGAAGCAGGCGAGCAGCAGATATTTATACTACAAGACAACAAATCCTTCGCTATTTTGCTGTCCCCCCCTCGTACTGTGGATCATCTTGTCGGGTGTGAGGTGGAGAATACGTGGAGAAGCAAAAGAAGAACCAGTCGACTGGCTGGCAGTACCACCATTGTGTTTGGTGGGGGCTACACAGTCTATTGTGTCCGTGATGGGTTGATGGTTTCACGTCCATCAGCGGAAGTCATTTATCAAGCCCGCGGCTAACAACGGCGGTACCGAGCTATTGAGGTATGAGGAGAACTATTGGTTTGTTATTCGCTCATGTCCGCTCGAGAGGGGTAGTATACCATACCAGATCAGATCGACTGCGGGCTTCTTGTGTAGCGAAAGTTTGCAGACACAGCAGTATGTCAGAAAACATCGTGGAGATGTTTGTATCGGTAGTGCCACTACTAGACTGCAATAGTTCTGCCTTTTGTGCTCTGGAATAGAATAGCCTGAGTGTGTGAGGAGTGGTCTGAAGTTAATCAACTTCTGGAAGAATATCTGATACTGTTCTATTAGATCTCGGATTTGGATCACAACTCCTCCACACTTCCACTCCAAAGCAAAGGGACATCATCCTTGTCCAAAACTGTTAAGAAATGACCGTTACACCAACTGTCTTCGATACACACGAACCACGTCCAGTGGCGCTCCAAAACTGTAAAGAATAACTTATGGTGGGCATTCCTCATAAGTTCATGATAAATGGGTAGCATAACTGAGACAGAGAAAGCGAGAAACTACAAGGACACGTGAAACGGCAAAATCTGCCGGGGTAGATCTAATGTCCCCACAACCAGCTGGGAAGTAGGCAGACGGGCGTCACAAATAAGGAACAAAACGGAACTCCCCGGGTTCTTGTGGGGAGTTCTTGTGTGACTGCATTACTCTTGATTGTACACCAGAATGTCTCGGAGATGCTTTCCATCCTGAATATAGTTGTGCTCTGTGACATGGCTACAGCACGGCACGCGGGGGTATTGCAAGATGCCATAATTTATGGCAGATGTCACTCGCAGCACGAGCTCGCTTGCTCGCTTTCGACTGTTATTGTTTTATTGTGGCACTGTTTCGAAACAACATCCACCGCTCGTTCATATACCGTCTACAATGTTGGGTCCTCCCAGCGGGGGGCTTATGTTTCAAAGATTCTGACCAATGACCCATCGCCAACTACTATTCCAGTATTCTTCGGTGCGGGAAATGGAAGTCGGAAGAAAAACTATTCCATTTAATAGTTCCTCTATCTGTAGCTGGCAGTCTTCTCCACCTTTCAGTGGCATGCTTACGTGCGAGGACATGGGGGATTTTAAATTGTCTTTTATTCGCTTCCACCACACCACACACGCGACTCCTCATGCCCTATTTGGCAATGATGGCGTGCACACGAACGTTGCAACAAGTTGCGCTGCGCTTCTTTGCTGGTTGCCTCTCTCAACACATAGACACCGGACGCCGGTAACACACCGGTTTGGAAGAATAGATTCGCTGTTTGCTGCGCATATCTATATGCAAATGTCGCCGACGCTATATGGCGTGTCTCCCCGTACCTTGGCAGGTGTGGCAGTAACTTCCGTTCCGGCACACGTTCACATTAGGATCAATATTCCGTGCAAATCAGCTTCACCGTCTTCTTGGACACACTTCTTCCATGTAGGGGAGGCTCTTCTTAGGTCCCATCATCTCCCCCCGGGAAGGCGGTGAGCAGGCAATGGCCATATCTGGCCACCCACCCACCCAGCCAAGCGCGCACCTTGACACGGCGGAAATGAAATTCAGATAAACTTTGCCAACACAATTTCAATGCGCTTTACGACCGTGGGGTGAGACCGATGAGGTTGGGTGGGAATCAAATTTTTCAATAAGGTCAGGTTAGGACCGCTGTCAGGCGGCACTCGTCGACTGTCGGATGTATTGTGCCGGTGTGCGTCGGATCTCGCCCATACAATGTCGTCGGAACTGTTTTGTTGGGAGATTTATTCTAATTTTGTTGCATTATCGGAGTGAAATAACTTCAGGACAATGAATGTAATTGAATTGTTCTATAGGGTTCATCCATAAATTACGTGGCCGAGGAGGGCGTTCGATTTTCAGACATATTGCTGTTGGAATCAGTGTTGCGAACGGTGACGTTCATCGACATAAAATTGTAAACATTCATTCGATTTGAAGCTTCCCATTCCCATCTCTCTCTGTCATTTGACATTCCCGTCAAAAAATGTCATTTGACATGAAGACATTTTCAAGATACATTCATTTGACATTCGCCAACCTGTATGAATCGTGAACTGTGTCGTATTGCAAACGGCCGTATTCATGTCAAACTACAACAAAGCGTGCGTTGCAAAGGCTTTCGTTTCACTAGTTTTTGCTATTTCACTAGAATCCCCATATTCAGCGACGATATACTTCATAATCCTCCGATCGTATCAATTTGTGTTGTTCAAAAAATGTCAAATGACATTCATACTACATTGTTTACATTTCATGTCATTGGATCAGCCCTGACGGTAGCGACACGAATGAATTTCGTTTAATGACAGTCGTGTCGTGGAAGCATTGAATATCATCAGCCAAAAATTATTTTGACCGGCTGTTTACGGTGACTGTCATGAAAAATGTCAACAGTTAACAACACTGGTTGGAATAGTTTATAGAGGCTTTGGCTCCAACGGAGGAGCTCTTTCACTTCTGTACATTTCAGACATATTTAAAATATTGAATCGTTTACCTTGTTTCGAAAAAGCCAAATTTAATGTAAATATGTTGTATAAAAAATAATTTAATTTACAATCCAGAGAAAAGCCACCGTAATCTAACAGCCGGGATTGTCGCAATAGAATGGGAGATGTAAAACAGTCAGCGTTGCATGTTGTTACGCTATGAAAGTAACGTAACGTGAAAGTGGAAAGTAACGTAACGTAATGTATGGATAGCCCCCAATTTTTGTTTTGGTTAAGAATTTTAAGTAAATAGAGACGTTCGGACGTCACTATTTATGTTTCAATTTATGATCTTAGTGTGAGCTTTCAGTGGCAGCGTCCTCTCTCCTTTTCTCTTCATCCCCTCCACCCTGCTCGCCTTGAGGGAAGTGTAAAATTCCGCGGACTATAACAAGTAACATCAAGTAACCTTCCCAAACAAAGAAGGAACGCAATAAGATCGAATTTTAATTTTGTTTTCCCCCTATTCCACCAAATGAGGTAAAAGTCAAAGAGCAACTCCTTGCACTGTTGAATCCCTCGGAGCAGCAACCAGTCACGTACCGGTAGCTGCTAGCTGGGTGGTTTTTGCATTCAGGGCTTTTCTTTCACATTTAACTCCGTTCCTCTGGGCACTCTGCTTGGCTGGCTGGTGCTGGGTGCGTTATGTTCGTACAACAAAGTTGCTTTTGCCGTTTCTGCTACTGGCTGCGTGTTGAAGTTGGCGCGTTCGTCATCGTTTGAGCACACAGCAAAGAAACCGAACGGTGGAGTAAATATTGCTTCCAGCAGCGCCACTTGCCCTCTCTCTTTCTCTCCCTGTGCCTTTCCTGCAAGCAGGAAAAACTTTTCCACGTGAACAGCTCCTAGCACGCACCGAACTTTATTTTCAATTTCGAACCGCGCAGTATTGCGCGCGTCCACACCATCAGCATCACACCACCAGCAATCGCAACGCGCCGGTCGTCTTATATGTGCGTGAGGGAAAAATCGCTCTTGACCGATGAAATAACCGGTGGAACGGGCTGAACCTCTCCACCACACAGAGTTTTCTTTCGGTTTATTGTTTGCTGTTTGCCACATACACACACAGACATGCAGCGGAAAAAAGGGAGTCCCAATCTGCCGCGAAAAGCCCGATCGCCGCTGGGAGCAATTGGGGCTCAGCCCGAGGCTGTGGGGGTCGTAACGGTTGACGGTTTCATATTTAAAAAAAACCCGCGAATATTTCCCTAGCGACCACAGCAACACCGAGGTGGTGGAGAGTGAGAAGGTGTCAACGGTTTGGCGTATATACGCAAACACAAGCGCAGTGGCACGCGCGCGCGGGAAAGGTCAATTTACGACACCGCAGTGTCAACAACAGGAGGGTAGGGTCGCGCTTCACAGCTTCGGGGGGAGACGGGAGAGCGGCACATAACTGTAGCATAAAGTTCCAGCCGTGTGACGCGGCCGGTGACGGGTTCTTGCAATGTTGCGATGAAGTAACTGAACCCTTTCCACTCTTTTCGGTAGTCAGGGTGGTGCCACGCCTCTTCGGAAACGACCAGACCGGGCGGGATGCAATATTGGTATGCTTGAACCCCTGTCCCCGCGTGGCCGGTCTACATCGGCGTCTTTCGTGTCGCGCCCTTCAGAAAAAAGGGGGTCCAGTTTCTTTTATTTGGTTGCGTCTCGTTACGGTTCGCAAATAAAGCAGATAGTTAAATGGTTTGGGCTGCTGCTGCTGCTGCGCGTGCACACCATTATTTGTCTGTGTAGAATTGCTCCATTTGGCGTGGTAAATTTGCTGCCATGAAGAAGACTCTTCCTGGAGAAGAGCTCACCCCAAATGAGGTGTGCGTGTCATTTTATGGTCTTATTTTTGAATAATATATAAGTTAGGCCCTAGAAAGATGATGTTTAGGTTATACGTGACGATTATTGTGGGGGATAGATCGATGGTCCCGTTTTTTTGGGATTGTAATGTCAACTTGATACTTTTTTGATACCATTGGATCCATTGTATCTACACTGTTGAACGACGATTGCTTTGTAATAATCATGGACGAAATCTTGCAATTTATTGTGCTACAATTGTGGATAAGTATGTTTTGATGGCATCCAGTGTGTCTCAAAAAACCCATATTCAAAATATAGTTACAGTTGATTTCTTTGTGATTTCATGTGCCATAATTATGATTTCAACTGATAAGTGTATTTAGAATGATGGCATTCTTTATACCATCCATTGGGTCTATGTATCTTTGAACTTAACGCGTTGATTTCTTTATGACATCACCTGAAACGCTCTGTAATTTCATCTGCTCCAATTGTGACTTCAACTGATTAGTGTGTTTGGAACTAGTGATGGGTAAAGTTGGCAAAAATCCGGAGTCGACTCCGATCCGACTCCGATAAATTCGGAATCGACTCCGGAAGGTAGGTCCGCGCTGCAATATGCGGAGTCGTTCGGAATCGTCCGGAGTCGTTCGGAATCGTCCGGAGTCGTACGGAGTCACCCGGAGTCGCCCGGAGTCGGAGTCATTCGGAGTCATCCGGAGTCGTTCGGAGTCGTCCGGAGTCGTCCGGAGTCGTCCGGAGTCGTCCGGAGTCGTTCGGAGTCGTCGGAGTCGTTCGGAGTCGTCCGGAGTCGTTCGGAGTCGGAGTCGTTCGGAGTCGTTCGGAGTCGTTCGGAGTCGTTCGGAGTCGTTCGGAGTCGTTAGGAGTCGTTCGGAGTCGTCGACTCCGGACGACTCCGACGCCGGGCGGATCTAGTGGTTCCATTTTGCCGGAGTTGGAATCGAACTAACAATAGTCGGAGTCGGATCGGAGCCGTGGGTGCGCTTCATACAGCACATCACTATTTGGAACGTTGTGCTTTGTGCTTTGTGACGTTGTGTGAAATGCCTTTTATTTCATGCGCCACAATTGCGATTTCAACTGGTAAAGTTTGTTTTCAATGCTTGTATGATGCCAGGTGATGCATCTTTCTGTGCTGTATTTTACACGGTTTGTTAAAAATGTATCACTTTGTGATACTATGTCAAATTTCTTCCAAATTCATTTGCCATTAGTTGTGATTTCAAGTGATAAAGTTTGTTTTTAATGAATTTATGAATGTATCTGATGCGTCTATATCTTTACATGCTTCGTGTATATTTAATGTTAATTACTTTGGAATAAAACGCGAAAATTGCTTGCAATTTCATGTACCATAATTGTAAGTTCAAATAAGAAGTTTGTTTCCATATGACATTTGTGATATGAAATTTGAAATTTCAATGAAAAATACTATACTAGTGTGCCAGCTTCAATAGCTCGAAACTGAGTTCACGTGACACAGCGGACTCTGTTAAAAGCATCCAAAATGGGTTTGACCGCATCACTTGTTTGCTAGAATGTATCGACCTCGACCGAGTTGCTTTTTACTTTTTGGCTTCTGCATGTTCTGTGCCATTCATTTTCATCCAGCCATGATCATGCTAGACTTTTCCCTCCCCCCTGTTCATGGTGTAGTGATTTTTATGGCGATCGTATTTGAAATTTGTTTCCGGGCGTCTCACTGCTATCGAAACGTAGACCACTCAGTCAGCTGAAATCAGTGGTGACCAATGTACAACAGTGTAGCAGTATCGAATTGGATAGAGTTTAAAAGGCTTGACACAAACTCGACACATCGCGGCGAAGCATGCGGGTGTCCTCCATTTGCCGATGAAAGCGAATCTTCAGCATTGTTGTATTAGATTTAGAAGGCCAACACGCATAAATCCTGCCCACCCGTTGTGTTTGAAGAGTGGAACGTATTTTTTTAAATGTACATATTAATATGTGTATATTATTCATTAGCCGGAAGTGCAGCAGTAAGCACGTTTTACTCTCGAGCCGCGCACACCACACCAGTCATAAATCATCGCTATATGTGCCGGCCATGCGTTCAATGCACATCGAATCGCTACTACTACCACAAAAGGCCTCCGTTGCTGCAAATACGTCAAAACAGTTGAAGAGATAAAAATGAGGAACAAAACAAAAAATAAAAATAAAAAATATAATCACACCCGACGACACCGACTGACAGAATCCGGCCACCAAAAACGAAGCAAAAAAGGGGGAAGCGCTTTTGTCTCCGCAAAGCTCTATAGCGAGAGAGACGCGTGTGTGTGTCAAACAAAACCCACCCACACTCCCTTCTTCTCTCTGTGTGCATTTATTGTGTTCCGTTCGAGCGATTTCGCTGGCTGAATAATTGATTTGTGCGACCGAAATGTGCGCGGAAATTCGATAAAGCGCATCAAATGTCCAGCCAACCGGAGCGGCGGGCACATCATCATCGCGGGAGTAGAGGGGGATGCATTTGCAGCAGCGCTTTTGGGTGTGATAAATTATTACTTTTCTCTTCGTCTCTCACAACGGGCTCTAGAACAGAGGGGGACCCAGGGACTCACAGACTGATGAAATTTAGGAAATACAGAAAGTTCAGGGGCCATCACCACCAGGCCACGATGGCGGGTTGAGGATGATTGGTGTGTGCTTAAAAACTTCCGAACCTTCATTTCAAATGAAAGTGAATTAAAGTTATAATTGGGGACGTTGGGGATTACCCAACTGTTTTTTTTTTTTTGCTGTTTTAGTGTAGTGTCTTCTGTCGTTGCCGGACAGTTCCGGAGAGCATTAGGACGTTCAATTGAATTCCAGTCGCCTGAGCCTCTCAAACTTCTTAATGGCTACAGACCACTTTCCGACAAGTCAATGCACCCAATCGGGTGGGTGGGAGCCATTGCCCTGCACTTTGTCCATCGATCAATACGTGGCAATACGTGTGTTTTCTTCGGTTCGTTTGAAGACCCTTTTGGCTTCAGCGCCGCTGCGCGGTGGTGGTGCTGGTGTGTCACCGTTGCTGCCTGGCTGGAGAAACACACAGTAATTAAAATATGTGGCAGTGCTGTTGGTTGTGGATGTTGGTACAAGAGAAATGAAGGTTTGGACTTGCACACCAAGAAGTGGTCGCTTTCGGTTTGCTGTTGCGAGAAATGCATTACAAAATCAATGTTACGATGGTCCTCCGATGCGTCTCGCCGGTTGGGGACAACGACGACCCGGGGAGTAATGGTAAAGGCACAGCGGGGAGGTTTGTGGTTCCTAGTAGCATAGAATGGTGCTGCCTTCGCTAATGGCGCCTTACGGAAACATGAGATGAAAGAGTAATAAACCACAACATTTCATAACCAAGCAACTATTTAATTATAGCTTGAATTAGTTTCTAATTGGACTCGGTGCTCGTGAATGCGACGGGCACGGGTGCATCAGTGTCCCCATGTGCCATGTGTGTGATTGTGTTGGTGGGTGTCCGATTGAAGGATTTAGAACTAGAGGAAGAAGCGAACAAAAGCCGGTCGTGTACCATCATCCTCTCTGTTCCGGCTAAATCGTAGTGTGGTACTACCCCTTGACGCACGTGAGCCGTGTTGTAGCGCGGATTGAAACTTTTCACTCTCTCTCTCTCTGTTCCCCCTCAGACACACCCCCCTCCCGTAGTTGGTCGGTTGGTGCGGTTCAAATCATTCCAATAGAAGCAAAGGGACTATCCCGGGTGTACGGCAGGGGTACTAGGAGCAAAGGAAGGGCCCCAGAAAGTTCGTAATGAATATCCGTTCTAATTGCTTTTCTTGCCGCTTGTGGAAAATGTGTGAAGAATTTCCCAAGAAATGCGCTCAAGTGCACCTACGGCCCAAGAAGAGGGGGGAAACCAAAGGAGAGTGGAATTCTGTTCCATTCCATTGCACGTCTACCACCCACAAAAACCGCTCTGTTATCGAAGCCGCCCGTTCTTCCCAGTCCCAGTTCCCGCTTTTGAAGTGGTTTGTTTCAGTCTGGGAAGACGGGCGGCATTGGTAAAGCCAAACCACCGACGGCTGGGTAGGTTCACCGAACCCCTTTCTGGAGAGGTGGTGTCCTCGTTGCAATGCTAAAAGGGAAATGCTGTATGTGTATGGAAATGCAAAGGTTTCTAACACGAATGCAAGTCGGAAGTTTATTATTAACACTATATTTGACAACGCCCATACAGCGAATTCTATGGGAACTCTAATAGGAGTCACCGAGAACTCGGACATTGTGCAATTCCTAAAGTTCCACCCACTGTCAGGAACTTCGTAATAACATCTGATACAAATTGAGCGAGAAAAAAACCAGGCAAACGTGTGTGTTCGTCTATCATTTCATAGACACCCTAATTAGGTTCCTCACGCGCGCGCGCCTTTGGATCACACACACACACACACTTCAGGCATGTTGTGAAACCACTTTAGGGACATGGCGGAATTCGCTTTGCTGCCGTCAATGAACGAGTGAAAATATCCTCTCTTAATTTGAAAGGATACGAACGAATTCAAAACACAAACTTCTCAACTCTCCTTCCTCCACGCAGCCTTCTCCCTCGTTCGATGTTGTTGTTTTTTCTACTCCCGAAGACGTGAGTGGGTTGGTTCTTAAATTAGTCTCAATCAGCAAAGAAAAGACTGCGTGCCACGTGTGGTGTTGTGCTTCATCCGCGTTGGCATTTTGCGTCATGCTTAAAGGACGGCATGCTGCTTCGTGTTACCATGGTGTTGCTACGACCCGGAGTTTTCAAAATGCTGGAGTAGGGGGGTCTGTCTCTGTAGACAAGCATACGTGCGAGTCAAATACGAATGGGGATGTGTGCTAAAGTTCCAAAAAACATCTCAAACAAACAGAGATATTCGTCGATTTGGATGCATCACCAGCGCAAAGTCAAAAGGAAACTTCTTACCAGCGATCACCGAAATGCTTGGAAAACTTCAAGAGAAGAGGAACATTGGAACAATATCATAGCAAAAGGGAGAGGACATACATCCCCGACAGGATGGCGCGCGGCACTCACACACACACGGCTATTTGGGGAAAGATAAGAACGCGTCCCTACTTTCAATTCTTCCCTCGGGTTTCGGTATGTTATAGGACGTTTTCTTAGGGAAGCTATGCCGCAGCAGCGGCTCTACATGCACTTTTGCTTTATCATCTTGCCCTGTTGTGATGCAATGAACAGCGCGAAAGAGGGAGAAAACAGGGCCCAAAAAAGAAGCCACCTCAGCTGGTATGAGTCAGCATGAACTTTGTGACAGAAGGATTGCCTACTATGTGATATGGGAAAATGTATCAAACGGTCGGCCCTTCACAGCCCATGTGGATAAAGTAACGAGACACCCCCGGAACAACGGGACACAATCGCACTTGACACTGTGACAGGAGGGGGGGTTTTGTCGCCTGCTTTCTTCAACTCCCTCATCGTACCTACACGGTCGTCTGGGCCAGGTTTCCTATCCAAATCCGGTACCGAAGCTGTCGGAAGGGCGATGAATTTACACGACTGGCTAAAGTGTGGCTGCACTCCCGACGGCTGACTGGTGCTCATCCAGGGTCTCCCGTACCACCTGCGAGCCCGGCAAGGACGACTCAGTGTCGTGTACTGTACATTCTACCGTGTCTGCGTGTGTAGTACGTGATGCTCTGAGCGATGCTAGCTGATGGGGTACCATGCAGGTTTTCTGTGCATCCAGTGACGATGGATAGCATGTAATTAGCGCTAAATGAAAGCAGGGATAATGAGTGCAAGCATGCACTGCTGCACGCGGGAGAGGCTCCCGAGGAGCAGAGGAGGGTCCTCATGGGCAAATATTTGTGTGGCGTTGCTTTTTTTTTAGCATGTCTGTAGCACCGTCCCAGTGACGTGTTTTCCGACCCAAGCCAAACGAGGAAATGACGGGGGCTGATCCGCATCCCGATGGGATGCGAAACATGCAATACGTGCTGAATTTGAAGGGTAAAAAGGCGGTAGCGACACCAAATTGACGCGATGGGTATGAGTGTTCGACTCTCCTTCTCGTTCTTTGGCCAAAATGAAATATGAAGCTTATGAGTCCTGGTTCCGTTAAGGGTTGACGCTGTTGACGGAATATGTATGTCTGTTCGGCCTTCAATACATGAGGGGGACATGAGTTTTATGGATGTAATTAAAAATTGTTCGCTGGAGCAAGAGTGCTCTCTTCGCCGTGCAATTGATGTACTGTTTGGGTTCGCAGTTTAATGGGGCACAATTTTGCACGTCTGCAGATGAGTAACTCTGATTCATATTGATGTATTTGAATTAACTTCCAAAGCAAATACATGAAAATGGTGTTCAAATTTTGATATTCATGACCCTATAGAGATTCACGTCACCTGAGAGAATCATACATCTTTAAAGAATCTTGTGAATCTGGTGTGAATCTTTGAAGAGTCGTATGAATTCTTGCAGATGAATCACTTTAAGGATAGAGATGTGTAACTCCAGATCAATGTATCAGCTTAATCTTGAAAGCTCTGAATTTTGAATTCATGAGTGGTGATCGACTTTTCTAAATCATGCCTAAATCTTTAGATATTCATGTTTCTTTAGTGACAGATATTTATGAAGGAGACACATGAATGTTTGAAGATTCGTAAGAATTCTTGAAGATAATTTAATGAAATTCAAACTAGAAATGAGTGATTCTGATACAGATTCTTCAATCCTGTTCGGCTGTTTTGGACCATACGTTTAGGCGCAGGCAATGAATCTACAATGTGAATCAATCAAACTGGATCTTTAGAGATACATGCGTTTTAGAGACTCTTGACGCTTTAGAGACTTATGACTCTTTTGAGACTCATAGAGAGATTCATGAATCTTCGTATGAATTCTTGAAGATTCATGAATCTTTGATGAATCACAAACCTATGGAGATTCGATTCGGGACTCAAATCACGGCAAAATAGAAGAATCGAATCGGAACTCTAATAACGCATCGCTAAACACTCAAATGAACGAATCAACGAAAGATTAATGAAGCACAACACCAGTTCCGACATCATTGTGGGATTTTCTTGTCTCGGCGTTATTTCCTTTCGTATCTGCGAAGTTTGCGCCCTGCGAAATGGCAAAACAGTCAGTTTTATCGTGTTAAAGTATGGAAGGAAAGATAAGATAAAGACCCAACGGATCTATTTCAAACAATGGGGCAGTTTCGTAGAACCGCGTTCGATAAAATAAACATTGTGAAACAAAAACTCGAAGGTGTAACATCAAAATTAAATTCCGTTTCTGTTTTTTTTCCTTCTTTCAATCTGTAGATCCGTGGTGAACCAGTAGTGAACGCGTGCAAGTGGTGGTAGGCCCCCCCAAACATAAAACTGGCCTGCTGGGGTTGTTGACCGTAACAGGCAAAACAGCGAAAGAGAGCAAAGGAACCACATCAATGCATAGTGAGGATGATATAATTGCTCGAGCACACAACCACCATCAGCAGCAGCAAACGACACAGCAGATCACGACCATCACGAAGGTCGTGCGGGAGGTGAAGCAGTTGGGACCGGATGCTGGACAACCGTTCGACTATGTAGCAATGCCTCTAGACATGGGAACCGACGGTCAACCGATCGACTACGTGTCGATGCCGATGGGTATGTACACGACCCGGACGCAGTACTTGAACTTCAACCACATGGACCAGCCGGAGCAGATGGTGGGTGGGGCCGGCGGTGGTCCACCCGTCCAGCAGTCGGCGCACCTGCCGCCGGGCGCCAAGGTGATGGGCGGCGGCGGACCGGGTATGCCCGGTGCGATGGGAGGCGGCGGCGGTGGGCAAGGACACTATCAGGACTACGAGCATTACGCGCAGTACACGGACGCCGGGTACGATCTCGGCCAGGCGGCACACCATCCCGGCCACGCGCAGTCCTATCTCGGCGAGTATCAGATGAACGACCGCTCCAACACGCCGCACACGTCGAGCGAGAACAGCGAATCGTCCATCCCGATGCCGATGGGGGTGGCGCAGATGGGCGGCGGCAACCCGTCGGCCGCCGCGCTGATGGCGGGCCCGGGCGGCTACCTGCAGGGGCAGTACGACGAGATGGGCGAGTACGTGATTGCGCCCGGGCAGGGTGGCCCGGTCGATCGGCTCTACCCGGACAACCCGTCCGCCATGGTGTACGGGTACGTGTCGACCCCGCCGTACGGCACGATCAGCTCGCACATGGACCCGAACGGGGGCGTGGAGCCGACGTACGCCACCAAGCAGCAGCTGGCGTACGAAGCGGCCACCGCCCAGCAGCGAGCCGGAGGGGGCGTTGGCGGCGGCGGCGTAGTAGGAAACGTAGCGCCGGACGGGTCGTGCTACTACGACGGCGAGGACGATCTGCACCAGCAGCTGTCGAACCTGCAGATACATAATCACGTGTTTTTACAGCACATCATCACGTCGCCGGGCGGCAACAATCGGCCGGGCGTGAGCGGGGCCGGCGGGCCCTCGAATGGGGCCGGCGGCGGGGGCGGCGGCATGCCGGACGGTAGCGGTGGCGGGATGGATCTGGACGAGCAGCGGCAGATGAAGTGGCGCGACCCGAACCTGACCGAGGTGATCGGCTTCCTGAGCCACCCGAACAACGCGATCAAGGCGAACGCGGCCGCCTACCTGCAGCACTTGTGCTACATGGACGACCCGAACAAGCAGCGGACGCGCACGCTCGGCGGCATCCCGCCGCTGGTGAAGCTGCTCGGGCACGAGAACACGGACGTGTTTCGGAATGCGTGCGGTGCCCTGCGCAACCTGTCGTACGGGCGGCAGAACGACGAGAACAAACGTGCAATTAACGCGGCGGGCGGCATCCAGGCGCTGATCCACCTGCTGCGCCGGACGGCCGAGTCCGACATCAAGGAGCTGGTGACGGGCATCATCTGGAACATGTCGTCCTGCGAGGACCTGAAGCGGTTCATCATCGACGACGCGGTGCTGGTGATCGTGTCGTACATCATCATCCCGCACTCGGGCTGGGACCCGACCAACCCGGGCGAAACCTGCTGGAGCACGGTGTTCCGCAATGCGTCCGGCATCCTGCGCAACGTCAGCTCGGCGGGCGAGTACGCGCGGAAGAAGCTGCGCGAGTGCGAGGGGCTGGTCGATTCGCTGCTGTACGTGATCCGGATAGCGATCGAGAAGTCGAACATCGGCAACAAGATCGTGGAGAACTGCGTGTGCATACTGCGCAACCTGTCGTACCGCTGCCAGGAGGTGGAGGACCCGAACTACGACAAGAACCCGATCCCGCACCACGGCTCTGATGGGGGCATGAGCGGTGGCAGCGGTTCGCACGGCGGTGGCTCGATCGTGGTGAGTGCGGCCGCTGCGTCGTCCAAGGGCGAAAATCTGGGCTGCTTCGGGGCGAGCAAAAAGAAGAAGGAACAGCAGGCAGCGGCAGCGGCCGCGCAGCAGCAGGCGGCCGCCGACAAGGACCACTCCAGCGCGAACGGCGACCCGTCGAGGATGGCGTACAAAAACACTGCTCACTATAAAGGTATGGTCTGCTTTGAAAGCGTAATTACGATCAGTGCTGCAAAATGTCACTGTCAATGTCATACAAAAAATCTAACTGAAACAAAATCCATGTCAGTGTCACGAACTCAATTGTGATAATCAGAGGTGATACTCAAAATGATTGGTGTGATCAATGCATGCTTCGTGACATTTTTTTCGATCAACGCTTTTTCAATCACAATGTTATGACTTTTTTTTACTGTGATCAGTTCTTTAAAATGTCACCGACAAAATTAAGACATATTCCGGCTGAAACAAAATAATGTCAGCGACACGAGCTCTCTGTGATGATCAGCGGTGAGACTCAAACAGTTGTTGCGACCATCACATGCTGGATGACATTGTGTGCAACAAACTCTTGATCAGTCACTTGGTCGTGACATTTTCAGTCGGTAATCATCGGTAATCACCGGCAAAAGCCGGTCTCGTAGTACAGTCGTCAACTCGTACGACTTAACAACATGCCCGTCATGGGTTCGATCCCCAAATAGACCGTGCCGCCATACGTAGGATTGACTATCCTGCTATGGGGGGAAATCAATTAGTCACTGAAAGCCAAAGCCCACAAGTGGTACAGGCAGGCCTTGACCGACAACGGTTGTTGAGCCAAAGAAGAAGAATCATCGCAATGGTCATGGGAGATATACGGTGGTAAAATGAGCATGGTTTCTCGCTTTGTTTGACCCGACAGACCAGACAAAAAAAAAGGCAGAGCGAGAAAGCATGCTCATTTTGTAGCTAGGTACCACACGTGTAAGTGTATTCCTAGAATGTTATGACGAAGAGTTGGATGCTAAACAAAATGTCATCAAGCATGTGATTGGTCCACCAGCTGTTTGAGTCTCACCTCTGATCATCTCAGTTCTGTACGTGAGCTGATTTTAGGTTCGTTTCAGTCTTGAGTGTTGGTGACTGAAACAGTGGCATTTGGCAGCACTGTTCACAGCCTTAAAAAATCCTGATTATGTTTGTGACAACATTAAGCTAAGTTTGTCAGTCAGAGTAACGTGTTGAACTCAAGCATTCACATGTCGCGTTCGTCATGTCATGACACACTTTCATTGATTATCAGCAATGAACATCACCACGGAAATGTTCATTGTTTTCAGTGATGATTATCACGTGATTCTCATTACATTTTGCAAGTTACGACGCACTGCTAATATTACGCTTTTTACCTTTTTTTTGTTTTGCAGGAGCGGAACAGCTGTGGCAACCGGACGTTGTACATTCTTATCTTGCCTTACTGCAGAGCTGTTCGAACCCGGAGACGCTCGAGGCGGCGGCCGGTGCGCTGCAGAATCTGGCCGCCTGCTACTGGCAGCCGAGCATAGAGATCCGGGCGACCGTGCGCAAGGAGAAGGGTTTGCCGATCCTGGTCGAGCTGCTGCGCATGGAGGTGGACCGGGTGGTGTGCGCGGTAGCGACGGCCCTGCGCAATCTAGCTATCGACCAAAGAAACAAGGAGCTGATCGGGAAGTACGCGATGCGCGACCTGGTGCAGAAGCTACCGTCGGGCAATCCGCAGTGCGACCAGGGCACCTCGGACGACACGATAGCGGCGGTGCTGGCCACGCTGAACGAGGTGATCAAGAAGAATGCCGAGTTCGCGCGGTCGCTGCTGGATGCGGGCGGCGTCGAGCGGCTGATGAACATGTCGCGGCAAAAGTCCAAGTACACGCCGCGCGTGCTCAAGTTCGCCAGCCAGCTGCTGTTCACCATGTGGCAGCATCAGGATTTGCGCGACGTGTACAAGAAGCACGGCTGGAAGGAGCAGGACTTTGTGACGAAGACGATCGCGTCGCGCAACCTGAACAGCAGCAATGGCGGGGCGGGCGGCAGCTACAGCGACAACTCGCCCAACTCGCCGAACAACACGCTCAACCGTCCGATGGCGTCGCAGAGCGGCACGCGGTACGAGGACCGCACGATGAAGCGGCAGCAGGCGTCCTCGTCGGCGAACAACGGTGGCCAGGCCATGTCGTTACCACCGGGCGACGGTACCATCAAGATGGGTAGGTGTCCGGCAGACGGCACGGGTGAAATTTCAAGCTGAAACTGATGCCTTTTTTATGTGTACTCTTCACGCTTTGCAGGAAGATGAACAACCATGCCAGCTGCCAGCGAATACCGATAGCTCTCCACTGGTGAGGAGATCGCAATTTTAGAGAAAACCGGGGGCAACTCTGTCTGTTTGAATGGAGGATATATTAATGCTTAGACCGACGATCCCCCCCCGCCACAACAAACACACGGGTGACGACGGCTGGTACATGATGCCACCGGATGGAGTTCGTAGCTGCTGTTGCTCTGCTGCTGCGGCAGCAACCTCTGAAACGATCTTTTTACGCATAGAAAGCTACCACATATAACGTCAGCACAGCGCCACAAGCGCCATCTTTGGGGCAGCAAACAGAAGAGAGAGAGGAAACACAATGTGCAGCAGTGATGGACACGACACGCCCCGTTGCAAGCTTGGCGCATAGGATATGATTTTCGATTATTGCACTAGCTTCCAAACACTCTCTTTCTATCTCACTCTCTCTCAACTCTCTATCTCTCTCTTTCTCTCGACATACACTTATACTGACAACATCCTAAGCCACCTACAGACATACAACACACGGCGCTCCAATATTTCTTCATTATTACCCACAAAGTATAGGCTGACAGCCACGCGTCACACCACCTAGTAGTAGTAGTAGCAGTAGTAGCAGCAGTAGTAGTAATAATAATAGTAGGGTAGCTAGAGAGTCAGCTGACTAAGGCCGATATAATAGTCTGTACAGCAAAAGCGGTTCATCCAATCAGTAGTGCTCCTCTTCCTCAATTGGTTTCTCGATGAAAACATTCGTTTTTGCGCGTGGTGAAGGCATGGAACAGGTTGGCATGGAATTGTTCGGGAGAAAAATAGTAACTTTCTAAGGAGGAGGTCTGTGTGCGACCGGATGCTTGTTGTACACAACACTAAGGATCACGCTCTGTCGCCTTGTCACTATTTTTACGGTGCTCGTTAGGTTTGCCCTTGCATTTATTTTCAATTTAAATTGAATTTTAAATGGTTGCATTTTTACTGTTACTACAAATGCTACTACTTCCCCCCACCCTTCCAAAAGCGCACACACACACTGAGTTCTAATAAGCTAAGCGTTTACTTGTCGAACTTCAATAAGAATTCGGCTATTCGGTCGAATTAGAGTTCAGCTATTCGGTTGATGGCTAATAGGAACGCAAATGTGCAGAATATAAAGCTCTATATTCGATGGACTATTTAAACAAATCACAACACTGGTTTCCTTAGCCGAGCATCACCTCCGCCATCATCTACGCTCTTTTCTATGCACTGATGTTATTTAAAAGATCTTCGTTTTGGTGGTTCCATGGCTAGAGCGTCACTCTCTTTTGCTGCGTAGGAGAAAGGCACTGTTATTAAAATCATCTTTCCAGTCTCTCTGTTGTTTTTGGTGTAAGACAGCATGTTCGGGAAACGATTTTGGCACTGGAATTGCTAGTGTTTTCCTTCCGATGTGCGACCGATTCAATCAAGCCCACAGTGTCATTCACTCAGACTAATCTAAACTATCTATCAGTCTCTATCATACTCTACGTTCTCTTGCATCGATTGTCTTTAGCTCCCGTGTCTGTGTTTTGTCACGGCCATATCAGAATCAGAGGGGTAAAGGCAGCGGTGAAGAAAAAGGGATAAAAACAAGTCTTTTATTGGACGCCACAATCTAGCTGCGATTATTAAACGTACTCACAACTAAAACCCACAGACATCATAGTGCTGGTAATCTCATCATAACTTCATACACCATAATTACCCCCCTCCGCCCGCAAACATCTAATGAGAGACGAGTGAATGAGAGATACGCCGCAAAAAGGGAAGAGAATGGGAATTAGGACGGTACAAGAAACAAACTAAAATTAAAGCGAGTTGTGCGAGTGGGTGTGAGTGTGTGTATCTGATGAACTGAACAGAGAGTATCATTACTCATCCTCCTCCTCCAACCAACCTACATTTAAAGCAAAACATTCCTCAGCAACAACAACAAAAAAAGGCGCAAAAACGTACAACATTGTATAATCTCGATTTCTTACCCGGGATCTCTGCATAATTAGTAAGGCACGCTCTCACTGTAATTAAGGATGGCGTCGTAGTCGATGGCTGCAGGGAAAAGGACCTTTGGAGTAAGACAGACACACACACACACACAAAACAAAAATTAGTCAAGCATCGAATCGCACGAATCGCATCCACCTCTACCCGGCACCTATACTGGAACATACGAAATAATCATTCACGCCATTTAAACATTCAGCGTACCATCTCTTAGCGCACCAACAAAACGATCAATGTAAACTATCACACACACACGCGCACGCACACAGAGACACGCATAATAACGAAGGCTCATTTATCATTACTGCTGGCGCATACAAGAAGATAAGGGGATTGAATCTTTCCATTTTGCGCGATCGCGGTGAAGCAGAGAGAATTGGGTGTGCGGGCGGGTAGTGTGGTGAGAAATCAGGCACGCATTCCAAAATGAACGCCGCAACAACATACTATTGTGTAGGATATATTTGCACTTGCGCACCACCACAGATCGTCAAATCACAGAAAAATCAGCTGAGCTAGAGAGAGAGAGAGAGAGAGAGAGAGAGAGAGAGAGAGAGAGAGAGAGAGAGAGAGAGAGAGAGAGAGAGAGAGAGAGAGAGAGAGAGAGAGAGAGAGAGAGAGAGAGAGAGAGAGAGAGAGAGAGAGAAAGACAGGGAAAGAGCATAAGAAATTTAGACCATTCCTTTTGTACTCTGGTGTAGTGTGTGTGTGTGTGTGCATGTGTGTACAGTCTCCTAACCCATCTCCCATCCCCATCCTATTGGAATGGAAAGGAACTGGAAGGAAGTTTACAGTTCGAGGTGTAGATCCTGTTGGATTACACTCCACGCGGGACAAACAGAAGCAAAACAAAACAACATATGTATGGCACTCCGATATATATATACAAGGCACGAAACGTAGAGCATCTACTACAAATCTCCATTTTACTTCCTCGCTCGAAACTAGTACGAAAATTGAAAACAAACAAAAAAACGAACAAGAAACAAGGGGCAGCATGAGGGTGGATGGTTGAAGACATAGAAACAACACTATACCTAGCTCAAATATAATATAAATATAGGCATACATAATAGCGACAGGCAAAAGTAATGGAATATTTGGAACATGTACTAAATACTATCATGTAAAACACGGCGGCGCGGACGGGGACGGATAAGCAAACAAAAATAGGATAAATCTAGTAGCTCACTATACAAAAAATTCATCCCACGGGGAAAGACAGAGCCAGCCAGCCAGCAAGACAGTCGGACAACAGTCAGAGGGGTGGCGTTTATACAGCAAATAACACCGTTACAAAACGTTACACGCGTAATGATAACATTGATTCACAGACACACTCACACAACAAACAATTGTGTAGCTTTCGGTTGGTGCTTTTTTCGTTTGGTGATTGGTTTATTGTTTTTTTTTTTTAAATTTAAACCATTAAAATCATGCCTCGTGCGCTCTCATTAGAAATGCTCTCATCGAACGTGGCATAAGGGGAGAGCAAACACATTGTGGGAGGAGTAGTAGTGACGAGGTTGAGGGGAGTAGTATGAAGATTAGATCAAGTAAGCAAAAAACAAAAACAAAAACAAAAAGAACAGAAAAGACATGATGCAAATGGAAATGAAATTTCTTCGAACGATTTCTCTTCGCTCCTTCAATTCAAAACGAATCTGAATGTAGAATATATAATGATAAAAAACACACATAATTAACACACACACACAAAAGAAGAAACTCCTCATAAAAAACGAATTGTCGAAAGGATAGGCGAATGAAAAATGAAGCAACAAACTCCAATACATAACATGGGTAACAGGAAACGGAAGGAATCTAAAGCTCGTCTCGTGCGCATATGTGAAACCACAATACCCACAATGCTGTGAAAACTAATATTGACTAGAGCAGGCGCATAACGCTGCTGCTGAGAATTAAATACAACTGCACGCACCCAACATACAGACATACAGAGTGACCGGAGGAAAAAAAAAGCGGCGAAAAGAAAGGTCCGTCGGTGGGGTAGAACAAATGTTAGATTAGGAGTAATTATTATACAAATACCCAGGCAGCGCAGCAACCGGACTCAACGGTTACGACGAAACTCTTGCGCTCAAATCCCACGTGTGTTTGTGTGTGGTACACGTGGTGGACCACGTGGTGTGCAAAATGCCCAGCACGGTCGTAGTAGGCAGGGCAGCAGCACATCCCTACCCTTCCCTGCTGGAAGTATGACTTTTGGAGTGCAAGACAGGCTAGGGGAGGAGGGGTGGGGAGGGGTTTCGGACGGAGTAACATACCTTAAAGATTACACGATTTTACGGTCAATTTTATCATATAAAAAATATACACGGGAGAACAAAAAAAAAACAAAACGCAGCTACAAAACTACACACCCGCCACTAACACTAGCGCGCCGCGCCCTTGTTGGTTTTTGGGAGGGGAGAAAGGAAGTTCGCTTCCACCAGCCGCGTGCGTGCGTGCGTGCGTGGCCGTTCTGAACGGGTGTGAATAATCGAACGTTTGTGGTGGTGGTGGTGGAACCATTGATATGCCATACAAGAGGAAGCGTTAACGGAAATGAAACCATACGTGTGCGGCGGCATATATCTAGAAGAGTGATCCGCCGGATGTGTACGATCTGACATTTACTAGGGAGCTTCAGTTTTCATTTACCGTGTTTCGCAATATTCATAAAATCACAATCTCCCCCACCATGTTTTCTTCTTTACGTTTCAAATCATATCTCGTAACATCTTGCACACACACACACACCCACACAAATCGTGCGGTTTTGCGGTTGTTTTGGAAAAGTTTCACTGGTTGATGCGCAAGAAGCGGCGCACCCTGTGTGTATGCGCAATCGGGGGCGCAAGGGTAAGCGCGCATGTAGCGCGCACGCGGGTATGGCGTATAGTAAGAGTAGGCGCAGACGAGAGAAACACGCGGGTTGCAAGGAATATTACACTAAACCGCTCGAGAGCAGAGGAAAGTGGCTAAAAGTATTGAGAGCGGAAGTAGCAGGAACTGTTAAAAAGACAGCCCCGTAAGAGGCGTGCATGTGTATGTGGAAAATATTGTGCAGGGCTTATACCCTACTAATTAGGAAGCTAATCTGGGATGTAAAATGATGCACCTCGGCCACAGACACACATGAATTCAGGGTACATGGGCTGCGAATGGAAATAGCATTGAACGGAACCGAACGCAACCCATGGTGGTGTATTAGCTGAATTATTGCAATTCCATCTAAATACTTAATGATTATCTCAATCGTTCAACGGTGATGTGTGTTGTGTGGTGCGAAGAAGGGGTTCATCGTCATGAAGGAGCAGCTTTGGTTTTGTACTACTGATTTGAACACTATTTTACACTAGTTTCTTCCGTTTAGTAAGCTAGAGAGCTTAGCAGAATAACGAATGATGATGACACGTGTACCGGTAATTGTGAAATTGTTTATTTTATTTTATTGCGCTGTATTTTCTGATTTAGATAATATATATAATATACACACAATTATACATATAATTTAATTCGATATTCCGTTGAGTTTAAAGGTGGATTCGGTTGGAAATTAGCTGGAAGGATATTTAAAAAATGTGGGGGTAAAGAAAAAGCATGGAGCCTCTCCCCTCATCATCATCATTCAGCCCAAATCCCGTGAGCCTATGGGTGGCAATGGTCGACAGTGGAGGTGGATGTGTTGTGTTAGGCGGGAAGACATTCGAATTAAGAAGAGGGAAAAGAAGGGGTATAACCATACATTATGTCCGTTTTTGCGCTAGGCTGAAAAGAGAGAGAACGAGCGAGAGAGAAGAAGTAAAACACACCTCCTGCTGCAGTAAAATTGCAAGTAAAAGCAACAGCAACAACAACAACAACAACAACAAACAAGGTATATTTTAAACCATGAGTAAGCATAAAAAGGAAAATGAGTTTTTTTTGAAAATGCAATAAAAATAAATTATTGATATTCAAATAAAATGTACAGGCGTAATGTCGTGTTGCGTTTTGTAATGGAAAGAAACGATTGGAAGGCGCATAGTAAATAATGCCAAACGGTTCGATAAATGTTCCAATTGAAGTCGATATGCTGATTGGCTCATAAAACTGTACAAACTTTTTTGTACTCCTAAAATGATTATCAAAAGTTGAGCACCAGCTGTATTTTTATGGCGCTAAAATAGACTCGATGAAACTAAACAATAAATCGATGAAACAAAATCAGTATGGCACCATCGATTGACAATGACAGTACCTGTCCAATTGGCAAAACTTCAACATTGACAGCAGATGGTTTGGAAAATAGAAAAAAAACCGCACACAAAACACTGCCACAAGCGGATATGTGTTACTCCAGAAGGAAGTACACATTCTACCGGTAAAAGAGACATAAAATGCTGCAACGATGAAAATATGGTAAGCATCCACTGCTAAAAATCCTGCTGGATAAGTGCTCGTACATTAACACACAACTTGCAACCCGTTTGCAGCATGGCGTCGGACTTCTTTTACCCGAACATGGGTGGAGTGGAGGAGCACATCTTCAACCTGTCGCAGTGTTTGCTGGCCCGCGGCCACAACGTAATCGTCATCACGCACTCGTACGGCGACCGGAAGGGCATCCGGTACATGACGAACGGGCTGAAGGTGTACTACGTCCCGATCAAGGTGTTCTACAATCAGGTCGTGCTGCCCACCATGATCTGCAACATTCCACTGCTGCGGTACATACTGCTCCGGGAGCAGATTGACATCGTGCACGGCCACTCGGCGTTCAGTACGCTGGCGCACGAAACCATGAACGTGGCCCAGCTGCTCGGCTTGAGGGTAAGTGAAGCACATATTTCGTTGCTCATCCAGTACTAAGACAGGGCCTTTTCTTTCTGTTTGCAGTCAGTGTTTACGGATCACAGTTTGTTCGGGTTTGCCGACCTGTCGGCGGTGGTTACAAACAAGTTTTTGGAAATTTCGCTCGCTAACTGTAACCACTGCGTATGCGTGTCCCACACGGGTAGGCCGACCGTGGGAAGAGTCCCTATTGTCGTGTGATTATTTGATAATTTTCTTTTTCAATTTCAGGTAAAGAAAATACGGTCCTTCGGGCGAAGGTGCACCAGGACAAGGTGTCGGTGATACCGAACGCGGTCGATACGGCTTACTTTACACCGAATCCCTGCCGACGACCGAACGACGATGAAACAAGTACGGATAGCTCAAGATGAAGCTTCTTTATCGACCTTTAATTATCCTTTTTGCTCCACCGCAGTTAATATCGTGGTCGTCTCGCGGCTGGTGTACCGGAAAGGCGTCGACCTGCTGGCGGGCATACTGCCAAAGCTGAAACACCTGCCGCACGTGCACTTCATCATCGGTGGCGATGGGCCGAAACGTGCCCTACTGGAGGAAATACGCGAACGCAACAACATGCAGGACCGGGTGGTAATGCTCGGCGCGCTGGAGCACGCGAAGGTGCGGGACGTGCTGGTCCAGGGCCACATTTTCCTCAACACCTCCCTCACGGAAGCGTACTGCATGGCGATCGTGGAGGCGGCCGCCTGCGGTCTGCAGGTCGTTTCGACCAAGGTGGGCGGCATTCCCGAGGTCCTTCCGGCCAGCCTTATCATCCTCACCGAACCGACCGTCGATTCGGTGTACCGGGGGTTGCGCGAGGCTATAAGGCGCGAGATGGAGAAGAAGCAAATCACCAGCGCCCGGTACGCGAACGGTTCGATCGATGCGCTTGCCCCGACACCGTCCGAAACGTCGTACGCCGGGCTGTGCGCCTTCGAGCGCAACCAAATCGTCGCCAACCTGTACAACTGGAACAATGTGACTGAGCGGACGGAAAAGGTGTACCGAACGGCGCTCCGGGAAGCGCCCGCCACGCTCGAGTCGATGATGAAAAAGTAAGTGAATAGAACGCATGGATAACGCTGCTATCAACTTCATATCGTTCGCTCTTCCTTTTTTGCAGCGTGCTGAAAAGTGGCGTGTGGCCCTTCGTGCTAGTCATTGCCCTGTGCCATCTTATACTGCGCTTTCTCGACTGGTTTGTGCCGCGCAAGCACATCGACCTGTGCCATTCCGAGAATCCGTTCCTCAGCCCGGACTGCAAGCGCCACCAGCGACGGTCGTCGGATGATAATGCGGCCCTCATCACGGCGGTACGGCGGAAAAGGGAAAAATTTTCCTGACGGCAAGCGGCCCTTTGCTCGGTGGACGAATGAGCTGCTGCCGCAAAGGGCTGCATCCAATTGCGTTTTACGCGCACAACTCCCTTGTGGCACTGCGAGAACTTCTGAGTATTTGATAAGACTCCGTTTCGTCTTCGTTGTTTGCGTCTGCAATCTTGTTTTAAGATGCTTTTTTGTGCGTGTGCTTGTATACTGCTAGCCAATTCGATGAGACTATTTTTTGGTATAACATTAGATGGGAAATATACATCAATTATTGATTATAAGTAAGAGTAAACATGTGCTGGATGGATTTAGCGTACTGATAACCGTTATAATTTAAACAACCCGAAAATCGATGAAACGCCGACTTGGCGAGTCGACAAAAGGCCGTTTATCCAATATGGCGCCCGGCGATGAGCTAACCTGCAGCGGGACGGCGTATTTGGCTTGGTCCCGGATTTGACAGCAGCTGTCAAAATAGCCCATAAAAGATGTCCGAAACGAAGTAAGTGTGAACAAATTCTCGTGGGGAAAATCGACATTTTCACCAATTTTCCGCAACCCTAGGCAATGGAAAATACGTTAAATACTTTCCGCTGGCTTTAAAGCACTCAGTGGTGATGAGTTTTGCCCGTTCTGTGTGCGTAAAGTGGGTGGAAGAAGGCCTGCAAAGTATGGGCTCTCCCCTACCACCACAGCCACCCTGTTTGTACATGTGTTCGTGGTGGTGGTGTTGGTGGTGTTAGGGGGCTCTCTCCCGGCGGCAGGATGCGTTTGCTGATTTCGGCAATAATTGATAGACGCCAAGAACCTTCGACCTCTCTTGGGCCCCTGTGCGGGAAGGGAAAGTGTAGAAAGAACATCAAAGTGTAGCATCTAATCGTTTTCACCGTTTCTTTCTCTTCCCTCCAAAGTGACGACTCGCTTACCTTCGATTTGGGCAACGACGATCCTGCCATTCTTAATGAGGACGAACTTTTGCTGTCCGACGACGGTAAGTTGGAAAATCGATTTTTGGCTTTTCCCCCCTTCAACTGTATCATTAAACGCCTTTGCTCTTCATTCCCCCCAATCCGCAGAGAGTGGCATCAAACTCGACCAGCCGGATGAAGATTTCCTGCTGGAAGAGACGGACGACTGGGTACGCGATGAGTTGGTAGCGTCGAGAACTGTGGTGCAACCGAAAAGTGAAACCAGTGCGACAGTGCAAAGTGTGCCCCGTGACAGTGAAACGTCCGCACCACGTCCGCCGGTGCCCGTTGAACCGGCCGTAAGCCGGTGCGATGATGAGAGTGAACCAACAGAGGGAGCCGGCTGCCAGGCAGCTCCCGTGCCGGCACATCAAACGTTCCACGTCGATCCACCCATCGAACCGACCACCACTCGGACCAGGGACGATACTGGCGACGAGGCGAATGTAGAGGATGTTGCTGCAACCGGTGCCGAAACAACGGCGCTGCCTACTACGACGGAGGATGAGGTCGCAGCGGGAAGCGCATTTGAAGAGCCGCAGCCGGATGTGCCGAATGTTGGTGCTAGCGTGTCGAAGGAATCGTTACGGTCGGCGTCTTCTGGCGGGGGACAGGGGGTGGAGAGTGGCACGGTTTCCGGCTCGACGACGGTCGAGTACAGTACGTCCGCCCAGTCGCTTGCCGAAACGGTCAGCTCGGTCCCGATGTCATCGAGCGGTACGCACCGAACCGACCGAACCGCCACCAGCGCGGAACAGTGCGACACGACCTCGTCCGAGGATGTGCTGTACCTGTACGCGAACAACCAGGAGCCGGACGGTTCGTACGATACGGACGAGACGAGCGAAAAGCGGGGCTGGAAGAACGAATCCAAGAACGAACCACGCCATCCGATGCACCAGCAGCAGCACCAGCACCAGCAGCAACAGCCCCATCCGCTCCTAGGCCACCATGGACCCGGCAACCGGCTCCAGCCCGGGTACGGCAAGCCGGGCATGAAGCACCCCCTACTACCACCCCAGCAGCAGCAGCAGCAGCAGCAGCACCCGGGCGGCATGATAGCGCCCAACATACTCGGACCGCACCGGCCAAACAATTTCGGCGCCATGCATCCGGGCGGCGGCGGTGGCCGCCCAATGGACTTCCGGCCGGGTGGCAACCGGCAGCGCTACCCGCTCCGGCCCGGCTTCGGACCGGAAATGATGGGCCAGTACCGTGGCATGGGACGGATGAACTTTCCGCCCGGGCCACCGCCGCCCGGCATGCACCATCCGGGCGTACTGATGCCAGGGGGGCCGGGCGGTCCAATGCCACCGATGCGCGGGTTCCCAGGGCGGGGCCATCCGTTCGAAATGGGGCGACCGATGCCGCCGCGTCTCATCCGCCCGATGGGAGGTGCCAATGGGCCACAAATGTATCGGAATGCTGGTCCGCCGAACGGGCCACAGGCAAAAGGACCGGCTATTGGGCAGCAGGGACCTTACGGACCGTCGCAACAGGGGCAAGGTGGTGGTGGTAATGGTGGTGGTAATGCTGTCCCGCAGCCGCAATCGCTCCTGTCCGGCACGTTCGATCCGATGACGGTTGGTGGAGGCGGTGGAGGAGGAGGAGCAGGAGTAGGGGGAAGTGTTAGTGGTGGCATTGTGGGTGGTGCAAGTGGTAGTGTTGGTGCCGGGAGTGGTGCCACGATTCAGCAACCGTCACCCGTCGCCGCCCCAGTGCCCGGATTCCCGCAAAAGGTTCTCATCAATCCTAATTTTAAAGGTGGCGTGGAAGCGGTCAAGAGTGAGTATACGAAGACTTTTCTTGGTTTTGTACATTTCGCTATCACTGGGGCAGGCTTCTGTTTTGGCACTGTAGATGAGCCTCCACAAAACGAACTGCTAAGAGGTTTAAGTTAATTGCGGTAGGATCCGGTTTTCCGTTTCAAACCGATCAAACGTAGTAGTTGTAGTAGGCTGTGGAATTTTAGTAGCGCATGTGATTTTGTACCTTGCAATTAGTGATTGGATCTCCACTGTGGCGTAGTGTGCAATTTAGGTGTGTTTTAAATTAAGTGTTAATTTAGTTGTAACAAAACATTGGAAAAGAGTGAAAACAAGCGCGTAACGAGTACGTAAGAAAACGAAGCAGAAAGACGAAACTCGATCCGATGGCTGTTACGTTATGTATTTCACACGTATTTTATGTTCGAAACATGCTTAAAACATTACCATTCATCCCTGTGTTAAGCGTTAGTGTTGTAAGCCTTAGCATTAAGTTGTTCTATTTAATTATTGTTGACGACGTTCGCCGCGGGCGGAAGTTGAACTGTCCATAAAAAACGCTTTCAACTATCTAAATAGTCCTGTACGCTGTATACATAGCTATGCTTGAGATTACTTTATCCGGAAAAAAACTCTTTCCCCTATCATCCTGTCCTGTGGTTTCGTACGCAAAATACGCGCACTTTTGTTTTGTTTTGGGCAATTGAGCAAATAAATCGAAACATCGTTACGTAGTTGCACGGTTTGCTTTTTGGATCTAAAACTGGACGCGTTAGCTTACTTTAAAAAAAAACTCCCCTTCTCTATCAACCGGTTCCGTTCTCGCACCGTTTGCAGATCAGCTCATGCGCGATGCGGCCCTCAGCTCGCAGCAGTTCGTGGCCGGCGTCGCCACCACCGCCCGGCAGGTCAGCGACGACGAGCTGCTGCGCCAGCAGGAAGAGTTCATCAACAAGAACCGGATCGAGGTGGAGAAGCGCCGGCACGAGCGGTCCCCGTCGCGCGAACGTGACCGGGAGCGGGACCGCGAGCGCGACCGCGATCGGGCCCGATCGCGCGAACGGGAGCGATCGCGCGAGCGCGACCATCGCGAGCACCGTGAGCGGGACCGCGAACGCGAACCATTCCGTGGCCGGTCGCGCTCGCGGGACCGGGACATGCGACCACGGTCGAGGGAGCGTGATCGCGAGCGTGACTATTCACCCCGCCGCCATCATCGCGCTGGCAGTAGGGATCGTGATTTGGGGCGGCCGGGCCGGCGCAACTTTGGCAGGAGTCGGAATGCGAGCCGCGACCGTGACGACGACGCCCGATTCCCGAAGCGGCGAAAGAGCAGCGATTATGGGGAGAACAACCGCGGACATTATGAGGTATGTGTTCGAGGTGGTTGAGGTGTATTTTTGTGACTCTTTTATTGAGGTTTTTGTTTTTCGGTTTCTAGCGCCATGACGATGACGAAGATCCCGAAACGAGGGCCTATCGGATGGAGATTGAAAAGCAGAAGGCGACCCGGGAGAAGATGCTCCGCGAGAAGGAGATGCGTCGCAAGCGGGCGGCAGAGGAGAAGCTAAAGTCGCGATCGAATGTAAGCGTTTGTGTGTGCTTGAAGTATTGTGATGTAGATTTTTTTTTTTACATTGTTTCCTTCATCCCCTCACTCACGCAGGACCCGAAACCTCAGGAAAATACGCCACCACCCAAGCTGACGCCGTTGGTGGTGACGGAGAAGAAAATCATTACGCTGAAAAAGAAGCCGGAACAGGCGGCGGCGGCGTCCGATTCGACGCACGGCCGTCGCTCGCCGACCGAACGCTCCAACAGCCACGCTAAACCGGCGGCCGGCGATCAGCAGGAGCGGACGCGATCGCGCCACCCCGACAACGAGCCGCAGCCGAGCGACGGCATCAGCAGCGAGCTCCACTCGGAAGCGATCGAGCTGGATCTGCTGGAAGAGTTGCTGCTGCGCGAGCCAACGCCCGAACCGATGCCGTCGAAGCCGTCGCGCGTTACGACCAGCAGCGGCCAGGTGTCCACGACCAGCGGTACGGCCCACGTCACCACCTCATCGTCCGGTGGGGAAGGGGCAGCAGTAGGGTCGAAGGGTGGACGGGATCGTCACCCGACCACAACCAGTGGCAGCAGCGGTGGAACAGGAGCAGCAGCAGCGACCGGAGGTGGTAGCAGCCGACGCATCGTGCTCATGAAGCCGACCGGCAGCGACAAGAGGGACGGAGGAGGCGGAGCGACAGCAGCTGGCAACAACAGCAACAGTAGCAGCAGCAGCAGCAGCAACCGGAAGGCGCGCATCTTCGACCGGCTGGACAGACGGATCGGTGTGAATGAGGCGGACAAGCGAAAAATCCAGAGGTTAGTTAAGGACAATTAATCGGTTTTCCAACGTCCCCGCTCTCCTTCACACAACACCATTTCTCCCCTCCGCTCCCGTGCCCTCTCTCACGGGAAGCAAACACATTATTCTGCAGTCGATTATTGCGGACGCACCCAATGCCATGCCCCAGCTTCACGTGCATTAGTGTGTTCAAATTATACATATATATGTGTGTGTGTGCGTGCGTGCGCGTGTGTGTGTGAGAGAGAGAGAATTTGAATCCACGTTTGGGGTGGATTGTTTGGCACACGTTAGGGACTCGGCAAGATGGCGCCGGTTGTTCGCGTGCAGCTACAGTAGTGTATAGGACCTCTTGCGGGAAAGTGTGGAACCAACCTGATTTTTTTGTTAGGGGAATCGTTTTGTTTCCGAGTTTGCCTCAACTTTTCTTTTTATTAATATTCTTAGTCATATTTTTAATGCTTACACACCACTGGAGATTATGTCAGTGGATCAAACCATCTTTTATGGTACACGCGTTGTACGATCCGTTAGCAACAAACAAACAAACAAAAAGCACTCCCACACTTTACTACAGGGCAGGAGAAATTGGTCGTCTGTTTTTTTAAACAATTCATATTATGTATTAAACTGTATCACGTAGTATACAAGTGCACGGTTGTTTCGCAAGGAAACAACGCGTTTTATAGCAACAAAAATAACAACAAGCCGACATGATCATTACGCGCAAGCATTTCTGTCGCCGTCGTCGTTTTCGTCGTCCCTTTTTTCCCTACACTTATCATGTAAACGCTTATTTAACGAGGTCATTTTACTTACCCGGACTGTTTTGCCCGTTTTAGCAGAAACGGTGGCACCGCTGCGATTTTAATTTGTATTCACTTTTGTTCTGTTTTCATCGTGTGTTTGCGCGTGTATTTCGAACAACAACTGCGCGGTGTAAAACGCTCTTAGAATAAGTGATGTGTAAAGATTTTTTCTGTTTTTTGTTTTTGGTTTCGATAGGTTAAATAGTTAAGCAAACAAACAAACCCCGATTGTCTAGATTGTTGTGTATGTTCGGTACGGTTACATAGGTGTGGCTACACGTGATCTGCCTTTCATTGTATTGATTGTATGCGATATGACACGTGGGGGCTTGATGACCACACACACACATATATATATATATATAGAAAGGGCTTGGCAAATAAGTGAAGCAATTAAAACATATTTTATTATTACAACAAATACATGGCCTCTCTCGCAAAGGAACCCAAACAAACAAACAAACAAAAAATCCTTTGACCGTAAACTTTATTGCTAGAAGGCGGCAGTATAGGAGTGGAAGTAGTGAAGGCAAACAAAAAAAAACATGCAAGAACAACAAGAAAAGAAAAAAGTAACAAAATTTAATGATAAATGTTAAGAACACTAATACTAACACTGTAGCAAAACATGTAACGTCATCTTCTTCACCCTTTTTTTAGTCCCATTTGGTCCTTTCTCCTTTTGTCATCGATCCTTCCTTTCATCCTTCTCTCTTATCTTCCACGTGTCCTTATATAAAGTTGATCCTCCATTTTTCCTCCCTTTTCCATTAAAAGTAATTGTAACTGTTGCAGTCTAGATATTGTCCTCTTCTCCTCTCCCCCCCCCCCCCTCCTCTTCCTAACCCACGCAGTGTAACGACACTACTTTAAGATTAACCAAATAAAATAAACGCATCGAAAAGGGCGCGCGCTGCTCACTACACGCGTGGTGTGTGCGTAGTACTCGCGCGCACACGATGAGAAAGCGCAGCCCCTTGCAATTCCAAGCAAAACAACCACAAAAACCAAAACACACCGAGCGTGTGCGTGAGCGTTTTATTCGAGTGTATGTGCGTGTGTGACGGAGTGTGTAAATAATAAGTTTCGTTTCGTTTGTAGTAGTATTCAGTTCGGTTGTACTAGCATTAGCGGTTAAGAAGATTAGTGTCGACGCACGTCGTGCGCGAAGCGCGTTTGCGTTATGAACGCCAAACACAGCAGCGTAACACACAGTGGGGGGCGGCGGCGTGTCATCAGAATTTGGGGGTAACGTTTGGGAACGTAATTTTAAGTAACACAGTTCTCTCTTTTTTTAGTACAAGTAGTATCAGCAACCGTAAATAGTGAATATTTTAGCTCGAATAGGTCGAAGTTGGATGATCGATTGAAAGGACGAGAGCCTCTATGGGTCTGTCCCTACATTACGATACGTTGCCATATGCACCCACGATGCTACCTAGGTAATAGGAATGATTGCAGAGAAGAAGAAAAAACTCCGACAAGCGAATTTTAGTACAAAGCAACTCATTGAGCGTGGAATCGGAGCAAAAAAACAAAACATTCCGCAGTAGGCAGAACGGCTCGGTTGCCACGTAACGTACGCCAATACTTGTGATAACGTGTAATTATGCTCTCTATGCCTCTCTCGCTGTCTCTCGTCCTATTCCTCCTTCTCTCTCTCTCTCTCTCTCTCTTTAGCTACGATTAATATGACCATTTACGTTAATTTAGATATTTGGCAGGCAAACATACGACATATTGTCCTCATTTATGTGATGCTTAATCAGAAGAAAGTTGGCGATAATGCCAACCTTAAACGAATTCCCCTTATCGTACATGCCCGCACAGTAGAGGGCCGACTGGGGTGTCTCGTGCTACCAATTTAAGTGTTTAATACGTGACCATGGACGAGATGATGTAGTGTGTAGCACGTAGTAGGTTACTTTTGCCCAGGAATGATCCCCACCCCAGTCGGCACAGTACCACACAGTCCGTGGGCGGGTTCGTGTGTATCGGTTTGTTAGTGTGTTGATGAAGGTAGCTCAATCCGCGGTTAGAGTCACGCGCTTGTTTTATTTTGAACTTTAATTTACTTCCTTTTCTTTTGGGGTACCTTTGGGGGAATAATATATTTTATTAAAATGTGTTATTGTTGTGGGGAGTGGGTGATGGATTTGCAACTCCTTGCCGACTGATCTTTCTTCCCTTTGCTGCTATCGCTAGGCTCTGCTCTACGAGGAGGGGCTAGGGTTTTCGCGTAGCATTTTAAACAGTATCAAACACGAGTGGAAATCCATTTCCATTTCAAAAACACACAACACACCACGTAAAGAGGGTATCAACCAACCAACCAACCAACCAACCAACCAAAAACCAAAAGATGCGAAAAAAATAACACTCGCCAAACTGATCCGCAAAATAAAATAAAAAAAAACCTTTCGTTTTTGCAAAGGATTTCCTAAACAAACAAAACAAACGCTTGCGTGAATTTATGTTGAAAGAAATTATGATAATGTTGACGATTAAATGTTACTTTTTTCTACTGAAACTCCTCTTTGAAATGCGCGAACGCTCGAAAAGTGCTGGAAAGTGATTCTGCAGTGACTTCAATCCACTAAAAGCTACGAACCTACGCTACCTGTGGCTGGTATTATTGAATCCGTTCGTAGCGGCGGCGTACGTCCCGACACTCATTTTCCTAACGTATTAGGGTAAATGTACCAGTATTGGGCAGGTTAGAGGAGCAGTATCACTAAACACTTACAATTATTATTATTTTTCTTGAAAGTGGCATTATTATGGACGCTAAACTATCGAATTATGTTGTGCTATTTTTTATTTCCCGTTTCAAATACATTTTCTAGCCATATTCAAGAAAATGCAAACACTGTTTTTGTTCCTATTTTCGGCAGTTTGGTCCTATTTTCGGCAGGTGGTTCTCCTATTTTCGGCAACGCGAATACGGTCCGGTAAATGTTCTAATTAATGCCAATAGGTAGACAAAATTTTTTAAAACAATTTTACACTCTCACTTTCCTAAGATTAGAGTTGAAAAGTACTTAAATTATTAATTTTGTGTTGCCCATTTTGGGCATTTTGCTCGCAATTTTTACAGTCACTTTGATGTGAGTTACAATCAAAGTAGGCATTGGAGAAATGAGACTGCCTGAGTACGGCTATAGAGTACGGCTCCGACCGGCTCACAAAATTATTGTTTTTCTCACAAGTTATTGAATTATTTATAGTGAAATTGGTGTTATTTGATGCAAGAAATGTCGTTTTATGTGTCGACATACACATTACAGTTTTCTGATCAAGTTTTAAATGAATATTCAACGAAATCAAAAGTGTGTTATTGTTTCAAGTTTCGGCAGTAGCCTAAAGCACTGATCTGTCAAAAATCATCATTTACCGTGTACCAATTTTCGGCAGCATTTAAAGTGAATAATTACTTGTTTTTAGTGATTTTAAAATTCTAATCGAGCTAGTATAAAATCTGCAACCATAAAATCTTTCATAAAAACCACACATTCATTGTTTAAGTGCTCTATTTCTCTTAATAATGAAAATTGCCGAACTATTGGCTAACAGCAAATCTGCCGAAACATATTGAACTCTGCACATTTTGTTTGATATTTTGAAAAATATGCATGGAAATGATGTGAAACTTCGTATATGAACAACAAATGAGCATATCTCTATGTAAAAAATATGTGTTGAGACAATTTTCAACGCGTTTTTGCGTAATTATACGTTTTTAGCTACCCTGCCGAAAACAGGTGCACTGCCGAATACTGGTACATTTACCCTAGATGGTTGTTACAGTTATTCACTGCGGCGTTGTAGGACCGGGCTCAAGAAATGTTTTGCCATCCCTAGAATTTCATGTCAGCGCCGTACGTTCCCGCTACGAACGGATTCAATAATACCAGCCTGTGTTACAGATGTGTGTTGCCTGTGTACTACCGGGTGTGTCGACGGGTGGACCGAACTCGCACGTCCGAAAAAAGAACGCAGTCTCATTCACTCCATAGCAACGTCCATCAATGGCTTCATCAATGCGTCAGCGATCATGAATGCAATAGGGCAGTATAGAAGCTTACCAGGTCCCGAATGAAATTGAACCGAAAGTGCCTATATGTTCAGTTCTTTGTCTTTCTCGTTCGGCTCGCAAGAAGATGAATCCCGAGCTCGATTTTTTTGACGGTCTCCGGCCCAGTCGGCTTCAACGTATGCTGCAAGCTGTCCAGCTTCACCATGCTTCAGCTTTATATCTGTAGTCAAATTTAGACATTGCAGGGTTCACATCACGGATCAAAGAATGCTGGGTGTTATCGTACAAGACAAGAAGAGCGATCGTAGCCCACATCTTGGCGTCACCTTCCGATTATTGGTTCAGAGGCAGCCGTTGTAACGTACTTCCAAAGGGTTTCCCGGACTAACAACATTTCGATTTTCGACAGTCATGTTGTTTCATATACACCGCTATGGAGCTTCTCGATACTTAACTTCCCGCCATGCATTTTCGAATTCACTTAATTCACAAAGAGTAGTACAACTTGGGTCAACTGTAGGCACGCAGTAAAGGTGGACTTGTATCTTCAAGTGGTAATTGCAAACTATCTTTATTGGACATATTTCTATGACTGCTATGACTTGCAAAGTTTCAATCCTGCTTGCTTGGATTGGTTCGTAATGAATGCAACTAACAAGAATTGGTTACAGCGTGCGAATTGGCAGATAAGGAATAAAACACCAGACATGAAGAATCTATGGAATTTTACAGATTTGAAGTTCGATGTTCATTTGTCTTCTTTATTAGACGATGAATAAAGGTGCACAGTCTGGTACACTTATTACAACCAATGGCAAATTTACAATCCAGCAACTGAAACGCTCTGACTTCGTGGCGTTACTTTCATTTTGCGTTACTTTGCACGAATCAACATACGAGAGTAAGCCATTCCTTCGTTAACCTGGTTGAAGGTATCCCAAACAATATTTTGTGCGTTTATACTATTGTTATAAATGCCGTTAAGATTTGAAGTGTGATATAAATAGTACCACCAGGCACCCTGATATGTTACGGCACGGTTTCCTTCTAACCAAACATCATTGTCACTATCCTTGGTCGTGAAATTCATGCCCTTGTGTCTGTGCAATGAATCCCCTGCCGTTCCAGTGTACGGTCCGAGCTTCGCCAGCGGATAATGATCCTCCTCACTGCCGATCTCGAACTCATCGTACCGTGTGTACTTGTAGTTTCCTTCGAAGTCCTTCAGCTCCACCAGCAGCTCGTGCTTCCGGGTCGAGGTCATCCGATGCAAATGCTCCAGCCCGAGCCAAAACTCTCCATCCACGCTGCCGAACCCGTCCCGATACTCGGTCCAGTTGCGGTAAAAGTCCACCGATCCATCGTAACGGTACTGGAACACAAGCCAACCTCCTCCGTAGGCCGTCTGTTCGCAATATCCCAGAAACGGTTGGTCGTTCTCGGTTAGCTGTAGGATGTACTTGCCCGATCGCTTCGAGAGATTGTCCTTGCACGATGGAAACGAGACACTTCGAAGATTTATGCCCGAATTGATCATGAGCAGTTCTAAGTTGTGGGTGGATTCCACAATTCCGGTAAGCTTTTCATCCGTTTGCTTCACCGCGGACTCTATCTCTAACAGCTTGTTCTGCAGGGTTTGCAGTTTATCCGACAATAACCTAAATATCATCCCGTTAATGACTATGGCTGGTTCTGTACCGCGGACTTTGTTGGTCGTTGTAAACAGCACCAAAGATAACACCACGAATATTTTGTGAGCGAACATAGTGAGCTAACGCCAAAGACTCTCCTCCACAAAAGATGATACTGAGGCCACAACGGGCTTTGCAGCATCCTTTTATACAGGAGCTAGCAGCATAATCGCATACGTCATTCTTATCAATGGTGGACGAATGCAAATAATTCGGTCAGAATTGCACAACTTCCCACTTATCAGTACCGTACGAAAGCAAATATTTCAAATGATGACGAGCTTATCATCGTGTGCTGTGAAAATACTCACTGCAAATCGTTTTTTTTTGTGGTATCATAGGTTTCTGAAGCCTACCAAGGGAACGATCGTGGCGGAAGAGAACGTGAGATTGCAGATGAACGAGGAAAAACCCAAACTGATGGTAGCATCATCAGCGAACATACAAAAACAAACCTTGACCTCCTCTCTGTCTGGTCTGGTAAGCCTTTGTTGCATTGCATTATAACCAAACAACACTTGATAAAACGCTTTATTGTCAGTATAGTTTGAACTCACCGGTTGAACTTCGATTCCCTGCCAAGCACGATGAAAACGATTTGCATTAGTGAGTATTTTCACTGCACACGCGTGATGAGGTCGTCATCATGTGAAACATTTGCATTCGCACGGTACTGATAAGTTGAAAGTTGAATTTTTCGTGAATTATTCACCTCCATCCAACATTGATAAGAATGACGTTTGCGATTATGCTACTAGTTCCTGTATAAAAGGATGCTGCAAAGCCCGTTGTGGCCTCAGTATCATCTTTTGTGGAGGAGAGTCTTTGGCGTCAGCTCACCATGTTCGCTCACAAAATATACGTGCTGTTACCTTTGGTGCTGTTATCAACGACCAACAAAGTCCGCGGTATAGAAACAAACGACACAAATGCGTGCGCCGCCGGGTTCGCGCTCGGGATGGTCGCAAGCAAACTGCAAACCCTGCAGGACAAGCTGATGGAGATGGACTCCACCATAAGGCAGTTGAGTGAAAAGGTTGGCCGCAACCATAAGATGCTGCTGATTCAACTCGAACAAAGCAACCAGCTGGTATTGAAGAAAGATTTAGATCTGTTCATGATCAATTCGGGCATAAATCTGAACAGTTTCGCGTTTCGATCGTGCAAGGAGAATCCCTCGAAGCGATCGGGCAAGTACATCCTACAGCTAACCGAGAACGATCAACCGTTTCTGGGATATTGCGAACAGACGGCCTACGGAGGAGGTTGGCTTGTGTTCCAGTATCGTTACGACGGATCGGTGGACTTTTACCGCAACTGGACCGAGTATCGGAACGGGTTCGGCAGCGTGGATGGAGAGTTTTGGCTCGGGCTGGAGCATTTGCATCGGATGACCTCGACCCGGAAGCACGAGCTGCTGGTGGAGCTGAAAGACTTCGAAGGAAACTACAAGTACGCACGGTACGATGAGTTCGAGATCGGCAGTGAGGAGGAGCATTATCCGCTGACGAAGCTCGGATCGTACACTGGAACAGCAGGGGATTCATTGACACGCCACAAGGGCATGAACTTTACGACCAAGGATCAGGACAACGATACCTGGAATGGTGGAAACTGTGCACAATACTATCATGGTGGCTGGTGGTACTGGTCGAATCGAAAGTCAAATCTGAACGGCATGTATAGAAATAGTTATGATGAGAAAAATATGGTTTGGGATCACTTCAAAGATATTAACAAGGGTTTGGCATACTCACGTATGATGATTCGTGAAACGTAACGGTGAATGTACTGGGGGATTTGTTTATGAACGGTAAATTAACCATTTGAAGTTTAAAAAATTCAGTCAAAAAAATGGTCATCATTGGAAATTGAAGATATTGAATAACAATTGAGCTACAAGAAATATTCCACAATAAGTGTTTGTAAAGTCAATTTAGTCAAAAACTATTTTTTTGAGATGACAAACATGTGAGTCGTATGAGGTTGTCGTACAAAGCGAAGAAGATAAAAAAAAGTTGAAAACGAGATTACTCTTACTTAGTGTAACACATCTGTAACATATGTCCGATGGTTCATCGCTTTGTTGGCATTGAAGACACTGTTAGGCAGTGGCGGATTAAGGGTATCGGGGGCCCTAGGGGGAAAGACGAGTTGAGGCCCCCTGTAAATGATAAATGTTGTTGTGGCGGGGAGGGGGGGGGGGGGGGGTAGCGGCGCTAAACTTGCTGTTGCGAGATTGAACAGTCGGGGGCCCCTTCGATCATCAGTCACAGGCTCTACAATTTTTGCTGACCGGGGGGGGGGGGGGGGGGTGCAAATTATTCGCCAGCATTGGGGCCCCAACGGCCATCCTTCCGGGGGCCCTTGTCGCTAGTACTCTGTCCACACGACATACTATAGAATGGCGATCTACAGGGCCCCTACATCGACGGGGCCCCAGGCGACCGCCTAGTCCGCCTACCGTTAGATCCGCCACTGCTGTTAGGTTGGTTTGACCTTTGGATCTATTTCAGAATTGATGTGCTTTTCCCATTAGTTCTAGTATCGGCATATGTTGAAAAACGCGGTGGATTTTTTAGAGAAAACACTTTATTTACTGTGGTATGAGGTTAAATCAAAAAATTAGTCCACATGTACCGATTGTCGAATTTCAACTAAAGGCTAGGAGCGGACCAATCCTCCTCCTTATCTCCTAATTTATCGTTTTTATCCTCCCTCTTACTCTCTTCTCCAGCGTTGTGACCTGACAGACTGTTGGGCACTCACGAGTTTCCAACAGCATAGGTTCAGGATAAGTTCAAGCACTGGAATTGATTATGGATCTTTTCCGAAATTGTTGTAGATTCCAGATTAGTTGCAAGACAGCTTTGAATTCATTTCCAGCACATAAGATCCAGTACAGTTATGATTTCAGTATAACCTTGAGAGGTGGTATGGGTTCGGGATTAGATCTCAGTCCTGTAAGGACCAGTTTTATAAGCTCCCCATAAGCTCCAAAATCGAAATGAGATCTGCGTGAGGATCCAGGGCCGGTATGGGGTTTGAATCTCTTTTCTTCTCTCGATGTGGGAATTTCGTTGTTTATTTATAAAAATATATTTGCATGCACTTTTAGCTTATTATATGCTTTCAAAATTATGTAGTGGTGCCTTATAATCGGGCCAAATTAACAAAATAACAACGTGACAAACATCCACTTCAAACATGACGTTTGTAACCGCCACTCTACGTGTATTCAATTTGAAACAGTACAGTTGTTGTAGAATTTTCACCGGGATATTCAATGTCAAAATAACGTACAAACAAACGCCCGCTGTGCAAAGGGACAGATAAAAAAATCATTGCTTCTCGCTTTTTTTCTCAGTCGTTCTCTTTCCGCCCTACAGGAATTTTGTCGCGCTGCTCGTCCCCTGTACTTCCTCCAACCACTCGCATATGTGGACTATCATTCGCTCTCATTTCCTCTAGTGCTATCTCTCTGTCTCTCTCTCTCGCGTGTGATCAATACTCATGAGCTGTAAAAAATTTGGACGAACATTCTGGTGGTAATAGGGGAAGTTGGGTAAAGATGGACACATTAAGTAAAATGTTAAAAATCTAAGGATGTATAAATACAGTGACGATGAAAATTGTGTATGCTTTATCTTACACTCATATTTTATCGGAAACTGTGTTGAAGCTTTTGAGTTTTCTAAAGATTTTGCTTTTGAGAACATGTTTCTTCTTCTTCTTCTTTGGCTCAACAACCGTTGTCGGTCAAGGCCTGCCTGTACTTGGTTGATCCTACTTGTGGGCTTGGTCAATCCTACGTATCGCAGCATGGTCTATTAATTGAACATGTTTATTCATGCAATTTTAAAATGTTCGGGTGATAGACAGACACCTAAAATGGGAAAGATGGACACCATGAAGGGTAAGATGGACACTTGTAGGCAACATACAGGGTTTCCCGCGGTTTATTGGTCAGTTCCCATGATTTTTTTGTGCGCTCCCACGATTTTTTGGTCGTATCCCATAGATTTTTGGTTCGTTCCCATTTTTTTTTCTTCTTTGGCACAACAACCGCTCTCAATCAAGGCCGGCCTGTACCCACTAGTGAAGTGAGCTTGGCTTTCATTGACTTGTTTTTACCATAGCAGGATAGTCAGTCCTACGTATGGGGGCACGGTCTATTCGGGACTTGAACCCATGACGGGCATGTTGTTAAGTCGTACGAGTTGACGACTGTACCACCAGACCGGCCCAAACTTCCCATTATTTATTGGTATTTTCCGATTGTATATCAATACAATTGAACCAAAAAATCGTGGGAAAGCACCAAAAAATATGGGAACTCACCAAAAATTTATAGAAACCAACCAATAAATCGTGGGAAACCCTGTGAGAAATTGAAGATATTAACAGTATTTTAACATATTCTAATGCTTTTCACGATCTGATACCTACAGAAACCAATTCTTGGTCAATTGCCACGACGGCTCATTTAGCTGTGAATTTAGAAATTATTAACGCCTCTTCTGACATGTAGAAGAATGCATAATCTATCTTACTTACTTACTTATCGGGCGCAACAACCACTTTGCGGTCTTGGCCTGCCTCTGGAAACCGCTTCGAAACCGCTCACAGTCTCGTGCCTTCGCCTGCCAGTCCGTTTTGCAGAATCCAAGGCATTTAATAAACAGCGGGCACTAACAGCTAACGTAATTCCAGCTTACAGAAGAACAGTTGTGATCTTCCCTTTAGGAAATTACTCCACAGAAAGTCTGCAACCCCAGCAAGTTTGATGAGCTTGTCAATAGGTCATGTCTCTTTTAACCAAGTCAAAATTCAACTTTTTGCAATCTCTGTAATCCCATAGAATCTTTCATCTATTCCTGGACGATGTCATATCAACGGCTTTTCTTTTTGTTGTTTAAAGATGTCCAAGTTGTGGCAAGATATTAGACATCGTGAATTCCTGCACCTGCGTCGTGCAATTAATAGCCTTACGCATGGCTGCTAATTTGACCAGCTTGACGCACGCTTGCGATATTAAGTGCGAAGGCTGTCTTAAGCATGATGATGTTCCGAACACAACTGATGCACTTGTCCTGTCAAATGCAGCAGTTGCATTAAACGATGCTACGCTTGCGAAATCAAGTAAACACCCCTGTAGACATTGACCAATATTTGTGTAAACTATGTCCCTAATATCCTTCATTATTATCACTTACTTTGAGTGTCTTCATCCAAAGATAATCTCTCAGGTACTGCTAACGACATCCTAGAAGAGCCACGAATTAAAACAGTTATATTCCATGAGCGATTTAGCTCACACGTAACTGAAAACGAAAAAAAAAGAAAAATTCAACCTGACCTAGGACCTTACCAAATTGCTACGTAGGAATGCAATTGGACTCTCTCAACCCAATAAAGATTAATGACAGGGCAGAAAGAAATGAAGCCAACCGGTACAGTGCCTACGTTCCCATGTTAAGGGCAACTGACCTTCAACCGCGTCCCTGAATCATTTTGGCTAGAAGAAACAAGTACGTAGGGAATTAAAAGAATAAAACTGAGCAAATTTGTACCAAAAAAGAATAGAACAACAGTAGTGAAAGGCATGAACTAACAAATAAATGCTTGTTTTAATGTTGTTTTTTTTTTGGAACCGATTCCAGCGTCCTTAGTTTCACAGTAACAATCAGCCCGAGTTGCCCAACGACTTCTGATCCTCATAACGTATTCACCGTTAGCACAGAAACACACCCCCACACCCGGTGTTCCGGTCATCCTATCGACGGCCACACACTCACCCTTGAGGAAAGCGAAAATAGTAAAAACAACTATTTCGACCGCTTCCGCCCACCAGGACAAGTTGCCAAAAAAAAAACAAAACACCCCAAAAACAAACCATTGATCCCGCGATCATTTCGTCAAGTGACATTCACCGGCTGACCGACTTGTGCAACTGTGCGTATGGTGTCGTCGGGACGCGTCATCGCTTCCCAGGCACTGCCATTACCAATCGGTCGTAGTAAATGATTCGAAAACAGAGTGCGGAGTGGGATCGCATCTCGGCTCTTAACAGTACCGATAACCATGAACTTATTTCGCGACACACACACACACACACACCCAAACACCTTCCCTCTTATTTTCTCTCTCATACACTCTTTGGGATCGCCACAAAGCAAAATAATTGCACTGCGAGCATGATAAACCAACGAAACGAACGAAAGCTCTCTTACACAGACAGCAGCTCCTTTCACTTTTGGAAATTTTTCGGCCCAAGCCCAAGTTCTCGCTGGCGTGCGTGGTTGTGGATGTTGTTGTTTTCCCCCTGCACGCAAGCTTGTCGCTGGAAATTATTGTCCAGAAAGTTTGCAAGGTTACGCTTTCGAAATTCTTGCCCGCTCGCGAGGGTGGGAGTATGTATGGGGCAGTCGGATCGGCATCGAATGGACCGGGATGGGGATCGACTGTGATCTTCGGCGTCGGCATCCATTCACAGTGGACCGCGAACCGTTACACGATCCAGTTCGTACAGTGCGTGATCTTCGCGAAACGTGAATGGGTAGATTGTATCAAAAAAAGGTGCACCATGACCAACTTGCAAGTTTTTACACCGGTAAGCGAGTCTTGCAATAGTCCATAAAAGAGTGCTCGAAGAATCTGCCAACTCATTACTCCGCCGTTTCGATGCCTTTAGATCCTACCGTACGTGGGACGATTGCCGGGCGAGCTACGGTACGGTTCGCGCATCAAGCTGCGAGGCCATTTCCGTGAGCCCGAAGATGCGGTCCACATCATCCTGCAGCGGGAAGCGCTGCTGAACCCGCAGGACGAGCTACCCCTGTACCTAACGATTCACCCGGGCCGGAAGGAAATCGTGCGCAATCACCTGTGCAGTGATTGCTCGGCCGGGCCGGAGGAACGCATCGACAACTGTCCAATCGAGTGCGGTCAGGACTTTGAGCTAGCGATTGTACCGTCGGCCAATGGGTACGAGCTGTCGCTGCACGGTACGCCGGCGCACACGTTCAGCTACCGTGCACCGCTGGCCACCGCCCGCTATCTGTTCGTATCGAGCGGTTGTGTAATTTTTGCAATTAACTTTGAAAATTGGAATGCAACCACGGGTGAGCAACCGCACCGGCCGCAAACACCAAGTGAGTGCATTGCATTATCACAGTGTCGTACCTCCGAGTGACCTCCAGTGTGACGATCGAATAAACTTTGCCTGATTTTACAGCGGCACCGCTTCTTGAACCGTCACGGCTTTACCCCGTGCTAGAGGAACAGCAGCAACAACAGCGCCACACACAACAACAAACACGATCCCTTCTGCCTCAGATCCATCGCCATCCGCAGCAGCAGCAGCAACACCATCCCCATCATTCCCATGGCAACAATCTGCGGGAGCTTGTACTGCAGGTGCTGCCGCTGGTGCAGCTCGCCGCATCACAGCTGCAGGCGAACGCGAACGATCGTAACGATGGTAACAACGGCTCTGGTAGGGCTGGCATCGGTAACCTTGCCCACCTACTGCCCTTGTTTCAACCGGTAGTGGAGCAACGCACGGCGCGCGTTAAAGCCAACCGCCCTGCCAATCGATGGACGTCGTTCTCCTGCTGGCGTATGAACAATGCCGAAATCCTACCGGCAATGTTTCTGGTAAGAAGAGTTGTTTTTGGTTTTATCGTAGGGGGGTGCACATAAGTGAAGAAGTGAAGCATGGTGAAGTTTTTGCAGTGAAGTGATCGTTCCGTGATCGATTGATGATCGTTATCGTTTTTGTATGTACTGTGTTTCGTCCAAGGAATATGTCTTCTTTTAAACACTGGCTTTGGATACAAAAACAAAAGAGAGTTGAAAGTAGAAACAGTTACAAATGTCCAGTGTGTTAAACATGCATTACTTGGATTCTCTGAAAGAGCATCATTTTTGTGTTTTTGTGTTCAAATATTTAATCAAGCTATGGGCATTATGTCTGATAGAAAATAATTAAGAATCATTCATTAATTTTGTGTTCTTTGTTTATGTCAGGTGAATTAATTGATGTAATTCAACAAAAAGAGTTTTTATTTATTTATTTATTCATTTCGATCCCGAATTCGATCGAGTTTGGGAATGTGCCTGACAGTCAACAGTTGACGTAAGAGTGATAGTTATGTGCATCTTGAATTCAAACCCAAGTAAATACCAAAACAAGTGAAAGCCGTATCACCGCCGTAACTCGAACACTAGTATTTTGCATCGAAAGAGCTGTGCTCCTGCTAATTCGACAACACTCGAGAATTGAATCAGTAATGGCTGGTATCATTGAATCCGTACGTAGCGGGATCGTACGGCGTTCACATGAAATTTTAGGGATGATAACTCATTTCTTGTGCCCGATCCTACAACGTCGCGGTAAATAACTATGGCAACCATCTACTATGTTAGGAAAATGAGTGTCGAGACGTACGCCGCCGCTACGAACGTATTCAATGATACCAGCCAATATGATGCAAAATAAGCTAAGCCATTGAATAGCCATGGATTTCAAAGTCAAGACTTCTTAGAACGATCAAACATTCCTGTAAAGGAATGAAAATTACAGGGTTTTCCAGGAGTTCTTATAGTTGTGGGACACTTTATTGATTCTTTCTTACGGAAATAGAGCTTTGCGTCGCAAGAATTGGACTCTATAGCATTCGAAAAATCCTACAGGAATTTTCACACAAAAGGGTTCAAAATAGTCCTTTCCATATTAAGTTCACTTCCAATAGCATAGACTCAAGTGCTATGACTCAAGTGTCTCAAGTGTCCCACAACTATGAAAATCCCTGGACAATCCTGTAAGTTATGTTATAAATTTTATTATTTTGTGTTTATAAAACCGATAACCTTTACTAATAATCCCAACTTCAAGATGTTCAAGATGTTTTTTTTTTAAATTACCAGCTACTGGGAATAACAATTCTGTAGTATGAATTTATGCAGATTAATTGAGTTAGAATAACAAATTATGCCTTTAATTTGCCGTCGTAGCATAATAAAAAACTACAGTGCAAGAATAGGCAAAGTAAATGGCGTGAGAAGAGATTCAAGTTCAATGATTCAAGTCGTTTAGCTTTAATTCTCGATATCGTTTAACTCACAAATGATTCAAATTGCAATGGAGCGCCGTTTATCCAGGAACCTTTTATCCTCAAACATGACACTTTTGGTGTTGGTACTCAAATTGACAAAACATTATTCCATCCACGTGTATTTTCATTTTCTTGTTTATGATCATGTTGAACACGAAAGTCGGCACGGCAAGAAGATGAATAAAGTGCCACATTAGACATGTTGAACATGACTGCAATGAATGATTCATTTAATGATCAAAAGATGAATTCACACCGCAGTAAATTTACGGTCTCACCGTTTAAAACTTCACCCAGCATGATTCATCAATTAACGTCTAACTTACGGTTTGACAACTGCGCTAAACAATGTAGTTCAAATCGTAACATTAAGCTATGACCTTTTTCAATTACCAGGCGCTGTGTTGCGGAGTAGCGCACCGTACACAACAACATCACCGAAGACTGAACATGTGAACATATTGTAATGTTTGTTCCGCAAGGGGTTTGAAATTATGCTTGAGTACTTTTTTATCAATTTAAATTCCTTGCCTCTAAAGTTACACGATGTTACCTTCCATTCCATTTGCAGACCTGTTCCATGGGCCTGATGAAGCTGTTTCGATTCCTCACCATTGCCTGCGTCTTCGGATACATCGGTTATGTGTTCTCGAGAAACACCACTTGGAGCATGACCTGGAAATAGTGGTTCGATCGGTGTGAGTGAGTGGTTTGTATTAACTATTAACGTTTGCTTTAATAAATTGCTGCTTTTGTATCATGTAAAAGACATATTGCTATTAATAATAGTATGTGAGTAAAATATAAGAAAAACTAGTGCAGTCTATTATTTCTTGGTGAGAAATGTATACGAAAAAGACTTCTTCATTCGTCCATCCTATCATAATCAATCTGGTATTAATCAATCAACAATAAGCGCTCCACTACTAATCCACCCTTAGGGAAGATTAATGCTAGTGCAAATAGTCGGTGAGCGATTCGATTTATTGGGAATTGGGAACGACCAATGTGACAGCTGTTATTGTAATTATGTTTTATCGCGAAAGAGCTGCTGACAGAATATATCTAATAAGTTATAGTTGTTTGTTGCTTATTAAAAATTGGCAAAAGTATCAAAAAATGTATTTAGCTTTACAACAAACAAACAAACCGCTCATTAGAATACGCTCTTCATTATCTTCCACTGTGATTCCTTCCGCTTGTTTTCCCCTTCCCATAAACAACCTTCCCCCGTAAGCTGCGTTGTATCGTCGCAAGAAAACAGCAAAACATTCGTCATCCTTCATCGTCATTCCAATGGTCTTTATCCTTTGGCCAAACCATCGATATCTTCCGGTCAAAAGAAAAGTCATACCAGACCATATAGGGAAGGAACAACAATCAAACAAAACAACTGATAATCTCTTCTTGCGTCAACATCGTCGCCGCCCTGCGTTGTGCCATTTCCCGACCTACGAACATTCGCTTACGGCGCAATAACCAAACGAAGTCGGGAAAATCATGTGCAATGTTTGAAAAAAAAAAACCACATAAAGCATTGAGCTTGAGCTGATCGATTGGACTTCAAATTCCCTATACAAACATATATACACACACATACAGCAATCACTGGACACACCTCTACTGCTTGCTCTCTTCAATGAGTTTCAGTGGGGGATAGGATGTTGCACGCAGCACACCCGCAAAACCTACTCTCCTCTAAAGCATCCCCTCCTATCAGGATGAATGAATGAATGAAAATGTATTCCACCACCATCTCACCCACACACAAACACACACACATAGTACCATCACGCAGACAACGTCATTCGTGTCCCAGGACCTAGCTCCAAAGCATCGCAACGCGCAAGGCGTTCGCTTTCGTGTCTTAGGTGCACGTGCACTGAATGTTAAGAAATGTAGTGTGCCATGACGATGAAGGCAAAAGCTCGATGTAATGCTTTCCTTCCCACGGGCTGGCAAAGGTGTATGGGTGTGTGGTTGTTACAGAGAAGCTGTGTGTGTGGGTGTGATTAATGGAAAAAAGGCAACGATTGGGAACTGCTGCCAACGATGCCAACGATATGGCCGGATGGTGACATTTAAATGTAATGCTGTTTGTGCCTTCTTCTCTGTCCTTTTTACACCAGTTTTTTTCTATTTAAGTTGTACCTTTTTTTCGCTGTCTTGACACTGTCGAATGGAGGAAGGGTTAAAGCCAAAAATTACGAATTAAAATGGGGAAAGTTTGAAATCTTCCACCAGTGTCATCAGTCCATAGTGCGTCTATTAATATGTGTTTAATTATTAGTTATTACGTTTAAAATCTAACGATAACGATTTTTTTTCCATATTTTAACTAATATTAAACAAACAATTGATGTATATTTTAAGTAATGTTTCACCATCTGTTAGAGTTTAGCCAAGCATCTTGAGAGATTGTTAGCATTCCGGTTAAATGGAATGGTGTTGTGAGCTATTTATTCATCTCTAAACTACTAAGCTAAATATGTTTGCTCATTCAATGTTTCATCACAGTCCTAAATTCCACATTGAGCTCCAGGAAGTATTCTATTCCATTTACCTTTCGAACCAGGAACTTCAATCAGTTTAATGAATCAGCTCTGTAAACAACAGTCCATAGTTTTGTGGAAATTGTACAGACAAAGCTAATTGGTACCTTTCTTGTGAATGTAATTATTTTATTACCGCTAACACATGGTTTGGGGTTTTTCTGTAAACTCTTCCGAGCATACTGTTGAACATTTCCTAACGTCCTAACCTGATACCAGAAGTATACCTTAAGTAAAGATTGAGCAACGAAAACCGCAAAGCGGTTGTAGCGCCAGGATAAGTAAGCAAGTGATTGGAGTTGTTGTGAAAATGAAAATATACTATATTTTTGTATGCATGTCATTCTGTAATAAATGTAATCATCAAACGATTGTGAGTTCTTCAAAAGATAAGTAAAAGTGTTGCCTCAAATTAAACTGTTTTTTACAATTGTTTTAATACTGTGTTTAAAGAAAAGTAGTCAAACTCTCAACATTTCCGGTCTGTCTCTTCTTACTCTTAACCTACTTAAGCGATGCCATTTTGTAACTTATATCACAATGTTCATTCAAACACGTTCTGTATTTCATGCTCTCAAGCTCTCAAGCACGATATGATCGCTCAGATAAAGAAAGTACTACTCAACCACAAAAATAATTTAAAAACATATGAATTACTGCACACTTATAAAAATGAATAAGAAATATAAATAACTAATGTTAGTTCTTTCGATTTTAATATGAAATATAGTAAAATTTATGTATATTGCTTACTACTCCATAATAAACTAGTTTATACTGAATGAATTTACTCGTCGGAATAGACGAAACACAATTTATTTTTCTATAATGTCTATGTCCTTTTAAATAGCCATTTAAAATCAACTACGCAACCACTACCGTTGCCATTATTTCTATACGTTGCATTCTAAGCCGATGCAAACGAGGGAACTGCATCCAATGATCATGCACAAAATAAAACAATTGCCACAACCCAACTACAACAAAACAGATGAAAAAAAAAACAAAAATCGCCCCACGTCCGTCAACTGGCCCTGCTCTTACAACCTTCACAGCGACGTTGGGCGCACGGGCGTCACCGATCGGATCGATCCGATCGTTGATTGGAAATTAATTGAAATTCTCACCCAATTTACAGTGCCACAGTTTCCGGTAAAATGCGAACCCACAACAGAGAGCCGGCATTCCGTTTTTGGCGTCTGTTCCCGTTTACAGTGTTTGAGGCGCAGTAGCAGTACACGGGGCCGTGTGTCGGTTCTTCTTCGCAGCCGCAGCCCGTGGAAGTGAAATTGATGATTGATGTCAATGGTTGCTGTTGCTGCTTGCTTGCTTGCTTTCCTCCGGATTTCGAACTTCCTGGTGAGCCAGCAAGGGAGGTAGATACTACTCCCCCTCCCCATTGGACACCGTTGGGAAGCTAATGACGTAAGTAAGGCACAGACGGAAAAGCCCTGACAATTCATATCGTTCCTCAACCTCCTTTTGGTGGAGACGCCACAGCGACCATGTGAATGGAGCAAAAACAACAATGCTACCACGGTGTAAGTATTGCGTTCTAAAGATTCTGTTCCGAAAGAATAACACGTTATGTAAGTTGGGCAAATGGGGTTGGGTGCGATTGGGTCGGAGGAACTATGCTATTGTCTTTTAAAAGTGTGGTTTTAGTGGCTTACGAAGTGAGTTTAAGAAAGACACAAAAATCCACCCAACCATCCAGACATGTAGAAGTAATCTTAAAATTTTATTAATTTTGATATGAGACATTTAAATCATTCAATTATTAACTATAAATAACTGAGACAATGAAATGTAGTATATGCTCGATGTAATTGTATCTAAATATCATGAACTTACTCTACCATGCAAATGATAATGAAAGCTTGTATTAGCTTATTGTGAGCCTTACTTCTATGCTAAGCTTTTACTGCAATCTCCCCAACATCTAACAGTTGGGCTCCCCAACCCGCCCTGAGACTCGCAGCATTAAAGGGCTATACAATGGAGTGCTGTACCTACATCAAAAAAGGGGTTACATCGCAGTTAATTGCTTTCGGTGGGTCCTTCCAACTATATAACATAGACACTATGTCTGTCTCACCTCGTGTTGTAACAAACCAGCCCTCCCACATCATCATCGTCTTTCGGTTTCAAATCTGTAACGTCTTGTTCGGAACACGTGCTCTGTTACACGTAGGGCGTTTAACGCACACGCTTCCTCTCACTCACTTGCCTATGTACGTAGCGCCGTTTTCCACCGTGTGTTGCTTTAAAGTTTAAACCATTTCTGTGGGTTTGTGTACCTTTTACTAACCACATCAAACCCTCCCAATCACACCCCCACCCCCTTATGAATCATGTTAATCATAATACTTTCGATTTCTTCCCACCCTAATGATTCCAGTGAACCTAACCCAGTTCCGGTATGAAATGAGCTGAAAATCTGAAATGCCGCAGTTTTCCTTCCCTCCTACTCCCAGGACACCTCGTGAGCGATTATGTAAAATGATGTTTATGCACTGGCACGGGGGGTTTTCCCTTTTTTCCGTTGGGGTCCCACATTCGCCTACTGCGATGCGATGACGTCATACAAACACCGGGCAGGCTATTGCTTGTTCATTCATTAGTTTCAGTACAGCGAGGACAGTAAAACTAGTACAGAGCAATATGCCGTTGACTTGCATTTGTACAAGTTGGAACCTTTCTAATAGGATTCATCAGATGTAAAAAAAACACACACTATTTACGTTATACTTTATCGTAATCTATCTGCAGTCATTAATGAATTCTGATGTTCAGCTAATTATGAGTCATTTTAATTCTCAAATAAAAACCAAACATACTTATTTGGCATACCAAATTCACCTCATCAAACCCCCTATTATACGCATTGCAATGTGCTGCTGTAAATTCCCGTGTCTAATCCCTTATCGTGAAAAGGTTTTGTTTCGGTCCTCGCCAAAATCCTTCTAGCCTCAACAAAGTTCGCACTGGTGTAGTTCCCATCCGCTTCAGTACAGCGGCACCAGCCCATCGCAACAAACAAAAAAACAGTCCTTGCGTCCTTGCAGGATTTCGTTCTCACACAGCCAAACAGCTCGGAGCGTTAAACAATTGTTCAATAAACACACACACACACACACACAGAGGCACAAACACATATACTGACAAAGAGGAATGGATACTTAGGTAGGTAGAGGTATTTAGCCAACCAACGCTCCAACAAGGATTTCTTTTCTCACTCTCTCTTTCATAGTTCTCCCAACCAACTTAATGAATCTAAATTATATATGTGTGTAGAGAGAAGAGAGAGAGAGAAATAGAGAGAAGGAGAGAGAGAAAGAGAGAGAGAGAGAGAGAGAGAGAGAGAGAAAGGAAAAGAGAGTGAAAATTAGTGGATTGCAAAAAGGGAAAGGCAACGCTTTTCCGATCGCAAGCTCCAGTGAAACCTGAGTGACCAGAGTGACCAGGCCCAACGGCTCCCCCGTTCGTTGGCGCATGCTTGTTTGTAGGGAGTAGCTCAAAACGGCGACATGGAAAAATATTGCAGGGGTTGGGCGTATTTCATGGAGTTTCATGGATTTCATGGAGTGTGTGTATATTTATTAGGTGGTTCTACTGGATTTGAGCTTATTGGAGTTAAATTACAATCATCAATCTTATTGCAATACAAAATCCATCTCAAATTCTCATCGTAGAAGTCCTAGGCTTGGTATCTGGATGCGGATCCTTTGTGTTTCAGATTTGACCCTGTGATGTATTAAGTCATACGGATGAAAACATAATTCAATACAGATACATCTTGTTAGCTGACAGTTCGTTTTTCAAATAGCTAACCGATGATAGACGAACTGGCCCCCATAAAATCGCACTTGCTTAGCTTCTCACGACAATTTTCCCACCGCTGCACAGACTTACGAAGAAGGAAAAGTAGCTAGTAGGCTCAAAGAATCTATAAAAGTAATTTAAAAAATGGATTGTTTAGGCTAAGAAGAAAATATATTTAATTTCCCGCTAAAAATAAATCACAAAGCTCAAAGATTGGAGTGTCTATTTATAAGTCTATTTTAGACAACTTTAAGGGCTTGCAGCAAATATTGAACATTTCCTAATATTAACTAGAGGTTTCCCATGCCACAGTTGGAATCATTTCAAAGCTGTATTGGCTCTTCAAGGAATTTAGTTAATCTAACAGAAGAAAACCCCAGTGAAATTAAGAAAGAAAATGTACTGCTTTCCCTCTATCAACGAATCTGCACCACGAACCCTGCACAAACCAAAATCAACCCCTATAGGTATCAATGGCAACGACAAATGCAACCACCTCGTAGAACGAAGGGCCTCACTAGCGCTCTCTCTCTCTCTCTCACACACACACACTCACTCTCTCACTCACGCGCGCTTCTGTAGCGCGGGGAGTTTTCGCCGTCCGAACCATACCGCACACGATCTCGAGTGCACCGTACCCGACAGTCAGTTCATTTCGCGAGTCACCACGGTACGGTTGGTCGTTTCCCGGCGGTTCTGAAACGTGCCACTGAGCGATAGAAATCTGCGCCACCGGCCACGGAGAGCACACGGATTTTTCGGTGCTGTGAAACGCTTTTCCTGTCAATCGATACCACTAGGTGTGTGTGTGTGTGTGCGCGCGTGTGTCTGTGGGGGTGTATACATACAGCGAGTTTGCGACTGAATGTGCATGTGTGTGGGTGGGTGGATGGAGATTTTGCTCCCCAGGTTTTGCCTTCCTTTTCATTAGCATGCTGCTTGATGGTGGAGTGATGGATGCAAGAAGAATTTTCGATCCACTTTGGAGTACACTTTATCGACCCAATCTTTGGTGATTTCCGTTTTTTTTTGTTGCTTTTGTTGCTTCAACGTGCTCTTACTCGGGTGAAATTGTAACGACAGCGCGGTTCGACAGGAGCACCATAAATCATCACACGGCCTTCACTAGAACAGCCATTACATAACCTCAAAAATTACCTTTCATCCTGTTTGCTCCGTCGCTGCGAATGTGACAAAAAACGGAACAATCGCAGCTACCTTTTGCATGCCGCCTCGAAGGAAATTTTGGTACCTTTCCTTCTTGCCACCTGGGTGCAGTCGGTGGTTCAGTTCACAGCGCGCCATGACGATGGTCAGCCGTGGAGTTTGTGGAAACTATTTATAACGACCGCACGTCGGAACTGCGCACGAACGCGGCGAACGCGGCGAACGCGGCACGGTACATCATAATTGCATCACTACGTTTTGGGGGAAAATTCGATATTGTGCCCCCCCCCCCCCCTCCTCTTCTCCAATGCGAGAATCTCACGCTCGTACCAACTCGCAAACTTCCGATCGAAGTAGGCACCCAAAGTGTAACGTCAAACGTCCCCGCGGTTTGGAGACCTTGGAAAACCGCGTGGTTTTTTCTTTTGCCATTTCGCCTTCCAGCCATTAGCGCGCGGGTAAAAGGATAAAGGTACTTTACGGTTTCCGGTTCTCGGCAGTTGCCCCCCGCGCCCAGTGCCCCTATGCTCGTCCTACATTATCCGGTTTTGAGGTGTGCGTGTGTGTGTGAGTGTGGAGCGCCCGCGCGTATGCGTGTGTGTGAGTGTGTTGGTGAGCACGCGCGCACGCCCTTCGTCCGAGGTTCGCGCCCGTGTCTGTGTGTGTTGGTGCGGTCTTTTACCGCCCGGGAGAGCCCGTCCCCATGCTGCTGGAAGGGATGGAAAATTCCATCCTGCCTCCTGGCGTTGGCTAGTCATTAGGTATTCATTGGGCGGTCCCTTCGGCAGGCGAATTATGGCCACGGCTGTCAGGGGTGGGTTTTGCCGCTCGCAGGTAGTGCGAATACGACGGCGCACAGACAGACGGAAGGTAGATTGATGGACGTGCATGGTGGCCGGTTTTGCATCGGGCAGGATTGCAACGATTTGAATTTATTGTTTATCAACCCCTGGCGCGTAAACAGTGTGCGGTGTGATTGATGAAATACGATCATTGCTTTCTATCAATCTTAAACAGTTGGATTGTTGGACGTTTGAATGGAGGTCTGAAACCGTGGAATAGAGGAAATAGTATCGGAGAATAGCACACTCTGAAGCAGTTGAAACCTTCCGAAACAGTTTAAGTTTTGTTAGAATTTCCTCTTGCAGACCGTAATCTAAAAGATGATAGAAGAATAGAGTAGACTATTCCATCAAGAATTCAAATCTTGATGCTACTCTCTCTCTCTCTCTCTCTTTGGGTAGAATTCCTCTACAATCCCAACAGACACGTGCCGGGGACCCATTTTCCTCTAATCGTTTCATAATCACGTATGTGATCTTCAACCATAAAGACCCATCATGTCCCGCTGTCGTCACAGCCTGACCTATTAATATTTTCGGTCGTTAACGTCCCACTCAGCTGTGCTACCACGGTGGCCTCGACGCGGTTTCATCAGCACAGACCCCGAACGAATGCACCCAAGGACAGAGGACCCACATGCCCGCCCTTAGGCCGTGCGCGTCTGCATCCTGGACCTAGGAGCATCCCGCAGCTCCCGCACAGCAGCTTCATCCACACATCTTCTTGAACCGTTGAGTGAGAGCCTTGCGTAGAAATTCATTACTTTTTCGCAACCGTCCGTCGGTCCCGAACGCCAAACTTCACTCTCTCTCGGATCTCCTTTCGCTCTCCCTGTTTCTCTTCGATTAATTCATCCGAAGAACCACATTACTATCTCTGCCTTCGCGCTACTATACGCCGCTGCTGCTCACACAGTAACCATTGGGTTTGTCAGTTTCGGTCCGAATGGTCGATGGAGACGCCTTGGCGGACAGGTGTTTGCAGTACGCGCACGGCTGTAGCAGTTGTCGGTGTTGCTTCGAGTGTGACCGTGTGCCAAGCGCTGCCACCGTTCGGTATCGATACGTGCGAGGCGAGCGCAGAGGTTCGCCGTAGAACCAGCCGTGTTTCGGGGAGTCAGGGAAGGTAGCAGTGTTACATATCGATTTTTCATTCAGCATCGCGCGTGGAGATGCGGAACCAGGCGGATGTTGCAAACAGTGTCCGTGAAGCAGGTGTAAGACCGGAGCCGGAGGTTGATGGATGTACACAGCACGCGCTGGGATAGAAACCTTCTACCGTGATGAAAGTTTTGTGTTCTGACTTTCTCAAGTTCGCGGTTTGTTTGTTTATTTTTTCGGGCGCGTTTGCCAGGAAGGAAAAAAGACGAACTTTGCTTCGATTTTCCTCGCATTAATCCCGAGAACGTCGCAGTACATTATATAACAACCGCGTTAGTGTGTCTGCGTGTCTGAGTGTTTGTCTTTTCGTGTAAAACGTGTGTGTGTGTGCATAAACGGTGTTTGGAGTGGTGATGCTGCGGAAGAAGTGAAAGGAAAGCAAGTCCATCGCTCATTAAGCGAAACTGCTGTGTGTTTTATTTTGACCGCAAAGATCGTGCGGTCCCACCCTTCGCCACCGGCAGTTTTCATCGTTTGACGTCAATTAGTAGTACGGAGACGGTCGTACGATCTCCAGGCCCCGAAAGGAAGGTCAGAAAATCAAGAACGAATCTCTAATACTAGCCAGAGTGCGTAAAACCCAACAAAGAAGTTGTGTCCGGTAAGAGATTTTTTTTTCGCGCTGTGATCCGTTGCTTTCCGGTCACCTGTTCCTGATGGACGTTGTTGATTTGTCCGTACGAAAATAATTCCAACGCTTCCAACTGCTGGGAGCAAACGGAGAGAGCATCCTCTTCCAGAGTAGCATCTCACTGTGCTGCTGCTAGACGTTCGGGGAGGGTTGTTTTTTTTGCGAAGCTGGACCGTGGCCAGCAATAAAACAGACACGCAAAACTTTCCAACTACAACCGCGCCGTCTGATGGCAGCCGTCCAAGCGTCCAATATTTGCGGAAGCAGCGGAAGACCTAAAAATAATATCTGCTTGTTTAAGCATTTTCTGTTGCAAGCAAGACAAGCATGTTCGACTTAGTTCTTGTTCTTTCTTTTTTTTAATTAATGTTTTTTTGCTCTGAATTGTCGAGAGTTTTCTTCCCCTAGTCATTTTTATGTGACCCTTCTTGCAGCCTAAAACTTCTGCAACGGAGCAACGGAACAAAAGCCCACCAGCTAAGGAAACAAAGGTTAACCGTTAGCAAGAACCTTGAACGATGCGTGTGCATGTGTATGTGCGTGCCCATGTGAGCATGTGTGGTAGATTTGTTCGTTTCCATAGTTACGCACAGGCCACCGTTCGCTAAAGGGTGAAACTACCATTCTGTTTTTGCCATAGTTTTTTCTTCTCTTCTCACACCGCACTTGGTTCTTAACGTGAAGAGATGTCCTACGAAACTTGGTTCTTGTCTTCAGACGACAACAGCATAGTCCCATAGCGATGACTCTCCTTCTCCTCCCCCAACCACTCTTTTCATCCGTCAGCAAGGAGTGCGAAACAATATATGTTTGTCTTCTTTTTCACATGAAACAAGTTTGAGCACGCATGCCGCGTTAACGATCGACAGAACGGATATCCTTTTCCCCTTCTGAGATCTGCTCTGCTTTTGGACCATACCGCCTTTCTTTTTTTCTACCGTATTACAGACATCTTTTCTTGCTGTAAAAGATTGCTCTCTCTCTCTCTCTCTCTTTCTCTTCCATCATTGTGTCTGGGGCAACGTGTTGCGCTTCTAGAGAGCTACATTGAGGTTGGTTGGAATGTAACTGGAGACGACACCGGTACTCTGTCGTAAAACAAGCGATCAAATAAATTATTGAACTCAATGGTCTAAAAAGATATCATCAACAATATCAAAAACTTTAACCCTTAAAAGGTTTATGATAGAAGAAATTCCCAACAGATTAGCATTAAGTACTGCTCAAGTTCTTGATGATACCAAAAAAACTATTACACAACCTTACATGTCTTTGTTCCATGTGGAGACAGTCAGTACCAATTAATGTTCCAGCAGAAAACTATCCCAAGCGTTTCCCCAACCCCAACGTCTCGGGCTACATCCGGAGTTGTCTAACAGTTCCAAAAACAAGGACGGTACATTACCCGTTATTTTCTGGCAAACTCTGTCGGGAATTGAACGCACGCATCGGATCTTCAACTCCGCCTCATCCATGCCCATGCTTTCGGAAGTGAGATTATGAGCCAGCGGCACACTTCCGGCGGTTTGCCCAACGGGAGCCCACACAGCACAAAGGGCCATTGACAGTATGGGGGGTCAGCTGCGTGGGAGACTGTATGGGAATGTAAAAGCTTTCATACGCTTCCAATAACCCGTTCCCCACCCAGCCCGAAGGTTCCGAGGTCAGCCAGGGCCAACGACACTAAAGCCACCATTTGCGCTGCGGATAAATCATCTCTCCCTTTCGTCGATGGTGCCCAACAACAGTTGGCCAACTTTTCCGACTCCAATAGCGGGATGCCATCCCGCTGCGTTACGAAACGTCCTTTTGCCCCATGCCACAGCATTGTTCGCAGCTTTGCTGATTCCATTTGCAAATTTTGTTCCACTTGCACAGAAGCGCTACCCACCAAACTGATTCATCGTTTCGCATTGATCCAACGTCTTCAGGATTCTGGCTGCCCCTGCATTACCATCCTTCGGCTTGCTCATCGTTTCGCATCGAGTGAAATTTTATTCGCAGACTGCTAACGTCCATCGGCCTGTGCACACCACGTCGCGGTTGAAAAAAAACGTGGTTAGCGAGTGTTTCGGTTGATTCCTGCTGCATTGCGCACACCTGGCGGATTTTGGTTGAGCAGGGGTTTTAGTTATGCCATAAACTCTGTGTCAAGGACGTAATGTGTGTCTGTGTGTGTGCGTGTGCTTTCTACCCCCTCTTAATGGGTTTAAGGGTTCCTAATTCCACGGAAAATGTGATAAAAGTGAATGTTATGGCATTGTGACCATTTGTGGCAATGGAAATGGATGCATTATTTTAATTATATTTTTCTTTGCCATTCTATAGCTAAGTGAGTGTGTGAAAGTTTGCCGCTGGCAAGTGATTCAAGAAGTAATTCAAAGTGCATAGAGTTAATAGAATCGTGGCTAACAAGTTGTCTGTGCGGATGAGTGCGTTGTGAAGCGAAGAAATATCGTAGAATATTGATCAAACAGCGGTGTACCTATTCTGGGACAAGTCAACAGCTGAGTCTCGAACCACAGGTCTACGATTTGTAGGTGAGTCAATTTAATACCAGTCGTATTGTAGAAAGAAAAGATCGATTTAGACTTTATGATAATAATGTTTAGAAATATTTATTTAGAATTATATAGAATTTATCGAAACCTTTAGTCTGTGGATATACTTAGAGCTCATATTTTAGCCAATGATATGGCCACTATCTTACATCACTACCACCTCTTATTTCCCGTCTTGAGCATTAAGATCTTTAATTTGAATATTGCAATCTCGGTAACTGAAGGTAGCTGTCTTCAACCAAATTACTTGGAATAGGCATAGCTATTTAAGAAAACAAATTGCAGTTGAATCCTTTAAATTGATGTCTAAATGGAATGTACCTGGAATATCCAACAGTTCGACAATAAGTTATATTTTATACTAAAAATACTAAAAACCAAATGCACTATATTTTTCTGCATTAAACAGTAGTCATCAGCGTCACGTCTCACCCTAATACGAACACGAACAGCACCTAACCTATCCTATATATGTTGCCGGGTTCGGGCACAATTTCTGAAGCACCCAGACACGAAACAGTACACTTTTTGGTGATTATTTTCTCGCTTCTTGTTTGTTATACCATCGTTCGTACACACGTCGAAACGAACGGATGGACACGTACGTACGACGTACCCGGTTCCCTCCCTAATGTCCCATGATCGTTACGCGGCATTCTTCTGACGCTCTGATACGCTAACGGTGCGATATAACATCTCCAACTCAAGGATGGAGCCAAATGTCCTGTCGAGTGGTCGGCAAGTGTACGGCTTCAACTCATCACCGTAACAATCGTTCGCCGAAGCTTAGCACGCCTGTTATGTGCGAAATCCACAATTTAGGTCCCGGGTGAGACGAGCACGTGATGCGCGTATCGTACACCTTTGCATTTCGGCTCACGATCGTCCGTGCCCTTTCGTCCTGATCTCTTGATCCGTTTGACGATAATGGTCTTTTGTCGACTGTCAGATCGTGTCTGGCATTGTGTCTGCTTTCCCGCATGTACCGCCCTGATGGGTAGTGATTAAATGATAATGATATCAATAACGAGCCGTGTCATGGTGGACGGACAAGCAGCTCCAGGTCTGCCGACAAACGTAGGGGAAAACATATTCGGCAGAAACATGTTTCTTTGCTGATTGTGATGGTTAGCATGTGTTTTGTCGACTTACTTCTTATCAATATCAATATTTGATAGTAAATAGAACAAAAACGGTACGATATGAAATGAAATACGCTCAGGGGGAATACGAATTTACTCAATTGGTATTCAAGTTTTCTCTGTATTGTTGATACATTTCTGAACCAGAGAGCAGTTACATTAGATAGTTTTAAGGTTTTACTGCTTGTAAGCTTTACAGATGAATTTATTAATATCCAAAATCAATCACTTTTTAGAATAAATTATCAGCTTTTCATATGTCTGCAGGCTATAATAAAACTGATGAGTCATTCAATAGTAGATTCTGCACTAGATTTGAACTCAAATTTCAGGATATGACTGATTGTGCCTTGGAAATGAAAAATCTTCTGTCGAAGTAGGATAATAAATTGACTCTTTAATGCCTTTTTTCATAGAGGTCATATAACACATTGAAATTAGGACTTTAGATTACTTAAATCCCAAACTTAGGACTTTAGATTACTTAAATCCCAAACTATATTTTTTGTTTACGGACCATCAATTGCTTGGTACCAACAGGTTAAAATAGAGTTGTATAGAATAACATTTATAACCGATAATGATTACACTGGTAGGTTATATCAAATACAACACTCTGAATTATCTGTACAACTTCAGGAAAAGATATCGTTAAATATTAATTTCGCAAAAATCTGAAAAATATTTCCTTCTAAAACCTAAACCTACAAAAATCCTGCTGAAAATCGAAACAAATGCTTGAGAAACCGCTTCTTCTTGAGCAAATAAAAAAAAATTAATGTTTAGCCACGCACGTGCTCGTTATCGACTTGCCAATCACACTAACACACTAACATGCATCTCCAACAAACCAAGACATACGGCCCACAATAAATAAACACTGTATTAGAGCAACGCTCGAGGGATTATTTTATATTACATAGCTGGAACAAGCTCAGAACCCCCACACTCCCACACTTATACACACACACACACACACACACACACACACACACACACACACACACACACACACACACACACACACACACACACACACTGCAAATGGCACAATACCATGCATACACGCCTGCTATTATCGCTTTCCAGCGCACTGAACCATAGCGCGATGTCACCCGCCCACAGCAATGAGTTCTCGTGAGCCTGGGACCAGCGCTCCCCAAGGGGCCGTTCCCATCCTAACAATGATCGAAAAGAACACGTTATTGTTTGCTATCATTGCGTGCTAATTAAATGTGACGTCTCATCTTCTCGTTGCTCTGTCTTACTCTCTATTTCCCTCTCTCTCTTACCTTCCCTCTAGTTCGGCAAGGCCCCATCCATCCATCCACACCACACCAAAACCGTGACATTGGATCGGCACTCGAAGCGTGACATCGTAAAGTGGTGCACAACGGATCCGCAGCCAAGACAACGGTTACCCACTGACGACCCGCCCAGTGACGACGATGACGACTAAGGTGGACGGGGTGCCGGGCCCGCGGAACAACGGGCACGAGATGGCCCCGCTCAACACGCGTGCCCGCGGGGACGGTACGCACGGTGTCACGATCATGCTGTCGCCGCCGGACCGCAGCTCGATCGGTTCGCGGGAAGGGGCCGGTGCGCTGCCCGACGGCGACCCGGACCGGGCGGCCTGGTCCGGCAAGATGCAGTTTTTCCTCAGTATTATCGGCTACTCGGTCGGGCTTGGCAACATCTGGCGGTTTCCGTACCTTTGCCAGCAGAATGGAGGAGGTAAGTTGTGCTGTTTTTTTGCTCATAATGACCGGGGGTTTGGGAAAATCATGGGAGAGAGGAAAATCAATATTAGTATCCCTAGATCATTCTAAATGGGATATTGCTGTGAATCTGTGCCAAAAACCGTTCGGGACCAGATGTAGGCACCAGCCGGGACAGGGCGATAAATTATTGAATTAAAATCAATTTCATACCCGGATAGATGCAGCGGAGATCTGTAGCACGTGAGCGTCTGTCCCACAAGCAGCGAGGCGCTCCTGCTAAGCTGCACGGTTTTTGGCAGCCAATCTTTTTCACTTGCACTTGCCTATTTGTTTGGCAACGGTTCTGCCGCACGCTTAGAAGCTGTTACCCCGCGCCAATTGCAGGCGGAGAAAAGTCAGCCAAAGTTATTGTTGAAGTGTAAAAGGTGTAATTGCATGACAGTGTTAAACATGTCAAACGTGCTGGTACGGCTTCACTCAAGTGCAAATGGCATTTATATTATATTATTTTATGTAAGTTCATGCAATCTAAAGGACTCCTTTTCGATTGAACGAGAACCGTATAACACAAAGCTTGGAAAAGTGAAGCTAATCTTTTGACAGATGAATCTGGACGACTTCTAAAATTCCTTATTACATGAGAAAACTTATACAAATGTATCTATTCTACAAATTTTTGCACCTTTTGGTTGTTTGAAATTGTGTAGACGTGTGAAAAACATACTTATCTCGTTTTTTCAATACTTTTATTTATTTTTTTACCTACATTTTATTAAATAGAATTTCTGCAAAGATAGGAACGAATTGAAAGAAAACTTTCTTACTTACTTGCAACATCTTAAATCACAATAAATGCCTTCAAACGTAATTTGATTTGTGCGCGTCGATTTCTTTGATTTTGTTCCGATTTCATTAAACTGATACTACGATTCAACAATAGTTGCCTCTCTTCGACAGTACACGCAGCGTACCCCCTCTACCCTTGAATACAACTACGCAGGGTCTAACTAATTTATTATCGATCACCTCCACCACACCCAACCGGTCCCCGATTGGCCCGATCGGGCGCTGCAACTGTTTGCGTTACTCACTGCACTACGTATCAATTACGGAAATTTGTTCCAATCAGCACCCATTGGTTGGCACGTTTCGCACTTCGATTGATACTGACAGCGCCGGCATTCGGTGGACACGTTAATAGGAACGCTAGTAGCGCGACAAGGGCCGGCCACACGACCTAGTCTAGGTCGTCGTCGGTGTCGCTGTCGCGTTGGGCGATTGTGTTTGAAGCTGGACCCCTAATGATAGTACATGGCGCGGCATCTGACGCCTCAAGACTTCACAGTAAATGGGAATTCTTTTTTTTTTTTTTGTTCAATCCTTCACCCCCTCTTCTTGCCAGGGTCAAATTTATCAGCGGCGCTGACTATCGATCAGTAGTCATTCTTGCCGGAAGTGTTAAAAGCAGTTCATGGAGAAAATGAAATTGTTTTACGAAATTCTTAAAACACAAAAAAAAACTTTACAGAATCTTTTACTCGTGAAGCATTGGAACTTTTGGAAAGTTTGTCTTTTCACCTTTTTTTTATTTAATGACTAAAGTATTTTGTCGAAACGAGAATGGAACGCAAAAGTTTTTCAATCGATTAAACAATCATTCATCCTTGTGGAAAACGTTCCAATCTTTTCCAATTGGGCAGTTCTCCAGTATCAATAAATATTTTCCAATGTTTTATCGAATTAGATCGCAGTGATCTGTGGCATTATAGCTCAAGGTTACTTTACCGCGCGGCTACACGAGGTGAAATATACAGCGAATTGAACTATTTGTCAGTTGAAATATCGGTCAGACAGTAACCAACTTATGTGCAATGTAAACAAATAACTTGTACAAAATCGTAACTAAATCCATTAAAAAAATCAATATCAAGTATCAAGTAATTTTCAGTCAACAATTCTTCGTTTCGTCCAGTTTGTGAATGTTCCGCTTAAGGAGACACTCTTTTCGAGTGATTATCGAAAGCGGATGTTGTATCTCCCCCAACTCCATAGCTGCACCTGTCAGATATTTCACCTGTCAAATAGTTAATTTCGCTGTATATTTCACCTCGTGTAGCCGCGCGGTTACACATTGCTTTCGACAGCGCAAAGTTTCGATTGCTTTACTTCAAGCCAGGCAGTATCTATTAACATACCTTTCTAAAGCTGCCTTACTGGTCGAGTTGGTGATGAAGGTGAATTTAATTAAACAAAAATAGCCACTCACCAAAACTTTCTTTTAATTCTACTTTCACTCGTACTTTTCTCTTCCTTACACGATTGACCTACTTTCATAGATCCTTTTCTTTTCGGTTGATTTATGATTTCCACTATCCTTACTCACAAACGTGTCTATTTCGAAAGAAAACACGACACCGTAGGTTTTTACAGAATGTAAACTCTTTCATCTGAAGTTGAAAATATGTTTCTGTTTAACAGTAGTCACGAACAATTATTTGAAAAACATCAAAGATTCACTCATACTGCGACATTACCAACATCTTATAGAATAAATTTTGAGAAAAAAAATTAATTAGTTCTGTTAACAATTTTGACTAAACCTCAACAAGTAAAAGAAATCTCTTTTGTTTTTTTTTTTCTTATATATGGTATAAAATGACTATACAATTTCATTTATATTCATAGCATTAAAAAATCAATTGAAGAATCAATATTTTAATAAAAAGTTGTTATTTCATTTGAAGTTTTACTATATTGATGAATAGTTGAGTCAAAAAACTACAATGTATTCACTATGGCTTAAGTATTAAAACGTGATTTTCTTAAATTAATTCCCTAGCCTAATACATTCCAATAAAACAAGGAAAAATTACTTTAAAAGTGATAAATAGCAAATCTTTGGTCTAGTACACCACGAATCATCCAACGCTTGCAGCGAGAAACTAAATTCTGGTGTGATTAATCTCCACCACCTATTAAAAGCCAGGCGCCTCCATTAGCAATCAGCTCCGAACGTTTAAACCCGAACAACCTTGATCTTGGGTCGCGTGATACCAATGACCGGTGCATTAAAATTCATTCATCAGTCATCGCTCTCGACTCTGTACTCTTTATTTGCAAGAGACTACCATTACCATTAAAACCCATTACATCGTGCAAAGGCGCCTTCCGCCCTTGAGCGCAGCACAGGGGGGCCTCTGCGGTCGGACGGGGGAGGGAAGCAGGCGCCAAGTTCAAGTTGAATGGTGTGCGAGGGGATGAGCGTAGTAACTACAAAACCCAACCACATTGTGCATTGTGCCGGTGGGCGGCGACATTCGAGCAGCCCGCAAGCTTCATTGATCGATCGGCAAATACAAATTGCACGGATTTGGCGTCATTAAACCGAACGGTTGGCGCTCCTTGCAGCGATTTTAAACCCTGCTTACTTGCCTCTCGTGGGTGCCTATGTTATAAATCAATTACACTGCCATCGAGCTGACACTAACCACCACCTGACTGATGTGGTTAGTGATGGTCAATGAAGCGAGCAATGAACAGTGCATGATGTTGAAGGTACACCTATTCACTATCGCTCAATATGCTCGTAATTGTTTTCGTGCTTGTCACAGCATAGTGCAGCCAAACGATCGAGCGACGAACGATACACTATTACTCTTTCGAGAGCAGTGTATGTACGAGGAAAAAAAGAAGGCAAACAACACCCTGCTCCCTGCTCTACTCTCGAGACGAACTTTCGCCCTTTTGCAGACGTAAACAAATACATCACGTTGACGTTGACGGTTTGAAAGGCGGGACAGGGGTTGCAAGCTTGTCAGTCGCAGTCACAGGCTGTTAAAAATAACGTACAGATCATTGGTCGGCGTTGGTCAGCAGGAAAATGCCTCGCCGGTGAGACATTAGCACACTTTTTCCCTTTGCGCTGTCCAGAGTTTGCCTGCGCACCTTCGCACGTAAAGGAACGTGCAAAGTTGACTCAATCGTTTACGTTTTCTTCCTACGCTCACCTATGACACAGAGACCTTCTCGTTACAGCACTCGTACCACCGGTGTGTGGCCCAAATATGCGTGCCCGCGACGGATGCCAATGAAAATCCGATCGAACGGCGCCAGCCAAAGCGTTCTTCGACATTGCTTTGCTTTTACATGAACGCCACCGACGGCTATATAAATACGTCGTCTCACCGATAGGACACATGCGCCACCCGGGGCGGGCGAGGGTTATAAGCGATCCTATCGAACGAGCGGAAGTGTAAAGTCCAGCCACACCACACCGTAGCCGTTCGATCGATTGAAATTGCATCATGAAACCTTGTGCATCAACGACAGAAAGCGAAGTGGGAAGAGGAACGGACAAAGAAGTAAAGGACCGGTGTGTTTCCTAACTTTGTTTTGCCTCGGATCCCACACCAGTTCGGGGAAAGTGTTGCAAAGGAAAGTGTTGTTTTTTTTTTGCATGAAAAGGAAGTCTTTCTATACCACAAAATGAAGTGAAGTGGGAAACAGTATGGGAGTAGTATTACAGGGTTTTCAAGAGGTTCTTATAGTTGTGGGACACTTCCTTACCTCTATCAAATAGAAAGTGAACTTCGTATGTTGGAAATTGGACTCTATGGCGCCCTTTTTGGACAGGCGCCTTGGAAATTCCTATTAGATTTGTCCAACTAGGATGCAATAGAGTCCGATTCCCATTACATTAAGTTCATTTCACTTAAGAAGGAGTCGATAAAGTGTCCCACAGCTATGAGAACTCCTGGAAAACCCTGTATTGTTGGGAAATCATACAGCCGCTAGCAGCCAGAGTACTTGTAACGAGAATTGCGTGTCACGACGCCCTAGACACTGCTGACCTACAACGGGTGGGAAACGGCCGGCGCTTACGGCACAGCGTACACTGTACAGTGATTGGCAGGTGCCAGGGTTTGCGGACACCACCTACCGTTCTGGCCGCTCACACGAGGCAAACTCTGCTTATGAAACACGCGGTACACAACACAACTACTTCCCCTCGTGCTGGACGGGGAAGGGAGGTAAATGTTAGTACCGCTTCGAGTGGATAGCGGTCCGATTGGCGAGGTAGTGGATGCATCACTAACAACAACAACAATAACAACAACATCGCGGCAAACACACTCACAGCGTCATATGGCATCAGCTGAAAAGTGGAAAACTGCGCACGATGCACTTGATCGCAATAAAACGCGGTCAGCCGGGAAGTGGTGAAGATGTGTGTGCGGAAACGAATGGAACGGAGGATGATGCCATAGAAAATCGTTGGCGCTAGCCATTGAAACTAGAGCATGAAATATTAAATGGAAAATGGCAAACACTGGCTCAAGCGCTGGTTAGTAGTGCCCATTCGACGTCCCCTGTCAGTCGGTTTATTTTTGGCCGCCTTCCTATGGGCCAACGTGCGCTGTACCGGGAACGTGTCGAATCTTGGGGAAAGTCGCGGGATTACAGATATAACACAAATGGTTTCTGTGAACGTACTTAGAATAATTAATGTGCTGCATGTGAAGGTATGTGGCGTGTTTGTTGGATTTGTAATGTCAATGAAAAATGATATGTTTTGTCTAATTTCTTCTGCTCTTCTTCTATTTGGCCTAACGTCCTTGGTGGACATGCCGGACTACATATACTTTTGAGACCTACCTGTACAACGCAGCCAGTTAGTCAGTGCTTGCTACGGAGGGACGACTGCACCACAAAACTGCACCTGCTCTTTGCTCTATTGAATGTTATCATTTTTTCATGTCGATATGTTGTTGACCTTGACATTTGACCTAAATCAAGTGAAACAATGATTACAAAAGATAGTTTATTTTATACAAAATAGCAGACGTATCAGAGGGAGCGATAGAAAGATACTCGATTATCCCATTAATGTATTAGCTACACAAGAGTAACTCATGATTCCGATTCACTAATCTTCATCAATCTTCCAAGTGGACTGCTTTACCAAAGTCTCAAAGTTTGAGATTTTCGAATCTCTAAAGACATGAGATAAAGATAAAGATAAAGATAAATGAATCTCTTGTCGGAAGCATGTCGTAATCAGTGTGTTATGCAACACTCAGAATGTTACTAATTCGATATTGTTGTTTGTTTTTTTATGACTTACAATTAGTGTTGGATAATTCAGATTCATGAATCTGAATGAATTTTTGAAATGATTCAATGAATCTGAATCCCGATTGGAAAGATTCATGAATCTTCAAAGATTTATTAATTCCGAAGGATTAATCAATTTCTAAAGATTCATGAATCTCGAAAGATTCACGAATCTCGAAAGATTCATTAATCTCAAAAGATTTATGAATCTCAAAAGTTTTTTTATATCTAAAAAGAATTACGAATCTCCAGGGATACATGAAACTGTAAGGATTCATAAATTTCTAAAGTTTCAGCTTTTTATTATTCTTCTTTTTTTGCGTAACAACCTACGTGGTTATGCCAGCCTATACAGGCTTTTGAGACTTCTTGGAAAGTACCACGCAGTTGAACCGACAACAGACAAGTTGTAGGTGGGATTGGGCAAATTCAATATTTTGGAGATCATACATCTCTAAAGATTCATGAATCCCAAAAGCATTATGAATTTTAATGGATTTATGAATATTATAGATTCATGAATCTTAGGAGATTCATGAATCTTTAGAGATTCATGAATCTTTGAAGACTCGACTGGAGATTAGAATCACTCATCACTGAAGATTCATATGAATGAATCTCAACGAAAGATTCATGAAACCCAACACTACTTACAATGTGTTGAATTCAGAAGCACTAGTTAAAAATGTGAAAACTTTATTCTTTTGAGATTCATGAATCCTGGAAGATATGATTCGTGACTGAAGAGTCACATAAATTAAAGCTTGCGAACGATTTATGAAGTTTACAGTTTTACTATCGACGTTACGGCTGCAATTTCCATTTCAGTTTTCGGAGAGACCTTTGAATTTCATAAATGCATTATTCTTGGGAACAGGTGAAGCTTTACTAGAGTTAAATTCATACATTATGCCATCGGAAAATAGTCTGCTTATGCTCCCACACTCTCACAAATCGTGCTGAATAGTCATTCACTTCCATGCAGCAGAAATATAATTGGACGTCAATCACATAAAAACCTAACCACATGCATTCATCGAGAATAAGCAAAAATAGCGTTTTCCAATGCACTACACTACAAACGATGCATAAATGTCAGATTTTTAGTACAATGGCACATCATTTCTCCAAACGATTCCCGCATGATCTTTTGCACGTTCGTCAACAGACGGACGAACAATAGGTTCTATCAATTCCTGGTGCGAACATACCACCAACACACCCACCTGCAGTGTGTCCTCTCAGCTTTGGTTTAAAACCCGGCTCAACCACCCACCAACAGTTACGACAATTTACATCATCATCATCATCAGAATCGTCATAAGCACGTTCCGAGAGTGCTGTAATGATTTACAATGCACATCCATTTACAGATTTACCACCACTCTATCAGCAGCAGCAGCAGTAGCAGCAGCAGCAACAACAGCTGCAGTAGTATAACCGTACCACTGCTCTAAGCACTTCATTAAGTAGAGCAAAAGTTAAACGACGAGCGGACTCAATGCCACCATTTGTCCGGCTTCCGTTTGCCGGTATCGGGTTTGGAGCGCATGTTACAAAACGATGTGCGTGTGTGTGTGAGTGTCCCAGTTTACGATGGGTGGAAAATTTTACCGGAAAATGTGTATGCAATTTCGCCACCATCATAAGGCGAATCGGAAAGTATGGCTAAAAAAAAGGGACGAACAGTTCATTATGCTATTTTTGACACAACAAGCGTGCTCCACCAAAAGCGTGTACATTTTTTTCTTACAATCCATCACACATGAAGATGATTCATTTAAGTGTCTCTAGTGGCTTTTTACAGTCTCGTGAGTCATTTAGTAATTTTAAGTGGATTTTACATCCCCCACAAACCATTTACTACTGCTGCCTTGACTGCCGGGGTATTTCAATGGACGTGAATGACAAACAGCTGTTTTGGTAGCTGCATTACCGCTTAACTGCGCCGGAAAACTGCATCGTTTCGCTTGAATGCAGCGCAAATAATGGATTTTTTTTGCATATCTGCGTATGGCATAACCAAGCAAAAGTAGTATTTAGGGCGTAGGATTTGTATTTAATTTAGGATTTGTGAAAACTCTGCAAATTACATTCCTTCTGTATTCTGCTCTTTATTATTTATCGTACCATGAACCAGCATAACATAATTCACACTCATCAAATAAATGCACTTGCATGAATTGCCAATCAGTTTCATATGATTTGTACCGACATTCGTTCACAATCACCGCATTCCTACGGAGCCGCGCGCATGCAACAATCAGTAAACAGAGCGAGCATTGAGGAAATTATAATCATAACAAATAATAAACCAATGCATCCAGCTGCATGTGCGTCCTATTGCAACGCTTTTGTGCACTGTGCACCACCTAACCACACCCACCCACGTACCAACGTACCCAACCCAGGCGCCTGGCGGTCCAAATCCCCCTCTCCAACAGCTGGGTTAGTTACACTCATACACAAAAGCTACCAGTCCCCTTCTCCCGGCATGTGACGGACCTTGGCGTTCTACATTACTAAAAGCGGGAAGGAGTTGAGCCGTTGCAGGAAATCCATGCATTTCCCACACAGCCCCCGGTAGGGCAACTATTTATAAATGTGAAAGGAAAATTGTTTTCCATGCTTTGACCTTGCACACCAGCGGTTGTGCTTTCCCGTGCGGAATAAATAACCCGCTGACATGCTATCCTTTTGGCGTAATCTTCCGCTAACTACTCTCACCGGTATACCCGTCCGCTGTCGAACGATCGATTCGAACCACCGGTAGTCATCGACCGTCATATTCGTACATCCAACACACGGTGATACAGCGCCAGCAAGACCGCAGCGCTAGACACGGGCACGTGGCACCTTTCGGATGGGAATGATTAGTGCGCCTGAAGCTAGGCTAATCCTGCCCACAAAGCACCACGAAACAGCACCACCACCAAAGATCGTCTGCCGTGGCTTCATTTACGGTCGAGCGGACGTAGCGAAACGAACCGTCATCGTGATACCTTACCGTTGGCGAGCGTGAACTTTCCCGGGCGCAGTCCAGGGAAAGCAAATACCCCGTCGTATTTCCCAATTATCTTCTTTCGGAGCCGGCTACATTGAGTTACGGAGGAAAAAAAGGAAACATGGATTGTAATTAGTGGACAGCGGTTTGGTGAACGTGATATGAACAGGCTTTGCGGCACACAAAACAGACGATTTCTTCTGCACAGTTTTGGACTGTTCTAGCACATCGTGGCTGTTGTTTGAAAAGGCGATAAAAACTTCTGCAAATTGATTTGGGATCCTATAATTTTGAATGCTTCATAACCGTTGGTAGTCATTTACATTTTCAGTTCATTGAATTTTTCAATGTTGTGCAAGAAATTGATGATTCTATAGGCTAGTAGCATCAACTAGTCAGTAGAATCTAATAGTGTGGAATCGTTGTTACTTTAAACTTTAATCATATGATCTTATATGTACACCGGTTTCGTGGTATAGTTATCAAGTCGGGTAACTTGTTGTGCAAACAACATACCCGTCATAGGTTCATTTCTGGGATGAGGCTCTATCCTACTGCTTGTCGCTAGTCTAACCACCAACGGAAAACTAAGCCCATAAGAGGCTTAGGCGCCAACCTTGGCACAGGCTACGTTTGTTAAGCTCAAGAAGAAAATGACAAAACTGTGCGTAATATATGCAACAACAATATGCTACTAAAAGCTCGGCTTAACTTAAGATTTATATCAAAGTTTATTACTTCCATACAAACGGTAGAATGTTTCCTGTATTTATTGTGGTGCAATGCTAAAGTATCGCAATATTTTAATATACGGAGCGATACAAACCACGCTACTTATCGTATATTTTGCATCTGATTATTTCGGTACATAAAGATAGTGCAATGGATAACCATGGTTTACCTTCCATCTATGCAACATCGTCAGTACTGCATATGAGGGATCGATTGCTAATGATGTTCAAGAACATTAATATGCATTCAAATACAAATGAATTGTCCTATACTGTACCTAAATGTTCTAGTATCCTAATTAAATGTTGTTAATACTTATTCATTCGATATTACAGCGATGTTTTCTCTCAATTCCGATAGAGAACGCTATCAAAGCGGTACCGTGCGGCTAATTTATAGTAACTATCAGCTCGGGCAGTACCGATTGAATGAAAATTTCCGACTTGTGACAAGTTAATCTGAATCCTGCCTAAATATCTGAAGACCTTATAGGTCTCAATTATTCTCAATTCGTCCTAATAAAAGCAACTTTTATTGGCTTTCTATTATTAATATGTTGCTCTTACCTTAACATTGTAGGCAATATTCTAAAAGTACTATTCAAAGCCTTTAAGTAACTATACAATATTATGCGGCTTCTGCTTAATAATGTCGGTTTGATTCTTGAATTGCTTTCAACAAAAAATGTAAAGGGAATACTAAAGTAAAATTTTAAAAAGCTATCAACTCCACCCAATACTGGAAATAGCTACATTACGATGATTGGTACTTGGTTTCTTCTTAAGAATGTTGCACACACACACACATATAGCAAACATTTGATAAATGCAATCAAAGCAAGACCCGACCATAAAAGCATTTGCGGAAAGTACACTCGTATGTACAAGAAAACTCAATTTCTTATCTTACCAACAATTGTATCAAACCGATGCCCCTTCGCTTCCACCCGTCAGGTCGCATGTATAATGTTGTGTTGCCTTCTCTTCACTTTTCAGGTGCTTTCCTCATACCCTTCATGATTATGCTGATTCTCGAGGGTATTCCCCTGTTTCTGATCGAGCTCGGTATGGGCCAGCGGATGCGTCTCGGTGCGCTCGGCGTGTGGAATACAATACACCCGTGGCTCGGCGGCATCGGCATCAGCTCCTGCATTGTGACGCTGTTCGTTGCGATTTACTATAATGTCATCATTACCTGGTGCTTCTACTACTTCTTCAACAGTTTTCGGGTAAGTCTGGTGCTGCTAGCATTCATCACAAAGAGCGAAACCCTCTTATAGCCTCCCATCAACTCTCTGCTTTACAGTATCCCTTACCATGGGCCGTCTGTCCCCAGCTGAACGGTACCGACGTCGAGGAGTGTGAACGGTCGTCCGAGACGGCCTACTTCTGGTACCGAACAACGCTGGACGCGGCACCCAGCATAGACGAAACCGGCGGCTTCAAGTGGTGGATCGTGCTCTGCCTGATGCTTTCCTGGACGGTGGTGTTCTTCATCGTGATGAAGGGCATCCAGAGTTCGGGCAAAGTAGTGTACTTTACCTCGCTCTTTCCGTACATCGTGCTGACGATCTTCTTCATCCGCGGCATTACCCTCAAAGGGGCCGGCGCCGGACTGATGCACATGTACACACCGAAGGTGGAGAAGCTACTGGAACCGACGGTGTGGTTAGATGCAGCCACGCAAGTGTTTTACTCGTTCGGGCTCGCATTCGGATCGTTGATTGCGTTCGGAAGTTATAACACGCCAAAAAATAACTGTGTACGGGATGTGTTGCTAGTGTCCGTGTGTAACGCGATCACCGCAATCTACGCCAGTGTCGTCATCTTTGCCATCCTAGGGTATAAGGCTACGTTAGGCGTGGATAGATGTATCCAAGTGTAAGTAACTGCCAACGTGTTTCCGCAAAAGCAGTCCTGCTCTAATGTGTGTTTTGTTTAATTCCCCAGAAATAAGCATATTCTAGTGAAACATAACCTTCTTCCATCGATGGATGTTGATCAAAGCGAGTACGAACACGCGATGGCCGGATTGAACGAGACGATGACTAAAGACTGGGAGTTTGAGAAGTGCAGTCTTGAAGATCAGTTGTCCAGTGTATGTATTTTTCGTATTTAATTTATGTATGTCATATACAATTATTGTCTATATTTTTGCATCTGAACTACAGGCTGCCGAAGGAACCGGTCTAGCGTTCATCGTATTCACTGAAGCAATCGTCGAATTGCCAGGTTCTCCCTTCTGGGCTGTGCTCTTTTTCACCATGTTGCTCTCTCTAGGCTTAGGATCTCAGATCGGCATTCTCGAAGGAATGCTTTGTACCATTTTTGATATTGACATCTTCAAGAGGATTCGGAAACCATACGTCACTGGTGGGTTCGAACGCTCTGCACTTCCAGGCACGTTATTGACATCGATTTACGCCCTATTTCTATTGCAGGCGTTGTTTGTGCGTTCTGCTTCTCGGTGGGTCTTATCTTCACCACCGGTGCCGGTGAATATTGGCTCAAAATGTTCGATTCATTTGCTGGCACGATTGGATTGGTTGTGGTTGCACTAATGGAAATGATAGCCGTCATATACATCTACGGACATGAGAAGTATGACATGTTTTTCATGTTTTACATTTTGCATATCATTTACGATTCGTTCTCTTCATCTCTTGAGGTTCACGGAAGATATTTACCAAATGACTGGTATTCGACCGGGTCTCTACTGGCAAATGACCTGGCGATACATTGGTCCAGCCATCATGGGCTGCATTCTGCTGTCTTCTATCCTTTCGATGCTACTACGGAATCCTACATACGGTGCATGGAATGGTGATTTGGTGAGTGTCTCTTGGGACAGTACAAAGAATAATGTTGAATAACTGACACTTCAACTTCTTCTCCGTAACATCATCTCGCTCTCTCGCCAGGGAATTGTCGAAAACAAATCATATCCTAATTGGGTGATGGGCATTGCACTGGCAATGATCATTGCCGGCGTGCTGCCTATGCCCGTAGTCTTCCTGCTACGACGGTTCCAGATACTGAAGGTGGATCTAGACATACACCAAGGCTCGATTCGAAGAAACGAAACGACCGCCTCTACCAAGGAGATGATTGATGAAGACGACGTAAGTATTAGTAGTCAGCATGCATTTATTACAGATGATTTTTCTCGCCGCTTCCTTGTGTTTCTGTAAAGAAACGCAGAGGGAAAACCTTCATTTTCACATTATTTGTGGGAAGACACTTACTGCGCAAGAGAAATGGTCGCAAACGACGTAATGATTCAAGTCCATATTACCGCCGAAAGATGTGGATATGATTAAAAAGTGACATTCTCCTATAAATTCTAGCATTATGCAAAGTGACAATAAGTTATTTTAAGAATACCTACCTGGACAAGACTGACGCGTGGTATTTTAGTAAAAATGTTTGGTTCTTAATCATAGCAGACAGGATTTAATTTAAAATTCTTCAATAATTTTATAATAAGAAACTTTGTATGCTTATTAATGGCTTCTCAACTGGATCCAGGAGTCCTTGCAGTTTGAATGGGCATCGAATCCGTCCGGCTTTGTACGAGCTGTCATGTCAATCCAATATCGGTGACTTTATTCTTCAACAAGAATTAAATTATTCTTGTTGTAGCTAATTAGATTAATTAATTTTACTTTGTACATTAAGTTTAAGATTAGCATGTATAAGTTATATATAGATAGATCACAATTGTGATAGAAAATAAGTTCATCAAATTATATGAACGCATATGAACGCAAAAATGTTCGTAAGAACACCATGACAGATTTATGAAATTATAGGCCTTAAGATTTTAGGTTAAGTTCTACCATGTTTTGTTTTATTCCAAAGTCCCAAGCACCTCTGTGTCATGCGCTAGTGCCGTGTCGCCAAGCTTCACATCATATGTCTCAACGATATACTAATCCATTCATTCATGGACTTTTCTTCTCTCTCTCTCTCTTCTCTTTCTTCTTTCTCGCTATGTCCACTATATGTGGCCGATGGGAATTTTGCATTTGTACACAAACCTAATACCAAAATCGTTCTATTGCTTACTCGATGTATCTCTGCCATGTTGTTTGCCGCTCTGTGTGCTTGTGCTTTGGTGTTGTTCGTATCCGTGTACTGAAACTGAACCTAACCAATGCGAATCATTCGTCCGATCGAACGTTCCTTCCAAAACTACTAAACACAGGTCGTTAGCCCTGACTTACCACCTCCGCAATCGCTGGCGGCTACACGCTTCACGATCGGTGATTTTGATGTAAGTTTTAACGCATTTTTACAACCCTCATCTGCATCTCACACATATCTCATTGCGAGCAGGAAAAGGGGCCCACGCGTGGCATTTCTTTTTTGCTCGCCCGTTCATCCCAAACCATCGTACTTTCGTGGCTGTACTTACCTTAACTATTGATGTTTCATAACGTAACTCATACGGTTCTAATCATACTCCATTTAAATGTCGTTGTTCTTTAATAGTTGAAGATTCATTGAACAAGTGTTGACAATAGTCTATTTCAAATTAAAAAAAAGCATCTTTAAACGAGCTTTCATATTAAATCTACAGCCTCAAGATCTACATCTAAATATTGTTTATTTATGATACACAACTATTAAATATACTATCAAATAAATTAACAACACTTATAACTTGTATCGGTGATATATAATGCTTGTATCTTATTGAACAAAACCAATTCTCTCTATAATTCCGCCAAAAATTGTTAACACTTTTACGAAGATTTTTTTATACAGCCATTTGCTTGTTACAAAGTTCATCCAGAACCATTGTACTTTTCGCTCAAATACTAACTTGATGTATTATCCTCCTACCATTTCCACCCTTCCCTTTCTCTTCCAACTCTTCCATTGTCTTTTTCTCTATTTTTTCTCTTTCTCCATTTTCTTCATCCGTAGATACGCTCATAAATATCCAAGCAAAAACAAACAAACACCCCTTCCCCTGCAAGTGATAACTGTAGTAAACATACAAGTATAATTTAAATAACTAAGAAAAAAAACAAGCAAATCAATGTAATCCTACTCATCCGCGTTCAAAGTGTCGGTGCTAAACAGTACTCGCGCAACGGCACCTGTCCATGACTCCAACATCGCCATCGTTGTAGTGCCCGCTCTCATGTTGACTGCTTCACTAGGTATCGCTAGGCATTCGCTAGCAGCGAACCCACGTTCACAAAGTCCAAGTGATCGTTCAGTAGACCAGTTCATCGAAGCGAACCGCATGCGTATACTAAAAAACCGTTCTTCCCACCAATTGGTATCATTCTTCATCACCATCACTACACACGCCTGTGAGCGATCGTGTGTTAAACTAAAGCTCTTATACACTTGCCGAGGCAAACAACAGTCGAGCCAACTTAGCGACACTTCCATAAGGACAAGGTCTCAGGTCTTTTTAGCAACTTACACACCTCTCAAAACCATGCACCACTGTGTTGCTCACATTACAGCACCCTTTTTTACACCTCGAAATGCGTTTTTGTGCATCCATCACCCGTTTGATCGCTAAACATACTCATTGAATGTCGTCTACTCCTCGATCATTTGTATGTACGTAGCAACTGCTTGTTCATTTCTTTCATCGATCGCATTCATTTTCGTCATCGCCACCCTGTGTGTTGAGCTGTGTGTGTGTGTGTGTTTGTCGGTAGCGAAACGCTCGGTCTTACCGAACCCTCCAGTAGTGCCAGTAGTGTAGCCATTGCTGCATCTCGGGCAGCGGTAGTGTTCGCTGTCGCAGCAGCCTCTCGCGTCCATGGTGACAATTGACATGGAGTTTATTACTTGAAAGTTATAGACCAAAACCGATGACGCTAACAAACGCGGTAAAACATCGCCCGGCAAAACTACCCGAACCAGCACCGGCACCGCTAGCTACGGCAATGGCAGCTCGAACAACGCCACCAGCACTTCCGCCGGCTCCACTACCGCCAATAGTGCGACGCTCGTCACCACCAGCATCACCAGTACCGGGGGGCCCAGGAAGTCCATCATGAAGCAGTAGACTGAGTGCAATCGGGGACGAATGGTTCGCGTGCACACGGACCACACATGCTCACAACCAGTATATAGCAACACAAATTCAAACGCACAGATAGCAAAAACGCACACCATGTGGTTAAGTGTAAAACATTTACAGTGAACGTAAAATATCACGCTAACGAAAACACTCCAACACTCTCCAAACAATGGCGAACGTGGACGTGCATTGGAGCCAGTTTCTTCAAGCGGCATACATCGACAGCAGCAAATGTAAAAACAGAGAAGAGAAGCGTTAGCGTTATATATTAGTGTCCGTTACCAACTAGAGGTGTGCAGCGTTTGAAAGAGAACAAAAATACTGCAAAATACCTTCACCAAACCACAAACAGTTCGATCGAATAGCACGCGCGATGGAGAGCGCGATAAATGAAGCTCTTAGAGTTTGTTGTTGTTAACCGTACCTTAACTGCTAGAAGCGCTACGCTACCGGGTCCACACCCGATAGGACTTAATTTTTCGTTGTTGTTGTTGTTGTTGTTGATGTCGAACATTAACGGCGCCCAAATAACCACCAACCACACCCAGCAGCAGCAGCAGCAGCAGCAAAGGATGCAAAGTGCAACGGGCGCTGCCTCTCCCAACTCACACTTATTTTTGTCACATTGCGTACCAATAGAGGACCATTTGTAAGACAACCTTATTCACAAGAGATGGAACATAGAAGAGAAGCATAAATGAACCACCCATGCCAGAATTTAAACAATCCAATGACAATATATGGTAATTATGCTTTAGACAGTCAGTTGAACAGTTAAAAGAACCTAACGTCTATTCTATCGTAGGAAAGTAGCGTCAGTTTTGTTGTACCTTTCTATTGCATTCGATTTTGTTTAATGGTACAATTATTCATTTCAAAAGCAACAAATGAATCTTATTTTAAATTTAAGATCATAATTAAGGATAATTTTATGTTAAGCTTTAAAATTACACCAAACAAAAGAGCAGCATGTGTTTCTAATTGTAATTACGGCACAGTTTAGTCCTCGTTCTATGTTAGTTCGAAGATTCGCCATCAGGTTGGCACTGAGAATTTAGAGCCTCTTGTAACAAAGCATCAACAAAACTGCTAATAGAGAACGAGAACTTAACCGATTATTATAATTGTTTAGTAATAATGTTTCATAAAATTATAATTGTTGTTAAGTTAAAATGCACGATGCAGGACATATTTAGTTATCTTATTTGATTATCGTTTTTACTGCATTTCAGAACAGAGTTTTTTAGCATGTTTCAGAAAAAACGGTTAATGCGTGTTATGTGTTTATTAGTTTCATGCAAACTCTGTTAAACTTGGTTAATAGTTTACGCGCTATCCTAGTATTTACGTACCTTTCCAGTAGCGTACTGTATTCAGTTCGTTAAGTATAGCTCATGTTATTTGCTTGACAAACCTTTGTTATCCCATTTATATTCCTTTTACAAGCCAACGTTATATATCAACCACTAGTATGTAAAACTTTGATGGGAATTCCATCGGAAACAGATTGGTTCACTCTGCAGAGAATCTGCTTTTTTGGGAATGTTTTTTTTTTTTAATTTTTCAATCTCCTTTCTCTGAATGCATTTACTTATTATGGATTCTTTTTTCTCTTTTTATATGTAACAAAACACCTTAAAAAATGCAAACTAAATAATTTTCTTTTTCTGAACTGTCTCTTTTCCCCCTTTGTACGCTTACCATCGGCGACCAACTCGTACACGACCCAGGACGACGATGAGGATGATGACGATTTCAGTGGACCCGCGCTGGGCGGCCCCGTCAACGTGCGGAGCGATTCGGACGACGAAGACGAACCACCGACGATGGGCAAAATGTTGGCGAAAAAGTCGGCCGCTTCGCCGCAGAAGCTCCAGTTCCAGAATCAGCATCATCTAACCCCGAACGTACTGAGCCCCGGTTCGCGGAAGAAACCGTTCCGCATGGAGGTGGTGGACTTTTAGGCGTTCACCGGGCAGCGGCCGGTATACCAGGGCAGAGCAGGAGACGCTACGCTCAAACACAACGACCACATGCGGTGCAGTAGTAGTAGTAGTTAGTGTTGGGCATTGTGCGCGAGTGCGCACTGTGCGCACAGCACACCTCATTGTGCGCACTGCACAGCACACTTTGTACTGTGCGAGCACACTTCGCACAGTGCGCGCACTTCGCACTTTTCGCACAGTGCGAGCACAATCCGCACTTTTCGCACACTTCGAACAGTGCGGGCACTTTTCGCACACGCCGCACAGTGCGTGCACTTTTCGCACAGTATGAGCACACTTCATACTGTGCGAGCACACTCCGCACAGTGCGCGCACTTTACACACAGTGCATGAACAGTCCGGACTTTTCGCACACTTCGCACAGTGCGAGCACATTCCACACTTTTCGCACACTTCGCACAGTGCAAGCATGTTTCGCAAATTTCGTGCAGTGCTTCACTTTGTACTGTGCGAGCACACTTCGTACCATGTTACAGGAAGTCAGGTGGTATGGTACTGAGCATATTTTGACAAACCGCCTTTAAGCATCAGCATCAGTTAGCATTAGCGACTCCGATCCGTTGGTGCGACGAGTTCAAGTCGGGGCGAATCAAAGATCCATAAATCGCTTGCACACATTCATACCACACACATGCCCATCGCCCCCCCCCCCCTCCCCTTTTGCCCTGTCCCATGTCTTCTCTTCAGTTAATCACAAAATTTGACTAGGGCTCCGAGTGAAAATTGTAATTTTTGCATCAAAACATGCGCTGCTATCGCAAGCCTGCGACGCGAATAACAGTTTTCCCGTGAAACCAGCTGTCTGTTTTATTGCACAATCGCAAAGCGGTGGTTCCGAGTACAAGCACAGACACGTTTCATCTCAGCCAAATTCAAGAGAAACCTCAACCCACTGGAGCGTCGTTTACCTACTACCTTCACAGTTCATAGTTGTTTTCAAGAAACGCGTGCTTGATGTCAGCCGATTTTTCCTGATAATTTCTTCGGCTATGGACCGCTGTGTTGATATTGTGTTTCGGGGCCTTTAAATTTTTGTCTGGGTGTGTTGTATCCTTGTGTTTGTGTAACGGGTTTTCGATCGGGATTCGAAGAGGTCAGGTGTCCGCCAAGTTCATCCACTGTTAGACGAACCCGATGGCTGAGTAAATGAACTCTAAGAGAAAAAGCTGACATTGGTCGTGTGGTCGTGGTCTTTGTGTACGTACCACCATGGTACGAAGTGTGCTCGCACAGTGCAAAGTGAAGCAGGTGAAGCTTGCACTGTGCGAAGTGTGCGAAAAGTGCGGAGTGTGCTCGCACTGTGCGAAGTGTGCGAAAAGTCCGGACTGTGCTCGCACTGTGCGGAATGTGCGAAAAGTGCGCGCACCGTGCGAAGTGTGCTCGCACTGTGCGAAATGTGCGGAGTGCGCGCACAGTGCGGAGTGCGCGCACAGTGCGGAGTGCGCGCACAGTGCGGAGTGCGGGCACAGTGCAGAGTGCGCGCACAGTGCGGGGTGCGCGCACAGTGCGTAGAGCGCGCACAGTGCGAAATGTGCACCGCACACTGAGATGTGCGTGCGTGTGCGCACAGCACACCTAATTGTGCTCTTTTTCCCAACACTAGTAGTAGTAGTAGTAGTGGCAAAGCTTTTATCATTTTAAATGTACTTCAGTTTTACCTAGTTCACCAACCCTCGTTCCTTGGTGCGTGAGTGAAGGGGGCGTCCATGGGAGTGTGCGGTTCTAGCACCGACATAATCCTTTGTTTGTTTTCTCACAACACACACACACATACAGACACAAACACACACACACACACACACGCTATCCATAGCTGTGGTTAGCATAGGTATCGAAGCGCTAATGAGACAGCACAGCTGCCACGCGAAGAATGATGAAAGTAAAGGGTGGATAACATTGTTACTTGTAAATATCTTGTATAGGCCATACACTAAGCAGAAGATGCTGAAAATCAAGCTATTTGTAATAGGTTAATTAGTAGGAGGAGCAGCGAAAGAGATCGAGATATCCCGGTCGGCGCTCGGCGGGTCTGGCGACACTTACTTTGGTACCCCGGGCGGGACAGAGCTTTCTCTTCGGAATCGGTTTTAAACCTCCAATCCAATCTCGAACCATAGAGAGCCAAGTCAAACAAATGCCGGAACGAACGGTTGCCTGCTGCTAGTTGCCATTCAACTATTAATAGACGATAAGTCCAGCACTGCAGCAATGCGGTGCGGTGCCACAGCCGGAAAATGCAGTATTCTCTTTGGGTTTTCTTTCATGCCAAGTTACCTGCTATAGGTGTGTGTGTATTTTCCTGTTGTACAAATTGTACTGTTTCAAACCAAATTACACCAACACGGTAGGTGGTGGTGGTGTTGCGTTTTCCCCCTCCTTTTCCGTAGACACATGTTGGGAGGGGAGTGCGAGAAAGAGAGAGGGAGATAGAGAACAAAAATGCAAGAAAAAACCCAGAAAAAACTAATCAAACGTAAAGGATGAAATGATTTGTAAAAAAAAAAGAAAGCAAAACAGAGAGCATAAGTGTTGCGTGCGTTAAGATTTCAATTAGTTTGAATACCTCGCTCCTGTAGTGGGAACACAGGTTTTGCACCATCAAGTGCGCTCGTCCAATAATCGTAGTGTTAGACGCTAAAATGTGTTAGTAGTCGTTTCACTGCTACCAAACCAATATTTATACTTGTGCTTTCATTTAGACAGTTACTACTATACTTTTCCAACAATGATCCCTTGTAACCCAGTCAGTCCTTCTCTCTCTCAATCTCAAACTCGCTCCTTCTCTCGTACTTTCCCGAGCAAACACCATACGATAAACACACGTGCTCAGCAGAATTATACTATGTAAGTGAAACTTAAATAATTATTACTTAAGATGTAAGTGCATGTGAAGTATGTAAGATATTATGAAACCGTTCAACCAAACGGTGGTGACGATGATGAAGATGATGAGGTGGTGTAGAAGCTCTCGTAAGACATTTTTGTTTCAAAAAGCACTCCCTGAAAATGGAAGGAAAGAAAATTACGACTAGGTTTCGTGGAAAAGATCCGAATGAAAAATACCGAACTTCTCTCATTAAAATGATTTAAATTAATTAAAAAAAAAAAGATTGTTTGCCGCTTCCAAGATGCGCTGCAATGTACACCGCCTGTTGGCTCGTGCTGAAAGGTACTCTTGCTAGAGCCATAAACAAATGTGTTTGTTTTGTTCGTTGTTGCATCCTATACGGTAATGGTTTGGTTTCAATGAAGCCCCTGCTCCGCTGCACACACACACACACATGCAGTGGCAGATAGAGGAAAGTGTGATAGAACAAAATTTGTTTTGTATCTTTTAATGCTAATCGATGTACACACCCCGGCAAACAACTACAATACGCAAGCCATGTGTAAGAATAAGGATAACCAGAACATTTGGTCAAGGAAATAACACAACAGTCGATATATGTTACGCTAGCGTACGTTCTACAGTGACATTGTTTTTCTCACAACACACCCCACAAACATAAGAAGGCTAGAGGAGAGAAAAAAACATCAAATTAAACCCGTTAAATAGAAAGTAAACCAACACGCAGCTAAAAAACTGAAGTCATTAAATGAAAAAAAAGGAAAAGAAAAATAAACCAAAACAGATCGTCGTACTGCACGAGGATCGTATATAACTGGAAGAAAACATACAATAAACAATGTGATCAATTGAGTAAACTTAAAGAGTGGAAGGAGGAAAAACATAAAAAGTGAAAAGTTTAAAAAAACACAGAAAAAAACCACTATGTAGTAAGATCATCTTTTTAAGAGTTAGTTGTTAATAGTCTCGTAGCAGGAGTGCAAAAAGAAAAGTGGAGGAGAAATACTTACACACACACAGAAAACATACACATAAACAGCATACTTACATTGTAAGAGTCACAGGAGCTATCGAGCTAGAGGCGCGCAAAGGCCAAAGAAGAACAAGAACAAAATGATGAGGAAACGTATTTCACTTACCTTGGACAACGCAGACACAGTTTATTTGTAATCCCAGCAACCATCAATCCGCAACAGGACGAAATAAAATGACGTTTACTTGAGTGATTAGAACTGGGGTCGTTTTGTTTTGCGCACTGTTTTGTAATGGAAGTTTTTGTACTCAAAACTGGCAGAGGAGCTGGAATTTCAATCATTCTGGAGTAAGTGAAAATCATTTATAATTATTATTTATAATTTTTCTTATGAAACTGTTAATTTCAAGCTCAAACTGAATTGCATGGTGAACTTAACCTATTTGAAAACTGTTAAAGAACTATTCAAATCTATCAAATATTATTGATTGCATCACTTTGGATTTTGCAGTCCTATTGCATATTTGTAGTCGAAAATTACTCTGAATAAACTGAAGTTAGCTGCACACCGTAAAGCTCTACCTTTTGCACCACAACACTCACCCGTTAACAAGAACTATCTTGTAAATGCATGATATATGTTTAATGCCCTTTACTTTGATGCAATACAGCACAGAAGAACACAAAAACTGCCCTCAAAAAAAGATGCGATAACCGAAGAAGTCAATTGTTGTTTACCGTCTTTCAATCCTGCAATAATATAAAAGCCACAGAATGGTAGTAAATAGAGCATAATTATTTCCTTTCTTTTTAGCCATATTTTGGCATGGCGAACCTTCGTTTAATATATTAACCAAGTGTATTTCAATTTAGTATTCGTTTATGACACTTTTCGAAAGCTGTTTTTTTTTCAATTTTATGCTTCATTTTTCTGCTGCAAACACTTCTTGTTGCCTGCTAGCTTCCGTAGACCACTGTTATCACTACATAGAACACTAGCCAAACACTTTTGCAGCTGCTTCTTGCAAGATACTATTACGAAACGAAGTAACAAAACAACAACCAAACGTGACATAGTGAACTTAAAACTGAAATAATGCGATAAGATATGAGTTTAAAAAAGGATTCAAAAGTAAAGTGTGTGCGTGTGTATCACGATTGAATAACATATGGAACACAGACATATTCACACTGCAACACTGAATTATCGAATAAAGAATTAGTTTGTTAAGATGCAACCATTACTGCAGTTACTTATTATTGCCTTCTTTTTTTCTTTGCTTACAATTATATATGCTACAATTGTTACAATTATATATGCAAAAAAAATTGAAAGAAAGAAATATATTGATAACATTCAAGAACAATTTGTAAAATTAAATTTCATGATTAAAACAAATTAAAATATGCGGCTTTTTCATTAAAATATTTGTTTGATTTAATTCAATTTAATTTAATTTAATTTATTTAAATTTTTGTACATTCATTTTCCATGTTAAATTGTACATTTTTGTCTATGTCAACGTTCCCTTCCAAACCCAACCAACAACTGTGTACACAATTTGGAGTGCACTGTAATCGTTATTGCGAACGCATCGTACAAGCTTAACGATCGTATAGTGAAAATGTAAAGAATACTTGCAGCGCTATTCTAAATTTAGTTAAAACTAAACTGATGGGGTGCTTTCGTTTCAAACTTATTTCAATTATTTCGATTAATTTAAACAAGTGTGAATTGTGTGAATTAAATCATTGTAGCACATATTTTCTAATAATTTCCAAAAGATTTGATTTCTAAAGAAGACGTCCAGACTCGGCAATGGTTCGTTGCGCAAAGAGAGCGAGTTCCTTTATTATATTACGTATAGCGACCTTGGCTTGGCCGCAACGATTTCGGCTGGTGATGCGGCGGCTACTAATACGGCGGCCGATGATAAGGAGGCGGACAACGACAACGAGCGCGACCGATCAAATAAATGAAGCCGAAGTTGACAAAGAGGAGAATATCGGGGTGATCGTCGAGCTGGAGAAAAACTGCAGCTCTCTTAGCTGGTGACGGTCTTAGTGTGCGGATCGAATGAGCAATTAAATAAATTGTAGATTCTAACTTAAAACTAATATTTAGTCTTTTCACCTATTACAATAATCATGCTAACACATTAATACTAATACAAACGCTTACTAGGTTACTATGATTAAGGTGTACTTGTACTAACACGGTGCGGTGGCTTAATTATAAGGTGGGCTTGCACTATTGATCTAGATAAGTTTTTAAATTCTAAAATAAATCTAGATAATCCCTACAGCTTTGATAGGAAATATCGACATTTGTGGCATAAGTTGTGCGCATTTCTAATACTTATTAAATTTATAGAAGAGCATCAAGATTGAACTAAAAATGTGCCACTTAGTCGTCCTCACTCTTATCAAATTACCATCACCAGACGCATTGGTAACATTACCAGACCCAAAACAGACATTAATAATACATAGTTTGACCCTCACTTCAGTCCAACAACTCTCTCACGCCACCCTTACTTCCATAGGCATGGTCGGGCGTTTCGGAACAGCATTACGTCATTTCTGAAAACGTGCCCATATAGCCAATGCGGCGTCACCGAAGCAAACAACAAACACCCCTACCGCTCCATTGCTGCGGATCCGTTCCGGATCATCCGCCTGATCTTCACCCTCTACGGGCCGAACGCAAACACAGCTGAGCTGGTGTAGAGTTATGTTTAGCACGATCAGTAAAGCATTCCACTGCCGGTTTACCACCACCATCGCCAGTCAGCGAGAGTTTAGGAGAGCGGTGAAGATCGTTCAAGCTCGCACGCCTGATCGAGCGGCTGAACTCAGTCCGTTTCTAAACTTCACTGCGCGTTCATCGGAAGGTCTGGTAGCCACAAGTCCAACCCGATCGGATTAGAATTGTAAATAAAAAGCAATGGCAAAGGAAGAATCAAAGTACGGCTTCAAGGATAAGGCCAAGGCCGAGGAGTCGCTGGAGCTGCTGAAGAGCGAGGATCACAAGTACCAGCTGCTGACGGTGCGCGGTCTGATCGGACGGGCGAAGCGTGTGCTGACATGTGAGTGTGTGGTCGGTGGGTGCGTAGCCTAGCAACGCATCACGATGATGTCATTGCATATTTGGTCAAAAATGAGCTAACGCGACATTGGGCGCAAGTGTGGGCAAGCTTAAATCTTTGCTTTCTCCCACTTTCGGGAGCAACCGCTTGGTCCTGGTGGTGGTGAGGTAATCATTATTTTTAATCGTCTCACGCTCGTTTCTAATAATGTTGTGTGATTGTGCGTAAATTTAGATTGAAGCACATCAAAACAAACGGATTTAAATCGGTTTGTTTTTCGTTGCGTTTTATGACCTATTTAAATACCATCTGGCTGCATACAGTGTTTCTCAATGGAGCGTGGGAATCAAATGTAATTTAATTTATTTTATTTTTTATCAATTCGGCAGTGACGAAGGCTGAGGACAAGATAAACAACATTAAGGCTGCGATCGAAACGTTCGAGCAGTGGCTGGAAGCAAACAGCTCCTCCAGCACCAAAAACGTTAAGCCCAAGGATACAGAAGACAAGGTGGAAACTGTGCCAGGGTTGGGTTTCAAGGACAAGCAGGCGGCTGAACAAACGCTGAGGTAATTGAAAAACTGCGATAGAAGCCAAGTCCCAAAACTTCGACTTACGTACTCTTCTACCTAAAGCATCCTAGAAGGCCGCGATCCCGATTATCAGAAGCTAGCTGTCAAGGGACTGATCGGTAGCGCAAAGCGCGTTATCCCTGCCACCAAGAACGAGGAGAAGCTAAGCTCGATCAAGCAAGCGGTGGCACTGTTTGAAGACTTTCTCGATCGGTTCGATCGCGAGGAGCGGGGCAAGCAAAACATGCCGTACCTTTCGATCGACTTGATACGTCAACTGCCCGCACCGCAGGGTGAGCAGTCGGACAAGCTGGCAGTGGAATTTCTCGCCTGCTATGAAACGCAGGCCAAAGGCAACTACAAACATTTGCGCACCAAAGCACCCAAGGACCCAGGGTCGAAGACGTGGGACATTGTGCGAAATGCGAAACTGCAGGCACTGAAACCGGACAGCAGTGTGAAGTTATTCGATCAGGACGGCAAGCCTACCGAGCTGCACTTGCAGATGGTACAGTGGGCGTACAGCCCACAGGTGGAGAAGCTGAAGAGCTATGCGAACAGTTTGGCGAGCAGTGGCAAATCAACAACACCGTCCAGGAAACGAACGCACTCTTCCAGCTCATCTTCGGAGGAGGAGTCAAAGGCGAAGGAGAGTAAGAAGGATCGCAAAAAGTCGAAAAAATAAATAATAAATACCTGTATACAGCAAGCAAGCATGATCCGCGTAGGTCGACCAATGAAAAAGGGAATGATGAATTGCATACCTTTAGGCGCTTTCCATCGACGCTCTCCGAAATTTAACAAGATACAGCGCAAAGAACTTTTCAACGTTTGACTGCTGGTGGAGATGATACCGACGACGGCACTCTGAAACTTTTTATTTTTACTTGTTTCCGGTTCAGATAAGATTTCTTAAAAAAATTACAAACACAAATGCTTCGGAACGCCTAAAAGTATGCAATTATATTCTTCTCAACACAGTTGTTTGCTAAACATTTCTACTGGGATGTTTATGTAAAAGCTTAAATAACTAAAATGTTGGGAATTGATTGTGTAATGTATGGTTGTTCTTCTATTTGAATCTTAGTTAAATTTATATAATATTATATTTATGTATATTTATTTTATTTATGCCTTTCCTGTCAACTTTAGACACAATGATATGAAAGGAAAAAGAAATAAACCTCGCATTTTTAATTTAAAACTATACTTTAAGTTTTCTATTGCCGAAAAATCATGCCGTTGAGAACGCGTTTTAAAATATGATCATGTTTTGTATATTTTCTGTCATTTAAAAAATAGTAATTTGAATTACAAATGAAAATATTTTACAAACCAGGTTTTGTTTGAAACAAACTAAATTTGTTAGAAACAAAATAGTTTGATAAGTAGCTAAGTAATTTGAATTACAAATGAAAATATTTTACAAATGAGGTTTTGTAAAGAAAAATATAAAAAAAGAAAAAAAACAAAAAAAATTACCCGTGGAATGTAGTAATCCCGTACCTAACTTGAACGATGTTTCGCCTAAATGTATACTCTATTTTTTTGTATTTTGCCCCAAAAAGTATGCAATTTTCAACATGTACTACTGTAACGATGTCCTAACGACTAACAGCACCATACAATGCTGACTTCCCACGGCCACAGGATTGACCCCAGCTACTAACCGGTTATCGATTGGCCTTGTTGCTATTGTGGTTGCAATTTTTTGATCGATATTCTGACATACTTCCTGTGCGAGTCCTGTGCCGTGTCCCGTCCATAAAATTATCGTAATTGGAAATATTTAATTCATCGCATTAATTCCGACGGACATCTAACCAGTCCAACCGCTTGAATACAAATGCAACGACGACGTATGTCATTGCTATTCAAAATGTTCGATATTGCGTTGGCTGAACGATCAAGTTACGAAGCGGGGACCATATTGCTCGCTCTAAAACAAGACAAGTGTTAGTAATTGATTCTGATGAAGATGTTGCTAGAGCATGATTAGATGACAATGAGTTGGAATGGCCCTGCTGGAAGCGTCTGGTAGGTAGTCATTATCACTTATACATTATCTTAATTAATACTTCTCCATTAACGGGTTCGGCTGGACGGACCATCTGTTTGCTAGCTCATGAGAGGCTTGTCAATATTGTGATTTCAATTAATGGCCCTGAATGTTTCATTATGTTTCATAGAAAGACAGAAAGAGAGGAGACAATTTCTTTAAAAACTACCCGTTATGGACGTCCAGTAATCTATTTTGTATGACGTCATGACTCATCTAATGAATTTTGGTCATAAACAATGCCTTATCCGTTACTAACCTAGCCTAATGAGGTTGCTACTGGAAGAAAAGGACAAAAGCAAACTATGAAACTGATAGTGAACCGACAAATAGATTGAAGAGCCATCTGTATTATTTAAAAAAATGTAACAAGCATCAATGATGGAAGCGATAGACAGGGAATCATGCATTGAAGACAGTTTGTAATATGAAAATGACTTATTTTAGGGCCATTATTGGATTTTAATTTCCGTGCTCTTATTATCTCGTACTTTCGTATAGCCAACAAAGCGTGATATTCATCTCATCAATTTCCATCACCATCATCACAGTGCAGCGTTGAAAGATGTTGAACAGGATGAGCGATCAAAAGCACCCACAACCCATATTTCCCCCTATTCTTCATACGATCGTCGCGTTGATCCTCCTGCCGACGAACAGTATTTACGCACTGTTTTGGTGCCTAAGTTAAACCTAACCAGCTTCCCGCTGCTTGCATCCGATGCATCCTTTCACTTCTCGTCCATCTGTCACCCACGAATCGTGGACTGATCGTGTGTGTGATCGAGTTGCTTCCGATTCTGTTTTCGGCTATTCACTTTCAGTACCGGCCCACGAAATTATTACGAATTTTGTTGCTCAAAAGTATTCTCAATATTGTTGCTAACCCGTTAGTCCAGTAACATTAAATCGCAAGCTGCCCATCGATCTTTTCGTGGCGTGATGACGCTTGGTATCGGCGCTTGGGACTGTGGCTCGTCCTTATACTTCGTTTCTTTCTTGTAGTAGTTTTTAATAAAGTTTTCAGCATAGCCTACTTGTTTGTTTGATGTTCATTTTTTCAAAAGAAAACGATGTCACGCCCAGAGAAACCTTGTTTCTGGTTTGTAACATTAAACGTATTGCAGACATTGAAATGTTGACTAAAAGTTCCTTTAGTTAGTTAAAATAGTTAGATAAAATGTAGATCTTAAAACCTTAAACATCACAATTGTGTTTCAAAACAACTTCCAAGCCATGAAACACTAACATGTCTGCAATACTTCGCGCCTACATTTATGTATCCAACTATCATCCTGTATGGTGCGAAATTTGAATGAAAATGCCAAATTCTTAAGGCAACCACACATCGCCCGACAATATTTACCGTGAAATAGAGGTTTTGGGTTCGAACTTTTTGATCGATTTTGACTTCACACTTCACGGCGCGACTTGGCCAGCTACTTTAGCGGTTTGTTTAGGCGCACGGTGAAAATTAACCCCTGCAAGTATGCAAAATGCATTACAAATGTGTCTTAGCACATCCTTTAAAACGCCTTAATGTACCAATTCGCCAAGAATTGATAAAAAACTAATTAGATTGTTTTAATCGCATCTAAACCTTTTCTACTTTGAAACATGCGTCTATATCGTATTTAAAATTCCACGTGACCATGTCCATTTCAAACGCACGCCAACCAAATCTCTCCATACTTTATTAATCCATTTCGATCAACGAGCAAGCGCAAACAAGCTGCCTCCCATGAGGTTTAATGAGCAGCCACAACACAAGCGATTAGCTTGTTCTACATTCCCCACCAGCACTGTGATGCATGCGTGCTGACTCATTAGCACCAGACCACTTCCGGCATTGATTGTGTCGTCTGCGGTGCAAAACTGTGTTTCTTCTGCCGTCGAACATCATCATATTAGACAACGATCTAGCAGAGCTATTCAAGCGACATGAACATCCAAACGATCGCGTTGCAATCGGTAATAAAATGGCTCTGTCATTGCAGGCTTAAAAATGCAACAGCAGCAAGTGTTCCAATGCATTTCAACTCGAAGAAACAGAACGCGGGGTGGGGTAAGAGAGGGTCATTGGAAGCTTCTAAACATCATCTTCCCGTCCCGTCGAGTTCTATGAGTATTTGCTTGCGTGCATCGTGTCGTCTCTGTTGACAGTGTCCAATTTTTTGGGTGTTGTCTTATCTTATCATAGCCACGAATAAAAAAAAACTAGGACACAGAAAGGAGGGGGCAGGAGGGGGAAGAGCAAAATAAACACCAAACGACGAACGCATTCAAAGCAAAATACTTCGTTTACTGAGTAAAAAGAAAAAAAGAAAAAGATATATTGAACTGTAGCTAAAGTGAAATGATCGGCTACAGTGCTTACCGCGAGATTTGCTGTTTTTCGAAATTTTATTTAGGAAATAAAATTACCCACTCCACACTGCTCTTGTTGGTTGGAATCGAAAGTACAACATGCATTTAAAATCACTCACTAAACAAACGGTATTGAAACGATAATTCCAACGTAACGTATGTATGTTTTTTTATCAGATTTACAACCCCGGTTACATCGAGTGCTTAGGGAACCAACCACCACCACCACCACCGCCATCATGTACCGACAACCGATGATTATACCGATGTTGATAAAAAAATGGCACTCAACCGGCACTCGGAACACACACACACACAGGCATGTGTACGTGCAAGTGGTGCTTTGACAAAACCCTTTTTGCGCCCCAATCGAGGGAGTCACACCGGGAGTGGCCCAGTGCTCGGCCGGCGAACCGGCAGACCAGGACGAACCCGAACCCGAGCCAGTACTGATTAGAACGTCGGCCGAGCTGGCTGCATGGTAGAGGCGCGTCTGTGCTGATGTGAAAGATCCGCGTACCGACGCACGTGACGACGAAGTGCCGTTTTGCCGCTGCGATCGTTAAACCAAAGCGCGGGAAGGGTTTGGTGCCGTGAAAACAGTGTGTAAGTTTGGCGACACGATCCGCATTGATAGTGAATGTGAATATGGGAGTGGTCGACAGTGTGCTGTGGAAGAGAAATGCGCCGCAAGCCTTATTTGTACAGTTTTAACTAAAAAAGAACCTGTAAAAACCACTGTTGTTGCTTCTTTTCAAATGACGTGCGTAGTTGGAGGCAATTAACGCCGTACGCGTACTGGAAGCGCAGTGTAAACATCCTCAACGGTGCATCCATTTACCATGCGGGGCCATAGAACTGACGCCGTCTGCGTACTTATTGATTGTTACACTCCACAAAACCGACTTCCTTGAAACGCGGTTGAACCCACTTGAATGGCGCTTTTTTTCTTCTATTACTCCGATTCCCTCAAACGACCCTTCTTCTTCTAGTGCATCTTTCAAATGTACGCATCTTTGCGCCCGGCATGAGTCGTCACAAATGAATGTGGTGGTGGTGGTGGTGGCGGAAACAGAAAAAATATCTATTGGACAAAATTTTGATAAGGAAACTGAGCAGTGAAGTCAGGTTCACCCCCTCTTCGCACGGTTGCTAATCTATGGACGCATTCCTCACGTATGCCATCGAATAGTTCTCACCCTCCGGCGTTGGGCGGTATGCGTGCGTGTGACATAACCAGAGATTTGTGTCTATTTTTTTCAAACGTCTCATTATTTTTTGTATAAAATAGCAGCATCATTATATAGATGTAACGACTCTGTAACGACACCACAGGACACGGCTCCTATCAATGCACGAGAAAGACATACACTGTACAGTGTTATCAGAACTCTTCTTTGACATCATGTTGCGAAATTGATTTTAACGGATTTAAATCCTTACAGGGTTTTCTAGCGGTTCTCACAGTTGTGGGACACTTCCTTGCCTTTTTCATATAGGAAATACGCTTTATACAATTGGGAATTTGATTCAACGGTACCCTGTTTAGATAGGCTCCTTAGAAACTCCTATTCGATTTGTCATACAAGGATGCTATGGATGCCAATTCCCATCACATACAGTTTATTTCCCAGTAAGAAAGGATAAAGGAAGTGTCGCACAACTATAAGAACTCGTGGAAACCCCCTTTACAGGGTGTCCCACGATTTATTGGTCACCTCCTATGATTTTTTGGTGCATTCCCACGATTTTTTAATCGTATCCGATAGATTTTTGGTTCGTTCCCATAATTTATTGATATTTTCCGATCGGATATCAATACAATTGGACCAAAAAATTCTGGGAATCGGCCAAAAAATCGTGGGAACGCACCAAAAAAATATTTGAACCCATAAAAAATTGATGGGAATTAACCAATAAATCGTGGGAAACTCTTTATTGTACATATCTGTTAGATATTTTTCCCGTTACTTAAGAATAAAAGTATGAAAATTCATCCACCAAAAAAAAAGGTAACAACAATCGCGTACCCCTTTGTTTGTGCCCCATTTTATGGCAAACCGCGCAAAATCGATATCTCGAATCAATCGATCGGCCACTTAGGACTCCGCAGCAGGTTCCGGAAGAAGAAAAAAAAAACAATGCACATCCCGATTATGATTTATGTAAACAAAGTCGGTCAATGCAAGGATGACGGTCAGGCAATGATCGTTGAATTGTAAAAATGTAATTTAAAATCCATCAATATCACCCTCAGCATGGGCATGGATTTTTTTCTTTTTCTTTTGAAAAGCTACATTTGGAAACAAAAAGCAACATTTCCCAAAAGCAAGCGACACCATGTTAGACTCGATCGAGCAGCTTGCACTCAATACCGTCAATGCCGTCACTCTTCAGAAACCCGAAAAAAGATAACAGGTATGATGAGATAGACACACATAACCATCCCTTAATCTCCGCTGCCCGGGGTGTGTATGTGACTGTACGGCAAAGGTGAGGGACAATGTTCCGCCAGCCAAAACCAACTACAGGCGACAACACTTTATCGCACCAGCAACGTGGTGAAAAGATCGCACCCACGATAGATTGGTGTGCGCACAAGAACAAGCAAAAAACATCGATCGGGATGGTGGGGTTCGGTGGTTGTGTAATAATCAGCATTTAGGGCATGTGTTAGATAACGATAAAAAAGGGATTTCAACGACAAGCAAACACACACACGCACGCACGCACGTTTTTATCAATAGGAGAGAGATATGACGGTGGTGACGGTATCGTGAAGGAAAAAAAACTTCAAACGATTCAAACGGCTTAGCAAGAGGAAGCATTAGGTCTTGTTAGGCTACAAAATATAAATATAAAATTATTATTAATCCGCTACAAAATATTAATTTTTTTAAACAAACTAAACTTCATTAATTAAAACATCCTTTCTGTAGTTAGTGCTTTCATCTCCACCTGCTGTGACAGAACCACTATCCCAACCATGGGCAAAACGGAACAACCGCTGATCGTGCGGTACAAAAACCAATGGTACGATCTGACAGAGTTTGCCCACAAGCATCCGGGCGGGAAAAATTCGCTCACCGGCCTGCACGAGAAGGACATGGAGGAGCGGTTCGATCGTGCCCCGGGCCACTCCCAGGCCGCCAAATACTTGATGAAGGAGTACCAAATTAAGCACGAACCCAAACAGAACGGACACTCTCTACCGAACGGTACCAAAACGACCGTGAACGGGGCAACGCTGCGCAATGGGACCAAACCGACCGGCAACGGATTACACAGCGCCAAACTGCACGGCGAGGGACATACCACGGCAGTGACCGCGAACGGTGATGTAGCGCACCTTACCGACGACAGTATGGAGGTACGTCATCCTGGTGAAGAGGTTGTTGTAGTAAAGCAAGTGTACAACAACTATTACACCTCCCCATTCCACCGTTTCCTTATCGCGAATAGTACCTATAAACGCACTGCAAACACACTCGCTCACACACACCGCATTGTATTGCCGGTTATTTCAATCGTCATCATCATCGTCATTTCCTATCGTTTCACCAACACCGTCATGGTCATTAAATAAGCAGTCGTTTGATGATTCACAGGCTGCCCAAGTTCACGCGATTCTCACACTGCCCGTACTGCCCATATCCTTATCTTGCGCGCAGCGTGATAAGGAACGTGTGCTGGTGGGGTGATTGAGGTGATTTCGTAATCCCCACGCCTATCTAACAAAACCGTTTCTCTTCCCTTCTTTCCCTTTCCCCTTACCTAGTACTTGGTGGACTGGAGCAAACCGATGCTGCTTCAAATCTACCGGCTGGGCGACAAGTACGCCGAATGGGTGAACAAACCCGTCGATCGCGAGCTGCGCCTGTTCGGTCCGACCTGGGTGGAAAACCTTACCCGCACGCCCTGGTGGATAGTGCCCGCGTTCTGGATACCGGCCATCCTGTACCTGATCGTGCGGCACGGTGCACAGCAGGTGGCCACCGGCCGGGGGTTTGCCAGCGCGAGCGAATCGTTCCGTACGGTCGAGCTTTACCTGCATCTAGCGATCGGGGCGTTCGCGTGGACGCTGCTCGAGTACTCGCTCCACCGGTGGGTGTTCCATCTCGACCCGAAGGGCAACCGGGTGCTGCAGACGTTCCACTTTCTGATACACGGCCAGCACCACAAGGTGCCGTTCGATCCGCACCGGTTAGTGTTTCCGGTACCGCCGGCCCTGCTGCTGACCAGCCTGTTCTACCAGCCGGTGTACTATGCATTCCCCTACCCGCGGCTAACGCTTGCCGGTGGACTGATCGGTAAGTGGGTTGGTTTTTTTGGTTTTGTTGTGGCTGAAATGAAGAGAGAAGAGGAATGGTTTTGGTAACGCTGTCATTCGTTTCACCACCCGCAGGCTATCTCGTATACGATATGATCCACTACTATCTACACTATGGCAGCCCAGCCGGGGGCCATCTGTATCATATGAAGCGATACCATTACTCCCATCACTTTGTCCATCACGATCAAGGTAAGTCTTTTGTATAAACGGGAGAGGAAAGAGAACGAATAAGTTAGTAGATGTTTTACATTATTCTTAACATCTCTCCATTACCTCTCTAGGTTACGGTATTAGCAGCGACTTCTGGGACAAACTGTTCGGAACGCGCATCATGCTGCGAAAGTTAAAGTATCTACTGAAGTGGTAAAACTGTGCCAGCAATCAATTCCTTCTTTCGGGTCGTTCAATTCCTATGGGATGGTGGTGCAAAACACTACTAAACTGGGCTGTTTTTTTTGTACTTTTTAATAATAAAAATTAAGCAACTTTCATTCACTTTCTCGTTTCGGAAAGCAGACTGAGCAAGCGAGAAGCGTCAAAGGAGTTGGCATTATAATTGAAAATTGTGGTTTTATTACACTTTAATGTACCCGATTCAGTTTGTTTTGTTTTCTTATACAGCTACAGATTGCATTCTTACTTGTTTTTTTTTCCTGCTTAAGTACGAAAAGTGTGTCTCACAGATACTTTTTTGTTGTAAAGAAACGTAAAATATAATTGCAGTTTTGGCAGCATGCGCTGCTACATCCGCTCTTAAGCTGCGGGATTAGTGGTAGAATGAATTTAATTGATTTAAAGTTAATATTTCTTTAATACACAAGCTGAATTATGAATGGCTGTGGATCAATGGACTTGGATAAGTGGATAAATTCCGCCAACGGTGCAAAATACCTTCCACACAAATAACTTAACTTTTATACTTATACTTATAACTTTTAACTTATACTTTTAATAACCAATTTCGTCATTTCCTGTTATTTCTGTAAGCAAAAAAACCTGTAAAAAACCTTTTAAGCAAAAGAGAATTTAATCACACTAAATGCCTTCACATTTCAGCTCATTTGTAATTTTAAAAAATCAATATAATCCCAAAACTCATTCATTCGACCACTATTCTCAACACAAAGAGCGGAGAAATAAAAGCATTGAGGAAGGAAAATAGTGAATAAATAAAATATTACTCTAAATTTTAAAGTAAACAATATAAATAGCAAATCACATCACTATGAGAGCTGCTGGCGAGACAGCAGAAAAAATGCGAATGCTACAAAGAAAGCAATGAATATTGCCGATCCCGCTAAGTAGTTAAAGGTTTACTAAATACAATCGTACGATCCTCGTTTCATCCTGCCATCACGGTGTCATACCCATACACAGGTATGCATATTCGATACGGCAATTAAGTAGTGAATGTTTTGCTTGCTTTTTTGGTTTCACTATGCTCAACAGCCCTAATTAGCAGCAGCAGCCGTCCACTAGTAATCTGCACTAACACATAAATAAAGCTCTTCTCCGCTGCTGCTGCTGCTGCTGCTGCAATCGCGCGCTGCAACTAGCTGTTGTCCACCTTGGACGTTTTCTGCGTGAGCTGTCGAAGCTGGGGGAAGGAGCTTTTGGTTTGCGTCGGGTAGAGGCGTATCGCCAGCTGGATGAACGGTTCGTACAGCGAGGCCCGCTCCATCGCGTTCACCGTGTAGTGCTTGATGCGCTCCCGGGCGCACCAATTGTTGGCGCGGTTGAGATTGGACTCAATTAGATCGTTGTTGCTGATTTGGCTACCGTTGCTGGTGCTGTGGTACAAGTTCCCGTTGGGGGACTGCGGTACGGTACCGGTCGGCGCACCGTTGCCCGCCGACCGCGGATGCCGTGAGTGCATGTTGGCTATCACAATAATTATCATCTGTGCGGAGGAAGAACATAATCGATTTTAGCAGAACGTTTGCCTTCAAACCCGGTTTGCACGTACCTCCTTCTTATCCTTGTACTTGTCGATATCACTTTTAATACCGGCCAGCAGATCCAAGCTGGCCGGATCGCTCGGATCGTACACCAGCACGAACGCGTCGGCAAACAGGAGATAGTGGCGGGGCAGCTGCACATTCCCCTGCAGTCCGGCCGTGTCGTAAATGCGCAGCATGTCCCTACTGCCCTTCCCAGTGTCCACGCTGGCCACGTACGTGTCTTCGATCGTGCTGTGCAGCTCCTAGTGGGTAGTGTTGTGATGCCAGTTCCGTAACGGTACAACGCAACGGTAGTTTAATTAGCATCGCCGGAAGTGCCGCCATCGATCATCGCCCGTACTTACCGAATCGATCGTAACGTGGCCGTAGATGAGCTGCTCCAGCATTGCCGTCTTTCCAACGCCCTTGCCGCCGCATAGTACCACTTTGCCAATTTTTGTAATTTTCGACGTGAGCATATCCGTGCCTTATCCGCGGTTGCCCATGTACCTGTGCGGCTATTATCAGCAACACACACACGTACACTCTTTTCAGGGGAGAAATGCACTACCGTTTGCTAACCGTTGAGGGGTCTAATTGCTTCTTCTCATAGCTGTGCCCCGTTTGCAGAAGTCACCGGACGACCCCCTTTGTGCACAAATGCGAAGCGAAAGCGAAGCGCCTGCGACGAAGGGTAAGTTATCGTGCGAATCCGCAGCACAAACAACGGGATTGTTTACGCTTCAGAACTGGGGGCGATGACATCGAGCTGTCAAACCCATATTTGACGCTGGTCGCTGTCAGGTTACGCACAGTGTGCGCGCAGTTCGAGAGAAAAACGCATACTTGAGCCATTTTAACCCTGTTGATGGGTACCACCTAAAAGGTACAACATTCAAAAATTGAAAGATGCCGAAAATAATTCATTTCAGATGCTTCAGACCATGCTGTAGAGAATTCTTAAATTAATAGTTAAACTGAAGTACCACAGATAAGGGTACTCTAAGCTATTTAGGACTATTTCTGCCAGAAGGGCTCATATTTATGCACACAAATCGATTTATTTCACTTGCAAGAAAAATGTTTTCATGAGTTTGTTAGTTCGTCCATACGATTTGGCAACAAATATTCTTGCTACATTTGCATTGATCCGGGCCTTTCTTTCCGAGCTTTCTTTAAACAGTTGAAGCATTCTAAAACGCAAGGTTTAAACAAGTTCACTAGGCGAACTGATTGTTATTTATAACTGCGATATTAGCTGTGGAGATTGCATATGAACTACGTACACTAGCGAACCGATGTGCCACTTGGAAAAAGGTGGGCTTCAAACGTTTTGTCAACCGCAACAGATTAAGCTAAAACGACTGGAAAATCAAATATCAATAGAAAAAAAAAGAAAGCTTCATAGCTTTACTTGTTTGCTCCTAATGTTTTATAACACATCATTATATAGCTGTCTTTCGTCTAATCATGACCTATATAGCCTTCTAACTTTTCGAACAAAATTATATAACCCAAATGCCACAAATCCACTAAACGACCACTAAACGGGTTCTAAACGACCCAAGCTCTCTACCAAAACGGAATATAGAAAGCCTTCGTTTAGCAGACAGTGATCGACTCACTACAAAAAAAAAGCAAAAAAAAAAGCTGGTGGCGCCATCTGTTGATGGGATTCCCAACCAGTGAAGCACTTTCCTCGCTAGAACTAGAACGTACAGAGAGAAGGAGAAGGCTCTCAAAACGAGGAAAGCTTAACTGGCTGGGTCTCAAACCAACCATTGGCGCCATTAGCTTTTTTGCTATTTTTAGAATGCATGAGTCGTTTGCCGTCTGCTAAACGAAGTTTTTTTTAATTCCGTTTAAGTTGAGAGCTTGAGCCGTTTAGTGGTCGTTTAGTGGATTTGTGGCACATGAGTTCTCCATATTTTATATAAAAATAGGTTTAACACTATCATCATTTTTAGAATTAATCGCTTACTAATATACATTGACGAGAAATTTCATGATCTCTATTTATTGTATTCCTTCTCCAATTTCAGAGACACGCAAAATTTGTTTTAGTTATCTCTTAAATCTCCCGACTTTATTGGGAAACGTATGGAATAAATTACCTATATTATTTGTCTAATTGTATCTTCTATTTGAATAGATATTAACATCTAAAAGATATTAACCAGACGCGGGCAGAACTCTTTACACAAGTTACAGAAGTAAATATTTACACAAAAAAGTCGAAATATCTCGCTAGAACTAAGCCAAAGTTAAAAAAAACTAATACTAATAAGATAAATACAGTGGAGCGCCGTTTATCCGGGCTTCTCGGGACTTGACCTCGCCCGGATAAGCGAAAAACACGGATAATGAGTCAAATGATATATTTTATCACCAATTCCTGGTTGTTTTTTGGAAATTTTTCCAACTTTTTGATAAAAATAACCCAGTTATTACTAACTTCATGTTTTTCCAAGGAGAATATATAAAATTTGCCATGAATTATAGTGTTTTTGTTATGACAATGTGCTCTTATAACCGCTTTTTCAAATATCCTCCTCATAACACAATGTCACTTTTGTATTGAACTGTCATTTCTCAACAGCACGGATAAACGGAAAGCCGGATTGTTTTTCAAGTCATTTTCTAATGTGAACGGTATTATTCAACAATCGCCCGAACTTTTTTCAACAGCCACAAATGTGTCACAAATAATGACAGCTGTTGAAAAACATATTGAAAGTTTAAATAATGCTGTTAACATTGAAAAGTAGGCCGGAAAACAGAGTATAATAAATATGTAAAAAACTAGTTACCTGGCATAGAGAAAGCTTGTTGCTGTGTATGCATACCTCCTCTCGTTTACCTTTACTTCCTTTTCATCCACTAAATTCTCATCAAAAACAAACGCACAAAACCCCACCAACAACTGCCCACAAAATGCACACTCCCGCTGTGCGGTCAAAAGCGTTCGCCCGAAAACACCGACACCGGAAGCGGCCCGGCTGCGTTTTCCCCTCGCTCGACGTACAGAAACGCACACTCGCCGGCCACAACCGCGGCCCCGCGTACACGACGAAAACGCAAACTGTGCGGCTGTCAAACTCTGCCCCTCTTGCGAACACCACACGTTCGTGCCGCGTGAATCGTGCCGTCTCGCTCGCGCACCGCACCGATGTGCTTCCGCAACTAACGCCATCGTTGGAGCGATCTTCTTTTGTCCGTGACCATTTTGATCACACATGTGAGTAGCGACATTCTGCCGGAGTGCGTACCGGAAAAGTGTGTAAAAACTGCTGGAAAACGGGCGCCGGTGGCACGAAACGGTTCGGTTTGCGGCGTGGAACACGGGTGTGCTAAGCGTTTCGGGCCCGGGTCGCTGGCTGGCTGGAGAAATTAGAGTGTGATAATTCCGTACGCCCGCTGCCCCCTTTACATTTGCACGTCGCCGTCGTGTCGGTGGCGATGTGTGATGGTGGTGGTGGTGGTGGTGTCGCGGTCGTCGATGGTGGTGATGATGGTGGTGGAAGAAGCGGTGCCCGTGGCTCTAGCGGCAACACGGCGGCCCATATCCGAAGAGGAGAACTGTGGACTAAAAAACGGTGTTCGAAATGGGATGGAAAAGCGGAAACGCGCGATGAAATGACGTGAAAGGAGCTCCTGTGCGCCACGAACGAAGAAGAGGAAGAACAAGAACGGTCACATCGCTGTGGAAGAACCCTCGATGGCAGAGGGGGTTTGTGCAAGTTATTGGTAGTAAAATGCGAATTTATTTGCAGCGTATGTGTGTGTGTGTGCGTTTAAGGAGAGTCCACACACACGCACACGCACACACATGGTCAAAGAAGCTGTCGAGAACACCACCGGATGTGTCTGTTCGCGCTGGGTGCGGTGCAGCTACGGTCGATGTAGAGCTTTCACCATGTCTGAAGAGTTTTCTGTAAATGTACCCACAACATTGGGTACAGAGTTGGAACAACGGAACCCACGGGGAGGAGGGGGTGCCTGTCCCCAAGAAGGATGGATTTTTTGCCACACCAACCTCAAAATGGGACCTTCCACCCCTACGCACCAGTAAGATTGTTGGAAGGATTTGGCACAGACTGGTTGTATTTTTATCGTGCCTTTTGATAACATATCCCTTCGGGCGGACATTGTGCAAGAATTGCACATGCACACACACACACACACACACACACACACAGTTCCGACCGCAAGTTGTGTTGGTCGGGGATGTCTACTTGGATGGTAGAATCTGTCAAACTAAAAAGGGATTCGCTGCAGTCGTTTTGATCTCTTGGTGCACACACAGATGTTTGTACACATGATTTTAGCGAAGAGTCTAAGAAAGGCCAAGGGCTCGTTGGATATCAACAAAGGCCAAAGAGGGGCAGAGTGATTGCCGATTCGGTCGGAAGCCGCGTGTCTCGCAGCTGAAACTGTAAAATCGTGCTACCAAGGTGGGAGGGGTAAGTGCAATCACAAACACACACTCACTAACACTGTTGAATGATTTCATGTTCCTGCCTAAGCTTAGCACATTGGCAAGCTTAGCTATGGATGTAAGAAAAAAAACCATAAACATTCTCTAACCACCCCCACTCGGGCGACTAGAAGGTGTGAAGACACGTTTCCTGTGTTAATTGAAATTTTCCACCAATTTGGCAGAGACTGTAAGGAATTGCACACCATGCATGCTGTCCAAAAAAGGGGAGGACGAGAAAGTGTGTGGTGTGATAAGGGGCACATTTCCACTTGTCCGCTACTGTCTTGAGAAGCAATAGGGAAGGCTAGGGAAAGCTCCAGGTGTCAACAGTTGACGTGGCTACTATTGCTGCTGCTGCTGCTGCTGCTGCTATGCTGCATGTCATCAAGCGTGGAGCCGGCCGGAATGCCGCAACATAGCAAAATGGCAAGTGGTGATGATGGTGGTGGTGATATAGGCAGTGAGCAGTGAGTTGTGCGTGCGCGCCCGTGCATGTGTGTGCGTGTGACGAGGGGTCATTGATGTGCCTGTGTCGGTGAATGTATGAGTGCGCGCGCGGAATGACGAATGCACAGACGGAAAGTGGTGTGGTGCGCAAGGAACGCAACAGCGGCGGCGGCGGCGGCGGCGGCCGCCGCAAGGAAGTGCAGAAAACGTGTGCCGAATTTTGAGCACAATTCGGAGGAATGATTGCTCCCTTTTTATACACGTTTTTTACAGTGCACGATTTGGTAATGGCGGAAAAAATAGTTTCTAACTTTCAAAGAAAAAATCTCCGGGAAATTGGAAGAAAAAGGCGTGCATTGGAATTAGACGTGCACGGAAGAGGGATGATGATGCAAAGAAGCAGTTTAGCCTACCTTTTTCCAATTGATTTCCAACCCACACGGTGGCGCGGTGTCTGTCTCTCTCTCTCTCTTTTTCGCTCCCACGTGTGCCGCTTGCGAACCGTTCGTTCCGTAACGGGCAGAGAGCGGTTCCTGTTGGCGCTCTCATTCTCTCCCTCGCTCGCTCGCTCGCTCTCTTTCTTTCTACCTGCAACGCGGTAGGCGCAGGGCGTTTACATGCTTTCTTGAGACGGCTACGATGTGCTCGAGCAGCAGCAGCCGTGCGGGCCTGCTGCCAGGTTACAGCAGCGGTCGATGTGTCGGCAAATGTTCTTCGTCTTCTTCCTCAACATCACCACCACCACCTTCATCATCATCAGCGCCGGTGTGGCTTAAAAACCCGGCAAACCGCCGCCAAAGCGGAGGGTAAAGATCCGCATTTGACTTGCCGTTTTCACTGTTGTGTCTTTCTCCTTTTTGCCTTCTTTTCGCCGGCTTGTGTAGAGTGAGCGAATCATCATCATCACACACACAGTCACAATTTCCAGTAAGAAAAAGTCTTGGAGTCTTGGATAGTAGGATACATCGTATCATGTCAACTTGAAACGGTTGAAAGTCTTGTATTCTATTAGTATATTCATATAGTAATGTTACAATTTATCTAAACAAAATTGTACATATGTGTGTGTGTGATCACAGACTAGAACAAAAAGTTTACACGTCGATCGAAGTGAGAGGCAAACTTTCGTTCTATTGTACCCATTTTACCCCGATTTGTGTCGAACACGGGCAAACCGGGGGCGACACGGCTCTATTTTTAGGTTATGTTCAACGGGTGCGATGTTCCGACTTCTCGATATCTCTTCTATAAAAGCAATATCGCTCCTCTGCCCACCACCACCACCGCTAACCAACCGACCCATCCCATCCCATCCATTTACAAAACGAACGAAAAAGAGCTTTCTCTTCTATTCTCATGCACTACACTATGTTCTTTTTCAGCAACCTTTTGTTCCCAACCGCCAATAGAGGGCTTCTGACTGATCCAATCGTCGTCACCTTGGAAACGAATACATTTGCGTGTTGTGTGATACATAGGTGACACAGCACGCGGTGCGTAACGCTTAATCGCACGTGTTACGAGTCAAATTCGGATCCTCGTTTCTACTCCACGAGTTCTGAAGACTCTTCTATTGTTCGATCCCGAGATGCCTGCAAAGTCAATGTAGATCGAAAGGCCACTGAGCACAATTCTTTGGACGAAAATGTACAAAATCGTGCAAATTGGATAAAGAAATTCGGTTTAGAATGACCCACCCCACCTTGGAAAAGGATCAATTGTTATCAACAGTAGCAACGAGTGAACGCCTCAGCTTTTCATCCGCTGACGTCTCTCTTGGTCCAGCCGATAAGTAATCAGCATAAAACACACCATTCGTTACCAATCGGTTACTGATAAGACGAAGCAATGACACCCATACACACACAGAACCGTCTTTTAAATGAGAAGTACTCAACGGTGTGGTGTTGGGTTGTTAAAAACCGAAAACGTGTCAGCTCACATGTGGAACCTGAGGCACGTCACGAAAAGAACGAAGAGAAGGAAGGAGGAACGTACGATCAATTCATATTTTGTACGTTACTGGTCGTTTTTGTAGAGACTGTACGTATCTAAACGAACATGTTAATGTTACGCATTGATTTTCTATTATTCGTAACACGATCGTTTTCGATGTCGACCCCAAAATCACGTGTTTTAATGTGACAAATATCATACCGGGGGCTTAAGCCTTAAGTATGATGAAATATTGATTGCTCCGCGGCATAGCATCATAGCATGCCAATAGCGCGCATTTATCATGATGCAATAAAGTCATACACATGATAATCTGCCTATTTTATCGTACCATAATTGCGCGGTGTGTTGTTGTTGTGCGTAGCCGGCGCATTTTTCAATTCGGGAGTGGTGTCATCCTCCCCGTTCTCTAAAGCCATGCTTGTGTGTGCAGCTCGATGTCACACACTTTAGGGTCGCCGGGTGCATTGATGCGAGTTTGGTGCAAAAATGCTTAGAACAAACCGCCGATTTGGCCTTGACGTGCGGCGCGCTCTAATCGTTGCAGCCACTGCCACTGCGTAGGTTGAAGGGGAAGGAAAAGAGGAAGAGGAAGAAGCACGGGATCGAAAATTTGCAACGGATTATTGATTTCGTACACCACCCGACCACGTATTCAGAAGTGCGATGGTGCGTCCCTAGACACATGTTTGTCTTGTTGGGGGGAGAGGGGAGTCGTCGTCGTAAACTTCCTTCCCCGGTTGGAAGATTGTTCTCCAGGGAGGAAGCTTCTAGGTGTACGATCTATCGCCAGCGAGAACAGTACACATTTGGTTGTCCTATTGTGAACGTTGCTGGTCCAACAACACCAGGGGTTCGTTGCCGTTCGCGATCGTGTATTCCACAGAATCCGCAAACCGAAACCGTCGCTTTTTTTCTTAAGCGTTTAAGAAGAAGCTCGTGCCACCCGTCGGTAAAGCCAGCTGCTGTATCCTGCGGTCCGCTTGGATCGAGGTTTAGCTATGTGTATCACTATTACAATTATTAATAATGATGTAATCTTCTTCTTATCCTTTCTCAAAAAACAGCGTAAGCAAGATCTTTTACAGATCCGTCAGATTAACCGTGCATATACAACAGCATTGTTTGTATATCCAGTCATCTGGAGGAACGGAGGATCTCTGCCTACAACAACCCACCCCGTCGTCATCGTCCCTGGGAGGATAGTGCCGCGGCAGCAGCAATCGGAAGAACTCTGCTTCGTTTTTAGCGCCAACCCCCCCGTTGTGCTCTTTTTTCTCTCTCTCTGTGTGCGAGCGTTTGATCGTTCCCCCCCCAAAAACCCCAATCAATCAAAATGACTGAAATGGAGGACACTCACTTCGAAACCGCCGACTCCGGCGCGTCCCAGACGTTCCCGATGCAGTGTTCCGCGCTGCGCAAAAATGGTCACGTGATGCTGAAGGGACGGCCCTGCAAGATTGTGGAAATGTCTACTTCCAAGACTGGCAAGCACGGTCACGCCAAGGTCCACATGGTCGGAATCGACATCTTCACCGGCAAGAAGTATGTGTACTACCCGGGCTCTTCTTTTTCCACAACACCCTTTCTTAACCGCTTAAACATTCACTTCCCCACTTTCCCCTAGGTATGAAGATATCTGCCCGTCAACACACAACATGGACGTCCCGAATGTAAAGCGCGAGGACTACCAGCTGACCGACATTGACGATGGCTTCCTGGTGCTGATGAGCGACAACGGCGACCTGCGTGAAGATCTGAAGATCCCGGACGGTGAATTGGGTACCCAGCTGCGCTCGGAATTCGATTCCGGCAAAGAGATTGTCGTAAGTATTTGTGTAATAGACGCAGAGAGAAAGAGAGTGAGAATATCCTTCGTCTCGCTCAGCGTGCTGATGAAACTAATCGTTCCATCCTTTTATTTCTCCCCCGCCAGTGCACTGTCTTGAAATCATGTGGCGAAGAGACTGTGATTGCCATTAAAAACAACACCTCAGGTGATAAAAACTAATACTTCGTTGCCTGTCTAAACAACAACCACAACAACAAACACAACAACAGCAGCAGCAGCAGCAGCCACAGCAGTAAAAAAGCAGTAAACGACGGTACCAGAATCAGCCGTAGCAGCAGCAGCAGCATCAGCAGTAGGCGCCGGCCACACATATTACAGCACTTTCTTATACCACCATCACCACAACAACAACAGCAACTACTACTACTACTACTACAACTCCTCCTGTTGCACCAAGCAGCAAGAAGAGCAACAGCATCCACCACCACCAGCAGCTAGAATATATAAAGATATAAAGAAGAAGGAAAAAACACAAACAAACAAAAAAACACATTAGAAATACCATCTCGTCTCTGAGGTTTAAAAAAAAGAAACAATAAAGGAAAGTTGTTAAACCGACAAATAACAAACACAGAAAAAGAACAAGGAAGAAAACAAAAAGAAATTGTGAAACAGATGTGTGAAACAATGCGGTAGCAGCAGATAACATCAACAAGCAGAAGAAGAAGAAGAACAACAACTGCAAAATGCATGATGGCACAAGAAGAACACCAGCAACACACACAAACACATCCAGCCAGCCAGCCCGCATCCGCGTCCGCTCCGCCGTCACCACCACCCATGTGTGCTGTGCACCTCTGGGGGTTTGGAAAGGAAAAACAAAACATAGTTATATAACATCGTTTCTATATTAAATGGGGGAAAAAAAATGGCGACATTAACAACCACCAACACAACACAACTACGACGGATTAGCCTTTTCTCCTTCTAGAGAAACTAGAGAACCACTATTTCGTTGAGGTTGAGGTTGTGGTCTTCTTTTTACCGTTTTTGAAGACGAATGTCGTCGAGTGTGGATTAATATCGAGAGAGAGAGAGAGAGTGAGCAAAGGGATTCATTTACCATCCAACTAGCGGAGGAGCGAACGCGGCTGAAGAAGAAGAATATATAATCCTCAGAAAATGCAGATCCCTTGCCGCGGGGGCATACAATTTGGTGCAAACACGACGATAATCGATACCATTATTGCATTTTTTTTTGTTAGTTTGTTTGTTTTTTCAAACTCTAGAGCAGAAAGATAGAGAAAGAGAGAGAGAGAGAGAGAGGAAGAACACGTTGTATTTGAAACTGAGAAATGAGGAAGAAAATACAAACCCCCCCTCCGTTTTCCACAGAGAATGCGTTTGCCGCCTCACCATACATACACTTACACACCCACACACATTTTCGTTTTGAACAAGGAAAGAAGCTTCGTTGTTTGTAGTTTGCAGAAAGAACCATGTTGGGAAAGGAGAGGATCATGTGGATTATGATGGCGGTGGGGTGGGGGGAAAGGAAAGGGTAACTTTTAGCTGCACAGTGCTGGTACACACCGAATGTGCAAGATCGATCTCTCTGTACTGTCGTTCACAATAGCAGAAGATTTGGAGAGTGGGTGGTGGTGGTGGTGGTGGTGGTGGTAGTAGTAGGTGGACGCGGAAGTGTAGTATTGTGCCTCAGAGCATGATCAAGCAACTTCCTCTCCCTATTCGGCGTTTTGCTTGTTGTTTCAGCAAATCGCGTGGCGACAAGAATACTAATCACAAATAGAGCATTAGGTGGTGGAGGGAGATGTGGTAACTTACTACGAGTCGATGTGACATGAAATCCTAATAATCAATCAAGAGAGAGAGAGAGAGAGGGATTGCTTTTCCACTTTTTTGCCCACTTACGTTCGTTCCGTTTGGTTTCTTTTTCATCCCAAAAAATAGTATCTTCCTCTCGTCTAACGCTACCTTGTAACGTACTTTGCATTAAGTGGCTATATACAATCATTTTTGAAGTAAGACGGTTTTTTTTCTTTTTAAAACACGTTCATCACCAAACGATCATGTTTAGCGTGCACTTTCAAACATCTTCGATCCATGCAAGTGTGTGTGTGTGTATGGTGTCGTATTCGGTTGATCTAGTTCAGTAGAGTTGTAAGAGAGATCAAGCAAATTGTTAAAAACAGGAGAAGATGTAATACAACAACAAATTACCTTCCCACTGCAAGGAATGTAGCAAACAATAGGGAATCGAAATAGGAATAACGATCATTATACTACTGTGTGTTCAACAGTGATTGACGGAATAGAAAACACAAACACACATACACACACACACACACACACACACACACACACACACACACACACACACGAAAGGTAGTAACACTCAGAACAGAAAAAATACACTCAAAAACACATTCAAAAAAGCACTAATATCGAACATTACTCCAGCCAGAGATGCGCGCACTATTGTTTGTTATTGCGGAACAATTAAATTGGAGCAAAACTGAAAACACAAAACATACTAACGGAAAAAAAAACTATGGAACAAATAAAATGAAATAAAAGAGAACTAAAAGTGAGAAGAAAAAACGAAACAAGAAAAACACACAACGCCTCTCCCTGAAAATTTCGACAGAACACGAAAAACGAAATAAGAGAAACTTCTGCCCTCCTTTTCTTCCCCCCTCCCATTGGACGTGTTCGTTTGTTCGTTTGTGGATGATGATGATTTAACAAAAAAATAGATAAGAAGAAAAACACCAGGAAAAAAAAATCGGGACTGTTCCGGGCAGGGGAAGGAAAGTCGAAGGACTGAAGTGTGGCAATGGACAAATAGTTTTTTCTTGAAAATCTTTTCCTCAAACACCACACTACTGTGTTGGGCCTAGTGTTGGTTTGGTGGGCTGCCTATTGGAACTATAAATCCTCCAACGGTAAGAACACTCGCAGAAGACCCCAAAAAATGCCGAAAGATGGGGTCATCCTTTCAGTAAGGTTCATCCGTGTTTTGTTTGTCCTGAGAGTAAAAAAAGAAATAAAAGAGAAAAAACTGTACAAGAAATGCCAATTGAAGGCACTGCAACTTAAATGCACCAGTTGCGCGTTTGTTGGGCATTTCGGGAAAGAAAAAGATTCACGGTTATATTAAGGGCATCGCATGAATGCTGCAATGTATGGTACATGGTGTTCCGGTCCGTAGGTTCGGTGCTTATGTTAAGAATATATCCTTTTGCCACGTCTGCGTAAAGCAATCTTTCGGAAATGAGTTCATCAAACCCAGTTGAATTGCGCGAGAGAAGGCATTTTTTGCATATTTTTGCAAATCATATTTTGTTTGAACCAAAATTATATTCCTCTTGCAAGAGGAGCGAAAAATGAGGAAATGAAATGAAATTATTTTACAGAGAACGAAAAAAACAACACACAAAATAGGGTTTTGTGACTCGAACGGCGGGAACGAAAACACATGAATCAAAGATTACTTTATGAACGTAAAACAGAAACAAAAAAACACACACTTTAAACATACATCACGAAACACACAACATAATAGGATAAAAAAGTAAAAAGTATAACAAATGAAAGGAAAAAAAAACATAAAATATGAAGCAACAAAAAAAACCTGATTGTGTGCTAGGAATAAAACAAAATAATACGATGAATGTCAGGCGAAGAAAGTATGAAAGCAGCACGCGCGGCGGAGACAAGGGGTTTATGCGTGTAGGAGAAAGTGACAATGAGAAAATGTGCTGTTTAGAGGTGCGCTTGGTTTATGCTAAACATGGGATGGGAGAGGCATGGGGGAAGGGGGTTGTGGATAGGAAAATTCAAAACGAAATAAAAAAAACGAACTATATCTATGAAGCAGCGGCAGAAAGGATTAAAGCAACAAAAAAAAAAAGAAAATCCCAAACACGGAAGACGGAAGTAGATAGGGTGAGAAATAATAAGAATGGGTGCCGCCGATGCAACAACCCAGTGGGTCGGGAGGATTAAAAGAAAGACAGAAAGATTTGCGATGCGAAATAAAATGGATGGACCCAACGGATGGAGGATTGGACTGTCCGAGCGGCCTAGCGCTGGCCGAAGACTATAGGAAAGTGAATAAAATAAATGCTAAAAATATATATGTATATGAATATAAAATGAATAGAGAGCGGGAAAACAGAAAGGGGAAATAGACAAAAAAAACATTTAAAAGAGAATGGTTTGCTTTCGATTCACGCCCAGATAGGTTAATGACTTTTTTGTATTTTTATTTTGTGTGTATTATTTCTTACAAAATGCACTCACACACACGTATACGGAAGCAAATCAATAAAACTAGAACTTAATTTGCTTAAAAACTATAATTTCCAAAGCATTGCAACTCCACACATTGTTGTTTCAAAAGTCACAGTTGATGCATTTAATACAATAGTAACAAAGACAAAGAAAATAGCAAAAAACAAAACTCTCGAAAAAAAGGAAAACTAATTGGAAAACAATTGGAGCATGAAAACAAACAAAACACAACAATAATTGTAGCAGGTAAAGAGAGGAGATCGAAAAGAAAAAAAGAAACAGACAAGAAAAAAGAATGAAAAAAGAGAATACAAAATACTACCGCAATTGAAGGCAAGCAGTAAAATCGCCCGCATATTTGTCCCCTCCCTCCCCACCCCACCCCACATCCATCATTCCCCTCCACAGAAGGTAACATTAAAAAAAAACATAAAAATGTGGTAGAAAATACAGGAGCAAAATATAGAATTTGTAAAAGATTTAATCAATATCCAAAACTAGCCAAAAAAAAAAAAACAATTGGACAACAAAACAAAACACAAAAACACACAAATAAGTGTGAAAAATAAATACAAAAAACGCAAAACGGCTTACTATTGGGATAGAATATTGAAGAAGAAAAAAAACAAACAAAAACAAACGAGTAGAAAAAAGGAAAGAATTGGATCAAAAAAGTGCATTTGCGCATCGAAAGAAGCGAAAGCGATTCGGGTCTGAAGAAAAGAGACGAGCAAATAGACGAGAAGCTTAAAGCATCAGAAATCCAATAACCCCCCCAGAGCTCAACGCATAGGAACGGCGAGGATTAGTAAAGGGAAAGGAAAAAATGTTATACAAAAACACTATAATAAAGAAAAGAGAGGAACACAGGAGGCAAGAAAAAGTGCTCGAAGGAATGGAAAGGATTTAATGCAAAAAAAGGAAAAAGAAAGGCCGAGAGAGCGTTAAGATGAAATCAATCAAGCCAGCCAAAACCAGCTCAGATCGCAACAGGCGGGGGACAAGTGAAACAACCCCCACGTTGCAGCACACACAAACCGATCACACTAAAAACTATCGCGTGACGGAAACGGAAAGCGAAACGCAAATCCCCGACGAGTATAGAATGAAAAAAAAAACCTGGAACATATTAAAAGGAAATAAAAAACGGGGAAAAAGTACGCAAGAAACGAAGACACAACACAAAAGGGATAAAAATAAACCAAATCGCTCTCAAAACGACCAACAGCAACGTGCGTTTTGGCCCCCCCTTTTTTCGGTACTACTCACCAAATGCGTTTTCCGTAGGCACTACTTTTTATGTTCATTTCACTTTTAAACGATTTATTCTTTTCTTCTGATCTCTGCACAGCGTCGCTCTAAAAATCGCACTCAATCTTCGTATCCGTCGCCAGCAGCTCATCGGCCTGCTTGATGCGTTCCTGTAGCAACTGCACCTGCTCCTCCGGTAGGCTGCTACTGTTTGCCGAACTGCTACCCCGTGCCAGAAAGTGATGCATAAACAACCTGATCCCATCCTTGAATGCCTTCAGCTTGAAGCTCGCCGAAATGCGACTGAACACCTGCAGACACTTGTTCTCGTCCTCCATCAGCAACAGTCCCAGCATGATCTGGCGCATCAGCCGCAAGTTCACCTTATCGATCTCAGCCAGGTCGACCACCTTGAGGCAGGACAGGGCCAACCCCCCTTCCCCGATGAGGTGCGTAATGAAGCGGGCCAAGTTGCGAACCTGCTGCTGCTGCAGCGAATGGATCTCCTTCAACCGATCCCACAGCGCGTACTGGATCGCTAGCTGGTAGCGCCGGTCGTAGTCGCAAAACTTTTGCGCCAGCACACTGTAGTACGGGTTGTAGTCCTTCTCCGCCAGCGCGCAGTGTATGATGACGGACACGAGAATGCGCAGATCTTTGATCGCTAGCCGCAGCAGCTTCTCGAACGCGTCCAGATAGTCCTCGGCGCTCATGATGATGCAGAACGCGTTGCGCCGATCGTCCGTATTCATGCGCTGCTGGCGGGCGAGCTCGAGCAGCTGCTCGCTGTACTGGGCTTCCCCTGTGGAGGTGGAGGTGGTCCCTGGTTTTCCACCCGTGTTTGGCCCCGAATCTTTGGCCCCGAGCCAGGCCGACCCGACGAGCCACCATTTGCCGCGCTCCGGTATCTTTACGATGTCCTCGATGCCGATGTTGAGCGACGATACGTACTTGCCGTTGTTGATCATGCCCTTGAGCAGCTTGCGGAAGTGTTCCACCAGCGTCGGATCGTACTGGGGTATCTTGCTCATGTTGTTGTTTTTCACCGCCAACAGTATTTCCAGCATGTACTTAACACGCGGACTGGGGGAAAAGAAAGAAGAGAGTTAATTTGTTGGTTAAAACCATTTCATATTCCTCGACAAGTCGCCTACTCCGCTGCATTCACCATGGCAACCATCTTCGTTACCTCCAACTACTTACTCATTCTTCAGCTTGTCCGGCGCGTTCGCTGCCTTCTTCTGTATCGCAATGATCAACTCCTTCAGCGCCAGTGGGTCGTCCTTGCGCAGAATAAACCCAACCGTACGCAGCACCAGCAGGATGCACTCCACCGCCTTCTCGTTGAAGCACTCGATCAACTTCTGCATCACCTCGTGCACGATCTTGCACTTGACGATGTCGAACGTGTACAGGTGGCACATCAGCTGCACACAGTTGTCCAGCTGCTTTGCCTCGTTCGGCGTCGTCTCGATCTCGCCCAGCAGCTCCAGGAACCGGCCAACGATCGTTTCGAGAAACTGTGAGCCCACCTCGCCGCCCACGTTGGCGTGCAGTATGGCCACCAGCAGCATGTGCTCCAGCACCATCCGCTCGGGCGTCAGCGTGGGCACGACCGTTGCCTCCAGTATGAGCGCCGTGAGCGTGCTGTTCATGTCGTGCCGTGCGTTCTGCATGTACAGATTGTCCAGCGTGATGGAGATGCGGTGCACGTTCGATTCGGCCAACCGGTTAATCTGTCCTTTGAGCGTGCGCTGGAGCCGCTGCAACCGTTCCTGCTGCTTCGGATCGGTTGCGTTCCCTTTGGCGGCTGCTTCCGCCTCCAGTTTGGCGCGCAGGTGCGGGGGAACGTATTTGCCACCGGTGACGCCGGCACTGCTATTGTCCTCCTTGATTATATTGCCCGCTTTGTCGCGCTTCCGGCCGTAGATGTCTTCCCAGGTGCCGTCGTCTTTTTTGGCGGAGGATTTGCTGCCATCTTCACCGTCGGACGGATCGTCCGAGCCAGATTCATCATCGAACAGGTCGTCTAGCCCATCGTCTTCATCGTCGAAATCTTCCTCCTCGTCGTCGTACTCCGGTTCCTCTTCTGAGTCCGACGATGCTTTCCGCTTGCCGGTTGCCTTTTTCTTCGTTTCTTTTCCATTTTTCGACTGCTTTTCCTTGTTGGGTTTTAGTAACACGAAGCGTCCTGCACCATTTCCAACATCTTCTTCTTCACTATTGTTATCCCCTTTACTCTTTTTACTCTTCTTTTCAGTGCCATTTTTTTGTTTTACTCCTTTCCTGGGCTCGAACTCTTCACTAAGCTCTGCTTCACTATCCTCATCCGAATACGCATCATCATCGAAATCATCAAATTCGTCCTCTTCGGACATGCTATCCGCCCCCTTGCGCTTCTTGTCCACCTTCTCTTTGGGGGCAAATTTTACTCGTTTTCCATTTTTCTCCTCTACCCGCTCCTCATCCGATTCAAGCTCGTCGTCCTCCTCCTCCTCGTCCGAATCGTACAGTTCATCGTTTTCCGAATAATCCGACTCGCCACCGTTTTCATCCGCCACCTCCTCCTCCTGCTCCATCTCCGAATCGTACTCACCCAAATCGTCGTCCATATCGTCCAGCCCAAAGTACTTCTCCTCGATCTTCTTCAACTTTTCCACCCTTTTCCGCTCCTTAGGCGATAGCTTTTCTTTACGTTTCTTGGTCCGCTTCGACGGCTCGCCACTATCTTCCTTCGGCACATCGTTCAGCTTGCTACCGACGGCTTGCTTCAAATCCTCCACAAACTCATCGCCCGAGTTTTCCTCCAGCTCGGCCGCCTCCTTGGCCGCTTCGTACATTTTCCGTATGCTCTCATCGGTGCACAGTTCCAGGGCGTAGTCCAACCCATCGTTGAAGCTTTTCGGTATACCTTCCTTGTTCCGGCGGCGGTTGATCTTCAACAGCTTTTCGTACTTTTCAATCACACGATCGTCCTCCTCGTTCGCCGCCTCCAGCTGCTTGATGCGGTTCGATTTGAGCCCCTCCTCATACCGGCGCAACTCCATCATTTCCTTCTCCCGCTCCTCTTCCAACTGGCTCGTGTAGGGTTTCGACACGGGCTGGTGCTTACTGCCCTTTGCCATGCCCTTCCCACTGTCCTCCTCATCGCTAAAATCGTCCGACGGGATCTCTTCATCATCGTCAAACACCTCCGACTCGTCGTCGCCATCCGACTGCTGATCGTGTGCAAACTTGCCTCCGTGCTGCTTCTGGTGTCGGCCGTCTCCTGCTCCCTGCAGCTGCCGTTCCTTCCGGCTGCGGTTGTGGTAGTTGAAGCGGTTCAGCTTCTTCTGCTGTCGTTTTTCCTTGCGCAAATCTTGGCGCGTTTTCACCGCAGGCGCTTTGCTGCTTTTGCGCCCATTTCGGCCTCCCTGGCGAATGTTTTTCTGCGGACGGCTATGGCTGGAACGCGTAAGGACGTAAAGTAATATTAATATGCACCCGGAAAAGTAAGGAAACAACACAACACACACTTACCGAACCTTCATCGCGTTCGGGTTTTAACTGAAATCACCACGCAAACACCATAAATTGCACGTTTTTGTGAAAAGGGAACCAAAAGGAGAATGTGTTTCCAATTTTGCGAATAACAACAACATTCGCCGGTATATGACAGTTTCCCGCACGTGGACTGATGCCAAGGTGATTGTTGTTGAGGTGACTTTTGAATTGTCTCCATCAACATAACGGTTAATTTTCAAAATTAAATGCAATGCTTCTACAAAATGTTTTATTTTGCTCATAAATAATTCAATTTGCAATACTTGAACAAGAATTGGATAAAGATTTCGATATAAAATTACAAAAAAGACAACCCACAAAAAATAAATTGTTTGGAAGGTTATCTTTTTGCAGTCACCTTGTCCGCCGCACGTCAAATTTCCCCGATGACAGTGGGAGGTGGATCGAAATTTGCAGAGGCCCCGAGCAAAAAGCTGACTAGCAGCAGAGAAGGATTCGTCCCGTAATTTTTAGCGTCGTTAAAGTACAATGATCCATCGGCTGGCTCCCTAACTCGGTAAAGGATCGGTTAAGGAACGGAAGCGCAAAATGGCCCAACTGCTTCGTGGATGGTCGAGGTAAGGCACCGAAAAAAACGCGTTGTTACCAGGACACACGACGGCTGGCTGGTTGCTTGCTCTCTCTCGCTGCATCCGTCATGAGCTCATATCGTTATGTAAAGTTTATTGATTTTTTGTTTTTACTTTCCTTATGTCTTCGCGCGTGTCGTCAACCTGTCTTGTGCCAACAAAAAAACGCCCATTCGATGCCAAAAACGCCCGTCTGGTTCATCAGCATCAACCCGCGGTTCAAGCACATTCGACCGGTCGTGTACACGGTGAGCCGCGTCAACTTTTCCGGCTTTACGACCCCCGGTGGCAATGGTGGCAATGGAACTGGTGGCACCGGCGGTAGCAACCATTCCACGGCCTGGTCCCGGTACAACTACTACCGGCAGCAGGAATTCCTGCGGCCACCGAACGCGAGCGGCTGGCAGTACTACGGTGGGCAGCAGCAGCGCCATTACGGCATGCTGATCGGGCGCGTGCTGAGGGGCGTGCTGAAGCTGCGCTACCTCGTGCTCGGCAGTGCCATCGGTGGTGGCGTTACGCTCAACAAGCGGTACGAGGAATGGAAGGACGGGCTGCCGGACATGAAGTGGCTGGAGGAGGTGTTCCCCGACAACGAGAAGTGGGCCGGCTTTACGAAAAACCTGCTCGCCGTTAAGGACGCCGTGAAAGACTCGATCGAAATAGGTACCGTCAGAGTGGTGGAGTAGAAAAAGCAAAATTGTTTACGGTCATGGTCATATTTTTAGATCCCCGGTTAAAGCAGCTGAGCGAGCACAAGCTGAACGAGTGGCGACAGTGGTTCGACCAGCGGCTGGACAACGCAATCGAAGCAGCGGAAACGCAACAAAACCCCCAGATTGAGAGTAAGTAAACGTGCTCCCGGTGTCCCGTGTTCGTTCCGTTCCGACCCAAGTGCTCAAGAATGATTAAATGTTTACAAAACCCGTACTGTTCACGATGATGTAAAAGCTGTTATGGGCTGTTGTTTGTTCGTGTGTGAGCGTGCTTACATCATCTGGACACAAAAAGCTCGAACGGTTATCGGGCGTGTGTGTGTTTACAAATTGCACGGAATGCAGTAAGCCTGGCAGATGTGCATCAGAGACAAGCCAAAAAGCGTTTAATTTCTTCTATGTAAATGTAATGTAATTTGCTACATTTAAAATTCACTTTATTTCTAATTCATTTTGGTTAAAACTAAACTGTTTCATCAACAACGCGATCGCCGTGGGTTCGTTACGGGCGTTACGGATAGTGTGTAGAGTAACGGTTCACGAGAAATCATATTCGAACGTGTACCGTTACTAATCGTTTCATCGTGATTCATTCGCTCTTCCCGTTCACCTTCCCCTCTACCCATCTTATAGGGGTCAGTTAAAAGGAAAGTTTGTGCCGCGTTTAATCGAAATTATTTTTTTCTTTCTCTTCTTCTCTTTCTCTCTCTATTTGGCTTCTCTAGGTTCCTTCCAGAACTTGTCAGAATTTATTTCTGAGCTATATGGAGGTAAAAACCAGATAGCGTTTAAAAATCTAATAAGATTTAATATGCGTTATGTAGATAGATGCTGGTGATGGGGTCAGAGCGCACCAAAAGATTTAGTCATTCTTGAGTGGTTAAAAAAACGACGCCTCGGAATTGGTTCCCTCTGTTTGCTTTGCAAAATCGACCCCTGTTCTAGTGCTGTGTTAATTTTCCTTCCCGGTTTTCTTTCGCTCTTCCTTCTCTTCCCCCCCAAACAACCACCAGCAACCAAAGAGGAGCTGCGCGCGAAAAACACCGTCAACGCGAAGGGACTTAGCGCGGAGGACAGCCGCAAGCGCGTTGACACCCTGCAGGCGCAGGTCGACTCGCTGCAGACGGAAATCATGAACGTGCAGCTCAAGTACCAGCGGGAGGTGGAGAAGCTCGAGAAGGAAAACCGCGACCTGCGGCAGCAGTATCTGATACTGAAGACGAACCGCAAGCAGCCGACGAAGAAGCGCATCAAGAAGTCGCTCATCGACATGTACTCGGAGGTGCTGGACGAGCTGTCCGGGTACGATACGAGCTACACCACGGCGGACCATCTGCCGCGCGTGGTGGTGGTCGGTGATCAGAGCAGCGGCAAAACTTCGGTGCTGGAATCGATCGCCCAGGCGCGCATCTTCCCGCGCGGCAGTGGCGAGATGATGACGCGTGCCCCGGTCAAGGTGACGCTGTCGGAGGGCCCGTACCATGTGGCACAGTTTCGCGATTCCGAGCGGGAGTACGATCTGACGAAGGAGAGCGATCTGGCGGAGCTGCGGCGCGATGTGGAGATTCGGATGCGCAACTCGGTGCGGGGCGGCAAGACGGTCAGCATGGACGTGATCTCGATGACGGTGAAGGGACCGGGGCTGCAGCGGATGGTGCTGGTCGATCTGCCGGGCATCATTTCGACGCAGACGGTCGATATGGCGCCGGATACGCGCGATCAGATCAAGCACATGACCGAACACTACATGAGCAACCCGAATGCGATCATTTTGTGCATTCAGGTAAGCGTGGGGAGTGAGAGAGTGAGAGAAAGCAGTGCGAGAAGCGGAGAAGAGAGCTTTAATGTTTGATTTCTTCCATCTCAGGACGGTTCGGTCGATGCGGAACGCAGCAACGTTACCGACCTGGTGTCGCAATGCGATCCGCTCGGCAAGCGTACGATCTTCGTGCTGACGAAGGTGGACCTGGCGGAAGATTTGGCCGACCCGAACCGCATTCGGAAGATACTGTCCGGCAAGCTGTTCCCCATGAAGGCGCTCGGCTACTTTGCCGTGGTGACGGGGCGCGGCCGCAAGGACGACAGCATCGAAACGATACGCGAATATGAGGAAAAGTTTTTCAAAAACTCCAAACTATTCCAGTAAGTGTGGGCGGCCATGACACATGGCAGTGGAGTTTTAAACCTTTTTCACTTATTTACTCATTTTTTCATAAAAAAAACACAGAAGTGGCGTCACAATGTCCCATCAGGTGACGACGAGAAACCTCAGCCTAGCCGTGGCCGACCGGTTCTGGAAGATGGTGCGTGAAACGATCGAGCAACAGGCGGATGCGTTCAAGGCGACACGCTTTAACCTGGAAACGGAATGGAAAAACAACTTCCCACGGTATGTTTCTATCTGGTCCGTCTTTTTCTCCCTTTTCCAATAAACTCCAACAATTGTTGCTCTCTCCCATTCTTTCAGACTGCGCGAGTCCGGCCGGGATGAGCTGTTCGAAAAGGCGAAGGGAGAAGTGCTGGATGAGGTGGTCAACCTGTCCCAAGTTTCTGCCAAAAAGTGGGAAGAGCTGATGAACAGCAAGCTGTGGGAGAAGCTTTCAAGCTACGTGTTTGAAAACATCTACCTACCGGCCGCCCAATCCGGATCACAGAGTGAGTGAAGGAGATGCTAAGCGTCAACAATAAAACCCCTTCAACTAATTGATCTGAAAACTTTCACCTTCCACAGATTCGTTTAACACGATGGTCGATATTAAGCTGCGCCAGTGGGCCGAACAGGCACTGCCGGCCAAATCGGTCGAGGCGGGCTGGGAAGCGCTGCAGAAGGAGTTCCAGCATCTGATGGAGGTGGCGCGCCGTACGCCCGATCACGACGACCTGTACGACAACCTGAAGAGTGCCGTCATCGACGAAGCCATTCGAAGGCACTCGTGGGAGGACAAGGCGATCGATATGCTGCGCGTGATACAGCTGAACACGCTCGAGGACCGGAGCGTGCACGACAAGCAGGAGTGGGACCAGGCGGTACGCTTTTTCGAAGCCTCGGTCAAGGATAAGCTGCAGGCGACCGAGACAACGATCGGCGAAATGTTTGGTCCCTCGACCAGCCAGAAGTGGCTGCACTGGCGCTCGTCGACCGAGGAGCAGAACAAACGGCGGCAGGTCAAGTCCGAGCTGGACAAAATACTCGACAGCGACTCGAAACATTCGCCCACGCTCAGCTACGACGAGCTGACGACGGTGCGGAAAAACCTCCAGCGGGGCAACGTGGAGGTGGAGACGGACTACATCCGGGAGACGTGGTATCCCATCTACAGGCGGTAAGACACGCACACAGATGACGCACACTAAAGTGAGGTTTTAAATGACCCTTTTTCTGCGTTTCGAACTGTAGGCATTTCCTCAAGCAAGCGCTAAACCGTGCGTACGATTGCCGGAAGGCGTACTACCTGTACTCGCAGCAGGGCAGCGACTGTGAGGTGAACTGCAGCGACGTGGTACTGTTCTGGCGCATCCAGCAGGTCATCAAGGTGACGGCGAATGCGCTCCGCCAGCAGGTTATCAACCGGGAGGCGCGACGCTTAGATAAGGAAATAAAGGAAGTGCTGGACGAGTACGGTGAGGATGACGAGAAGAAGTTGCAGCTGCTCACTGGGAAGCGCGTGCAGCTGGCAGAGGAGCTGAGTAAGTAACGCTTTGCCTCGCGCTGAAAGACGCATGCCATTTTCATGCAACGACATTTCTCCTTATTTCAGTTCGCGTGCGACAGATTCAGGAAAAGCTGGAAGAGTTTATCAACGCGCTTAATTTGGAAAAGTAATCGCCCCTTTAGTCACACCGCTGCTACCATCATCTTCTCCTCCAATATGGGCTGTTATTGTTTCGTTCCGGTCGATTCGGTTCTACGAACGCGCGCGTGCGCTGCACAAGGAGCCAGCGACGGCAGTCACACGTCCGGATACGGACAATGTTATTTATTTGCGCTTGCAAAGCAAAGTCATCCAATTCTACACATCGCCAGTGAGCGCCAGTGGCGCCCCACGCGAAACCAATCCCAGTCCAGGTCGGACGGAGGAAAGTATTCGCGTGTGCCAGCAGCATTCTGAGTACGCCGCCGTCGCCGCCGCGCTACCTCTATTGTAAGCTGTGTATATTTGGAAAGATACATACAGTAAGCCGTTTTTTTTTTCCTTTTGAACTTCTGCATGTGCAACTACTAATCACAGTAAGAGAAGAGTTTAAGCAAAATCAAGGGACATCGTTCCTTCTTCCCCCAGCCAAACAAAACTGCGTGTTACAAGTTAGTAGAACGCACAAAACGCTCGCGGCCCCGTACATGCTGCTTGCTGCTATCGTGCTCTATTTAAATGTGATGAAAGTGGAAAGTGTGCGGAAAGAAAAAAAAGTCATTGGCTAATCGAGTACTTGAAATAAATGTAATCTTATGGAAACATTAACAAAGAAATTTCGAAAGAATTGTATGAAACCAGCAATATATTATTATGACAGGAAGTGTTCCATGCGATTGGAGCTCTATGTGGGGTTTGGACGCTGACGAAGGTACAAAGGGGTAAGTTCTTCATAAGATTGTGCTGCAAAAATTGAAGTATAAAATAGTACGACCAATTCTAGGCGCAATTGCATCCCCAAAACAAATCCTTCAAAACCAAGAGGAAGTGTAGAAAGTAGATGGTGCATGTCATGTTTACGAGACATTTACTACGCATTCGCAACTCTATATCTTTCTAGTATCTACTGCATTTTATAAATACGATTTGGAATACGGCCAAAGTGTAACACTTTCTCTTCGAACAAAATTATCTACAGCACCAGCTAATCAGAGTTTATCACTAGTACAGCTTCTGCTCATGTTATCAGCATGTGAAATCGATAAGAGCCTAAGAAGACCTGACACCTTTACAGAGGTTTTCAGGGGTTCTCATAATTTTGAGACACTTTCTTGACTTTCTTGTCTTAAAGAGAAGCCAATGAGGCAGTAGCGGGTTTACAGTCTCGGGGGCCCTAAGCAGTAAGAGTTGTTGAGGCCCCTTTGTACATGATTACCGGGGGTACTCGGCATCCGTCTTTGATTATGTAACATTTTAACTTACATTTTGTTGCCACCGGGGGGGGGGGGGGGGTGCAAATGGTTCGTCTAGCGCGGGGCCCCAACGTCCATAACCCACGGGGCCCTCCTTGCTAATACAGTGCCATATTCTATCAACTGCTATGGATTATGTACTAAAGATTCCGGGCCCCTCATTGACGGGCCCCCCCGCAATTGCTTACTTTGCTTACCGTTAAATACGCCACTGCAATGAGGCATGAGGGATAATAAGTGCTCTCCAAACTTTTTAGTATCACTGCCCTCTTAAAGCTTTGTAAGTACATGCGCCCGCGGCCCACATTTGTTAGATTTGTTCAACACTTTTTGATCAAATGTGTTATAATCTTACTCTAGGTATGCCGGATGAAAATTTGACCTTGGTTGAGCAAAAAAGCTTTTCTTTAAAAAGTAATCAATTCTTCCGCAGATCACGTATGTTAATAAACATCAATGCCACGGACATCAAGTTGAAGAACACTGCTCAATTGGAATCCAATAGGAATAACTTCATGATGCTCACAACCCCTGAACAAAGAATGCTAAAAGTGCATTCAATGGCAGCCTTCATGCGAAGGCTCAATTGGAATCTAATTGGATTAACAATATTAAAGGGAGTCTTAGAATTCCAGTTCACGTCAAACACAATCCATAAGCAACTGAAAAGACATCCTTAATGTTTTGTTTTTTTTTACCGTAAAGAATATAACTTAGCTAGTAAAAAAGAATATAAAACCGTTTCGGAACGTATGCTTAACTATATGGAATTGGTACGATAAAAAGGGAGTGTGCTGTAATTTGTATGCCCCAAATGGTAATAGATAATATATTCCAATCTTACTTTTTAACAACTTTTAAAACCAATATGACTATTTCGTTTCAATGTGTTTTTATGATATCGATAAAGTGTGTAATAAAATCTAATCACTGTCACTACTACTGCTGCTGCTACTACTGCTGCCTTTACGCCGGAACGCCTTCGACAGGGCGTACCCTCCAAGACCGGCTGCACCGGCTGCGGCACCGTACTTTAGTAATCTGCTGGTTTTCCCTTTCTGAAACAGCAGAAAAGCACAGCAATTATTTTCTCATCTTCAACTACCGCAAAATCCCAACACCCAAATCCTAAAAAGGCACTTTTAAAACCCCTTAGGCCAACAGCTCTTTGGACACAAAATAGCCAAACAGACAAAAAAAATAGAAAATCAAACAAAAATACACTGATCTCACATTTTGCAACGTACGGGAAGCATTTTAGAAGCAATGGCAGCACCCGTGCCAGCCGCTAAAGCTGTCGACGCTACACCACCGGGCGTCATTGCAAAGCCTGCGCTCTGCTGTTGCTGTGGCTGAGGATGTGGCGCGCTTGGATATCCTGCCGGGTAGAGGGCGCCTGGTGGTGGTGGTAGTGGTGCCGTTGGATACATTGGTGCACCATATCCTGGACCACTACCTGACGGCATCACGAAACCAGGCTGTATGGCAAGCGGGCGCAGTGGTGATGATTGAGAGCGCAAAGAAAAGACGAATACAAAACACAGAAAACATCAAATAATAACACAAACACTTTACAATGAAATGGAATGTGATAGCAGCTTCTCGCATACCTGGACACTTGCCGGATGGGAGTGAGCAGTATAGGATGGTGAGATGGGGGTATGGGTAGCCATTCCTTTGGCGTTTGATTTATCGCCTACTGCGTTGCGAAGAAAATCTTGCGTTTGCCGTATGCCACTAGTGATCGTTTGTTTGAACGGGAGGGTTTTCATCTTAACGCGATTGTCTTCGCGTGAAGCATCATGGGATGGGGAAGGCTTTTCGTTTCGGCGTAATGGAATAGGAAATTTACAGTTAATTTACAGATAACGGAATTTACACGGACAACACAGTAAGCAAATGTAACGCCACGTGTTTGAAGCGTAATAACGACATAAAGAAACGCATATAGACTCTAGGACACGGAAGAGCAAACATAAATGCCAAAACTATTTGCCAGCGTAATTTTCTAACCAACTGCCAGCATACCCGTTCTCTAAAAAGCCACGGACGGCAGCAGGACACGTAATAGGGGGGTGTATGCCAGTACTAAGGTAGCAAAGGATAGGTGTGTCGTAAACAGTGCATTACATTTGCTCAACTTTTGCCTGCAACTCTTCTTTGAACAGTACCGAAAATGGCACGGCCGCCGGCAGCGGCGCTCCAGGGGGCTGCGTAGGATAGTGCGGATAGCCGGGCATCGTCGACGGCGGTGGCGGTGGTGGTGGTGGTAGTGGATAGCCACCTACTCCTTTAGATGTGTAGCCAAAGTTGAACCAAAAAAGTGGGAAAACGGACACAACACATTAAGACATTAGATAAGGAAGAGGTTGTGTGACAGAGGTGGTGGTGTAGTCGATCGGTCGGTTACGGGCTTAGAACAGTTTCCCAAAGAGTAGCCGCCTGGTTCTACCTGGATAGTGGCCACTACCGCCACCGATCGGGTGCGATGGCAGCGGTGTGTAGGGGGGCGGTGGCGGTAAGTTCGATGGTGGCGCATGCGGTACAAAGCCCATCGCCGGTGGTGCGTACGGTGCCGCTGGAGGGAGATGCACTGTTGGTGGATGATAAGGTAAGGTGTGCGTGTTAAGGGGAGGGGAAATATCGAACACACGAGATAAGATAAGCTTTTGGCTGTTACAGTCATTTGCACTGCCGTGACACCTACCGATTGGTGGATATGGATTCACTGGCACCGAGCCCGGCACGTCCGCCTCGGACAGGATCGAATAGATCGTGCCGCCGGCGGCGATCGAAATGTACTGCGCCCGATGCAACGGCAACCGGTGCCCGAACGTGCAGAAGTGTGCACCGTTGATGGCAATTTTGTACTGCGTCGCTTCGGCCAGTATCAGCAGATCGAAGCTTTCGCCGTACCGGATCGGGCAGCCACCGTAGCGTTCCTCCGGCCCGACCACCTGGTTCTGGATCGAGTTGCGCACGATCGCGTGCTCGTGCGGTCGAATGCTAATGTGTAGCGTGACATCGTCGCGCGGATTCACTGCCGCACCCGATTGAATGTAGATCTGGCAGCTGGTGTGGGTGAAAAATGAGTATAAAAAACATAATTAGAAACATGACTCATCGCAGCTACAACGCAGCAGCAAAAGCTGTAGGCGTGTGAATTTCCTCACCGTTCTCCATGGTTGGTAATGATGCCCTTGATACGCAGCATACGTCCCGGGCTTAATCCGCCCGGTATTAGCCCCAAAAATGGAAGGGTCTAGAATGGAAGCGAAAGAAAACGAAACGCTGACTCATCAGACATTTATACCTTGACTGGGTGGAAAAGTAACATTTTCCAATGATACTTACGGGAGAATATTGCGGAATCGTAGCCATTAGTGTAACGAGCTACAGCCACAAACAATCAACTTTCTTCAAACGAGGTTTCTTCTAAAACACTGCACTCTGTTTTAAACACACGCACACTAAATGTACTACCAAACCGTCACAAAGGGTTCCCGTACGCGAAAACTGACAAACGCTAAATGATAGATAGCGCTACGTTGTATGTTTACTTTATAGCTTTGGGATCCGTTATCGTACGTACGAAATCGACGTGCCTTCGATAACTGAGTCAAGTGCGCGTACAGCAGCCATGGAGAGAAAAAAGGTTCTGCCTCCCACCACCCCCCAATTTCCGTAATGACGATGAGTCAATACAGCAACCCCGCCGCGCGTTGGCGTGTGTAAGTGAGCTTGGCTGCATGGATTTCAAAAATATTGCGCCATTACCCGAATGTAACGGTCGCGTAACGCTTGGTGATGGGTGTAACGCTGAACTGTCATTTGAACGGGTTGTAAACAACACGCGCTGCCATGCGTTGCTGCTTTGCTTTGTGCCATCGAAGTGTCCGTCTCGAAGGTCCCGAAAACCGAACGCAACACTCGCGCGTGTTTGTGTCCCCGCGACAGGTAAAAATAAATTAACTAGGTGTACCCGGAAGGGGAAACAGCTTGCACAATAGAGAAAGTGACCAAGTGGCACGTCGACTGTGTGTTCACAGGGAAGAGGGGGCAGGACGAATTGCTGCCGCCGCTGTATGATGCCGCTTGCCGTCTACCCGCTGTACGGCCGGCCAGTGAGATGAGTGTGTACCACGATGAGGTCGAAATCGAGGATTTCGAGTACGACGAGGAGGAAGAGATGTACTACTACCCGTGCCCGTGCGGCGACCGGTTTCAAATCAGCCGGGAAGAGCTGATCGCGGGCGAGGAGGTCGCTACCTGCCCGAGCTGCTCGCTCATAGTGAAGGTGATCTACGATCCGGAAGCGTTTGCCGCGGAACAGGACGAAACGGAAGCGGTGGCGGGTAAAGCGACCGATCAGCTGGAAAAGAACTAAACTGGTCAAGTGTGAATATTATGAATAATAAAGCTAGGTAATAATACCCTTAGCTAAATGTGACATATTTCACTGTGGAAAAGCCGGCAGAAGGATGGCAGTGTCTTACACTTACAGGGAGAAAAATGTATTTTCATGTTTATTTTCAGTCGCAAACCAGATAAAAAGGAGGAAAACACAGAGTGCATCAACAATTAAAACACTAACAAGTACAGTATGGTGAAAATAACTTACAGGTCCCGTGTGCACACGCGTGTTACGGTTCTGTTTTGCTGTAGTCTAACTTCTTCGCGCGTGGATTCACCGAAGAACGGGTCAAACGTTTTGCGGCATCTGAAAATATAAGTGGAAAAACATGATCATAGTACAAAACGAACAGATAACAAAGTACACTCAGTGCTTCAATTACCTGTTTCTCCCTCGAAGCTGTTGCGGCAGTCCTTACTATCGCCCGAGTCCTCGCCGAACACGTCCGCGATGACACTGGCCGACGTTCGGCCCTGCCTGGATCGTCGTTGGCTTGCCGCACTCCGACGTGGCGTTCCACGCGCATAAACCTTGCGTCCCTGCTTCGCATCGTCTGTGTCCACGCTGTCGTCCGACTGTTGGTTGCTTTCGCTGGCCGGAACGGACACGGCAGATGCATTCAGCAGCTGCGAATGTCTGAGCCGCTTCTGTATCTCCATATCCAGCCGGGACGGTGTCCGGGCGGCCAGATTGTCGATGTGCTCGATCTCGAGCTCGTCGTTAAATTTGATCTTCGGCTTCGGTGTGTCCACGATCGAGCGCGACGTATGCCGGCGACGGGTTTGCGGCGTATCCAGGCCGGAATCGAGAAAGAGGACACTCTTCGTCCGCCGGTCGTTCTTGACCTTTGGCGTTTTCAGTATCGACTTTACCTCTTCCGTTCTGTGCAGTGTGATCTAAGCAAGGGGATGCGGAAAATTTATTAATTAATTTAATGAAAGCAAAGACGGACGTGGTTGGTGTGCTATTTGGGTACGGACTAGTGTTGGGTTTCGTTTCATGAATCTTTCATTGCGAATCATTCAAATGAATCTTCGGTGATGAGTGATTCGAATGACGAATAGAATCTTTAAATAATCTTTTAAGATTCATGAATCCTTGAATATTCATGAATATCTAGAAATTCATGAATCTATAGATTCACGAATCTTCAAAGATTCGTGAATCTTCTAAGATGTCTCGAAAGCCTATATAGGTTGGCATGACCACGTAGGTTGTTACGCCAAGAAGAAAGATAATAAGAAGCTCAAACTCTATGATTATTTAGACCCCAACACTTTAGATTTACCCAACACTATTGCAGACTACAGCGAATAACGAGGAAACTAAACTTACATCGGGAAAAATGGTACGTCGCTTGGAAAGTTCTTCCAGTTTGGATGGCTGTTCCCAGTGGAATACGGTCGGTGTACCACCCGGGCATAGACTAGAGCGCCGCTGCTGCACGGAGGAACATTTCGGGGACTTTCCGAAGCGTACTGCACGCTTTTCCGGCGTCGTTACAACGGTGACCGTATCCTTCAACTGTTCCAAATCATCCACCGTCGTTTTTTGCTTTTGCTTCTCCTGTCGCGCTTTGCGTATCAGATCCGCAATGACGGAGGACGACGCCTTGGTGCCAGCCGCTGGCTGCTTCTTTTCGCGCTTTCGTATACCACCACCGGCGCGGAGCTTTTTCGTTTTGGCCTGTGGTTCCGGTGACGGTGCAAACTCCTGCCAGTTGTTTTCCTTCAACGATCGCAGCTCGTCGAAGCGTTTGTTTAAGTTGTCCAGATCGAGCGACAGCATCACCCAGAAGCCGTCCAGATCGTCATGCCGTACCTTGCGGTCGTTCCACTTCAATTCATAGTGACCTATCAACTCCCGGAACTTGGTAAACTTCTTCTTGAACAGAATGTTCGTTTGGCCCTGGGCTGCGATGATTAAACCGCGACAGTGATCGTTCAGTTCGTGCTCTGGTTCGAGGAACGGTGCGTAAAGGTCACACAAACCCTGCAAACGGCCTACTTCGTTGTCGATTTTCTCGTAGTAGAAGCGTGTCTTTTCCTGTACCTCTTTCGGCGGTGCTGGATCGTCGTTCGGCTCGACTACCGCTGGCTCTGTGATTCGTACCGAGTTGCGTCGGCTACGACGGAGAGGAGTATTGCTGGTGGAAGTTTTGGGAATAGCGTCACCCTCACCGACAGAGCATGGCTGAACCTTCTCCTCTTGCGTTAAATTTGCCTGGGCAGCAATGGTTTCGTCTTCCACTGGTTTTGACTCGGTGGCCAGGTTGTCGATGTGCTCGATTTCGAGCTCGTCGTTAAATTTGATCTTCGGCTTCGGTGTGTCCACGATCGAACGGGATGTGTGCCGACAGCGGGTTTCCGGTGTATCCAGGCCGGAATCGAGAAAAAGGACACTCTTCGCCCGCCGGCCGTTCTTAACCTTTGGCGTTTTCAGAATCGACTTTACATCTTCCGTTTTTTGCTGCGTAATCTACGGGGGACGTGGAAATTTGTGAATTATTGTACGCGAAATAAAAATCGATGAAAAATCTGAGATTTTACTCACCTCGGGGAAAATGGTACGTCGCTTGGAGAGCTCTTCCGGCTCCGATGGCTGTTCCCAGTCGGATACGATCGGCGTACCACCCGGGCATATACTAGAGCGCCGCTGCTGCACGGAGGAACGCTTCGGGGACTTTCCAAAGCGTACTGCACGCTTTTCCGGCGTCGTTACAACGGTGACCGTTTCTTTCAGCGGCTCCAAATCTTCCACCGTCGTTTTTTGCTTTTGCTTCTCCTGTCGCGCTTTGCGTATCAGATCCGCAATGACGGAGGACGACGCCTTGGTGCCAGTCGCTGGTTGCTTCTTTTCGCGCTTTCGTACACCACCACCGGCGCGGAGCTTTTTCGTTTTGGCCTGTGGTTCCGGCGACGGTGCCAACTCCTGCCAGTTGTTTTCCTTCAACGATCGCAGCTCGTCGAAGCGTTTGTTTAAGTTGTCCAAATCGAGCGACAGCATCACCCAGAAGCCGTCCAGATCGTCATGCCGTACCTTGCGGTCGTTCCACTTCATTTCGTAATGCTCAATCAGCTCCCGGAATTTGGTAAGCTTCTTCTTGATCAGAATGTTCGTTTGGCCCTGGGCCGCGATGATTAACCCACGACAGTGATCGTTCAGTTCGTGCTCTGGTTCGAGGAACGGTGCGTACAAGTCACACAAGCCCTGCAAACGTTCCAGCTCGCTGTCAACCTTCTCGTAGTAGAAGCGTGTCTTTTCCTGCACCTCTTTCGGTGATGCTAGATCGTCGATCTGTTCATCGAGCGATGGTTCACTCAGTCGTACCGAGCTGCGACGTACACGACGGAGCGATATGTTGTTGGCCGCAGTGCTCTGCACAGCATCAGCGCCGTCGGCAGAACATTGTTGAATCTTTTCGTCTAGCGATAAATTCGCACGGCTGGGAACGATTTCGTTTTCCAGCGGTTCTTCGGCAAATATTAACGAAGCACGCTTCTTTGTCTTTGATCCATCCAGCTCGCTTTGCTCTGGTAAGCCCTGCTCCGTGGGTTGAACGGTTTGTTCGATTTCGGAGTTCAACGGTTTTTCGGTAAAAGTCCACGAGATGCGCTTCTTCGCTTTGGATCCGTTCAATCCCTTCTCCTTTGGCAAACTGCTGCTACTACGGTCCTGTACGATGGAGTGAGATGAATTGATATCGATTACAGAAAGCGATGTGAGGGAAGTCGCATTATTGCCATTATTCGTCACCATATGCAATAGCGGCGGTACCGTTGGCTCGTGGGAAACAATCGCTGGACGACCATTGGATGGAGCCGTATCAACGCTGATGGTGAATGATTCATTCAAAGCCGGTTTTCTATTGCGATCTTCCAGCTTGTCAAATGCCGAAGCATCGCTCATTTCTGCCTCCTTAAACACCTCATCATCGTCGTCGTCTATTACAATCGTGTCATTGTCGATTTCGTGTACCACTGCCGGTACCCAGTCGCTAATATTACCATCGATCTGCTGTTCATTCTTGCCCTTCGTGTCCAGAACGGCCGAATCGTTCAATTTGACCGTATCATGCACGGCCGTTGCATCGTATGTCGACAAGCAAGCCACCGGCTGTGGATCCCAAATGCTGTCGCCTTCCGCTCTCAATGCTATCGGCGATGAATGTCTAACACCATTGGAGGCCGGAATTCGCACCGACGGCGACTCTACCTCGATCGGGCTAATGCCATCGAAAAGTTCCGCCGCTTTGATTACGTTCAGCAATCCTTTGTCTTTCTTAATTTCTGACTCCGGTTCAAACGTGAACGCTAACGGTTTGCGATGTTTGCGTGCGGTCGAAGTAACCATGGCAGATGTTCCGCCACCACCGGTCTGTTTGCCATCGTGTGGGGGAGGCTTTACCTTTAAGACAAACGCTGGCTTCTTCTGCTGGGACAGTGGTCGAACGGTTTGCGCTGTCTGTGGAGAAGAATGGGTAAGAAAAACGTGAATTCAACCATGCACCACATGCACCCGGTACAATATATACTTACCACAGCATGTCGGATGGTTTTGATCGGCTTCTGCTGCACGGGTTGATGCGTTTCCTTCGCGCGCTTCAAATCCGGTTTCAGCCCCTTTACTGCCGACTTGGTGGGATTCGGTTTCAGTTTCTCCGAGGGTAGGATTTTCGGTGGCACGTTTTCCGTTGCCTTTGGTGTCAGCTTTTCCGTGCGCCAACAGTCTACCCGAGGTTTGATGCTCTTTACCACTGGGGCAGGCGTTTTGCTGCCGATCGCTACCGTTTGCATCGCCTGATCGAGCAGCTCGCTGAGGGGCTTTTTCGGGCGCGCAGTACCTTCCGCCAGTGGCTCCTGCGTCACCTCGACGAGTTTCTTCGGTACGAACGGCACGAACGGTGCTTTGGTTTTGATCTTTTTCTCCTGCTGCATCCGGCGCTTCTGTTCACGAAACTGTAGCAAACGCTGCAGCCGTCTGCGATACTGTTCCTCTTCCGACACTGGTTTGTTGTCACTGTTTTCGGATTGCTTTGTGTTTGCATCTTGCTGCAGCTGCTGTGGTTCATCATTTTCTTCTTCCGATTCGTTGGTCATATTACGGAATGCTTGCCGCATCTCATGGCGAGACTTGGCCCGCATTACTTTATTCTTCCTGGTCATTTCCTCCAGCACCTGGTCGCCCCACTGGTGCTGGGAGTGGTTCTTGTAAAACACTTTGAACTCCATCCTGAAGCCACTGAACACAACAATGCTCCCTGTACTATACTGGAGCGGTCAGGAAATGGACGACAAAGTTACTTGCAAAAAGAACACAAACCAAACGCACTCGAGGTATAGCAACACGTCCAAACAGGACGTCGATGGCCGCTTCGATCGGTACCAACGGCTGCGCGTCCTTTGGCTGTGGCGTTGAATGTTTCGGTTGTGATCGTTACCCAAGCTGTAAATTCAAACCAACTGTCAACGGACGTTCAACGGAGCCTGCTGTAGCTGTCAACGGCAGCGTTTGTTTGCTTGCTATTCAAAGCTGTTGGAATGTGATTCATTTGGAAAATAAATATTTTAAGCTGATAAAGAAACTTTATTTTTAATAATTAAAACGATAGGATTTTAAAATACACAGCAAAACAGTCCCGTTTCGATTGCTTGTCCCATCTGGCAGCACTGCCCCGTCGCTTGACAGCTGACGACGACGAGGTGACATTTGTCGCTGCTGGTGTGTAAACTTTTCCGCAGCGCAAGGGAATGCGATTGGGCCTGTGGCCGTGATATTTGAGTGTTTTCTATTTTCTCCGTGCGCAAAAAAACACCACGCCAGCCAGCGTTGCACAGTTTGCACTTTTCCCTCCCCAAAAACAGTGATACAGTGTGAAATTGCAAGCAGCGACAATGGTTCTGACGCGTGTTATCCGTGCCGTAGGTCGTTCGACCTTGCTCGAGACGGGTGTAGCTGGTAGCGGTGGAGGCCAGCTGCAGCTGGTACGGTTGCCGCTGCGTCGCAAGTACACTTATCGCAGCGGTGCCCTGAAACCGATGCCCGAAATCACACCGTTCGGACTGTTCGGCATTATCGCCACCGTCATCCCGGGGCTACTGATTGGGGCGACCATCAGCAAGAACATGGCCAACTTTCTCGAGGAGAACGATCTGTTTGTGCCGTCGGATGACGACGATGATGACGATTAAAGAGAGGACAAGGGAGAGGAAAAGATCCGCAAACTACGGACCTACACAACTACACACACGTACGGGGCAGGATGGGGAGACGGGGCAGCACATGGGTCAGGATCGATATTTTTAGAATGCGAACAATTCTTCAACCTGTACGTGTGGTGTAAGTAAGGGAAAACATAATCCACGCAATTAAAAGGTCGGTCGCTAACATAATGCATCTGTTTTTCCGTTTTCATATCATTTCCAGATAATTCTCTAGTTCATTTTAATACAAGAAATGCTGCGATCATCCCCTGGCCCCAGCCTGTATCGAACATTGTTATAGATAGCAGCTGTTAAACGAAGCTCCCAATCCCTTCGCTTTCAATCGTTTCACAGTAGTTACAGCTCTTCCCCATTCACTGTTAAGGATGTAGCAACCTCGAAAGGAAGAAAAGTGGCCGGCACTAACACAAAACAACGCTCACCAGTGATATCATCGAAAGCGGAAGAAAGAAAGAAGCGACTTCTTCCGCATTCTTGCTCGTTTCAATCGAATGTTCGTAACTTTATTGTTGTGCTTGCAGGAATAATTTAGGTCCACACCATCAGAACCGTAGCGTGTTGAATCGTTTTGATTTTCATTTGTACATAATTTGCAGTTAAGTTTTTCGTTTTAAGTTTTTTTTTTAAACATACAGTTTATGCTTTTGTTTTGCTTCGTGTCAGCAGCGAGTAAACGACGAACCATCACGCACGCACCCGCCATCGCGTAAAGTAGGCGGCTTAATTAACGAGAAATCAAACAAACAAACAAAAAAAAAAAAATACCCGAAGAGTTATTAGTCCGAGTTACGCAAAATAAAAGACGAATAAAATACTTAAAAAAAGCTGTGCTATCTTTTGCTCTGAGTTTGTTTTTCCACCGTAATTTACAATTTTCGAAATTATTCCCTGGTGTAATGGACTTGTTCGGGAGAGGAAGACTTCCAAGCATTATTTACAGTCGGCGTGTCTGGTCACTTAATGCTCTCTTTAAAGGATCGGAGAAGTAGAAGAGCGGTAAAGGGTCAGGAGAGGAGGAGAGCGGTTCGTCATTAATTTAAAAAAAGGAAATAATATTATACATGTGTATGAAAAATGAATACTAACTCCGTTATTGCATTCCAAAATTAAAGCATAAAGCAATAGTGGAACGACGAAACAGTTCTTATTCCTTTTCGAAAACAAAGCTTACAACTTAATACCGAACCGTTTTGTGCATGATCATCGATGATTAATAAGTTAATAAAATTATAATAAAAGAAACGTTAAATAAAAATAACAACTACTCGTAAAGCCATCTGCAGCAACAACCTAAAACACGCGGGAGGGGCGATTGGAAAATACTTGGTAGCGGAACTTGGGGCAAGTGTGCCACCTTAAGCATTTCAAGTTATAACTCACTAAAACGTGTTTTTCAAAAGCCGATTTAAATCTCATAACCATTTTACATCTATTTCCTCACTTATAAATGAATTTCGCTTGAAAAAAGTGCAAACAAAACAGTTTTTGAAGCGTTTTAAAAAGGGTCCAAAAAGACGTTGTTTTTTGGGCTATGGGGCAAGAGTGCCACTCGTATGGGGCAAGACGGCCACCTGGTTAAAATAACCGTATTTCTTAGATAATTGGAAATTATTACGTTTGTACCACTAGTGTATGTATTCCTCCATGTATTTAGTCAACAATGAACCCTTTTTGACCACCAACTGTACCACAATATGGTTTTTTTACTGTTCTGTTTTTCTGGCGTGGAATCCGCTCACAATAGCGCACCATTCCGCAGCACGCTACAACAATGTTTACATTTTTGACAGCTCGCGCCTATGAAAGATGGTGGCACACTTGCCCCAAACAGAGATGGCACACTTGCCCCAAAAGTTGTAACTTTTTTGAAATTGAAGTTTTAAGTGACAAAAAGAAAGTTTTTTTCAACTAACCCCACAAAAAAATTCACGTTTCCTCAGCTATACGGTGGTGTAAAAATTTTCTCGGTTGATTGTTCGCATGATTTTTGAGAGCTTATTTGGTTGGATTAAAAAATTATAATATTCTGCTCAATTTTTTAAACTCAATATAAATCAGTTCAAAACAATGGGAAATATCGATTGGTCTATATGAAATTCGGCTCAGTATACCTAGTCATTGGAAAACAACCAACTGTATACACAATTGATCATTAAACTAAAATTTTTAAGGAAAAATGCTTGGTGGCACTCTTGCCTCGTATGGCACACTTGCCCCAAATTCCGCTACGTGTTTTTTTTTTTGCTTTGCGCGATTCTGTTCAACACACATTTACACCGTTTTTGTAGCCGCCGCTCGGGACACTCCGACTCGTCCCCTTTTGCATCTCCGTTTACTCCGGTGGCTTTTTGTGCGCACTCCAGCCATGGAAGCACTTGGTGAACCGTTTCGATTCCTTGTTTTTCAGCGTGAGGAAAAGCTTTCGCGGCCGCTCGGGTTGCTTTATGCGCATATGCTGGATGTAAACCTACAGCGCGAGAGAGAAGGCAGGAAAGAGGCAAATAAAGGGAAATGATAAATATTTCACCGAAAAACGCCTCTCGTCTTCTCGCCTCTATTGCTTACCTGTGCCGATTTATAGGCGAGCTTAATTTCCACCTCGCTGCAGCGTGACCCCAGCCACAGAAACACCTGATCGCCGTTGTCCAGTATCATGATGTCGTCGTCCGCCAGATCGTCCTGACAAAAGTCGGAACACTTCTCCGCCACCGTAAAGTAGCCCTTCTCGTTCGAGCAGCGGAACAGGCGGGTAAAGTTCATGTACTCCGCATCCGTGTCGTACGGTTTGCGGCCACCGAGCGCTACCCAGAAGAAGTTTTCTGGTTCCTCACCTTCGTGAAGGATCTTTGTAGTGGAGAGAAGGCAAAATAGCATATTGTTTAGTGAGAAATTCAAACGGGTTTCACTTATGCTCAAGCTGCGGAACTAGTGGTGGGAGCTTGGAATCGGACCTAGCCGATTCCGTTTTTGTTGTCGGAATCAATTCCGGAGCCGTTTTAGATTATGTAACTTATTCTGATTCCGGATCCGATTTCGATTCTGATTCCGGAACCGATTCCGACTCCGGATCCGATTCCAATTCCGGAACCGATTCCGACTCCGGAACCGATTCCGATTCCGGAACTGCTTCTTGAACCGGTTCTGACTCTGGAACTGATTCTGATTCCGGAACCGAATCTGATCCCGATTCCGGAACCGATTCCGGAACCGTTTCCAGAATTGATTTCGGACCTACTATCCGGAATCGATTCCAGCAATCTTCGGAGCTAGCCGGTGGAAACATTTTTCCCCACTAGTATGAACCATTCGCGTACCTGTAAGCTAACCCACGGATTGTTAAACATGTCCTCCGCTATTTCCTGTATCAGTCTCGCTTCCTCGCCGGTGGTTTTCGAGCCGATCCACACGTACACGATACCCGATTCCGAATCATCGTCCGTTTCGAACGGCACAAACAGAATGTAGCTGCGAAAGGAGAAAATTATTAGCATAATTCAATAAAACATTCATTTCCCCCCTGGGGAAACTTACCAGAACGCTGAGTTCAGCACATTCGCTTCCGGTTTGACCTGTATCAGGCGCGTGCACAGTGCGCTCCCGTTCGACCGCAGATGGTAGAACTCGACCGGCAGCTTGCCTTCGGGCGTGCGCTGCTTCTCCTTGCGCCGGCCATTCTTGATCACAAACTTGCCCTTGAAGTGGGACATAAACTTCAGATTTTCCTGCTGCTGGTGTATCCGTACCACCTCCAGCTCCTCGCCAAACATCGACTTGAACTTCTTCTGCAGCGTAAAGGTGAACGTTAGCCAGCCCATATTGCCCGCCTCACGACCCTGCCAGAAGTACACCACGCACTGGATTTCCTCGGCCGGGGTTGCAGCCGGATCGAGCGCCTTTAGCGACGCCTTGCCGATCGGGCCCGACGATGCACCCTCGGTACCGGGTCCGCCCGCCGCCACCGTCGAGTCGTGGCCCTCGTCCTCCTCCCCGTCCGGCTCGTCCTCGTCGTCCACCGGGAGGCAGTAGCGGCAGAGAAACACGTAGCACTCGCCCGTGTAAAACACGCCCAGCTCCTCCTCCGGCAGCCGGACAAACTTCTTGTTCTCCAGCACGAACGGTTCCATCACGTCGAGATCGTAGTTCCAGTCCTCGGCGAGCTGGGCCGCCTCCATCGGCGTCATGGCCGGCTGGCGGGGCATAAACAGGGCGGCCAGATCGGCCTTCGTTTGCTGCTGCTTGGCCCACTGCGTTAGGTCGGCGCCGGTCCGCGCCACCGATTGGGCGGTGCGCGTGAAATCGACCGCTATGATCTCCTCCCACCCGGTAAACTTGGACTTGAACACCTGCGTCTCCGTGCCCTCCTGGACGCGCGTGATCATCGCGTAGTCAGGCCGGTCGATCATGCTGAACAGCTCCTGGGAGAGCTTGATGGCGGCGGCCCGCACCAGCCGGGTCGATTTCTTGCCGAACCACACGAACAGATCCAGATAGCAGTCGAGAATGTACACGTTCTTGCTGGCGAGTATGGTGTGGGTGAGCGTTTTGTTGCAACCGCCGCCCGGCAGCTCCACCTGCGGCAGCTCCAGGTAGCCCATGCCGAGCTGGATTTGGTAGAGCCGTGGCGGCACCGGCACGAACTCCGGATCGACGTGCGACTGGTTGAGACACTCCGCCTCCTCGTCCTGCGGCCCCTGACCGTCGGCGAACCCGAGCGCACGCCAAAAGTCTAAGCTTTCCTGCCGCTGGTACTCCTGATAGATCTCGGCCTTGTTCTTCCGCTCGTGCTTGTTGATCTTTTCCGCCGTGAAGCGTGCCTTCGACTTGAGCGTGTTCTTCGACCGCGTCCCGTACCACACGAAAATGTTCAGGCCCGTGTCCAGCAGAAACACGTACCCCGGATCGAGCGACTGGTAGCTCACCGGCACCGGCTCCAGATGGATGTTCGGCCCGGCGTCGTGCACCCGGTACAGCCGCACAATGTAGACGGCGTTCTCGATCGTGTAGAACCCGGTCGACGTGCGGCCACCCTCGATGTACGTCACGTCCGAGTCGAACAGTGCCAGAAACTCGTCCGACTCGTCGCCCTGCTCCTCCCGGATCGTACGGCACCGGGCGCCCAGATAGTTGCGCAGGTTGACCGCGTGGATCGCCGAGCAGGCGCGCTTGTCCAGCGTTGCCTTCGTGCCGATCCAGAAGTAAATCTCCCACGACAGCTGGCCACTGTCGTCGTGCGACGTTTTCAGCACGATGTAGCAGTCGCCCTCGTAAAACTTCCCGTGCGCCGCCTCCTCGATCTTGTTCGGCAGGAAGTTCTCAATCTCCCACACCGTCAGCCCCGGGTACTGGCCGTCCTCGTCCTCGAATATCTCCGAATAGTCGACCGGCGGCTTCTCCAGCGTTTCGTCCCAGCGTTTCGGCTTCAGGTTTTCCACCTTTTCCTCCCCGAACCCGAGCCCGCTGTTTTTGTCCTTCGCGATGTCCTGCATGCCTTTCAGGATTTTGGCCGAATCCTGATTGTCGGACGAGTCGTTACGGGCGCCGCGCCGAAGCCGCAGCTTTCGGGCGATCGGATCCTTTCCGGCGTTCGCCGCACCCTGTACCTGAGCCGGCACGTTTGCGCCGGCCAGCCGCAGCTGGGTTTGGAGCGAAAAATCGATATTGTAGTAGGCGAGCCCATCGCCCCGCTGCGCTTCGATCGGTTTCGGGGGCATCACCAGGTCCGGATTGTTGCGCAGATCCAGCTGCTCCATGTCGGTCAGCAGATGGATCGCTTCCGGCAGGGTGATCAGCTTGTTCGAGCTAAGGTTAAGCTTTTTCAGCGAACCACAGCCGCGACACAGCCCTTCCGGGACCATCTCGAGCTCGTTGTTCGAGGCGGAAAACACCTCCAGCGCGCTCAGCTTGCCGATGCTCGACGGAATGCCCTCGAAGTTGAGCAGATTGTCGTTCACGTACAGGCGGCGCAGCTCCTGCAGCTTGCAGAGGGTGGCGGGCAGGGCGGTTAGCTTGTTGCGGGAAAGGTTCAGCGTCTCCAGCTTGGTAAGGTTTTCGATCAGCGGCGAAAGCTCTTCCAGCACGTTGTCGTTCAGGTTGAGGCGCTTCAAGTTGGCGAGGTTGTACAGTGCGCCCGGCACCTTCGATAGCGCATTCTGGGACAGGTCCAGCTCCTGCAGGTTGGACAGGCTGTCGAGCGAGGCGGGAAAGTTGTTGATCGTTCGCTGCGTGTTGCGCATCTGCAGGCAGACCAAGCTCTGCAGGGACGGCAGCTGGCGGAGTTGAAACAGCTCGAGCGGATTGTCGTTCAGGATGAGCGTCTGCAGGTTGGACAGCCGTCGCGTCTGGGGCGGTAGCGTTTCCAGCTTATTGTTGGACAGGTCGAGAAACAGCAAATCGGTCAGGTTGATGAACAGCGAGGGTGGAATGGTTTCGATTCTAGAAAGGGGAAACAGTAGCACATATTAAATTATTGCATAGGGTAGTCAACTCGAAATTAGTCTCTTCCATAAGTTTTACTCACTGATTATTGCTTAGATTGAGCACGAGCAGTGCTTTGGCTTTCTCTAAACCCTCCGGCACCTCCTTAAGGCGATTGTGCGATAGGTCGAGCGTGGTCAACTCTTCCAGCTCGAACAGATCCGACGGGATGGCGTGGCTTTTCAGCTTGTTCCGGCGCACGTTCAGCGATCGCAGGCAGCCCAGTTCGCTTAGCTGGCCGAACAATTTCTCGAGCTGATTGTTCTTCATCGACAGGTGCTCCAGCTTCACCAGCTTGCCCATCTCGTCCGGTATCGTGTCCATGCCGGTACGGTCCAGCTTGAGCCACTGGACCCCGGACATGTGTTTGATATTCTTGGGAAATTTATCTTCCTGAAGGTAGACAGAAAGAATACCAAAAATTTGATAATAATTAAAGGGGAAACATCCATTCGCAACAAATGGTTGTGAGAGCAAAGGAGGGAAAGAAAGAAGGCTTTGGTATTTCATAAGCTCGTTAAACATGACAAACATAACCCTTCGAACTCGGATTATCGCAACTTATCGTCGTCAGTGCGGCGCGCGATCAGCCTCGCCGTCTCTTTGCCTTGGATGAGGCAAAGCCGGGTAGGACGAAAATAGAATTCGGTGGTATGTTCGTATTAATGCTGCCAGTAACGAGCGAATTCTGGTATGGGAAGTATGTCACCGTCACCGGGGAACAGTATGACGACCCATCAAACACTACCGCCCACTTGATGTTAGTTTTATTACAACCGAGATGCAGTTAAAAAGTCCATCTCAACAGAGGGGCACACCCGTACGGACAGGGATAATCACTTCGCTGGGACATTCCTGGTTGCATATTCGCCCGGGTTACTTACGCTGAAGTCATTGTTCGTGAAATCTATTCCACGCACGAACGGCAAAACACCTGTAGTGCTCATAGTTTTCCTCTTTTAGTTTTCCTCCTTCGTTTTTTTTTTCTCTCCTGCACGATGCACTTGTGCAGCCAACGACCCGTGCAGTATTTTTTTTTTGTTTCGTTTCGCAGAGATTGATGCGCTTCTGGTATTTGTGTGGGAAGGGGAACAAGTGAATTGGCCGTGCTGTTTTCACTGCTTTGAAACTTGGTTTTCCTGAGGATAAATTCACCGCTAAATATCACATTTCTGTCCGAATGTTATGGGATAGGTTTATCGGGCAGGATGGATGCCGATTTGCGTGGAAAACTCTTTTAAAATTTCCACTTTATTGCCATTCACTGCACAAAAACAGTACTTGGTGTATTCTTTTTTATTTTATTGAAAGAATGAATGACAGTGCCCAAGGAAGGCAACCACCGAGCTGACAGATGGAGCGACCCAGTGCGCAGATGTGACAGATTGGTGTGGTATAGGATGCGATGTTTTGATTGGCTTCAAAAACAATGAAAATGCCGTTGTACGGCAATTAATCAGCAATACGGCAAAGCCGTGCCTCCTGAATTAAAACAAATAATAACGGCATTTTTTAAACTTATTTTAAGTTTGTTAATTAACCCACAATAAACATGATATTTGCTATGAGGATACAGTAGTAAAATTATTAAATTCCAGTATCAAATAGTAATAGACAATCTGAAACTTGAGAAAAGTTATTGATGCATGTTTTAGTGTTACCAAATCAACAAGCGCCAAAAATCCACAACACGACTCCTTATTGGGGATCTAAATGGCTCAAGCTGACTAGTACGACTTAACAACATGCCCATCATGGGTTCAAGCCCCGAGTGGACCGTGACCTCATACGACCCCACAGAAATACAAGCCCAATAGTGGCACAGGCAGGCCTTGACAGATAACGGTTGTTGTGCCAAAGAAGGAAAAGAGAAACTCCTGGCGTAACATAAAAATAGTAAAAAAAAAGCTTGTGGCGCCATCTGTTGGTGGGATAGCTGCTAGCCAGTGTACTTTTCGTCGGTTTGATTGCTTTCACTTTTCTCCTATACTGTTGTATGGTTTCACATATAAAACCCATACAACGAACAGATTCGAAACCATATAACAGTATAGAGGGAACGCGAAAGCTCCACTGGCTGGCTATACTACCATCAGATGGCCCCACCAATCTTTTTGATGCTGCTTCTGTTGTTTACCGTCTGCTAGACGCAGTGCTTTAGAATTTCTTTTAGCCTGAGAGTTACCCAAGTGCCACAAATCCACTAAACGACCACTAAACGGCTTCTAAACGACTCAAGCACTCTACCTAAACGGAATATAGAAAGACTTCGTTTAGCAGACGGCAAACGACTCATGCATTCTAAAAATAGCGAAAAAGCTGGTGGCGCTCTCTGTTGGTGGGATACCCCAACCTGTTGAGCTTCATCGCTTGGAGGAGAGCTTTCTCATTTCCTCTGTACTGTTGTATGGTTTCGCATTGAAGTTATGCATCGCTAGAACTAGAACGTCGATACAATTGTTTAAATACTAAACTCCAACGGAAACCACCAGTACTGAAGCAAGTGAGATTTGAGTAATGGTCGTTGGTGTTGATACGCACGTATCTGACCATACGACCATTCATATAGTTTTTTGCTCAAAAAGTTAGAAGGCTATATAGGTCATGGAACTCATAAGATGAAACTTGTCGAAACACATTGCAAGAAAAGGATAGCAATATAATGATGAGTTGTAATACGCCATCTATTGATCAAACCAATGAAGCTGTGGAGCTTTCATTTTTTTTCTATGGATATTCAATTTTCCAGTCGTTTAAGCTTAATCTGTGGCGCTTGGGTAGAATCATTTAGACCCCGTTTAGGAGCCATTTAGTGCATTTGTGGTGCTTGCAATCCCTGGATTACGCAGGTTTGTGTATTTTTGGTCTAGAAAAATAGGTTCAATTACAAAAAACAACTTCAATTTTAACCATGTAAATAAATCTGCAATAGCAACTGTAACAACATTATGACTCACGTTCGTTATAGAACTCAAAATAAATATTATTTTAAAACGAAATTGTTAAACGCTTTCAACATTGCAGTAAATTTGCTTTTCCTACAAACAATTTGATTTCATAAAGTTTAGCAAAACCAAAACTAATTTTTAACATCGCTTTGTACCCCAACTGTCAAATACCACTTTTGAAGAACGAGACCGTTGCCTCTTCCCGCTTGGGTACCGCAGAGCGAGACAGAAAAGAAAAACATCGCGCTGACGTTTCTGGGGAATCGCGAAACGAACCAACGAAAAGGTCCCCCCGTACCAAGGTGTTATAAATGACAAGGTGAAGTTGTTCAGAGCAAAATGACATTTCTCGACTTGACATTTCTCCTCCGGGGGCTCTGGTATAAAAATCGGGGAGGGCTGGTGTGGGGTAATGAAATTTGTATGCAGAGAGTGACAGATGTCCCCCACAATGTCGCCCAGCAAAAGCGATAAAAATCAACCTTCTAAATACATTATCCTTGCCCCGTACGCGTTTCATTGTGTCACAACTGGTCGGACGGTACGGGTGGGATGTTTCTGTTGTTGTCTTCGAAACGCAGTGAATCGATTTTATTAAATACACAATAATCGCAGTGTATGTTCGCCATCAATCTTTAAACTGTTTTTTTTAGTTTTAATCTCCTCGCTACATCGCGCAAGCACCACGGCTGCACCAGTGGTCGAAGCCAGAGTGTCATGTGTTCCGCAGCGTCAAGGGTGTAGCCGTGCTGGGATGTGTGCGTGCGTGCGTGTGTGCATTGCTCGTTCCGTGTGTGCTGCACTTCCTTGTTGTTGAGCGAAAAATACAGTGTGTTATGATTTGTGTTTTTTTGTATTGTTATTTCTTGCTACATTTTCCTGCGATAAGGCAGCAGATGATTTGTCTTCGCTATCAGTTGATGTCACTCACCCATACACAAACACACGAGCGAACAGTCGGGCGGACGACTGATGGCATTTATTGTCGCTGGTTTGTTCGCTGAACTGTTCTGTTTGTTGCTAGCAGTTTTGCTATGACGCACCTCTCTTCTTTGTGCGTACAGGCCTAAATGATGCGAAATGAAAATGTCCCGTCGGTTCCACACTTTCGAGTGTGTAAAAGTAATTTCCCCCTGCAATGTTTTGCTTGGTGTGTGCTTGCGCTCTGGTGCCGGAGGAAGTTGTGTATGGAGCGGGGAAGAGAAGCCACCCACGAGAGGACAGTGCAGTGTGCAGAAGGAAAAATAAAAATAAAGCCACTTCAGTGTTGTTCAATATTTCGGTGCTATTTTTAAGTCATCATCATCGTCCCACGCGGCGAATGAGCAATTCAATTTCTTTCTTTTTTCTGATCGTGTGTGCCTTCCTCTGTGTTCCACAGGAAAATGTTGTGCTCGTGTTGCAGCTAGTGTGCTAGCAAGATTCCCTTGCCTCTGTCCTAGATGGGCTTATAATAGAAGCGAAGCGCAAATGTGTAAGTGCAGCAAGAAATAAAAGTGTTTACACGTGCATATCCCCGTACATCTCAGAAGAGGTCACCTCCCTCAGTGCAAGCGAAACATCGCATAAAGGTGTCCGCATCCACTCCGCTTGCTCTGTGTGTGTGTCCGGTGCCTACTGTGTGCGTGTGTGTGCATTGGTTGCTGTGTTTCGATCCCTTTGCTCCCGAATAAAGTGAACCGTGAAATTCCGCCGAAGGGAAAAGCCCACCCGCCATAAACACACACACACACAGGTCACATCCACGGCAACCGGTACACATTATTCCCAGCTAACACAGGCAGGCAGAGGCTGCACGGTGTACGAAATTTCGAAGCCCCCGAAGTGACCACGGAACACCCACCAACGCATCGCCATGGCTACGTCCAACAAGGAGATGGAAGAAACCGAAGATAACACTGAACTCGATCCGAGAATTCAGGTAAGCGAAATTCCATTCAATAGAAATACACACACATAAAAAAACTCGAGAAAAACCCAACTCCTATCGAGGTGCGTGCGTCACAAACAACACACAAAAAGGAAACCTACCCCAAGTAGTTGAGGTATACTTCATTAGTATAACGTCACCCGGGGGAAGTGTTTGATGGCCGTAATTATGTCACTTTGCGCAAAGGGAATGTAGGGCTTGTCTCTGCACTCCAAAGTTCTGTTCGTTTTTTTTAACTTCCCTCAAGTGGTTATTGTTGTTAAAGCGCGATGGTAGTGGGTGGTACGGGAGTGGATTTTCACCCCCCGGGCCCCAGATACTTGAGCGGCAACAAGACATGTTAGCTTGTAAAAGAAGCGTTACTTGAACCCGGCTGCACTTGCTCGGCCGATAAGATAATCTCTCCTGAACATACCTGATAAAATTAATGTCCTTTATCTACGCGCGACGACAGGCCCCGATGGGTTTTCGAACAACCCTTGTGAAGCGGCTGGCGTGTGATTGAAGGTAGAGATTGACGTAAGCGTTGCTTCGGGTTTGGTTTTTTTCTTCCTTCATTGACATGGGTGTGAGGATGGAAATGGATTTGTTAATAAGATAATAAGCTGCAAAATGAAAGCAAAAAGTGTAATGCAAGAGGGATGCAATAGAAATGGATTTAAAAAAATTACCAACTTTTTACAGTCGTTTTTCTTTTTGCGGATGATAACCGGCCTACCTACACGCTGATACTGGCCCTATGTACCGGCTTACTAGATTGAATTGTTGCCATGTTGTAAGGTTGGTAGCTAAACCTACTTGCTAAGTGGCGGCGATTCAGGAGGGAGTCGAAACATTTGGTTTACAGGAGACGCTGCGACTAAAAACTTTAAACATTTAAATTTAATACTAAAATGTATGTTTATCAAATTGAACTGCATACAGTCAACTTTCTCTTATTTGAGAGGCGATGGGACTGTCGAATAAGAATGGGTTTTCAAATTACAGAGGTTGAAAGTGAATGAAAGGTCCATACAAACAAGAAAGAGATAGAACATTTAGTATGCAGCTTAAACTGTTGCTATAGGAAACTGCGAACACGTTTGCCAATTTGAGCATACATCATTCAATAACCATGGCAAAACACCATACACAAATAAGAGGGATACAGATTTCAGAGGTTTTCCAAATTACAGGGACAAAAATATACTGGAAACTTACTGGAATGTGTAAAATGTTCAAATAAGAGAGGTTTTTCAAATTGGAGCGGTGTCGAATAAGTGAGGGTTCACTGTAATGTTTTATAGATATTTATGATTATCTTGATTCTCTGAAGTTCCATATTTTATATAAAGTAGAAAACTTTTCTGCTTCCTTTTCAATTTGATACAATTTATAATTTATAATAATTATATAAATATAAATTATAATTAAAAAAGATTTTTTTTACTTTAAAAGTTGTTGTAGACTTTTTCTCATCTGTATTATTGTTTGAAATATTCACATTATTGGTAAAGTAATCATTTAGTCTACAATATGGATTATTCTACACTACTTAGGTCAAATTTATGCATAAAATGCTCTTATATAAACCAGTAAAAATGTACTCGCTGAAGGAGAAACAAGGTGTCATCAAACTGCTCTTCGAAATAGAGGATTTTTGTTCTTTCTAACCCTTCGAATTGGTCCCGGTTGCTTAAGGTTCCTATATTATTTTTTTCATATTTAAAAGCTTCCAGTTACAACTAAGTATATTATGTATATAATGTTGTGTTACAACTACAGCTCAGTACAAAGGATGTTTCACTATAAGCGCATGGCACAAAGCAAGACATATTGTACAACACGTGGTTCGCGCTCAGCTAAGGTCGATAATGTCACTATATTTTCTACGTGCTTGCTTCTTGTTTGTCATTACAATGCAAATATCTTACACTAAACAGTGTAGCGACAACCTTATTTATCTCTATTGTTATTTAAATGATATCTTAAATACAATCGAACCCCCAGCGTTGGCCAGTGGAATTGTGTCGCTTTTGTAAACCTAAAACGTGAGCCTCTGGTCAAAGCAAGGCAAGATAGTTTACGATCAATCGACGGAGAGGGGGGTAATGTAACGTGACTGTTGTATAAAGACAGTAAGTTGTAAATATTTTGTCTTACGACTACTAACCACTCCCCCTGCATTTGCATCGAGATGGTATTATTTTTTTTAATTAAAAAAGCTTCTTTATTTTGATTTTCCGTGTTCCAAGGGAAAAAAGGCCTCACATCTAAATGTAAATTAGTGCATTGGTTGGAGCACTCTTGTGCTTACAAGTTTCTGTATTCGATGTCACGATGAGTCACTCGTCGCACCCGTCTCACTAACCTTCCCACTTGCACGGTCCATATTCCGTCAGCTGTCCAAAATAAACGTAAAAAAACAAAAAAAAAAAAACGAGCCTTTTCGTTACGTGGCGAGGTGCGCGCGAAAAGAAAATTACATTTTCTGCTGCCCCCAGCCACACAAAACACAAAATCGTCGTCCCCGCTCAAGGTTGGCGTGTACGCGAGCGGCCGCGCGGGCCAATCGCGGCTGCAATCTCCGTTTCCTTCGCGGGCCGGTTACATTTTCTTTGGCATTTCCATTAACTCACTGCTCGTTCGAAGGGGTACGCTGCTCTATCGAAGATGTTATCGGAATGGTGGTTGGTCTCCCCTACCCGGGGTTCGGCAGATGATAATGATGATGATGGTCCCGTTACAAGCCAATGTCCGTGCGTGTGTTACAGGCCAGGCAACTAAAACGCGCCTCGGCCCAAAGGGCCACAACTTGGCAGGTTCTTGTCCCGTCCCTAGTAGAGAAGATGCAAAAGCCTGACACCCAACACACCCAAGAAGCGCACCACACCATGTTTATGGTCACCAGAGAGATCATCCGGAGCGTTCGGTTGGGCTGAAAAATGGAACCCCTTTTTTGGGAGGATGGAGGGAAATAAAAACAAACCCGTGCTCGCTCCCCTGTCCGTGCGTAAAAAACCGGTCTCCTGCGCCATGCTTTGGTATTTCCCCAGATAGTTGTGATGGAAGCGCACACACCTATACATGGGTTTCTTTTCTTTCGTGTTGCTTTGAGGGTCTCAAAGGGAGGTCATCTCGCGAAGCGGGCAGAGCAGAAGGTTTGTGAAGAGTGGCTACGTTCTGGCCCCAAACTCCCTCTTGAGTTGAACCGGTTTTGTGAAGCGCGCTGAGGCTTTTGCGCGTCTCAAGCCTCATCTCAAGCACAAACTCCGTTCCTTTTCGCTGTTGTTGCTGCTGCCGTTGTTTTGGTTGTTTGTAGAGAAGATGATCAATCTGCCAGCATGACTGGAAAGATTCTTCTTTCTCATTGCCTCTTGTTGACGGGCTCTACCACCACCACCACCACCATAAACTTGCACATGTTTTAATGCTGCAAGCGGCCGCACTGTTGTGCTCAACCAACCTTCTCCCCTTTCACACCGAAAAGGCCACACCGTGTGTGTGTGTGTGTCTTTTGGCAAGCGGCTTTGTGTGTCTTCGAGCAGTGAAGCGAAGATGAGCCGCACGGGCCGTGTCAGGCCCAAAGGACGCGTCAGCTGCCCCGATGGGAACGTCAGAAATTACGCCGCGGCTGCGCTAATAATAATGGTGTGGCTCGATGGCAAAAGGCTTGTGTGCTGGGGCCGGGGGAGAGACCGCCCAACACATTCACATTCATTCACCGGCAAACTGTTCGCTGTAGCTTCGCCCTCCCTCTCCAACTTGGCCGCTTACATGCCTAGCTGCGTAAAAGCATCTAATCAAATGTAAATGTCGGTGGAGCGGCTTGTGCTGTGCGTTGGGTCTTTCTCGCACCTTAATGGACACAATTGGAACATTTCGGTGCGTGCCTGTGTGTGTGTGTGGGTCGATTCAACCATACGCGGGTCAGCAATGAAACTGCGAAGGAAATTGAGAGAAGGTTGTAAAATAATAATACTTTTGGTGCGCCATGAGGTGCTGCTCGGTACATTTGGGAGAAAAGAGAAATGTTTCATGAAGATTATTTTTTACTGAGACTAGAAACTACTATTCCAAATTGGTCGGATTAAATGGTGATTAAATTTTCAAATGTTTAGTCCAAAATCGTAGAAAAGCATCCATTATAATGCTGTCCTATATTGCTTATTGTTCTAATAAAATAAAAGGTTCATCCATAAATAACGTAACGCGATATCTTTTGCTCTAATAACCGTTACCGATTGAAGTAATGTTTTTGAATGAAACGTAAATTTTATGATAATGCATTGGATAATTTTTTAACGCAGGGGTCTCCAAACTACGGCCCGCGGGTCGCATGCGGCCCTCGAGAGCATATAATGCGGCCCGTGATAACTTTGTAAAGACTAAAACACACATTTTATTAGTTTGATTATTTTAATCATAATTACAATGTTTACTTTTTATGTTTAAAATACAGCTGCAATAATAGAAGGCTGTACAATGTTGATAAATTTAGTATGTATTTTGTCATTAAAAGGAGATTTAAGCGTTCGAATATTAGCTAAAGGTGACGCCAAAATGGCCCTCAAAACCGATATTAGTGAAGCAATGCGGCCCGCGAAGTGAAAAGTTTGGAGACCCCTGATCTAACGGTACGGTCATACGCCATCGTAAGCATAAGACTTAGTGAAAAAAACATAATTTTGAAAAATCTTGGGATACTTCTTCTTTTCGATGACGATTATTCCATAATGTGAAGATATGATGAATTTATCAGCAATACGCGACACTTGATGTATGTGATCAATTTTAACTCGACAACTTTAGGTGTTTGTAGTGCATTTTGGGAAATTTTCGTCCTATTTTATGCATTTGTTGAATTTTCAATTCAATTTAAGCTGTGCTTTTGTATTTGATGCAAAATATCTTTTTTTAGTCTGCATTTTTCGAGTGATAAATTAGTCGTGTACATGACAATTTGAAATTGTATGCTGATATGCTTGGTCCCATAGATTATAATTTTATGTTGTATTATTTGCAAAAGATATCCTTTCTTCCGAGAATTACGTATTTTATGGACGATCCCTTATGTGATAGAGGATCTCCCTTACTTTTCCCCTTTTTTATTTAATTTTCTTTTTTTTTTTATTTTAATTTTAGTAGAATTTTTAAAGCCTTTTTCGTCACACACCTACACCAACTGTGCCGGGAAGACGGAACTGGACTTTGTCTGCTGTTTTATGATATATCAAACATGTCGCTTACCTTATCTAACTCGATAGCCCCGATGTGTTGTAGGACGCGCCATTAGTCATCCTTTGTAATGGTGTGCGCGTACTCTACTACTCGTCTATCATGTGACTGTTATCAGGTTCAACTGATGAAGTAGAAGAATAACATAAAATGAAAAGAAATAAAAAACACCAAAACAAACACAATGCCGGGGCTTGTTTGTTGTGTGTGCAGTATATTGCACTGGAGTGGTTTAAGTGATTGCAAAGTTTCCACTACGAAACACTGCACTTACGACTCTCCAAAGGATGAGGGGGGCACGTGTCGGCACGGCATTATCATTCTATCAGTAAAACTTACCTGTTTTCCTGTACTGGCAGCACTACTAGCATTCAGTATAGTTTCTTTAGTTGATGTGAAAAGTGTCAATGTAACTCGCTTCTTCTAATACAACAATGTCGCTAACGAATGGTGAAGATGCGCTGCTAGTGGTAGGTTAATGAGGATAGTAGAAGGTGAACGAATGTTAGCTACCTTGTTAGGCAACTGTCCCATGGGGGAGATAGATCCAATATTTAACAAACCTAAAGTGTCAACAAGTTGCACCTGAAAAATGCTAATTTTGTGGTCACGTTCAGTGTTGGGACATTTTACTTTACAAATATTTTACAACCTTCCCCCCGTGTGTGTGCGCTTGTGTGTGTGTGTGGTGCAATGTGGAAGAGGAAGATTGTGCTAATTGTGTGAGGAAAAGAGATCTCCTGTACCATGACTATTGCAGTATTGATCGATAGAGGGAAAACAGTGAAAAATATGCCTATAGGATTCAAGTAGTGCAGTATGGTCTCGAACATAATCCAATCAACGTTTGGTATGATGCCAAACGGGCCACGACCCAATTTGAATGGTTGTGGGTTGAATTGTAACGTTGTTGAATTGGTGGCAATTAAAACAACTTAAAATAGACTAATAGGGCTGTTCTTTTAGTATTGATTTACTCGCTAATGTAAATTCCCATCTATATACTTTACAATCGTTCTTCCTACCCTTACTAATGTCTCAATTTCCCTTCTTTTTTGCAGATCGAACTCGAGAATCTCAACACGGCAACGGACGATATTAATAAGCTCGAGATTGAACTAGAGGTACGTTAATGCTCGCACGGAAAGAGGCTGTAGTTGACAATTTTTTTTTGTAACCTCTCGAAAAAGCTGATTTATGGATGGTCTTAATTCCACGAAAATTATACCTCATTTCACTCTTACACACACACCTCGCAAGCAGGGTTCGTGTTTCATTGCACACGCTGAATCAGCCGAACGTTGATTTAATGGTCCGCATGACCGTTAGAAACATACACACACGCGCACAGGTCAAAGGCAGCAGAGGGCTGTGGTTGTCGCTGGCAGCAAACAGCATTATCCCGCTGTATAGAGTTTCAGTAGATTTTGCTGGCCGGAAAACGGGAACGGGGCGACGGAGGCACTCGACGTCGGTGGACCCCGAACGCCATCAATTCAAGGAGTCAAGGACAGGCAACGGCCGCACCGTAGCAAAAGCCGAGCTCTCAATTGTGTTGTGGCTGGGGCCTGGAGTGACACTGGCCATTAGTTTTTCTGCTGCCTACTGCTGCTGCTAGTCCTTCGTGTACTATTTTTGGTTCACCATTTACACGTGAGCGTAGCAGAATGGGTTTTTTTTTTTGTAATTTGCATTTTTCTTCCCTTTCACGGACCTTTCTTTCGCTGTGAAATGTGAAAGGTCAGTGGGGAAACAAATGAGCCAGCTTTGCTTTTGCTGGCTAGACGACGCTTAATGATGTTAAAACATGCACATCAATTGAACGATTTTATTTAATATAACTGCCGGGATTTAACAAAACATACGTTTGTGTAATAGCCGTTCAAATCACTACGTCTCCAATAAGTTCTGTGCTAATTCAACAAAGCCTTGTCAATTAAGCTTCTCACATGCGGCTTTTATCTAAAGGGGCATAGTTTCAAACCCACAGCACCAGTGATACTTGCCGGTGTGAGTAAACGACTGCTAATGGAATGCTAATATGTTCATAAAGGGCCATCCATCTCATTGGCCCCTTTTTCTACGATGCCACGATCACTCACTCACCTCACCTACGATAATGGTGTTGGTACGATCGTAGCTAAAGATGCATTCTCAATGCCTTTGTCATTGTTTGCCGCAATGGAACAACGTTGTCAGGCTTAGAATGCAATCACGTGATCGAACGAGTTCTCCGGTGTGTTGCTTAGAACAAACACTTTGTAGATCCATGATCGTTTTTTGTACCAAATTACAGTAGAGATAACTATTGTCTAAGTTAAAATCAATATTTAGATAATTATTAGTGTGTTTCTCTAACTGACTTTTTTGAATTCGACATTTTGACAGTTTAGTTCAGCTGAGAGAAATTGAAGTAGGCGTTGAAATTCCTCTTTCAATTTGTCCGTTAAATTCTTTGAATAGTACATTCGGAATAGAAACAATAAGATTTAAAAAAGCATAAAAAATTACCTAAATTATATGCTTTTCTAGTTGAAAATCAAATTGCTCAAAAACTCAAATTGTTGCTATTTTCTCATTACTTATGGCAAAACAAAAAGTAATGAAACGCAAAACCGTACCGGCGCATCCGTGTTGGGAATGAAACGTAAACCGAGTTAACGATAAATGACGCATGGCGCTTAATGATTGGTGCACGTTTTGCTTCTAAGATTATAAATGCCGGGTTACGTGTGCACTCGATGCTCTCGTCGTGGGAAGCTGCGATGTGGTGTGGTTCCAACTGCTACACCACCACCCTCACCTTAAAACACGGAGTAGGCGGGACCCATCATGATCATCATCACCAATCGAAAGTGTATGTTTGTATCGCCGCTTCCACATGACACATTCAGCGACTGATACGTCTCCATACGCGATTCCGCTTGGACCATTGATTGAATGTTTTGCATGGAGCCGAACGATTTGCTTTCCCACGCATCCCGGCAAGCGTAGAAGAAGGCAAAACCAGCGAAGAGAGAGAGAGATAGAGTAAAAAACCGCATGTCATATGCATTTATGCGCATTTGTTCCGCACCGTGATTAGCATATTGCAACTTGCTCGCTTGCTGCTGGGCGGGTTGGATCTCCACTTACCCCAAACGGAACTTAACGCCGAGACACGGACCAGAAGATGGGTTGTGTGGTTTTGCATACACATGGTTTGTGTGTGCAGGTGGATCGTTTTGCCCATATGTGTGTGTGTGTGTGTTTTTTGCGGTTGGCAATTCTCTGCTTATACAACACAACTGTTTGTCTTTACTTTCTGTATGCATTTTGTATTTTTGCATTTGCATAACAGCGCACAGGTTCATGGGAAAATGGGTTTATTTTCTTCCAACCAAATCCCTTTGAGTGCTGTAAAATTTGATTAAAAAGTATAACCCCATCCGTAAGTGCAATGGGAAGCTGTCGGATGCACAGGGAATGCATGTAGTATCTTCCTGAGACTCACTCAATTGACTATTTCAAGCAAAACTCGAACCACAATCTCCTTTACCTACACATAGTGTGGGGCCTTTCTATGCCTATGTTATGCAATATATCGCAAAGAACGATACAATAATGGGTATAAGAAGGAGAAGGACTCCAGTGTCCTCGCTGGGTGTGGGAGTGTGGGAACTACCATCGTCCGATGGTTGTTAGGTATGATATTTATATCTAGAAGGACTAGAATGGAAATCGATCCTGCGTTGGGTAGACGTAGCGTCAATGAAAGAAATGACGATCGATTATTATTGTTGACAGCGTGCGAGCCTGTCCAAAAGTGGATTATTTTGTTGTTCAACTGGCATTGGGGGGTGTACATAATCATCTCTTTTGTTGTTCAACAATAGTTTGGAGTGTTATGTATATGTAAAGCTATTGCTTACGTGAAAATAATGAGTCACACATTCGGCAGTTGCTAGACTAGTATTGATCAGCAAAGAATTACATACGGAGTGTGTTTTGGCTCATTACAGAGTTTTCCAAGTCACTTTCGAATGTGCACATCATTATTCACCACTTTCAAGATGTTTTTCAACAGCTGTCAAATGGTTTATTTGCATCATAATCAAATTTCAATTCTTACACATGATTTTCAACACATTATACAGAACTGTCAAACTCAAATCAGCTTGAGATGTGTTGAAAAGCATGTGGAAGAACCGAAATTTTATTATGATGCAATTACTGAAAAATGTTCTGGACATTGGAAATTGACTCGGCGAACCCTGTAATATTGTCCCTCGCAGTATTGTGGATTTGTTGGAATGTTCTCGGGTCTGATTGTCGTGTTGTTACTTCGGAAGAATTAGTATCAAATAAACAAAGTCAATTACTCTTTGAACATTGAAACCTGTGTTTTGTAATGATTTATTACTGATCTGACTTATAGGAGATAGCAATCAATATGCATATACTCAATTAATCCCTTTAATTGCGGGGCTTTTTTTCTTGTGATTGTGTTGGGAATCCCACATGTGAATCCCACATAATAAACGATTCTTGCTCGTATAACTGGTTTTTATAACTGATTTTAATTTGTAAACGTGTTGCGGGTAGGATGATGATCGCATCAAACGTGTTATAATAATTCTAAAATGGTAATCCCAGACATTTGAATGCCTGTTTCTGTTTGAACCGCTTAAATCTATAGCTTGAGTATCATCAATTTGAAGTGTTATACTTTATTGATTTGAATTACTAATATTTGTGGTCGGCACGAGTCTTTAAATCCCATTCCTCGTGCCTGGGTCTAGCGTAGTCGTGGGCCATCTTTATCACTAGCCCAACTTCTGTGTAGACACTAACAAGGTAGAAACAACTTTGTAACAAGTTCCCAAAAACAACGGCACAGAGAAAAAGCTCGAACTCGTTTTAACATATCCTGAAGGCGAAAACTTTCTTTCGCCCTCCCTGTGTTGGTGCATCCCATTTGCATCCTGCAAGATAAATCCCGCGTTGCGCTCCCTATGGGTGTTGGTGTTTCGTGTGCAACCTCACATGTTATTTTCCCAGTGCAATGGAATGTTCCATGTTCCTCCATCAAAACAGTTTCAGTTTCAGCGGTAAAAAATAGAAAAAAAACAAAACTGTTGTTGCTCTCTCCCGCGACACGACCATATTTAATTGAAGTATTATGCTTGTGGGTACCACCACCGACCACCACACTCACCAAAGCATGACGGTGTCGGAGCTGAACACATGCAAGCGGTGGGTTGGGGTGGTGCTGGCTGACACCCCAGGGACAAAAAGAGCGTGCGAAAAAGGCAAAATAAAGGCCGGAAGTAACTGCTCTGCACCGAATCGTTCCATTTTTTTTTTATATTTTTGCTCGTATTTGTTACAGCAGGCAGCACCGGGAGATTGTTTTCAGGTGTGTGTGTGTGTGTGCATGGTGCATTTCTTGTAAAATGCAAAGTTGAAGAGTATAAATGCCGAAGGGCGTGTGCAAATGGTTGCAGAAAGGTGTATGAGGTGCTTCCGGACCGTTTTGCAAAAAAAGAGAAAAAAACAAAAGAAAACACATGTCCTGGTTTTGTGCCCAGGTGTGTGTGTGTGTGTCCCAGGAATAGTGAAAGGTTGTGTTTTATTGCTTTGTCCTAATTGACCTTTTGAGGCATTGAGGCCTGGAATACTTGTCGAAAGTCGTTACAAAAAAATCGGTTTGGTTGCTCGTAAAAAGGAAAATGTGTTTTAGTTTTTAGCTTTTCTAAACTGATTGCAAAAAGAACAATTAATAATTTTATATTTAAATACATCCTTTTATATTTATTTTTTATTTCTATATTTTTCAAAATATTTTCCCTTTCAAATCGGAGAGAACATGAGTATTAAATGATTTAACGTTCAATTTGAAATAAAACGCCTCCTGCGATTTCGCAACTGAAACTATCAAAAGGAAGGGTTGACTTTCTGTCGAATTCAAAAATTCAGTTCGGGATAAACCATTAAAATGGAATAGTGTTTTGTTTGTTTAAATTTAAATTGCGGTGATTTTAATTTGAATTAAAGTAGTTAATCCATTTGGGTTTTGGAATTTTTGTTTCGTTTTAATTAAATTCCTTTCCCGTTGTTCTACAAAATTGTTTCATACGATTCACTAGGATGCCAAAAGTGTATGAGCGTACCCCAGTCCGTCAGCGGGATACTAATTGGAACACGGTTTGGAGCGAAACCGTGAAGGATTAAGCCGATTTTGTTCGTCATCCCGACACGATAACACAAACTGGAAATTTAATTATCATTTTATCCTGTCCTGTGTCTAAATCTGCTCCAATCCTCGGCGGCAACTGTACTAATCCACCCAGCCCTGTGCACCGGCCGGGACACGTTTTGTGCCGTCTCAAATATTAGACTTTCTCCTCCACCCCATCAAACTACTACACCCCGTATGCTAATGCTGTGCTTCTCATTTCCTTTTTTGTTGTTGCAGGAAGCCAACTCCACCTTTCGGATACTGATGAACGAATCGACCCGCCGGTTAAAGCTGTCCTCGAAAAAGCTCGGCAGCTGCATCGAGAAGGCCCGCCCGTACTACGAAGCGCTCGAGAAGGCGAAGGTGGCCCAGCTGGAGTGCCAGGCGGCGACGCTCAAGTACCAGCGGGCGAACGAGATACACGCGGCGGCCAAGGAAACGGTCGCGCTGGCCGAGCAGCGGTTCATGAGCAACTCGCACGAATGGCAGTTCGACAATGCCTGGCAGGAAATGTTAAACCACGCTACTATTAAGGTACGGGTGCTGCAACGGTATCACTCTGGGTGCTTTGCGCTATCTCCCGTGGGAGGCTGAGCGCCTTTTGGATTGCTGTTGCTGTTGTTGTGGTTGTGGTGCGCGATATGATGCCACTTTCTTTGCCAGCGACTTCAGCACCATCATGCTGTCGGTGTATGTGGCGCGTTTCGGGTAAAGTTTTCCCTACGCGAGTTACAAACGCTTTTACCGCTGATTGACCTCCGAGTGGAAAGCTGTCGGGCGTCAGATTATGATACATATATACACCGTGACCTGTGTCCCGGCCATTCGATTCGGTTTCATTTTTATTGCTCACTGTGCAAGTTAAGTGCTTCGATGTGATGAGCTTTTACTTCTTTGTCGTCTGTGGGTTTTTTTTTGTTTGTTTGTTGTTCAATCTGACCTTCTCAATAAACTCCTCAATTAATCTTCGATGCTCGTAGCGACGAAAAGTTTAAAGTCACGAAACAATAACAGTGGGCGCAGCGCGCTCAATAAAACCGTTTGCCATTTAGCGAAGTGTTGGAATTTCTTTCCTTGTTCGTAGCCCAGCCAATATAAAACAGTTTGCGCGCCCGACCGGCAGACGACGTGCCTTTCGAGTTTGATTGCTGAAGATATTTGCTAAGGCGGCGGCTGCTTCGGCAAGGGGAGGCGGACGTGTGATGAATTTTAAAAATCGATCAACCTGACTCACCCGTCTGTTTGGTGGTCAGGTTTGTGTGTCGATTTTTGTATACAACGGGCAGCTATTTTGTTTGTGTCGTTTTGTCGCAAACGATTCGCCTTTATGTACACTGCAGCACTTGCAGAGGGATTTTTTGGAAAAATTCGCATAACATTAAAATTTAAGCGCAGTATAGTCGATTTTGGGGGTTTGTTCTGTTCTGATTCACCGGCTTGTACGTGTACGTGTTTGCAAAAAGTTCGCTAATTAAATCATTTTATGCATCCTTTCCGCATGCATTGCAGGTGATGGACGCAGAGAAACAAAAGGCTGAAAGTGGTGCTGAACATCAGAAGAAGGCGAAGGTGTTCGAGGAGGCAGAAAAGAAAGTAAGTATAACGAGTCACGCGTGCTGCTAGAATGAAGCGCAAGGAGTCAATCGAGAGGCTTAATGTGTGTAGAACCACTTTAGTGACGCGGGTCAAGCACTAAATTTAATCCAAAGAGAAACGTCACGTGTTTATGCCATTTTTTGTTGCTGCGATTTAATCTAAACGTGTTTAGGCCATGTGTGTTTCCGCGTCTGAAAAGACAAAAAAGAAAACATATGTTGCACCATGCGCACGACGACCTCGTTAATCTTCGGACTTTTCCATCACCGGCTATCAATTGCCGGGTGAAACCAATTCGTCAAACGCGACCATACTGTAACGCTGTCCGATTTGCTTCACCACGTTGTTGCACGTGAGCTGCTGCAAAACGTGCTCTGTCTGCTGGGCTGGCGTAAGGATGTGGTTGTTGCACGTTTAAAAATAGGCGAAAGAAGAAAACAAAAAACAGAAACAAAACCCTAATGCGCCCCTTTCATCGGCATTGAAGCAGTCGAACGTTACACCGCCGTATGGTCGTGTGTTGGTGGATGATCTGTGCCAAAACAAAATACAGAAAAAAACACACAGATCGATACGCCCGATATGCGTGCGATAGATACTTATACGCGGTCGTTCATATTGCCTAATGAAAGGCACCAGATAGGAGGTGAGACGGTGGAGAAGGAGGATTATACATTTGCACCGGGTTGGCTTCGAACCGCGTGCGTTCGTCGAAATGCGTATGCTTTCACATGGCTTCAGTCGCATTGCAAACCGCCCAGGAGGCGGGTGGGGAGGAGGGAGAGGACGGCGCTACACATACATAACGACCCGTATATGTAGTCAGACACACATGAGCCGCGCGCGCATTGCATTGCACCCGCCGAAACCACGTTTCCACATGCCAGTCAGCTCTCGGGCGAGATTCCACGGTTCGCGAGTCGCAAACACAGCACAGCTTTTTCGATAAGCTCTTTCTTCACCCACTCTCCATGTACCTCCGCCGCCTCGCGTTTTGGTGCTACCGAAAGGAGAGAAAAAAGCACTGTTTGTATGTGCAAAGAGTGAAAGTGATTTTCGTTCAGATGCATGCCCGGTCTCTCCCACCAACCTTAACACGAAAAAAGGCGGGAGCCCACTTTCCCCGATCCCCCCGAACACGTTCGGGTGTGTTTTCGGGCATTTCTTCCGGGGTGTGGTATCACCTCTTGGGTGGGAGCGGTAGGTGCAACACCCCCCATAGATGGTGTGCGCGAATTGACAGGTCGCACCTGGTTGGTGAGATTGGAATAGCATTATTTAGTAATGTGGCATGATCTACCAATTTTATACTCATTTTAGAGAACACTTGTTAGATGTTTAGGAGGTTTTAATATTCACTTTAAGTTCGATATATATTATTAAGTTTATTTTGTACTTTTAAATGTAAAAAACCACTTATAAGTCGTTATTCTCTGCTCGTTAACCGTTCCATGTTGGTTGGGGCCAAAACCTGCATTCAAACATGGTTTCCAGAAAATGTTAAAAACAGGTTTTTGTTTGCGACACTTGGTAAGCGCGATAGCAGGAGGTTTATTATCAGCAACGTTCCAATTTCCTATAGAAAGCTTTAAAGTGTACCACATTATGTACAATCGTTTTTAATACCTTTTTTTTGCTGGTTGGTGGTTCTAATAATTAGGACTTATCAGCAAATGTTAATGTAACTCTAGAGAAGTAAAATTATGTTGTATTTCACATAAAAATGCGCTTTTAATAAACATTTCTTTAACATACTTGTTCGATTTAGCAGAAAGGTACACCTTCGGGCAGGTTTTATTCGCAAAATCGAAGGATGCGTTGAAATTTCGTTTTCAAATTGTACGTTAAACCTTTTTCAAACAAGAATATGGAAATAATACAGTTAGAATTCAATAGTTGAACGCTTTTTAGTTGGCATGCTTTTTAGTTGAACGCTCGATAGTTGGCTGACAGTTCAATTAAAAAGCATGCGTTTGTATGGAAAACCGGTTTTTGAAAATTTCATAAAAATCTCATGGTCTATCGAGAAAAATTTCAGAAAATTTTTGTATGGAAAAACGTGCCAACTAAAAAGCACATATTCAATTGTTGGCAGGGAATCGAAGTTCAACCAGTGAGTTCGGACTGTATTAAGTAATAAGAATAAGTAATATTCTGAAAATATTGAAACGTAGCTTTTCTAACCCAAATTACTGATAATAGTTTCCAATTTCTAAATAATAGGGTAAATGTACCTATAGTGGTGGTAGTACCAATAGTGGTGGTATTGCACTAAAATGCGGTTCATACGGCAAATTAAAAGCAATAAAGTTATTTACGTTAGTGTGAAATGTTCTTTAGCCTTTTACAAAGGGTTTAAAAGTTAAATGGGGCCATTCCGTTACTTAGTGACCGAAAAATCCATTATTTTGTGAAGTGTGTCAACATTTTTCCAAAATCCTTAGGATTTCATAACGAAACTCATATTTCTGTTAACGTTCTAAATGACCATATAACCACGCAATTACTAGTTTTTCAACATAACTGTTATGAAATGTTATTGTTTTACTAAAATTATTTGCCTTTTGACCATATTTATGCATTTTTAAGAGTTTTTTACCATAGTGCCATTATAGGTACACAAAACAGGCATGTTCCTATAGTGGTTATAGCTATAAAATCAATAAATACAGGTCATTTTAGATTTTTTCGAGGATATTTTTGACATGTCGTACTGTTTTCACTAAAATAAGCAACAGATGTGAGTTTTATGTAGGTAATTTACCAAAAACAGGCCAAAATTCGGTTATCTGGGAGAATGAAAAATTGACTTCAAATCAAGCACACTCTTCCGGGTGTAGGTTGACGACAGGTGTGATGCAGTACTTTAGTCAATAGTTTCATCGGTCAAATTTATACATTTTTTATGATCAAATTACGCAAGAAACCAATATTATGGCAGTAATCGTTGCTATTCACACGAAAACATCTTCAAAACTAAGTTATATTGATATTATACACTGTTTTGATGCATCTTTGTTTACCACCACTATAGGAACACAATACGACGACTATAGGAACCATACCACCATTATAGGTACAACGAAGCAATCACAAAAATATGTATTTTTTCGTAAATTTGATTCATGGTAAAAATGGTTGCGATTGCGAAGATAAAACATATTCCAATTGCTATGTGTTAAAATATTCACAAATTGTCCTTCCTGACACTTTAAATCCATTAAAACACATCGGTACCACTACAAATTGCACCACTATTGGTACATTTACCCTAATAAACTTTAAAATTGCTGTTTTACTCGTTACAAATGATAAAGCTGCGCTCTACACTTGTCTGCTGTAATGGAGCAAATACTATTATAATAATTTTACAATTTGGTTATGGAGCATTTGGCCATCCGTGAATAAATATAAGCATTTCTCTTAAAAACGATAGCAAATAAAATGCGTTTCTTTAAAACGCCATAAATAGCACATCAACTACGACGACTTTGTTTGCGCTTCGATCGATGGCGTAAAGTACCCCCATTACGCATACGCACAGCAGCAGCCAGCATACACAACAGTCGAAATAGAGAGCAATAGTAGGACAGCGCCGAGAAGGGAGGTCGCACTTTGTGTTTTGTTGTTGTCACGGTTGGCTATTTCCGCTCCACACAGCCGCCCCGTCCATTTACCGTCGTCCTCCGTTTGCTATGAATGGGCTGTGCGCAACTGGAAAATAGACGGAATTATGCATTCAGATCAATTCAGTTCTGTATCTGTAGGATGAGGATGATGGTAGCTTATGTGCTGCGTTTCTTGCATAAATTCCTTCCTGTTGTTGTGCCTACTCCCCCCGCTTCCTTTCCCTTTCGCTCCACACATAGGGCAAATGGGTACGGTATACACACAATGGCAGCGTGTTTAGGAGGATGAAGTAATTATGCTGTCTCACCGGAAAAATTCGAGGAATAGAAATAGCGAGAGAGACAGAGATATGGCGGTTCCATCTCGATGCATTTGGATGCATTTCGGAGGTGACCGTTACAGGTTGCAAGATCATTATTTTCTACATTAAAAAAGTAATTTCAATGTTGCGTCTGTTTTTTTCATATATTTTATGCACGTTTTCATTGAACAAAGTGCGTCGGAATTATTTAATTGAAATGTTTCAGTTAACATAACTTAAACCGAACTTGTGATAATGGTTTGGTGAAATGTAAAACATTCATTGTCATTATTTTCATTATCTAAGTCGTTTATAAGCCCTTTTTTATTCATTGGCAACGCCTCATAAAGCTCTCAGTAGGCGAAACATAGAACTAAAAACTACCCCATTCACACGCAAATGTTGTTGTGCCCCATTTCGCCCCCCTGTTTGCCCTGTGTCAACCGGTAGATAACGCTACAAAACCCTCCAGTGTGACACTTTCTTCTACGATTACTTGCAACTAATTGAAGCGTAACGCGCTGCTTCTTGTATTTCCCGTTGCCGTTGTCATAATAAATGGAGAAAAACCCTACTTTTTTCCCTTTAATTTCCTTTCCATGTGGCATAGTGTGACTAACAAATGCCACCCTAGCGCTGGAGGGAAGCGTCTGGTAATTACGCCGGAAAACTGTAACTGTAGCGGCTTCCTTCTTGTGGCACAGCTGCTCGTGTGCTGTGGAGACAAAATCTCTTCCTTCCTCGCGCTTTGATGGTTGGTTGGGTTGGTTGTGCAACAGCAACCAGAAATGAGTTGAAAACAGTTAAGCTACCTGTCACACTCATCACACTTAAATTTGCGTTTGAAGCATGCAAACATTTAAATCGAACAATTGCTATTACTTCTTCTCACTAAACCCGTAAAGCGGTTACGATCGTCGGGCGATCATCAGTTTTGTGGAATTTCGCGTGCGCGCAACGGTGCTGTTGTTAATGGTTCAAAACGTGGCGAAAAGCTTCCGAAAATGTGTAAAAATGAGGAAAAAGGTACATTGTGACAATGATTGGCTTTTGTTTTGGGCCCGGCCGGATGCCCCGAACCCGAAATGCTGTTGTTACCAAACGTACCTTCTCACAACAGTCCCACCATCATCACCCCTGGGGCCTCTGGAGGGTTGTGTGTGGTAGCATCGATCACACAATGTAGCAGCAGGCGGTAGCTCGACGGGGTGGCCCGGGGTAAGCGGGGCGGGCGGTAAGCGAAGAAAATCAAATTTTCTTCTTCGTGTTTGGCACGTCGTCGTAACGTGATGAAGCCGTTTCTCTTACCGGCTTTCTTAGAAGCAAATAGGCAACAGTTATGTAATGACGCGGGGGGGTTTTAAAGGGCACCATTCCGACGGTGTGATTGTGTGTGTGCATTGGTTTCGATTGTAATCGGAACGCAATTGTTTGCTTGCCGTTGGAGGTGAGAAGTGTTTGACTGAATTTTGGGGTTTTCTTTTATTAAACATTTCCCAAAGACGTAATGAAAAGTGAACGTTTAGATTTTTGTCTTAAATACTGCTTGCTGCAATTTAATCGCTTTGTTTCCGAAATGTTGATAAGAAGCCATAATCGCAAAACGATGATACAAAAATGAGACAAGAAAATAAAAAAAAGTCTATAAATGATGAGTCTAATTGAAGGTGACTAGAAAAACTACAGGTTCTTAGTAGTGATGGGGATGGGTTCTTCTGGAATCGATTCCGGATTGTAGATCCGGAATCAGTTTCCGGAATCAATTTCCGGAATCGTTTCCGAAATCGGCTCCGGAATCGTTTCCGAAATCGGCTCCGGAATCGTTTCCGAAATCGGCTCCGGAACCATAATCGGGCCCGGAATCGGAATCGAAATCGGATCCGGAATCGGAATCGGAATCGGAATCGGAATCGGATCTGGAATCAGAATAGGTCGGAAATCGGAGTTGGTTTCGGTTTTTCCATAGGAATAGGCGTTTGGGTCCAATGATGCTACGTATTGATATCTGCAAATACTCCAAATTAATTCGTAAACGATCCATTCTCAAGGATTTTCCCGGAATGATTTCGCTTTTGAAACTTCTTAGTTCAATTCAAGAACTGATTCTCATCCCGAAGCTAATTCCAATTCTGGAGTCCATTCTAATTCCCAGGTCGATTCCGATTCCGGAGCCTATTCTGATTCCGGAACCGATTTCTATTTCGGAATCGATTCCGAATTCGGAACCGACTCCGGAATCAACTCCAGAATCGGTTCCAGAATCATCTTTGGAATCAGCTCCAGAATTGGAATCGGCTCCGGAATTGATTCTGAATACGGAATCGGAATCGCTTATGGCTGATTCCGAACTCCCACCACTAGTTCATAGCTTTGATTTTGGTAGCCAAGATGGTTCGAGATTTCTATGGAGACTGGCAGAGAAGGAGTTATGGTTGCTAAGTACTTTGGATGAGTTGCTAAGTAAACTTTGGACTCCCTAGCTGTCAAATGAAGAGCTTGTCTAAATACACTGGATGGACCGACCTGCAGTAAATTATGGACCTTGGTCTATTAAAAAAAGAAGATTAATAGGCCAATAATTCGTCTAAAGAATGTAATTTTTCTACAACTAATTATCGCTTGATAAGCCATATTTAAAATCATCAAAACTTGAAATAATCCCCTTTGATCATGTACTTATCATCTTTGTTTTCTTCTCAATCTCTTTCCCTTCCAAACAAAAGGTACAACAACTGGAGGAACGCTACCGAAGGAGCATACAGAAGTCACGGCCCTACTTCGACGAGAAGCAGCTGTGCCAGGAGCAGCTGGAAGCGCAGAAGGGCCGCATCCAGCAGCTCGAGCAGCAGATCCAGGCGGCCAAGAGCGCCTACAGTACCGCGCTGCGCAATCTGGAAAAGATTAGCGAGGAGATACACGAGCAGCGGGGCGATCTTAGCCAGGCCGCACCGTCCGGCCCCCGGGAACCGGGCGTCGGAGCCGAGCTGGCTAACATTCTGCCCACGGCAAGCAGCACCACCGCCAGTAGCAACTCCAGCAACAACCTGCACAAGGTACCGGGCAAGGATCGGTTCCCGTACAGCAGCACCATGCCGGACATTTCGAGCGAGCTGGACAAGTGCGAAATCCGCTCAGTGGGCAGTGCGTCGGTGGCGACCAGCTCGGCCGTCAGCGAGAAGGATCCATCCGAGGAGGACGACTACTCCACCATGACGCTGCACGACGACGAGGACGATCTGCCGGCGGCAGTAGCAGCAGCGGCTGCATCATCCACCGTCGATCAGGATGACGATCTTCACCTGGAGCTGCTGCGGCAGAAGGTGCGCACGCTGGCAGTGCGGCCGGTCGAGGGTGGCGATGGGCAGCAGCAGGAGCAGGATGTGTGGGAGCACGAGCTGAATGCCACGGTCGACAAGCTCGACCATCTGATGATGTTGCGCGAGTGTTCGCGCAGCAGCACCCTAATGAGCGGAGCGGGTGATACTGGTACCCCGGTTGGTGCCACGTTCAGCAGCTTGCCAACGACGCCGAAGCATCAAAACCACCTTCATTACCACCACCACCATAAGCATCTTCACCAACAGCAGCAGCAGCAGCCGGGGCGCGGTGTATCCCTTTCACCGGTGGACCGGTCGCCCGCGCACGAGCAGCACACCACGATCAAGATGTTCAAAAAGCTCGACCCCTTACCATTGGCCAACGTGTCGATGTACGCGCTTCCAACGTATCTGAACGCGGCGGCTACGAATGGTAGCAACGGGGGGTGCAACAGTTTGCTCACGCCAATTTCAGCCACCTCGCCGCCGGGTGGTGAGGTGTGCGAAGCGAACGGTGACGCTGCGCTCGCCTCCAAGCTGAAGCGCAAAATGTCCATGTAAAATAATCCCACCTTAGAGTTGGTGGTGGTGAGACAGGTTGTAGTAAAGCAAGTGATCGAAGGACAACGTTTAGCAAGGAGTAGCAGCAGCGCAGGGGGATGGCAGACGGTTGCCGGTAGTATTAACAAGGTTTAGAGAGGTAGTAAAGGTGGTGTAGAGCAGTACACAACAGTAAGAAGCAACCAAAACGGGGAGGCCATACCGTTGATGGCCTTTCGCTTTTCTTCCCTCCGTGATGGGGCGCGGTTTGTTTCGGTTTTTGTTTTGGTTTTATTTTAATTTCTAACGTACCATTTACCATTTAAAAAAAGCGGCGTAGTATTGTAAGAAAAGAGAATGTGAAAGAAAGAGAGAGATATATAAACACGATCTAACAACAGATTTACCTTTGAAAGCGAGCTTGAGCCAACGTCTCCTTGCTTACTTTATATATATATTACAAGTTATAGAAATTGTAGAAAAAAGGTAGATGCTAACATTTTAAACGTTTTAAAAAAAGAGCAGATCAACTAAAAAGATTATTAAAAAAGAAACACTCGGAAAAGTAAACAAACGAAAAAAAAAACATAAACACAAAGAGGGTCACAGCTCCTGAACACTTCCTTCCCAGAGAGACAGAGATAGCGAGAGAGAGAGAGAAATAGGTATGTTATGAAATTCGTTTTTAAAATGTTATAAAAAAGTATGGGCGAAAGAAGAAGGAGCAAAAACATGGTAGAAACAAGGAACAAAAACCAAAAGGAACAAAATTACATATGAAAACAGCTTTTCAATCTCTCTCTCTCTCCAGATCGAGATCCACGGTCGGCTGAATGTTTGCGCGGAAACACACCGACCTCTTGTTGCGGGTCATCCGAGTAAGATGCGTACTAGCCTTAAATTAGTAAAATTAAACAGTTGTGAAATCATCGCTCCGAACGAGTAAACAGTGTTCATGTTCCTACCATCACAGAATTAGCTGCTTTCGAGTATGTTTCCAAGTGCGTGTTTTGGTGGATAAATTAAACTCGCTGCATTGCTATTAGACAAACAAAAAGGTACAGAAAATAATCACCACAATACCACGATAGATACAATCCACTGTGATTAGACGGATGCACAATAGCGGCAATGAGTCGCATGGAATAGCAATAGCAACTAGGATTCGGCAAGAAAGAGAGAGAGAGAGTGGAAGAGAGAGTGAGAGAGGAGAGAGTGTGTAACCACAACAAACACACATGTTTAATCGGAGCACCTTCAGGCAGCAAGGCAAGGAGAAATGGAGGGAATTATATAGTGAGAAGGAAATTCTTACCTTCCAATTGGAGGTAAAGGGGTTCTTCTACCATCATAAGGGGTAAAGGGCAATCTTTTTATGAAGGTTGTGTTGCTGACAGTCAGTTTCCTTTTTGTTGCCTTGTGCAATCCTTTTTGGACTAGCGTCAATTTCTCATTTTTTCTTCTTCTTCCTATCTTCAAAATCAAACGCTCCCGGCCCGGAAAGCCTTGCATTTACTACTTTGTGCTATCGAATATCGGCGCTTTCGGAGGGGAAGCAATGTTGTCTTATGTTTCTCACGCACTATTAAATGCGAGCAACACACCAAGCCGCAAACCGACTACTGATTTGCTTTAAATCGATCCCCCAGTAGTAACCAATAGCAACAGCAACTACAATCCCTCCTCGAACCTTGCCTGTCCCAACACAAACACACACACACAATCGGTAACTAACATCGGACGGAAGATCATTTTAGAGTTACTCTACCATACTACTAGATGTAAAGTAAAGCCGGCCGGGTACGAGACGACGGCAAAAGAAACGAACATCCGGATAGGTTCGATGATGTTCGATGACGGCCCGGGTGGATGATGGGTGGGTGGCACATGCGCCCGCCAACTGCAGAAGTAAGATAGAACGGCGGAAGTGGTGTGGAGCGTGCCGTCGTGTTAAAATAGCGAAGCGAAATAAAACTTCTGATATAATGAAATAAATTCTGGACGTTGTGCGTGGCGTAGTGGACACTGAAGAAAGAAAAAAGAGAGGGAAAAAACAAACAAAACCGTATGTGAGGTTTTTTGATACTGCTTTATTCTATCTTGAATTTCGTATTACTGTTCTGCTATTTTCATATACACCGAAAACATAATTTGTACATTTAAGTCGAACGGAGCTAAGCCAAAACAATTGATTGTTGTAAGATCTTTGTACTGCTTTAAAAGTGTGTTGTTTAAATATGGTGTTTTTCTTTCCCTGCATAAAATCACACAGCATGGGATCAGTTTACCAAAAGAGCGACTACCTATTCTCTCATTTGCAAATGATTGTCTTACCTCGTTTAGAATGGATATAATAATTAGAAGAGAAAAAAAATGCAAAATGTTAAGCAAACGTTTGAAAAGAGGAAAAGCATGCAAATGTCACAAAAGATGGATTGAGAAGTATTGCATATCTACAAAAAAGCATAAATATAAATTATTGTTTAAAAGCTAAGTAAAGGGCTTAAGCTTAACAAACAAAAGGAAATGCTTACACTGCTACAAAATGCGAGGAAAATGGTTCGCCTTCAGAAGGATAATGGTAATTCTTTTTTATTCCTGCGCGCAAGCTTAAGGCTTCTTTGCTGTTTATGGTTAAGCTTTTGCTTAACTTCTCGGTTGCTTTCTTCAAGCAAATGAACATATCTCTACTTCTTTGTCAAATCGCCTTCCAATCATGAATATATAATAATTCAATAGAGATAGAGAGATAGAGAGTAAGAGAGAGAGCTTCGTTTGAATGGTGAGGACTTTGCCCTCAACGTTACACATCCCTTACGGTGAACACACGCACACACAAACTCGACTTTCCTCGACCTCTTTATTCGATATCCCGAAGAGCTCCTAATTGATGCTGTACTTCACTTCGCTTTGCTATGCAAAACGTACACCAGGGCGCCAGTCAAAACCGGACAGTTCAAGGTTCAAGGATGAAACTCTGCCGTGTCTTAAACGCTACAGTAATACCTTAAATAATAATAATTAAATCAAACAAGAAAGGCTTAAGAGGATTAGGCTTAAGTCTACAAGTCTTCTCCTTCAAACGCCGGTATCATTCCTCACATTGTCATGTTGTCTCTCTCCCATTAAATATTGTTCATCCCTTCCTACTCGTTCATTTTATCTCTCCCGCAGCGCTCTATCTGATCCGCTCCAGCCGGCCCCGCTGGTGCGCGGTCCAACCCCGAACACGTACGTCAGCAGGAAGTACTCCATCGGTTCGAAGTACTGGTGCAGCAGATTGTCCACCACCAGGAGCAAAAATTCAAAATTCTCCCCCACAAACTGGTGCGTGCAGGGGTGTATGTTGGAAAAGTAGGTGGCAAACTCCTGGGGCGGATTGGCCCACTGGTAGTCGAGCTCGCTCGGTGGTTCCTTCGCGAACCGGTCCTGCCCGTAGCGGCGCATCAGCGCGAACGCGACGTGCATAAAGTCCCGGTAGGTCACGTTGTGCCGCTTCATCTCGGCGAGGAAGAGGGCGAAATCGGTCCGGCCGCCCGTATAGATGCGCATCGTCGTCAGGATGTCGGTGCGCCGAAGCTGCAGAAAGGATGCCATCTCCTGGCGCACGCTCGTCAGTATCGAGCCGAGGTTGGTGGTGTCGAGCGTGGTGTCCGTCGGTGTGGCGATTGGCGGTGGCCTCGGTGTCGGTGGCAGTGGCGGTATCGGTGACTGGGAAGGGGGTGCCGTAAGGTAGGGCGATTGGCTTGCCGCGACGGAAGCGCGCCGGTTGCGACGCTTCGGTGCTGGTGGAGTTGGCGGTTCGGGTGTACGCGATGTTGAGGGGGATGATTTTGGAGCCGCTCGGGAACCTCTCTTGGAGCCGTTTGTATTGGCGGCAGTCGTCGGGGGAGATGTCGGTTGGCCGGAGGCTGCTGCACGGTTGCTGGTCGATGGGGTACTGGGTGGTGGCATCATGCTCGAGCTGGCATAGACCGTATCGAGCGAGGGCATACTGGCCGGTGCATTGTGAGCAGCAGCAGTAGCAGAAGACGAAGAAGTAGTAGGTATGGTAGATGGAGACGACATAGTGGAAGGAACGGATGTGGTAGGTGGCATAGGCGGTAGCAAGTAACTGATAATAGGTGGCATCATTGGAAAGGATGAGGATGAGTAGTTGGGATTGACTGTTGGTGATGGCGGCATACTACTGCTAGAAGTAGTTGGAGCGTTGGATGAACCAGCAGATGGATAGCTGCTTGGGGGAGGCATACTTCCCGGTGACGACATAGAGGAAGTAGAGGTCGTGGTATGGTATGGCGGATGGTTGCTGGGAGGTGGCATACTACTCGCAGACAGCAGTGTAGCAGCAGTACTAGTGTCCGTTGCAGTAGGGGAGCCCATATTGGACGGTGGATGATTGCTTGGAGGCGGCATACTGCCAGATGTCATTATATTAGGGAAAGGATTGCCATTCGAGATAAAATGGTTGGAAGTTGCAGGATGGCTTGGACGAGCCATACTCTCCGGTGACATGTTTGTTGAAGGCGAGCCCAGGGTCGGGGATCGGTGATGATTGGTCGGAGACGGCATACCTCTGCCCGGTGCCGGCGTTGCCGATCTGGCAGGGGGAGACCGATCGGACACTGTACTGTACGGTGGGTGATTGCTTGGCGGTGGCATACGGTCAGGTGATGACAGCATTGTGGAAAGAATAGTAGGAGTAGCGTAAGTAGTGACAGTCGCAGCAGCAGCAGCAGTTGAATGCGTATAGTCGAAGGGAGCATGATTGCTCGGGGGCGGCATACTGTTGGTAGTGTGCTGTGCCGCCACATTGCCAGCTGGTGGATGATTGCTTGGAGGAGGGGGCGCCATAGAATATGCCGAAGGAGGCATGCTGATGGATTGAGATGGGGAAGACAGATAAGCGGGTGGATCTGCTCTACCCGAAGGTGGACGCTTTGCCGGTGAAGCTGATGGAGCGGAACGTTTCCGCGAGACCGACGCCATAACCGGGGGCGGTGGCATTAGCGCAGCAGAAGACGGCCGTGGAGCTGAAGGATGCACTGGGGCAGGGGTTCCGGCACGTTCCATCACACCGGGCCGTGGTGGTATCGAGTGGTTCATGAAGTAGGGAGTGTGGGGTACTCTTTGCGGCGATTGATGGGTTTGCGCGGTTGTCGTGGACGGTAAGCTTGTAGCGTGGTATCTGGAATGGATGAAAAGAGTGAAATCATGTTAAATTTAATTTGATGATACAGTAGGATTTTAATTCAGTAGGAAAGATTTTGACGAATTGCTTAAAATTTTCCAGGAGTTCTCATAGCTGTGGAATACTTTATTGACTCCTTCTTATGTGAAATGAACTTAAAGTAATGGGAATTGGACTCTATAGCACAAATTGTTGGACAAATCCAATAGGAATTTTAGAAGAGTCTGTACAAAAAGGGAACCATAGAGTCCAATTTCCTTCATATGAAACTCATTTTGCGTAAGAAAAAGTCAAGGAAGTGTCCCACAACTATGAACTGGAAAACCCTGTCAGTTATTTTATGCTAAATTTCCATTTTACAGTTTAAACTCCAATAAAAAAGTTTATAATATTGTCTTGAAACACATTAAATATAGCCTTGACAATACATTTTCCCGTCATCCAATTACTAACATCTCCAGGTTTCTATTATTTTCAAAGTATATCACTTTATAAATGTATTATTTTCAAAATAGTTCTCAGCGAATAATTTTACATATTTTTTCTAGACTAAATATTGCATCAACAAACTGAAAAGCGATTAGTAAAAAGTAGCGAGATACAGGGTTTTTTAAGTCACTTTCGAATGTAAACATTGTTTTCCAAATAACTTTCCAATGTGCATATCATTATTCGCCACCTCCAAGATATTTTTCAACAGCTGTCAAATGATGTATTTGCATCACAATAAATTTTCAGTGTTTAAAGATGATATTCAACGCACCACAAAGAACTGCCAAACTCAATCCAGCTTGAGGCGTGCTAAAAATCATGTGAAAAAACTGAAAATGTAATTATGATGCAAATACATCATATGACAGCTGTTGAAAAACATCTTGCAGGAGGTGAACAATGATGTGCACATTCGAATGCGACTTGAAACCCTCTAATTTCTTCAGCATGTTTTTCAACAATTCAACGAAATGTTGCCGTCATTTTTTTCGTCGGGATTTGAAGCCGTTGATCACTGTTGAAGTGTTGGAAATCATGCAGAAGAAAAAAATGATGAAAATGAAGTATCAAAGTTATGTAAATTATAACTTCTTGCACGCGGTGAAATACAATGTTTGCATTGGAAAGTGATTTGAAAAATCCTGTAATTAATTAATAACTATTCAACAACAAAATTATTTTTAAAGCGTTTCTGAAGAGTAAGGTATGTTAAGCTCTTTAGTAAAATGCGTAAAATATTTTTTTGCTAAGCTATTTAACATTATTCTTCTTTTTCTTCTTCTTCTTTGGCACAACAACCGTTGTTGGGGCCAAGACCAGCCTGTACCACTAATGGGTTTGGCTTTCGGTGAATTATTGATTACACATAGCAGTATGGGGGCACGGTCCATTCGGGGCTTGAACCCATGACGAGCGTGCTATTAAGTCGTACGAGTTATTTAAAATAATTTGTATTAATTTGGCAATCAAATGCAATAGAACAAGGGCAATTAAACAGATCAACGGGTAGAAAGCAAATGCATGCAAATGCAAGTTCTACTGCACAGTTTCCTCCTGCTCGTATGCAACCCGCACTACACGTGCGGTGAAGCGTTTCCAAACATCGGCAGCGTTACTGTACAGCGGCGCGCGCTCTCTCTCTCGCGCACCTCAAACTCGCTGGACTCGCATAATCGCTCCGTGCCCGCAAAGATGCAAAAAGGGTAAAGGAAAAATGCTACACAGCGCAATAAACTCATTTATGGCAGCACAGCAATCGCGATATCCAACGTCCAAATATGTATGATGCCAGCATGCAATTGTAACCATGTCGAAGTAGGGACGCTTGCACAGCACAAGCTTTAACACGATTGATTTGCAGCGCAGTTTGATCACATTTACTCACCCAGCTGCTGCAGAAGATGGTGCGCCGCCGTTATAGAGCTGTGTAAAATTAATTGCCTGAGATGGTGCATTAGCCGCAGCCGGTACAGGAGTAGCAGCAGTCGGTGCAGCAGTAGTGGAAGCGACAGGCCCGGGAGCTGTGGCAGTAATGGGCTTGACAAAGCCGTACTGCGGCGGCGGATAGAAAGCGTTGCCCGGTGTCATCGCCAGCGCTGGATAGTTGCGATAGAGCTGCTCGTGGTGCTGCTGCTGCTGCTGCTGCCGGTGGTAGCCGATCGCGGCCCCGAACAGCATCTTGCTCAGGAAGCAGTTGTAGTAGAAGTCGAGATCGGCGGGCGCTAGCAGGTGCGGTGCCGGATAGCCGGCCCGGTACCACTCCTCGAGCGTGTGGTAGGTTTGCGGATCGGGCGCGCCGCCACCGTGCGGCTGATAGTGCAGAAACGGCTGCAGGAACGGATTGTGGTAGAAGGGAGTGCGCGGTGCGGCAGCGACACTGCTGGCCACAGCGCCGGGCAGCGACGGCATTAGCGGCGGTGGCGGTGGCATTATCGCGCTCCGATACGGTTGTCTGCTTTCGCGAGGCGCACAAAAGGCGGATTTTCTGTGGTCGCAAAGGGGGAAAAAAGGGAAGGGTGTTAAACGGGGCGATTCTGCGCCGAGGACGGTCAAGCCTTTCGTCACACTTACCTTGCTGATTCGGCGGTTGGTTGGGGCGCACTGGGCGTTCTATGACCGGCCATTGCCCCGGGATGTGGTGTGGCAGCGCGTCGCCTAGCTTCCAGCGCTGCGCTGTGATCGTTGCCAGCCGGGGGACGCTCGTAAGGATTCGATCGATGGCCACGAAGGTGAGGTGGCAGACGATCGTGCTGCTGTTGCAGCTGCTGCATCATCATCATCCTCGGTGCCGGTGTGTCCGGTCTCGGGCGGGGGACATTTGGCGGACATTGGAGAAGTGGCCGAAGTTCTGGCGGTGGTCCGACAGGCGTTAGGTTCTGATTCTGTGGCACGTGCCAATTGAACCCTGACGACGGAGCGGCATCCTTTTTTGGCGATTTCTGCTGATGCTGCTGCTGTTGCTCACTATTGTCCGCTGCATTCGTAATAGGAGGAGGAGCCTGCAAGCTGGTAGGACCTGCCGGTTCACCATTACTGTCCCGCTCCTCGGCGTGATTGCCGTTCGCCATGTCCGCACTGTTGTTGTTTGGTTCCTTCGAGGACGACGACGACGCGGAGACCGCATCCCGCACACAATCGATCACAAGCTGCCGCTCTTCGTCCTCCTCCTCCTCCTCCTGCTCCCCAGCCCCATTCACCTGCTTGTGCTGATCGGCCCGGTCCGGTGCGGGCGAGCTCGGCCTGTCGACCGGGTCGTAGTATATCTTCGACGGTGGCTGCTGCAGATTGACGTACTTGCGCGGGTGATACTTCCGGTGGCGTTCCATCATCAGCTCCACGTCGTTGTCGTCGTCGAGGATTTCGATCACCTGCGGGTCGGACCGGCTGTGCTCGGACGACTGGGGCGAGTCGCGCGATGTGCGCGTTGCTTGCTGCTGTCTGTGCTCCTTGCCGGGCTCCATATCGCCCGGCGCTCGTATGTGGGTGGACATTTCAAGCTGCTGTGCGGCCAACGTTTGGACGAACTTTTTTCGCATAATTTGTAACTTAAAATCTGAGTAGCGGGAGAAGAAGGTGGGGGAAAATATGTTATTTGTTTTTTTTTTAACTTATTGATGAAGGTATTTATATTTCCAAAAATCAAATCGATAATTTATCATTTAAGGCAAAGAGGAGTAAAATGGCACTATTAAGGATAGGTTTTGCTATGGGGCCAAAGGGCCATGCACAACATTTCCAAATTCATCAAAACAATGGGGCAAAATGGACCACAGCATTGGACTTTAGGCGTTGGTTTACAGGGTTTTTCGATTCAATTTCCAATGTCAACAACATTTTTCATTGTTTGCAGGATGTTTTTCAACAGATGCAAGGTCCATAAATTACTACAGGTCGGTTCGTTCTGTGTACTTTTACAAGCTCTTCATTTGACGGCTAGGGAGTTCAAAGTTACTTAGCAAAGTCATTCAAAGTCCTTAGCAATCCTTACTCCCTATCTGCCAATCTCCATAGAAATCTATATCTATCGTGGCTACCAAAATCAGAGCTAAGGACCCACCTGTAGTCTATCTAGGCACCTTGAACAGTGAATTATTGTATTTGCATCACAAACACTTTTCAGTTCCTTCACATGATTTTCAACACGCCTCAAGTTGGATTGATTTTGACAGTTCATTGTGATGTGTTGAAAATCATGTGTAACAACTGAAATTTCATTTTGAAGCAAATACACAATTTGACAGCTGTTGAAAAACATCTTGGAGGTCGTTAATAATGATGTGAACATTCGAAAGTGAATTGGAAACCCCTGTACATATAACACGGGACAGCTGTTGAAAAACATCCTGCAAGCGATGAAAAATGCTGTGCACATTGGCTTGGCAAATTCTGTAAGCTCTGTTAAAAACTTAACATTAAATTAAAATAGTTACTTTTTCCACGTTAATCAAGGATAAATGTCATGTGGTAAGATACACATTATTTTTTTTCACTAATGCAATGTTAAATTCTTACGAAAGCTTATTTTCGAGACGGTGAAAATTACATCTTTTTGTGCAAACATTTTATTCGCTAATTTATTCACTTATTTTGAAATTTTAGGTTATGAAACGTTCATCGTGGGCTTTAAACATTGCATTTCAAGTTTTTTCAATCATGAAAAGTCATTATAAACGTGTCAATTTGCCAATGATGCAGGTGACCATTTTGCCCCACGTTCCCCTATTATTCACCAACCATCAAAGCTACGCAAGATGATGAAACGCAAAGTACATTTTATGAAGAGTTAGGTTGGGTTATGTAACTTCATTTAATTCATAGTGTTATTATTTAACCCATAACATAATTTTCGCTTAATAATAAACTATACTATAAAATTAAATGTCCGAAAACGATGTTAAACAAAAAACCGAAATACAGCCATGAAATTGCAAGCATGCATAAGATAAATTACGTGAAATTTCTAAAAAGTTTGTCTTTTTTTAAGCTCAATTACACTGTTAGCTCACTAATCGGCTTATTAAATCGCCCACAACCACATTGCACGTTGCTTGCTTAGCAAACAACGTAAGGCAACCAGCCCATTAAACATGTATATGATTTTGTATCGCGCGGTATGATTTGTCTTAACGAGCGACAAATTGCACAGTAAACTGCTTTTGATTTTACTACTGTCAATAAACTATTCATATCCTCAACACACACACTTAGGCCATAATTTCTTGCTACCCAACACACACACACTGTACACACTAACCCAGTTTTCTCGTAAAAAGACGATCGAAAGTTTTCACACTCATGTGGGATAATTGTGGTCCAGCTGTACGGTGCCACGGTTGTGCGAACGCACAATGTCCACCGCCGGGAAGGATAAGCGCCAGCCGTCGTCGCCAACCGTCGTCCCGTCCGGTGTCATAGGAAGGAACTGCACTTTTGCACCCCCCAAAACGGTTTCTACCGAGCGTCGAGGGGTTGATTCGATAAAGTAAATCCACTCCGGCCCAAAGGTGGACGGGTTGTGACGGTGCGCACCCGGGCGTATGGAATCTATATATCGCGCACCCGCCCTATCATATCGCGGCCCCAAAGATCTGACACACAATCCCTTCACTGTGCCGATAATTCGCTTTCGCACGAGCCTGTGGCGTAAAGGCCCGGGCACGATTAAAACGGATTGTGCGTGTGTGTGTGTGTGTGTGTGTGTGTGTGTGTGTGTGTGAATAAAAAAAAGAATGAAGGAACTAAACCATCGATAAGATAGCCAGCCGACAGTTATCATCAGGCTTACCAGGGTGAGGTGTCTTTAAAGGGGATATAACATTATTTATCTCTGCACTATCCTTCCGCTTCGGGGTATTCTATTTTGGGGCCACTTACTTCACTCCCGGTTTGGGCGTTGGATGAGGTGGATTACGTTGTTTAAAACATGGGTGCAGTCACTGTACCGGGAGTGTAGGACAGAGTTGTTATGACATAATAACTGTTCGGTGGGAGAATGCTAGATCGGGAGCGCCTAGAGTTATGCAGTTTTGCATGCAATGTGTCATTAATCAGGAATTAATTGCTCCATGCTTGCAGGAATGATTGAATTGAATGAATTAAGTCATGTTAAACAATTCATGTTAATTTCATATAAAATGAGGCAAAACATATATTATTATCCATATGTTGCTTTTATTTTAATTACTATTATGAAATATTCGTTTATAAAGAAAATAAATTATGAACATCATTGAAAAGATCCACCGAGACACAAAATTGCATAACTTGAGGCGAGAAAGACTCAATCCAGCGCGTGATAAATGTGAAGCTGTCCGTTCGTTTGGGACACTTTAAAACGTGAAGCCATGTATTTTGTGGAAATCAATTGATAATTCTTGATATGTACAAATAATTATGAAGAGAAAGAAGAAAAAAAAAACAAATAACGACGCAATTCTTTATCCACCTATAGAAGAATGCACTTCTCATAAAGAAAAAAGAATAAATAATATGTTTTCTATATATTGTTTGTCAAATTAACAAAAACTAACTTGAACCGTCATGCAGAACATGGAGTAGATTTGATTTGTTTACATATAAACTTAAATACAGTAATTATAGTAAGTAAGTAACTAACTCCCAATATACGCTAGAGACACTTGGTACAGTGTTGAACGTACAATTTAAGAACAAATTTTCAATTGTACCCACCTCCTCTTCTCCGCAATAAATTACTGTTCAGTCTTATTATCCGTAGCGCTGCAGCAAGCTCGACTCTGCCTTTCGACAGCTTCACTACCATCACAGAACCCGTTTTTTTGGCAAACTTTCAAAACAACTAAATCGCCTGAAATTAACACAACAAACGTTCAACGGTGCTAGCGTAGTTGACCGTTCGCTTCTATATAAACTCTACACACCGTCACGCGAATCCGAAAACACACGTGCACTCCACCACTCGACGACGGAAGCAGAAGTAAAATAAATTCCATCCACCACTCTCGCGTGAGCCGGAGCCTATGCTTCCCGTCTAATATTGATCACCTAGCAAACAGCCGCGTCCCAACAAAGCGCGACGTGTCCTTTGCCGGTTGCCAACGGGAACCAGCACCGACCAGCAGCATTGCGCCACGTCAGAACGTTAGAAAAAAAGAAGGTAGAGTAGGATAATTGTCCCACGTACGGCGTCGGGTCCTGGCAGTACCCGCCGAACGCAACGCGAGGACCTGACCAGCCTCAATCTGTTCGTCCTCGGACCGGGTACGACAGTGAATGTGGTAGTAAATTATTATTATTTTTTTCCGACGGTCCAACAGAAATGGACGCAGGGCTGACAGATAATGTTTGTGGTTAATACGACGGTTAAGCCTGATGAGGATTTTTTTGTGGTTTAGTAGAATTATTTATCAGTTATCGATGTGATTTGTTGGCCACTTTTAAGTTGAAATTTCAAGTGTTCAACCCTGCTTTTGCGTGAGTGAGTGTAGTAACGCATTATTTTCAAAGCCACAATTCAACAAATCAATATTTGAATTAATGTGTGGCCCACATTTTGTCTTACAAGTGGTGAGAATATCTAAGAGAGCATGATAAAGTAGTAACACAAAGCATTACATAAAGCAAACAGCAGTGAAGAACGGCACTTCCCACGATTGCACTAAAGTACACTTGAGATTCGATTCGTGTAGGAGTGATAATCGGTTGTGATAATAATCAGCAGGAGAGTTAGTCTGGCGATTAATCAAGCAGCAATAGAAACAAAGAAAAGCTTTCCTCTTTTTATTCAATACTTGTTCAATAATAGGATTTACTTTCCCATTTGCTAATCTTATAAGGTTTTGGTTATTATATTCATATTAGAGAGATTATGGAGCTAAACGTATAACGATCGGAGGTTAATGATGCTACAAGTTATAAGCCATTAATAGCCAAACGCAATGATCAGCAAACAAATAATCGATGCTTGTCGACATCGTTGGCCTTAATAAATAAATATGGTAAGAGTAAGGGAATTGAATCGATACATATTAAGATACACCCGATCGGTCACAAACGTCAAATGCGGTTGCGATCAAGGAGAGACATAAACATCAAAAGGAACGTTCAGGATATACGCTTTGATGGTAATAATGTATGGAGCCGGTCTGGTGGTACATTCGTCAACTCGGACGACTTAACAACATGCCCGTCATGGGTTCAAGCCCCGAATAGACCGTGCCCCCATACGTAGGACTGACTGTCCTGCTATGGTAACAAAAGTCACTGAAAGCCAAGCTCACTTCACTAGTGGGGTAGGCAGGCCTTGACCGGCAGCGGTTGTTGTGCCAAAGAAGAAGAAGAAGAAGAAGAAGGTAATCGAGAAGGAGTCGATCCAGCACAAATTCACGCGGTTCGCTTTGCGCTCCTGGAGTGTCCAACTTGACTATGAGGGACGCTGTGCGTTGCTTGGCATCGAGACACTGAAGCAGCGGAACTGCAACGCTCAGAGGTTGTTTGTCGCGGGACTTCTTGACAATCGGATCGACTCGCCCGCGCTTCTTTCGAGGCTCAACATGTATGTCCCGCCGAGATCGCTCCGAGCTAGATCGCTACTTGACGTGGAGGAACGTCGCACTCGCTTTGGCTCCTCTGATCCGTTTATTCGTATGTGCCGTGAGTTTAATGTTATTTGTGATCGTCATCAACCTGACATGTCGCGCACCGCATTGTTAAATAGTATTCGTGTCGTGCGACCATTTACATGTTAATTATGTTACTTAAGACTAAGCGTGACAAATGAATAACCGAAATGTGACTATGTTATAATGATTGAATGTAAATGAATTCGCTTCAAGTGGGCCACTCGCGGTCCGTTGAATTTTAATTAATAAATAACAAATAACATTAAAGGTACGATCAATAAAAGACACACACGGTACAATTGAAGGATTCTGAATCAATGTGCGACTCAACAGGTTAAATAATAAAACCTACATTACAGGGTTTCTCAAGCCAGCTCAACATCGTAACACTATCGAACAACATCGTAACAACATCGAACACGTTAAACGATTGTCATCATCGTACATGCAATTCGAATCCGTAAACTCTTTTCGATTTGGTAACACTAGGTTTTGAACGCGTAAAATCCCAACTCGAATCTGGAAAATGTATGTTGGTTGTCTTGTCACCCATTATACATTTTCTCGATTCAAGTTGGGATTTTACAGGTCCAAAACCTAGTGTTATCAAATCGAAAACAGTTTACGGATTCGAATTATAAGTACGATGTTGAGAATAGTTTAGCGTGTTCGAAAAATAGTGTTACGATGTTGAGTTGGCTTGAGAAACCCTGTAAGGGTTCACTTATATTCGTCCTGACGGGTTTTGAGCGGGTATCCATGACGATCGTGAATCCCATCGTTCGTTACCGATCGATCTAACTATTTTTGATTGTTGCCTCTTATGAATCTCCGCAAACACCAATCTATGGCATGTAAGACCATTAAATATTGGTAGCAATTAAACAGAACACAAGGGATCAAGCTATTCTTCAACGGCTGAGGGGAAAAAATGTGTGATCACATTGGAGATTCTGGTTCTTTTGGGATGCTGGATGCAGAATCTCGCTCTCTGCCTCTCTTTCTCCTACATATAATTATTGCATTTTCACTCTGTACGAAGAATTGCACCTCAAAAATCGATCCATGCCCTTAAAGATTGCACTACGTAGGAATCCATGTTGTTGTGTTTTATGACGTTTAAGGAATTCGCCAAAAATCAAAACTGAGAAAAACAACCAAAAAGCAATAAAGCATCTTCATTCGCAGGATTGGCATGAAATGATGCCTCGCCGGTGTGCATCACATTGGTCAGTGTGATAATCGGTGATGGATCATGCACGAGAAAGCCAATCCGCCAAACCAACCATCATACTGAGTAATAAACCAATAAATAATTAGCGATTTTTTCGTTGGGGGTTCAAACGCGAACAAAACGAATAAATTGCACGATTATGCGATCGTTTCATTTATTGTGGTGTTATTTTTAAACTTATTGAAGCGGTTTAACTGGTTGAAGATGATGGTTAGCGATCGCTAAGGATGCAGGCATCGGTTGTTTATAGAAGTCCTTCAAGAATGTAAGAAACTTATGATGAAACTGGTATCATGAAGAATATGCCAAAATGAATGGCAATTTATGTTTAAAAAGATAAATCATGCTCTTCTTCTTCTTTGGCACAACAACCGCAATCGGTCAAGGCCTGCCTGTACCCACTAGTGAAGTGAGCTTGGCTTTCAGTGACGTATTGTTACCATAGCAGGATAGTCAGAGGCCTACGTATGGGGGCACGGTCTATTCGGGACTTGAACCCATGACGGGTATGTTGTTACGTCGTACGAGTTGACGACTGTACCACCAGACCGGCCTAATGCTCTTGATTTCAAATTATCAGAAGAATCAACGTGAGTTGAATCTATGACGGGAACGACTCGACGACTATACCACGGAACTGTCTATGGATGTTAATCATTCTAATGATTAATTATGCTTACATGCACCATGCTCTGTTGAAGAATTGTTTTGCCACGTTCGAAAAGTTGAACATATTTGAAATAATAAAATACTGTTTAAATACACTGACTTTAGATACGTTCCCCAAGACAAAAAGACAGATGCAATTGATAACAATTGAAGCAAATGTTGCACCAAACCAATGCACACCTACCCGTAGCGAGCTGAATGTTATCTCTCCCGTCTGACAGCTTACTTTGTGCACATGTATCGACCCGCTATCAGCCATCCAGAAGGACAACTAGGAAGGACAAACAGTACCTACAGAGTAAGAGTACACCGCACGGGAGAGAGAAGTCTTGTCCCTCCCATCAGTCATTTACCTCAGGACTCTACCGTCTCCGTTGAGTCAAACGTTAGTTTACAAAGAAAGCACAATTTACAAAATCAAACACTGCAGTGTAATCGGCCAATAGCCGATAATAGACGGGGGCTGTAGGAAACTGTAAACGCAAATTGCGCGAAAAAACAAGGTACTTTACCGAGCTTCCCTTTTTGTGTCTTGCCGACGCCGGGTGGGATCCCCTCGAGCGGTGGGAAAAACGAGCTTTCGTACGTTCGCGCGGGGAATCACAAAAGGGAAGGCGCAGTTAGCAGCAGTAGTCTCGATGCATATAAAACAGTCCAGTCGGTGGGTGAGATCAATCAAACCGTGTTCGAACAGTCGAGTGAACGGAGCAACTCCAGCCAAGCTAAAGCTAGTTCTACTGTGCCTTTCTTGAGCATCCTCAAACCCTCAACTCATCATGAAGTGTGCAACGATCGTCTGTACCATTGCCGTTGTGCTGGCGGCTACCCTGCTGAACGGCAGCGTCCAGGCAGCCCCGCAGGAAGAAGCGGCTTTGGGTGGCGGTGCCAATCTCAATACCCTTCGTAAGTATCATAAAATGCTTTGATCCTTCCGTTCGCATCCCTTTTTGCCGTTGTCCACTAACGTATCCTGTGTGCTCGGTTGTTATCCCCCTCCCATTAGTGGACGAACTGCCCGAGGAAACGCACCATGCCGCGCTGGAGAACTATCGGGCCAAGCGGGCGACCTGCGATCTGGCCAGCGGGTTCGGTGTGGGCAGCAGCCTTTGTGCCGCTCACTGTATCGCTCGCCGCTATCGCGGTGGTTACTGCAACAGTAAGGCGGTGTGTGTTTGCCGCAACTAAAGAACAAAAAACTCCCCCCTTGGGGGGACACAGCTTAGCATCCTGGGAGGAGGGTGTGCCGTTCCGTAGCAACCCCGAGCGGTTCCAAAGTTCCTACATAAGTTGATGAATAGTTTACAACACAGGCTTAATTCGTTTCGCAGCAATTAAATCGGGATGAAAATTGCACAAATAAAACTGTGGCTCAAAATATGCTTCAAGTATTCATTGGTGTCCAGGTTGTGCATTTGCCTACAGCATACTGTGGAAAGCGTTTGCCAGCGGAGCCAAACTGCGCATCGAAAGGAAAGAAGGAGTAACAGAAATATGACGCGACATGAAGAACTCTGCTTTGACGTGCACAGCAAAAGGTTTAAAAAAATTGTACGCGGCTTAAGCCATAAAAATGTAGCTTCGTCTTCGACGATCCTTCCTCGGTGCTTGCGTTCTTTTATTGTTCAATTTTGTGTACCGCTCTTGTCCGCTTCTGCTCTTCATGCCGCGCTTGGTAATCGCGTTTCCCATTCGAGCATTAAAATGTTCAATGGTTTCTTCACATTCTACTCAATACATCGATTCGTCATCGTCTGCGCTGTGTGATGTGCTGTGTGGCAGTAGTAGTAGTTGCTGCTGGTGGCATAAATTATCATTGGATCTGCATTTGCGTTAATGTGTGTGTGTGTGAGTATTATACGTTTTTTGTTTATCTGGAAAGAATTACATCTCTTCGTGTGACTGCGCGTCAAACACACATTCGCGCACGGCCAAGGCGACGAACAAAGAACCGCATTGTGCATCACACGCCCGGTTCTGTGGCTCGCGTCGCGTCTGCAGCGACTCGAATGTGTTTACACATTACGCCGTGTGCGGGAAATGTAACATACATGCTTGGTAATAGCACAAACTGATTTAGCTCGGAGAAAGCGTCCGGGGGCAATGATTGAAAGGACGCGGTTGTAACAAAAAGCCTCCGCAATCGCTGGAGAGCAATGTTGGCGGGGTTTGAGTTACTGTGGGGTCATAAATGCATTATTTTTTCGGTACAGTATCCAAAAATAACACTCAATGTTTAAAATCGAACGAAACACTCGGATGTTGGAAATAAGAGTGTGTTGAAATAACGGCTAATAAATGGTTTTTCTTCTTTTGTTGTCATACATCCGGTCGACTTGGTACATGCTTGAAAATAATAAAAAAATCTTGATTATGCTCACTTGTACATTCCACATTGAAATAATCTACCATTCATAGTCACAAAGATATATTTCTCTTTTAGTTGATACGTATTTCTAAACATTCCATTAATTGGGAACTACATATTTTCTAGACCCTCTTACAACTAGATTAGATGCATAGCTGAAAAAAACTAAAATAATCAATATTCTTGTTGTTAATATGTGTTGAGCAATTTAATCTTTTAGCTAAAGATAGCACCTATGCATGAGCCAATGCTTGACAACGTTAATGTGCTAAATTAAACGATAAGCGTGTAGTGAATGAAATAAAAATCGAAACAACTTTAAACCTCAGTTTTTTCCGTGTCACGTTTCAACCATTAGTTGTAACTGCCCTAGGGATATTACTATGAGGATTTAACACTGTTTGGTCGTACTAGGTGGCAACGTAGAAGCGATACACGTACCCCTTCATTGTGCTGTTTGTCGCTGCTTGTTATGCAAATGGATAAGTTTTGACAGATTGTCTTGTACTTTATTCTATTTTTTCGAAATAAATACAGTCAGTTTTCATTGCAGCTCTAAAACAATTTAACTGATTTAAATAGTAGTAGGGAAATCAGATCTCGGTTGCTGCTGAATACAGAATTCCAGAATAGGAATCGATTCCAGGATCGGAATCGGACAGTATCGGAATCGATTCCAGAATCAGCATTAGAATACGAATCAGAATCGTTTCCAGAATCGTAGTTGGCTTCGGAATCGGAAACGTATTCGATTCTAGATTGGGAATCAATTCCAGAACCAGAATTGGCTCCGAAATCCATTCCGGAATCGGCTCTGAAATCAGCTCCGGAATTGGAATCGGAACTCCAGAATCATATTCGATTCTTGAATTGGAATTGATTTCAGAAATGGAACCTATACCAAAATTGGATTCGATTCTAGAAATGGAATCAATTCCAGAATCCGAATCGACTCCGGAATCTATTCCGGAATCGGCTCTGGAATCAGCTCCGGATTTGGAATCGGAGCTCCGGAATTGTATTCGATTCTAGAATTGGAATCGATTTCAGAATCGGAATCAATTCCAGAATCAGGAACGATTCCAGCAGCGGAATCGACCCCGGAATTGAATCCAAACACTGAATCAGAACGGGGGTGGTTCCGATTCCGAGCTCCCACCACTAGTTTAATACGAGCGATGCAATACAACAAACTTTTTCACTTATTTACTTTTTATGCAATAAATTGGAAACCTGAAGTGGGTTTTAGTCGTAACAACGAGAAAAGTCTAAGAGTAAGAATCAGCATTTCATAATCCGGATGTTAGTATAATAGTAATTTAATTAGTCGAATTAGTAAAACAACAGGATTAATAGTAAACATTAATATTAAGAGGGTTTTTTTTAATGTTATGTGTATCATGAGGCTACTAAAAATTTAATAATCATTTAATAATTTGTATGCAACTGATAATTGATTTGTATGCGAACCAAGTACAAACAATGTGCTGTACAGTAAACTGTTTTGATTTACGTTTAAGTTTTTATCAACTAATTGCCTCTCAAAATAGGGAAAAATCACACTTGTGAGTTCAAAATATCACCTGACGATTTCACGATCCCGTTCATTCGAACACTGAACGAACCTTTAATTGTAAATTAGTTCCCTAGATGTCAAATAGAAATTTAGCTTCCCAGAAGAAACTAAGTCACACTTAAACCTGTAGCGTAAAACTTTGAAGAAGATGTAAAGATTGAGGACAAATGTATGGATTGACAAGTTTTATGAAGAATGAAAAACGAGTGGACAAAAATGCATGCCCTTCTCTAATTTGCCTCTGCCATTGCACCAGCTTACACAAACGTTCCCAAGAGTGCTGTCCCATCTGTGTTTGCTTCACACTTTACTTTTGCGCTATTCTCCTCTCGCCTTGTAATGGTTTTCGAACATCTGGTTGTAATACCGATTCGTTACATGCATTTCGAAGTCGGAAAACCTCAAATAAATGTTTACAAGCAGTGGTAGCAAGAAGGACGCTTCTCAACGATCTTGGAGGTCTTGAGCTTGTGTTGTTAGATTCATTCAAATGATGTTGTATCTGTATTTAAATGAATATCTATGATCTATCAAATAACACTACAATCACCTTTATAATGGCTTAACGAACAACAAACAAAAATTCGACGTTCTACGTCGCTAAACTGGTCAGATTTTATCTGGCGTCAATTGGATCAACAGCGACAATTAGGCATTGAGATGGTTCGGAATAAACAACTTAACACATTGCTCCATACAGCGGACAAACACACACATAAGCACAGCTCTTCTTTGATCACTCTAAACGCATCAACAACATACCAGCAACACTGACTGAGCAATACTGACCCAAAAAATGAAACAGACGCTCTTGATAAAGGATTCGCCAGGCAGCGACCAAGGGTACCAAGTCTCGGGGTAAAGGAAAAGCAATCTGGATATTTTTTTAACTACAGGCACAACACTTAAAAAATAACCCATCCAGGCATAAAAATCGGTCTCAGTTTTTCGGGTATGTGTGAGGGTGTGGAAGCGCATGTGTGTTAATATACATTTCTTACCAGACTCTTCTGCACCATGCAGCATCATATTGTGCTGATGAGAGCATGTAAAAAGGAAAAAAACAACATAAAATGGCAAATTAAGTTCAAAATAGTCATCATTGCTTCTTTACTCAACTGCACGGCGCATGTATCGTTTCCTTTCATTTGACGGTTCTATTCTTAACAAAATGCTTTAGATAGCAGACTGATTCTGCTGACCATCAGGTACGAAAACGATTCATTCTAGTGTTGGCACTTTCTCCGCATATGTTTTGATAGGACACCATAAGCATCGTAAAGTAATTTGAAGCTAACGACCTTTTTCCCCCACAGACGCGTGTCGTGTGTGGCTTTTCTTCGCTTAGCTTCGATGTAGAAGATTTGAACGCCCGAACACTTGATCACTGTGAACTGTGCGTAGCTGCTGGAATGAACTATGGAGCCCGCGCTTTCATAACGCATCCTTGTAGCAAGGATATACATACCGGAAGAAAGGAATTATTGTTTTATGAAGTGTAGTAAGGTGTAATAGGGGATTGTAATGAATATATTTTACACACCATGTTACATGATAAGTTGTGTTATTAATTTAGTTGTGTTGATACGGATGAAGCTATCTGTTCATTTTGAGTAGCTTTGTACAAACGTTTCTACAACTGTCGCTCGCGTATGATGGTATTTAATGCTCTAATCAAATGGCTCAAGGACAAGAGAAAGAAAAAGGCAGTTAAAAGAGTTATTAGTGCATTTAAGATTATGGAACTTCTCAACCAAACAAAACCTGAACTTCTACGTTCTTTTGGAAAGATTACAACTGGATTTGTCAAAAAGTCCGTATATTGTACGGAATTACTGTTATTATAGTCAGTTAATCAATAACATCACATATAGTCAACCTAACTATACTGGAAAATTTCGTCCAAGTTTGTGGTGATGTACAGGCGCTGAATAACACGAGTGGAGGCCCTAAGCGGTCTTAGGAAATGTAGGTCTTTCTAAAGTGTTGAGCGAGAGATCTCGAGGTCCCACGCGGCCAACTAAGCGGCCGCCGACTTTCTGATACAAAATTCATTAAAACATTTATTTTTACTAAAAACGTGGAAATGACACGGATAGTCATTCGTTACACACATGCCGGTGTATGTACGACTTTCTATAAATATGCATTGATGTCTTACTAAGTGATGGTACCGTCGTCACTCGGTCCAAAACTTAGCAATCGCGTCCATTCAACTGTAAATTTCAACTTCAATTGTTCAATCGTAAACAAAAATTCAACTTCAATTGTAGACTATTCTCCCAAGACCTTATGACTGGTTGACAAATGGAGGTAGACAGAACCAAAGGATGTCATAAATGTCGGATTGTGACCGTATCTGATGAATAGGAGTTGTCTCGATTGTCTGAATGAGATTGACTGTTTAAAGACTTCATCTTATAGCAGTCACTGTAAGTTGTTTTGTTCTGAAAATTGCAACTCAACTGATAACGCCGTTCAATTTGTTCTGCGCCAAGACGAGGACGATGTGCAGCGGAATACACCAATACGAGATACGGGGGATGTCGTAAAAAGACTGCAAATAGTATGCCATTTTTTTAAATATTAACGTCAAACATCATTCTCATCTTTTGCGCATTTTAACAGGAATGCGACTTGCCAAACAAAATGTCTTTCGTAGTAGATAATTATTGCAATTATTGCACATTTAATGGCAGCTTCATTCATCTGTGAGTCATACGTTTAAAAATGTTACCCTGGCCACATGCTAGATGCTCAAGGTCACTAGTTACTTATGCACATTCACGTGTTTACACTACACATTTTATTTTATGGAATTTTAATTTGATATTTTTTAACACTGATATAATGATATAATATCAGTATGATACAAAGATGATAAAACAGTGATAATATTATATATCATATGACCTGCAAGTAAATATTATTAGAAATCAAACAATTTGTTTACTTCATAAAAAAAACATAAGATTTAATGAGTCAATAGTAATAATAGACGATGAGAACAATTAGTTTCCGGTTTATGTTCGTATGAACTCTAACCTAACTCTGTAGTCTACGCCAATCAAATACATATTTTACATTAATACAACACTAGAAAGGAATGGAAAGATACTAGAGATGAAAATTGCAATCAGCTTAGAATTAGTGATTTAGTATGTATTATTTAGTGCACTACACGACACTCCATTAAATAAACCACAAACAAATCAATAATTGAGAGTTCGTTATCTACCTGATTAGCTGCAGTTAAAATGCCAACACGTACGTGAATTTACGCCATAGCCAATGGAAATTTCAAATCATTTACTCTGGCACTATCGTTTAGTGTTATGAGGCTCAATACGTTTTTTAAACGGTTTTACACCAATGCAATGTAATTCCATCGCCCCCACATGACTGTCGAAAGCGCAACTTCACTTTGCAATGAGTTCTAAATGGTGCTACGAACAAATAATCAGCACTGAGGGGAGAGGGAAGAAGTTTGTTCTTTCGCCCATTCCGGCCCTCGCTTATCTAGCATAAACGGCAATAAAAATCACAAATTCCGACGATTGTGTGCGCAAACAGACGGGCGTAACCCAGACCAACGGACCACACTGTGCCACAGGTTCACCGCCGAGTGACAAGTTTATTGGACCGCTTCAAGAATGTAAATAGCACTGCCGGTCGGTGAATCATAAACCGAAACTGCTTTGTCTCAAGCAGGAAGATCCTCAATAACCTCCGTGATGATGCGAGAAACCGGATTAGACGTTTTCGTTTAAATTAGGCTTTTCAAGGCATGAACAACGTGTAGCCCTAGGAAGAATGGCTTAATTATGAATCCTTGAATATCCTCTAGGCAGCTTGCGAAACAAGTTCCAAATGTGGAGTCCTAACGTGTGCGCAGCAACAGAAATTTAGTTCTATCAATCAACAAGATTAAATTAAAAATGAGAGTTTTGACAAATATATTCTATAATTGATGATATATGAAACTTAAAAAAAACGTGCTTGGAGCTCGAAAGGCCTTTTCTGTACTTGCAGTCTTTCACGATACTATACAGTTATTTAAATATAAAGTTGGCGGTTAAATCATGTTAACACTTCAAAATAAATAGTTAAAAATAGTTTGAAACGTTATTTTAAAATGTATTGAACGTATTATAAATCATTTTAAACATAAACATGGGAAACAAACAGATTTTAAGACGAATGTTTTTTGTCCACAACCGTCTCACGAAACGCAACTATCAATTGGGCATAAAAGATACAACCTTCTACGGTTATCCTAGCATTGGCATGCTTTATTTCATTTCAAATTTCAGCTTTCTAACTTGAAACCATCAAAGGGATGCTTGTTAGTAAATGAATTATCAAAAGAAAAATAAATTATTCGACAATGATTTATTGAGAAGGATAATTTATTTCTCGTTGGATAATGTTATGCCTTACCCGATCGGTTCAGGTTCCTCGAGCAGGTCGGGTTTGGTGGCTATCTTCGTATTTATGACCGTTTATGACAGGTCGGTGGGACCTAACAAACAGTTCCAATAAAACTCACGAAAGAATCCTTACAGATCAAAGACATTATCATTTTTGTACTACAGACTTTATTTCATTAATCAGGACTTATTTGGTTAATTAGGATCAAAAATATAGGCAGATTGAGAAGCTTCGTTATTTTTTGAATCAAATTAGTGGACGGGACGAACATAAACCTAACACCAGAATGGTAGAAACAAGTCCCGGGTTTAGATGTGGTGCCGTACCTTTACCTTTTTGCTGATGTAATCTGTATCTAGTATATATGTGGTGAAATCAATGCGAAAAATGGACATTGGCTATGGGATACAAACATTCATTTTACCAAAGGATACGTTAGTTGTCAATCCTGGGATATAATGACTTCACCACGGTTAGGTAGTCTCCAAGTAAAAGGAAACTGACTAATGTATTTAGTATTAACATGACGTCCTAATATAGCCAGTAAACTAACACAACTTAATAATGACTAAAGAATATCATAGTTATCTATGTTTTTATTCTACGTTTGTATTCCAATACGTGGTTAAAGGAACTGTCAATAAAACCTAAGCTAAATGAAAATGTGAAGTGTCTGACTTAAGCGTCCCCTTCCACCCATACATCCCATAAAATGATACAATTCCTCCGTTGTGAAGAGAATCATAACCGTGTGGGCCCACCCGAGCTGATTGCGAGCCACACATTTGAACCGCGTTGCTCAAAAACGTTGCTCATCCTTTGCGCTAGCCTGTACTGTATCGTCCACAGTTGCGCGCGAAAGGAACGCATCGATGCTTACCGCCAAAGTCGGACACATTGCACTGCAAGCTAGTCAACCGTTTATATACGCCGGGCGGCGATCGGACCGTTTCGAGCGGTGAAGCCGGGCTTGCTAGTAGTAATCTTATCAAACCGGGACTATAAGCTGGACGGGGTTTATTGATAAGATTACGTCTCGATGGAGCCAGCAGAACCTTGCGGGGCACTAATTCGCGCCTTTCGCCTGCCGGCTGTAAGATGGGTGAACGTAAACGTCACGTGAAATGACATCGAGCACAAATGAAACTGTCACAATGCGATTAGATTGATTAGATTCGTACTGTCCCACCAACACTACCTACCGGTGGATGGTGCATGCCAGATGGGGCTGGGGGGAAATTTACTCATTACGGACTGTATATTATTTGGCCGGAAAGGTTGACAATAAACTTGCTAAAAATAAAACCATACCGGCAAACAGCAACATACACATTCAAGTACCAGTCTAAGTTGGCCTGACGACTGGAGAGCCGGTTCGTGCATTGTTTATAGCCAAAACACAGACATCCACCAACCGTCTAGCAGCGTCAAAGTCTCGTGACCACACGGGCACACGCGGTACGAAATCGCGCAGACGAAATCTCGCATCAGTGGAGGTGTGTAACACTGGATCGATCGGCCTTCGGTCTGTACTCTCTGTCTCGTCACATGTTACCCATGTGTGGGTAAGCAAATGCTAATTTTACAATTATTATGTTAAAACCCGGCGAGCATTGGAAGCGAGAGCTGGAATTGCATGCACCGTGCATGGTGCAGAATAATACATGTTTTAAACACATCTGGGCTAGCTAGAAGCGGTGATGCATTTGTCCGACCAACTGCAGGAACGAACGTAGATCAATAGCGATCCCCGCAATTGCCTACTGGGGTTAAAGGGTGACGGATGTTTATCGACTCATAAAAACCAACAACGGGGGTCCGATTCGCTTCATCTTTTACGATCGTCATCAGTGAGCAATTGTAGAGAAAATAGTTACATCTATTAGTGGACGGATGTGGCATGAGCTCATGAAAACACCGTCATCTGCAGAAGGCATCACCATGAAACCAAGTGAAGTTACATGAAACCACTCAGTTAAGTTAAGTAAACTTCTAACAAAATCCTTCCGTTTAAGATAATTGGATTGATATGAACTTAGAAGAATACTACTTTACGCAGCATCTTTAAACACGGTTTATTTTACTATTGGATAGGATAATCATCCGCTTTTGCTTAAGATCATGGCATAGAGTTTAATTCCTCAGGCTCTATGTAGCCCGATGACTTAAGTATGAATACGGATACGCTCCGATAGTTTTGCTCACACATAACTTGCTTATACAGTACAAGATAACTGCAACTTTACAATGAACGACCCGGCCGTCTGACGGAAGGCGCACGGACTCTAATAATAGGGCCCTTTCCGTTGTAAGTTTGTGGGCTGAAATTTCAGCTTGTCAGCTGTTTGCATTGTATAGCAGTTTTCGAGCAGCTATATAAGTCGGTATAATATACAGGTGGGCTTATCCCAAGGTGTATGAAATTAGAAGGCTGATTTTTATCGCTTCTGTCTCTGAATGAAGATTTTAAGAGTATTTTTTGTATTCGTTAAGCCTCCAGAAAGCTTGTTTGAACAAAAGTTTTCGCCCGTCCGGTCAAAAAGTGATATTCAAATTTGGTTATAAAAACATGCTATGAGACCACCTGGACTACATACACTTTGATTCTAGATTCCATCACGTCACCTTTTTAATGCACCTTGAGGTAAATATAAACAACACCGTGTTTTCGAGCAGGTACTCGAATCTCATTCTAGCTTTGAGGCTAGAATAATCTAGACTGAACATTGCAGATTAGTTTTGTGTGTGTGGTTTTGTATAGAGTGTTTACATGATTTCAGCCTCCAACTGTCAAACTCCATACTAAAAACTGACTAGAATCGTGAAGGGCCTCATAGACTGAAAATTGCAGGCTAGTTTTGGGTATGATTTTGTATGGAGTGTTTACATAATATCAGCCTCCAACTGTCAAACTCCATGCAAAAAGCTGACTAGAATCGTCAAGGGCCCCAATGCTGGATATGCTTCCATTTCCTCCAGAAACATTATTCCCCGTAACAAGGGGATCTCTATCCGGACAGGATAGTAAAATAACTCTAGAAAACCAGTTTCGGATGAACATAAACTTCATGGAAAGTGAGACCCCATTATGATTTACAGCCAACTGTCCAATAAAGTGCCGTCCAATGTGTAAAGGTTTATATGTGATCGATCATACCCCTATCGATCCCAAAAGTTTCATCTTGCAATATCAGTATAATCAGATGAATATCTCAGACAGTATCAACAAAATTTAATCTAAATTATAATTATGAGAAGCGGTCAAAATCAAACAAGAAAACCCGTTTGCTACACGCTTCGCAGAATCATGATCGTAAATTTGGACCAATAGCATAAGCATTCGGAACCTTATTTTTATGGGAGCTAAGCGATCGCTAGACATGTGTAGTAAAGAGCTTGAAGAGCTTGAAGTGTACAACACAGCTCATTTTATTACGTCGAAAGAGCCGCTTATTATTCCGAATGATGTGATTCCTGGCACCCTGTTGACGAGCTGGTGGCTAAGAAGATCCTTTGTTGTGGAGAAGGCACAATCGTGAAGGTTTAGGAACGCGATAAAGAGATGGGACTGGATGCCTTCACCAAACGAAAAACATGGCTGATCGTCAGCATCAGTCGATTTTCGACACGAAGAGGAAAAGGAAGCGAATCGTATCATGTTGCTCCACCCCAGGAATACCAGGGTTGACGGGATACTTCCTCGTCAGCAAGACGTGCTTAAAAGTGAGATTGAAAAGGGGGGCGAAAGAGTTGGCCGGGCATTGCGGCATTTAGTGCCATAATAAAACCACACAGAGATCGAAGGAAAGAAAGAAGGGAAGGAATAATATGTTTAAGCGTGATAGATGTTTCGGTCCACATGTATGTGTCTCCAAGGGCGTATTATTGGAAGGCTGCACTCGTATTGTTTATTTGAACACTCGTTGCTTATCTGAACTGATGACTCAATGTTCGAATTAGTACATATTCTCTGGCAACTACGAAAAAAAAGAATGTTTCAAATAACACGCATTTACATACCATTTCCAATCTGAGTGACTCAGTATTTGAGAGGATTATTTAGAACCGGCATAAATGCTTGCTTAAAAACTCATATTCCATTTCATTCGTAAGACGTTTGGAACACTTTTCTTGTGGAGATTGTTACGGTTTAAGATCACAACAATCTCAAACTCTCTGTTTTAACCATTTATCCTTTCTTTTGATGTTCTGTTTCTGTTTCTGTTTCTGCTGGTGCTGCTGCTGCTGCTGTTATCTTATTTACATATCCATCAATATTATCAATGCTTCATTGGCTCGTGTCCGATATCATGGGTATTAGCGAGCAAAAAATAGAAGAAGAAGCATTTCATGTTAGCTCGCTCACAAACGCCGCACACACGCCTTGCATGAAAACACTGGCTTCTAGTTCGCAAATAGTTCATCGCCCAGCCCAAACCACTGATAAGGGGCATACGAGAAAGTGGAAAAAAAAAGAACATAGGTTTGCCGGAACGTCGCCTTTTTGTCGGAAATCTGCTAACTTTAAGAGTAAAGCACGTGGTCGACTTTGTCATAAATTATGTTACATAGAACACCACCTAATTCTGATACAGTAAATCTCGCTATCTACAATTTCATAAAATTTCCACCATGTGCTGCTCCGCAAGCTTATTCCAGGGAAAATTCCAGATGCAACTGAAGCATTCGCAGTAACTCTAAAAAACCCTTCCTTTTGTAATCAGTTGCAACCCTGCAGATAATCTTATCGCATGCCTCTACTTACCTGTTTAATAATTGATCACCGACCAGCCATACCAAAAGTTGAATGAATTGTGTCGCAAAATGTGCTTATTTAATTACTGCCAACAACTGGTACACTACCTAACGGCGACCGGACTTCGAACCGGGTGGCACTGAGTAACACACCAGGGAGTAACACACTTGTGAGTGGGACACGCGTTCGATCACTAAATCATCCCTTTCGCATCCAACGCTTACTGAGGATTAACACAATAGTTCAACACATCGGACGTCACCGCGAAGCATTCCTTGGACTTCGCCCACTTGTTAAGCTGGAGCTTGGATTAACTTCGCCTGCCTCGATTGCTTTGGTACATAAACTGTCTTTTTCTGTTGTTATTGTTCACTTACGGTATTCACTTAAATCTTTTCAATTGTCTAGTCAATGCACTGTGTTCTGTTTTAACATACGGCCAAACTCTTTACCAAACCAGATGATGTCCCGTATCTGATGGCACACGCTCGTATCTGCTCGTGACACAACGCATTCTTCAACTCCACGCGCTCTGTATGGAACACGATCGCCCTGCACGGTCGTGTGATGACTGTTTGCTGCTTTCGACGACGTCTTCCCCCGACGTCATTCTGCTTCCGAATCACAACTTTCCCATCAAACTCGGTCCCACTGTGCGTCCGGCCTGCGTGTTTCGCAACGAAATCTACGCGCCTACTAAGCACTCTCCCGTAGGGCGGCTGCGGTAGCGATGATAACCTACAACAGTGCCGCACCCAGCCACCAACCCCGCACTCCACCCGGGGTGCTGCTGGCCTGCCCTTGCTTGATGATTTGATTCCCTCCTGTCAAGCGACTGATAAGAGCCTTTTCCTTCTTATAAAAGGGTTTGCGTACGCAGCGCAATCGAATCAGTTCCGCTGGGGAGGTCTAGCAGGCACGTTGCTTCTGGCTAGCGTCAGCTAGATGGTGAAGAACGTTCATCCGGCACAACAGAGTGTCGAGTTGTAATCACTTCCCTAGTTGGGCGAGCTGTGGGGACACATATTGACACAGGCAACGATAACGTCTATGTCTCTCGGGTCGGGCCTGTTTTTGCTGTTGTTGTGTTGAGGTGATGCATGTTATTGATAGGAGGAAATGGCTGTTGATCGTGTTTCACCCTTGTTTTTTTTTCGTCACAAAAAAGAGCCACCCCACACAAGATCAACTGCGAAACGCAGATGTGTGACAAGTGTTTTGACGACGATTTTTGGAAGCTTCTGTTTGAATATGGTACGTGCGTACGTACGTACGTACGACTTGCACTAGCACTTGTTATGTTCACCGGCAAATACACACTTGGTTCGCATTGAGAACACACCCTGTTAGTAGGAATTCTAGCAACGGAACCGCACCGTTTTTGCTGCGCTCATCGTAATCGGATCCTGGCCCACATTCTACTGACTCATCGAATACCACACGCTGCTGACTGATCGGAGCACGCTTTCTTCCAAACGGTTTTTTGTGGGCCACTGTACCCCGTCACTGCACAAAGGCACACACACACATTTACACTTGTGTGTTTACTACGAGAAGACTGCGCCCGTTCTCCACGCTGTTTCGAAGGCAAATGATCGAAGGAGCTCAAGTGATGCTTACGATAAGGGTGAAGATTCTCCCAGTACTAGCGGCAGCGTTGCAGGAAATACGGACACGATCCGTTTCAACCCCCCAACACTCTCTCTCACTAATCTAATTCCTGTCGGGGTTGAACAGAGAGAGAGAGAGAGAGCAATACTTTTCGCTCTCCGAACGGCTCGATTCCTTCTCCCTTTCGCCGATGAGCGTATGTGCTTAGCTCACTAAGCCGGGTACGCGCGGCTTAAGCCGGCCCTGGTGGTCGGAGAGAACTAAGCGAGAGAATAGCACACGTTGCGAGAAAATGAGAGAGCTAGAGAGAGGGAACAATTTTCCAGCCGTATGCAGGGTTCTTAGCTCGTTTTACCAATGTCCTTTAACAATTTCTGATTGCTATCCAGCAATACGATTTTTTTCCAGAAAAAAATATGTAAAGATGCCTATTAATTGCTAATCTTCTCAAATGTTTCACTTTTCATCGTTTTTTTTTCAATCAGATCAAGCATAATGAGAAACTGGAGCGTTCAACCTTAATGTTGGGTTTTCTTGTAGAAATCTAATACGAATTTAATTCTTTTTTTTAAAAATCCAATTATGATTATCGCAGGAAGAAAGGCTCGGATATCATTAATTATTATTTATTAATTATCAATAATTTATGATAACAAACATTCTTATAATGAATGAAACATTGCTCTCCGATATTAACACTCTGTTTATCGATCGAAACATATCTGACAAAATAAAAATGGAGTTTTTCTCTATAATTCGAGTTTCTATTATCAATACCCAACTTTTGTCTGTATGCAATCTTCTTTTAAAACCCTGTCGTAGGTAAATAAGGCAAGAACGAATGCCGATACTTTCTTACTCTGAGGCCGCCGCAACCACTCTGAACATGGAACACCCGTCACACACTAGCCGTGGAATGGATACGATCGATGGGTTTCTTGTACCTATTTTTTGACGACCAGACGAAATAAACAGAAAAACATGCAAAGTAAACAGTAACCCGATTCTTGCCCGTACTTACTCATCCGCTCAAGGCAGAAAAGGTATGCCGCAAGTAAGAAACAACGGTGTCTTTCTTTTCAGCGATAAGTTTTGTGTGAATGTGGATAGCGCGCCCGGCGAACGGGCAGTTGGTTAAATACGGCTGCACGCAGCAAAATTGTGCCCAGAACGTTGCGAAGCCTCGGGAGGGTTCGATGTGGCTTCCACTCTGCGCGGGACGACAGCAGCATGAGCAGCCGATAGATTATAAGATAAGAAAGAGTATCAATGGAGCATCTAAAGCATCGAAAGCGTTGAGATGCTCAAGATTGGGACTATAAGAAATGAGAATTCATCTACGAATTCTATGTCTTTTATGTGCAAAATAAAGTCTCAAGATCCTGTTGAAAGACGGTATCCTTTACATGGAATATCTTACCTCCTTGCTTATCAGCTAATCCTTTCGCTGCACGGCCTTGACCGACTGAAGACAAAACAGTTCTCACGGTTTCGCATCATCGTCTGCTTATCGTCTGCATCGTCTGCTGGAAAGCGCGCAGACGCTTGCAAAGGGTGGAAAATTGCTTATCCTATGCGCTAAATGAGCATAACGATCGAGTTCTGCATGCCACACCTGGAATCGACGGATGGCAATTGTTACAAAGGAAAGTTTGCTTTGGAGGAAGATAAGAAGAAACATTCAAACGTGTTGAATGGTTCGATAGTAAGGCAAATAAGGCGAACTGTTCCATCGTTCCTTTCTTTGCTCAAAGGTGAGGAACGTCCTTCAAATTAGCTTTGTCGCACAAGTCTGGTTATGAGGCCTTGAAGGTTATGAGGAAAGATGTTACAACGCAAAAAAAATCTTTTTTTGTTTCTATTTATCCTCAGTAATCGCACTTATGACTTTACAGCCGTTGCCGTCAAATTTTGGCCGTAAGTCATGTATTTTTGTCTCGTAGGCGTCAATTTTTGACAGTGAGCATCAATTTTTGTCTCGAAGGCGTCAATTTTTGTCAGTGCGCATCAATTTTTGTCTCGAAGGCACCAATTTTTGTCTCATGGTCACAAATTTTTGTCTCTTGGTATTTTTTCGTTATTTTAATATTTTAATAATTCCAGAATGCAAAACAAAATTAAAGAGGTTATACAATGCAAAGGAATCAATTCAGGAATTCTATATTTCACATAGTTTTACGTCTTATTTATAATAATATCAAAACAATTTAGAGAAGATTATTCCTCGATTATTTCTTCATTTTGGCATCGTGGCAAATCTTCTTCTTCTTTTGGCTCAACGACCATTGTCGATCAAAGCCTGCCTGTACCACAACTTGTGGGCTTGGCTTTTAATCCCCCCATAGCAGGAAAGTCAGTCCTACGTATGGCGGCACGGTCCATTTGGGGCTTGAACCCATGACGGGCATGTTATTGAGTCGTACGAGTTGACGACTGTATCACGAGACCGGCAATCGTGGCAAATAGTTAAATAAATTCCTAAAATAGTTCTCGCAATCCGTACGGTTTATCATTGTACTGCCATTTTCGATTAAGGAGTACAAAGTATATCCATTGTTCAAAAGCAATCAGCTGTGTTGATCTACGTACCTGAAATTTAGTAAAAAAAATTTGAAGCATTTTCCTTAAAATCCCAATAAAATATTCATAAACCACAGATTTTTATTGAATTTAAATGTTACTACAATTAAATAACCCTAACTACGCGTCAAATCAGGTAAACTCATGTTAATATATTAAGAGGCAAAATTTCATGAACAAGCGACAAAAATTGGTGACCATGAGACAAAAATTGGTGACTTCGAGACAAAAATTGATGCACACTGTCAAAAATTGACGCCTACGAGACAAAAATTGATGCACACTGTCAAAAATTGGTGACTTCGAGACAAAATTTGACGGCAACGGCTGTATTATCGGCTATGTGCTTATCCTGAAAACACCCATTTTATGATTTTTTTACTTTTTCATCCTCTACGCATTTGATCTTTGTTAACGATCGAGTGCTTTTTATGGCGTGGGAACTTATTTGTCCTAGGGTGTGAGGCCTAAAATGCGCATTTTCGAATTTTAACACTTTGTACGTTGATCCTTCCCCAATCATTTTTTGTTTGTTTCATAATTTGTTAAACATGTTTGAATCGATTTGATGGATTAATGGCTTGACTAAACCGCAACACGACTCAATTGCAGGGCAATTCAACAGTGCATCTTATTGCCGAGGTGTCAATCAAAAATCTTTCTAGGAACTGTTTCTAGGAAAACCTTGCTGATCTTGAAACCGGTCCTGGATCTATATTGATCATTGAACGTGATCCCAATTGGATTCCGGATCAAGAACAGTACATATTCCTGTTCCAACAACGAAACAGATCGAAACAGATGTCCTAAAAATGTTCTATAGTAACTATTTACGCATTCTCTGTTCCATCTTTGGCGGTGCATTCAAGCAAGCAGTTTGGAAGAGAAGGATGAACCACGAGCATGCTGAGCTGTACGGCGAACCGAGCATCTTGCAAGTGGCGAAGGCTGGCAGGATACAATGGCTGGGGCATGTCATGAGGATCCAGCGACTCATGCTCCACCAAGAAGGTGTTTGACAGCGATCCTCAGCTCGGCATAAGGCGCAGGGTAGCACAGCGAACTCGATGGCTGGATCAGATGAAGCGAGACATGTCGGATTTCGGGTGCCTTCATGGATGGGAGGCTGCAGCCAGGGACCGAGCATCCTGGAGAATTACTGTTGACCGGGCCATGTCACACCGACGAGCTCTATCGGGAACAGGCCAACAAGAGGGAGAGAGAGTAACTATTTATGCTATAATATTATCTGAAGTGCAATTGCTGGATTTAAAAACTGGCTTAAACATGCAGCGTAGACGTGCATCAAGGATTATCGTTATTAGTTAATCAATGCTTTTGGAATTTCCCAAAACATAGTTGAATTAACTGCCATAATACGTGCATTTTTTTAACAACTTACTATTTATTATAATCGATTATAACGGTCCTGGATCTGTCCAGAGAATCAAACTTGCATAAATAATTCGATTTCCCTTAACATCTTGAGTGTCAAGGATCACTGATGTTAAACTTTTATTTCTTATTTTTATCGCCACAATCAATATTAAATGTTCAACAGGCATGCTTAGAATAAGATTCAAACATATGTTTGATCAATAACTTTAAACTAAGTCTACAAAATGTATGCCCTCAATGGATGTGCGCCGCGACAAATGTATTTTCAAAGCCAAGTGGTCCGCAATCCTTAAAAAGGCTGAAGAGCATTGGTTTACATGATTGGTATTTCCATTTCATTTTATTGTAATTCGATATATTTAATTACACTTCCCCTGCGGGCCATGGCTATCACATAAGATAGCCATCAAAATGTAAACAAAAAGTGCGTTGCCCCCAATGAATCATGAACAAAAATGGCATGAAACTCAATGCGTTAGTAGATCTCGTAGATATTTTTTAAAATTTTTGATAGGAGTGCACGAACCATACTCAAACAAGATTTCCCTTAAGCCTTATTCCTTATTTGCGCTTGGCTACCAGTTGAAAAGAGCGTAAAATGGACATTTTTCTACATTTTGGTTTAAAATCAATGAAACTGATAGTATCCTTACCTTTTTCCTTTTTGATTGGATTCAATTTAAGCTGTCATTTTAAGATACCTTTACGGCAAAAGTTTTGGAATAGTATATGCATCGAAATGATCGTTTGCGGTGATCATACAGTGGCGACAGTGTCTAGAAGGATTTTTCAAGAACAGGTCGCAAAATTGATTTTTGTTCAAAAAATATGAAAGATAATGTGAATTCAATTCAATACATGAAATTTGTAAAGAATAAGGAAACAGTACGGTGAGAAGAGAATGTGCTTCAAACTGACAAAAAAATATTACCCATTACCAGCTGAGGACGCAGACCCCAAAATCTTTCGGATGTTGTCATTCTCCAAACCAAACCAAACCAACCAAACTTTACGACCCTCAACCATTTACATGTTGGCGATTTTAGTCCCCAATATAATAAGCAGTAAAGAGAGTAAAGAATGAACGTTTTATGGCTAACATATTGGCCGCAGGCTAAGCATACCCCAAAATGGAATTTCGGGAGGATTCCACCAACGGATTGGAGCGATGCACAACGAAACGGATTATTTTAATTATGACAAAACCTTACATTCTGACCAAAAGATTTAACTACAGCGTTTGTGAGGAATGTGCAGCCACATCCTTGCGGCTATTGAACAGCATTTTTTTGACATTTTTTGGGAGCTTTTTTGGAACGAACCACATACCTAGAGGTACGGAGAAGACGGCCACATCCTGTCTGAAGATGATGTATGTGTGCAATTAAAGTGACATAAATTTTGATGACAGATTTCATAATGGATTTTTTTTTTCGGACACTTCTGAGCATAGGATCTTTTAGCAAATGGAAATTGTTTGATCATTAACTTTAAATAATAATGTTAAGGAAATAAGTGACTCTTAAAAGTTTAAAACAGTTAATTTATTTTGAGCAACAACAGCATCTGTTTCAAAAGCTCAGAGGAAACAATCTCAGAAAATAGGGAATTGGAAACATTCTACCACACTTTATAACCTTCAGGAAGTGTACATGTTCGAAGCTGGTTCAATATTTACCCCCAGCTCAGTAGTGCACCATCGACCGAATAAACAGTTGGGGCACGACAGGCGACGACGACGACGACGACAGGCGGTATGAAAATAGCATTCCAATTGGATTGGGGCCCGGAACGTTGGAAAAGGGGTGATGGGAAAGAAAACTATACACTCCAACACAGCTCCCACGAGGGAGCGCAAGTGTACACTATTTCACGGAGGACATCACATTCGGAAGCTGTGTGACTGTGTGTGTGTGGGTTGAGTGCGGGGTAAATTCGACACACATGTTAGGGCGCGACCGTGCTAGAGAGCGCGGCGACAAAACACACAGCCGCCTGCACAGGAAGAAACCTTCACTATTGCGCGACGGGGGCACAGCATCGCGCTCCGCCGGTGGACGTCGACGAAGGCATGATGCACGACGGTTCATATGCTCGGTCCGCCGAGGCTGTGGCAGAGAGCAGGAGCAAGAGCAGACCCACACCATCTGTAAGCGCGTAGCGCGAAATGTAAAAACAGTCGTAAAACTGGACCCTGTTTGAGATGTTTCAGAGTTTTCCGTTTTGGTTGTTTTGTTCGTACCGCGACCAAGTGCTTAATAATGCGCGAGACGGTTCCATCTCCATGCGATCCGAGTATGATGAAATTAACCATTTATTTGTGAACAAAAAGCCGTAAAATTATTCCTGAGAATTAGTACCGGCGTGGGTACGGTACCGGCAAAAGCACCTAGAATTCCCACTTGCCGTCGAGATGGTGTGTGTGTGTGGGAAATGAAACATTTATGGAACGAATTGTGTTATGAGAGCTGTTGAAATAATCGCATTGAACTAGGCTAAAATTAAACAACGTTCTATCGTATTTCAAAATTCGAAAGGGACGAAAGGGTGCTTTGAGCGTTCGTCGTTCCGTCCTAACGACAGCACAAAGGGAAATGGCGATGCATTTTGCGCATATTATATCCTAAGGTTGAGCTGCCGAATGCCGGATGACGAACATATGGTTAGTTTTACGACATGTTTACGTGTGTTTATATAAACAGGCCAGTAATGTCACACATTAAAATATTTGCACGCCCAACGCATCCGGAAAGGGGACGGAATCAACCATAAACAATAGCTAGAAGTGGATGGTTTAAGATGGCAACGATTTGCTACCATACGGTGCGCGCGGCGGTATCGTCTGCATTCCGTTTTGTCTGTCTTGTGATGCGGACCAAACTCAAATATCGCACACGAAGATTGGCAGGATGTATGATAGCTCCAAAATGGTGTCAAATAGTTTGTTTATACTATCATTTAATCCATTGAAAGCTTCCCTAAACAAAAGCAGCGGAAGTTTGGTTTAGTTTTATTTAAATTAATGATTACGATCCGGCCGGACAACCGGTCGACATATGTCGAAGTGCAGCTTCTCCGTAGGGATTTGTTTGTTTTAGTTTGGTTATAGAATTTTTATTATTGATTCGGTTTACTTCACATACTCTTTTTGTTTTAATTTCATACATATTTCTCGTAACATCTTGCCCCGCACGGGCTTGGGGCACACGGAGGACAGTTTTTGCCAGAGAGTTTCGCCCCTTTGTTGCACTGCTGCACTGCAATATTGTTAGGCTAGGTAAACTGTCCTTCTGCTGCTGCTGCTGCTGGAGCGCACGCGGATGATGATGGAATTAATTTTTATTCGTTTGTTTTCTGTTCTGCTCTGTCCTACACCACGTGAATCATCTCCTTAACATTGCCTCACAGGAGGTGTGTACTGTGTATGACCGGTACACGGGTCTCCTCACTCAAATTGAGTGTAGCAGCGAACTGAGTTTAATCTCTAGTCTCCTTCTTTCCCCATCTATTTCCACAACATCCGGAAGGATAGCATGTGGAATATTCTGGTTTGCTGCACAGCAATGCAGACATAATGTTGTCTCATCCTTTCAACCGGCTTTTCAAATTAAAACCGCAGACTAGTCGAGTATTGCTAGACGGTGACGATGATGTTGTTGCACATGTTGCGCGTACGGTTTGGTTTACGAAGCGATCGTTAGAGGTTTGCATCATTACACAACTATACTCCGTCGCACTTTTCTATTATTATTATAAACCTGATCGTAACCTTAGTGTTTTCTCTCTCGTGTCGAACGGTTACCGGTTACCGTGCATAGGTTCAGAGATCAAAGATCACACACATCAAAGACCATTGGCTCGTCCCTGCCTTATGCTGCCGCGCATTATATAAACCCGTTCATTTGTACTATGATACTTTTTTCTCTTCCTACTTTTTTTTTGTTGTCTACACACAAGTATCACGGGACTTCCTTCCTGTGTTAGTTCTAAACACAAACCCAGCAGAATAAAAAGCATACAATCCAGCAACAGATTCATAGTTGTTCTTCATTCTTCTCAACCTATCTTGCTTCACTCCCGGTTGTTCACCTTTCATCTCACACTTTATACTATAATACACAGCGAGTAAACCTCTCCTGATCATGATGATGATGATGATGGTAATGCACTTAAATCAATGGTTTGATGTATAATATGAGCATAATGAACAAACGACACCTATCTTCAAACTGCTGTTAAACTGCTGGTTGTTGACGTAAGCGGCAAAGGAACGCAAGCAACAGCTGCGTATTGCATACAAGCAAGTGCTCTGTACAGCAGTATACAGGGTTTCCAGTGGTTCTCATAGCTGTGGGACACTTCCTTGAATCTTTCCTATAGGAAGTGAACTTCAAATGATGGAAATTGGACTCTATGGTTCTTGTGGATCATTGTAAATTCCTATTGAATTTGTCCAACAAGAGTGCTAGAATTCAATTCCCATTACAACAAGTTCATTTCACTTAAGAAAGAGTCAATAAAGTGTCCCATAGCTATGAGAACTCCTGGAAAACCCCTTTAAGCATTTTTCACGATAGTGCACGACATTGCTCGAGGTGGTGATACGAATTTATCTAATGCAACGCGCTTCCAACCGCTTACTACACATTCCGTGCTTATCCTGGGTATTTGGAGTTGAAATGATTTTATTTCATGCTGTATTATTTCTTGTGCTACTTTTGAATTTGTATACGCATTTTCTTTCGCAAATCTTGTCTGTAGCTGGTTAAATGTTAAAGCGCTGTTACTCTGAAGCAGTTGTTTGTCTACTTTTTCCTCCCCCATTAGGTCTAGGCCTCAAATGGAAAGCAATGGTTCTGAACGATCAGCGTGTTGTGTGGCATCTAGTACAGTGGATGTTGGCATTTTTTGTTTGTTTGTTTTAGAAATCATTCAAATCAAAGCCATTTCTATATACATACGCCGTGACTGTTTTTGACTAGCGCACCCACACACACACACACACACTCACGCGTAATGCTGTTTTCCTCCTCACTCCTTCGTTCGAAATAACCGACGGTGGCGATTGGTTTTTGGTACGGGGTAGTGTAACGAATGTCCTCGCAACGAATATCATTGCCTATATCCCGCATTCCGCGTTTGCTCGGTATTGTTCGCTTTAATGCTTTACTGTTATTTACATTACAATACATTTCGAGGAAAAGTACACTACCGACGAGCAGGTGCTCTTGATTGCTCCTTTTTTATAGCATTTATTTGCGATTATTTGTTATAATCTGCTGTTATTTATTCGCGAAATGTTTTGTGTAAATTAGTGGGGGTGAAAAAACAATCTGCTACTGTTCTGCATGGTTCTGAAAGATATTTTGCGAATGCAACATTGTATAATTATATTATATGCACTCGTTACACTGTTTGCTTTTGAACAAAGAAAACTAGATAAACACAATTTGAATAGTTTCGAAAAAGAAAATCCCAAAAGGAAATAGAAAATAAAGCAAATCGTCTCTCTATCATTAATTAATTAACGTGAAGATATAGAGGGTATGGTCGCTGATAGAACGCTCGTCATACACCATCCAGCGCAGTGCATTCAGGAGAGCTCATCCGTGGTGTAGATGTAGCCTTGTCCCTTCAGGATGTACAGTCGCTTTTCCACGGCCTCTTTGTCTACGGACACAAAGTGCGAGTTAGAGAATCGTTATAATTCGATGCATTCAAAGAAAATTCAGTAAATTCGATTCGAAAAGAAAAAAATAACCTTTACGATTACTTACAGTTCGAGAGCAGTATCTTGTCCTGCGGGTGTTTCGACTTCTGCGCCAACCAGTGCAGCAAAATCTGGGCCGACTGATACCGCGGGAAACATTCAGCTGGTTTGTTGAAAAGTTCATCCACGGCTGCCATTTGACACTGTTTGGATGGACAAGAAGAAGAAACAAGGGTTTGTTAAAGCTTGTTTGAAGCCGTTTCGCGAATTTCGCGCTCCCAAAACAATACGAACCATCTGCAGCGCAAACTCGAAGATGATTTTATCAGCAGTTATATTGCTCGCGTTAGCGCGCTGCAGCAGCCCGGCACTGTTTAGCTTCTTGGATTCGATCAGCGTTGAGCGATACTTTGCGTGCATGGTAGTTAACACTGCAATGAACAATCAAACAATTAATTATCTACTGGGGGGACTCTCTTTTTGTAGCACCATTATCGTACCGTTTTTCACACTGTTGGAAGGTTTCAGATTGCCGGCCCGGATCTGCGCCGAAGCCAGGTTCATACCGGCCGACAGGAGATGGAGCGCTCGCACCAACAGCACCAAGCGTTCCGCCCGCTTGCAGTGTTCCGGCTGGTGCGGAGGAACCGGTTGCGCATCGGCCAGCATCATCGAGGACAGCGGGGCACAGCGCGAGTCGGCCACGTCCAGTATGCAGTCGGTCAGTGCAACGACAAAGTTCAGCTTGGCCAGCGTTTCGTTATGATCTCGCTGAAAGTAAACAACCGAATTTCCGTTCCACATCAATCATCCCACAATGACCGACCGACCGCACTTACATCTAGCAACGTTTCCGCGTGCAGCTCCGGTGCGTGGAAATTGATCGGATGATCGTCGATGGTGTGATCGTCCAGGTAGCTCTGCAGTCCTCCGGCCGCGCCCAGCTCCGGCAGCGTAAAGGCCCGCGCTGTCAGCGGGTGTCCGTGGTGGTGGGGGTGATGGTGATTGTTATTCTCCACACCGCCCATCAGCGTGGTCGGGCTGCCGAGGGCCGGCAGCTTCGAGAGCGCATTGTTCATCACGGGCGAGCTGGTGCCGGAGCGGCGCAACGGCGATTGGTGGGAGCCGGGGCTCACCGTCCAACAGCTGGGTGGCGGTGGCGTTTCCGACAGCGAGCCACCGGATGTCGATCTTCGCCGACCGCAGGACGGTGGCGTCCCGATGGCAAACTGTACGGCCGGTGGTGAAATCGATCGGATATCACAATTGCTGCCACGATTTTCGGATCGCTTCATATTAATAGGCTCCGATCGGGGTATTGAATTGTTCTGGAAGAAAAGCTAGAAGCGTTAGCACGGAGCTTGGGAGAGCAAACGCGATATTTGCAACACACACACACACACACACACACACACACATACCTTTGGAGGCGTTTGCGCTTGGGCACGGGACACTTTTCGGGCAGCCGTTGGGACGGGTTTCGGTTCTGAGATCGGCAGCGTGCTGGGTCGGGGCGGACTCGCCTGAGCCTGCGACATCGGTTGAGGCACTCGAGTTGGTTTACTGGCAGGGGGTTTCAAGTAAATTGTAAGTAGATGGAGAGACGGAATTTGCGCTAAATTACACACCTCTTGTCATAGCTACCACCATGGGCGGGATCGACCGGAATATTGTTCGGAACTAGGACAAAATCATCCGACTCTTCGGGGCTGCTGTTGGATGTATGGTTCGCGCTGATCGTTGCCACACTGTCATCAAGCTCAGCGATCGGCACTGGGAAGAAAGAAACACATAAAAAAACGTATTAAATACAACTATGGCAACAATTGCAGCACATTTTCTACGCTTTAAAACGCACTTCAATAGAAATAAAAGCAAAATTGATACGCTTTTCCTTAGCGGAATGGCAACAGTTACTTCAGCAATATTAAAACCTTTTCAACGATCCCTTGCTACTGTCAGCGGGGAATGATATTACGGAAAAATCACAAACACCAACTTGCAGAATACGCGCACACACACACGTATATTGATGGGCAATGCATTTTGATCACACAAACCAAGGTGCCGTTGCTGTGCAGGCAGCACTTGCAGCAGATAAGTGCAGTGGTTATTTTTGTACATGATTCGGTTGGCTTCTGTTCTAACCGTGACCGACAGCATCTACAAACAACTGAAGGTGGACGAAAAGGGGAGGGACAAAAAAGAAAGAAAGGAAATTCACGATGGACAACGAGCAGCGGTCAGCGAATCGCGAGGAAGTACGATGGTCTTTTCATTCATTAAAACTGCACATGAGGACACTGGGACAGTGTTCGTCTTGCTGTGGTTAATTTCCTTATTAAACATCGAAAATGTTCACCCTTGCTTACCATTATTGTTTTCGACCGTCTGCTTCTTTGCCAGCTCATGCAGATGGTGTTGCTTTTGCTGCTTCTGTTGTTGGGCATGATGCAGTTGTTGCTGCTGCTGCTGCTGTTGCAGCAGCAGTTGTTGATTAATGTGCTGCTGCTGTTGGTCGTGGTGCTGCACCGTCTGCTGACTGCTCGGCTGCTGGTGATGGTGGTGATGCAGCTTCTGCTGGTTCTGCTGCTGCAGTGTGATGGGTGCCGTTTTCTGATGCGGACTGCTGACTTTGCCCGTCGCCCCGAACGGTGTTGGTGTTGGGTCTGCGGAAATGAAAATGCGAAAGTGATTCGTCTTATTAAGCGCTCCTTTTGTTTTCAACCGATAATAGAGTACAAACCATTTTTACCTTGCGGTGTTTCGGCCCGCTGCAGGAAGGGATGATTGAAGAAGGTGTCAAAGTTCATACGCTCCTTCGCGTTACGGCGCAGCAGCCCCATAAGCAGGTCCGTTAGCTCTTTGGAAGTACCGGATGGAATCCTAGATGGAAATTAGAAATCCAGAAATAGGACGGACGTGTAAGAATGCATCCATTTCAATCAAAACCGCGCTCCCAACACGCAACCCCACAACTGGAATTATCATAAAGACATACTTTGGGGCCAGGTTGGCGTTCCTTTCGTAGAACATTTTCAGCTCCTGCGGTGTGTGGGCTTGGAATGGTGCTTTCCCAGTCAGACACTGAAACACGATGGTGCCCAGCGACCAGAGATCTGCTTTAGCATCGTACTGCAGTGACATGATCACTTCAGGAGCCTGTACAAGAGGGGGGAGAGAGAGCGAAAATGAAAATTAAATTAGTTTTTCCGCAACGGCAAACCGCGACTTACCATATACATCGGCGAGCCGCACAGGGTTGCGGCCATATTTCCATCCTGTAGAAACCGGGCGAACCCAAAGTCGGCTGAAAGCGACCACCGGGGACAAAAAGGTAGGTTGGTAAATAAGCGTATTTCAATTTTCTACATATTTACATGGACACCGTGTCCCGAAACACACAGTCCCTTACCTATCTTAAGCGTAATCTTCGATGGTATGGGCAATCCTTTGCCGCAGTTATGTGATAGGAGTATATTTTGCGGCTTTAGATCCCGATGGACCACGTCTGCCTGGTACAGGGCCTTCATAGCGTTTGCTGTGGAAACGAACAGATAGAGCAACAACAACAAAAAACAACCGAAATTTAGTACTGGACCAATAGAACACACGTCATCAATGCACTACACACTCGCTCACTCCGTAGGATACATGGAAGGTTAAAGGTGTTTTTAAAATGATTACTTTTTAAACGAGATATTCAAGAGAATCCTCAAGAGATCGTTATATTTTTATGCCCGACCCATAAAAAAGCATTAAGTACGCTCTAATGGGGTGTATTTACACCTGGCGCACGTGCTTCATAAAAATGGTAGAATAGCTAGCAGGGGGAGCGCAGCGAGTAGTTTAATCCACACCCTGATGTACTAGATTCTGAGGGCTTGGTTTTTATAGTTTATGGTCTTCTCATGCTTTTTAGGAGAGGGCGTGATTTATACGACGAAATTGGCCTCTTACCCAGTTGACCGAGGAACAGTCGGATGGTGTCTTCGCTGAGGGTTCCTTTTACTGCCAGATAGTCCGCCAGATCGCCACCGTTGCAGTACTGCGAATGGAAAGGAGAAAAAACAGAGAAGATTTTCAAAATGAAGTTTAAACAATTGTAATGCCATTGCCCTTGCTATCTTACTAAAATCTGATCCGAAACTGATTATATCGAGATTATAAAAGGTTTCTTAGTACAGAAAATCGTCCTTGCTTACAGGGTTTTCCAAGTCACTTTCAAAAGTTAACATTGATATTCAGCGCGTGCCAGATGTTAATCCACATCAGTCTGATATTTCACTGCCATCATAATAATTTTTAATTTCTTCAGCATGATTTTCAACATTTAAACGGTCTATTACCATTGCTTTTTCACCGATGATTTTAAGCCATCTGATCAAGATTTGTACAACATTTTCAAAATGAATACTACATGCATTTTGAAGCTTTTTACAGGGTTTTCCGAGTCAATTTCCAATGTATCCAATATGTTTCATTGCTTGCGAGATGTTTTTCAACAGCTGTCCAATGTTGTATGTGCATCACAGTAATCTTTCAGTTCTTCTACATGATTTTCAACACGTCTCAAACTGGATTGGGTTTGACAGTTCTTAGTGATGTGTTGAAAATCAAGTGTAAGAACTGAAATTCTATCATTTTGGCATTTTGGCATCTGATACAGGGTTTTCCAAGTCAGTTTCGAATGCAAACATCGTTTTTCACCACGTGCAAAATGTTGCAGGGTTTTCCAAGTCAGTTTCGAATGTTAACATTGTTATTCACATTCACATTCATCATTATAATTTTTAATTTCTACAACATTTTCAAATTCGTGATTTCAAGTCGTGATTTTCAACACGACTCAAGCTAGAATGAGTTTGACAGTTCTTTGTTATGTGTTGAAAATCATGTGTTGAAACTGAATATTCATTTGGAAACAAATAAGTCACTTGACAGCTGTTGAAAAACATCTTGGATGCGGTGAATAACAATGTTTACATTCGAAAATGGCTTGGAAAACCCTGTATTCCACATTTTCATCACAATACTTTTTAATTTCATCAGAATGATTTTTAACACCTCAACGGGTGATGCAAACCGGCGTCAAAAACCCCGGTGAAAAATCTATAGCAGCAGCCCGTTGAAGTCGAGGTGTTGAAAATCATGCTGATGAAATTAAAAATTATTGCGATAAAAATGAAATGTCAGATCGATATGGAATAACATTTTGCACGCAGTGGATAACAATGTTTACATACGAAACTGACTTGGAAAATCCTGTAAAATGTGTGACAGCTGTTAAAGAACATCTTGGAGGTGGTGAATCCCGTTATCAAAATTGTGCATAGTAAAGAGGTAAAGCAATAAATTTAAGTCTCCTTTTACTTCATTTTAACAGGTTCTTGGGTACTATCACTAACGACACTAATTTGTCTTGTCTCAACCAATCGGCCTAATCGTCCAGACAGATCCTCAAAAAACGTGTCCTCGCCTCGGGAGAAAGTCAGTAAAACTGAAGATTATGATCATACCGTGCACGCCGAAAACCTTTCCCCGTTGGAATTGAATATCCCACACCTTTATCAAAAGCACTAAAACGCAGCATCTGTACCGTTTTGCGATTGCCTTTCCCACTTCACACTTGCCGCGCGTGTAAAGAGTCATTCACATTGCAGGAAGGGAAGAATTCAACTACAAACACCCCTCCTAGGGCCGGTATATTGCAATTGATTTCCTCTTGTTCCTGCTGGTGGCCGGCGGCTCACACCGAGTCGAGTTGCTTGATTGAACTCACACTTTAGCCCTCCCATAGAGCTGTTGTGTCGCATGAGCGCGATGGTGGTACAATGGCCATTGCAGGCACAGTCGGTTGGCCCTTCTTCTTTGCCAAAGTGTATATAATGAAGGTTTATGAAGTGTATCGGTTCAACTTCCGGGCGCAGCAACTAACCATTCCGAACGGCTGCTAAATCCACCGGAGGGAAAGAGTGAGCAGCTTCTTACCCTGGTGGATGGAAATCGGTTCGATTTGGAAGGTTTAGAGCAGAGTCTCGTCCGCAACCATACCAATGCCTCCCGAGCTATGGCATGGTCTAATTAAACAAACATCTGTCAGGGATTCGGGCATGTCTACTCTTCTCCCACTTCCGGGCCCGGTTTTGTGTCATTCGATGCCTATCCTACAGCAGGGGAATTACCGACTACCGCCGTGGAGATCTCGGTCGCTTATCATTGTCGGCGGCTGCTACTGCTGCTACCGATGGTCATCAGCATCGCCATCATCGATGAGTGAAGGTATCGGGGACTGCACGGTGGTGGTGTCTCAGACACCGATCGATTGAAAAATGTATGCACAACGGACACTGGCAAAAATCATAACGCGCGCGTGATACAACCATGTGCGGGAGATGTCCAACAACATTGGCCCTCTTTTTTGTTGTTGTGAGTTGGGCGCAAACGACAAAGCGACAGAACAATTGTACATAATAGCACCAACACCTCTCGTGGCCCGCAAAGTGCCGTTGTGTCCTTCAGGAACGCCGATGGTGCCAATATGATAAATATTGAAAAAGGTTGTGCCGCCACCGGATTCCCATATAGGAGGCAATTATGACTTTTTGCTCACACAGTTGGCACCGCCCAGACAGACAGGGCCACTTTGGGCTAGTGTTTTGGGGTTGATGGGAATGGTACGCTAGCCGCTCCATATGGTTTAACGTGTACCATCACCTAATGGGGACGCGTGTTACGCTTGAGTTGATTGTAAATCGGGAGAACATTCACAAAAACCATTCATAGTGTTTAATTGCTTAGAAAGTAATAAATATTATTAGGCAGCTCTATAGCGTAACCTTTTCGGAGCGTTTTCAATTTTTCTAATTAATATTCCACTCCTGATCATCACGCTCAAAATTGCGGGGCGATGTCAGGTTTTGTTTTGTCAGGCAACACAAAAACAACGGAAAACAAGAGTGTGTGCAAGGCATGTCAGCTTTTGCAAATCATAAATAGTCATCATCCCTCGCGATTAAATGCAAAAAGGGCAAAACGGGATGCCATTTTCTACAAAACATTGTCCCAACACACACATAAAAAGCATCCTTTTTCTGCTGATAGTAAAATAATGGATTGTTTGACTTATGGAATGAGTTCTCGCTTCATTTTTTGTTTGGTTCCTTCCCTTTGTGTCCCCCCGAGCAGCATGTGCGTGCGTGCGTACTGTTGAAGCGTTAAACAGGAAAACGTTTACAGCTACAGTTCAAATGTCGTACACGCACGCAGTCGTATTGTTTGTGGTCCCATCGTCTCTGCTCGATGAGCGGCCGGAAAAAGCGAAACCCATTCCAAACGGATCGTTACCCTTTTGCGCCGAAAAGTATGCAGTCACCGTTGCACATCCCAAGCACACGTTGGTTTCGAAATAAAATGCATCCTACGGCACATACATACTGGGAAATCGTGACAGACTCGAAAAAAGGGGGAATATGCACATGCTGACACTACCCTCTTCCTGCTAGCCAAGGTGCACCCCACCCATTTTCACCGACCCTTCAAGCACCCTTTTCTGCTGATATCTTACTTCATCCGAAGCCTACAGCACCACACCAGCACCACACAGGGGCCAAGTTCACGGTCAGATTGGGTTACGCCGACGTCACATTAAAACTAATTGAAACGATCACCCGAACACTCATTAGCGAAAAACCGGTGCACAAACCACCATTCGGATGATGACGGTTGCGTGCAGACATCCCTCCTCCACACATGTAGGCGCAGAGGACGCTGGTGCTGGTTTGATATTGTGAACTGTTAGAATTGCATAGGGGTCCGGTCGGGTTCGTCTTTTCTAATGCGGGACGGTCTTTTGAACAACTCTATGAAGACCTATTGTAGCATACCAGTTGGTGGTAATCTATGCTTTATCCCACGCACTCACACAACTTTCCCTTCTCTTGATCGATCCCAAGGGAGATTATTTCCTTTGTAGAAAGAAGCATATTCGTGACTAAGCATAGAATTCTCTACAATAGTGTTAAATGGTATATGCTGAATAATATTTTAAAATAATAAACGGACGTAGTTTGATTCCTACCTGTGTGCTCACAGCCAAATCTGTGTACGAAATGACTGGTCTAGAACCTTTATATTAGCCTAGTAAGTCTATGCAAGGCGGGCATGATCGTATAACTTGTTAATACAGACATTCCCGCAAAATACTGCCTCTAAATCACCAATTTTTGTATCTAAGGTACAAATATTTGACAACTTGTCACAATTTACGTCTCTAAGACACCAATATTTTTGCTTCGTTGACATCTATTTTTGAATGTGAGTTCATCGCTTTATTTAGAATTGAAAACATTCATTTCTTCCATTCTAGTCAATTTATCAACAATTGAATTATAATTAAAATATATTTATTGGTTTGCCGATTTTCAAAGAATCTTTTAAGTCAAGTCTTTTAAGTTGGTAGGAGTTTTCCACTATAAAGAATATCGTAAAAAATATTAAAGTTTATTTTTTATTTTTTACAAAACAAACCTAATGAAATGACAAAGTCTCAAACCTATTTCTTAAAATTCTCGAAAACAATTATTTAAAATTTAGCAATAGCGACTGAAAAATGATGAAGTATACCAGAAAATACATAGTCTAGAGAGCAAAACATGTATAAAATCATCTTCTAACAATTTAAAAGACCTCAAACCGACTTTAACCATTATGGATGATTCCGGAGCCAAGAATTCACTTAAAAAAATTCACCTAGCCTCTAGGGTTTGAATCAAATTTCCTCCTACTTGGCAGAAAGAATGTTGCCTACCCTCATCCAACAAACCGGAACAAAACTATTGCATGCTCAACCAGACAGGAGAAACACGAGCACACATCCGTGTCTTTGTCGCGATGTTTCCGTTTAGCATAGTTTCAACTTTAACTTCCGTCATTGATTCGAGGGGTTCGTGCTACGTAAATAGATAGATGTTGTGGCGCCGTTGTCTCCCCCGTACCGGCTTCTGTTGGGAAGGTAGGCACGAAAATCATAAATCGTGTGCAAAATCGAAAGATGCCAATAATTCAACACGAAACGAAAAAGCCCAGACAGACGAATCCATCCCTGGTAGAGATCGTCGAGTGGTAAGGCTTTTGCATTTGCTGGTTAGGATATAGCTAAATACAAATTCAACGTATCCATCGTACTGATATTTCGGAAGCAAACTTCCACCAGAACTCGGTGAATTGAATTGAAATAGTTATGCTCCAATAAATTTATCTGCTAGAAGAGCTATTGCAGTTGATTTAATTGCTGCTTTTTTGTTAATCAATTCGGAAATTTCATTGCTTAGTTTATGACTAACTGTGCCGACTAATCGTTCTGCGTTGACTATTCAAGGGTTGACAAATCAGGCAAATGCTGAATAAAGCCCAGACTTAACGACCAACACCCACCCACCCATAGAACGAGCGCCATGTTTTGGGATTCTAACACAGGAAGACAAACAAATCCCGATCCCTTACCGATTGTTTACCCGCTGAATGTAGCTTCCATAAACTAACTTGTTTAAAAGGCGTCAAGGCCAAGGAAAAATAGGAAAAATATGCTAAAAAAACACAAGTTCGTTTGTCTTTCATGAGACAGGCGAAGGATATAGACACTTCCGGTAAAATCGAACTATCCAACTAGGGGTTTAGTCCCGACACAGATAGACACAGCAATGTTTTTCTCCTGCGCTTGAAAACCGAATAATTCAGCTTGCTGGTTCAGAATGTGCGCACACGAGAAACACCATTCCTTGTGCAAATTGATTTTTTCGCCCTATCGATCAGTGGAAGCGCAAGGGCAGAAGTAGAGCAGAAACGGGATATGGATTGCGAATGCGACGCCGATATTTTATGCAGCAGAGATGCACACAGACACACTCACAGGACGACAGGCATCAGGCTATGAACTATAACAAAGTTTTCCCCTTTTCACACCCCATGTGATGCAGCTGCAGATAGGGCGAAACAGGGTAGTGGATGTGGAACCAAAAAAAAAAAGGCAAATAATTCTGCGTACGATATATCTTCATCCACACGTCCCTTTTGCCGATGGGGATGATATTGCCGATCAGATGGATGAGCAATCGGTACACGGGTATCGGACAAAAATCGAACATAGCGCAGGGGGAATAGAGCTATAAAATGCAGCCAAATTAAAAAGCTGCTGACCAACCAAAGCGAATGGATGGTCGCAGTGCAATTAACATTTAGAAGTTTATTTATACTGTCCAACTCTAAACATTTACGATCCGCAATATAATCCTAAGTAAAGTCATCATTTCCAGAATAAAAGTGTTAAGACCCATTAAAATGCAGCAGCTAAAGACACTTCCTTTCTTTAATTTTACAAATAATTTGGATAAAATCACAATTGTGTCACATGATATCACAAAATTATTCGTAATAGTGCCATTTAAACATAGTGCTTCAAATCAACGACTACGGCTTAAACGTGGAAGCAAATTGAATTTTGACAATAAAAAAGGTTTATTTTTTCATTGATTTTGTATTGTAAATCTTCTTAATAAGGTCGTAGAAGACGGACTAATAAGTAAATAAATATCCTTTTATTTTGTAGGTAATAGAAGCCGTAAAATTTCATCTTCTGAATCTTGTTGTAACAGACGGTTTTATACAGGATTTCCAAGCTGATCGCACAAGTGTAAGGTTACACTTCTTACTTCAAAATGAATCGATCAGGATCGAGAATAGAGTCAAGTCCAGCCTTAGAATTCAGTGTATCTATTTAATAGATCGCTTCAACGTAATAATATTTTTGGAATATTTATATTGTCTGATTTCGTTCATAATTTTCATACAAATTGAATCCGCAGTTTATGTACTCTTCGTAGCCAGCATCACCGGAAAATATATCGATCCGTTTTTCTTCATCAATTATCGACACGGTGTCGTTCTGGTTCGCAATTCTTTGCTGGCTTGCCCCACTACCGACATTACGCTAAAATTAGCTACACTAAAACCTACACGCGACTGCAAAACGTGATAGACCACAAAAAGCCAGCACTATATTTTTCAACATTTACACGTACTTCACCTCACCATTCGAGCGCAAAAAAAACCCCGACATTCGGGTTCGGCTTTGGCACAATATTTACCCACCGAAAATGCGCCGCAGGACATGAAGAACTACGGACAAAACTCATACAAAAACACAACAGACGTGGAAGAAGGGGTCGTTGGGTTTTAGTGCTATGTTCAAAAATTTGCTTGCGGTAACAATTAATCGACACGACAGGGTGGCGGCGGCTGCAACACACGGCGTGCCCGGGTGGGGTTTGTTATCCCCGGCCCGATAGGGAAGAGGGGGATTACCATAAATTTCGTTACGAATTACAATTCAATTGAGATGCGTCGGGGACAAAGAGGCGACCAAAAAAAAAAAAAACAGGCGCGGTTTTCCCACTTATTCCATCTTTTGCTTTGATTTGTGCCCGATTAGTGCTGCAGTGTGGTGTAAACACGAGGGGACAATACGGGAGAGAGTGTAAGGCATTTCTTTTGTTGCAAATAGAATGAAAAGTAATTTCATTAGCGCCGTTAAAGGTACCTAATCGATAATATAATTTTCTTATAATTGTTGTTGTTAATAAACGAACGAATGTGTCCTCGAGAATCTTGTCAACAGAAACACAACTGTTCATTCAGCATGATCAGTTAACTGTGTCAAGGTTGATCCTTTATGACAGCGAAGTAAACGAATATGAGTGCGAAAATGTTGAAAAAAAGTGCTTGAAATTGTATTGTATTCTGTATACTTTTGTGATACGTTTGGTCTCGTTTATTGGCACGTGTGCTTCGGTTCAGGTGCGTGTGAGAAGTGGTCCGTCCCTAACTCGATCGACGCACTCGATCCTATCGTCTCGCTAGATCGGCGCATCCGATCTCCTCTCTTCATTAGATCGGCGACCCGATCCTATCTTCGGCGCATCCGACCCTCTCTCGTAATCAGATCGGCGCATCCGATCTTATCACCTAGCTCGATCCTAGCTCCTGGTTGATACGGTTTGGAACTATGCTAAGTGAGTGGAGTGGTTCCCGTGCCTGACGCATAGATGTCGCAACGATCACTACATGACCCTCCCCCAGTGACCCAGTCGCGAATTCGATGAACAGTCAAACGCGAAGAAAAAAACGCGGACAATTGTATCATTTGAAACGGACTGTTTTTTTCCTTGCGCCTCTGGAAGGACAAACCGGAAGTGAGGTTGGTGATTTTACCATGTCTGGGCTCTCTTCCGATTCGAACGCTGGTTTCAGTCGATCAACAGAAATTGATTCGTTTTTCTCGTTAATTTTTACGACGTAGTATTTTCGACATCTTCTTATAACGTCGTAGGGTCCTTCATATGGTGCAGTAAGTCCTGTTCTCACTTTATCAACTCGAACATAAACTTGTTTGCAATCCTCTAAGGTTTTTGGAAAGTAAACGTGCTTATGACAATCGTACCTTGGGGTCTTTGGTTTCACCGATCTAAATTTTTCTTTTAAATCTTTGATAAATTCGGTTCGATCCGTCAAGCAGTTGTCTTGTGATGGGGTAAATATTTCAGAAGGTAACCTCAGGTTCTGGCCATAGACCATTTCCGCAGGTGCGCCTTTAAGGTCTTCTTTAAAAGCGACTCTGATTCCCAAAAGTATCAATGGTAGGCATTTCGTCCACTGATTGGTGTTTTCATTTGCCTTGATTGCTTCCTTTAAATGTCTGTGGAAACGCTCCACCATACCGTTTGACTGGGGGTGATATGCTGTTGTTTTAATATGGTGTACTCCCATTATTTGTGTAAGCTCGTTGAATAGCTTTGAAGTAAACTGTCTACCTCTATCGGTAGTAATAACTGCAGGGCAGCCAAAACGTGAGATGTACTCGTCAACGAATTTTCTAGCTATTGTGGGTGCAGTTATATCGTTTAACGGGTAGCACTCTGGCCACCTTGTGAATCGGTCCACAATTGTTAGTAGGTATGTCATGTTTTCTGACGGGGGCAATGGTCCGACCAAATCCATGTGAATGTGTTCGAACCTGCCTTTCGTAGGCTTGAATTCCTCGATTGGGGATTTCACGTGGCGAACCACTTTAGCTTTTTGGCATCCCAGACAAGCTCGCGTCCACATGCCAATATCTATTTTCATGGACGGCCAGAAAAATCTATCCGTTACAATTTTGCGTGAAGCGCGTATGCCTGGATGTGCCAGATTATGAAGGCTCTCAAAAGTTTGTTTCCTTAAGGTTGATGGGACGTAAAGTCTGTTAGTCCCAGTCGAGGACTCGAACACTAAATCTGTGTCGAATAAGGTTAGGCGTTCCAACCTGTATTTTGAGTTCACGTCTTTTGTTGCACTATGCATGAGCTTCACTAGTTGTTCATCATTATTCTGTTCTCTAGAAAAAATTTCGTAGCTATTTCTCGTGATTGCCTCTGTTTCCCCTATCCTTGAGAGTGCATCAGCTATCACATTGCTATCTCCCGTAATATAGCGTATATCAGAGGTATATTGGGAAATAAAATCTAGCTGGCGACTTTGTCGCGGTGATTTTTCCGATTTGGAAGTTAATGCTGAAATCAGCGGTTTATGATCGGTATATACCGCAAAAGATCTGCCTTCAAGAAAATGTCTGAAATGTTTAATAGCGAGAACTATCGCAAGTAATTCGCGATCGTAAGTCGAGTATCTTGTTTCCGTTGGCGATAAGGTTTTTGAAAAGAACGCTAAAGGTACTCGCTTGCCGTTTGTTGTCTGTTCGAGAACAGCGCCGACGGCATAATTGGAGGCATCCGTTGAGACCGATAGTTTGGCATCACTGATGGGATGGGCCAGCAAGGTCGTTTTTTCAAGGTCGATTTTTATGGATTGCAATGCTTTCTCGCATTCTTGAGACCATTCAAAAATCTTTTTATTTTTTTTGTTGCTATGCTCAGCTATTAGTTGGTGAATAGGACGCAGTTTTTCCGAAACATTTTTAATAAACCGGTGGTAATAGTTCACCATTCCAACTATGCGTTGGGCCTGTTTAACTGTAGTTGGAGTCGGAAAATCTCTGATAGCAATTATTTTGCTTGGGCAAGGAATAATGCCCTCGGCCGTTATGCGGTGGCTGAGAAATTCTATCTCGCTTACCCCGAAACGGCACTTCGACGATTTTATCCTTACGCCGTTCTCTGAGAGACGCTTCAACACTATTCGAAGGTGTTCCACGTGTTTTTCCTTTGTTGGACTGGCAATAAGGATATCGTCTATATAAATGAAAACGAAATCTAAATCACTGAATATGGTGTTCATGAATCGCTGGAATGTCTGTCCAGCATTTCTAAGGCCGAACGGCATTCGAACAAATTCGAATAATCCGAACGGTGTGGTGATTGCAGTTTTGTGAATGTCCTCTTCTGCAACCGGAATCAGGTGGTAGGCTCTGATTATATCCAACATTGAAAAAAATGTGCACCCGTTGAGGTTCATGGTGAAGTCCTGTACATGGGGAATTGGATATCGGTCTGGTGTGGTGATGGCATTGAGTCGCCGATAATCACCACACGGTCTCCAATCCTGATTCGATTTAGGCACCATATGTAGAGGTGACGAAACAGGTGATGATGACACACGGCAGATTCCTAGTTGCAACATCTGTTGAAACTCTGCCTGTGCAATCTTCTGTTTTGTGGGGTCCAGGCGCCGAGGCCTTGAGAAGGGAAGAGTCCCTTTGGTCTCGATGTGGTGTTGGACCGAATGACGCACTGGCTCATTGAAATTCGGAGGCTCCGGTAGATTTGGAAACTCTTCTAACACCTTCGTGAATGCGGAAGGTTCATGTGAAAAATGTTTAGGTGTAGGCGTGTCAACCTGAGCAATTCTCCCTTGAGCAGTAATGTGAGTAGACGAATCTACTAACTTGCGTCGCTTCAAGTCTACTGCGATATCATTACTAAAAAGAAAATCTGCTCCCAATATAGGTCGGTTGACTGCAGCCACCATAAATATATGGCTAAAAACACGTCGTAATCCGAGGCTAACTCTTAGCAGCATCGTACCATACGTTGCAATGGCACTGCCGTTGGCTGCGGTGAGCATTGCCTCTGTTTTACGCGTTGCCTTTCCTATCATGGTGTGCGGAATTACAGACACATCAGCTCCTGTATCGACCAAAAATGTTAATTTGGACATTTCGTCCTCGATAAAAAGACGGGGCGAGAAGCTAATGTGAGCTCGCGGGACATCCGCTAGTTCACGCGAGTTCGTTAGTTTTTTTTGTTATTTTTGCTGAAGGTGCATGGTGCAACACATTTTTCGGCGTCTTTTCCAAACCGAAAATGGTACCAGCACATGCGCGACTGTGAGGTTGACCGAGCAGACTTGGAACGTTGCCTAGCACGACCACTTTGAGAGCGCGATGGGCTTCTTCCTCGCTCTTGAAAAGTCAATTTTTTAATTGCCTCGCGAAGCTCGCGGATTTCTGCCCTTATTTCAGAGGTGATATTTTGTGTATCATAATCAGATTCACTCTTGTTCTTTACCTCTGCTACCATTCCCACTTGAGCACACTCCCACAGTCTGTCTGCGATCCGCAGCTGTTCTTCTTGTTCCTTTGTGTCAACTGCTATTAGTGCCGTTTCTATTGCTTTGGGCAACCTCGATTTCCATAGTTTCTGAATGAGGGCCGAACCTACCATACTCGAATCTCCTGCTAACTGCACCATATGGCGGAACAAGTCCGAAGGGGTCCTGTCACCAATCTCCACGTGATAGAGCAATTTTGTTAATCTTGCCTCTTCACTTTGAGTAACTCTATTCAAAATATGATGTTTGAGTGAGGTGTAAGGGTTGTCCACATCGGGTTTTTTCAACACGTCAATCACTTTTACCAGTATTTGTTTCGGTAAAGCGCCCAACAAGTACGAATATTTTGTTCTTTCGCGAATGATTTTTGAAATTTCAAATTCTGCCTCAGCTTGGGCAAACCAAACGTCCGGTGCATCCTCCCAGAATTCAGGAAGCTTCATAGAAATTTTTTCGATCTCTGGTTGAGGTTCGCTGCGTGACGGCGAGCATGGTTGCGTTTTTGGCACTTTGGAAGGTTCCCCACTCACGGTAACCGAAACTTTACCACTCTGTTCATTCATAGTAAAAACTAAATCCTTTTCACGTGACTTATTACAGAGTAATCGTGTTTAAATTTTTCTCTTTTGGAAAATTGGTCGAAAACCAAGAAATGTAAATTGAAAAAAAAAAAACTAAATAAAAAAAAAACGCAATAATAATGTAAAATAAATGAATGAATATTTAGAATAATACTAGTAATAATAATGATAGAGAAAAAAAACTATCCTAACTAAGATATAATATTTCCGGACACACGCAATCAACGATCATATAATGATTATAATAATATATATATATATAAATGATAATAATGATTGAAAAGAATGATAATGATAAAAAAAAATGAAAATGCTTAGCTGTATTCGATGCGGAATACTCCTGCGTTGGCCATGTACGATGGTTGTTCGCGATGGCCGCACCGCCTGACACGTCTCTTCCGACGTGGAACCGCGATGGTCGCACCGCGTGGCACGTCTCGTCCGACGTGGAACCGCGATGGCCGAACCGCCGTGTTGCGTCTCGTCCGACGTTGAATCGCGATGGCCGCACCGCGTGGAACTGCGATGGTTACGTCTCGTCCGACGGCTGTTCACAGTGGCCGCTCTGCGTGGCACGTCTCGTCCGACGTGGAACCTGGCCACACCGTGTGGTTGCGTCTCACCTGTCGCTTATTCACAGTGACTACGCGGCGTGGTACGTACGTCGGATGTGGATTCGGAATTGGCGCTCCGAGTTGTTGCGTCTCACACGACGTATATATGTAATGATAGCACCAACGTGTTGCTTCTCGTCCGCCGATTTTTGCCGTAGGCGCACCTTGTGGTACGTCACGTTCGTTGTACACAGTGGCTGCACCGCGTGGCACGTTTCGTCCGAAGTGAAATTACACCACTGGGTTGCGTCTTGTTCGACGTGGAATCGCGATGGCCGAACCGCGTGGGTGCGTCTTCTCCGACGGCTTATCGCGATGGCCGGACCACCGTGACCACGTGGTCCGTCCGTCTGGTGCAGATTCGCGATGGCTGCGCAGGGTGCCAGCGTCTAGTCCGACGTCACCGTGATGGTCTCGACGAAGCTGTATCTCGACGGAAGTGGGGAGACACTGGCTGTTTCAGCACACGAATCGCGATTGGCAGAATAACGACGGATCGGATCACTAGCGGAATCGAGTATCACTCGCGGCACAACTCTCACTGGCGTGCACGATAATCACTCGCGGGCACGAAAACGAGGCAAACGAGAGCAAATAAGCACCGAGCTGAAAAAAACTTTTTGTGTTTCACTTGTATCACGTCGGGGTCACCACTTGTATTGTATTCTGTATACTTTTGTGATACGTTTGGTCTCGTTTATTGGCACGTGTGCTTCGGTTCAGGTGCGTGTGAGAAGTGGTCCGTCCCTAACTCGATCGACGCACTCGATCCTATCGTCTCGCTAGATCGGCGCATCCGATCTCCTCTCTTCATTAGATCGGCGACCCGATCCTATCTTCGGCGCATCCGACCCTCTCTCGTAATCAGATCGGCGCATCCGATCTTATCACCTAGCTCGATCCTAGCTCCTGGTTGATACGGTTTGGAACTATGCTAAGTGAGTGGAGTGGTTCCCGTGCCTGACGCATAGATGTCGCAACGATCACTACAAAATCTTGTCACACGAAAAAAAGGGCAGAAGTAACGCACAAAATAAAAGTGAAAATAATGAACACTTTGTTCGTAGGTTTATGCGCTTTGCACGTAAATCCATTTAACGGTTGGTGTTCATTCGAAGTAGAAACTCCCTGACTGTTTGGTTTCGTGTCGGTGTGTTGGTTCGTTTGTTAGATGCACCACCACCACCACTACTACGGAACGTGAAACATGCTGCCATTAGCAGCGAGAGAGCTCTCTGCTGGTGCGTAAACCTTAACGTGTTCAGGGTTGATCATCATCATCAGTTCACTCCGTGCACAGTGGTGTGCGTGTTGGATCGAAAGCCACCCTCATCCAGCACACACAATGGCAGTTTGCGGGGGTTAAATTGTACAAATCAACAGAGGAAAAAGGTTCAACTTGTATATTAAAAAAAAAAAAAAACAAAAATTGTAATTTTGAATTTGTATTTTGAAAAAAAAATCAAAAATTGTAATTTTGAAAAAAAAAAACTTATATAATAAAATATTAGCATTTTACATAGATCAGAAAACTTGACGTATGATGAATGCAGAAGAATGAAGCGATATTGTAATAAAATAATTACATCTTTAGTGTACTCTATTCTATCAAACCAATATTTTAATTCATAAAGATGATTTTCGAAATCCTTACTTCCATCCTATACAGGAAACAAAGATAACGCTATAAATATTTTAAACCATAAAACGCTATAACCTATAAAAATACAGATATTAAAAATTATTTTAAAAAAATACGATAACATCCCTAATTGCTATTCTACAAAGCAATCAATCGTTTGAGCACTGAATCATTCCCCCTAAAAATATTACTTTTTCCCCACGAATGTTCTGCCTAACAGCCCACTGTGCAACGTACTGCAAATGAACCGGCAGAGTTGGAGGGCTTTGTGCCAACATCTCACCAAGCTGCGTGTATAGTTGTAATCGGAACGTGATCGTGACGTGAATGTGAGTTTCGTTGTACGCTGCTGCCTCAGTGGTCCCGTAGCAAAACATGCCCGGACATTGGAGGAGGCAGCCACATAAAACCCCGAACACTTTGTGCTGATCCGTAGCGATCAAAAATTAACCACAAAAGAAAGCATCCCTCTGGGGAACCGGAACATTAACCTGTGGTAGAAACGGATTTTGTGCAAGGGTTTGTGGCGTGTTTTCTTACTTTATTCTTCGCGCTTGCTTTGTGACCATAGAGTGCACCATCTTACCGGTCGGAGAGGCTTTCTCTAGGTGTGTGATTTTTCATTTTCTTTTCAAAATTAAGTTCGCGTGTGGAAAATAACCTCTCACAGAAGGAATGAGGCCTATCTGTAGAATGCGGTCAAAATTCTGCCAGCACAGCGAGCCCTTGAGGGCAACAATAAGGGCAAACGAGTGAGAAAACGAGATAGAGGAAGAAGAAGAAGCAGAAGACGCAGAGACTCGGTCTTGTATGGCCTCCGAACCGCATAAAACAATGGCTTAAACCGATACCTTGTGATAGCAAACACAGCGTGTTGTAGATGAATGTGTTGTAGAGTTTACAAGTTCATGGATAATTGTATGCGCAATGGTGCAAACGCTCCATTTACATGTGCGCACAAAAATATAGGTTAAAGATCGCCTGATCCTGTTCAGAAACTGTGCTCTCTCATGCACTCTCTCTCTCTCTTTCATAGAGATCTCTGACTCTCTCTCCTCTCTGACGCTTTACGCACCTGTGCGTTTATTGAAAAGTGAAATTAGCAGGAAACGCATCATCCGATCATCTCGTGACGAAATACATGCCGCCGCAAGCAATGGCGGTAGTGATTTTAGCACCTAACAATATGACGAAGTATGCGTCAAAGGCTGTTCACGGCGTACACATGGGGGTTATGCCATTCATTTCTTACCTCGGAGTTGGTGCTTATCAGATACCACACGAATGGTGGTTCACCACCAAAGATAAGATTCCTGTGGGGCAGAAACCCCGCACAGCTGTGTGTGTGTACATGTAATCAATTCGAACATACACACCTGATTACACTGCCACATACACATATATGCATTGGATGCACCAAAGTGACCTTAGACCTCACACGACCAGCCCCTGCGCGCGTATCACATGGGGTAAAAAAGATAGAGCAATAAAAAAAACCCACCCAACCAATAACCTCCGCGTCTGTTAAAGTCGACCGGGAGAGGAGGAGGTTCGTGTGTTTCTTACGTCAAAAGCAGTGCGGAAGGCGATCAAAAACCAAAGCCCGTCAGAGGAGAGCAGTTTGTGCGCCAGGGTCGACTCGTCTCCACTCCACTGTGCACTTACTTAATCGTACAGTCAATTGGCGGAGTAAATTGCGTGTTCTGTTTATATTAAACGCGAACAATCTCACACGTCCCTTTTCTAGAGGGAGCGAGTGGATGGGTTCGAAAATCACCCTCCTCTTGCTGGGGAATAAATTTAGCATTGCGCGATTTCGCGATCGCCGATGGTAATGTGTGATCCATCATTCATTTGCACATCGGTATGGAATATGTATGCAACGATCAGCCCGGAGCTCCCACCGTCACCGTCTGTGTCTCGGTGAAAGATGTTAAAACGAGAAGCTTCTGGCGACGACTTGTGAATGGCCTTAAGAGACCTTAGAGAAGAGTTCGCAGACGTCAAGGATGGAGTTTGATTTGCACACAGAACCAGAGCAGAACAGATAATTTCCCTCGTAGGTCAGGATTCTACAAATAGTGATGATTGGACATCAGAAATTAACCATACATATAACGGGAGATCTCTCTCGGGTAGGTTCCTTGGGAAATTCCAAAAGAAATCACAAAACCCGAACAGAATATGAAATGACTACAGTGATTTCAGAGTATATGTATCCTACTCTTAAGATTCTTGCTTACCGACTTGCTTGTCGTTTCAAGAGCTACTCTTGACAGTATCAATACGATTTTTATCTATGTTACTGTATCCAGATTCTTGAGAAATCAAGTTCCAACTTTCTTAGTAGCACTCTTATGTTTGATTTACATTAGCAAGAAACTAATGTTCTGATTCAAAGTTTTCGTGAAGAGCTCCTATAATATATGACATAAAGACAAAGTGGATCTCAGAATTGAAAAGATAGATTAGTACCACAAGTTAATTCGTTATTTCAATATGTTTCAATAGAGTCTGGGGAATTGAATTTCCTTTCTTTTGGTGTACGATAAGCCATATTCTGATTATTATTCAATGAAATATAGCTAAAAACGCTAAATTTCACGTTCATTCTCACACGAGCTCTAGCCCGGGCTTAAGCAATTATATTTAATTTACGAAGCGTTGTGAGCAATCATTCTTAACTTGATGTTTTTTTTTATCTTTTTGAATTAAACGATAGAATCCACATTGAGATTGATAGAATGTCTTTCCTAGGCGGGATACTACGCCCGCGAGTTCAATCCAAAATCCAATCCAATCTGTATATGAAGCATGATGATAGTGCATCACCGTATCAAATAACAATTTTCCCGTCAACTTTTCCAACACTTTTCCATATGCTAACTCCCAAAAAAAACGCGGCAGTGTTCCCTTGGGGAATGGTGATGATTTTTTGATGGACAGCGTACACACAGAAGCATTGAAGCGGTAAGCTGGTGGCGGGTGGCATACCATTAGAACACGCGCACTTTCTGCTCTTTATGCCACTACCAAAACTGGGTACACGATATATGCATTTCCCGAAAAAAAAGGTGCGTCAACTTTCTTCCCCCACTCACTATCGGCCCCCTTTTGCTCGCCGGGGGACAAAGAACTAGCAGCAAAGGCAGTCAGGCAGCAGCACAGGCGGGCAAAATAAAGCCTAACAAATCGAAACCGAAACCCAGAAAACGCAAATGACAAGCCATCAATCGGACGGAACACGGGCAACAAACGGCAACTAAACCTTCGGTCCGCTATGCCGTGCAGGGAGGGGGGGGGGTCAATTTCTACCACTTTTTCGCATGTGTTTAAATGCGTTTCGAATGCTTTTTTGGTACGGTCGCGTTCGCGTGAAAAGAAAGCCCCGAATGCATATATTCATGCGGATAGGAGTGTCCGGTGAATGTTATGCTGCTGCTCCACGAGTTTCGAGTGCGATGGCAGAGGGGGGTTTCGGATTTAATTCATACATTTTTTGAGCCTCTTCCGTCATCACACCCTCTCTCAATAGTTCTATAGAGTTGAAGGTTCTGATGTTTTGAGTTCAGCCGATGGTTGTGCAGAGATAGAGAATGCAAAAGCGTGTCATGATATTCCGGTGCAACTGCAGCACTACACTACTCTGCAGCTTGTGTGGGATGCCAAACCGCAACTTCGAAACCTAATACGATGTGTGATGTGTGTGTTTGTGGAAAGATTTTTATTTTGCTGCCATAGCTTATTTATTGTGCAAACGGTGCAGATAATTGAACTCGGGAAGCAATTAAATCGCTCCAGACGCATATTTTATAACACAAAACAATATGCGTACGCAAGAGACTCACGACAAGACGGGTTAGAGATTGAAGAGTGATTGAGGCTGTGTTTCAGGGAAATCAACCAGAAGAGCATCAGGCTGGTTTCCCAGAGGTCCATCGTTAGTTATCATTAGTTGTCCCGAATGGTGCAGCAAGGCAAATCCTTGGCGAATGAGACCCATCATCTTAGGCAGGAAGAGTTTGCTTTAAGGAGAGGACAATTCAATTAACATCTTGCAGATGCGGATGCGCTGCCGCTGGCTGTGGTGCGTCGTTATTGTGCAAAACCCAATGCAATAAAGATCGTTCCTCTGCACTCCTCTGCCCAGAACTTCTCTCTCTCCTTCGGACCAATTAAGGCGGGCCAATTTGGGCTCGTCTGCACACGCCAAACGGGCTCCAGCCGCAAGAATTGGCGGCTGCACCACCACACACATTCGTCTGTGTCTGTGCCGTTGTTACTGCTGTGCGGTGCGCGCGCTTTGTGCTGTGGTGTCTCACCAGCAGCTAATCAATCGAAACAATCGAATCTGATGGGTGGCATCATCAATTGACTGCAGCATTTGCCAACAACCAAGCGGCTAGAAGGAGTGAAATTTGCACGGGACACAGATGTGAAGGATACACCACCAATAGATTGAAGTGTGGCAGCAAAATGTGGAATGCAAGTAAAACAAAACACGCTGTACTGTGTACTGTTGGTCAAACAAGTCTCTCGCAAGTCTCACGACGAAACGCTAGCAGATGTTACAAATTAAAGCGCTTCAGTGAGTGGGGGACGACAACGTTCATGCACCAACACATCATATTCCACCTCACACTTCAGAGAGAGCCCGTTGTGTCCTCAACCGGACAGTGACCCATCCCACACAGCGGACTACTGTGTGGTCCCCTCTGGGAATAATTTAATTACTCTCACTCGGTGGTAAAGCCCCACCACAGCAAGTTTTGGAGGACGCAAAATGCCGTTTTTTGGAACCGACCAGGCCTCCTAAAAACCCAACTCCATATCGGTACAGGCTTGGCACCGGCTGTTTAGCGGTTAGCTGCTTCTTTATGCCACTCCCCGCCACGACTTGTGGCGTGTGTGTGGGGGATTTGTCTATTTATTCCGTTTTTCCGCTGCAGGTTGGCAACCGGAAAATTCCGAAGGGCTCTTGCTCCGCTTCCACGCTAATGTGTTCGTGGTTGGAAATGCTATTTTGACTATCGTGATTATTTTACGACATCCACAAGCCAACAGACACAGACACAGCACACCCGGGGTAAGACACCCCCGAGGCGGGCAAACACAAACGGCCACACGGAATACAGCTTACTCATTTGGGCGAGAAGCCTCGCGCACAGAATAAACTAAACCAAAAGCAAAACAAAAACGGCAAAAAAGTGCAAGTCAAAATCATCATCCTACAAACGACAAATTTCTGACACGGCTGCTTGCTCGGTGTCTGTGGCAGGACGACGACAGGACGTTGAAGGTGGTGAAAGAAAAACGGTTTCCCCTGAAGCCCCTTACACCTCAACTTTGTTGTTTTTTTTTTGTGTTTGGTTCGTTCTGACACTCAAGGGCAACTATAAAGCAGAAACAAAAGAGAGGCAAAAACCAACACGCTAGCCTGAGACACGGAATAAATAAATAACCAGCCCCGGGAAGGTGTGAGCTGGAGTTTCGGAAAGGTCAACGGTGCCCTTCCTTCTGCGAAGCTACACAGAGGAGACACACAAATGACACCACCCGAATGGTGCTAATCCGGGGGAGTTTACGGATTTGGCGGGCTGGCGCTTTTAAAATACTTTATTTAAAACGAAAACTAGCAAACGGGGTAAACCATTTCAAATTACACTAAAAGCCGATGGGGTTCGAAGGAGCGATTTTAAAAAGCGGGGAAAATGTTAAAGAGAAACTTTTCCGATTTCTTAGGTACTAATCCCCGTCCTTTTTCTTTTCTATAACCTCAATCGGGCAGTGACGACTTCAAGCAATGTTGAAATCGATCGAGCGCTCTCGTCCTTGGGGAACTGTACCGATTATGGGGACCACTCCCCAAAGCCAACAAACAATAATAACGTTGCAATAAATACGCATGCGAAAATAAGATTACCCGTGAAAGGTAAACAAATGCAACGCGAACACTGCTTAATTTACAGTTTACAGTACACAAAACCCAACAAGAATCAATCACACTTGCTACTGCTACACTGCTACTGCTGCTGCTTGAGTCGCTGCGCCTTCATCCAAGAACATATCCCAATACAATTCTACTCCACGCTTATTTTTCAATCAACAACTTCACCTGCACACCAGGAATAAAAAAGGGCAAAAGGCCCGTATTCAAATTTGCCATTTCTAAGAGCTCTTTCTTCTGGCAGGGACGGTTTGAAAGGGAAACACAGGCGTCTTAAAATAATAAATCGGTTTCAATTTCTCGTTGACACAGCGAGCAGGAGCGACAGGAGCCTTTCCTTTTCCTCCCAATAGTGCAAACCTCGCCACCCCTTGGTTGGTGGAATTCATTTTTCTTCCACGCTCGGGAAAAGCCGGCAAGTGGACAAATTTCAAAACATGCACACTCACACACCGACTAGAGTTTGAATCGGTGAAACATGCACACCACCACCGTGTGCCCGTGTCGGTTTCCTTCGGCTTTTTGGTCCCCCAACAACTCCCCTGCTCCTTGCTGGTGTAATCCTAAATCCGAATGGCAGCATCGGGCGGTTTTTTGAAAGGGAAGCACACCGAGCACATTACGACACTAGTTTTGCCGTCGCGTGGTAAAACGTTAGGCAGGATTCGACGGTACCGGAGGTGGTGTGTAGCAGCATAAAACCTCGCAATAACAGTCCACCAGTCCTCCTCCGGCACAACGACGAGGCAGCACACGGCTGATGTGACGACGCGGCGCGCGGCTTCGGCAAAATTCACCCCGAGGGGCACGGTAGCACTTTATCGGCCAAACGTCACTTGCGTGGTGACCGTGCACGAAGCAACATCGTCGCTCGGTTGGGTTCTTGGGTACGCTTGTTAAGCGTTGTTGGCGTTAGCTAGGCTCTCGCTCTCACCGCCTGAACGCACTACGAATCTAGTAATTCTGTGACTGTGCTCCGTGTGAATTCCTGAGGGGTGTGCTCTACCAGCAACACAACCAGGAATGTTGTTGTGTGCTTTGGCGTTTCCTAATCGATTACTTATTTACATTCCAGAAAGAAAGAAAAAAGTGTACACCACCGGGCTCATCACACGCCACACCACGCCATTCCGATGAAGAGTTCTGTGCCGCAGCAGTGATTTCGTGACCAACTGTTACAGTGTGTTCCTAGCTACTCTAGTGTCGTTGTGTTGTTTGTGCAAGTGAATGAACGTGAAAGTGAACGAATTTCTCCCAACTGTACCATTTATGTTTAGATTTAGTGCCGTTTGTGTTCCCTGACTGTGAGAGGCTTCTGTGTAAGAAACGTTGAGAGTGCGTAGAATTTTGTGGAAAACTGTTCCCCAATTGGCCTATAGAACGTTTCTGAGCGAACGAAGCAGTGAAAATAAATTAGAACCGTAGAAAAAGGCTGTAGAGCTTGTGCCGTGCTCTATATATACACACACAAACACCAAGTAATCCCCGTCACAATGAGACGAAGATTGATCCGGGAGTTTCTGGTCCCGATGGTGCTGACGGTTCTGCTCTGGACGAGGTAAGACAGAAGAAAAAAGCGAGAGTTTTCCATGCCGCGAACAACTTCACACACACACACACTCACACGTGAAAACGGGGCCAGGAAATCAGGACGTAATCAACGCCAATCATCAGTCGGCAAAAAAACGCAACACACAATAATGTCGACACATGCATCGCGCCGTAATCATTATGATTCCATTCTCTCGATCCATCTATCTCTCTCTCTTTGTCTGTCTTTCCCTTCTTCTCTCTCTCTCTATCTGTTTAGACGCACATTGCACGCAATTAGGTTCAGAAACCACACCGACCAGCACCACCACCAAGAGCAATCTAGAGCAATATGTGGCTTAGATTGTGTGGCCCCCGTGCGCCGGGAGAGGAACCGTGCTCCGGCAATTCAGCACTTCCCAATCAGCGCGCGGCCGTAGGCGATATCAAGTGCTGGTGAACTTTAATCTTGTTTTCCAGCGATGCCTACAATTGCTCGGGGAACTGACATGTGTGTGTTGATGTATGTGGTGCAGAGTACACCCCACCACAGCTCCAAACATCACAGGATCTGGGGAATGGGTTTTTGGGGGACTTTTTTCCAGAAAACAGGACTCAGACGCCAAGAACTTGTCGAGATATTATCACATCACTCTCGGGTAGGTTCTTGCTCAGCTCAAGTGGGATTTATCGTACGCCACACCACTTCACGAAAGCAAGGCTACGCACCGCTACTTCCCACAGAATGATTGATGTACGCAATCAAGCATTATATGAAATACGCACTAAGTACTGCTCATAAGAGGTTCCCATTAAAAGGACGTGCGTGCTTCTTGGCTAAATGATTTTCAAGCAGCATAGGACACACACCAAGGATCAAAGTGTGTGTGTGCTCTGCTCCAGTCACTCACTCGTCGAAATGCCCATTAAAACTTAAACTGGAGCAACGCCAGAAATAACAGATAACAGCACCACCAGCAACATTAAAAACCAAAGCCCCGACACGTGTCGGTTTCGAAAAACCCCAAAAAATGGGTACTTAAACCCTCAAATTGTTCCTCCTGTGTGTTTCTTCGTGTTTTAAACGACCGGTTGTAGTAGCAAGCACGCACGTGGTGTCGTCCAAAGTTCAAAGATCGTGTGCCGGCTTAACAACAACCCACAAAACCACGCGTTTCCATCCCGACACTAACCCGAACCCGGACAAGACTCGGGGGGTCATTACACAGCCGGTGGTGATGGTGGTGGTGCTTCACCCGATAGGTGGAGTTCATTAAACCTTGCCCAGAGGTTTGTCCAAAACTATTTATACGAACGGTTTCTTCACACACGCTCTCGTCGGCTCAGTCTAATGATTAGATGGACGAACAACCGTCCCGGACGACCTGCACCATTGCATAGTAAATTTGGTTATGATTAATTAGCGGCATCTCGGTGTCGGTAGCGAACGCTTTTTGGTGAGTTTTTGAAGCAATCAAGAGCTCCATTACACCGAACCATTACGTTCGCTGTACAAGATACCCTAAAAATCTTGCGCTGCGATTGCGTCTGTTGATCATCTCCAACACTTACTGGCTGCAGCAAACGGCGTTGACAGACGTACTTAGGGGCCCTAGTGCCACACATAAGGCCAGAGTGTGCCAGACTAGACAAGGAAAAAAGTTAGACCCCAGAAACAGCCCCTTTTTCACCCCGAACAGGAGGAGACACAACTATGGCGGGCAACTTTCATTGAGCCTGTGTGTTGTGGGGATGTGGGGAGCCGGTTTTGCAACTGTCTGTAAACCATTTTTTCTTCATCTGTTTTGTTTTATTGGTTGTTATTCCCTTCAAATGCGTAATCCACCGTGCGCCACGGAATGCCTACGCCTTTGGGTTAGCAGTGAGCAGAGAGAAACCGCAACAACTGTGCAATTGCGCACGCAAAAGAACTAATCTTCAGACAACGAGAGACAGAGAGAGAGAGCGACCTACCAGCACCGAACTGCAATCGATAGCCGGGAGGAGAGGTCGATGAATTGGGCCCGGATGTCTTTGAATGAGTGTTTTGGGGGGAAGGGAAAACCCGTTCTGCAAATGCTGCGATGTTTTTACATCACAACGTTGCAGAGCGCGCACGTGACTGTTGGGTGCGTTGTGCTTGCACTAGACACACTGCACCGGCACTGCACGCCGACGACGACTTGGACTGGAGGCAAATTTCTTCCGGGATCGGGACTGTTTGGAACCCGGGCAACAGAACAACTCCCACGATCTTACTTTCGCTTTTTTCGCTTGAAGTTGGAGTTCAGATATTTCTGGGTGGTGGTGTGCAAATGAAACTCTGACGTCCTTTTACTGGTTATCCCTCATGATGATGATGAAATCACGCGTAATGTTGACCATATCTGTAAACATGAAACGACCTACGAACGACAAGATACGCTGATGACGACGCGAATGACGATGCCTCTGTCGGTGGTTCACCAGATGTTGACCAAATATTGACACGGTTACATTATTGCTTGCCACGTCCAGGTATTTCCCAATCACTACTCGGTATTACAGACCAAAAACCACAATTTGCCGATTAGATACGGGATTGACTCACCACCCTGATATGCACGTAGAAATATGAGCAAATCCTTCCATCCATCAACTCCCTGGGTACTTTCTTGGTACCACCATCACACACTATACGCGAGTTAGCTGCGCCATCGCCTTCTTGCTCGAGCAAGCCCGTCACCAAGACCGGTGCCGTCGGCACACAAAATCACCTCTACGCGACACCCTTGACCTCGATTGTAAATAGCTCCCAGGAAGTAATATTGTAATAACGACAGTACCCGCACGCCACTCCACCCAAAGAACCCTGGAGAACAGTACCGGTCCGGTAATAGAATTGCTTGCAGGGTTGAGCGGTATCAGTAACGCCACCCCAAACCCACACACACACACAAACTGGCGTGGTGATGATATGGAAAAAGGAGGCGCGCAACAAACCCGACAGCACATAGAAAGACCGCCGACTCATTTAATTCAATTATTCTAATGTGCCTTCTTTCCCCCCTGCGACAGTAGTACACGCACGTCGCAGAAAGCGCAACAACCGCCACGCGTTGGAGACCCACGACGACCTTCTCCATGCGAAAGACGACGAACGGCCACCACCAACAAACAAACAAACAAAACACGACGATAGACGGTGACAAACGGGGTTTAAAGCTCCAGCAAGAGCCAGGAGAGCGGGATTGGTTTGTTGCCCGTGGAACCACGGTCAAAACGGTTTTGAGAGTGGAAAGTGACCGCGAGAGCGAACATCTATCAAGGCCGATTCCGCGTTCGGTAACTTCAATCCGTGTGTGCTACACACCGTACTTTAATTGAATTAAAGCGTCCAAAGCAATTGAGGGAACTTATTGATCTCCTTGGTGTGAACCGATGTGTTGCTTTGATTTCACCATGACAATCCATCATGAGAAGTCCCTCATACTAAGGGAAATGTTACAGGTGCGTTACTGCTTCCTGGGCCTGGGTACGACGCCCGTTGGGAAACAGCTGGTAAATGACGCATTTGCTGTTCAATGCGTCCAGTTCCAAAAGCTCACGAGTGAGTTGGAAAATATTGATACTTATACTTCCCTACTGACGTAATCGGGGAGGTTCTCAGTACGCACATGATAACAGGCCTTTTACCTTGAGTCTTATCGGGAACGGGAACCCAAAGTCCAACTCAAACATTTCAAATCTATGATAATGGTTGGAATTTCTTTAAAATAATAGCGACGAACCAATACATGGATCGACTTGTTGTTGTATTGGTGATACATAGTATCGTTGCGTCTGGTACGTCTGTAGCATTGGCGTTGAAACGTTCCACCAAAAACCTGGTAATCCCTGGCACTCCTGATTACAACAGAATAGCAATCAAACAGATACACCAAATCAATCTTGCTATATCCCGGAGATAACTGTGTATCTTTACATTTGTTTGTAAATATGTATTCTTCCTTCTCCAAAGACTGGCCGATGTCCACGCCGAAGATGTGGACGACATCCCGGACGAGGGGGAAGACATCTATGCCGACGAGTACGACGATACGTACGACGAGGACGACCGAGATGTCAGTAACCCACTGCCTGGTGGTGGACCACCCCATCCTGTAAGGGATGCAGGTGATGATGACAGTGACAAATCGAGAGCATCGTCATCCTCCACGACTACAACTTCCGGGACAACTAAACCAGCAGCAACCACTGGTCCACCTTCTCCCGTTGTCATTTTTGGTGAAGTGGACGGTAAGTATGAAGTAGAATGATGTAGCACACACAAAGACATTGGAATGTTGGATCCCCCGATTTATGTAACGCTTTCCATTTGCCTTCCCCCTATGCGCAGATAATTCCATGGAGCAGCAAGACTTTGCGTGTCCAGGCGAGTGCAGCTGTTCGGAGGACACGAAGTACATCAACTGTTCCCATCGTGGACTAACGGAGCTGCCCAACAACCTTCCCAGCAATGTCGTGGTGCTAAATTTGAACTACAACAACCTGAAGCGCCTCAATGTGGAAGCATTGCAGAACTGTACCCGGCTGACGGAGCTACACCTGGCGGGCAATGCGATTGAACAGTTTGACAAGGAGCTGCTGCTAAAGCTGGACGCACTGGACCTGCTGGATCTTTCCTCCAACCAGCTATCCCATCTGGATAGCGATAGTTTCAGCGAGGCAAGCAAATCGCTCCGCCGACTGCATCTGAGCGACAATCCGATCGTTTTGCCGGACAGTGGACCGTTTCTGGTGCTGCCCGATCTGGAGCACCTGCACCTGGCCGGTTGCAACATGACCGAGCTGCCAGACGAAACGTTCACGGAGCTGGGCGGTCTGACGCTGCTCGATCTCTTCGGCAATCAGTTCGATGAGGTAAGTGCAGTTGCCGATGAGGGTGCTGACTACGATAAAGCATTATGAGCGTTTGCCTTCCCATTGCAGGATATGAGCGTGGACATGTTTGAGTCGTTGAAGAATCTGATACACCTAAGGCTACCCCCACTGTCGGAGAGCACCGTACGCGAACTGTGCGAAAAGGTGGAGCGGATCGATGTGGTCGACATAACGGCGCACAACATCAGCTGCTTCTATCTGGCCTCGGAGTCGTCGTTCGAGGACAGCATCATAGTGGATGTGCCGAAAACGCCCGAGCCTATAATGACAACCAAAGGTAGGAAGGGACAAGAAGTTGCCCATGATTTTGAACTTATTCTTCGTTACTAACTTTCGATTCCTTTTTTGCAGAACCTACAACACCCCGACCAACGCGTAAGGTACAGAAAAACGTCAACGAAATCATGCAGGATTATAAGTCTTCAACTTCCAAACTGCAATCATCCGATCTGGCCCTTCAAACCACCACCAGCTCACCACCGTTGTTGAATCAGCAGAGTGAAAGCAAACTCGCAAACGCCAGCTCGCAGGCCAGTGGAGGATCACCGGCATCGGCCTCGATCACGCACACCGGCGACACACCGACCGTGCATGACGATGTTGTCAAAACGTCCTCAACCGGGGCCGAACATCGTGCCGACGGGGGAGACGGATCCCTGCTCTCCTCGATATCGCCCGAAACGATGAAACAGTCGCTGATGGCCATCATAGGCGTCACAGTGCTGGCACTCATCATTGGGCTGATCTGTCGGCGAACCGGCATCAAGAACAAGCTGTGCGGTACGAAGCGACGCCCGGCACCGACCGACCAGGTACGGCCGGCCGAGGAAGTCCCGCTCAACAAGGTCTAAGACAGCCACCAGCGAGGGAAAGCCCTGGGTGGAGATCAAACTGAGTAGAAAAGATCCTTTTGGGGGGCACAGTAAAGGGAATTAGAGAAGACATTAAGAAGAGTTTCACACACCCAACAACGCGCAGGCATGCGTCTGAATGGAAGGGTGATTGAATGCGCCAAGAATTAAATTCGGCTCGAATTTCTTCTCCCAGCGCTTCGCTCAGCGCAAGTATGATCGTGCATGTGATATTACTTACAAAGTATTAGGTAACATCGTCTTCGATAAGCAAGTGTCGGTACATTCGGGGCGCAGACCGAGCAACAGACGTCGGTAGAAAAGCGATTTTGTGTTTCTGTTGTAAATAGTTCATCCATCTTTTTCGCGAGCAGAGAAGCGAAAGCATCATGACGCGATTATTGCCACAAACTATACCTTTATTATGTATGTCTTAGGATGCCACTAAAGAGGAGATAGCTAGCTATAGGAGGGGCACACATTACTATCATATCCAAACATAGCTACAGTAAGCTATGCAATGAAAGTTGTGACATTTTGTAAAAGTAGGACGGGCAGCAAAACGTGTCTTGCAATAAATTTCATACTTCCTCATTCATCATCATCACACACACACGGAATATGCAGCGGCACACCGCCAGTGTTGCTTGTGACCAGTGAAATAGAATAGTACGCTAAATTGCTGTGTAAAACACCAAATAGGGGGCACCAAATGGTAGAAATGCCAAGGTAGAAATAGAAACAGACAACATAAAAATCACTACTAACGTTTAATAGTTAACGAGGGTTAGTAAGCTGCGCGAAAAAACATAACCTTAGAGGCTTATTTTTTGGATTTTTGCTTACTGCATTTTTGCAAGATTTGATGCGTTTTTGTGTTGACTAACAGAACAAAGTAGCACAGCAGAGGACCAATCTATTCAGCTTTGTGTTCCAGAGCTGATCTTTTCCGGGAAAAGTTTATTTTGTTACAAGAAATATAACACAATCCACAGGGGCGGTGGTAGTAATAGCACTAGAAGAGGGGACACAGAAGTAGTAATTTAAGGCATAACTGCTGCTAGAGCATTTAATTGTATTTGGAAAATATGTTTGTTCAGCTTGTAGCGAAACACTATACAGACCGACACCGTTTTGGAATGTAGCAGCAAAAATACGATTGTAATTATAGTGGACCATAAGCAATACACAAATGTAAGTGTAGCCGGATATGGCAATTTGTAGGGAACAAAATAAACGAACAATTGAAACACTGATGCAGGCACTGGTAAATAAGCTGACGCAAGTGTTGTTACTTATTTTGATGTTGGATTTTCATTCCATTCTTTTGGGGTTAATTTAAGCGAAGATCGTTAGAAAAAATCAAAAGAAATTAAAGAAAAAAGGCACTTGTAGATCGGTACAATAAATCCAGTAAGTAAGTTAACTATAAGTCTGGAGAAGAGAAACTAATGCATCCTGAGAGTTGAAATAAGGTATTGCAACATTCATGCACAATGCACTTATCACGAATGCGAAGGGCAAAATGGGTAGCTTGGTAGTCTATTGCTGCATCGAAAAATGGTTCAAATCCTTAAAATGTATTCATTGCAATTGCAATGTGTTATGAATACTACTCCAGTTCTAAACTTCATTTTATTTCAGAAGTTTGAGTTTGCTATTTTCATTATAATAGCAATTTAGATGGACTTAGAAGAGATTTTACTGCAATAGGTTGACATTTTCTGCATCACGTAAATAATAGTTCAGTTACATTACTTCTTCTATATCCAACTTACTTTGCGAATGTTCGCAAATAAAGTTATTCTTGTCGGTATAGCACTTTTATAGTATTTTTCCCTTACCAAAACATCGCCTCATCTGACGGTCGTTGGAACCCTATAAATGTTCCAGCAACACTAGACAATAAATCCCTATAAATGTTTATAAGCAGCACTAGACAAAACAGGATAGAAATTTCGTATTCTTAATATTTCGATATTTCATAATCAATATCAATATTTCGTAATCAATAGTTTGCTTAACTTAAGAACATACGATTAGTAAATGCGGAGATCATGTAAAAGATCTCATGCGACCCATTCTTCCAATTGCTGATGTGCCATTGTGTTGCAACACAAACGTTGTAAAGTTTTCATGTTTCATGACTAAAAGCTATTTTAAATTGAAGCTACAGGGCACAACACCGTACCAATAATGTTATTTCTCTGATTTTTTTTAAAGATTTTGGACAACAGTCTTAACATTTCTATATATACCTTACGTCTATGGTAAAAGGATCATGCCTATAAATGATGACCTTCCATGTAAGCGACGTGCAAGAGAATGTTTATTAATTATTCTTTGCCATCTACTACTAAGCCAGTGGAATCGTAATGTCTCTTAAAATGTTGTAGAGTCTTGCTCATAAGTTACGCCGATAATCCGTTTTGGGGACAAAATCTCGCATATCTCCGCGTGAGTTGAATTAGTTTTTCTGGTAAAATACCACTGAAGATTGAGTCATTTTGATGGAAGAAAATGGTTTAAGTTTCTACATTAATTTTTATAGCGTACTGACGCAGATTTTTAAGCCCTTTTATCAGTCAATTTGACAAAACATCTCTCAAATTAATAAAATTTCCTCCCGTAGTTGTAGTCTATTGCATGGCTATTTATTCTTAATCCTTTGCTCAAGTAAAAAGCCATCTATTAGTACAAAAATAAGTCCAAACGTTAGGCAATTTTAAGGTCAAATAAATTGCTTACCGTTTTTAAACCACAACACAGCCAAATATTGTGTACATTTGAAAGATGGGGAGGAATTCTTTCGCTTGCGTGACACGAATCGCTAACGAAGCCAAATAAAGTTTCCTTTGCCTTTCTTCAGCCTGCCCCCGAGTACACATAAGCGCACCGTACCTATTTACGGAGCCTCACTATGTACAGGCAAACGAGAGTTATGGATTTTGGTTACGTTTGGTCTTAATTTACATACCACAAGTTGGCTTTTGCTGGCACTAATTTTAGCGTTAAGCCGGTTGAAGGGTAAGCGGCACCAGACGTTTGAATAAATTTCAAATATTGATATAAGTTGTACTACTTTCGTGCAGCTTTCGTACGGACTTTTGGCACAAGATTCTGTAACTAGTACCATATTAATTGACAAAAAAAGGAAATGTCTAAAAGTAACAAAAAAAACATACATTTGCTTCAATAATTACGATTGCCTTTTTCCCTAAGTTTTGCATGCGCATATGTGCGTAACTTCCGGCCCATCGATGTAAACACAAGCATTAAACACGGCTGAAAGGCATTATTGAAACTCTTTGCTCTTTGCGTCATTCTGTACAGTAACCTGCCGCAGCGACAGCAACCGGTTGCCATTGGAGCGCACAATTTCTGCAATTAACTCGCCAATGCAAAATAGGAAGCAAGAATCAAGGTAAAATGTTGCGGAGGGCAATGGACAGGCTCGAGACAGAACCAATCCCCACCCCGTGGCTAACGATCGCGGCAACGTGAATCGACTCACGTGGATACAATGATGTTTGGTGCGGAAGGATATGTATGCATCCGGAAAACAGCGCACATTATTGATACCCAATAGCCATTACTTCCCATACGAAAACGTTAGCAACCGAGAAGTAAAGCTTTTCTTGTGCAGGAATATTAATCTAACTGTAATGCGCTCTCAAACTATACGCAGCACTGATAACACTTCTTCAGTCGACAGCAACCTTCTACGCTCAATGTAAATTTACTCTTTCAATGTTTCAAGGTTCCAAGATTTTGTCTAAATATTGAACCGACGCCCATGGACGCAATCCTTGATTTGTTATCAATTTTTCGGCTAACATTGGTGTCACACACTCTTCGCGTTTGGAAAATAACGACAAGATGATCATGCCACAAGACTTACCTCCATGACCAGAAACACGTTCTGGTCCTTCTCGGTGCAGGCTAGCAGCTTCACCACATTCTTGTGCTTGAGCGCACTCAGCTCCTGCAGGATCTTTATCTCCTTCCCGAGCAGGCTCTGCGATTTGGCCAGGCTTTTCTTCGTGATGCTTTTGATGGCCACCGGGTAGTGTGCCTGCGGGGGTGAGATGGGAGGAAACGGCAAGCTTGATTAGAGTGTCGGATAAGCAGAAAGCTGAGTGGAAGCAAACAGAACCGAACAAAAAAACTCATTGCAAAGATAAGAAACGATGATATTGCTGTAAGAATCTTAAGGACAGTCTTTTTTTGGGGGTAGCGGACGAGCGACAACGGGCGGCGAGATTATATTCATAGAAAAGAGAACAAAAAAAGCGGAAAATGCGAAAAATATTGCAACGACGTACGGAGAGCGCATAACCAGGGCAGGGAGCTTTGAAGAGGTATAATCGATAATGATTCAGGGGGAAAAAGTGTACCTCAAGCATTTTCATTATACTTTGAGAAAGATGTACTTTTGTTGATCTTATTGCTTTTTTTTTCAAAAATAAGGATTGAAGGGATTGAAAATTCAGAGTATTTCAAATACCTGCCTTTTTATTAAATAGGCTTAGTAAATGCTGTACTTTTCTTGATACTTCTTCGTGAAGATCTTAAACTCTATCTGCCGGATAGTTTTTGGATTTTAAATAATATTTAGCTAATTCTTTCTCCGCTGTCAGACTTCGTATGCTGCATATGCCTCAGTGATAAATGATTACTCTGATTGGTTTGCTAATATATCAGACAGCCAGACAGCAATGGTGTCGTAAAAATTAACACCTTGACACTTAATACATTTTACTATGGAATAGATCTCGCTAGATGGATACCTGGCTTACAGGCAATGCAGTCACAGGCCACACATTCCCATTCAGTGTTTTCATCGACATGTTTGCAACGTGTAGATAGATCTTGTGGTGATAAGGATTACATAAAGGGCCACAGGGTGTCAGTCATGGCAGGCAAGAGTGGTACACGCGCCTCATGGAACGATGTGCTAAATGCCCTTTTTTTAGGTGACCCTATTTTGTGTCGGTATTTGTTTACATTTTTAATGTGATTTTTTGTATCACGGTGAGCGCGAAACAAACCAGGGTTCGCGTAAAAGTAGATGGAATGGGCTCATAACCGTAAAATATGATTTCATAGCCTGAATACTCGTGCGACTTAACAACATGCCCGTCATGGGTTCAAGCCCCAAATAGACCGTGCCGCCATAGGTAGGACTGACTATTCTGCTATGGGGAGGGCAATCAATTAGTCACTGAAAGCTAATCCCGCAAGTGGTACAGGCAGGCCTGGACAACCGACAACGGTTGTTGAGCCAAAAAGAAGAAGAAGAAGAAGCCTGAATACAGAACAAAATAAAGACAAAAAAAGGACAAAAAATAGAATGATGTAATTTAGTTATACAAACACCAAAGATCAAAAGCAATGAATGAAAGTAAATTTAAGCTAAATTCAAGCAACTACTGTTATTGCACCTCAACAGATTCACTAGTAGTTGCTGTTTTAAAAAAAATTACAGATAAACGTAATCGAACAAATGATTATTTTAAATGTATTTGGCTATTTGTAGACCATAAATTATACCGAAAATTCGATGAAAAATAATGTTTAATTCAATACAGGGTTTTCCAAGTCACATTCGAATGCAAACATTGTTTTCCACCGTGAAGTTATGAAGTAAAGTTAATCTACATCACTGTTACCGGGTTTTCCAAGTCACTTTCGAATGTAAACATTGTTATTCACCGCGTGCAAAATGTTATTTCACATAGATTTGGCAGTTAAAGTTCATCATAATAATTTTTAAATTCTTCAGCATGATTTTCAACACGACTCAAGCTGGATAGAATTTGAAAGTTGTTTGTTATGTGTTGATAATCATGTGTTTAAACTGAAATTTCATGTTCAAGCTGTTGAATTTCACCATTTGACAGCTGTTGAAAAACACCTGCGGTGGATAATTATGTGCAAAATTGAAAGTGACTCATAATTTTAATTTCTTCAGCATGATTTTCAACACTTCATCTGTCAATGGGTGAAGAGATCCGACTTCAACCCTCGGTGAAAAAACGTTAGCAGCATTCCGTTAAAGTGTTAGAAATCATACTGAAGAAATTAAAAAGTATTAAGGTACCGACCTAAGCATTTTGCCAAACAATTTGGAGCCGCTTTGAAAAATATGTTATTTTTCAATGGTTTTTACTTAAACCTATCCGAAAAAGCGTTGTAATTGATAGATAAATATGTTGTGCAAGTATTTCAGACATTTTTGCATCAAAAAATGGTGAAAAAACTACTTCAATTTGAGATCCGGCACGACCATTCCCTGGATGACGAAAGAAAGTTTCCATCAGTCACCGCCAGAGGTGCGCTAGTGAAAATCAAAATTACACTAGCGAGTACGGACAATGTACTCCAGCCCCATAACATTTCAGTTCTTACACATCACAAAAACTGTCAAAGTCCAAATCCAGCTTGAGACGTGTTGAAAATCATGTGGAAGAATTGATACATTATTGTGATGTAAATACAACATTTTACACCTGGTTGAAAAACATCTCGCCAGCAATGAAAAGTTTTGTTGACAATCTAAATAGACTAGGAAACCCCTGTAAAGCAGCTGCAGCGTTGTCTTCTATGCCGATAGCGTTAGAAATTGATTGAACGCTATCGACAGACGATAAGAGGCAGGAGCACAAATAGGTCAAAGTTTATCATCCAGTTTTATCGGACCCGGCTAAGGTTGCGGGCCTGCGAAAAGCTGTATCGCATCAGGCTGTGAAAATACGCAGCAAATGGAAATTGTGAATCATATGATGCAATAATTGAAATGGAAGAATAGAATTTTTAGAACAACACAAACAATTTTGAAGAAAAACAAAACTGCATTGGCCTTATGATACCATTCCAAGAGCGCTCATTACTTTCCTATGCGAGATGGCAACCTTTTGAGAAAGTATAACATTTAGTTTCCCCATTTTTTTAGTAAGATTCGCTTTCCTTAACCACTACCTACGTCAATTACACCCGTAACAGAGCTAACCACTATTGCCTATTGACTGGCGTGTGATAAACGGATCAGAAATAAACAAAACCAACCCACGCGGGAGGTTTCAGAAATGACCATCGAAAGTGGAACTACCTGCTCCAAGGTCGCCCCGCCACCCTTCTGCACCTGTGCGCTCTACTAACGCGCGCCCTGACGGAGACCGTCTCTCACTCGTGCCCGCGCGCACGGAAGTGCTCAATCCATCTGCTTATCATTCAAAAACGCAATAGACGCGACCGCGCGCTCGTGTGGCCTGGGAGGAGGTGCAGCACACCAAAAAAAAAAAAAAAACAGTGACCAACATTTGTGACCAATCCACCCCTCCCTTGCTACAAGTCCCTCCTCCTTCGCTCTTCCTTTCGCAACTGGTAACTGGTTTACAAATTCTAGCGGCTCGCAACGATTTGCCGCTAAGGTGATTAGGATTGCCGCTTGCGTTCGTGCCTTTGTGCCGCTTGTTTAGTGTGTGTGAGTGTCCGTGTTGTGTATGTTTTTCAGAAGGCTCTTTCCTTTGGCTAACTACGCAATTTCCTAGCACACTTCCTTCTTAGCCCGGGGAGGGGGGGGGGGGGCACACAAACACACACAACACCCTTCAAAACGATGCTGAAAAACGGAAAATGGCAAACGCTTAGGCAGGCCTGTACGGGTACGGGGCTGGTCCCTTACCTCGCGGTGGCGGCCCTTGAAAACGACCGCAAACGCGCCATGGCCAATAATTTCCTTGCTGTTGTACTCGTAACTCCCCACGATTTCCATGCTGCTGCTGCTGCTGTTTTTCGGTGGTTCCTCGCTACAAACCAACCACCAAGCTGCTTTCCGGCGTCCTTCTCGGTGCGTTTCGCCAGCCCTCCACGATTTTCACCGGTGATCGATGGATGGTGCTGGAAAATCGCAAATCTCGCTGTTTCCCCGGGGGAGCTTCTTTGCTCCGCCGCTATTTCACAACGCGTGTGTGTGAGTTCGCTTCTAACACTTGGAGCACACACACGGGGGGGAATCTCTTATCCGTTCTCTTCCCACCCACAGCAGCACGCGTGCGTTTTGTTGTTGTTGTTGTTGTTTGGAGCGTGCAGAATTTTCTCCTTTTTGCGTGATACTGATGATTAATCGATGCTTTTTACCCTAAACACGCACACAAACACACGCAAAATCTTTGCTTTTTCTCTCTCGCTCGCTCGCTCGCTCACACACAGGGATATTGCCGGGGGTGTATCCGCGGCAAGGATAATTCGATCTTCCGCCGATAACACTGTTATCAAATCACTTTCTACACAAACTTATCTTAGCAGGCACTGCACACACACACACTGACACACATGCACACTGCACACACACTTCTTATTTTACTATGTGTAGGAATATTGCACTTGTACACTTGTTATTTTCACCAAGCAAACAAAAAAAAACGCTTCTCTCAATGCACAATTGGAATGTGCTGCTGCATCTTCGCAAATCGCAGGAGACGTTTCTTCACTTCTTTTGCTTCGATGCAAAAATTTTCCTCACCAGCTTGACATTTCTGCTCCAAATTCGTGTATGCTCACCACCACCACTACCACTACTGCACCGCCCCGAGCACGAAATCAATAGAAACAACGACGTGCGAATGTTCTTTTGCTTTGCTTGCCCTCTCGCTCACACTCGCGCTCACATTCACTGCTCGCATCACTCTCGCGCTTTTGGGTCGTATTGGTAATGATTTTTCGTACGATTTTAGCACGCTTTTCTTTTCGGTTGTGGATCTGCTTGCCTTTGTTGTTGTTTTTGTGCTGCTGCAATTTGTATCCGTTTTTGCCTGCGCCTCGTTTTCTCTCTGCCCTTGCGCGCTTCCGTGTTGGGCGCGTTGGGATGTGTACGCAAAACGAAGCAGCAGGAAACAACACACTAATGGCGTAGTTTTTGGGGGCGAGGGCCTTGCTGTACGCAAATCAGCAGCTCGCTGGCCCTTCGTATGGCCATACACTGTGTAACGCACTGCAATAGGGGCCGAAATTCGGACGTGAGAATGGTTCCACTTTTTCCCTTCAGCAGCTGGTGAGGCTGCTGCTCGATGACACTTTTCGCCTGCTTTGCATTTGTTGTTGCACCACTAGCCAGAAGATGCACAATGGGGCGCAACCTATACACACACACACACAAAGACCCGCCAGGAGAGGATACGGGACAGGTTGGAGCGATTACGGGACAGCCGAGTGCGTTTTTCCCGTGTGTTTCGATGCCGTGGGGATGGACGCGTTTTTTCCCCCTTCGTTTACCTTTTGCGCCTGCTACACAACGATACAATCGATTTTCCGCAGCGCTCCCCTTTACTGGCAAGCCAATTCGCAGAGTGTGTGCCCGCAGCGAACGCAGTACGGGTGTGTGTAGTGTGCAGGAAGCGAATGGGTTTTTTGTTCGCCAGTGGCAGCAATAACACACCACGAACAAGGTGTGTACGTGTGTGTGTGCGTGTGGGCGAATGTGTGTGTGTTTTGCGATTTCTTTTTCTTGCAGGGCAGTCGTGCGCGCCTGCTCACGTTCAGCGCCCGAAGCGGGTGGAGCGAGCGAGAGCGAACGAGGTGCCTTCGCGCATTGTGACATTGTTTTGACAGCAGCTGCGAGCTGACAGGCCGTGTCGCGGCGGCGTTTGACAGCTGATTTGCTTTTGTTCGTGGTGCGGCATGAAAATTCAAAAATGGACAGTTTGTATGCTGCGATTATGTTTCTCGTTCAATCAGATTTGGTTTTATGCTGATATTGAAACAAATAACTAATGATCTTGATCGTTTCCGGACGCCTCCACGCCATTCTGCCACCTCGATCGAGGCCTACCACGCCTCCTCTGTCCTTGTAGACGGCCTAAAAGGACTTTACCGGCAGGGTCGTCCGTTTCCATGCGTACAACATGGCCAGTCCTCTGGAGCCTGGCAAGCACGACAATGAGGTCGCCGTACATATTGTATAGCTCGTCATTATAACGGCTACTCCATTGTCCTTCCACACATACGGGGCTAAGGATCCTTCTGAGCATCTTCCTCTCGAACGCGGCCAAGAGGGTTTCGTCAGATTTGGACAGTGTCCATGTCTCAGAGGGGTATGTGAGTACCGGTACTATATAGTCCCAGCTTCGTCTTTCGCGAGAAGTTCTTTGAGGTTAACTAATTTCTCAGGCTGTAGAAAGACTGGTTGGCAGTCAGCATCCTCCCTTGACCTTTGATCCTGATCCGAAATTTTAGACTTGGATCTTGGAAATCTTGGACGACTTTAAAAGCGCGATCACCTATCCGCACTTACGATCACCTACGTAAGTTTTTATTAGGTGCCATCAGTTTCTCTGTCGTTTGTTCGATCCCTTGGTAAGCTTCTGCTGCATAGGAGAGCCGCAGACCAATCAGTTCTATATCATCAGCGTATGCCAGGATTTGAGATAAGACGATGGTTCCCGAACTCCCGGATGATTCTCTCTAGCGCCAAGTTGAATAGGAGACAGGTAAGCCCGTAACCCTGGCGCAGACCTTTGGTCGTAGCAAAAGGGACTGAGTGCTTTCCATCCACCTTCACCTGGCAAGTTATGTTGGTCATAGTCAATCTAACTAGCCTTATCAGTTTGACCGGGATTCCGATAGTGATCATAGCGTCGTACAGTTTTACCCTGGCTATTCTATCATATGCAGCTTGGAAGTTGATGAAGAGATGGTGTCGTGTCTGTATTCTGCCATCTTCTTCAAGAATCAAATAACTAAGGCCATGATACATTTTAGAATTACATTAAAGCTTATGAAACTGGAAATAGACAAATGGATCATAGAGATTTCTGAAATTCATCATGATAGTTGTTCTACATCGAACAGAACGAATTATTTATAATAATTTGTTAAATTAAATGCGTTTAACAGAATGCACTGTTTGTCCAATACATAACAACAGGACTGCACAAGAATGAGAGGAAAACAGTAAAGCAGCATCCGGGAAAGGCCATCACAATTCTCTACGAAACAACTGTTCTCAATTTCTAAGTATAAACGATCCTTTACGTATGTTTTTGTTATTGTCCTTTTGAGAACAAATTTGTATTTCACAAGTTAAATTGCCTCAGATAATGCAAATAAACGCATTACCCACCACACACCCACACACCTTAGTACAGTCGCTGGGCGGCACCCATGGACGATTTGATGTGGAGCGAGCGGACGTTCTGCCAGTGCTTCTTCAGCAGCGACACCAGGAAGTTGATGGCCAGATGCACGTTCTGGGCCAGCTCGTCGGGCGACATCTTGACGTGACCGACCGCGACCGACAGGCACAGCACCTTCTTCATCTGGAACTTGATGGTGGCCTTCACCTCGTCGATCTTCTGCACCATCGATTCGCCGTGGCCGAGCAGACCCGGGAACTTGCCGGCTTTGTTCAGACCGGGACCGAGCAGACGCGGGATCTGCTTGATCAGCGACTCGGAGGCCAGGAAGGCGTCGTACTTCTTCGCCAGCTTCTTCACCAGCTTCTTGTTCTTGTTCAGCTTCTTCAGCGCCTCGGCATCCATGAACGGGATGTCGTTGGCCTTCGCCTCATCGCAATGCTGCTGGTCACCGAGCACGCACACCTGCATCTTCGGGCGCGGAATGTACTTCAGCCTGCAGGGGAGAGCAAGAGAAGGAAAACGCGTGGATTAATATCGATGCAATCAAGCGCAAGGTTCAGTCCGCAATTTAAATAGAAATCGTCGCAAAAGCTTCACTAAACGTTAAACTCACCACCACAGCGCAAATGCCTAGTGGTTATAATAAATGCAAATTCAACCCTATCTGGTCGGCCGAGTAGCTTGCTTGTCCACCTCTTCGCAGTGGCGGAACAAGTGCCCTCTTTGCCTGCTCATTTTATTTTAAGACCCTGAGTGCAGGTCCGCTTCCGCACACGAGGGAAGCTTCCTGAGAGTACCGTGCCCGGACAGTGTGTGCAAGCGTTTCGTGCATGCACAACACCCGACAGCAGCGGATCATCAGGTGAGAACGTACTTGACGGTGCCGGAGAAACGCTTGTCCTTCTGGGGATCGTAGTTCTTCAGACCGATCTGGAGTTCCACCGTCTCCAGGAAGCGGCGGCGCTTCGTTTCAGCGCCCTTCAACACTTCGGCGACGCATTCGTAGAGAATGTCACGGGATACTTTAGACCTGCAATGGAAATCGAGCAAGAGGGAAAATGTGTTACCAATCGTAAACATAACCTCAACTTTCGGGTAATGTGCACAACACGCCGTAGAGATAGAATTTCACAATGATTCGAACAGAAATGTGTAATGATACGTTGCGCAAGTACATTCTTGAGATAATAGTTATTGAAATGTGGTTTATATTAAGTTTTAACACTAAAATTCAACAAAAACTTACGCCATTGCACCAGACGCGACTGCACTCGTCGACGATTACAAAGAGAAAGAGAGAGATTGTGAAACACAGAACAATATTCTGCGGAAATCGAAATGACGTTTCAACAACTGTCAAATCAACACAATGTGCCTAGTGAGAAGAACCGCACGGAGAAACCAGATCATTTAAAAAAATATATCAACAAATTAACGTTCTCACAATCTTTTGCGGGTAATTAATCATATTTCACATTTATTTTCTTTCTTTCATCATATTTTTGAATCGTTTTGAGAGATTGTTGATCAATTTGAATTGAAAATGCAACGGAATGCATCACGCTGGCAGCACTGCACAAACGATTTGTTTATCTGCTTCTCCCGGGGGCGCAGCGTAAATGTTGCAGTGACCTGCATAATTCCCTCCCCGAACAGTTCCTTCCGCTTCGGGGTCATTTTTCCACCCGTAGCAAACGAAAAAGTTCTCTTCACCATTTTTCCTCCCCAGAAAAACACTCCCGAATGGAGAGTGGGTAGTGCGTGCGTGTGTGTGTGTGTGTGTGTGTGTGTGCCGTGAATTAAACCAACCCTCCCTCCCTATACGATGTTGTTCCGTCTGCTCATCGTGCTGCCGGTGCTAGCGGTTTCACTGTTCCTGTACGGTGCGATCGTGAGCATTGGCTACATCGAGGAGAATCGCTGCCGCATGACGTACATGTTCGAGCATCCGCAGTACACCCGGCTGCCGGTGCAGGGCAACGAGCGGTACCCCAAGTACGGGCTGTACGCGTACTCCGAGGGTTTCGTGACGCAGCGCGTCCAGCAGCGGCTCTTTACCGGCGCTCCGGTACTGTTCGTACCCGGTAGCGGCGGCTCCTACAAGCAGGTACGCTCCCTGGCCTCGGTAGCGCTGCGCAAGGGGCTGGACAACAACTGGCAGGCGCACCTGGACTACTTCAGCGTCGACCTGAACGAGGAGCTGTCCGGCGTGTACGGGGGCTATCTGCAAGATCAGACGGAATTTCTCAACCTTTGCATACAGGAAATTGCTCGGCTGTATGGGGCAAGAGGACGAGCGACGCGCCTGTTCATCGTTGGCCATTCGGTGGGGGGAAAGCTGGCGCAGGCGGTGGTCGGAGCCCGTACCAGCATCGGCCGACATGTGGCCGGTATAGTGACGCTATCGGCACCGGTCGATAAACCGGTCGCACTGTTCGACCACTACCATTACAGCTTTTACGATCGCATCGAGCAGGCGTGGAGAACGAACCGATCCCTGGCGGGAGCGGCCAATGCATCCCCTTCGCACGGACTGCTGCCACTGGATGGCATTCTGTTCGTGACGATTGGTGGCGGCATCAGGGACATCATTGTGCACGACGGACTGACTGCGTCCCGGTACGCCGACCTGCACGCCATGACGCACAACATCCCGAACGTGTGGCTATCGGTGGACCATCTGTGTGCGATGTGGTGTCTGCAGTTTGTGCTGGTCATGAATCGGTTCCTGTTCAGCATGATCGTTCCGCAGGGCCGCGGCAGCTGGGGCTTTGTCGAAGGAAAGCAGCACCAGCTCGAGTTGGCAACACGCTTTCTCGCGCAACCGTTCCGGAGCGATGACGATGATGATGACGATGATGAGGGGAACAATCATAAGCGCCTACCAGCTGGCAGTGCCAAACAGCCACTGATTCAGCATCATCCCGAGCAGGAAGACTGGATCGAGGACATCCGCCGCTCGTTTACCGAGCGCCACCGGGCCGGTCTCGATCGTACACGCGTGCAAATGATTCGTCTGGTGCCGGAAAAGCTGGCCCATCGGTTCGTGCGCATCGAGGTGATCAACTCGGAACAGAGCAACTGGCTGTCGGGCTGTGCCGCGGTCGAAGTGTACGGCAATTCTCGCATGTGTCAAAAGGCGACCTCGCTCACCAACTACACGCTCCCGGTGCCGTCGTCCAAGTTTGACCGGTTTGGAGCGCTGCTCGATTTGCACGAGCTGAAGCGGACCAATCCAAGGTGGACGCACGTGCTGGTGAAGATCCCGCGCACCACCAAACCGGTCCAGTTCAGCGTGGACGTTTTCAATCCGGACGAAAGGGCGATTAATGTAACGATGCCGCACTGGTTCGACTATAGAGCGCGTACCATTCTGCAGGATGCATCGCCGGACGATTCGTACTATCGCATCAGCGTGAGCGGGATGACGCACACCTACCAGACGATCGCCCTCCACCTGACCGCCGTTGCGTGCGATGGCGTGCGGGGCACCGTCGTAGTGAAGGTGCACGTCCCGTGGGCCACCGGGTACGACCGTTACGCGTTCCACGAGGAGCTGAATCAAACGACCGTTTACATTTACCCACCGATCGAGAAACCACCGGCAGGAGAACCGGACGTGCCAATACAGCTAGACGTGCATCTTACCCCGGGATGCAAGTACCGTATACGTTACGCCCAGTCGCTGCGCGTCAGCATGGCGCGTATAGTGCAGCAGCACGTGGTGCTCGTACCAGCGCATCTCGTCGCTTTGCTGCTGCTTGCGTTCAAGGATCAACTGACGCAATCGCCCGCCGACGATCACGCCTTTGTGGTGGGAAAGCTGCGCAGCTCCTTGACCAAGCCCGGCCCGCTGCTAATGCTGCTAGCGACCGGGTCGCTCACGGCCAAGTTCCTAGCGCTGTTTAAAGCAATTCCACCGACCGAAACGGTCGCCACCCCGTTGGCCGTTTCCATCCTCGTCCATCTCGTCGCGCTCGGTGTGCTCGTGCTGGCGACGCTTGCCCTCTGGGGTGCGATCGCGTTTTGTGCCAACTTTGCGCACAAAATCATACTCCGCCTCATTGCCCTCCCGATCCCGGTCATGTCCTCGACCTTTCTGTCCTGCATACACAAGTTCCCGCTCGCCATTGCCGTGCTGCTGGTGGCGATCGCACTGACCGCGTGCGGCGGTGTCAGCTTACTCTGCGCCGCAGCCGTCTACTTCGTGCTGCTGTCCAAAGCGTACGAAGACTATTTGGAAAACTTTGTGTTTAATACGGCGCGCAAAATCGCCGCCCGACTGTTTGGGGCCCGGGAGCGGCCCCATGGCGAGGGAGGAAGGGCGGGACGGAAGCGAAACCGTAGACGCACTGCGAACGAGACGGGCGACGAGCTGATGGTGATCAACTTTCATCTGCCCCTGTTTCTGCTGGTGATACTGTTGGCCCTGCTGAATGTGCCAAGTGTTATTACCTGGGCCAAGAACTATCACTACGCGAACACGCTGCAGCCCGATCCGTCGCTCGTGCCCGCACTGGCCGTGCTGGTGTGCTTGGCCGTGCTGTGGCAGCTCAACACGCCGCGGAACGTGTGCGGGTACGAGCTGCTGTCCGCTCTGCTCGTGATCGGGGCGTTTGTATCGGTGCTTTACTGTCAGGTGCATGTGTACCGGCTTAACTACTTACTAGCTTTAGTGTTTGTTGCGATTACCGTACACCAAATCATTGCGCCAAAACGTCGTGAGGTAAGGGAAGAGGAGGAGGAGGAGGCAGAGGCTGGCGATGGAAAGGAGGCAGTCGAGGGGGTCGAGCAGGCCGAACATGAGGAGGAGGAGACTGGGGATAAGAAAGCAAATTGACCACTGAAACATGTATTATCGTTGCGGAAGGAGTGTTAAATGTTTTATTATAGTATTTCACAACCATATACGATCAAATAAATCCTTCGCGCTAGTCAGCTGTTTTGCCAAAATGATGCAAGTGTGATTTATTGAACTTTGTTGTTAGTTTGTTTTGTATGAATTATTTGTCCTCTATTATCTGATATAAGTCTCAGTCTAGACTGGGAAGAACATAACGAATGGAGCGCAACAGATCACATTCGACCCAGTCCGGAAGGCGCTTGAAGACTCGACCTCGTGTTGACTTTTCTAGAATGCCCACAAAATTGACTAAAATATGTGTCCAAAAGGCATGTTTAATGTATTCCGACTCCGGTAGAATCCGAACCACTAGTTACCCGGAGTTGAAGTCGTCCGGAGCTTTAGTCGTCCGGTGTTGTAGTCGTCCGAAGTTGTACTCGTCCGGAGCTTTAGTCGTCCGGAGTTGTAGTTGTCCGAAGTATTAGTCGTCCGGGTCGGAATCGTTCGAAGTTATCCGAAGCCGTCCGGAGTACTAATGTGCTCTTTGGAGCATACCCACGACTCCGATCTGATTCCGGCTATTATTAGTCCGATTTTGAAAATCCGAACCACTAGTTCCACCCGGATTCGTCCAGAGTCACCTGGAATCGTCCGGAGTCGCCTGGACTGTAGTCGTCTGGAGTCGTCCAAATTTGTTCGGAGTTGTCCGCAATCGTCCGGTTTTTCACTTTGTACGTGCACTTCGTTTAAAGGCCTTTGTTACGAAGACCAACAACGGATCGACTCCGACTTCTAACGAATCTGAACGACTACGAACGACTCCAAACGACTCCGGTCGACGCGAGATAATGCTGGGCGTACCTATATTCCCAAGGCAGCTCCGAAATTATTGGAGTTGGATTGGAGTCAACTCCAGATTTTTGTTAACTTTACTCATTACTAGTCCGGAGTTGTCCGGTTTCGTCCAGAGTCGTCCGGAGCAGTTCGGAGTCGTTCGGAGTCAAAGTCTTCCGGAGTCGTCGGGAGTCGTCCGGAGTCGTCCGGAGTCGTCGGGAGTCGTCCGGAGCTGTCCAGAGTCAACTGGAGTCGGCGTCATTCGGAGTCGTCCAGAGTCTTCCAGAGTTGAAGTCAACTGGAGTCATCCGGTGCATTTGTGCTTGTGATCAGGCATTTTATTTCGTTGTGTTGTGTTTCGTACTGATGCATTTATTTATAAGGCCTACTCCGGCCGACTCCGAACGACTTGGGACGATTCCGAACGACTCCGAATCGATTCAAGTCCGGGAGACTCCGGATGACTCTGTGCGATTCCGGACGACTCTAGACGATTCCAAACGACTCCGGATAATGCTGGGTCGACTAACGACCTTCCGGAGTCCGTTCCAAAATTATCGGAATCGACTGTGGATTTTTTGCCCATTTTACCCATCACTAGTTTCAACACAACTGTAAACAAAAGCTTCCCTCCCCCCTCCATTGGGATCCTTAACGTCAAACTGCGAAATGTCAAACTGCTCCCACCTCCGTGGGGGGAGGTTGTCGTAAACCATTTTCATTTCCAACACTGCCATCGGAAGGAACAACAACAACACGGTCTAGCGGGGACAAGTGCGGCGACGGTCCGATTGCAGTTTCTTTTCGTAATTTGAAATACGCAAACGTATCGAGCTAGGTTAAAAAGTGGTACGTAATGTGGTATAACGTGTAAGCGAACAGTTTGACGCGAAAAATTTCGTTCCAAGTGAAGCTCCGGCGTGAAAAGAAAGCTAACCTCATTGCAGTTCGCGGCGCGGTGGGCAAGAAAACCGGTAACATTTTCTGCACGCAATCGTTTCCCGACGTTCACCCACTCACTCTCTCTTCGCGGGTTCTTTGGCATCGTGCAATTCGGCGGAGAAAAGAAACGGCGAAAGACGCGTTGACGCACGACTCCCGTAAATTATTAAAAATAGATAATCGCGTCACCTTTCTAGTTCCTACGGTCTGCCCGCGCGCGTACCGAGACCAGTAGGTGGGAAGTTGCAGTTTGTGAGGTGTAGTGCCCATTCCCGACCCCGCAGCCAGAACCGTTCCTTTTTTGGGACCTGAGACGATTACATAAGTTTATAATACATACGAATTCCTCTCGTAACAATACACGCACACACAGGGAAAGCATGCGACCGGAAGATGCTGACACTGGGCCCAGTGTTCTGCAATTGCTTGTCTGCTGCGTATCTGCCGGCACTCTCTCACGCGCATTACACTGCCTACCACACACTTCCGCCGCGCCGTTTGTCGCGACAGATAAAACCGGTTTCACGTTTTCGCTCGTGGTTGTAACGCTCGATTTGTTTTGCAGGTCACCAGCGGCTCAAACACGACCTCCTACCCACTGCCTCAGAGCTAACCGTGGTGTGGTTTTTGGTGGAAGTTTGCTAAGAAAGCTGCCAAATAGGAAAGCATGGGCCTAACCGTAAATCAGGTAAGAGATGGGTATGGGGCATGTGATAGGGCTGCTTGAGATGTTTTATCCACCCGTAGGACAGCAGGCAGTAAAATCAATAGTACTGGAGCTATCGAAACCCGGATCGTTTGCCGCTCGTTCAATCGGTTCGGTTGATAAGGCATGCTCACTCTTAGGCTCCTTTACAGGGTTTTCCAGGAGTTCTGATAGCTGTGGGACACTTTATTGAGACTTTCTTACGTGAAATGAACTTAATGTAATGGGAATTGCGCTCTATGGCATCCTTTTTGGACAAATCCAATAGGAATTTCCAAGCAGTCTGTCCTAAAAGGGTGCCATAAAGCCCAATTCCTATTACATTAAGTTTACTTCCGATAAGAAAGAATCAATAAAGTCTGGAAAGCCCACACCTATGAGAAACTCTGGAAAACCCTGTCTACACTATCGTTCGGGAGTGTCGGGAGAGCGCAATCAGCAATTGTAGTTTGCTGCTATCGATTATCTTTTGAATAATGGAGCAATGATCCGTGCTAGATGGAAGCTTCCGGATAGTATAGTTACTAGCATAACGTTACTTAAATATTTAACCCACAACCATGGGTCATCCGAGACGAGGCTGGTGATTTTTAAGCGATTTTTATTTTACATTAAAAGAATCTATGAAAATCAACACTTTTCATAAGGACATGATAGACATTTTGCTGTGCAAACGTCCTTAACAGCAAATTTTCCTTTTTTCGACACTAACACGAAACGTATAGACGTTCCCAAAACCTACATAAAATCCAGCTTATCTTTAGAAAGCAAATTAAAATTAAATTCATAAGTCCAAACGCTCGCTAAAGAGCAGCATTCAACGCTGCATGTGCGCTGCGTTTATCGATGCCGTCCCTGAAACTGTATGCACACACAAACAGTAGGCTTGGGTGCAGTTCGTGACAACCACGCAGTCCGCCACACCGCGGCTCACGTGCTTGTATAAATGTTTTAAATTAAGCAACGACCAAAACGAAACAAAAAGGAAAAGTGAACTCGCTCGTTCAATACACCCCACATCAGCTGTGTTTTGCATAGATGATGGGGGTACGCCAAAACCCCATCCACCTGACCTTGACGTGTTCATGAAATGTTGTTCGCTGCGCTGTCGCCACGACCAAACGCAATGGTGCCACTGTGCGTGTGACTATGCTCTAGCGTGCATAGATATGTTCACACCCCTCTATAAACAAATTTCTCTCTCTCTCGTTTATGCTCTCGCAATCAGCCTCTCTCGCACTTTTGATGTGTATGCTGCTACTCTGCCTTTCAAACCACACTACCTCCCCTCTAGATAAATGGATCGACATACCAAAAAAAAAAAAGCGGGGACTTCGTGTGTTTGTGGCTCGGTATTTTAAAGGAAGAAAAGAGGCAGATGGTATAATTTGTACATTGCAAAGTGAGGCGTTATCGGGTTAAAATCAAACATCTCACAAACACTTTTGTGCACGAGTGTACTGTGTGTACGTATGTTGACCGATAGAGCATGGGAGAATGCTTCTATGCTTTGTATAGGGGTGCCCCTTATCGCCCTCAACACTCACAGAGAGGACGGCTGATATTGGGGTCCGGGTGGTTGTGTCTGTGTTTGGGATAGCTGAATCGAAAAGTAATACAATTTAACATTAATTTCGTCTGCGGATCGAAACCATCTGTGGCGATTCGGCAATATGATGGAGCGTGGCGTGGAATAATAATGACGCAATGACCGAAGGGTGGGCGAAAATAATAACATAAATTCATACCAATGCGTGGCAAAATCGCGCAAATATAGCGTGCGAGAGCGTGTTGCGCATTGCGTTTGGATTAAAATAAACAAATCCACCAGTCTAGAACGAAGTGCTGCATGTTTACTTTCAAACCGATGGAACGGAAAATGAATTAAGATACGGGCGCGCCACGACGCGTTAATCACCTAAAACCCTGCGAACCGGAAAGCCTTATACACTTTCCATTCCACCCCTGTTCCAGCACCAAACGATGTGCTCGATGGAGGAGTGTTTGCGTACGGGGCATATGTGTCTCCGTTACATTCGGCAACTTCGAACCCCTCTACCCGTAACGGGGTTGTAGATGGTGATGATGAGAGCTTTTGTGCCCCGGCCCGTACGTTAAATCTATCAGTAGCCGGCAAACGCCTCTCGCACACGGTGCTCGGTGCTGTTGTGCTGTTTCATTGTGTGTGTGTGTGGCTGAGACGAAACCCGCAATTAGGGAGAGTTCAATCGATCTCCGCATCAGTTTCGGCGGTCCAGTGTCCCGGTCGGACAGAGCACGATCGAGCTCCGTTTTGCGTTGGAAAGCAGCAGAGACACAGGAGGGAACGATGTTAGATTTTGACGTAAGTTTTGGTGGCGTCGTCTTCGGGTGGCTGTAACTAGCGAGGGGAGCGAGCGAAAGATCTCCGCAACCATTGGGATGTTGATGGTGTGGTTTTCCTATTGTGTGGCCGAGTAAAAACCGGCATTGTGTGTGTGTTTGGGTTTTGTTGTTAGAAACTTACATAATTGTTACGATTGGTTTGGCAAGATGCTCGTGTATTGGGGAGAGACACCTTTTTATGATGTTTATTCGTCAGGCGATGACAAGGCAAGAGTCGCAACGATACGTCAGCAACAATTCGCAAACACGCTGAAGTCATCGTAGTAAACTGTGATGGAAGCAAGCAATGCCGGTACAGGTGGTCGATCCCCTCTCGCTAGCGGCAATTGAAGGGTGTTTAGTGCTAAATAAAGGTTGAAATTGAGATTTTTTAGATCTACTCACATCTGACACCAACAGTGAAGTACAATTATTAGACACCGCTGGCTCTACTCAGCTTCTAACATCACCTTGAAACGACACCTTATAGCCCTTTTCCCAGCGTACGGTGTGTGTGTAGGAAGCAATTTAACCTTAACCTTGTACGCATGCACTGCAATTGCCACTCCACAGTGTTACTATGGATTTTGTGTATATGTGTTGGAGCCCCGTAATGCACTCCTAAGTAGAGTTTAGGAGGGAATGAAAAGGAGTGATATGATTAATCATCAGAGCATTTGCATGAATACTGAGCAGCGTTTGCCGTCTGTGTCATTTAATTTCTGGCTCGAAATCATTATCATTATACATTCCTTTAATAGCAGTAGATCATTGTCTATTTTATATGAATTAGGGATTTATTATAATTTTCATCCCCATTTTTACTCTCTATTTGTGAGACAAAGTGTTGCTCAATTATTAATTTATGACCCACTCCTATACCTACTGGTCTTTAGTAAAAATTACTGCTTAATGTCTGTAATCATTGATATATACAGGGTTTCCCACGATATATTGGTCAGTTCCCATGATTTTTTGGTGCGTTAACACGTTTTTTTGATCGTATCCTATAGATTTTTGGTTCATTCCCATAATTTATTGGTATTTTCCCATTGGATATCAATACAATTGGACCAATTCTGGGAAACGGCCAAAAAATCGTGGGAACGCACTACCATCAATTTGTAGTCAAAACCAATCAAAACCAATCAAAACCCTGTAACAGTGATCGTTTTATGAAATAATACCATGCAGGTACTTTATATTCGATTTCTTTGTATTGTTTCTTAATTATTGTTTGAAAATCGCAGTAATTGTTTACAAACCTTGATTTTAAGCAAGAAAAAGCTGTATAAAACCTCACTTGTTAATAGAAACTAAATCGCTACCTATAATTTGGCAATATAAATATACTAAAATTGTCTAATTGGTTTTGTTTCCCCTCCTTCCAGGTAATGCCGGTTGCGATCGGCGTGGTGGTCGTAGTGGTCGGTGCCGCCATCGCCAACTACCTGCTGAACGGCAAGAAGGGCAAATCGTCCTCCTCCTCCGCCTCCGCCAAGGGCAGCGCTGGGAAGGAACCGAAAACGCTGCTCGATCCGCAGGAGAAGTATATGCTGCCACTGATCGAGAAGGAGGAAATTTCGCACGATACGCGCCGGTTCCGGTTTGGGCTGCCGAGCGAAAAGCACATCCTCGGACTGCCGATCGGTCAGCACATTCATCTGTCCGCCACCATCAACGACGAGCTGGTGATTCGTGCGTACACGCCGGTTTCGTGCGATGACGACCACGGGTACGTCGATCTGGTGGTGAAGGTGTACAAGAAGAACGTCCACCCGAAGTTCCCGGACGGTGGCAAGATGTCCCAGTATCTGGAGGGCATGAGCATCGGCGACAAGATTGCGTTCCGCGGTCCGTCCGGGCGGCTGCAGTACCTGGGCAATGGGCGGTTCTCGATCAAGAAGCTGCGCAAGGATCCGGCCCAAATCTACGAAGCGACGCAAGTGGGCCTCATTGCGGGTAAGTTGCGGGTTGCGATTGTAAACCCGGTGTGTACGCTTATCAGTGGGTTTAGTGCGGTTACGGGTGTGAACGGGAGGTGCCGCTTTGTCGCTGATAAGATGGGCGTGTGGGAATTTAGTTAGAAAAAGGTGGTGGAATTTTGCACGATTTGCAACATACATGGAAGGGCATTGTTAAGCTGTGCCTATTGTTGGAAGTAGTGTTGGGTTTCATGAAGCTATCGTTGAGATTCATTTATATGAATCTTCAGTAATGAGTGATTCGAATCCTGAATCAACTCTTCAAAGATCCATGAAACTCAAAATTCATGAATCTCCAAGGATTGATAAATCTCCAAGGATTAATGAATCTCCAAAGATTCATGAATCTCGAAGAACTCATGAATATTCATTGGTTCATTAATCTCTAAAAATAACTAAATCTTCAAAGATTCATGAATCTAAAACATTCGTAAATTCATTAAAATTCATATATCTCCAGGGATTCATGAATCTTTGGAGATGTATGATTTTCAAAACATTGTATTTGCGCGATCTCACCTAACAACATGCCCGTCGTGGGTTCAAGACTCGCATGGACAGTCTCCCTGTAGCAAAACTAACTATACGGTAGCGTGGTACTTCCCAAGAAGTCTCAAAATCCTTTATAGACTGGCATGACCACGTACGATGCTACGCCAAGAAGAGGAATGATGAGCACCTCAAGTTCTATGAACCTATGGAGATGTACGAATCCCTTGAGATTCATGAATTCCTAGATTTTCGTGAATCTTTCGAGATTCATGAGTCTTTGGAGATTCATACAGATTCATGAATCTGAATCAGATTTACCCAACACTAGTTTGAAGAAAGAATGAAACATAATGCTGGTGTAATGAGAAGTTTATTTCCTTCCCTTATTTCCTTATTATTTCTTTATTTCCTTTTCAGGTGGAACTGGAATCACTCCCATGCTTCAGCTGATCCGTGAAGTACTGAAACATTCCGACAAGGACAAGACCAAGCTATCGCTCATTTTTGCCAATCAGGTGCGTCACATGGAATATAACCACCATTATTAACAGCCAGCATTTTCGTTTTGTGGAATGTATTGTGGAATGTAGAACATGTACTTATAATGCTTGCCTCCCGACAGACCGAAGACGACATCCTGCTGAAGCCCGAGCTGGACGATTTGGCTGCCCGCTATCCCGACCAATTCAAGCTGTGGTACACGCTCGATCGACCGAAGCCCGAATGGACCCAGGGCAAGGGTTTCGTGACGGACGAGATGATCAAGGAGCGACTGTTCGAGCCCTCGTCAAACTCGCTCGTGCTAATGTGCGGTCCACCTCCGATGGTGAACTATGCCTGCATTCCAGCACTGGAAAAGCTGGGCTATCCGACGGAGCGCACCTTTGCCTATTAAGCACACATCAGCCTCATCCTGCTGTCCGTACGTACGCGTCGTCGTTCCTTCTCGTATGCACCTCATGTCAGTCGTAAAGGTGGTTTCAAGCGAGACAATAGAATACACTTACTTAGGGAGATGTTACTAAAACAAAAATCACGAGGAATGACTCATGTGTGTTTAGATGTCATTAGGTACATGTAATGTTCTATTGTTTCTGTCCCTCATGTGTGATCTAGAAGATCAGAGAAGTAGGGAAATTTGAAGAAAAAGACTTAAGGTCGTGTATTAGAGCGGTTCCTTCTGAAGGAACACCAGCTTACACGTAGAGTATAGAACCGGAGAATGAAAAGATCAAGTTAGTAGCACAACTCCCAGACAAACACAAACACATAGTCATCACCTTTAGGCCGTTTTGCCTCTCCCATTCCGGGGGTTTTAAGCACAGCGTCCCCGTTAACTATCGCAGCCTTTCCCGAACCAATTAAGATATTAGCGGCTCTAACCGTTGCTTGTTGTGAGAGATGTTTTTGGATTTAAATGGAGCTTTACATATATGTGTGGCACAATATGGGGGAAAATTGTGTAGTAACTTACTGGAACCATTACTGTCGATAGCTGTCGGTTAAACTGAGACAAAAATAAATCGAAAAATGCTAATACACCTTAAAAGACATGTAGAAAGATCCCAGACAAGAGTGTTATTAAAATGTAAAGCTTTATTTTATCTAAAATCCTGGACGGAATGTTGACATCTTAACTGCTAGGACGGAGTACTGTTACTTCCTTCTTCCCATCGAATAACACAACATCTTTCCCTTCAAAAATGCGTGTTTGGGTTGAGATTTTTTATGGTAATTTTTCTTCCCCCTTTTCTCAGCGTCTTAAGGCGACCATTGCCAGCAGCAGACAAGCGACCAGCTTCCACAGATACCCTGCGGTGCCACTCAGTGCCGTAGCACCGTTGCATCGGTGGTCCAAAAAGCAGAAACAGAACGTGGTCGAATCGTAATGATCGCGCTTCACGTCCAGTTCCTTGACCGACGTGTTCACGTAGTGCGCGAGATTCAGATCCCGGGCCGCCGGGCGGCATCCCTCGTACTTGTCGGCCGGAATGTCCGTGCGGAAGCCTTGCAGCGAGCTCAAACAATCGCGCGTGTACGTTTCCATCGTGCCCTTGCGCTCGATCACCTTCACGCACACGTCGTCATCCTCGGGGCACGGGTCGCCGAGGTAGCCGATGCCACGCCAGTTGAACTTGTCGCCGCAGCCCGGCGTCGCGGAATTGCACCGGTAGCACCAGATGGCTTCACCTACGGAGAGACGGAGGGACAATTAGTGGGAGCGTGTCGTCGGTCCACTAATTGGTGACATCATTAGCAAACGGGATGGATGCTTACTGTTGCCGATGAACAGGAAAAGGCACAATGCGATTGAGATTATGCAAAACTTAAGCGAAACCATCGTTAAGGAAGGTTTTAGTTTTGAACACAACAAACAATAGAAAATAGGGGAATGTGGGAAGTTTGGGAATGCACCAACAATTGAACAGGGCGAATGAAATTAATACACAAACAAATAAATGCCCAACCCAAACTGTCAAAGCGTCAACCGTAGCCAAATCAGAGTGACCAGAAATACCGATTTATCTGTCTTCCTACCGATTTTTTATATGCCTACCGATTCACAGATGACCGCCCTAAAACTTCCGATTTTCCATTTATCCTACCGAAAATCACAGATATTTAATTTTTCAGTCGTTTAAGCTTAATCTGTGGCGCTTGGGATGGTGTTTCAAGGATCGCTATCCTTATTTGTTACTTATCGCGCAAATGCACGTCTGTTTGCCTGGCACGTGAAAATTGATACATGCGTTTTAAATTTAAAATGTTATCCGTTAAAATTTGATAATAAATTAAATGTTCATAATAAGTAAAAAATGTAAGTTGTGTGGATTCCGAGAATTGCTCATTTAAAAAGAAAATCAAGAAAATCATTTAAATTTGAAATTGAATTTCACCGTTGGCGGTGAAAGTTTAAAAATAAATTGGTCATTAAAATAATTGATTTAATTTAAATGGTTGCGTTCTCAACAGTGCTCCTGCCGAAATCTGCCAATATTATCTGGCCACACTTCTCAAGTTGCAAACGCACATGCAGGGTTCGCAAACCAACGTCGACTGTAATGTCGATCACATGTGAGCGGGTCGACATTTGAAAAAAACTGTTATTTAGCAGAGGTCGGCAAACAAGAAATAGTATAAAAAGGCTCGTATAGCTGTGTAGCGAAAACGTGATGGGTCGTAGGGATAAACCAAGGGTAAAGAGGGTGAATGTTCTATGAAATATATAAATGTTAAAGAGCTGTCATCTATGTCTTCTAGTGAGCGGGATAATAAACCCAAGTGCCACAAATCAACTAAACGACCACTAAACGCCTTCTAAACGACTCAAGCTCTCTACCTAAACGGAATATAGAAAGACTTCGTTTAGCAGACGGCAAACGACTCATACATTCTAAAAATAGCAAAAAAGCTGATGGCGCTATCTGTTGGTGGGATACCCCAACCAGTGGAGCTTCATCGCTTGGAGGAAAGCTTTCTCATTTCCTCTGTACTGTTGTATGGTTTCGCATTGAAGTTATGCATCGCTAGAACTAGAACGGCGATACGATTGTTTAAATACTAAACTCCAATGGAAACCACCAGCACTGAAGCAAGTGAGATTTGAGTAATGGTCGTTGGTGTTGATACCCACGTATCTGACCACACGACCATTTATATAGATTTTTGCTCTGAAAGTTAGAAGGCTATATAGGTCATAATAAGAAGAAACTTGTCGAAACACATTGCAAGAAAAGGATAGCAATATAATGATTAGTTTTAATACGCCATCTATTGATCAAACCAATGAAGCTGTGGAGCTTTCATTTTTTTTCTATGGATATTCAATTTTCCAGTCGTTTAAGCTTAATCTGTGGCGCTTGGGAAGTGCCCACTTTTTTATAATCTTTAATGGATAAATGGACGTTGCATAAGCTCCTGCACCATCGGTCGTGTAGTGGGTTTTTGGCACTTGGGTAATGCCCGAGTGTACGAAAATGATGTGGCAATACCATTTGTTGCATCACATTATGTTAAGATTTTTCTATTTTCTTGCACTCACAATTAATTAGATCCAGAACTAATTGAATGGTTCCAGAATTTTGGACAATTATAATCACGAATTCGTATTCACAAATATTTTAAATATTCAAACTCATAGAAAATGTTTAAATAATTATTTTATAATTATTTTAACTTAATTTATCTTTAAGTGTAAAGTAAACACAAGTGAATTAATTTAATCCAAAATCCCACGCGACTCTACCAAAGGGGTCAACTCGCAAGACTTAGCAACATGGCCGTCGCGGGTTCAAGTCCAGAATGGACCGTCCTGTCGAAGCACGGACTGCTTATCTGGCTGCGTGGTACTGAATAAAACCTCGAAAACCTATTCGCGCAAGACGTAACGTCAAGTAGAAAAAGAAGTTACAGTGGAGCGCCGTTTATCCGGGCTTCTCGGGACTTGACATCGCCCGGATAAGCGAATAACACGGATAATGAGTCAAATGATATATTTTATCACCAACTCATGGTGATTTTTTGGAAATTTTTCTTATTTTTAATAAAAGTAACCCAGTTTATATTAACTTCATGTTTTTCGAAAGAGAATTTTTAAAATTTGCCATGAATTACAGTGTTTTCCCAAGCGCCACAGATTAAGCTTAAACGACTGGAAAATTGAATATCCATAGAAAAAAATGAAAGCTTCACAGCTTCATTGGTTTGATCAATAGATGGCGTATTACAACTCATCATTATATTGCTATCCTTTTCTTGCAATGTGTTTCGACAAGTTTCAACTTATCATGACCTATATAGCCTTCTAACTTTCAGAGCAAAAATCTTTATGATTGATAGTGTGGTCAGATACGTGGGTATCAACACCAACGACCATTGCTCAAATCTCACTTGCTTCAGTGCTGGTGGTTTCCATTGGAGTTTAGTATTTAAACAATCGTATCGCCGTTCCAGTTCTAGCGATGCATAACTTCAATGCGAAACCATACAACTGTACAGAGGAAATGAGAAAGCTCTCCTCCAAGCGAGGAAGCTCAACTGGTTGGGTATCCCACAAACAGATGGCGCCACCAGCTTTTTTTAGTTTAGTGGATTTGTGGCACTTGGGTTTTGTTATGACAATGTGTTCTTATAACCGCTTTTTCAAATATCCTCCTCATAACCCGATGTCACTTTTGTATTGAACTGTCATTTCTCAACAGCACGGATAAACGGAAAGCCGGATAAAAGGTACCCGGATAAACGGCGCTCCACTGTAATTACATAAATACAATACATTGCATACCTTTTAGGCGCTCAGCAAGACTGGACGAAGGTAAATTTTTATGTATGGTGTACCGTTGCGTTATTATAATGCCATTTAATGCTCAAATTTTTGTTTTCTAAGCGTCCGAACCATTTCAATCGAATTTCTCAATAGAAAGTTTGTTTATAAATCGTTAACAAAAAGTAATTTAAGCCGGACCTGTAACCGACTCTACTCCCCCACATGCTGCTAGAACAAGAAAATGACTCCCTCTGCAGCATCGAAGTAACCGAATGATGATAGGGAAATCGGAATGAAGGAATAACGACAGCTTTAAGTATACTTTCGTCCTTGAGAATGAATTGTGGCCAGCAATTGACAGCGTTGCATAAGCTCCTCCACCATCGGTAGTCGAGAATTGGCAGCTGTAAGCTAGGACCTTAAGTCCTTTCTCTGCTTTTCGCAATGTTATACCCAGCTGCTCGGTCGGTTCCGTCCGGACGCGCGGGAAACAATGTAACAGACAACACGATAGCACCCCAGCTCGATCTCCTAGGCGTGTGACGTAAGACGAACGGTTCGCTGATAAAAAAGTTTCGTTATTACATTTCGTTTTTCTTCTCCCTTGTTCTGGTGCTGGTTTTGTGGAGTTATGGTCGAAAGTTCGGTCGGCGTAATGGTGCACTGTAGACGCATGGTGGCGAGGTTAGTGTCCGGTTTATAGCGTTGCTCTGGGGCGGTGGGAAAAGGAAAACAAATGTACTTCTCCCACAATAAACCACTGGACATACGGCACCTGTTGATTGAGTTTCATCTCAGCCTGATTCGGAGGGGTGAGATTGATCCTTCTCCATTTCCATTACGTACTGTGACGGTGTAACGAGATACATTGAAGCGCTTACCCATGGCAGGCTATCGGAGAATGTATCCCTGTAGCGAGATTGCCTGTTTATCTCGAAGACCACGATGATCTAGTTACGCCGTGAGTCTGTAAATACAGACGGGGAAGTATATCGTTGATCCATGGTTCGGAACCGGAGCCATGAAGAAAACACAAAGCACGTACGTACCTCATGTTTGCATTTCTATCGTACAACCAGGAAGTGCATAGTTGAATAGTATTTTTGGTAAGGCTTAGAGACAGTTTAGAAGCACAGGAAAAGAAATCAGATTTATAAAATAGTTTTTGTAAAATTTAACATTTTTGTTGCTATTTGGTAAACTGATTGTAAATTGAAACCAGTCCGGATTAGACTTATCCACTTTAGTTGAAATTTCCGAAACGACCGGAAATGATGTGCTGTGCTGAATGCGTCAAATTTAATCTTTTATCCTTCCCTCTTTTTTTAAAACCATCTCCCATATAATAGTCAAGTGCAGGAGAATCCATAGCCGGTTGGTAAGAGAAAGATATAGAGCGTCCTTTTTATGGCTATTTTGTTCCTTCACCTGATCGTTCCGGTACATCAACTGATTTGAAGCCAATAGCCCATGCACGTACAACAGGTTACATTGCGCCAGATTCCGAGTAGTGTGCTAAAACTGCAACTGAAGATGTTTGAGGACGAAGACGAGCAAGTCGATACCATCTAGTGGATTGAATTTGGCCGACACATGGTACACGGCAGTGTGTTGTAAGTAGTAAGCAAATTTACGATTATCACTAGACAAATTTGGTCTTTTGATCTGATGAATTTTGGATGATGCTGTGATTTGTATGATATGATAAAAATGATGGGATATAGGACAACAGGGTACATCGTCAGCTCTGGGTTGGAATGTTTCACCCCTAAAAGGTATGCATACTTCCTATGCACACTTTCTCATACATATGCATTGCATACTTCCAGGAGGAGTGAGATTTGCTTTCAACTCAACTTACGCCTATAAGTATGCAATACGGTGCTTAAGTATTTGTTGGTTTGCAGGGGTTTTTTCACCACTTCCTTTATATTTTTTTATTGTTTCCACGATTAATTAGATAAATTCAAGGAAAGAAGACGGCAACAAATAGAGTTGAGAGAGGATTGTAAAACATGTAGCTTTTTAAAGTAAAAAAAAATGTTGTTACATAGTCTCGAACGTAGAAATAATATTGTGTTGGTTTATCTTTAGCTTATGCTCTCTATAGTTTTTCTTATTGTCACCATGTTGTTTCCTGAGAATTCCTCAATTTGAAGCAATTTATTTTTACTTTTAATAACATTTGCAACATCGTGTAGTACATGGAGTCCCGCCCTTAACACTAGACAATAATCTTATCCGGTGTAATACAGATTCATCAGTGCAAAGCTCCCATCCAATTGGGACCCTTTTCCGATTCAAAATTTGTCACATTTCTGGTGCACAATCTGTCTGAGTATTGTGTTTCATTCACTTCAGGGGCTTCAGCAAACAAAACTACAGTCACCACCTAGTCGTTCTCCTATCTTGAAGCAGGAAAATTGTGACAAAAATAGACGCCAAAACAAGCGACCTGGTTGATTGGCTTCGGTAGCATTTGTAAAGTGGGGGAGTTGAATAGAAAAATAAATTCTACCAACAATGGTGCGATTAAATCTGCCATTACCCATCATGTTGCTCTAATAAAAAAAAATCCGAAGAGGTAGGAAGAGTATTAAAAAGTGAAAAAAAGAGAAGAAAAATGTAAAACTTTACCGCGTGAAGAAACACGTCACTATGCGAACGGATCTGCTTATGGCACTTGCACGAAGCAGCAAGCGATGAAAGCTCAGGCAGGATGAAATGAACCAAATTTACAATTTCATTTGGGGAGAGAAGCGAACCTGGGGAGACAATTCAGATGAGTTGACTAGTCGAAAAAAAAAACCGGGGCAGATGGGACTGTATTGAATCGAACTTTTCCACGCGACCAACAAGCTGGTCTCAATCGGTGAATGAACTCCCCTCTTCTCCCCGATTTCAACTATATATGGAGAGGAAGGCAAACCAATGGCAGCAAATATGTACGAAGCGGGTTCAAATTTAAAATGGAAAATCAATCTTTTATCCGACTATATTTAGCTGCTAGCATAAGGGGAATCAGATTTCAATAGCGGCATCCGATCTGGTATGTTTTTTTTGTTGTTATAGTCGCGAACGAAGCAACCAGCGACCAACATGTAAAGCAAATTGCAGCATTTTTGGCGCACAGTGGTGTATCGGTATCAAATGAAAGTTGCCGTTCGTTCTAGAGATAGAAAAAAATGAGTAAAACAGAAGTCGTCTCGCTGGAATCGTCCCGAAACCACGCTCAACTACACCTTGAAATGGATCTTTTACTCAAAGTATCATTATGCAAGCGAGCGAACGATGATCGATCGGGGAAGGTAGATGTGGGGAAGGGCACACATTTTATCAATACTTTCGCGATTTCTCTGAACAGATGAAAATTAATCTTCGACCCAACGGCGTGAAGTAGAGCGAAGAATAGGGTAACTTTTTTTTGTGATGAGCTAGGTGGAAGTGTTGAGCATGACATTTTCTGAACAATCATCGGCATATCCGGTATCAAAGCAGAAGCAAAGCTCAAGGGAAATGCGAACGATATCGTTTGTTTTGTTGTGTCTGTACCGTTTTAGATTGCTTTCTATCTAAGCGTGTGACCTTCGCTTATGGGAATAGATTTCATTGTTGGATTTTTTTATGCTTAGGGACTAGAGCGTTTTGCATGCGGTGTTATATGATATTGTGACTCTTGGCGGGTTTTACAAAGTCGGTTAAAGTGTCGTACTGTAAAGGTAAAAGATAAAAGAAGCATTTTTTATCACTGTTTATGCTACCGTTCCTATTCCGGAAAAAAATCCTATTTTTGCGTTAATGTGTATGTATTTTATGCGCCTAAAGGTATGCACAGTATTTATTTGGTTGTAGTATCTCTACATCAACGTTTATATGGTTTTTTTTTCGAATTTTCCTTCACTTTCTTGCCATTTTTATTCACAAAAAAGCTCCAAATTATTCAAAAGCATTTCTTATTATAAACATTTTGCTCAAAAAGGATGTTACAAGAGCACATAGTTTTTTTTTTAATATATCAAACAGTAAAATAAGTCACATTTGTGATTAAAAACCCCTGCAATTTTAGTTTAGACACTGGTTAGGGTACAAATAGTGCTATGTAAACTAAAAATATTTAGATAGAAAGAGTATCATGTTTATGAAACTATATAAAGACAGAGAATAAATAGAAAACCGAGTATATTAGCATGAATATGAAAATAAATTGCATCCTACTGATCCGCACAGCCAATACAGGTGACAGTACAATTTCATGCAGCTAGACATTGGAAGCACATTCTAATTATTATTCTATATTGAATCTCCCCGATACTGCCCACAAACACAGCAACGATTCACACGTCCACGTCCAGAACGTGTGCAAAAAATAATCCGCTGCTTTAATAACAAACAAAAATTGCAGTGGAATAATTGGATGAAAGCAACACAAGGAACGGTATGCGGGTCGGGCGCTTGCAGGGATTCCGTCTCCAAATCCGGTACACATGGATCACTCTAGTCCATCCCGCCCCACCCCGCGAACTCGGACCCGTTCCCGTAGCTGTAGCGCCCATTTTCCCATTTGTACAACGATTAGCCGTGTCGGTGCGTGTCCCATTAGTGGGCGGAAATAGTATGCCTAGGTCACGGTGCCTCACTTCGGTCCTACGCACAAGAGAGATTTGTAGAATATTGGTGCTCTTCGGTATTGGAAATATCTTGTCACTATAGGGTGGTGGGTGGTGGTTGGTGCTGGTGGCAAGGTTTTCAGTTACTCACACGGTGGGTGCGATAGAGAACAAATCATGTGAAATTTATGATTAATTGACAAACAAATTGAAGTCCCAACACAGTAAAGCTTTGATAAAATTCCTTTAACAAACATCCTTTTTGTAGTTTCCGGTTACATGAACCATTTTTACTAAAGCTTAAAAATAAGCAAGATTGATGACTGGCATCACTATCGTGGTTTAAAATTAAAGCACCTAGTAGCGCCTGAAAGTATGCAAATATTGATTTCTTCATTTAATACATTCATAATTTGTTTATTATATAGTGCTTACGGCTTAAGTTTATAGTTCAATGATAGTCACTTGTTTAGTAATGAGTTCTGTCTAAAGGCCAATCATAATATTAGCCCTTTAAGCTGTTGCACGTCTTGCATACCTTTTGGGCGCAACACAAAACCAAAGAAGATCGTTTGACTAACTAAAAGCGAAGTTGAATCTTTGTTGAACATTAATTTCTAAACTATACGTGCTGCTGGTGCAGAGCCCTGCCACTCTGTCAACAAGTGAGCCAGTGCGGTCGGTATTTCTCGGCTATTCGATAACGAAAGCTCACGAGAGAGCACAACTGTTCGCTACCTCTCTCTCGCGCTCTCTGGGTGTTGCATGTGTCTCTCGCATCTGATCTCTCTTTCTCGCCCACCGGAAACCCACTGGAATGTGAAAGTAGCCTCCGAGGAGTGCTTTAGCCGAACCGCTGATAGTGTGCCGGCAGGATGGCACGCACCAGTTTTTCCAGGGCTGTCAACCGAGCTGGCTGGTCTGCTGACACGATCCGCCATTAGTGCCACACGCTGTGAGTGTTTTTGGTTGCGGTTGGGTGCTTGCTGAACGGATAGTAAGCGAAGAAAATTACTAGAGCATCGAAGGGATGGGACACACTTCCTGGAACGCTCGTCAATATACGTACGTGTCGTGGACGGGCACAGATCGAGGACCTAGCGATAGAGAGCGCTTCTATTGTTCCAGCAGACGCGCTAACGGTTGTGCGCAATGAGAGTGTGGGTGTGTGTTTGTGTGGCTGTAAATAAGTGCATTTGTTTTTTGGATAAGGTTTGATAAGGACACAGAAGCGAAAGATTCAGCTCAGTGTGGGTGTTTTGTGGTGGCGGTTTTACACCCTCCCCGCCTGTGCATCGTAGTGCGTGGTGCGTGGTACGCCTTCAACCACACGGGTCCGATCGTATTCGCAGTGACGCGATTAACTGTGACGCTTCGGGGCAATTCTTAACCTCAATCTCATAACCGTGGACCGCCTTTTTTTCTCGCCCGCCTGCGGGTGCCTGCGGCGTGTGCAGGATGTTACAACCACTTCCCGGAAACCGTGCGCTCTGTGTGCGGGAATAAAACGAACTTCCACTGTTGGACGAGGCATATACGCAGCAAAAAGCTTCGTCACGGCAGGCCGTTTTTTGTTATAAAATGTATTTTAGGATACCTTTGAAAGACAGCTTTCTGATATAAAAATCTATTTCAGTTTTGTTTTATTTGCACTTTCTGTCGCTCGTATGGTATACACAAAGATAGTGATGGCAGACGGTCTGAAAACCTTTTGTGGTAGCCGTAGTGAGTTATTGGCAGAGCATAAATCATTATCTTGTTTGACGAGCGGGTATAGCCTCCCGGCACCTAGTACAAAGGGTACAAAACCGGGGTACGAATGCCAACATAAAAAGGAAATCCCCAAAATCAATCCATTTTATTGTACCGGTATTGAAGAGCCCGCAAACAAGTCAACCCAGCCACGAGATCAATGTGACAATCTTGGATTGGATCTCACTTTTTTTTGCTGTTGTTTGGCTGCTAAACCCCGTTTTGCAAAAGTTTCTCGCATCTGTCTTGGGATGGGACAAAAAAAAACTGGGAGGATTGAAAAGAAATTAGTTTTTTACGCACCAGCACCATTCAGAAGGCGGCGGCCAAGAAAGCCACCGAAGGGTGGCCAAGTGTGTGATAAATGCGAAAGGAAAGTGAATTTTAATAACGTGCGGGTGCGCGAGCTTTGGCGTTTTCCGCCACTTTTTTTGCCTTCTGCAGCTGGCGGTAACAGATGGAGGTGGTGTGTCCCAGCTGCAGGATGAAGGATCGGATGGGATAAGGTTTCGTTTTTCTGCTGTTCGTTTCTTGTTCTTGGCAAGCGTGTTCTTGTTGGTTGGCGGCCATTTTCTTGAAGTCAAACAAATGGTATCTTTAGCTAGCTGGGAGAGGGGACAATTTATTTCCGACGAGAAGTTACAGCATAATTGTATCCTTTAAGTCATTGCGTTTTATGCTTAGGAAGAGTAGCGCCTACAAGTATGCAAAACAGCGTTCGTTGCTAGTCGTTACATTTGTAGCGCCTAAAAGTATGCTAATAGGATGTTTGTTCTTTTCACGGGTTTCGTTTTAAAAGGTTTATATTACTTAACTTTTACTGATATTTTGTTTGCTTCATGTTTTAAAAGTTACTTTGTACAGACGTTCATGTTTTTTTTCAATTTGTTTAATAAAACTTTAAAAAAAGGCAAGCATACTTTCTTTTGAACAAGAATACCGAATGAGGGAAGTTGTACGGTCATGTCGTACTTTTTGGTTTGAGCATTAGCTATTGATATCGAAACAATCGAACACACTTGTAAGTACGCCCTGCAGCATGAGGTGTCAGAAGCAGGGGACGCAAATCATTATTAACTTTCGCTCAAAACCTTCGCCTTCAAGTGTTAAGATTTATTCGTTTACTTCTAAAACGTTCGTCTAAAGCACGGAAGTATCAAACACAGCGTGTCCTTTTCACACCCGCAAACCAGCCCCGGCGGCAGGGCGATTCGTCATTAACCAGTTGTACAGGTTCTCATAAAGCAAGTGATGGACCGGAGGCACAAAGCCGGACGTTCCGTTTCCACTTGTTTGGAGAGAAGAAAGTTTTCCGCTTCCCCATCCAGCTGACGGCGCGGCATGGAAATGGAAATGTTTCCTATGAGTTTGTTTTAAGACGCAATTGTTGGACATTCTCCCGTCCGCCAGTTTGGGGGAGGAGTAGGGAATTGGGAGGGGACCAACTTTGCCGAACAACAAAGTACCGAGTGCCGCGCGGAGACACAAAAAGAGACCGGTTCGTGGGCTGTGTGCCGTGCCTTGGGGGTCATCTGGTGGGTTGCTGGCGACCTCATTTCCTCACGTAATTTCCGCGTCTCAATGTGTGTATGTGTGTGTGTTTGTGTGTATTGGTGTGCATAGTTTGCTGTGATGAATTTCAACCAGTGCTGGTGATTTGTGCGTGATTATCAAAAGTGGGCAAAAGCGGCAAAATCTGAGGCACCACAGAATCCGAGTACCGTGGAAGGACCAAGTTTTGGTGTGTCCATTGTGCGACTATATCTTCACGGTTCCCTGCAACCGTTCGTCGGTTGCCGCAGAGTGTTGACGAACACTTCCCTCGAGCAACGATCAAGGGCTGAAGACTGTGGTGTTTCATCCGGGTACGATATCTTGTACGGTACGAGGTAAGTTGAACGAAATCCACGTGGAAAGCGCTGGGGCAACAGGGATAACGAAGAGTGGAAAATAATTAGTTTTGCGCTTTCGTGCATAGAATTTATAAAGGAAGGTCGGGTGGGCTTCTTTCATTTTCGGTGGACACTTGTAGCGCCAGGCAGGACGCTCTGTTTGATGAGCGTGTTTGAAGGTGAAATTTAGATGACGCTTTCATTGTATAAAATCAATCTCCGTTACGGTGGAGCGTTTCCGTGCTAGACATACCGTAATGCTTGTTAAAATGTAATGCATAATGGGGAAGGTGATTTAATCGCGGCGAGAATATGAATTGGGATTGGATTATCAGGCAGAATAGTATGTAGTAGATGTTTAAAAGCTCTATATTTACTGCACGGTAGTTAGATGTTTTATTAATATACGGGTTATCTGGATCTCTAAGAGCTGAAAAAGCCGCCATAGTGCAATAAATAACATTGAGGTCGAAGGAATACTCCGTAAATCTGCACGGTCAAGCCTATTTCTTTACGAGGATTGCATTTGTGTAATAAAATGTATACCTCATATGGATATAATTGCATAATACACCAATCAAATCTGAAACTTTATTTTTCAAAAGGTTCCAAAATAGAAAGTACTGCGTTCAGGATGTCCTAGACCTTAATAGAAGCGAAAAATTGCAAGTAGCTTCTAGAAAAGGTTTTATTTTCAGTGGTTTTCGTTCAAAAAAGCAAGAAATCTAGGTACATTAAATACATCACCTTAGAATTACCCCCAAAACCTTCATTTTCATTTTAGTATAAAAAGTAATTAGAACGACTAGCTTCTTTTATGCCGTTACTTGACAACTAGCTTGTTTTAACTGGTTATTTTCATTAGTTACTATTACCCTTTAAGTCGGATTTCCGCGTAAGTCGAATACAGTCGAATACCGTTCATACAGATTCCTTTTATCCAGTTGATTCTCAGAACAAATATCGTAACGAAGAGCGATACGGCGCTCCACTGTAATACGGTTTTCAGCCAAAATACATTGTATAAATAGGATTTTTTGATGAAATTAAGTACTTTGCAACAACTCGTTATTTATTTAATACGTTTTGTGTAGCAAATAAGTTTATTTCAGACTGTTAAGCGATTTCAGTTTTTTGGGAAAGCAAAGCAATTTATTTTGCATTTGACAATTCTAGGAGCAACTTGTACCGATTTGACACAGGGACTGTCAGTAAACCGTATGTCTATGAATCCGCTTATGTATCTATGACCGAGCACCGCGTAATTTGGGAACAGATTCTAGTTACATATAATTCAAAATTGATAGAAATGTAGCTCATACATCAAACCATTAACTTCAAATCAATACATTGTGCGGAACAATAGCCAGCTATCTGCCGTTGCTACTTTTAATAAAGTTCTTACAGCTACTGTGCTAGACCACGAAATTACCTATTGTATGAAAGAGTGCAAAACAGTAATAATGGGGCCCTTCATGATTCTAGTTAGTTTTTTGTATGGAGTTTGACAGTTGGAGGCTGAAATCATGTAAACACTCTATACAAACCCACTCAAAAAACTAGTCTGCAATTTTCAGTTTAGATTATTCTACCCTAGAATTAGATTCGAGTACCTGCTCGAAAAATAGCAAAACAAGGTGTTGTATACATTTATCCCAAGGTGCCCAGGTAAATACCCAGTGTATGTAGTCCAGGTATATAAATAGCTTGTTTTTTGTAACCAAATTTGAACATTACTTTTTGACAGGACGGGTGAAAACTTTTGCTCAAACAAGCTTTCTGAAGGCTTGACGAATACATAAAACAACTCTTAAAATCTTCATTCGAAAGCAGAAGCGATAAAAATCAGCGTACTAAATTCATACACCTTGGGATAAGCCCACCTGTATATTATACCCACTTAGATAGCTGCTCGAAAACTGCTATGCAAATAGCTGACAGGCTGAAATTTCAGCCTACCAACTTAAAACGGAAAGGACTCCAATATCAGTAAAGTCAAGAACTATAACATCAGTAATTTCCACGATAGGCGTCTTACAGGGTTTCCCACGATTTATTGGTTGGATACCATCAATTTTTGGTGGGTTCCCATATTTTTTTGGTGCGTTCCCACGATTTTTTGGCCGTTTCCCAGAATTGTTTGGTCTAATTGTTTTGATATCCAATCGGAAAATGCCAATAAATTATGGGAACGAACCAAAAATTTATGGGAACCCACCAAAAAATCATGGGAACTGACCAATTAACCGTGGGAAACCCTGTAAAGTCTATCCACTATATTTTTTAACTTCATTTAAATAAATAAGGGACGAGCCAGTGATTCGTTCCATACCTAGACCAATACTTAAAAGTCCACACAAGATCACTTCCATTCTGGATCGTCCATCCGTAACAAGAATTGAATATCTGGTTGCGTGGTAGAACAAGTTCAGGAAATGAAGAAAATGTATTTTTTCTTTAATTTGAAAATCTCTTTTGATTAATTTATAATTTGAAAGTAATTTGAAATTTCTCGTTGAAAATGAATTCATTTGCAAACAGCAAACCAATCCAATAACTGCCCAGGATTTTGTAGATCTTAAAAGTTGACAAATGGTATAAATTATCCTTAGAAGACCAACCTTTAATCTCTGGTGTTACCTTTACTTCCAACTCCTCGCAATTGGATTATTATGCTCGATTAAATTGTTAAACTATGTTATGTAAACATATTAAAACTATTATAACTTCACAAGCATTAACAGTCTGGCCCAGCGAAGAGAATAATATCTAAAATTGCTAATTTGTAATATAAATTCCCATCATCAGCGGATATCCGAAATGTGAGATTTACCTTAATTCCATAGACCTTGACCACGACAATGCAACGTCATTTGGGAGTAGCTTTCTGAACCACACCCATCTTCCCAGCCCGGGGAAAACGGAGTTAGACATTAAGCTGCCAATAAGTTAAAGTCTCATAACCTAATCCAATGTTGCGACCCGCAAAATGGAGACTAGCGTCCGGGCGTTGGAAGCTGGAGCAATGGAAGTATGCTCTATTTGTGAGGAGTGAGCATTTCTCGGAATGATAACGAGGAAACAAACAAGTCAAAGACCGTTTAATTATCGCAACCTACGAGAAACGGTACGCAAGCGTCCGATAATAATCCTTGCGAGCTTCTAGGAATTCAATGCGATGCATTTGACCAGTCCGCTGGACATTGGCTAACGACGTTGCTTGTCAGCAACATGGATAGAACTTCGAGCATACCTATGCAAGTGGTGTGTGTGTTTGTGACGAATGCAGGTTCTGTTCTGAAACTATTAGTCGGTTGTTCTATTCATATTGTGCAATTCTCGGAAAATTGAAAAACAGTTTGTTATAATATGGAGCGTTGCAGCTAAGATCAAAAGCATTCGGACGAGAGCATTAGCATTTAAATTTGTCTCTATAGTTCACACACACACACACAAACACACACACACACACACACACACACACACACACACACACACACAAAACACTTGCTGCTAGTTACAGTTCAATATGCGTAGTAAACGAAATGTTTTAAAATTTCCCACAGACAATTTTATGTTGATGATGCATGAAAAAAGAGTCACATTCGCCCTGGCAGATAAAGCGTACGCTACACGCGAACGTGCAGTACACACCGTGGACAAGGACGATAATCAGCACACCGCACTGTGCACCGTAAGCACATATAAGCTTCGCGGTACCATACAGCTCTATCGCCGGCAACGGCAACTGCCAGGCGACGCGATCTTAATGCGAAAAGAACTAATTCCGCGCAAGCATACATCGTCATCGTTGTTGTGGTGCCGTTGTTACTGCTTGCTACATGCCGGGTGCTGCTGGTGCCCACCGTATTTCCCGCCGGGCTGTTGCTGCAGGCGCTAACAGTGAGTAATAGACCGGACGCAGTACCGTGTTTGCTGCGCACAAGTGTGTTTGTTTGCCGCAACCCGAGTACATAAAACATAATCATCGCAAAGAAAAGCCAAATTTAATGCTTCCGACCTAGCCAGTGGAGGAGTGAGTGTGGCAAGGAGGATCATAAAACTGAAATGCCTGAAAGGTGGACCAGGTGGACAGATAGGTGTTTGGGGGGGGGCAACGGTGGCAGCATTGGGCGCACGGTAGCCCGCATAACGGGCGGGCGTGTTCTCTTTCTGCTTTCTACTTTTCGCAACCCTCGCGGCAACACCATCATTTTCTTTCACCACAATGCTGCTCTATTTGCATTCACTGCTGCATTGTTGCATTCATCAAGTGTGTGTGTTTGTGGGTGTCGGAAACGGAGAGTGTGTGCACTTTTGTGGTTAGCCGTAGCTGAAAGTGTTCTTTCTCGCCAGCCAGCAAACGCCCAGAACGGGGAAAACAAGCAACAAGCGCGCCACACGATATGGTCAACGCTCAGTTCGCTCTGGTATGCAATTCACTATTAGATAGGAATATCTTGCTCTCTCTCTCTCTCCTGCTTTCCCATCATCCAACTTGGCTTGCAAAGGGAGGTACTGGTGCAAGTGACACGTTGACTGGTAAGAAAGCATGACATTTATTTATTATGAACTTCGGGGGCTGCCGGGCTTCTTGGCCATTGCGTGCCGCGTACCGAGCCATTGTTCATTCATTTCCGTCCGTTTGTCAAATGCAGCAGCAACTGTGGTATGGTGCCACTCCTACTCCCCCCCCCCCCTACCCCTTCTTAAACCCCCTGAAGGCAATGCGCATCGTTTGTTCCTACTCACGGTAAGAGAGCCGGCACTTGTTATGTGGCATAGTCCCGCTGTTGCAAGAGTTTTCATGTTGGAGGATTTTTGTTTTTGTTGCTTCCTTTCTATCATTCTATAATGTACCGCAGCCATCGTTTGTCTGTATTCGGCCGACCTTTGCCATCCCATCTAGCCCACTGCCCCTCACTCCCACCCCCCTCTTGCCCTTCCCCTCCGGAGGGACTTTGCATTGCTGAATGTGTTACGGTCGGATGGCTTAAAATGCAATCAACAAGGAAGAAAATAAGATGTTCCGAAGCGACTTTTCGACAGTGAGTCATTGAGGCTGTCAGAAAGTGAGAAATGCTAAATGATATTGGCTATCGTATAGCAACAAAAAGCGGGAAACGCTTCTAGCGAAGGCACATTTCGGTGACGGTTGTTACAAGATGCTAAGCGTCGATCATCGTGGATAAAATGGTGCTAAGCAATTGTGAACCTCATATTGCATCTTGTTCACCAAAATGATGTTTGTTTGATGAAGGAGTTGAAGTTGAATTTCAAGACGATAACTGTCCATAATAATTTATTTCATATTTTAGCTTTTCTCAACGAGTTTAGTAAAGCTGCCATGTTTTTTTTTCAAAAACAACCCTAAATTTGGTAACATTTTTTTGCTTTTTCTTTCTATCATTGGAACAATATTCTTCAACCGGGTTGTATCCATTTGACAATAACCTTTCACCATATTGAATTTCATGAGCTTAGCTGATCGCGCCTGCATCGAATCGGCGGTTGTTTACTTAGATTTTAGGCTGAAATAATCTAAGCTGAAAATATTTTCACAAGATTTCAACCGCTAAGTGTCAAACACCATAGAAAACAGCTGATTCGTATCGTAAAAACCCTCAAAAATAGTAAAATATTAAGCTATGATTTTGGACATTAGAACACGGAACAAATTGAAAAGCGTAAAATATATTTGCATACAATTAGGCGCTCGTCTTCCTCTACTTTCTGGCACACTATAAACTGACCTCAGTATACCAGAGTTAGTCAAACTATTTCAAACAATTGGCATAAAAGCCTTTCCAAAAGATTTTGTTTAATATTTTATGAATAACACGTATTACTGTAAGTAGTAAACATTCTAATACATCATTGCATACATTTAGGCGCTTGTGAATAAGTAATTTTTAAATTTGCTAAAAATTAAACCAAGTTTTTATTCTTTTATTAGAATATTGCACTAGGAGATAAGTCAGTATATTTAAGTATTTTGTAGACTAGTCATAGAGTAATGTTTATTAGACCTGAAACCGATCAATAGTCATAGATTGGTAAATATAAATTAAAAAAAATCTTGGAATGACAATCCAAATACAAAATGATCCTTGTTCATTGAACATAGCGAACAAGGATGCATATGAATAATTAATCATAGTATTTTTATAACTATAAATATAATTTATATCAGATGCAGGAAATGCTCCCAAAACAAAATATGTAAATGTAAAATGTTTTGAAAATATGGTCGAAGTCGAATTCTGAATAATATAATAAAATATACAAATGCTTTAAAAACACAGTGATATCTTTTCCGCCAACTGATTTCGTTCAGAAAATAGAAAGCGTATAATCAACAAGGGTATGATTAAACTAGAAAAATAAAACTTTGAAATTGTTTTTATTTCCCAGAAGATGAAAATCAAAACACTTGCGGTATGAATATTTTCTCCTCGCAATCGTACCACGATTCATCTTTCCTCCAGATGATTAATGAAAGAATGATTTATGATGAATTTGGCATCGCAGAAATATGATACTGCTTTCTCTCGCATGTTAGCGCAGCAACAACAGCAAAAAATACATCTTCCGGTGCAAGAATCTCCATTTATTTATCTCTTTCTGTGTATACATCGATTCCGACACAGGCGCTGAGTCACGGGGGAAAGCGTGAAGGTGATTCAGTTCCGGTGATTCGTTTTGCACCTTTCTTTCCCCCGGATTGGCTCAATCATTTTGCGATACAAAAGAAAGCGTACGCAATCATTGATGAATTAATTTCATTAATCATTGCCAAAGTACGCACGCTAGATTCGCCAGAAGGCGGACAAATGGTAGCAATTGTATGGCAATGAGACGGGAGAGAAAGAGTGAGAGAGCAGGAGCAATTGAATGGCAGGACGAAGGCAGGAAACCGATCCAGCACTGGAGATGGAAAATGAAGTGATCGTTTACCAATTATCGTCGTCGTCACGTTTCGTGCACCATCAAAGAAAAGCTCACCTTTGTGTTGCGCTCGGTAGGCGTGCGTTCATCCCGCATCCTGGCGCGAACGGAACGGAGAGGCATGCTTATATGTGTTTTTTCCCCTCTTATTGACATAGGACAAGTATTAATTACCGGCTGTGGCGGAAAAGCGATGCCGTGCGCTGCGTGCCTGCGTAGGACGACATGTTGTTGCTGCGTTACTCCGCCAGACAACGCTCTTTGCGGGCTGTGAGGGCTGTTTCATGCGTGGGCCCACCGAATGTGCTTGGCAATGATGCTTCTTAATGAAGTGTTATCTTACGCGAGCATGAAGTACGCCACAAAGGAAGGTAAAGTTGTGGGCCGGTTTTGAAAGGTTTGCAACATAGAATTCGGTTTGCTGCTGCTGCCGCTTATCACTTTGGAGTGTGTTTTGTTTTAATCGAAAGTTTGATAAAGTAACAATTGTCTTGTGCAGTAATGTAAAAAGTTTTCTGTTCACGTCGTGTAGTCTAAATTTAAACAGAAACACGAGAAACGATACAGCTTTTGTAGATGCGGTGGAGGTATTGTTTATTCTGACGAGCTTTAGCACGTATTCGAGTGTAAATTACAGTCGATGCCTTTATACGTTGCCTCTAAGCTCAAAGGTTCAAATTTTTGACAGTGAGTCCCAATATTAGCATCGTTATCAAGTTTGTCAAATCATCAAGAGTGTATATAACGAGTACTAGCTTTCGTTGAATGTTTGATGGTTTGGTGATCATTAGACTAATGATTGAATTATTTTTGTTTTTAATTTATGATTTTATGTTAAATTTAAACTTGAAAGTGGTTGTATTTATGTGTTTCAAAGAGAACATGAGAACAGCAAAAACTACTACTAAAAGGTCTCTGTTTGTTTTGTTAAGCCGGGAAAAAACAATGTGGATGACATGAATTACCCAACTATACAGGATTTTTCTCAGGAGTTGCTATGAGAATAGCTGTTAGACACTTTATTGAGTCTTTCTTACAAGAAATGAACTTAATGTAATGGGAATTGGACTCTAGTATCCTTGTTGGACAAATCCAATAGGATTTTCCAAGGCGGCTGTCCAACAAGGGTGCCATAGAGTCCAATTTCCAGCATTTGAAGTTCCCACACCTATTAGAAACTCTGGAAAACCCTGTAATTCTGCAAATTCTCCCGAATTATGAATATTTTAGTAAATAGAAAAATATTTAAACACGAATGCACTTCAAACGGAACTGGAGCAGTGAGCTTTTTGCTTCAAATTGAAGTCAATCTGTTATTTAAACAGGACTGCTGAGCAATAAAAAAAAAAACAAATATGTCCATTTCACATTACACAGCATTTGGTAGGAGTGCGCAAGAGATTCAAGTGAAAATTGTGGCAATTTATTTAGACTCCATCTTGCTGCGATTTTTCGGCGCTATTTTCTTTCACGAGCGATATGCAAATGGTGAGGACCCTTTACCAGGAAAGCCCCCGAATTGCTCTTGCAGCTTAATGGTGTGGAAAGTTTATTTGTGATAAAGTAAACCTACGCCCGGTTTGCATCTGGCGGTATGTTTGTGTTAGCAGCAAAAGCTTTCTACGCTGATAAAACTGCTGTGTTTCTAAAAAAAATGTTTTATTATACCGGGTGATACTATTTTCTTGATAAAGTACTTCCTCTCTTTTCTGCGAAATGAAAAATAAAGGCAAAGTAAATGATTTGGCATTTCAGAACGGGTTTGGTGCATTAACCCGTGGTGCTCCTGCTTGCATCCTACTCATGCTGCTAGCTGCAAAGGACACCAATCCTTTTCGAACCACGAACCGACGAGCGGCAAACGGGGCTAATATCATACATGTATGCACTTTTTGCCGGTTGCCGGAATTGCTAAAGGTCAGAGTATTTCCGCCTGACTGGGTACACTGTTTGCCGGGCTAACGGAAAGCATTTCCAATAAGCGGCGGTTGTTTATCCTGAGACGGTAAGAACTTACGCGTAGCGATGTGTGTGTGTGTGTGTGTGTGTGTGTGTGTGTGTGATGGAGGAGAAGAATCAATGACCTAATGCCATTCCATGTCAGTTGTTCGGTGACAACTTTCGCCGTAATGCGGAATGCTATTGGCATTTTCATAACATTTTGTGACAGTTTTTTTACCCCTCTGCTGTGCTGTGTCCACGGGTCCTTTCGGTCGTTATTTTTGTGGATCAAACGGTGAGTAGAGAGAGAGAGAGAGAGAGACAACGACCGAAGGGGTTAGAAGCATTGGTTCACGGTGGGATAAAGTAAGTAGCTTTACTGTAAGAGGATCCCCCGCTGGACAAAGCTGACGGGTGGTCAGCGGGAGCCAATTATTTTGTGATTCTTTTTGCCCACCTTTACGTTTCCCCGCGTTAGTATAATGATGTAGTATGCGTTATGTAGTTAAATGATATGAAAAAAATGGAACACATTTATTAAACACTGTTTGTTTATTTGTGTTGTATCGTATTGCCCATGGCATTGCCAGTTCCAATCCAATTCGGCCGCTGTTGTTTTTGTTTGCTGTTTTCGGTGGACGGTCACTTTCTACCCGTGTCGTTGACACCCGTGCGTTGACAGCTGGATGAAGCTCACTGTCGGTGTCCATTCGTTATGGAACACTGGCCATACACATGGCCATGTGCACACTGTCCACTGCTAATGCATGTTGGAAAATTGGGCAAAGAGAGGGAGAGAGTGAGAGAGAGCAGTGGACAACAAAAGGAAAAATACAACAGAGCAACAAAGCGAGCGAACTTTCAAGCATCCTTGACCAGACCCAGAAAAACTAACCCTCCCCATCTTGCCCGCCCATCCCATATACACATTCGATGGACAGCCGGGTGTCGAGCTCGGTGGCCAACCCGTCGCACCCGAACAAGTGCGACAACTGATGTCAAATGAAATTTTGCTCCGATCAGCCTCTGTAATCTTCTCGCTGATTGGGGCGTCACTGCTCGTTTTCGCACATACACATTTTCCACACACACACACACACATGTGTACATTTTTCGTTTACCATTTTGAGGCACCATCAGAACGCAACGGATCGCGCACGGTTCGAGTGTTGTTTTTGCCAGGCACTCACGCGCTTCTTTTCCATAAAACCGTGGCCGTGGCCGACCCGCTTTGGTAGACCTGTTGCGTAAACCTGGCCCAGCGTCGACGGGCTCGCTGTATTAACGCCTGCTGGCGAGCTCTGCTGCAGGTTATAAATCCAGACGCACACACACACAGTGGTGTCGAAGGAGGGCAGAAAGCTGCCTGGCGGAACAGTAAAACCATTTCTGTTTGATAACCGGATTTGGGGCTGGCAACCTTTGCGGTGGTCGGCCAAATCGACGGCGACAGACAGACACAGACGGACCGGGCTGACGCATGATCGGCACTAATCGGTCCGGTGCCTTGCGTGATGCAGCGTGTACGTGTGAATTATTTATTTTGTGATGAGCTTTTTTACGAGAATACCAGGAAATTTGTACATAGTTTTGCGCAACAAGCAAAGGGATGGAGGAGATTTTCATAGAAAAACGTAGTTGGAAGTTTTAAGGTAGTAATAAATTTCGAAAATAATCAAAATTTTTGTGACTTAGAAAATGATCATAGCTTTAAAAACACTTTGAAAACACAAGTTTTTTTTTTAAATCGTCTGAAAATAAACAAAAAAACATGCTTTAGAAAAGTTACCTGATAATATTTTTTTTTGAGAATTTTAATGTTTTTTTCATGCCTTTTTTAAAGGTTTTATTAACTGTTTTTAATTTCGTGACTGATGGCTCAAAACTGATGCGCCTAAACAAAAGCGACTCAAAACCCTCAACAACGAATGTTGGATTTTGAGATAGACAGAACACACCCGTAAGTTAGGCAATGAAATAACAACGCCCATGCATAGGCAACACGCATTACATGTATATTCACCTTAGGCAGAAATCCCATTTAAATCAGTTCAAACAGAATCCAGTGGGAATATTGCAAACTTAACAAGAATTAAACAAGAAAATGTATGTATCGCTAACGGAGCACGTAGACTCCTGATAAGAACACCCCAGAAATCACAAATAAATTGAGTTTGAATGCTAGTGCTAATACTTAACTCTTTCTCCTAGTTTTTAGTATACATTGCTCTTCTTGGGAACGTCGATTCTCATTAGGAGTGGCAAGACCTCTTAGGTAAAATCCGTTGTTAGATAGACGGAAGTTTGCATCGGGGTGCCAGCCTTTTTTGATGCTTTGACTTGGGAGTACTGCTCCCCACTTCATACAGTCCACGAGACGGAGTAGGCCGTAGAAACCTACAACGTATTTTTAGCAAAACCCAAACGTTTGTTATTAATACACACATAGGGTAAACGTACCTAGAGTGATGCTATTGCACCACCAAAAGTGGTGGTATTGCACTAAAATGCGTCTCATAAGACAAATTAACAGCGGTTAAGTTATTTGTGTGAAATGTTCTGTGGCCTTTTATAAAGGATTTAAAAGTTAAATGGAGTCATTCCGTTACATAGTGTCCGAAAAATCCATTATTTTGTAAAATGTGTCAACATTAAAAAAAAACCCTTAGGGTTTCATAACGAAATTCATATCTTGGTTAACGTTGCAAATGACCACATAACAACGCAATGATTAGTTTTTTAATTCTATTACGTATTTTTAAGAGATTTTTACGAAAGTGCCATTATAGGTACACAAAATAGGCATGTTCTTTTAGTGGTCTTACTTATAAAATTAATAAAAATATGACAATTTAGATTTTTTCGACGATATTTTTGACATGTCGTACAGTTTTCATTAAAATAAGCAACAGAAATGAGTTTTCTGTAGGTAATTTGAGTGAAAAATCGACTTCAAATCAAGCTTTCTCTTCCGGGCGTGGGTTGACGACTGGTCGATATTTATCAGTATACAGTACTTTGATCAATATTTTCATCAACGAAATTAATACATTTTTTACGATCAAATTATGTGAGTAGTCGAAATAATGGCAATAATCCTTGCTATTCATACGAAAAGAGCTTCAAAATTAAGTTCCATTGATATTATACACTGTTTTTGAGGCATCTTTGTTTACCACCACTATAGGAACACAATATGTCGGCTATAGGAACCATACCACCATTATGGGTACAACAAAGCAGTCACAAAAATATGTATTTTTCGTAACATTGATGTGTTTTATGGTATAAATGGTTGTGATTGCAAAGATGAAACATAAACCAATTGCTATGTGTTAAAATATTCATGAATTTACCTTCCTGACACTTTAAATCCATTAAAACACATCTGTACCGCTACAAATTAGTACAACCACTATTAGTACATTTATCCTAGTTAGGGAATTTAATCATAGCCTGACTTTTTTCCTAAAACCACCCACTTCATCATCGATGTTCTTTTAGACCACTGCCAAGGCTAAGCTAGGGATTTAAATAAGGGCATCGAAGGATAAGTCCTTGCATTTGTCTGTATGTACATCAACATTTTATAATATTTTTTATTTTTATATATTTCAATGAAATGTCAAATGAAATGTATGTACCTCAACAATTCAATATAATTTTATATGTATTTCAATGAAGTGTAGAAATCATTTTTCTATGTTGATTCTAATTGCTTGTTTTACAGCCTGTACTGAGTGTGATCAGAATCTTTCTAATAGGAATAGGTCTTTACTAACGTGATTGAAGATGCAAAACAAACCCAATCTATGCAGGCAATCTATGCACGACAACGACTGAATGAGTTTTTAATATACTTTTGAAATAAATTATTTTTGGAACTAATTGGCTTTTTTCCAAATTCTAAATCTAATGTGAGCTTTTTGTGGTGATTATTTAGGGAAAATCCATTTTTTGTGCTATTTTTAATGGCAATAAACACAACTCAACCGCTTCACCACTGTACATGATAGTGGCATGATTTATTTTCACGGACTAACTTCACTGCGCACCCTGCACGGAATGATCATAATCGTTCAACAATAGGCAAAATCACGGTTCACGGACCACAGAAGCGTGATACATTGGTGGTGGTTGACATACGCAGATAGAAATAGAGAGAAAAAAAGGACGAAAAGGAAAGGGGAAGAAAACAATACCGTCGACAATGATGACGTGCAGCCGGCGTAATCTGCACCCTGGGACGGGATGGTGGATTGTGTTGATAGGGCGCCCGGGTGTTGATTACGTGCCGATGTTGTATTTTTCTAGCGTCGTGTGATTGCGTCGGTTCGGGGTACAACGTACGCATAAATTCTGCTGTTTCTCGCAGCTGGTGCACCGAAGACGGTTAGGCGAGCACCGTAAAAGCACGAGCACGATGAATAGAAGGATTAGAGTAGTAGTAGCGGTGTGGTGCAAAGGTGAAGACGGAGGAAGGCGAAATCGGGCAGAAATCCCCCCTTTTTTTCACGGCACGGGAATGGCTGATACATTCGCAACCGAGAGGATTATCTACATTCGTTTCGGAGAGCGATCGAGCTGGGGACTTTGGGAGGAGAGATGGGGTTTTTTTTGTTCATTTATGCTTCTTCTGTTTGCGCTATAGCTCTGTCTGGCCTTTGTTCCGTTTTGCCGTGGCAGCGCACGTACAAAAGTATGATGATTAGTTCCATTAAATGTCAATGGATAATCTTACCGCTGCCGAGTGTTGTTGATCCGGAATGAAGGATGCCTTCTTTTGATATTGTTCAAATCAGTGTGAAGCTTTAGAAAGTGGAGACATGCTTTGTAACTGCATGGTTGAGTAATTATAATGATTTTTCACGTACCAACTAGCTTATAGCTAATATGTAAACATGCAGAGCGTTCTACTGTACTGCAGCATATAAATCTGCAACTTTGCACCAGCTGGTTTCGCTTCATAAAACTTCCTAATCGGTGTTTGAAACTGTTGAAACTTTTGCCAAAATTGAGGAAAGAATAGCTCAAGCATACTTTGGAAACAATCGTTTCAAGCCATGCCTGGGGATGAAAGTTTCGTCCCCACTGTTTCGTGCCCGCTGTGTGTGTGCTTTTTCCTTTTTTCACTCGCTCAAACTCAAAGCTCAAAGCGACTTTTCGCTTCCCCTTCTCGGCTGATAGCCATCAAAAGAAACGGGTGTTTTGAATTGCCACTTAAACAACGTGAAGTGTTATTTGCAAACACTCCGCTTGCCCGGATCGCTTAGATGGTAGCCCATTTTTGTCTGTCCTTGTTGCCACAAACATCGGAAAGAATGTAACCAAAAAACAAAAATGGGAAAAGAAAAAAAAAAACTTCTTGAACGACTGTATGAACGCTGGATCATACAAAAAAAGGTAAATGTAAATGACCCTCGACTGTGGCAGCGTGAAGTTGATATGACACAGACACGTTTGAGCTTTGTGTGTTTCCCCCTGGCTTCTCGCTTGCCATCGGCAGGGCGGACAAATTTGCCACAGATATTGGGAATGAATGACTATGACCAACGTCACATGCCAGGTTAGGGTGGATGGAAAACTCTCAGGACCTTTTGCTACCACCAAGGGTCTGCGCCAGGGGGACGGGCTTGCCTGTCTCCTATTCAACTTGGCGCTAGAGAGAGCCATCCGTGACTCGAGGGTGAAGACTACGGGAACCATCTTCTATAAGTCAACCCAGATCCTGGCATACGCTGATGATATAGACATCATTGGTCTGCGGCTCTCCTATGTAGCAGAAGCCTACCAAGGGATTGAGCGGGCGGCAGAGAACCTCGGATTGCAGATAAACGAGGCAAAGACCAAACTGATGGTGGCAACATCAGCGGGCCCGCCAACAAATAATCAGAATCTACGTAGGCGTGACGTGCAGATAGGTGAACGCACTTTTGAAGTCGTCCCACAATTCACCTATCTTGGGTCAAAGGTCAGCAACGACAACAGCATGGAAGTTGAGTTGCGCGCAAGGATGCTGGCTGCCAACCGGTCATTCTACAGCCTGAAAAAGCAGTTCACCTCAAAGAACCTGTCGCGACGGACGAAGCTGGGACTATATAGTACCTATATAGTACCAGTACTCACATACGCCTCTGAGACATGGACACTGTCCAAATCTGACGAAACCCTCTTAGCCGCGTTCGAGAGGAAGATGCTCAGAAGGATACTTGGCCCCGTATGTGTGGAAGGACAATGGAGGAGCCGCTATAATGACGAGCTATACGAGATGTACGGCGACCTCACTGTCGTACAGCGTATAAAGCTCGCCAGGCTCCGGTGGGCTGGCCATGTTATACGCATGGAAACGGACGACCCAGCCCGTAAAGTCTTTTTAGGCCGTCCACAAGGACAGAGGAGGCGTGGTAGGCCCAAATTGAGGTGGCAAGATGGCGTGGAGGCGTCCGCCATTAAGGCCGGGATAACGGACTGGCAGACGAAGGCGCGAGACCGTGAGCGGTTTCGGACACTTCTGAGGCAGGCCAAGACCGCAAAGCGGTTGTAGCGCCGGATAAGTAAGTAAGTAAGTAAGTATTGGGAATGCTCTTGGACGTCTGTCCCTGTGCTTGACAGCAAGAGCATTTCCCTTAAACGGCAAATTAACAAACAACGGCCTGCGATGCGAGGTGACTTTGAACTTTTACGCGACAGCGTAATTTGTACAATGGTGATGAAAGCATTATCAACACGCTTGAAGTGAAGTGCAGTATGAAGACGATGCAAACGATGCAGACACACAAAGACATAGCAAACGCGTCGGCAGCCAGCCAGCTGCCTAGCGTCGATGCTGTCTTGCGCCCTTGGTACTCTTCCTGTGCTGCAAAGTGCGATGGAGAAGCCTGGTGCTTCACGTGCCTGGCCTGGTGGAGGAGGCGCATGGTGCTTTGTGCGAAGGTGCTGTGCATAATTTGCACATCACCGTGTGCACACCCATCGAGCGTGGGAATTTTGCCGGGCCTGTTTTTGTTCACCCAGCGCGCAGGCATACGGCAAAACAAAAAGGCCTGGAAAACGGTGTGTGTGTGTGTGTGTGCCTGGCTTTGTAGAGTGTGATTGAGAAAAACGACCGACCGACCGAAGGCTGAGTGCACACACCTGTTTGTTGAGTGAGTGCTGTGGCGTCGATAGATGCCGTAGAGCGAAGCAGCACATTTGAATACACCAAAACATCGATTGTTTTTCATACCAGTAATAGCATGCGGAATTGCATATGCTTGTTTCCCTTGCTGCAATAGAAAAGACAATCTTCCGATAGGGGGGGGGGAGAGGGTTTGTTTGATATGTGGTGGAGAGTGTTAGTGATATTGGCGTGGGTGTGCGTCTGTGTTCCCTTTGCAAACACAGGCAAGGAAGAGTTTATTCATGAAAATAAAGCTATCGTACATTCACAGCTTTGCATATCGGTTTATTGACACGGTCGGGCTGTGGCATTCATTGTGCATTCATGTGCATACATTCTATGGTGTTCTATTTTTTTTAATGTTTGAACAGCGAAGTTATTCTTTCTTGGCGTACACGCTGTACCTGTACGCTGTACCACTGTGTATGTTTATTTTTGTACCGAGATGCAAAATAAATCATATGAATGTACGTAGTTTGCAATGCAGAGGATAGTTAGTATTTCATTCTGATAAACTATTCTCGAAAAACATTCTATATGGGTGAAAAAACAATACGGCATATTTTATATTCAGAATTTAGTGGCAACGTTTTCATGCTCTAGCTAGTTTTTATGTGTGACAAATTGACTGAAAAAGTGTGCTGTATGCTCTTAGAAATATGTGATAAAAATATGAAAATGCAATATTTTTTAATATTCTATGGCTGTTAAATTATCAAATAGGAAACATCTGTTGATCTGTTCGCAATGTTCTTGGTCGCAATGTTCTTTGTCACAAAATGCTTGGACGCAAAATGCTTAATTGCAAATCTCTTGGTCGTAAAGTTCTTGGACGCAAAATGCTTAATCGCAAATCTCTTGGTCGCAAAATTCTTGGTCGCAAAGTTCTTGGTTGCAAAGTTCTTAGTCACAAAGTTCTTGGTCTCAAAAATCTTGCCGATTGGCTTGGGTTCAGCCAACATTTTCATTCAATGTTTAACGATTATAACATAAATTTTTCTTGGAGTTTAGAAAATTAAATTTACTTAAAAATTGTGTCAATTAAAACAAAAAGAATGACAAATTTTACTCGGTAGAGTACACCCAGAAGGTGCGAATTGTTAGTTGCGAGAAAGCTCTTGCGCCAAACTATAGAAGTGAAATGATCATTAAACCACATAGCACAGGGTTGGGAGCTTTCCAGCAACCATTTCTTCTTAAATCCTGCTAAATTAATGTGGTTTTGGAGGAATTGGATTACTTTTACAAACACAACCGCTTCAACAACAGTGCTCGCAAGCGGCACACTAACAGCACTAACCGCATACCCAGCCCACGTATCGAGTTCTAATGCTTGTCGACATCTTTGGTCAAGTGGCAATAAATTCACTATTATTCGTGTTGAATAAATCTTCATAATAAAGCGAGAAAGGTTGTGTGCGTGTGTGTGAGAGTGAGAGAGAAAGAGCAGGCATATGAAAGGGATCATGGATAAGGGGTAAGGGGATGTTTTGCACAGTGTGCGTGTGCACACTATAGCTAAATAGAGCGGTTTTAAGAGAGCTCCCCCGTTCTATCTACAGGCAGACGCACGCACACCGAAACATTGCTTGCAAGCTTTTACCATCCACGCACTTTTGCGTACGGTGGTTTGTGGCATCGCCGTGGGAAGTGAGCGAATCATCGAGCGTAACCCGACCCCGAGGCAGGCCCACGCCTCGATCGAAAGTGAACCAATCCTCTTCTGCTGCTGCTGCTGCTGCTGCTCCTTGACGCTTGTTCTCCACAATACACCTCTGTGTCTGCCAGCCTTACCACCAATCGGCCAGGTCACCGATCGCACGGTGTGCCGTTCAGAAAACGGATATCGTTTACATCGGGGTAAGCTTCATGAGCTTCCACTGCTCGGGGCGCTGGAAAATGTGAAAAGTGCAAGCGTTTAGGTGTTTTCCAGCACGGTTTTTGCAGGTGTAGGCGTCACGTTACACGACGGGGTTCGAACGAGAGGGCAAGCAAAATGGGGGAAAAAATATGGGTAAAGAAAACACCAAGGCACCAAGGTCACAACGGCGCCACTCCCAGCACACACACACACACACACACACACACACAAAATCAAGCCACAAAAGGAACAGCAGAAGAGCGAAAACGAAAGAAAGGATTTGCGGTGCCGGCTGAGTAATATCAAGGGGCAACACAATCGAGCCCAATGTTTATCCTATTTGAACCGGAATCGACTTTCCCACCACACCTTACGATTTGGTACGATTTTTATCATCTGCTTACGAATGCCGCCTGCCAGAGGTAAGGAAGGAGCCGGGTGTGAGTGCCTCTAGGGGGAACATTGAGAAGGAGCGAGCGAGTAGGAGAGTGATTGCCTGTACCTCGCCGTGTCCCAAAGTAAGGGGGTGGCCTGACTCGCCCGCAGCAATATGGCAAAACGGGTTGGCATTAACTGAACTAAGGGTAGTGGTGGATGTGTGTGTGTGTTTTTTTTTTTGCTTGCACCACTTCCATCCTTGTCCGATTACAATGTGCGCCGGGTTAGGATGGAAGCGTACCCGAAGCCTTACTCCTTTTTTTTTGTTTGCTGTTGCTGTTTCTCATCAATGCGAAACATTGTACGATGCAGCGTTCCAGCCCGGAGCAAACAGTACGCTGTACGGCTGAAAGTTTGCTTTTCTGTTGTTCTCGCTTTGGAGCTCATTTTTCTGTCGTTGTAATGTAAAACACATTCACAACTTACAATCATCCCCCAATTGATGGGCAAGGAGCTGGGGCTTTCCGCAATTGAATGCATTGATTTTCACTTTGTCTGGGTGCTGGTACTAACGGAAGGTGGATTAGAGTTTGGATTGAAACGGCAAGGCGAGTGATTGGTGTTTATGTTGAGAATTTCGGCAGCAAGCGAGTATGCAAGCTGGGAAAAGGATGGGAAAGTGCCGCTATGCTGAGCAGTGAACGTTTATGGCAATTGATTGGGTATCGCTTAATCACCGATCGTAGGTAAGTGATAGGGTTGAAAGGTAAGTGTTTGAAATGAATGTTACGAAGCTGTTACTGGCAGATTGAATAAAGTGTTATGGAAGTGGTTTGCTGTATAACTTGATTGCTCATTCGCTGATAACCACAGAGGGCGGAGGACTTTAGCAACAAAGGCTTTTAGCATTTGACTAATGATTTTCAAACTCGATTTTTGTTTTGCTGACCTGGGTATGGGTGGAATGTCACGGCTAAATGAAGACGGCATGTTGATATTCGATGACATTAAAGCTTTTCGTTAAGCTACCATTAATCCGGCTTTTAAAGGGACGCAGCTATGCATCAGGGTTTCAATCAAATTGTTAAAACCATATGATAGGAAGTTTGAATGGTTTAACGACCTATCGACATCAACGTTAGGAATACGTGAGGGATGCAAAGAGATGGGGAAAAGAGCGAAAAGTTGCAAGGAAATTGGATTAAAAAACTCGTAAGACGAACCGAAAAGTTTATGCACAAACAAACTGGCAAAAACAAAAGACGAAAATCGCTACCAAAGTACAACAAAACACTCTTAACGTTGTTATTTTTATAACGTACTTTTCCTCATGTTGTGACACAAATATAAAATGGATGTTTTACATATTCTAGTACATTACACGGATGTTTAGAAACTAATTACATTTTGTACAATTGGAATCATACTGATTCCTATTTAATGTAGCAGCTTTTACCAATTATCTATTGACTTGACTTGAGGCTGACTATCAGTTTTTTTGATAACCCGAACCAGTCAGTCCTACGTAGTACGAAAGGGGCCCTACAGAGGGCATGAAACTAGGGTTGGGTTTCATGAATTTTTCGTTGAGATTCATACACGTGAATCTTCAGTGATGGGTGCTTCGAATCTTGAATCGACTCTTTGAAGATCCTTGAATCTCAAAAAACTCATGAATCTTCAAGGATTAATGAATCCCAAAAGATTAACGAATCTTCAAGGATTCATGAATCTCGAAAGATTAATGAATCCATTTAAATTCACATATCGCCAGGGATTCATGAATCCTTAGAGTTTGAATATTGAGTTTGCGTGATCCCACCTAACATGCCAGTCGTGGGTTCAAGCCTCGCATGAACCGTCTCCCCGTAGCAAAACTAACTATACGGCTGCGTGGTACTTCCCAAGAAGGCTCGAAAACATGTGTAGGCTGGCATGATCACGTAGGTTGTTACGTCAAGAAAAATAATAATAAGAAGCTCAAGCTCGATGAATATTTGGAGATTTATGAATCCCTTGACATTCGTCTATCTATTGAGATTCATGATTCTTTCGAGATTCATGATTTTTTGTAGATTCATGAATCTTACCAACAGAGATTCAGTTTAAATAATTTCAAAGATTCATTCCGATTCATGAATCTGAATCAGATTCACTCAACTTTTCAATGCATCATTAAGGAAAAAACACATTAAAAACATCAACAGAATAAATAAATAGTCTTGAGAGAATTTTTACAAGACACAACTCAGTCACATTTCATGCCATTAGATAAACTTAACTTAAGTTAGATCATTGTTACTTGCTGCAAAATACTTATTCCTCAATATGAGATAAAGTTACCTCGTTTCTTCTTGCCGTCTTTGGCATGTTAAGTCAATGTTCTCTATCGAATAAACCGTCAAGTTTATAAATCTATTTCTGCTTCATCAGCTTCGTTTTCTGAAACTGCATGAAATGAATATCATTTGAAGTCTGAGAGTTCAGTAACTCTACAATTGATCAAAATTATGTCTTTATTTAGAACAGTCTTATGAAAGCATAAAAAGCTGCATGTAAGACAAATAAAAATAATATTTACCACTAGCGATTTTAAAAAACTTTGAATATGCCTAGAAACACCCGCTTCCGAAGGCATACATTCCATTTTGATTTAAATAAATTCCCCGAATTTTCCCAAAAGTAAATACCAACTCGCAACAAAACAGACCAGCCTTGAGCCTGTAAATTGAGTTGTCAAGTGCTTCTTCAATCCTGTAGATAAACACCGTCCCATCGGTCGTCTGCCCTTGTCGTCTACCCAACTGTCCCAATCGTTGAGTGTTCCAGAAAGGTAGGGACAGAAATCGGTTATCAAATCTTCACGGGTCAAAAAGGAAACATGCTGTTTGGGAAAAATGAATTGTTTGTCAAACAACCCAGAAGCTGCGCAAAAAAAAACAAGAACAAAAAAAAATGACGATGAGAAATGAGGGAAAACTAGATAGAAAGTAGATAAAACATGTGAATAAAAAAAGGGACGACCAGCTTTCAAAATCAGCCATTTCAAGCAACTGCGGAACCAACTTTTTCCGAATACGGCTGATGGACGGTTCGGGACCGAGTGTTGGGGGCCTTTGCACGCTTTATCCTCTTGCCGTGTGAGGGCTTTGAAGTAGTGATCTTACTCAAAAGCGAGAATTCATACGGTGTACCTTTAGTGTAACCTTTAAGCAGCATTTTATTTGGTGGAAATGTTTCAAAATAGAATTTGTGTGGGGGAGAAAAAACCTCCCAGCCAAACCGAAAGGACACCGCCATGGCAATGGAAAGCTTCAACCGAATCGTTGGTTAGAGGTGAGCATGTTCCGGTTGGTTACAATTAAATTTAGCCTTTCCAGCAGAACCATCGGTCACGATTGAGCTCCAATAAAATGGCGAATAAAAAGCGAAATAACATGTCGAAACAAATTCTCTATCTCTAGCGTCCAGCAAAAGGTGAACGATGGCCACCAGCGTGGAATGTTTTACACTCCCACGCACTGGCTGGCTGGGTTCGCGTGCTCTCATTGATAAGTGCGGTAGCGGTGGGATTAAATGGACGGGACGGGAGGCATATGGTACGGTTTACATTATCCTGGGCAGCTTATTCGAATTGCAAAACGTACGTGCGTGGGCACTGTTGAATGAAGCAACTAGAGCGTGGTCGGTTGACTGATTCATTCGTGACGTGTGTGGTAAAACTCGGTATTTGTTCAGCTGGAAAAATATATAAACCACCTATTATTCAAATATGTACACGTACCTCCATGCGTGTATATGGGCGAAGGTTTCTCGAGTAAAAAGTTGTCCCGATCATGTAAAACAATAAAACCAAACAAACTAGATCAAATTACAGCGAGCTTTTGGCTTGGGGGATACACGGCAAAAGTATGTCATACCATTATCAACGTACAGCCTGTGCACACCCACCTTGGGCACGAGGCAGGAAAAGAGTGGGAGCAAAACTAAAAAAAGTTGAAAATCAAATTACAACAAAAAATCTCATCTACCACATCCAGCGTCCTGCATGCATGTACGCACGCTTGGTACGAAAGACAGGAGGAAATGAGAAACTTTTCCTCCTCACATGTTTTCCTGTCCTGATTTTTATCGACGCCGGCCAGCGCCAGTGATATGCACGTGTACTGGACACTGAGCACTGGGCCGTACTGGCCGCCTCGATCGATGGGAACGGATGGAGGAACAATTTATTAACTGCTGATAAGGTAAAATCATCGACATTTACGACGAACCCTTGTTCGGGTTCGGGGCAAAGTTGGTGTGTCCGTACGGGCGAGCTTTAGTAACAGGATAATTGAATGATATTACCCCCGCTGTGGCAGCTGCGTGACAGCTGCGTGTGTGGAGAGCGCGATGGACGAAGGTTAAAATAATTTACATTACAAGCCAATTTCGTTTTTAAACTCGTTTTATTTCGTCAAAGGGAAACCCCAGGCTGCAAGCGGAACGTGATGGCATAAAGGGAAACATGTTAACATTACTTTTCAGCAAGATGAGAATTTACAGTAATTGCGCTTCAGGAAAAAGCTAAAGTTTATTCATTACAGAGAATTTCCATTGACTGATGCCATTACTCACAAGTTTTTTTTTGACACATAAATAAATGTTTCACCTTCATGGCCTCAGTATTCGCCTAAAGGTATGCAAGCTGATAACTTTGCATCATCTTTAAGCTTTGATACAAAGAAAATTGGATGTTTGAAAATTACATTTCATTTCTCAAATGTGAAACTTTTGTTTAACGTTTGGTTATTGCAAACAGGAATTGTTTCACAAAGAAAATTTTACTAGTAATAGGGTGTCAGATCTGAAATAATACACACCAGAACAGCTATAAAAATGTGTAAAAATAATAAAATAACTACCGCTCTTTTATAAGATATTATTTTCTTTTTCATTTAACTAAAAGAACAAGTCAGTAGAATATTTAAATAAATGTTAGTTATGAAATCTTAAATATGTTGCAGTTTTCAAAATAAAAGAAGAGTAATAATAAGTGACTGTATCGTCTAAATAATAAATGGATAAAAAATGTATACATTTAGGCGTTTTGGTGTTTATCCCTACTGCCACATGGACCGAACTTCTCATACTAATATGGGCATATCATTCAGTCATAGATAGCCAAATACTTAAGTGGATGAAACAGGCATAGGAAAAGAACGTTTGTTGTGCTAAACAAGAATAAGATTTAATGTTATATTGTTTTAACTATCACTTTCACGAGTGTCTTTGTTCTGCGATCTGGGAGAAACTTATCGTTTGCAGTTGCCATGGTGAGCACGTTAGATCGTCCGACTTGGAAACTGATTATTAAATACACCGCGTTAGCGAGCACAGAATCAGTTAAAAGGAAAGTAAGGAAAATTAATGGATAAGATAAGCAACATAACAGGTTTCCGACAAACAGTTTTATGCTCCTGCTTACTTGAGCACAAAAGCGTAACCTTCAGTGCGTTGTTTGGAGGAGCTTTATTTCTCCCAGCATAACCAAACCACCAGCTGCGATATGTGCATATAGTTTAGTCGTTTGTGGAAAACTGCAGAAGGTTGCTGCAGGCAAAAATGAAATGACGTGTGGTTTCTGCACACACACACCCATACACACGCGCTACCGTATACTCTCCCCCTTTTCAAACGTATGAAAGCATGAAGTTGGCCGTCACTTGGGCGCTCGCTTTACCGCTCCTTTTGGCACAAGATCTTAGATCAGCACCGATAGGAAACGTGAAACGCTCCATTAGGAGCGCACAGCCCAGTAATGCTCACAGGTTGTCGACATTTATTATGCTCGCCAAGAGCTAAACTTACCTCGAAGGCTCGTCATCGTGTGTGTGTGTGTGATAAGTTTTATGGTATCAGGTACGGTGGAGCTGGTACAGGGAATACTTTTATGAGCTGCTAAAAACTAATCTTTATCCGAACGAAGGACGGCACCGATTCGAAGAGGAAGCAAGGGTACGAACGACGATGCGGTTTATTAAATTATTCGCCATGTACTGGGTAAACGGAGTAGGCGAATGGTTTCCCCTTGAACGGTTTGACGGAGTGTAAACTTGTTAGAAAAGTTATTTTTAGCATGGATTAAGCCAAGACGTCGAACGCTGCTCAATTAGAAGCCAATGTATGAAGCAGCAGGTCCGGCAGGTTTAAAAAGACTGTTTAAACATATCTGTAAGTTAAATAGATAAACTTTGAATTTCGGACAGTTTGTTAGAATAATATAACCATATTATACGAGCAAACGTACATCAAACGTATCTCGTAACAAAAAAACTGGATTAGAGGTTACATTCTACAGAGAAATATAGAGTAATCGACAAATAGGAGCAGACAGTTTCAACCAAATACTAGGAATGCTGGATGTTGATGAAAAACGATGAAAAGCTTGACCTGTACAAAATACCACAACACACTTCATGACAGGAAATTTCTTCAGAAAGATGGCCTTTTCCTGCCAAAAAAAATGCCAATGTTTCCCAATGCATTGCTGCCTACGCTACTACATACCTTTTTGATGGATGTACTGTATCTCAACAGGAAAAGCACCTTCCAATCCTGCACACACGCGCGCACGTTGCTGTTCAGAAAATGATAAAACATTTCAGCTTTCTCAGAATAATAGTCTTTAAATACATCATCACTTACGAGTCGCCAGTAAACGAGTATTCCTGAGAAAGCTCTCCATCCAGTTCTACCGGTGCGGATGATGTTGTCTTATCGTTTTATCGTGAAAAACTGTACATTACACTATTTTTATGTTCACTTTTACGGACCTGTTTTACGGGCGATAGTGTATTAAAAGCTAACGTCTTGCATGTTTAACTAGCTGCAGTGGTAAAAGTTCTCGCCGAGGGGGGGGCTCCAGAACGTCGAAACGCGGCAAGTTTGATGAGCAACGCTTTCGCCAGAAACCCATTAGCGCTAATGGTGCCATCTTGGCATTCCGGCAATTGCACACATGCGATTGGATAATTGTCGCAGTGGAATAAAAGAAGGAAGCACATAAAAGTTTTTGCAGGGCAGCTTTAGCTTCAGCGGATCTAGCGAAAGGGTAGAAGTTTTTAGTTCACTTATCATAAAGCTAAGCAGGAACTGGCGTGTAATGTCAATCGCTGTACGAAAATCTGTCACGTTTTGGTGATCTTTTATGATGGCCAAAAGTAGTTTATTTGGAGGGGAAATCGTTATGATACCTAATCTGGAATTGATATTAGTATTAGTGATTTTTTAAAGGTTAAAGCACACCTTATGGTTGATACTCATCGTTTGAGTAGTTCGTTTATAGTATGATTAATAGTTTGTTTAATAGGTAATTAAGTAAGCTTAATAAGCTGAAAGTATACTTTTAGGCGCTTAAAGGAGTCCAGATAGGTATATATGTTAGCTTAAAAACCTCAAAGTATACCTTTAGGCGCTTAAGCGAGCTGATACCCTGATTATAAGGCAACACATGTTGGCATATCTAAAACAAAAATCTTTATCTTAAACTTTAGCAATGGTCTATACTTTGACCAATATTCAGAAAACATTATGATAAATCACTGTTAGTCTGTAATGCTTACGTTTGTTGGACGAAATTTACTTCTTCGGTTCTTCTTCTATGCAGTTATTTTGTTTAATTCTGAATGCTTTTAAATCAATTTATGCGTCTGAATCTTTGAATTATGTGTAATATGTTCTATATTTTTCATTTCACAATGTAATCAAACAGTCCCAACTAGTGTTGGCCGTTCCGGCCCGAACCTAGTAAAAAAGTTCCGTTCTTTATGCAGGCCGTTCCGTTCCGATCCTTTATACAAAATCGTTCCGTTCCGTTCATTCCGTTCTTTCCGTTCATTCCGTTCCGTTCATTCCGTTCCGTTCCGTTCATTCCGTTCATTCTGTTCATTCCGTTCCGTTCATTCCGTTCCGTTCATTTCGTTCGTTCCGTTCATTCCGTTCCGTTCAATTCGTTCTTTCCGTTCACTCCGTTCCGTTCCGGTCTTTGCCGCTTCAATATTGTTAGCAAGGTGTTCGTGCATTCCGTTCTTTAAAAAAACCGGCTGTTGCTTGCTGCATGCAAGATAACTGTTCACTCTTTCTCGCACACAGTATGTGTTGCCTGTGCACTCTCCCATGCTCACAGGAATATTCATCGCACTTCGTCGCGTATCGTTTATAAAAATCGTGATAAGCGAAACCAAAAATGGTGTTGCATTTGGCATTATGGTGCAATTTGTAACATCTATTATACTTTTTGTTATAATTTTGCTTGTCTGAACTAGACAAATAACTATCATCAAATTAAAATCTGTACTCATATGGCAGAGCGGGTTAGAAAATATGTATTATAATATGCGAATATGAACAACGAAAAATAAAATGTATTTATTTTTTATGCCACGATATCCACTTGATCTTGGCACTCGGCATGATTCCAATATTTGGCCATTCGATTCGAAGCATTCTGTTCCATTCGACAACCGTTTGAGTGCCGTGATCTTGTAAACGATTTGTGTGGAAAACTATTTCTTTTAAATAGTAAGTGAAATTGAAATAATTAGTCAATCTCGTGATAGAATCGTCAACTCGTAGCACTCAATAACATCGGCATGGGTAAAAGCCTCGAATGGATCGTGCCCCCATACGCTGGGATGATTATCCTGCTATGGGCATTTAATAAGTTACTGATAGCCAAGCGTATTAGTGGTACAGGAAGGCTTTGAGGCATCTAGATTTGGTGTCAGATATGATTTCAGATTGAAGAAACGCCTTTTCATATCCTGGATAATAAGTAACAACCAACCCCCCCCCCCCCCGCCCCCCGAGTTTGGCTTCTAAGCTTTGGGTCGGTTCTTTTGCACCCCTGGTTCACGTTCCGTTCTTTTTGAAAAATGAACTAGTTCCGTTCCGTTCCTTTTTTTTAACGAAATTCCCAACACTAGTCCCAACTGGCTGTCTATTTTTTTTTTTGCTAAAGGGTCGGTCGGGTCTGGTAGGCTTATAACAACAATGGTTGTAGAACCGATTAAGATGATAATTATTTTGATTATTAAGCTTTTTTATCATTCTGTTATTCTTGCTGTGTGATTATAAACTCAATTTACAGCATAAAATAGTTTCTTCAAGGAAAGCATTCAAACGCATTGTGCACCTTTACTATTTAAGTACTTGTGGCACAATTTTTAGGACTAGTGATTATCAAGACTTCAAGAACCAAACTCCTTCTTGTTTAAAATGCCTTTATTTTAAAGAGTTAAATTGCAAGGTTTTTAAACACTTCCATTAAATGCTTCACTTATTGCACATCGTTGCGAAAGCTCATCCAAAGGCAAAGATCGAATCAGGTTTGATGATATTCGGGTTTACTTTACGCCAGCATAACGGCCACTGTTATGACAGCGGAAACCTGTTGAAACATTTTTGCAGAAAAAAAAGAATGATGCTAGATCCCGCAGCGCACCGAAGCGATCGCCGAGGCACCGTATTAATATGCATGAGCATGATTCCCTTTACACGGGATGAAACCAACACACGTATGTGTGTACCCTTCTGGTGCCCTAAAATGCGCGCGCCCGTACGTGTGTGTATGTGTTGTGTGGCTCTTTGAAACCACTCCGGTATCATCTATCCCCTATGGCAAAGGTCTAACTACATGCTACTGCTGCTGCTGCTGCTGTTGCTGCTTCTTAAGCTCCAATTCGTATGCGATGCAAAACAAAATGAAAAACAGAAGAACCCTTTTCCCAAACTCAGCCAGGGAAAGGCAGCGCCCCTAGCGTAGCGAAGGTACACCGTGCGTGTACAGAACGTTAAATGCAGCTGGTTGTGGAGGTGGTTGGTTGGTTGGTTGTTGTTGTTTTTGTTGTTGGGAGGAATATCAAACTCACAAATTACCAGCTTTTTAACTTGGCACTATCACGAAGGCAAGGCCAACCGACCGCATTCGGTTTAGTTTCGGTGGCAGTGCAGTAAAAAAGTATAGCCTGCAAGCTGCATCGCTATAATTGAGCGGGCATCTCCTCCGCAGCAAACGACATTCGGGGTGGGTTGGCACTGGAAAAACAGCAGCAAAACAAAACCTCCCTACCATTGAGGTTAATGGGGAAGCTCCGAGCGTAAGGTGTATGTTTCGAGGCGTAAGGAAGGGCTGACAGCTACCGTTGTAAGCGGGGGTTGAAAAACTCCGCTGAGGATGGAAGTTTTCGTTCGACAAATGGAGTGTTGTTTAGTTCACCCACGGTACACCCCGGGTGTTGTGACATCGCGCTGCCGGGCGGATGGTTTTACGAGAAAAGCACTTCGAGACGTGTGGAAATAGTTTAAATAGGTATGCTCACGTTACGCTCTGATGAGAATTGGGATCGAAATGCATGTGCATGTCTGTCTGTTTGTGTGTACATCTGGGTTGGCGTCAACTTGATCCCCTGCTCAGTCCTGGAGAATGGGAAGCCATCGAAAGTCGAAGTACGCCTCGGATGCAAATGGGAATTGTGATGGCAGTTTGTGTATGACTGTTTTTTTTGTTGGTTGGTTTGTGCTATTTTGCCCAAATAAAAACTACAACCAACTACCGTTGACAATTTCCCTACGCCCGTGAGCCCGGTGTGCATTTCGGGTGACACACTGCTCAAAAGGGATTGCAGTGTGAAAAATAAAACCAGCCCAAGGTCACCACCGGCATGGAGCGCACCGAAGCTGGAAACTGATAAATGGCAACCCATTGCGCGTTGCAAGTTCCAGTTTTGCTTAACGCAGAAGAGTGATTGTAACGTATTTTTCATGTCAACCCATCGCTGACATGGTTCCCGGCCGCGCGAGGGAAGTGAGGGTTTGGTGGAAATAGCATTAGCTATGGAGAAGAGAAAAAAAACTGGCAGCATAGGCAGATTCTTGGAGAATGGAGTTTGGGGAGAAAAAAACGCTTTAGAAAACCCGAGGAAAATGGGATTCCGCATATTCTGGGTAAAGTTTAACTCATCATCCATCTGGTGTCTAGCGAGAGCCAGCATCGTTATACGCATCTGGTTCGGAATTGAAATGACAAAAATCTCATACACATACACACAAACACACATTTGTTACGCACGTTACACACGCTACGCTTTGGAACAATATGGCACTTTAGGATCCCAAAAAAAAGCTAAAGCAGGACCATTCTCTATGACCGTTGTCGTACGTGCGTATTACGAGCTTTTCTCTCCAGCTCTTTTCGAATCGTATGTGATGACGATAGCTTTCCGGTGGCCGTAATGGTGTCAGTTAGCGGGCAGGATATATGGGATATATGGAACCATGGACTGAAACCACATTTAAAATGGCACGGTTTGAACTTTAATGTCGTTTGGCGTATAAGTAAAGCGACCTGACTTACTGCGGGGATGCTGGGCCACGAAGATGAAATGGGCGCCGCGTAGCAAACGATCCGAACACCCCCCCCCGGGTTGCGTATTTGGAGGAAGTTGCGATTGGAGCAGGGATCGTGTTTCGGTTTGTAATTTATGGATACCCCGGTGTCCGGTGCGGTCTGGTCGGGTGGTTTTTTTTTGCATTGCGCGACAGATTTTCCGAACCGGAATGTAAAGAACATGCGAAGAAAAGAATGAAGGAATGTATTCATTTTTCATGTATTAACGTCGCTGTGTATGTTGTGCGAAAAAATAACCGGTTTCAATGTGGTAGGATAGTAAATCCAATAAATCTTTTTATTAAAAATAATATGTTTGATGATATTATTATATTTAAAGTTTTCATTTTAAAAGAATTACAATCTTAAACATACTGCAAAAATATTAGTTTTTTAAATGTATTAAAATCTGCATTGGAGTGTTAAAGCTAGAGCACAACGCACAGCGTCGAAAAACTGCATATACAGTCATGAAAGATTCAACAGCTGGGTACACTTTTAGATACCTCCGGTATTAATATTAGGGCCCTTCACGATTCTAGTCTTTTTTTTGTATGGAGTTTGACAGTTGGAGGCTGAAATCACACAAAAAACTAGCCTGCAATTTTCAGTCTAGATTATTCTAGCCTCAAAGCTAGAATTAGATTCGAGTACTTGCTCGAATAAATGGCAAAACAAGGTTATGTTTACATTTATCCCAAGGTGCATTAAAGAGATCACGTGGTGGAATCTAGAATCAAAGTGTAGGTAGTAAAGGTTGTCTCATAGCACGTTTTTTAAAACCAAATTTGAATATCACTTTTTGACAGAATGGGTAAAAACTTTTGTTCAAACAAGCTTTCTGGAGGCTTGACAAATACACAAAACACTCTTAAAATCATCATTCAGAAACAGGGGTGATAAAAATCAGCCTTCGAAATTCATACAACTTGGAATAAGCCCACCTGTATATTGTACTGACTTAGATAGCTGCTCGAAAACTGCTATACAATGCAGACAGCTCAGTATACCAACTTAAAACGGAAAGGACCCCATAATTAGCAAAACATGTTTGAATATTTAAAATCATGTTAATAAATAAGCTTGGAGCAGTGAAAACATAAAATGGCTCAAAAGATAACAAATGGATTTGTTATACGTTGGTTAAAAGAACGAAACAATGCGTTGTAGTGGGAAGAACATTTTAAATTACGAACGTTCTTGTTGATAAACAAATGTTGTCCAACCATTAATATTGAGACAAAAATAAGCAAAAAAATAAGCGCGAAGACTCTATAAAACAGTATTTCGTACCAATCATGACCAGGCACCTGGTACCAAGAGGAGATACTGGTATTTATATTTTTTAATTTTATTTTATTGGGGAATTATAAAGTAGGAGAAAGCGGGGCAAAATAGGCATGTTAAGCAGTTTACTGAATAGTTTTTTGAATATGCCACAAAACACAATTATTCTTGCAATATTGTGAGCCTCCACTGTTTACCTATGGATTTAAACTACCACATAGAATGCAAACAACTTAAAATCATGAAAACAATGTAAAATAAAAGTTGATGTTTTAGGGGAAGCTATTTTGACACGCGGGGTAAAATGGGCATAGCCCTGGGACAAAATGGGCATACGTAAACAAACTGTTAAACGTCAAAACGCTGGGGCAATATGGGCCACAACAACTGCGCTTAGGTAATGGTCTATGCTTTTGCGCGCGTTTCGTGAAATGTATATTCGTTCTATCTTTTGTTTTGATGTTCAAGAAATCCCTTAAAATTCTTCCAAAAATATGTTATCGAAATTAAAACATTTTTTACATGCTTCAATCTACAAAATCGAAACTTTTCAGTACGTAGCTGTGTCTGTCATCATTATTGAGGCGACAAATAGCCTCACCAACCGTCATTTGTCAAAAGCATCTGCCCATTTTGCCCCAAGCGTAACTGCCCATTTTGCCCCACGTGAAGCATTTTTGTATTTTTTGTTATATTAGTAAAAATTTGCATTCAATCGCCTAGCTTTCTTCAGTCAAATTGTATAGAAATATCATATCTTTAAAAAGATATTATGTAAAACTTCAACGCATCCCTATGTCACTGATTTAAGTTTATTTTCGAAATGGTAAAAATTAGATCAATATGCTACTAAACCTTATTTTGCATTTTTCTTGGTTATTTATTATGTAAGTTTTATGAAACTTACATGGTGTTCATAGAACACTCTAATGAATACATTTTAAGCATTGGAAAATATCTTTGTAGTCAATTAATGCTTAAATAGATGGTGCCCATATTGCCCCGTTTTCCCCTATTTTATTACTATTTATTTTTACATAGAAGCTGACTCAATTCAAATGTAATCTTGTACTGTATTCGAAAAGCTGGAGCTATACAATAGGAGTGTTCTACAGGATTGCTGTTATTTCTCATCTTCTAACTACTGCTTGTAGCACACTCAATAATGCCTTCAGAAGCCAATTCTGAGCTAAAAGCTGAGTAATTTCAGAATGCTTTATATTGCAAGACATTCGTTGTGGACAGACGATGCTATGAAACAATTCCTGGTCAAGAGATGTTTTCTTTCCAGTGAAAATAAGTTGCAAAGTACAAAGGCCATCGCCCAGTTCGCATGAAATAGTATCCTCGATCGTGATAGCAAGGTTCAACATCACGAGAATCATAGCTTGCTAACTACGCGTCCATGGTTGACTTTCTTCGTAACAAGCTCCCACGTGACTGCTTGTGGCGTATTTAGGGGAAAGCGGGGCAAAATGGGCATGTGGGGCAAAATGGGCACCCTCTATTTAAGCATTATTTGACTACAAAGATACTTTCCAATGCTCAAAATGTATTCATTGGAGTGTTCTATGAACACCATGTAAGTTTCATAACCCTAACACAGCAAATAACCAAGAAAAGTGCAAAACAAGGTTTAGTAGCATATTGATGTAATTTTTGTCACTTCGAAAATAAGCTTAACCCAGTGTCACAGGGATGCGTTGAAGTTTTACATTATATATTATTAAAGATATGATATTTCTATACAATTTGTCTGAAGAAAGCAAGGCGAACGAATGCGTATTTTTACTAATATAACATAAAATACAAAAATGCTTCACGTGGGGCAAAATGGGCAGTTACGCTTGGGGCAAAATGGGCAGATACTTTTGACAAATGGCGTTTGGTGAGGCTATGGTGTTGTATTTGTCGCCTCAATAATGATAACAGACACAGCTTCAAAAGAATCGATTTTGTAGATTTAAACGTGTAAAAACTGTTTTAATTTTAATAACATATTTTTGGAAGAATTTTAAGGGCTTTTCTGACCAGCAAAACAAAAGATAGAACGAAAATACATTCCACGAAACGTGCGCAAAAGCATAGACCATTACCTAAGCGCAGTTGTTGTGGCCCATTTTGCCCCAGTGTTTTGACGTTTCACAGTTTGTTTACATATGCCCATTTTGCCCCAGGGATATGCCCATTTTACCCCGCGTGTGAAAAATGCTTCTCGTAAAACATCAACTTTTATTTTACATTATTTACATGTTTTTAAGTTGTTTTCATTCTATGTGGCAATTTAAATCCATAGATAAATGGTGGAGGCATGCAATAATGAAAGAAAAATTGTGTTTTATGGCATATTCAGAGGAATATTCAGTAAACTGCTTAACATGCCCATTTTGCCCCGCTTTCCCCTACTACGAGTTGTGCGGAACGAGATCGAGCGAGCTGCAGTTTGCCCCACAATTCCAAGAAACCCCACTAAACCAACGGTATTGATTACAGTACACCCACTGCACTTTACCGATGATTTATGGTTACCGTTTGATAAAGATGATGTTGCAGTTGCGCCCGATTGCGTTGCTTGTTCCGTCAGTGACCAGTAGGGGAAAGCGGGGCAAAATGGGCATGTGGGGCAAAATGGGCACCCTCTATTTAAGCATTATTTGACTACAAAGATACTTTCCAATGCTCAAAATGTATTCATTAGAGTGTTCTATGAACACCATGTAAGTTTCATAACCCTTACATAACAAATAACTAAGAAAAATGCAAAATAAGGTTTAGCAGCATATTGATGTAATTTTTGCCACTTCGAAAATAAGCTTAAACGTGTGTCACAGGGATGCGTTAAAGTTTTTAATGATATATTTTTAAAGATATGATATTTCTTTACAATTTGTCTGAAGCAATCAAGGCGATTGGATTCGTATTTTTACTAATATAACAAAAAATACAAAAATGCTACACGTGGGGCAAAATGGGCAGTTACTCTTGGGGCAAAATGGGCAGATGCTTTTGACATACGGCGCTTGGTGAGGCTATGGTGTTGTATTTGTCGCCTCAATAATGATAACAGGCACAGCTTCAAAACATTCGATTTTGTAGATTTAAACGTGTAAAAACTGTTATAATTTTGATAACATATTTTTGGAAGAATTTTAAGGGCTTTTCTGATCAGCAAATCAAAAGAAAGAACGAAAAATACATTTCACGAAACGTGCGCAAAAGCATAGACCATTACCTAAGCGCAGTTGTTGTGGCCCATATTGCCCCAGTGTTTTGACGTTTCACAGTTTGTTTACATATGCCCATTTTGCCCCAGGGCTATGCCCATTTTACCCCGTGTGTCAAAATAGCTTCTCGTAAAACATCAACTTTTATTTTACATTATTTTATTGTTTTTAAGTTGTTTTCATTCTATGTGGCAATTTTAATCCATAGATAAATGATGGAGGCATACAATAATGAAAGAAAAATTGTGTTTTGTGGCATATTCAAAGGAATATTCAGTAAACTGCTTAACATGCCCATTTTGCCCCGCTTTCCCCTAGTTGTTGCACCCGATGCCATTCTACTCGATCGGTTGTATCGATCAGCTTAGCGTCAGAATAGTTCGGATACAGTTGGTAGTCAAGTGTTGGTTGTTTTTGATGGATCACAACACGGGATGGATGAATTGTGGTACAGTTTTTGCTCCTCCCTCTCTCTCTCTCTCTCTCGTTCACATCGTTCACACAACCAACCATCGATTTGTGGTGCACACAAGACGAATGGTAGCACACAAATGGGTACAGACGGGTCGCTTCACGCCAAAGCCCGGGGGCTTGGGGGCTGGCTTGGTCGATGCAGTAGTGGTAGCCACCGCTAATGGTTGTAAATGACTTTGGCTATCATATTTTATTGCTGATATCGGGTTTCCGACACCTTGATTCAGCGCTATCGGTTATTGCTGCGCCACCATTATTAATACCTCCCATCATTTATGTTGCATTTTTTTTTCAGGAATAGCAACCGACAGCTGGTGAAAACGTGTCTGAAAAGAAAAAACCTAGAAGGTAAGCGCTAAATAAAGGCTAAAATTTGAATCGCAAGGCTTAAAAAAGACAAATTTGTATAATAATTTGAATTGTAAGCAATAGGAAAAGGAACGTTCACATAATGTTAGCAGATTCAAATTTCCATTATCATTTTTAAAATGCTTCGACGTATAGCTTATTGTCAAATAATTTAGTAAAATTTATATCCTAAATCAATCATTAATTAGCTCTGAAACGCACTATGCAATTTTTGCACCGAAATATTCAACCAACGCGTCCTGGTGAATGGTATGCCGGAACTAATAACCATCGCTTAGTTCCAATAATGCTCCATCGGGTATTAATTATGACATTCATTACTCATCGACTAGCTTCCCACTAATTGGAGAATTCTAGTCCATAGTAAAGCACACCGAATCGGCTAATGTATCCATTCGGAATCATAACTCATGTACACGAACCGTGACTGAGATTGTACGGATATGAATGGGGGGTTTTGTTGATTACAGGGTTTTCGAGCATTATATAGACATGTTCAGCGAGTTGTAGATTCGTTCAGGCATATAATAGACTCTTTCAGCGAGATATAGAATTGTTCGGATGTAGGTGTAGACATGTTCAGCGATTCTGTAGAGCTGTCATTTGTTTTGTTTACACACTGTGCCGCAGGGTTCAATTTTTCATTCTTAAAAGTCCTAAAAGTAGCTAATAATCATTCTCCAAGCTGTTTAATACATAAATTAGTTGAAAAAAGCATATTTTTTCGAAAACCGTTTGTTTACCTTCTGATGAGAATGATCCAACTTGCAGTCCAAGGGGTACGAAAGTGACAGCTCTACAGTATAACCGAACATGTCTACACCTACTTCCGAACAATTCTATATCTCGCTGAAAGAGTCTATTATATGCCTGAACGAATCTACAACTCGCTGAACATGTCTATATAATCCTCGAAAACCCTGTATCTTCGTCCCTGGTCGATCGAGAGGGTAGTGGGAGGGGGGGGGGGGGGGCTACTCATCCCTTTCATTCAGCAGCATATTTGTCGAGATTTGTTCGCAGAGAGAAATTCCACCGAGGATTGCTTCATTTGGCTCGGGCTTGATTTTGATGAGAAATATCTCCGCAGCGAGACCGCAGCAGCTTTTGTTGTTTGTGCAGAAGAAGCTGTTTGTGACGAAATGATCCATTGGGTATAAATATTTCATGTCCATTCTTTTCGAAGTGGCTTTGTGGTAGAGGGAATTCTGTGGATTACTTAAAGCAGCATCTGAGCGTTTTTAACGAGCAGTACGCATTGAAAATTATATGTTTTTAGCTTTTAGGTATGGTCATAGTATATGGGAGCGCCTAAATTTATGCAAGAGGTACACAAATGAACGTGGAAAGAAAAGCAAACAGAACACGCTTAATTCTAACTAGAAATGCAATTTATACTTTCAAGACGTTTCTCAATGGCTCAAAATGCTTTCTTCTTGAGCGATCCTTTATTAAAGAATTGAAGAAAAACATGCCGAAAGTAGCCTTTTTTTTAAATTCCTATGCAGGAAATTTAAAAAATTAAGTTCATCGCATTCTAGTACAAATTACTAACCATTAAAGGGCTAAGCAAAGAGCGGCCGCTGCCCCGGATGCAAGCAGAAGCCGGCGTTTGTCTTTTTTGTGTGTAAGATATTACAAAACTTTGCGAATTATCCCGCACACAACAAACGCTTGGTTAATGACCGGGAAACCAACATCCTTCGGCTGGCGTGAAACTTTACCTATTTTCCAAACCAAGTGCAGCTTCCGTACTGGTCCCCTGCCCACGAAATCTTCTCCTGCTGCAACAACTGTTTAGACTAAGGGCGCTAATTAATGCTGTAACTCTTGCGCCAGCTACCAGCTGCTTTAGCAGGTCGTGGGAAGCTTGTAGTGGTAGCTTGCGTACCATTCGCCAGCAAGCACCAAGAGCTTTACGATCGTGAATGGAAGAGAGAGAGGCTAAGAGGAATGAAAATGAACAACAGAGAGCGTGGTAGATTATTGGCGAAATGAATGTTGCTTCTTTTTTGGAATAGCACTCCTGCAAGATGATGATATCATCAGTACCGTCTTTCCCAAGCTCACCATGAGGATGCTAACTTAAATTCGTTAAAGTCGTTCCTTATCCTTCAGCTCAAAGTGTGTAATAAATACCTCTTCACCTTCACCGCTCCATGTGTTTCACCCTGTTTTCTAAGACGCCGTTGTAAAAAAAGAATGTGTTCTGATAAGCCCGATACGCTACCACTAGTGATAACGATTTACTACGACCGCCGGCATGTGGCGTGTGCAGAAAAAACAGGCAATTTATTATGGCTACATTTTTGATTGCGCTTTGCCGTGCTGTCCTCCTTCTGGCGGTGATGCCGCTGCCGACATCAAGGCGCGCATACGCGAGTGCCGATGATTGGTGAAAGTGTTCGTGTCACGATATTAAAACGGGCTGCCGAAGAGGTGCTGAATCATAAGCGGAAAATAAATAACGTTTTCCGCTGCGATGAAATGTATATTGCAACCAAAGGGAAGTAGCATGGAAGGGAATACAAGGAGAGTGGACTGGGGAACAACATTTCAAACCATCTGTCTGCTGGTGGGAAGTGTGATATCGTAGAAAATCATATTGCACCAGCATTGATTGGCCCATAAATTTGGCCCCGGGAACAGGGATTATTCGCTAGCAGGGAGAGCAGGGATTCGAGTCGAGTCATCAAAATGATGGACTTTTGTTTGCCTCTTGGCAGGATGCGTGTACGTGTAGAGAGCGTTGTTTGCCGGGAGCGAAAATAGGAAATCAATAAAGATAGTTTATTAATCATTAGGTTTTGATGAGCCAGTCGTCTTTCCTGAGTGGACACGTTTTAATGCGGTGCGTTTTTGCTGCGATGATTAAATGAAATGTGATGATCCTATAAGCTTTAGACGGGAATATAAAGAGTGAATGAATTTTAGTTGGAAAATGACATGAAATGAACTATGACGATTACTTTATATAAAGTGAAACAATATTTTTGAAATTATTCATCTATAAACGGACCATAAACAGCCTGTTGACATTAGTGCGTCCTTTATCGGTCGCTTTTTAATATAATGCTTTGTTTCCATATAATTACAATAATTGTAAGATTATACAGCTTCATTTTTAACAAGTTTTATGGAGACAATTTTTAACAGAATAATAGTAATTTACAGATTTTCAAGTGTTCATCATCATCATTATCATCAATTTTCCCATAGTAATGTTTACCAATACTTTACCTAAAATGAGCGTTCTCTTGTAAGTATTGATAAAAACCTACAATTATTTAAAAGTTACTCATTACCAATTTGTTTAAATTCTTTCACATATTTTACTGCAAGCATAACAAACCATCTCCAAGCAAAGTGAAATTTTTCTTGTCATATAAATGCATATGTGACTGTTCTTTGTTTCAAATCACTAGAGACATCACGCTTTAAATTAGAAATTTTACTTGATATACTTGGTCTGGGACTAATTCATTTAGTCTCGAATGAATCAGAGTCAAATTCAGGTAATTGGTTTATGCATGCCAATAGGTTCAACCCAACGGTTCCAACAGTGGGTTCAGTTCACTCGAGATTTTGAACCATGGTGGACAAGTTTTTAAGACGTACGGTTTAACGATTGTATCAAGGGACCAACCTTCAAAACTAAATTAGTCTTCGAAGACTGAATATTAAACCAACGACATTATGAATGGATTAATAACATCAAGGTCAGACTTATCGAGTTCATATCATGAAAAGGTATCTCAAAGACTTAGGGGTGTCTTTAGAACACTCCTTTGGGGCTATGAACAAAAAAGAAAAAAAGCATTTTTTATTGGATCATATGAGCAACATGATATGAGTTATGCGAGTTATATGAAATTTTCCTACTTTTAATGATTATGCAAATCACTTCCTACGCTACATTGATAGCAAAATATTGATATTCGCATTTTCGCAAACCTAACCCCTGCCTAATCAAACTATTCGCTTATGTTTACGACGCCCACCCAATAGCAACGTCCTGTAGCAAAGTGATCTCTACCCCCCCTCAAGATTTATCATAAAACGCTAAATTATGCTTCTTATCGTAATTATCGCTGCGGCTCGAGCATCCCTAATGAAATCCCCGCTCACAATAGTACAGCTGATAGCGCAATTAGCGTTTTAACGATCTACGACCGGATCTGACCATCCTCCGGCTGGCGGGAGTGGCTGAATAATTTTCGGCACCCGCACATCACCTCCGTTTGCAACTGCTCGTAAACAGTTTCAGCACAGATCGGTGAAGATTACCGAGACAATTAATATAAAGTACCGTGTGCGTCTTACCGGTCGGCACGGCGTCCTGCCCCCGTGAAAACCCCGTTTGGCGTGATGTTACGTGTACAATTATCTACCCTGAGCTCGGGTTTTTCGCTTTCCTGTGGTACCGCGTCTACCGTACCCAGAACGAACGTTTACGATCGCATCCGCTACCGGTCCGAAGGCCCGTCCGGTGGTAAAATCGGGTCGGGAATAATTTATGAATCTGCTCTCGGGTGGCTATCGGGTTTTTGGGGAATGGTAGAGTCCTCCAAATTGACTGGCGCTATTTGTTTGGCTGGAAATGGAAAGGAACAACACTGTGCGAACGTTCCGGGAGGGAGGTGGTGTAGTTTCCTGCACACTTAATTTCGATTGAAGGATGAGAAGAACGTGGTACTGTCAATCGTTTCGTTTAGAGTAGCGGTTGATGTGGCGTTTGGAAGAAGAACATTATCTGTTGATACAATAAATTACTTTTTGTTACAATATTACCAACTCACAATGTGTATTTTAGAAGAAATGCTGTGACAAAATCTTCGTTCTTATATACTTAGGGTTTTCTTGTGAATTATTGTTCTAAGTTTGCTGGTGTAGGTGTACGATTCTTTGATTAGGTTTTAATTTGCTGGTTATTTGCTAGTTATTTCAACAATGGAGCCGCCCAGTAGATCGTAGTATAAAAATATAAATATTTTTTTTTTTTATTTTTGTAGAATAAACAAAATGTATCAAATGTCCTTTTCATATATGCATCCTTATTCAAAATATCTACAGTACTTTAAATGATAAATGTAATAAGAATGCACGTTTTTAATTTCAAATTTTAATTCCGATAGTTTTGTCCCGCGTTCTATCCATTGTGCAATGATTATACTGAAGTGTAATCATTTCACTTGTCACTTGGTTCACAGTGAACATGTTGCAACAGGAGATGCAACGGTTGCACCGGTAAGTGGGCCAGGAAAAGGAAAAACTATTTTCAACCCAGTTTGCTACCCAGTCCAATAATCTGCTTACGATCGATCGGTTTTGTTTGTCTTGGATGTTCAGTAACAACAGCGTGCCGACCTTTCCATACAATGAAACGAAGGTAGCAATAGGGTTCGTGTTTATCCGTGGAGTGGTTTTCATCCACGCTGCTCGTCCGTCCGTGCAGCAGCCTGGAAGAGAAAAGTATCTGGTTCAGCGTAATAGCAGCCAGCAAAGAAAGTGCACACCATACCGGGAAGGATTACTTGCACTCAGAAACGCCGAACACGCCACCATTCGGGTGGGTCACACAGTAAAGGGTAGGCGGCAGACCAAAACGAAGCGCGACTATGTATTGACGGATCCTTCACGCGCGGTCGGTGAAGTTTTACGGTTATCTTGCAGCGCTTGATTAAAATTCAAACTATGAGCTCGATATTTAATCAACGCTCAAGTGCAGCCCGCACTACAAGCAGCGTGGCTGGCAAAAGAGCACTGGTGTGAACCGTTGCATCCTTCCAACGGTGGTAAATCCTTCAAGATTGGGTGGCGTGGAAGTTTGGCGTAATTTAATTTGAAACTTATCACCCCAACCGGCGGCGGTTTCGCTAGTTGCGGACTCATCTCACTTTTTGTGTGTTTTGCTTAAGCAAACGGTGAAGGAGAGGGGGAGGTAAAAAGTTTTAAATACACAAATTAATACGAAAGATAAGCGTAAAGATTGTGAAGGCGTTTATAGGAAAAGAAGACTTAGCACATAACTAATAGCATTTGTGGATTATGAAAATTAGATAAGCGTCTTTTTGACGAAAGAGTCAGGGTTTTTTTTCAGATTTCAAGCTTACCTAAGTACAAGTCCGTCACGAGTTTATGCTGCATGCTCCGGACATAATATCTCAAACACTAACTGATTAAATGTAGCATTGAATCAAATGGCCAGGAAAAACTATCAAATAAGAGGGCAGAATCAACTTATTTTGTTGTAGTAAACTAAAAGTAAGATGATGAACAGGTCTTGAAAAGTATTTATTATAACGACACCTGTGTAAAATTGTTTAAAAAAAAGTCAGCTATGTGATATTTGTTCTACATTTTTATTAAATGTATGGATTATTATTTCTCAAAACACTAGAACTTGTGTATGGGTGTGTTATTATCTGAGTCGAAACGATTTTAAAAGGATTTTTTTCTCAAATTCCCTTAACATGAAGCACTATAAGGCATGTTCAAGGTTCCACTTAAATGGAATTAGACCGAAAGTCCGATTTTTGAGCTTAAAAATTGTCACCTGGGTTGTTAACAATGGATAGCGCCTAAATGTATGCAAATGATTATGAAGGTGAGTTTTCAATTGCGAACTTAAGAATTGATAAGAAAAGATATGAATTTTCTTGCTAAAATCGAGTGAAAATAAGGCCCAAAAGAAAAAAAAAGTCAACTTAATAAATATAATTTTAGAAATTTATTAAATATATTGTCTGTAAAAAGAAAAATATTGCATAGCTCTAGGCGCCCCACTCTATCGATTGCACGATGTTTAGTTTAAAGTTAACGACTCTTTTCGAGCAATTTTACCTCATTTAAAAAAAAACATTATTCAAGCTTTATGGAGTCATAATTGCTCGATACTTTCACATCGCGACATTCCTCTGCATCCACTCAATTCGGTTTATGAATCTCCAGTAAAGTTTCGCTGTGTACCTTAACCGAGTAATTCCATCGCTGCTATTTTCATTACGCCTTTGTCAGTCAATTTGAAATGTCGCATCCGTCGCACATGCAGGTAACAGTTTCATCTGACATGTCTTCCTCTCGGGCTTCGTCGTAAAACGTGTGTGTGTGTTTTTTTGTGTAACGGCAGCAGCAAGCAATATTCATATTTTCCACTCCGTGCTGTTTGCTGCCTTGCGTAGGTGGTACACACCGGCAACGGTTCTGGCCTCGTTTGAGTGACATTGTACCGACGCCGATGACAGCTGCCTCCGAAGAACGTTACACGCATGCACTCACGCAAGATCAAAGGCTGCGGAGGGGGACGGATTATGGTCGAGCCTGCCCGTACGATGTAACGTCTGCTGCCCACCATTTACAGACAAGCTGACTGTGTATAGACGTACAGTTATTTTCATTACCGTTCTAATTCATTCGCTACTTTGCAAGCACACACACACAGAAACACTCACACAGTGGTGAGTTGATTGCGGCTGCTGCTGGCAGTCGTCGTGCTGCTGCTAACGTACAGCCAGGTACAGGTGGCATGGAACAAAACCGGAGAACCATCAAGAGCATCGTACCACCGGGAAACCACTGCCGGCGGTGACGAGCCGTCCCGTGTTTTCCGATACCCCTGTGGCCTGTTTCGGGATTGAAGTGTTCTTTCCTCCCGTGAGATGGTTGCGCTCATACGCAAAAAGGGAAGAGAACAAGAGAGTGTGTGTGTGTATGGCGATGTGATTGAATAAGTCAGTCCGTACAGTTTGTTCTGCGTGTTCTGGCACTTACGTACAGCAAACACCTGGATTAAAAGCAACCGTGGTTTGTGAGAGGCAGCGAGGCACATTAGTTCCTAGACAGCTTTCTAGTGACAGGATGGCGCATGGATGGCGTGCGAGCTCGTCCCCATACGTGCGGGAATGTGTAGGATGCTGACGCTCTTGTGCTTACCTTCAGCACGATTTGTACACGAAACGTACGGCTGAGCGCGTTTAATTATAGTTAGCATCATTTCAGAAAGTCAAAGGACAGCTCAATGTCAGAGGAGTATTCTTAATTGAGCGAGCCATAACGTGCGACGGTGTTCACAATAACAGATTATAAGTGTTTGTATGGTATTTGTTTATAAGCGTCAATATTTACCTAACGGCTGCTTCTCACTTGCTTTAAATAAGTACCATTTGTTTAAAATATTTCTTTCTTCTTCTTTCTTCTTTGGCTCAACAACCGATGTCGGTCAAGGCCTGCCTGTACCCCCACTTGTGGGCTTTGGCTTTCAGTGACTAATTGATTCCCCCCCATAGCAGGATAGTCAGTCCTACATATGGCGGCGCGGTCTATTTGGGGATTGAACCCATGACGGGCATGTTGTTAAGTCGTACGAGTTGACGACTGTACTACGAGACCGGCTCAAAATATACTGCATCAAAAATACAATAATGTTACATGTCTGGTTTTTGGCTCTTCTATTGGACTTTTGTAAGACAAATTGCATACTTTAAGGCGTTTATTTTGAATTATTTGCAACATTGGGTTTGTTACTTTAAAACGCCAAAAGTTATGCAATTAAATATTCCTGTTTTATTTACAACAGCAAGCTGCTGACTTGAAAGTCTCCCTAAGAAGAAACTTTTCTTTGAACTATCTTATTACAGAACTTTGGAATTAAAGTACAACACGAAACCATTGCAGCTTTCCAAACATGCAGGACACATCGGTTGGAAGCTAAAAAGGAAAGCAAAATCTGACCTTAAGACTGATGCTAATACGATCAAAAACCTGATTCATTGAAGCACTACGCTTTAGGATGCCTTTCATGCATTGTGTTAGTTTTAGCCCATCTTCAATCAAACTCTCAAAAAGCCGAACCCTTTACCCTCTACCTCACTAATAGTAAAATAGTTTTCCAGCAGTTTGGCATTGTTCCGGGATCTGCCTGGGCAATGGAGCTAGCATTTACAATTAGCATCATACGGCGGCAAGGGCTCGAGCCAAAAGCACACTGGCGAAATACCGAAGCAGCAGCGTGCCGCTGGTCATCCACAGCGGGGCGACAGCTGCAAAAGCAAGGCAGCAAAAGCAAGGAATGCTTGCTTATGCACGGCACGGTTGCGGAACCTGAAGATTCCGCACTGTTTAGAAAGCGCAAGGAAAACAATGCCTTCTCTTTCTCCCTCTTGCTCGCCCGCTCTTTCTGTTTGTGTTGCTGCATCCTGATGACCCGTAAGTGCACTTGTGTAATTTGCATGATTGCATTATGGTTTGTAATTGCAATGGGCTGCTAATGGGCTTCGGGCGTCTTTGTTGTTTTGTTGCGGGAGGTTGAGTGTTGGCGTGGGTTGCGGGGTAAGGTTTGGCTTAGGGATGGTTCACCTCGGAAGGATGCGCAGTAGATGTTCACTTTTTGTTTGTTTTCATGTTATGCGAGGAAACCTTTAAGCTACAACGCTCAAGATATGAATATGCAAGTGAATGTTTGAAGAAACCTCAACTTGAGTAATACAAAATGTTACCAAAAATTGTTTCTTCACAGTTACTTGTGCATTAGATTGTAAGTTTTTTTTTCACAGGGAATATTACAATTTCACTATACAGTATGTTCCAAAATTTCGCGGTTCTCAATTCGGAGACTAACCGCATGTAGAAATTCGGTACAATTGTGCTCCTACGATGAGTATTAAAGCACTAAGAAAATAATTTAATGGAAAGAAATATTTAATTTTATCAATAATATGTATTTATCAAATGTATTTAGGACTCAAAAGTCTAATATTTGAGTCATGGTGATGTTTTCGGAACGTATTAACACAATAATTCGGAAATGGACTGTAACATCTAAATAAACTAAAATGTTGTATTGAGGGGAAATTGAGACGGAAATGTTGTAAAAAGTGTAGAAGCACACATCAATCATACGTATTAGGCAATTTATAACGTCAAAAAAGTCTGGATGTTTCTGCGCGGATGTTACGGAATAAAAGATTAATCAAAGTCACTTTTTTAATGGCGATTTTACGTACATTAAATTATGTATTTTTAAAAGCTTTGTGGTCCAGCGCTGTCTTGTTTTACATGGTTACAATCACAAAATATAGACTTAGATACAGCTGACTGTAAGAATTCACATGACATATAGGGATGTACCAATCATGTACATGACAAGTTTCCAAATGCCAGCATCATCAATCGATGATTTCCACTTTGGCACCCTGAAGCAAAACAAATGTACTAAGAAATGCAAAGGCTATCATCAATTACACATAATTAGGCTCTTTAAAACGAGGTTTCTACAGATTAATTTGTTTTCTCTTAAAACAAAAAAAAACCTTCAAACAAATAGTGATGAGTGGGTTCAATGTATTTAAGGAAAAATAAATAATCTCGTGAAACTACATGAACTTAAACAATAATTTAAACTGCGCGCTAGACAGCTGCAATCAAGGCAAATACCATTCTCAACCAACACCCCCGCACAGCTCCCCTCCCCACTGTGCTGTGTGAACATGTAATTAATTCTGCAGTAGCAAAAATCGGCCGGTATGCCCGTTGCGTCGGATGAGCATCGCAAATGAAATGCTAATTTATTACTATTATTAGGATGAAATATTTAGCACCGGGACCTCAGGAATGAATGCGAAGCGGAAATCATTTCGCTATCGGTTGGGGCTAAAACGAACCAGGCTACCATTGTTTGATTTATTGCATTTAATTAGTAAAGAATGTTTATTTAAAAGGAGCAGCTTATTTTTGCTTCTCGTGCGGGGGGTTTGTGAAGTGTGGTTTTTTGCTTTATTTTTCTAGCACAGGTGTAACAACCATAAAGCTGCAACCAGCAACGGCATGCGCTTCGTAGAAGTAGGTCATGAATTATAAAACCCATCTGCCGGGAAATGTGCTTCAAACGCTCCCAACCCACACCTTCCCAACTTACACCCGAGCAAAAAGAAGCTTTCTTACACCGCCACTGCTGCTGATCGTTTTCAATAATACACGATAATTCAATTTGTATCAAGGTAATGAGAGAGTATTCACCAAACAAAACAAAAAAAGCGAGTAGACGAGCCGGTCCCAGCGCACGAAATTCGGCGAAAGTCGGCACCAGCACCTTGGTTGCTTGGTTGGTGTGGTCGCCTCGTTGACAGCAACATCCCTATTCACCACAAGGGAGCGTAAGGCAAGCAGCCAGAAGCACGGAAAGCACGAACCTCCAGCGGTACCACCACAGGTTTGTCTAATAGATTAAATTAAGCCACTCGGCGACTGCCAACTTCCCAAAACAGCGCCACGACAATGTCGCCCCATGACACGACGAACTTGATGATCGTGAGCCACGGTGGGATGGAGGTGCAACGAGGGTCGGGCAAAACAAAACATCAGCGTGGTGCTTGCTCCCAGGAGAAGAGAACACAAAAAAGCACAGCTACATTCGACCACAACTCAACACGACCGTATAAATTGGAAGCACCTACACACATATATACCGCAAACATACGAACGAGCTTCCCGGAGTAAGGAGTGAAAAGAAAAAAAGATTTCTCCAAAAACTGAAAAAGCAATCTTACCGGTTGCACCTTGCTCTGGCACACTCTGGTATGGGATTAGGGGACAGAAGTGTTTCTTGGAGTTTGCTCACTTTTTGGTCGGGTTGGAAAATTTGGCACCATTTCGGGAGAAAGGGTGTTTCGTTTTGTGCTTCTTTGTCGAAGGGAGGCACCATGATCCGGGAAATGTTTATTTTTCCGGATCCTTCTACCCAAACACGCCAACGCGTAATGATGAGATTAAAGGGCGGCACCATGTACGGTGCTGATCATGGCCGTGCTGTCAACAGTAGCCGGTTGGAGATGAAGTGTTTTTAACGAACAGCAGGTACACCTTTGAAGTGGTTACTGTATGGGTGCGTGAGCGTCACTGCTTACTGTATCGAAATTTATCATCCGTGTTGATTGATGGCCTTTTTTTAGGTAAGGTTATTCAATTAAATTAAATATTCCATAAAAGTTAGAATGATATTTAGTGTGAAAATGACTTACTTTAATAACCTGTCAGAATGAAAGGGATTAACTAAAAATCCTACATGAAAAGTAAAATAAAATATTACAATTTCCTGGGATTAGATCTCATTTTCAGCGTAGCTGTCGTTGGCTTTGGTGGCTCATGTGGTTTTATCCCGGAAACGCATTGAAACGGCGCAATAGAATGCTTTAAAAACTCACCCTCCTTTCTGCCCTCTACCACATCACCAAAAAGCTGCTTTTTGAGCGGCTTTCAAAACAAATATTTGTGCTGGTTAGTCTCTCCCTCCCCACCCAAATTCATGGCCCTAACTTCTTCCAACCACCTTCTATGCCAGCCATTGTTAAAGCAAACATCGTTGCTTATGGGGAATGGTGTAAAGTTTTCCCTTTTAAGATAATGTTATTTACTTGGCCCAAACGGCCGACGTACGCGTTTTCCCGAATCAAACAAGCTTTCCTGCAGCAAACGTTGGCAGTATCCACATTCGGGTTTGAGGTTAGAAGGAATAAGAAGGGGGGGGGGGGGCATAAGGAGCTAGGAAAGGAAAATATTACCTGTTGAAAACAGTTTTTTAATCAGTTTGAGCCTTATTGCACGTAATTTCATTTGATCCGATTGTTGGCTCTAAAATTAGAAGGTTATACATTTACTGCTGCTTACAGTGCGCTTGAAAAGTTTGCGCATTAAGCTATTTGATCTGCCTTTATCTGTGGGATAAAGTATTCCACTCATTGGATTTTAAGCACGCGATGAAAAAGAAAATTATCTTCTTCACATTGTTTCATATCATTTTTATTCTTCTTAGGAGTGAGTTGAATCTGTTAAACATCGTGCAATTACGCACATCTGAGCTGGTTGTTTCATTTTATTTCAAAATTGCTTTGTGTCTGTGTTTGAAGATCACATAAATGAAGTATGATGTTGGTTTTGGAAGAATTTCAAGAACTCCATTTGTACGCTAATGTGCATAGATTGATTGATTGATTAGCTTAGAACTTAGCTCTATAGCTAATGCGGAGTTTACTGACCTGCACGAACTGAACTTCAAGCTACTCTGGATTGGAAACAGACGCTGAGTGAATGCCAGTGTTTGAGTTTATACCGATAACTGATTCAAGAATTGAATCCACATTCACACAAGTCTTCCAACTATTTGAACAACATTTTTAGTTCCAAAAGTCACACCCAATACTAAGTCCTATTCAGAAATTACTCAAACAGGTATATCGGCAAAGAAACTAATTCCATACCAATACTGGAACATATTTTGTACCTTCAAAGGTCCAACAACTGAGACCAATCACAGAAAAGGAGAGTGAACAAAGCTGTGATTCCAAACCGAGCCACACAGCGCCCAGAGTGTTAAACTGCTGATAACCGTTTTCTTGAAACTAATTCCGAACATTAGATAAGTCCTATGTCTACCTATGTCCAAACATTAACTCCATCACAGTTCGTAGAACTGTTGATGAGCTTATTCCGATGTGAAAATTGAATTTTATATCATAACTGGCTGCAGCATTTTTGGCAGTAAATAAATAGAAGCGTAGATAATCCGATCTGGAGATATACACAATGAAAAGTATGGCAAATTTACTTAGAAAAAGCATCAAAATAACTGTAATGCAAGTTATAACAGTGCATCTGGTATAACTGGTACAATATTGCACGACAATAGTGTACCACGTTAGGGCATAGTCTTTTCACTCGGTTGAACTCTGCGGCTGTCAGAGAGCACACGAGCAAATACGCTCTCTTCCTGCTTGACCGTGTTAGCGTTAACATCGTTTTTGCTTCACAACTCACGTTGTAATAAAACACATGAGAAAAATATAATCACAACCACGTGTGTGAGAGTTCACCTATAACTGGCGCAGTCGGACCCTTTCGAACATCACTTGGAGTCATTATTTGGATATCGAGTACATCCATCGCGGATCAGCCGGTTACAAAGAGTGGCAACGATCGAAAGAGAATCCTGAGCATCCGGTAAAACCGTCCCTGGAGGCAAACCAGCGGATTCGTGCTGCTCAGAAACAAACCTGAACCCAATCGCTTCGCCGTGGTAGTGAGTATAAGTGAACGACCTATAATGGAAGACACTATTAAAAGCATGCAGGAGCAAATAGAAAGCTTGACACAGCAACTACGAAATCAGCGCGTGTGTAATAGTGCGGCTGCAGCAGTAGACGAAGCTGTAAGGTTCACGCAAATACCAGATACGCTTAAGTATTTGCCGGAGTTTGCGGGGAATACCAATACAATTACAACATGGATAGACACCGTTGAAAGAACGTTGGCAATATGCAACGGATCGGAGGATAGTGTTGTTTATCAAATGTGGTTAGGCCATGTCAGAAATCGAATTGTGCACAAAGCAAACAAAGTTTTACTTAATAAGAACTGTCCACTCAATTGGACCCTTATAAAAGAATCATTGTTAGAACATTTCCTAGAAAGGCGAGATTTAGGTGCACTTACTTACGATATTTCGAAGCTAAAGCAAAATAATCTCTCTCTATCTGATTTTTACGAGCATTGTGAAACGCTCTTTTGTGAGATAAGAACAAACATTTTTCTTGATAAACAAAATGAAGGACATGAAAACGCGATCATGAGAGTGATAGGTTTAATGATAAAAAACGCATTTATTGAAGGGCTCAATTCGGATTTTTCTAAATTCATACGAGCAAGCAAACCGGACTCGTTAAAAGACGCGTATACGTTGGCAGAAGAACTTAATAGAACCGAAAAAAGAAGTTATAAAAAAGGTGGTTTTGAGACACATGCAGGCGCATTTAAACAAACATCTCATCTACCAACACATACAAACATGAGTAAAGCTTCATCACGAATAGAGAAAATGGAGGTCGATCCATCAATAAGGCAAAGTGCACAAAATAGTTTTGGTAGGAAGCCTGGCTACAAGCCGCAAAATTTTTTCCAGTCAAATGGCCCACCACGTTTTCAAGTTGAGGAATTATCTAATGTTAATCAACCAGCTAATGATGATATTGATAATCTGAATTTTTCTTTAGATTCAAATAATAAAGAAGAAAACATGGACAATTTCATACCGTACATAAAATTGCGTAATCGCTTTGGAATTGATATGAAATTTTTGATAGATACCGGTGCAAATAAGAATTATATTAGCCATAGTTTAGCAAAATCTGAGAAAAAAATTCACGTTGCGCCACTAACTGTTCGTAGTGTAAATGGGTTGTACAAGGTTGACAAATACTTAAAATTTAACCCTTTTCCCAAAATTTCTTCATCTAATCAGTTTAACTTCTACATCTTTGACTTTCATCCCTTTTTTGACGGTTTAATAGGCTATGAAACTTTACGTAGACTTGATGCTAAAATTATTGCGAACGACAATGTTTTGGAAATATCTGGTACAAAAATTTCTATGCAAAAAAAATTTTCCGACTTTCCTAGTATTAAATTGGAATCTAAGCAGTGTAAAATTATACCCATTAATACCTCTTGCAGCAATGGTGATTTCTATTTAGAGAATGAGGAAGAAATTTTCCCAAATGTTTTTATACTTCCTGGGTTGTACAATGCATCGGATTCAATGGCACATGTCAGCGTCTACAATAACAATAATTTACCAAAAACATTAAAATTTCTACAGCCTTTCCAGTGCAACATAAATAACTTTGAAATTTCGCTACATGTACAGGATATACCGGACAAGGGACACAAGCTGTGTGATGTAATAAATCAATTAAAAACAAATCACCTTAATTGTGAGGAGAAAAGTAAGCTGGAAAAACTAGTTTCTCAATTTAAAATGTTGTTTTATGTTGAGGGAGATCAACTTACTTTTACAAACGCTATTAAGCATCGTATAAATACAAAGGATGATGTTCCCGTTTATACGAAATCTTATCGATACCCATACTGTCACAAAGAAGAAGTGCAAGAACAAATTGGTAAGCTTTTGGAGCAAGGAATTATTCGACCATCAAATAGTCCATGGTCTTCTCCTATTTGGATAGTTCCAAAGAAGAACGATGCGCAAGGTAAGCAGAAATGGAGGCTTGTAGTGGATTACAGAAGGATTAACGAAAAAACAGTCAGCGATCGCTACCCAATTCCTAACATTACAGAAATCTTAGACAAATTAGGACGAAGCATGTATTTCACAACCCTTGACCTGGCTTCCGGATTCCACCAGATAGAAGTACATGAAAAAGATGTACCTAAGACAGCCTTTAGTGTAGACAATGGCCATTATGAATTCGTTCGAATGCCATTCGGCTTAAAGAATGCGCCTTCTACTTTTCAGCGAGTAATGGATAACGTATTACGAGCGCATATTGGAAATCAATGCCTTGTCTACATGGATGACATTATTGTTTTCTCCACTAGTCTACAGGAACATTTGATAAATCTTAGAGAGATATTTGAAACTCTTATTAAATATTCACTAAAAGTTCAACTTTCAAAAAGCGAATTTTTGTGCAAGGAAGTGGCTTTTCTTGGACATGTCGTGACCCCAGAAGGTGTAAAGCCCAACCCTGAAAAAATTTCAGTAATACAGAAATGGCCAATTCCACAAACAGAAAAAGAGTTAAGAGCGTTTTTAGGAGTAATAGGGTATTACAGGAAGTTTATAAAGGACTTTGCGAAAATAACGAAACCACTGACAGCACAATTAAGGAAAGGAGAATCTATTGTGCTATCAAGAGATTATAAATCAGCGTTTGATAGATGTAGAGAGATTCTTAGCAGTAGCCAAATACTTATTTACCCCGATTTTCAAAAACCCTTTATCCTTACAACAGATGCATCAAAATTCGCTGTTGGTGCAGTACTTTCGCAAGGAATTATTGGACAGGACAAACCAGTTGCATTCGCATCGCGAACACTTAACAGACACGAGGAAAATTACTCAACCATCGAAAAGGAACTTTTAGCTATCGATTGGGCCTGTAAATATTTTAGACCGTATCTTTATGGACGAAAATTTACCCTGTACACAGATCATAAACCTCTTACATACGCAATGAACTTAAAAGATCCTCATAGCAAGTTAATTCGATATAAACTTAGGTTAGAAGAATATGATTATGAGATACATCATAGGCCAGGAAAACAAAATGTTGTTGCGGATGGGCTGTCACGATTAACCCAGGCAAATGAAATTAACAATACTAGCATGACTGCTCATTCAGCCAAAAGTGACAATGGGCATTCGATTCAAATGACTGAATTGCCAATTAATTTTTTTAAAAACCAAATAATCCTCAAATATCAGGATGAGTATAGTAAGAAAGTTGAGGAAATTTTCCCCCATGTTTTCCGAACAACTATAAACAAAAAAGAATTTACTGTAGAGGATTTCATAGAAATTTTTAGACATGATTTGCATTCATCAAAAATTACATGTTTTTTATGTCCAGTAGAAATTATTCAAACGATGCAAGATGTGTTTGATACTTATTTTTCACAAATGAAGCCCTCAAAGTTAAGAATTTCACAACGCATGTTGCAAGACGTAACTACCGCGGAAGAACAAAATGAGATCATAGAACATACTCATGATAGAGCACACAGAGGTATAGAAGAAAACTATAATACAATCGTACAAAAATATTTTTTTATTAAAATGAAAGATAAAATTAGATCTTTTATTAACTTATGTAAAATTTGTCTCAGCAGTAAATACGAAAGACATCCTTATAAAATTAAATTTGCACACTCACCTATTCCATCTAAACCGTTGGATATATTTCACATAGATATTTTTATCTCTCAACCAGATATGTTCCTAACAGCTGTAGATAAATTATCACGATTTGCAATGATTATTCCATTAAAATCCCGTTCAATCGTAGATGTTAAAAGAAGTTTGATCAAACTTGTGACCACTTTTGGCACCCCAAAACTAATAGTCTGCGACAATGAATTAGCGTTTAAATCGATTGAAATAAGAGGATTATTACAAAGATTAGATGTAGATGTTAATTACACTCCGTCAAATCACAGCGAAGAAAACGGAATTGTAGAAAGGTTCCATTCAACCTTGACCGAAATTTTTCTTTGCATCAAAGAAAAATATAATGATTTATGTAATAAGGAAATTTATAAGATATCAACTTCCCTTTACAATTCCACTATACATAGCGCAACTAAATTAAAACCAATAGAAGTATTTTTTGGAATAAAAGAAAACGATGCAAGGCCACTTAATCTGGAACTAATTTTAGAAAATAGTAAAAAACTATTCGATGAAGTAATTGTTAGACTACAAACGTACCAAAACAAGAGCATTGAAAAACATAACTTAAATAGAAAAGGCGATCCAACATTCCTAGAAAATGAGACCATTTACAATAAGAGACAAGGTATAAAAGATAAAAAGAAAGCGAAATATAATAAGGTTACAGTTCGGGAAAATCGAAGAAAAACATTTTTTGATAGTAGATTCATTAGGTTACATAAGTCTAAAGTAAAGAGGAAGCGGAGGACGTAGTTTAGCGACTCAATTTTAGGGTTAGACTAATTTATATGTTTGTAAATAGTACCTAATGTTGAACTGAGAAAAAAAAAATGAAATGACTTGTATAAGTATGATATTGAATCGTGCGAGGACGCTCGATCTAAATCCCCCGGAGCAGTTATAACAGTGCATCTGGTATAACTGGTACAATATTGCACGACAATAGTGTACCACGTTAGGGCATAGTCTTTTCACTCGGTTGAACTCTGCGGCTGTCAGAGAGCACACGAGCAAATACGCTCTCTTCCTGCTTGACCGTGTTAGCGTTAACATCGTTTTTGCTTCACAACTCACGTTGTAATAAAACACATGAGAAAAATATAATCACAACCACGTGTGTGAGAGTTCACCTATAACTTGCATAATTACAAAATCTCAATCCTAAAGATTATGACAGTGACATTCTGTACAAAAATTTCCTAAGAATCGGTATGACGCAGTAGCTGCAACCTTAGCAAACTGTTGTAAAATATTCTCCATTTTTAATGCTACGTCTTTCGATATCCAAGCCTGTGGTAGTTTTGTTCAATCTTCCTAAACAGACGTAGAGTGGAATGGTGAGATGGTTTTTATTCGTTATTTTTTTGGAGAAAAAAAAACTTTCGACAACCTCATTACACCAAACACAAGACTTCAGAAATTATTAGAGATAATGCAAGTGTTGAAGGCGATGTACCGATGAGTTGGATTAATAATTTTGTTCATCTTGGAACGCTAATGGCGAATTTCATTCGTTTTTTTAAGGAATCCTAGAAATTGCTGCGCTAATCGAATGAAACTTCTATGCAGACACATACTATCAAGATTTTTCCTTATTGTATTCTAGTTATCTCGAAAATGTTAACCGGGCATAGTCACATTCACCTATACCAACCTCTAGCAGCTAAGAATAGGAAAAAAATTAAAACAGAAGATTTACTTTAGATTAATAAGGTGCTACACTTAGTTGCTTCGATACAATCATGAATTTTACTCCATTTTGGATAATTTGAATTGAAGTTTGAACAATGAACAAAACAATGATATTACTGAAGGTCTGAAGGTTTGCTCAAGATTGGAGCTATGGTTTTGTTTTCAAAATCTTGACAGGTGAAAACAATAAATTAATGCATTCACTGTTGTTATCACTCAAAACATTCTTCTTGGAGAGAGTATCTCCCCCATTCGAGATAAACATCAATGAACTTTGAATGGCTACTAAAATGCGGATTTAGCTTTGCTATTCTTGCTGTTCTTGCTATTGACTATTCACTAACCAACTCGCCTGTTGCATATCAATACATCTTTTTCTAGACGGTATTATCTGACATTAAAGTTAAATTGCCAAAACCTTGTCCAACCGATTACAGTTTATTTCGTTTAATTTCATGACGTCAGCATGGCCATGCTGTTAATCTGAGCAGCCGTAAGGCAGCCGCGAATGGAATGATAACGTGAACACGTTTTAGACAACGCACTGCGCCTTTTCCTAACAATTGGTTTGGCGATAAATTCGCGTGCCTTTCAGCAGGCGACAAAAAAAAACCAAACAAACAAACCTTCAACTCACACCCGTAGGATGACCAGCAGGAACGTGTTCAGGGATAGATTGGTTCGTGATCAGTGATTATCAGAGCCAATCAGGTAGCTGTATGCATGTGTATGTAAGCTGAATAGGGGTAATATAACAGGAATGTCTAAAATTGCCTGGACCACCAGTCGACTGCTGGCCGTCGAGTATAGTGCCGGAGTAGTGCCGGAATCATAGCCGCCCCAAAATGCGTACAGCAGTGCGAAGTCTTTGCGTTATTCTATTGTTTCATTTCGTAGCGTCAGCATCGCTGAACGATGGTAAGGAAGACTGGCTAGAGAGTTGAACGTTTAACACTTTTGCATCAAAATAACTGAAATGTATAATTACAAAATCTCAATCTTAAAGATTATGACAGTGATAAACGATATCACCCAAGGCTGCCGGACGAAGCGGAACCGATCAAGGCGGCAAGAAACGTCGAACAGGAGCAAACCATCGAGTACTGGCGCAATCAGGCAAAGGCAACCGTGGAGAAGCATGTAAAGCGAAAGGAAAACACCAACATCGCCAAGAACGTCATCATGTTTTTGGGCGATGGAATGTCGATCGCCACTGTTGCGCTGGCCCGAATCCATGCGGGCGGTGAGGAGAAGCCACTGTACTTCGAGGAGTTCCCGTACGTTGGCATGGCGAAGACGTACTGCGTAGACTACCAGGTACCGGACTCGGCCTGTACGGCTACCGCCTATCTGACCGGTGTGAAGGGCAATATGGATACGATTGGCGTGAATGCGCACGTGCAGGTCGCTGACTGTGTGGCTGGCTTGAATCGATCCACGCACACATCCTCGATCGGCCAGTGGGCCATTGACGCTGGAAAGGACGCGGGCATAGTGACGACGGCACGTGTTACACACGCATCACCGGCCGGTATGTATGCGCATACGGCGTTCCGCGATTGGGAGAATGACAAGTACGTAAAGGATGATGGATGTGATCCGGCCCTCGTGGACGACATTGCGGAGCAGCTGGTGTACGGTGAGACGGCACCGAAATTGAGAGTGATTCTGGGCGGTGGGCGTCGCGAGTTTATGGATCAGAATCTGGACCAAGATTACGAGACGGGCAAGGGAGGATATCGCTCGGACGGTAGGAACTTGATCAATGAGTGGCTTCGGAATGGACCTGTTGGAGAGAACCGTACGTTCGTTTGGAAACGGTCGGATCTGATGGCGGTGGATCCGCACCGAACGGATCGATTGCTTGGCATGTTCGAGCCCGGACATTGTGCCTACAACTTGGACAAGGTGGAGAAACAATTGGACGAAGAACCAACGCTCGCGGAGATGGTGGATAAGGCGACGGACATTCTTAGCACAAATCCAGATGGGTTCTTCCTGTTTGTGGAGGGAGGTCGCATCGATCACGCTCACCACGACAATCGTGCAAAGTATGCGCTGGATGAAACGGTGGAGTTTGCGAAAGCGATCGAGCTGGCGCGGAAGAAGTTCAGCGAAGAAGATACACTGATTGTGGTAACATCGGACCATTCGCACAGTGTCAGCTTTGCAGGATATGCGGTAAGAGAGCAAAGGATTTTAAGTGTGATAGAAGCATGTGTTTAATGTACAATCTCTTTTTGTGACCTGTCAATAGAGCCGCGGTAAGGACGTCTACAGTACGGCCGGCACGGGCAAAGATGGTCTCCCTTACATGACGATCAGCTACGCCAATGGACCGGGCTACAAGAAGCATGTGGATACCGATGCCGGTGTTAGGCTGGATGTTCGGCAGATGGACACTTCCAAGTCGAACTTTGTCTTCCCGGCCATGCTGCCGAAGGACTCGGAGACGCACGGTGGCGAAGATGTGGCCGTGTACGCGTCCGGTCCGTGGTCTCATCTGTTCACGGGATCTTACGAGCAGAACGTTCTACCGCACATGATGGCGTACGCATCGTGCATCGGTCGTGGCATGAAGGCATGCGATTGAGCGGCAGAGTGTGTTGAGTTGTGAAATGTATATAGTTTACTTGCTACAGCTAATGTTCGAATAGTTTCGCCAGGAAACAATGCAAGAAATACTCTTAATGTAATGAGTATTATTATCGTTTGCTACACGTGCGAAGGCTTCGTTTGCGGAAGCGTTGCAACCCAGCAGCACGTGTTGAAGTGTTCCACGCGGTCGCTTTATTCTTCCGACCCAGTACAATGGTGATTGTTGGTGTAGAAATATCACCAGAAAAGCAAGAAGTAGAATAATCTATACCCAAATTTTTATCATCCCATGTTACAAGCAATAAAAATCAAAATGTTTATCAATACCAGTGTCTGGGGCGAGATGCGTCAGGGCGAGAAGGTAGATGAGATAATGTCAGCTTGTTCATGTGATTGCAAGCTGGGGCGCGCACGGTTCCTATTATCACGCCATCACGGGTACATCACGATCAGCTGAACGGCTCCATTATCTTAAAACCATCCAATAGCGCTGTTCAAGTACACTCAAGAGCGGCTCAAGTCGCTGGGTAACGTTTGGTTGACGAATATAGCTCGCGCCAGTTGCTCGCGAACAGTCAGACAGTGTTCAAGATGTACCGAACCGTGGGAATTGTGCTGATAGTAACCATCGCGCTCAGCGTTGCGCACCCTTCGTTAAGTGATGGTAATAAATTAGTTTTGTCGAATAAATTTGATCATTGCAAATGATCTTAGACGAATCTTTTGATATTATTATTATTGGTGATCTATTCTTTTTTCGTTTAGAATACGACAACGACAAAGTACAGCATCCTCGATTGCCAGATGGTAATAGTTGCAGTATTTTAAATTATGTTTGTTCTTTAATATAATATTTCTTTTGTGTGGTGATCTCGTTTAGACTACGACAGTGACAAACGGCATCATCCTCGATTGCCGGATGAAAATAAACCGGGCCTCCCGAAGAGCAAAAATGCCGCACAGGAGCAAACGATCGAGTACTGGCGCAATCAGGCAAAGGCAACAGTCGAAAAGTTGCTAGCAAAGAAGGAAAACACTAACGTTGCGAAGAATGTGATCATGTTCCTTGGGGACGGGATGTCCATCTCCACCGTGGCGATGGCGCGAGTCTATGCGGGCGGTGAAGAGAAACCGCTCTCTTTCGAAGAGTTCCCGTACGTTGGCATGTCCAAGACGTACTGCGTGAACTATCAGGTGGCCGATTCGGCCTGCACAGCCACCGCCTATCTGACCGGTGTGAAGGGCAATTACGAAACGATCGGTGTGAATGCGCACGTGCCGGTGCGTGACTGTAATGCGGCCCGGAACCGTACCACGCACACGTCCTCGATTGGGCAGTGGGCGATGGATGCGGGCAAGGATGCGGGCATCGTGACGACGACCCGTGTCACGCATGCTTCTCCGTCCGGCATGTACGCACACATTGCGTTCCGCGATTGGGAGGACGACTATTGGGTCCAGATGGACGGCTGCAGCCCAAACGAGGTGGACGACATTGCGGAGCAGCTGGTGTACGGTGAGACGGCACCACGGTTGAGGGTTATTTTGGGCGGTGGGCGTCGCGAGTTTATGGACCGCGAGATACACCAGGACTACGAGACGGGTCAGGGTGGGTATCGCTCGGACGGTAGACACTTGATCAACGAGTGGTTGAAGAATGGACCCGTTGGACAGAACCGTACGTTTGTGTGGAAACGATCGGACCTGATGGCGGTGGATCCGCACCGAACGGACCGATTACTGGGAATGTTTGAGCCTAGCCATTGTGTGTACAATCTGGACCGGGTGCATAAGAATCTTGAAGAGGAACCGACGCTGTCCGAGATGGTGGATAAGGCGACGGACATACTTAGTACGAATCCGGAAGGGTTCTTTCTGTTTGTGGAGGGAGGACGTATAGATCATGGACATCATGACAATCAGGCCCGATATGCGATCGACGAAACGGTGGAGTTTGCGAAAGCGATCGAGCTGGCGCGGAAGAAGTTCAGCGAAGAAGATACGCTGATTGTGGTCACATCGGACCATTCGCACAGTGTCAGCTTTTCGGGTTATCCGGTAAGCAGATGGACAGCAACAAATGGAAAGGGTATGATTTTCTCATCGTAATGTTTTATCTTGTTAACAGAGCCGAGGACAGGATATTTTCGGCCCGGCAGGCACCGGAAAGGATGGCATACCGTACATGACGATCAGCTACGCCAATGGGCTTGGGTTCTACAAACACGTGGACGAAGCGAAGGGAACCCGTGCGAATGTGCGGGAAATGGAAGATGCCGGCGCGGATGACTTCCGATTCCCGGCCATGCTGCCGGTTGACCTGGAAACGCACGGTGGCGAAGATGTGGCTGTCTATGCTTCGGGACCTTGGGCGCATCTATTTACCGGGTCGTACGAGCAGAACGTCATACCGCACATGATGGCGTACGCCGCCTGCATCGGCAACGGGTTAAAAGCATGTCCGGAGAATTAGGATCGTTACTTAATAAAGTATTGTAGTATGTAAATTGGACTTCATTTCGGTGCTTTACAATGACGCAGGAAAGTAAATCCATTGCAGAGTGTACCTCAACTCGGCAGGAGGTCGTTCGCCATTAATCGATCACTTAAAGCTGACAGCGGGCATGCGCGGCGAATTGATTTATGTATTCTGTTTTCGTGAATGACGAAAGTACGACGTAGTATCGTAAAAATGTCAGCAAGATTTACCCGAGATCGGTAGATTGCAGTAAAATCGCTGTAAACAACAAGCGATAAGTGAACAATGAATACTCCACGACGGAGTGATGCCGTACTTTGTTTGGGTTTTGGGATTTGGATTGTTAAAAAAGGTGGTAAGGTGTGAGAAGCAGGATTTACTCATTCCGGGGTAAACAGGGTACTAATGCAACAACCCAATCGAACAAACAAACGATCTGATAACACCTGGTAAGACATTCGCTACGATTAAGGGTATCAATAACTGATATATATTTATTCACTTCATCAAGAGCCTTGAGGCACGCGGTACACCTACGCCTAGACAACTATTTACAATTAAAACCCCCAACACTTCTGATAAGCCGGTGGTTCTCCTTATCGGGCGTAATCTAAAAGAATTCCCCCAATGGTCGAACGCTTCTGTGCGGGCGCTACGTTACGTCGTTGTATTACATCGATCAAATGGTAACTCCCCCTCGTTGACAGATGGCCGATCATTGTTACCAATAGGACAGGAGGATTAATTATCGCCTCATTAGCGCGGCAATGGAACAGCCTAGAAGGAGTGACAGGCACACGGCTAATGGTTGGCCGGCGCCAGAGTCGGACTCTTCGTAATAGTCACCGATCTGGGCGATGTACGAGATCAGGTACGGGATGGTGTTCTGTTCGTAAACGCCCCGGAACAGGTGCGACATTGGGCCCGACGCCCAGACCCCAACATCATCGCCACCGTGCGTTTCCGCATCCATTGGTACCATTGCCATGTACCGCATATCTGTCTGCTTGTAATCGTAGTTTGAAGGATCCGCTCGGATGGCATGGTTTTCCTCGGTGTAGGTCGTGTAGTACGACAGCCCATTGGCGTAGCTAAGAGTGGTGTAGGGCAGGAGGTCCTCATCACTGATGTCACCAAGTCCGAGGATGTCATTACCACGTTTCTAAAGGAGTAAAAAAGAGGGCAATTGTTACTAAATGATCCTTGTGTCTTATGCAAACTGTTCGACCTACCGGATATCCATTGTACGTCATCGTGTGGGAATGATCCGAGCTAACGACGATCAACGTATCCTGCTCGCTGGTCATTTTGCGCGCCGTATCGATAGCCTTCGCCATTTCGGCCGTTTCGTCCAGCGCCAACCGAGCCCAGGTTTCGTGGTGAGCTACATCGATCAGTCCTCCTTCCACGAACAGCACGTACCCATTCTTGTTCCGCTGCAGCAGCTCGATCGCCTTCCGTGTCATATCCTCCAGGGTCGGTTCCATTCGGCTCGCCTCACTATTATCCTTCAGCTCGAGGTTGTACTTCATGTGACCGCTCTCGAACAGCCCGAGCAAATAGTCCGTGTTGGCAGTGTCGACCGACATCAGCTGCTCCCGGTTCCACACGTACTGGGAGCGTCCCATCGTCTCGTGCGTTTGTTTCCACTGTTCGATCAAGTTCTTACCATCCTCGCGGTACCCAGGCTTACCTTCCTCATCCATCGTTTCCTTCGGAAGAAGATTACCGCGACCACCTCCCAGCACCACGTTGAACCGCTGGGCCACCTCTTTATCCACCAGCTGCTCGGCAATGTCGTCCACACGAGACGGATCACAATCGGACGATGCTACCTCGACGTCATTCTCCCAGTACCTGTTTGCACTGCTCGCGTACGCTCCGGCCGGTGTTGCGTGTGTAATCTTCGTGGTCGTGACGATGCCCGTACTCTTGCCCGCATCCTGTGCCCACTTGAGCAGTCCATCGAAATCGGACGCATTGCGATCGTACTCGCAGGCGTACCGGTCAACGGAGGCCGCAATATTTACCATGCCGTAGTTGATCTTCACCCCGGATAGGTAGGCGGTTGCAGTACAGGACGAATCTGACACCTGTCGATTGACGCAATACGTGCGAACCGAGCCGAGGTCCTTGAAGTTCTCGAACGATAGGAAGTTGGCCTCGTTGCCAAGGTACATGCGCGTGGCGGCCACCGTTTGCGAAGACATACCGTCACCGATGAAGAAGATCACGTTCTTGGCGTGGTCCGTGTTGTGCGGGGTGGCCAATTTCTGGGCGAGCGTTTGCTGAGCCTGCTCGAGCCAGTAGTCGGTTTCAAGTTCACGTTCCTGGAAACCTTGCACCTGGGGGGTTTGCGAGCGGGAAGAAGCCGCACTGGATTTAAACGAACCATCCTTACCGCGTCTGGAGTGACCATCAGGCTCACGAGCTTCAAAGATGTAATTTAAAAGGGAAAAAGGTTGTCACCGGTGCAGATTTAAGCAACCGATTGAAGCCACTTACCTCCAGGAACAGTTACAAGCTCACCGGCCGTGAGAGAAAATGCCAGGAAACATACACAGTACCGCGCAAAGTCCCGCATCGTGTGTGAATCTCTGGTCTACGACCCTACTCTCTGCACAATCAACCGTCAACTGAATGAAACACACAAGCACTACAGATTCGTTTAGCTGCCCTCTCATAAAGCGATTGGTTTATTTCAAAAAAACGCAAGCGTTATCAAGCTCAAACTGTCAGAGATAAATGCCACACTCGGGCAGAGGATCAGATACAGTCTATGGTGTAGGCGATTACATTCTCGATGGGCCTCATCGGAATAGAGAATCACGCAGAATACAAAAAAAACACACAAACCCTAAATTGTTTGATAATACAATAAGCGACCCTGGGCCTGCGAGCAATAAACACACCAGGAAGACTGCCGTCAAGATCCGATTTCATTGTTAGTACGACCTTTGGAGTGCACCGCCCGTCAGGTGGTGCGGAATAATGATAAACCCAGCTACTCCAGCACCACCCGGTACAGCTGCCGGGCGAATGCACAAACCACCGCCAGACACATGGGCAGAAGCTGAGACATCGACTGCAGGCTGGCAGCATTGTCATCGTCCGGTACGGTGCTCGTCACCCACCCGAACTCATCGCCAATGTTGGCGGCGTACGCTATCAGCAGCGGTATCACGTTTTGTTCCGTGCTGCCACCGAACAGATGGGCACCGGGGCCGCTAGCATACACGCCGACGTCTTCGCCACCGTGCGTCTCCGATGATAGTGGCACGGTGGCCAGATAGCGCTGTCGATAGTCGCTAAAGTCGTACCCGGTTACGTCGAGCCGCTTGGACGGGTTGCCATCGGCGTACGTCTGGTAGAACCCTTCACCGTTGGCGTAGCTGAGCGTGGTGTACGGTAGACCATCCTTATCGCTGATGTCCCCGATGCCCAGTATGTCGTTGCCACGGGTCTGCAGAATGGAAACATAGAACATGTGGGAGATTCGTATTAGTACACGATCACGAACCAAGTTGTTAGGTTACACGAGTGGGGCATTGTTTTCTGCAGTCGCATTCCAGTTATTGAACTATGCGAAAGATCATAAAACAGACTGCATTGGTTATAAAACACTTATCGGTGCACTTTACAATGTTGCTTGGGTACTGATACACCTCCCAATCGATAGGCTAATAAATCATCATCCACAGGCTGATGTATCTGCCCTTGGAGATATTGTTGTGAACAAACCGGTTCCCACAAGGTCATTGTACCCACCCCGTGCGCTCTCAAAAATTCCCACACAATACCTACCGGATATCCATTGTACATCAGCGTGTGGCTATGGTCCGACGACACCACGATCAGCGTATCCTCCTCGCTCGTGCGGGTGCGGGCCAGTTCGATCGCTTTGTGAAACTCTTTCGTTTCCTCCAGCGAAAGACGCGGTCGGTTCGAGTGATGCGCCGTATCGATCAGTCCACCTTCCACAAACAGCACGTAGCCTTGCTTGCTGTCCTCCAGCATGGACAGTGCCGCGTCTACCATATCCGTCAGCTTCGGTTTCACATCACCCAGCTTCTGATCGTCGATCTCCAGATTGTACAAACAGTGGCTGCTGTCGAACAGTCCGAGCAGATAGTCCAGCTTCTTGCTCTTGGCCGCCTCCAGCAGACTCTTCTTGTCCGACACGTACCGTGCCTCACCCATGTCGGCATGCACTTCCTTCCACGCCTCGATCAGGTTCACACCATCGGAGCGCTTGCCCGCCTTACCGTCCTCATCCTTCACGTCGGCAGGAATAAAATGCCGACGTCCACAACCGAGCGCTACTTTGAGGTTCTTTCCGACGCTACCATACACGAGCTGGGTAGCAATATCGACCGGTTTGTCCTCCTGCCGTGTCGTCGGACAATCGTTATTCACCTCGGTATCATCTTCCCAGTCACGATCAGCGCTGCTAGCGTACGTACCGCCCGGGGTGGCATGCGTTATGCGGGTTGTCGTTACGATTCCCGTCGCTTTGCCCGCCTGCTGTGCCCACTCGAGCAGACCCTTAAACTCGGTCGCATTGCGATCGTACTCGCAGCTGGACCGTTTCACGCTGGCCGCCACATTCAGCATACCGTAGTTGATCTTCACCCCCGAAAGGTAGGCGGTGGCGGTACAGGCCGAATCGGCCACCTGGCGATTGACGCAGTACGTCTTGGCGAGTCCAAAGTACGGGAACTTTTCGAACGAAAGGTACATGTTTTCGTTGCCCAGATACATCCTGGCGGCGGCGACCGTCGACAGCCCCATGCCATCACCGATGAAGTACACCACATTCTTTGCTTTGCGTTCGCTCCTCGGATGTGCTGCCTGATGCTGCAACGAACGCTGTGCTACGGTGCGCCAGTATTCTGATTCCTCCTCTTGCTTATCGTATATTGGGACGCTCTGGAAGACTCGCCGATCAGAACGGGGATGCTGTTGGCCTGGCTCCCTTGGAGTGCTCTCTCCCCTTGCGGAGAGGCTGGTTGCACTCAGCGCTATTAACAAATACACTGCACATCTCACCAGGCTGGCCATTTTTACGGCTGAAAATGTGATTAAACACAGCAACTATAAAACGGTGCCGCGATTTACGCCACCGATATGAACTCTAGGGCGTACTGTGGTGCACTGGGTTCAGTTTTCAAAACGGTCAACCCTATCAATAACCTCAATCGGCTGCAGCTGAACAAGCTTATCAAAGGGTTATCGATCGGTAATTGTTCAAAGGTTATCCACTTACAATTAAATGTAAGGGTTTTAAAAGAATAAACCCATTGTTAACCAGCTCACCATGGAGTACTTCCATTGCCCCCTCCCCCCCCTTACATACCTATTTACCCGCTCCATTCTACAATGTGCAACATCAATCAAATGGCAGCAATTTTGCTAATCTTGATTTCACCCGTGCAGCTGTCCTTTTGACTGCTTCTTGTGCTCAAATTTGCTCGACCATCGTCTATTGCACATCCATCGGCGTGATTACCACGTGTGGGTCTTTGCTACGCAAAACGTGCTGCCTATCGGTGTGTATATAGGCTTGTGTGTCTAGCTTCCGCGACTCGTCCAAGATACCGGCAGACGATCACACAAAACGCACCATGTGCAGGCATCCGAACGGTGATTAGGTTCACGTGAGAATCGTTCAAGTGGCGTTTAGTGGAACCAAACGCCACAGCTCGATTAGAAGTTTGTCACGCTCTGCAGTGTGATTGTGCACGGAAGTGACAAGCTCATGCTGACTACTGGCGATACGTGTCGATTAATTATCTTTTATCTCCAAAATCGAAGCTATTCCACTGGGAATCCTAATTGTCTCGGCACAATGGCGCCAGGATATTGCTGAAATTGATACGTGTCTACAGAGGAATGTGGTGCCTTTCTTATCTATTTGTAGCTCCAGTTTTTTATGATTAGGTGCGTGTAGGGAAATAAAAATAAAAATCAGACCGATGCATTAAGAAAAAAATCAATGCTCTACTCCGATCACATCACAGCAGCACAACGTTCGTTCAAAGTTTAGAACCCTTCGCATGATGTCAGCTGACAATGATTTCCGGTGGATTTCCGAAAGTCGAAAAGCTCCCATTCAGGGCCGATAACACCATCAACAACCGTTCATTAATCACACAAACCGTTACTGACAGCTAGTTGAAAAATGGTAGGATCGGGTTCCTGCTGAAAACCCTTTAATGGAAAACCACCACCAGAGCCAACAGCAGCTCCAGTCCTTTGGTCACATCTAACGTTCCGTTCTAACGCCCAGCGACAGCGAAGGGTATCTTAGGGATAAACTTTCAAAAAGCGACCCCCCTCCGTCGCCCTTTGCCCCTGCCTTACCTTTACCCCAATCTTCTCGCTTGCAAACACCACCAAAACCACAATGGCACTGTAGATATCTTAATCATCTTCCATCGGGTGAAAGTTTTCTATTTTTCCCCGGTACCACGGGCACGACGGTTGGTACCATTGTTGCCTTTTGTTGGGCCGAATGGGAAGGAAAAATGAGATGCTTCCCCCTCCCCCAAAGCCTGAGCTTGACTTCTTGCGGTTAGTTTGCGGGCTACACCGTGCAGCCCGCCCGATTGACTGGTCCGGACGGTCGGAGGGTGCTTAACCCCATTCTATGTTGGGAGTGCTGCAGCTACTGCTGCTGCTATTGGTGGATCCTTTGTTAAGATGGCGGAAGCCTTACGCTTAGTATGATAATTTGGTTGGTCGGTATCGGTTTAGATTTTACGAACACGGTTTACAATGATCGGAACCGAAGGAACTGTGCCTGGAAGGGTGATGAGTCTAATTTCTATCTTCAACGTACCATCCGCACGTCTGGGTTGGGAGGAACAGTTTGGAAGTATGAAGATGCTAATTAAAGGACGGAAGTGAACAAATTACTTACAACGCAATCGACAAAGCGCTTAATTACGCTACTTAATGCTGGAATGATTAATAATTGGTTTGATATTTTTTTGTAATCTGCTGTTCAAGAAATCTTGTGAAGTAAAATTTTGTTGCTCTAATGTTGTGGTAAATGTATACTGTCCGCGAGCTCCCGACTGAAGCACAACAATGTACATTCATCGTCGAGAACCATATAGATTATACAGATTGTTATTCTAAGAGAACGACATTCCAAGAGTATGGGAATATAGGATCAAAAACCACTACGAATTTATTTGTTGGCTCATGGGACATTTATGTTTACGGTGTTTGTATGATTTCAATCTGAACTCACTATTTTATCTAACTCAATACATCACTGATCGATTCCAAGGTGGATTAAAAATATCAGGTGGTGGGTAAGGGCCTTTGAGGATTCGCCATAGTTGAGGGACTTTAGGTCATTTTAAAACCGTTAACTATTGGTTTCCGCACACAAAGCTTACCAAATAGAACAGATTTGGTTGTTATTACGTGCATTTTTGTGTGTCTATTGATTTTATAAAAAAAGAGATATTTTAACAAAAGATTTGATGGTTTGTTTATGAACGAAATTTAAAATCATGTGAGTAAGAGTTCTAATCTCACATAAATTGTCCATGAATTGTCCATAAAAAATGATTTCTTAGTTACTATCATCAAAAATGTCTAAAATACAATGAATTATGAGTTAATGAATGCGTGGCGTGTCAGTCCTTTGGTCCCTGATCATAGGATCGGGACAACGAAGTTGTGTACGTATGAGCAATATATTTGTAAGTCCGTGGGTTGACGTGGAATGAAAAACCTTAAACGATTGCCATATCTATACTAAAAGAGATAGTCAAAACATTTCAGCTTCACGTTCAATGTTCGATACCTTTTAATGAATACCGTTTAATGTTGTTGAATATGTTCCTAGTTATTTCATGATCTTGTGCTTGGCGATTGATGACTCCGTTTTAGTCTTTGCATTATTGGAGCAGTATCCAAGATGTAATGTGCGGTGTGCCTTGCCCACTATGGTCACATGTAATGATAAGCGTTGAAAAGTTTTTTTTTGTGTTTTAGCCAGAACGCCGAATTCCTGGTTAACTAGTATTTTGAATATACAAAAATGATTTTGAAACAATAATTTAATTTTGACCCGTTAAAAAGTGAAAGAGTGATCTAAAATCATTACTTAACCGTAATAAGGACACTTCGGTCAATCGGGATTAAAAGACCTGATCATTATTCGATTCTATACTCCATTTGTTGCACCTGTGTGTCGGTAATACTTGGAGTCTGTGTTTGGAGCGTGATAGACCGTTTAACAGGATTAATTATCCTCAATACTCCAGAAAGGAAACTGTGCTCAGACTTGTAGACCTTACTTCTAATGTGCTCTTGAGGTGTGGTTTTAACTTCAGACTTACTTATTTATCTGGCACTACAAACCGCTACTCAGCCTTGATCTACTAGAGGTGTGTCCGAACCCACTGACGCTATCGTGCCTTCGCCTGCCAATCTATGAACCGAGCCTTAATGGTGAACACCTTGGGCCTGTCACCTCCCCTATCTGTTCTTGTAGGCATTGTACCTAAGAAAAGTAGGATATAACCCCAACTTCATCTGACGTGACATGTTCTTTGAGCTGATCTACTTCCTCAGGATATAAAATGATCAGTTCTTGCGCGCAACTCAGTTTCCGTGCTCTTGTCGGTGCTGAACTTTGACCCGAGATTTTGTTCTTACTATTCTAAACAGTTGGACCAAGATGCTAGGATGGGTATTGTATTTCAATGTTCACGGTGGATAATTTAACAGGAACAACAATTTTTAGCAATTTAGTTTAAAAGTCAATAACAATTCAATTGCGTCTAATTGCTTTATTGACATTGTTTGTTTAAAATCTGTCCATTTGAATAAATAACCTTTTCTTCTACCTTCCAAAAATAGTCGATCGTTTCATCTCCCTTACTGAAACTCGCTGGAACCACAATGCAACTCAAACTGAAACAATTTAAAACACGCAAACAACCTTGATAAACTGTCATTGAGTTTTCTGGTTATAAATAGCGTTCACGATAATAAGTGAAATGCCTCCGCCTTTATTTACCGTGTGCTACTGTGTCCGCCTTATTAGCGTGGTCCGTGCAGTCTGAGAAGAGACGCGCTCCACCCGCACCACCACTAACCGGTGGAATCAAACGACAGCATCATAAATTAATTATTACGAAATTCCTTCAACTGTCCGTTCGATTCTGATTCGTGAAGCCCGTCCAGCCGTCCATTGCCAAGCGAGCCGATACGGGTCCCACCTCGTTGTCATCCGCTGACGGCGGTAGTGGCGAAAAATTCCCAACCCCAACTCATCATCAGTCGGCCCTTTTGACGGTGCTGCTAATTAAAATTCAGCAAATAATTCATTTCTTGCCTTCGGCACCACATCGCCGCCCCATTACCTTTGCGAACGGGCGTGTTTTTTTTTGTTCTCTCGCTGTATCTTCTCGTGAATTGTCTGTTCGAGAAGATGTCCTTTCTGGCGCGCAGTTGAAAGGTCACCCGTCTGTAGGTAGGTTGGCTGGTGGTGTTCGATTTTCTTTCCAAACCACTTGTTTTTTTTTGCTACTCACCAATGGAATGATGGCAAAAGATCCAGGAAGAAAAAAATCAATTATCGACAGGAAATTGATATTCGGGGTGCGGCAGGTTTCTTCATTTTTTTTTGCGATGCCCTTGCGGTGGAAATTGCTTCGCGGGCCCGTTCATCACAGGATTGTTATCGTCTCGATAGAATCGATCGTCTCGGTAGAAGGGTGTGCAATTGTACGATTTGATTGCGGTTTGCAAGAAAACCCAAGACCCGTGTCACTTAGGGTTTCGGAAACCATACGGCAGCAAATGGGATGTCGGCTTTCATGTTCAAGACCACGGGGGCCACGTTGTCATGCTAGCGTGTCTAGGAATGTAAATGGAATGGTAAATTCTGCAGCTGGTACGAGACGAAAAAGAATACTCATTGTGCAATGCACTTACAATGCGCTGCTGCTGTAATCTGTGTGACATTTGCTACATACCAGCATGATGTTTCGCAAATGCTTTATGCATGCGTGGTACCGTGATGGATGCGCAAGACGCGCTGCTTTGCACGGTTGCGCGTGTGAGGGTATCGGAGTGGAATGCTAATTTGAAAATGAGCGCACATCCACCGGAATGCGGAATGCCAGTGATGAGAATTTAATAGCGTGCATAATTGAAAGCCGGAGAAAGTGTCCTGTCCTGAGTCGGGAGTATTTCTTTTTTTTCTACATCTCCATCCTGACATCCTTTGAGCAAATGGTACGATACCACGCACAACCCAGCCCAGGACGGTAGCGATCGAAGTTGTAATGAAATTTCCCCATCCATCCACCCACTCCAGCGGGCCTGCATGCAACGCACAACACCATGGAATGAGCAATATTACTTACAATTAATGTACGACAGCTTGATGAACTCGATTAGCGTGGAGGTGGGTGTAGGTAAGGGCTGGGGAGGCTGGAGCATCGTTTCGTACAAATTGAGGCTCAAGCGCAACAAATCACTTTCTGATTGGATGGCAGTGGGTGGATGCAGGGGTACCGTGGATGTTTGTTGCAGGAATGTTTTGTCTAACCGCGGTACACGAATGCATTTCACGCAATTGCATGTAAGCGTTGGACTGGTGTGAGGGCTTATCACACTTTGCATGTAATCTCGCTGCAGCACGTTGTTATGCGTTTAGTTATGCAACAGGAGTGGTTGCATTGCAAACAGTGCACGAGCTACATTTGTGGATACATTTCAAGAATAGGTGTTTGTTCGTAGTAATTAATTTTGCAACACTTACTTTGTATTATGTGAACAGGAAAGACTATTACATAAGAGAGAGATAGAAAGAGAGGGTGAGAGAGAGGAACTAGCTTCATTAAATTCAATTAAACAATTATTATAATTATGAGAAGAAAATATTAACAAACAGTAGGAGTTACACCAAGTGGAATGCTTAAATGTATAAATGCAACCGTTCATTCGGTCCCTTAAAAGCTCCGTTACGATGTTGCACCCAATCTAGGCCATTACCGAAAGGATGTGCTGCAATGGCCCACCACCGTATTAGGCTAGCTAAGCCAGTAATTGTTCGTAGTAAATTAAATTCGCTAAATGATCTCCATGTTCGACCCAAACAGTTGCATTGAGCGTCAATCAAGCACTCAAGAACTTTAACGTGAAGAGTGCCATAATTGGGCACATTGGGTAGGTGTACAAATCATGATAAATAATACAGCCTTTTTAGTATCCTCGAATTAAAGTAAATATTAAAAGGATCGTACCATGTACCGGATATGTAATACCTACAAAAAATCGCGGCACGGTCTAGGCCTGCTGCATCCAGGGTCATTCGTCTGACTATCCTGGTTAAAAGGAGCAAAAGATCTTGAATTTAAAAGTAAATTTTATTTAATCCAAACTTCTTTATTCTACATAATACGAATAATAGAAGAATTGAATGACTGCACTCAATAAAATAAGGCCATCCTTATTTATTGGCATCCTTATTTATTTATTGATTTTAGTGATAGATTACTGGTATTCCAAAAAGATTATTCTGGTTCTAGCTCAATGGTTAAGCTAGGCAAAGAACCTAACCTTCCGTAACCTTTGCATATCCTTATTCGTCACTACACCAACCAACCAGCGCCTGGACTTTAAGCTACGAGCACTTTAATTTCTATCGCATTAATCACATTAAATCGTTCTACATTCTTAAGCGTACCGAATCAAACGCTGTTTCCCAAACGACGGTGCGGCAGATTAGTAATTAGTTTCCCATCAACTTTCGCACTCCAGTGGTCGAAACGGACTGAACTGACCCCGCACCATGACCTGCCGAAGCTCGGAAGAAGTCATTTGATAAACATTATTCCGCGGTGCGAACCCCAAGACGTAGACGTGGAATGAATATTAACGTTTTCGCTAGCGTACGATGGGAAGAACGTAAAGGTCGTTGGTATTTTATTCTAGAAACTTGTGTCTTAAGTATTATTGCATTAGTTAGTTTTTATTTTACTTTTTATAGACGCTCTAGATAAATTCTCTGTTTCTTAATCCTGCTTCTATGTTTCCTATGACATTTCAGGTTATTTCAGGACAAGTTATCAAGTTAGAAGCTGCAAAGCGGCGGGGTGTAGAATATCCATCGGCATCTGGTTTGACTAAAGCCCACCATGAAAGGTAGACATCTTCGGCGGCGGTTCAGCCTACAGCCGTCGTTTATGAAGGATGACTCGACTGAAGAGCGACCAAAGAGAGAAAAGTAAGTACAAGAATCTTTTGTCACGCTACTGCACTGTACCGTTTCCCGTCTTTAAGCCTGCCCGCACTTGACTCGGGCAATCAATGTAAATCGTTGGAGCTGTAGTTCTAGTTTGCAATAAATCAGGGTCAAGTCATCTTTCCTTTCAGTACTTATCCCTGTCGGTCCTAAAGAGACAAATTTTGGAAATGTGGAAACAGAGGGAATATGAATCTTTCCAAAAACAAGAACCAATCCCCGAAAGCTTTGTGCGGAAAAGGGATAAAAATGATCTAGATGGATGGCCTGTGCTAGCAAAATGTCTATGCTTGAAAACAAGGAGCGAAAAAAGACGCAACCCAAAGAATCCAAAATTACCAACCAACTCTAGACACGAAGCATAATGATTGCAGAGTAGGAAGGAAGGAAGGATAAAAAAACATTCCAAACATGAATCATTGCCTAGATTATCGTCGGAAAAGTTTCACAATTTATAGCACTTTTTCAATGTTTCAATGCTGGGGATATAATGGGGATGGGGGCGACTGGGTGGTGAGACTTATCAGATCACTGACATTTAATGCGACATCTAGCAGAGAGACAGAGAGAAAGAGAGAGAGAGAGAGAGAGTAAGAGAGAAAGAAGGATTTAGCCATCAGGTCGAAAGTTTGTATGGGTTCGGCATTCTTCTCCTGCCGATCTGCGGTGATCTGGTGGCGCTGCAAAGATTAACAGATGAGGGAGGGACGAAGATTAAACTGAGTCGTTGGTACATTTGTCCTTAAAGAGCGTGAGGCCATATGGATGAGTTCAGATGCTGGCTTTGGAGGTATTAAAATTACCTAGAGTAATAAATCTTCTTTGCCGTCCGTACCTCTCTCGTGTTGGGAGCTAGCCTAAAAAATGGACCCTAATTAAAGGTCATAATGCTGAACAGAAATTGAAGCAGAGGCATGCTAATTTTGTTGCTCTTTTTTCTTACTGTAAGGGACTGTTGCCATCATTTCTCGGCATTTATGAGTCTTACACCTACCACTTTTTGCCGGCACAATTCAACCTAAATAAATCAAAGGAATTGCTTTAAATAACCTCAGCACTTGAAGTCGCACAAGCCTCATTAGAGCTCTTTTAATATCCGCTCTTGCGTACTCGTGCAACTTGAAGTGGATTTTCGAAACTGAAGTGTAAATATCGTAGGACTCAAACATTGTTACCTTTAAACAGACACAGTTGATATTGCTTTATTTGAAGCACTCACTAATACGTATCTATTACCTATTATCCTGATTGTCTTCTAACGATCTCCTGCGGTAACGCCTACCTTCTCAGGTATCTCGATTGTTTATAGTGGCGATGTTTACCGTCCTTGCTGTCATCGGACGGTAGTGGTTAAAGTGATGTTGGTTGAAAATTATTCTCCATGAGAATGATCTTCTTTACTCTTTAGTTTTCCTTTTTTACAAACACCATGGAGGAATGGTTGGAGGTGGCATCATGCCATAAGTAGGCAACTCCTAGACGACCCGATAATGATGGACCTTGTTATGAATTCATCAATTAGTCACAGATAAGTGTCTTAGATGTGCTTTGATGAGCTATAGTCATTCCGCTAAATGAGAAGAGTATGAAAAAAGAATCCGCACGCGCTTTTATAAACGCTGATCACAAGAAGAGCTTCTTATTTTGATGCTTCCAAAGATCATTTTTGAGGATAATGATTCTTCAATCAATTCTAAAATAACACTTGGGAATGGTTTTTATTAATTTTCTCCATTACACCCTTGGACCTTAACAGATCTTTATTTAAAAATAAAACTCTTTCAATATGCTTTCCTTCAATCCACCGACCAACCAAATAATTTAAACAATTTCTAACCATAAGAACCCACTTCTTCTCCAGTCATTTTGTTCCTTTTCTGCTTCCGATTCCAGATCAATATGATTGCTCCCGAAAAAAAACCATAGCCGTGTGTATGCGTCGCCCGCAAGCAATTTATGAAAGAATTTGGTTTCCACTTTGCTTTGATTGCCATTAGAGTGATTTTTATTACCGCACAATGACAAACTGGAGCAGCGCCAGGAATGCTACTGCCCTATGGGGATGATTGCGTACAGCCGCGTGCTGCAATGTTGCTGCTGCCTTGGGAAGAAAAGCGAGCCGGGAGATATAGATACGCCAAATGCGAAGAAACCACTTCGTATCCGCTCTCCCCGCCCGCGATTCCGAGGCCTTTCGGGGAATTTCTGTTGGGAAGAGAGATGAAAAATCGCTTCATCATTCGCGCTGCCCTTGGACGGCGGTGGACGTTCGAAACATTCGCGCGAAACTTGCGCTGGTTGCCGCAGGGTCTAAGGAAGGATGCCGTAGAGAGAACGTGTTTTCGTGGGCAACAACTGCTAACAAAAAAGCGAACCTCGAGGCACTTGATGCAGTCATCCGGAGCAGTTTCATCTCTCTTGCCTCTCGCTCTCTCTCTCTCTCTTCCTGTCTCTCGCTCTCTCCAGAGATTGAAGCCAATGGCCAGGTGATGGGAAGGTATTTCTTATTGACATTTTCCTTCCCCAATGGGCCGTTTCTTGTCCAGGGATTCATTTACTCTTCGTAAATTAATCTTCCCATCCGCACGGGCGCAAGATGCTCTGGTACCGGTACTGGAGTGCTTTCCACCCCCCCTCACCCCTCAAAAATACCATCATCCGTGCGAAGCAAATCGAAATTTATTTATTCTTCCTTAGAAAACGATTCGATTTTTTTACGTTTTCTTCGCGTGTGTTTTTGGGAACGGTTTTTATTATGGTGTTTGGTGCGGTGGCATACCAACACCGCAGATGGTGTCGAACCGGAGGAATGAAGTAAGAATATCACTCAAGCTTTTATTTATGCTAATCGGTCGAGCGGAACGTATGGCGTTAACGGTGATTCGCTTTTTTTGCTTGTTTTGACACTCGTTTGATGGGGATGTGTTTGAAGGTTGTTTTTCAAGGTTATTTTTATGAGCTTTTTTGTCACACTGCGAAACTCTGGCAGAGCTTGTAGAAACACATAATAAGATTTATTAGCTAAAGCTGCGCTCCGTATGGCAAAACGCCTAGAAGGTATGCAGTATTCATGACAAATTGACTATTTTTGCCACGCTTAAAAACTATGTTGAACCTATAAGTTGACATGAAACATTCATCTCTGCCAAGTGCTTGATTCCAGCATGTACAAAATGAAACAGTTGCGCAAAACACTTGTCGTGAGATGAAACATGACACAGTGCATGTTCCGCATAACAACGTACTTTTGTGCAGCATAAGTGGAAACATACATAATTGACTCCCACGCTACCATGCTGGTAAACACTTCAAACGCACCACTTTGTCTCTGTATCGATGGCACTCGACAGTCGTTGACGATGCATTGTTTTACTGTGCCGCTGAATCCCACTCGGCTCTTGTGACTCTTTCATGTATGTGCGTCATGTATGAGCGATCCCGGAACTGCCAATGCAATGTAGCATACGTTTACAGGGAACTTCAAAGTCAAAGTTCTATGGAAAATTAATCGGAATTACTATGACTCTAAACAATAACGATCTCTTGATTAGCAGTTAATAAATTATTCATCAAACCATACGAATTGATTAAATACATTGTCTGCTATTTTTCCGAAGCAGTAGTTGCCTCCGAGTTCAATGAGGTGAAGCTTTTGTATGCGGCTGATGAAATACTCAGTACTGTTAACATACGCAGCACAACTGCTTTAGCTTCTGTTCTTAACGAGCATTCACAGCAGTTCAAGAAAAGTTAACACTTCTTAAATCTTCATAGCCTTCTACCTAGCAGTTCAAGAGATATCAACCTGCTTTCTTTACTTTGTTTTTTCAATGAGTCCCTGTTTTCTATCAATTGTCAGTTAACATATATAGATTGTATTTATACCAACTTCTGTGATGTCTTTGCATCTGTGAATTATTTAAAGTTGCAGATTCTATTCTTCCTACTGTCATGAGATAAAGAACTCTATACCAGGTACATATCTTGTCGACTTTTTAACCCCCAAAACTGCTTTTAATGTTTCAAATAATGATGCAAAGTGAACTGTACGCTTTTCAATATTTTAGATGGTCCAAATCACGTGTTGTGAGTAAAATTATTATAATTCTGTTTTTATCATTTCCCTCCATCCAATTTGAGCATTTGCAGATATTTATTGCAATTTTCTTAAGATCTACTATTAAAACCTATTTGTTCAAAATTGTTCCACCCTTTCAGGCCACTGAAAAACGATGAAAACTCTATAAACTCCAACGTTCGGCACAAGATCGTCATGATGGGCGCGGCCAAGGTGGGCAAAAGCTCACTCATCACGCAGTTCCTGTACAGCAGCTTTTCGCCGAAGTACAAACGCACGGTTGAGGAGATGCACCATGGACACTTCTCGGTCGGTGGCGTAAATCTGACGCTCGACATACTGGACACTTCTGGATCGTACGAGGTAGGTGCGCTGCACGCTCAAGAGCACACCCAAGTGTTATGCAAATATGTAAAGCTTAACACACACACACATACATACACAAACTCACTCAATCACACTTCCTGGACATCGCACGAACGGCAATCAGTGCTTTCATCGGTCCGGATCAACCATTCGTTACCGGACGCATGGATTTCCCTCGGGTGCGTGTCCCTTTTAGATGCTTTTGATGTTTGACTAATGCCAACATTGATAGCATACGCAGCCATTTTTTTTACTATCAAGTTGTCGAGACTGATACTAGGGAAGCCATCGAAACGGTAAACGAAATTGAGAGCCACGGTTTATGAAGCTTCATTAAAATAAATTCCCGAGACAAGGGCCCCGAAGGAAATAATTATTTTCTGCTACGCTCCACTTTGCGCTTGAAATGATGCTTTGCAATTAAAATATTGATTAGTTGTACTTCGCTATAAAAATTAGTAAATGTTTTTTATTAGTATAAGTTAACTTATTTGATCCAGAAGCTAAAATCAAACGCCTTGCTTGTTGTCGCCTTGTTGACGCCCTCGGTTGTTGAACGGAAAATGCCTACTCATACCTACCTACCTACCCCATACATTAATTACATTATACTGACATCGACAACCAGAATAGACCATTAAAGACACATCAGCTTAACAAACTATGGGATGTTTCAAATGAATCGAAGATGGTCAAACTGCGGCCCAAAAATGACACTTAGGAGTATACAATGAGATCTACGAGATTGGTGGCTGGTTTGTTGATGAAAGAGACCGTTTATTCTTTTTCGCCTCGTAACTTAATTCTAAATTCTAATTCTAACTTCTTAATTGGTTCTAATCATCATTAGCTTTAGATAAGTCGCACATTAGATAGGCTTTTCTCGCTACTTCATTTATGGTCTCATCTGAGTATCTACAACTTTTAAAAAAATATATATAAAACTTCGTAATGAAATATAGCAATCTCAAAATTTACTAGTCACACTTTCCTTTTAGTACCTTTCTGACAAGAATTTCAATGTTGACACCGTGTAAACTGAGGACTCCCTAAAAAAAGGTATAACTTAGTTTTTTGGAAGAGCAGCTGTAAGCAACATGTCAAATGTTCACACGTCCAGAAAAAAAACCAAACCCCTTGTGGAAAGACGAAAACACACAAGCTAAGTAAATTTCGCAAGCATGAGTGATTGTCGTACACGTCAAAAGGTCCTAACCATGGGTCCAGCAACACAGTGTGCTCCAGTATGCTAACAAACAACGGTGCACTGTCCTTCCATCGAGCTAACGAACCTACCAAACCTACGATCAGCAAAGGAAGAGCAGCAGTAACAGCGCAAAAAAGCGCCCGTTGCCAGAAAACTCGCCCAGAATAGCAACAAACCAATATTTGTACATCCAACTCACTCGGGTGCGACCTTGGGTGGGTGGGTTTATGTGTGCCTGGTCCTGGTCTAGAGGTGACGGTTCGCGATGGAGTGATGAACTTTCCTTTTCCGGTTTGATGCCTTTGCCAGTTTTGATATCCTGCCGACTGACCCTACAGTGTTTGACCAACTTACACAGTGTCTCACGCTTTTCATGTTTTATGTACAGCTTTACCTCTTTTTTTAGCATAGCACGTCAAAACGTGTTCCTAGACATAGTGAAGTTATCAGCGCTGTTCAGCGGCTTTCTTGTCAACGAACTCGGAAGCATAGAGACATAACCCCATGCCTTTAAAGCTCAACTTGTGATCCCTGTTAGGTTTGACTTTGTGTGTGCGTTTTTGTGAGTGATAAAGCACCAAAAAGCACCAAAACCAAGCTCGGTCTAATCAAACGCCATGCCCAAAGCCCCATCTGCTCGCAAACAAAGCAAAAATGGAGAATAAAAAAACACAGAGAAAGACTAAAGACGCCTGCAGCTAAGGGAACGAGAAGCTAAATGAGTCGTTCACTATCCCTACGATCCTTTCATAACAAATCGCTCACAGAATAGCTAATAAGGGTGGCAAAAAGGTGTGATGTAATTTGCGAAACCCAAATTATGTCTCCAAACAAAGGACGTATCGTTTGGGACGCACCGTGTGACGCCAAATACGGCCCAGCCTGGGCTGGGCGGTCGTTTAGGACATCATCATCCAAGACCATTTGTGCTCGTTTTGCTGGTTTTTGGGAAAGCCATTAAAAATTTAACTTTAATCTAACCCACCTTAATCGTTTGTTGATCGTGTTTCGTATACACATGCGTCTATCATGTGTTGGGGAAGAAATTAAGGGACGTCTCATCCTGCCGAAGCTGGAAGCCACGTCGTACCACCTGTTGGACCGGAAAGTGACTGTGTGTCCTGTTTCATCCAGTTAGTATGTTTGCTTCACTGCCATATCGGATGCATCCGTCTAGTTTGTTCGCCATGAAGAAGGCTAAGAGTTGGACATGGATAGACATACATTTAAGCTTAGAGAGGTGTTTCAGTTTTTTTTAACAAAGAATAATGAAAGTAGATTAAAATCCCAACCCTTCTTAACACAATACTTTAACACGCTTAGCAAAGAAGAGTATCGTAATATTCACGTTTGTTATATGATATATTGCATAAATTTAGGCGTCAAATAACTGGGCACTCTTACAACCACATACAAACGATAATTGCATAAATTTAGGCGTCAAATAACTGAACTCTTTCAATCACATACAAATGATGATAAAACAGTCTCCAAACTTTTTAGCTCAGGTTTTCTATACAGTGTTCGAATTTGCTGTATTTGGAGCACTTAAATACTACAAAAAATCTATGCTCGGAGGATTATTCAAGTGTTACATTCAGCGTTATGTGAAAACTATGAACCTGTCAATTATGATTTGACACGGCAGGATATATAAAACAACAGGAAAATGCTAATTAATTCAAACTACACACATGATTAAATTTAGAATTTTAACTCAGTCCTGCCACAACCTCCGTTCATTGCTTTTTTTGTCGCTGCAATTTATGAAAGTGCAGTTTGCTCAACACTCCATCGTATCCAACTCCATTACACTCCAAGTGACGCACGCAAAGGGAAGATTAATCAATCCATATGCGCCAAAGTTGAAATCCAATTACGCGTGAAACTTTCCCACTCTCTGTCTGCTTACCGATGCAACTGCTGCAAAAGCTGCTGCCGCGCCGTAACCTCGTTAGCTATTTTTGTCCTTAGTTAGTGCCTGCGAGCCTTTTCAGAATCCTTCCCGTGCGAGTGCTCGTGTGTCTATGTGCAATCGTTAACATATCGGACCAGATGCATTGGAAGTACACTTCCGCTTTTTCTCATATTTTTTTGTTCCTCTTCATTTTTTTTTAGTTCCCAGCAATGCGGGCCCTTTCCATCTCGTCGGCGGATGCATTCATCCTGGTGTACGACGTTACGGACAGTATCACGTTCGAGGAAGTGAAAGCGATACGCGAGCAAATCCACGAGATTAAATCTACGACCGCGGTACCGATTGTGGTCGTCGGCAACAAGACGGACCTGAGCGATGAGGACGAAGATCTGCGGCAGGTACGTGTACCGGTCCTATTGACATCGATGTCTATTTATAGCTCCGGGCGCTTGAAATGATTGAATGAAGCTGGTGTAAAATAAAGCTGCAAAACGTTAATTTTACGGGGATTTACAGCTACAGAGCCATCTACAACGGGTGAATGGGTTAAAAATAGAGGAAAATAGAGCCCAGTCCTATACTGGCTATCAGTGTGACCAAATTTGCTTTTCCCTTGCAATGGATATGTTCACTTCGCGCTTGACGCGGAATCGCGCGGTTCACTTTTCGACTTGTGGAATGCAGAAGGAATTTCGAGGAAAACAATATTGAACCATTTCTGTTCCTCCAAACCGTCTTATCGTACGTGCCGATAGTTTACATCTCACTAACATGCACCAACGAATTGAATGCGTAGGACAAGCCGCGGCGTTCGCACGATGATTCGCCAAAACAATGGCAATGGAATGCGAAAACAAACGAGGAAGTCTTACCGCATAAAGGAATCGAGTATGCAGTGCTTTGAATAAGTGCCATGAATGCACACGATTACGATTACGAATGAGCGGCGTTTTGCATAAAGTGGCTGTAAGCGAAATCTCTCTTCTTCTTCTCTTGTGCTTCTGTAAGCGAAATACTCAATTAAATTCACCAGTGGATGTGAAGTATCGTATAGAGGCTTAGTGAACATAACAGATAGCGAGACGATGTTGAGATTAGTCGTCATGTTTGGATGCTTGTGTACTGATGTTGAGGATATTTTTATGAAAAATGAATGATAAAAAAACAATGATTACTCAAATCTACAAATGAATAAACAGTCTGGTGGTACAGTCGTCAACTCGTAAGACTTAACAACATGCCCGTCATGGGTTCAAGCCCCGAATAGACCGTGCCCCCATACGTAGGACTGACTATCCTGCTATGGTAATAAATAAGCCACTGAAAGCCAAGCTCATTTCACCAAGTGGGTACAGGTAGGCCTTGACCAACAGCGGTTGTTGTGCCAAAGAAGAAGAAGACAAATGAATAATCCCAAAAGCAAAGAGCATGTACACTAACAGCTGCGGAAACGGATTGACACTCTGTTAAATTGTAATAAATCACACACTTTGTGCTTCACCTTCACATACTTTCCGCAACACTATTAAAAGTCACTCAATTATGATGCGTACATTTAGTCACGCAAACGATTTGTACAACAATCTAGCGCTATTATGTAGCTAATGCCGCTCCCATTACCCAACTGCTTAGCAAACTTGAACATGACTCGCATTAATACCGTATGAGCATGTGCACCTTCGTGCTATGCGTCACCTTCTTTCCCGCCTCACGATGGACATGACTTTTATCCTGCACACAGTGAGTGTAAGTGTCCGTTCACAGGCGGGCTGTTTCCGAGCTTCCTGTCTCTTTACAGCGGACACATCCGTCGTGTATGATAGAAAAGTTTTAAGCGAAAAACTTTCCACAAGCTGTCTGTGTGTGTGTATGTGTGTGTGGGAGTACATGGTTGTAGAAAATTTTCATTTTCCTAACAACGTTCATTCTAGCTCATGCAGTGGTACATTATTGAAAGATAAAAATGTATTTGCTAACCAAGTTCTCATTTACTTTACTGCAGGGGCATGGTGATATAGTGATTTTGTAATAAAGCTGCATGTTAAATAACATTTTCGATCATTTTAGACACTCTTTTTATGTTCGGTTGAATGTTTGCGAACATCAACTTAATCAGATTCATATTAGCCAAACATGTCTTCAACATCATATTAGCTATGAGGGAGACATGATAAGCTCGTTTTTTGGTACAAAGAACATTACACAGCTTAGCAGTCAGTCATGCGTAAGAGAGTGATAGCGTAAGCAGTGTACTTGCGCCAACAGATCTTTTGCTCGGATAATATGTTTTCTAAGGATAAGAGTGTTGCAAAAAAAGTGCAAGGGAAGTAAAAGAAATTAAATACATATAGCAGTATTAATATCAAGTTAATTGATTTCAAATAATTTGTTACAAGATTTGTTACAATACAAGATAAAAAATGAAACATAAAATAGTGAAATATATATCTGTTGCTTTTTGTGTAGGACGCAGGTGCTTTGAAAATGTTTTTAAAATATTGAACAAAAACATTAAAAAAACGATACAGGGTTTTCCAGGAGTTCTCATAGCTATGGGACATTTTATTGAATCCTTCTTACGTGAAATGAATTTAATATGATGGGAATTGGACCTCATAGCATCCTTGTTCCAAATCCAACGGGAATTGCCAAGGCGCCTGTCTAAAAGGGGTACAATAGTCCAATTCCCAACATATTAAATTCACTTCCCATAAGACAGAGTCAACGAAGTGTCCCACAACTATGAGAACCCCTGGAAATGGAAACGACTTCCATTATCTGGTTAGCGTTACGGAGGCGTTACGTTCCCACAACGAAACCAAAATAAACCGTTGCAACATTTCAGCGTGAAATATTTCATCGTTTAAATGTTTGCTTTCTTCCATTCAACAGGTAGCACGTGACACAACCGAATCGATGGTAACGGTAGATTGGGAGAATGGTTTCGTCGAAGCATCAGCCAAGCTGAACCGTAATGTTACACAGGTATTAAACAAACTAATCATATACGCTTGTTCATTTACTAATCTTAGTTATTTTCCTTGCTCCATTTGCAGATATTTAAGGAGCTTCTAGTGCAGGCCAAAATAACCTACAACCTTAGCCCGGCCCTGCGACGGCGAAGGCGCCAGTCGTTGCCGCAGCAGGCCAGCACGGGCAGTACCGGTGCACCAGCCACTCCGCAAGCATCGCCCAGCGTTCACGTTCCATCCGTTGCGCAGCTGCAGCACCTACAGCAGATACAGGACAAAAGTCTCGGCGGCAAACGCAACTCGTGCATTCTTTCCTAATGCGGTTTTACGCCAGCCTTGCCATCACGTTTTCTCTACTCCATGTCTGCTACATCATCTACCCTACCTGTGACCGTGCTATGGACACATTAATGGACATTTATATATATTCTTCGTTACCCGTATGGCGTGATGGAAAATGATGGAATGGTGGGGGTTTTGTAGCGATCTATTAAACGGTAAGGAATCGAGACCCCGCTAAAGAGCATTGTTCTCGAAACGTTGGATGTGTGTTGGCGTGTAAAATATGAATATTTAAACGTGTTTCAAACATACCCCCTTACTCGATCGTCAATGAAATATTTTCACCAATCAATGCCCCTTTTCAATTCACTCTTCACGACCAGGCTCGACCCAGGCACACTCTATCAAATCAGTGTACTTACTTAGTAAAGGATTTTGTGATGTTAATAATTTTAAACCGGTGTCGGTTTCGTTCGTAAATAAAAAGACAACACTGTGTAAAGTATCGAAGTGGAAAAATACGGGTAATAAAAGGAAACGGTTGATGAAGGGTTTTCAGTAGTAGAGCGCGGTACGAGCAAGCAAGGCATCTCACATGCGGTAGAACGAAACAATACGTTGGCGCCCATATGCATATACTGCACGGAGTAAAACTTAAAAGTGACAGGATGCTTCAGCACACAAATGCTGCAAGACATTAGATAAGTTACACAGGTGTAGGTTACACCGTTGTTTTGGTTTGTAGATCACTAAATTCCACATACTGGAATGTAGAACCATTTTCATACCGTTCGATACCCACCAAGTAACAGTAACAGGATTGGCAAGGTGGCGCTCATACCGATTATCGTACCAAAACTCATCGAGTCCATTTCATGTGCGTGAGTGTTAATGTGTACGTATGTATGTATGTGTGTGTGTATTAGTGTTTTGATAATAAATACGAAAGAAAACCAATCTACTCACTTCGCGGAAACTTCTTCACCGCTCGCAATCTGGCCAATGCTTCAAGTATCACTCTCTCAGTCTATCACGAACGATTTCATCGCCTTCACGATCTCACTAATAGAGTAATTCAAATTTATTCAATAATTCACTCTCTGGCAGCCACACTATCCCTTTGTTTTATTTACCTTAATTTCGCTCAAAACTACCTACAGCAAGGCGTGATTAGTGGTCTGGAGAGAAATATATTAGGAAAAGCCAAAAATCAAAATATAAATAAAACATCAAACACCATTTTCTAGCGTTGTAAACTCGAGCATTTGAGAGGAGGAGGAACTAACTAAAACGGAAAGATTTTTGCAAACATTATTCATTCCGCAAACAATCATCAAAGTGAAGAAACAAAACCAAATACCAAAATTGACGTTACTGTTACATTTACCCTAGAACACGCTACACATAAATCGCCAAAATAATTTGCTAACAGGTGTATAAAACTTGAAGATGACATAACCTGTATGTAATTGCAAAGGAAAAGCATAAGAAATAAACAGTGGGAGGAATAAGAGTCCTGGAGACGAATAGATTAGCTTACCGCAAACAAACAGAGGAGAACAAGAAACAGCAAACAAAGTATTATTACAGTGTGTAGTTATACGAAAACAAATCAAACCATTGATACACTGGAAGCAGCTGAACTTTGAAGCGAAGATCGCCTGTGTGCAGGAATATATTGCTAGAATTATTCAAGTTGAAAGTAAATAAATTTAACCCTGGTAACTGGTAAAGTGTAACAAGCTGGATGAATGTTATTCTTAATAACGTTTGAGAAAAAATTGAGAATTTTTACTGCATTGAAGAAATATTTAGAAATCTGGAACTAATAGCTTGTAAAAACAATATAATTTATAATAAATCGTTCCCATTTGATTCGCCTCCCACCACCATTTCACCATCGAACAAGTTACAGAGCATGTCGCAACCGTGACAAAACGTGCTCCGACCGCGTTACCGCACTAACCAGGTATGTAAATATTGTTTGATCAACTATAATGGGAATTATTGAATTCGCTTCGTTACTTCGCTACTTACTGTGGTGTTGAAAGACTTTTCTCTTTTTAGACCGTATAACCCTTCAGTGCCTAGATATCACATAGAACCTAAGTATATTTATCAAGCATGATTAGATTTACAATAATAATTACAAATAATTACACATATGCTGATTCATTTACTGAAAAGTCGGAACTACTTGTCCATCAAAAAAGCCACTGATATTAAACGTCAAGGGTTAATTGTGCTAACCTAAATCCTTCATTTACTGCTGATGATAGGACGCGAAGAAAGTTAGCAAAAATGCCTTACGGTCGGCAAACCGACCGGCAATAGTGGTGCTGTGTCTATTCCCCTATGAACACATCCACACTTCATGATTGGGAGCAAGTGGTTTGTTTATGTTTACGCGTTGCCAGGTACGTTTGCACGCCACGCGGTGTAATGTGTGCGTGGCCGGTCGTCCTAGCAACGGTCGCTAGCGTGCTTCATTCTGTGTGTGTGACCGCTGTCAGCCACACGACAGGACGAACGTGTGCTCGCTCCAGTGACGGTCGGGTGTGATTTTGGTGAAAAAAGTGATTTTTTGTACATTTATAGGGTTTTGTTCCATAGAATGAGCATTTTTGTGTGTTTTAAACATGTTAAAACGTATTCTTATGCAAAAAATTGTAGTGTAAGTGTGGGAAAAAGCCTATAAATTGAGCTTCAATAACATCTTCAAGTGACACGTGTCCTCTTGTGATGAGTGATTTCTTAGCCAAGGCTGAGTGACAGTCCCAATAATCTACTTTACCTGCTAGAAATATAAATAGAAGTGCAATCAACATGGCTTCAGCGATGCCGGGAAAAAAGGTTAGTGCAATATTCTTTTCAAACAGTTCGGTGTGAAGTGTACAGTCACTGACCGAAGGGCGGCTGAAGGCCACGGCTAGGAAGAAACCTCCCTTATCATCATCGTAGCCTCCTTCAATCCCTGAAGGTCGTCCCGGAAGCCGAACCAGTTCATTGTCGCATTGTGCGGATCGGACCGGCGATAGAGCCCGTTCAGATTACTAAAACGAAGGTGTGTCTGTGTTAAAAAAGAAGTACAAAAACTGGTTCCACTTTGATGAGCTTGTACAAGCATACTTACGCGTTCATACAGTTCCGGTACCACCAGCCACTAGCGTAGTACGACGCGCAGCACCCCGGATGTTCATCATTATCCCGATCCGGTGTCGAAAACTTCATCCCCGCGCTAGCCCGCAGTGAGTCTTTGGCCGCACCTTCCACAAACGGCCCAAGATGCAACCGATACCCGGTACTTTCGTTACCGATCTCGAACTCATCGTACAGCGCCGTCTTGACCGTACCGTCGTAGTCCTTCAGATGTACCAGCAGCTGGAAGTAGTCCGAGCTGGTGATGCGGTGCATCTTCTCGAGCCCCAGCCAGTACTCGCCCTCGGGCGATCCGAACCCATCCCGGTAGTCGATCCAGTCACGGGTGAAGTTGAGCGAACCGTCAAACCGGCGGCTCAGCACTATCCAGCCACCCTTGCGGTAGCCCTGCTCGCAGTACACACGAAACGGTGCTACGCTCGAGGCGGGTGGTTTGATCGTGTACACGTCGCTTAGCATGGCCGGTGCTTCGTGGCAGGAACCGTAGTAGGTGCCGACTGCAAAACCAAAGGGAAATGATTTAGCTAGTGAGCAGTGGCGTGTGGCAAGATTTACCATTTTGACGTATTGTTTTGTTGATGCGCTCGAGCTTATCTGTAAAGTAAAGCACACGCACGGGTAAGTCAGTGGAACTGTACGACCTCGAACTGGGTTAGGAGTTGGGCGGGGGATTTTTTTGTTCTTTACCACTGATTCCTTCGAGTTTGTCCGTGATGATTGCGGTGGCGACATGATGGTTGCTCTGTATCCTTGTTTTTTGGAGGAATTAAAACCGATAAATTAACGCGGCGTGCTTGGTGTAATGGCAAGTTTCACCTACCTTCGCTCCAGATGGCTTATGCGCTGATCAATCTCGTCCAACCGTTTCAGCACCCTTGTACGAATGGGAATAAATTATTGGCCATATTTTATGTTGGCGTGTTGGGGTTCGGCGTTCGCAGGACCTACTACTTACTGGAACATGAGGTTTGTTTTCAACCCCTGGAAGGGTTCTGTTTCGCTTGCCGTGTCGTTCGCACGGACGGGCGAACAGCACAGCACAAGGTGACAGCATATGAGGGTTAGCACTGCTCCGATCATCGTTACACAAGCGTCTGGCTTGGTTTGGCACACGATCGTGTGGCGCTAGCAGTGATGATTACGACCGGACTGTGTAGACAAGAGGGAGTAGGCGCCGCTTGCACACATACCAAGGAAGCCTTTTCATTTTGCGACTGTGTGTTTATAAGCTCTGACGGGATCAACGTCTATAACGCACGAGTTCTTCTTGCATACCACTGACTTTTAATCTGTACATCAATTTAGGCGCTAACATTATGAGATGGCATTTGAAGTGTAGTGATGTTATTAAAATTATTTGGATAAGTGCATTTAATAATTTATTGATTAGCATGTAACTGTTGTAAAAGATCTTCATATAGGCTAGTGATATTCAGAAATATTAAATGTGTTCGATGGCAATTGAGGGAGTGGTGTTGTACTGCTTTGCTTAGTCCGTCTGCTATTTCATTTCCACGACTACATGTATTACCAGGAATTGAGCAGAAGGTGACTTGAGGTGAAATTGTTATATTGCTAAGCAGATGCATGTTCGGGTCACGGATGGTTCCAAGATTCAAGTACCTCAAGGACACATTGAAGATCACGTCGAATGTCCGGTGTAGACCTTTGTCGATTGCGATAACCAAAGCTATTGCTCATACCGGGATGATTTACGTGTGGTTTGTTAGTCTAATGGAACTACTATCGATACTAGAGTAGATTCCATAGCAAAAATGTACCACTTTTTGTACTGATCCGTCGGTGTAGATCAGACTGAGGTTTTGATATTTTTGCTGAACAAGTTGAAACAGCAAAACGACCGTTAACGATAATACTATTACAACCAGCTCGAAGCTAATTTTTTATGCTCAAATTTATTTGTGGTGAGTGACACTACCAGAGCTTTAGTTCTTGGTGATGATGACTAGTCTCACCTCTTTCCCCAACATAGGTTTTTTTGGTGGCATCGCAAAACTCTCAGAGGAACTGTCCGAGTCATACATACACCCAAGATGACCAACATAGTTTCATCAAGAAAAATTGGGTCATGCTCCATCGAATACAATGATATTCCCTAGCATCCTTAACGTAGCCCGCCAAGAACCAATAAATGGATTTAGCGCAGCACTTATCAGGACACAACTGCGACATGCATATGGCCAGTTCCACTAGTGCAAATGGTTGGCTCCAGGGCACTACCTTCCGAAGCAGGTGAACCTAATGTATCTGGAATTAGCCACTTACAATCATCTATGAGTGACTCCTGTTGTGACCTCCCAGACCGTGTGCAAACCCTAAATTCCCCCAAATAGATCCCGAATTTCGACTTGTACGCGCACGTGTCTGAAACCTATGTTGACTCTTTCATATATATTTTTTTCTAATTTTTATTACCATATATAAAGAAAAATCTTATCATCATCATGAGGATCAAGATGACAACTGCAGTTACACATTTAATAATGACATGGGACATCTACACATATTTCACAGCATACATATATGGCAACAGGTCCTTTAACATTTTAAATATATTAGTCATGGTCTGGTACACAATCAGCTGCTCTACCGACATCCATTGAAGAATATCTAGCATAACCGCAGACGGCGTACGTCAACCGCACTCAAGAATTAACCTCATAATACGGTTTTGCAACCTTTGAAGTCTTTTAATTTGACCTTTGTTGCCATGAAACAAAATGGATGAGCAGAAGTCAAAGTGCGGCGAGATCAATGATTTGTAGAGATGAACTTTCGCAAAAAAATCGAGATCCTTCGCCAATCTACTTATCACTCCACAGTTATTTGCCACTTTAGCGATGACCCAATCAATTAGAGCGTGGAACTTCAACCTGTCGTCTAAGATAATTCCCAGCTCTAGCTCTTTCCATTAGTTCCGAATTTAGTACGATAGATGGAAGTTCTTCCAATACACCCGCAGACATCACCGTGGTGGAAAATCTATAGGTCTTCTTCTGTGTGATAATACGATTCATTAATATGGTTTATGTTTGTCGTATTTTCAAATTCAAAATTTTCATGCAATTTGTCCTTGAGCACCATCTATCGTCCAGTAGCACAAGTTGTACCCTACCACATATTGCCAGCAAAACAGCGCATCCGCAGGTGATGCAGGGTATTTGGGATTATGTTTTGACGGAATAATATATTGTCAAATTGAAAGACTTTTTAAATTTGTAGCACACAGTTCAGAATGCGAGGTTAGTAATGGCACTAGTACGAATTCACCAAAGCTTGATTGCAAAACATGAATGTCAGTTAATTCTGAAATACCTCGCGCTGTGTTATCGCAACATGGCACCAAAATATGGCCAGGCAATCCCTGCAAGGAAAAGCAAATATTCGATAGTACATAACCAAAGTGTCTCTCAGCAGGAGTTTTCTCAGCAACTCACTCTGTCCATTACGCTTTGGATATGTAAGGAACAGTAGGAGCCTCCAAAGGTTCACGCTCTCTTTCTCTCTCTCTTTTCCTGTACCACTATATATCTCTTGTAGGAGGAGTGCGGATCAAAACATTACTACGTGCGAACAACCAGAGCCTGAGTTACATCAGTCTTCAGTATGAGTCGAACCGCACGAGCAACTGGCAGGCAGTCGCTGTCTATTAGCGCACACGTTTCCAGTGGAAAAGCTTGTTAGTGTGTAGCTTTTTCCCTTTCCTGCACACTGTGCAAGTGTACTATTCTTCCCCTTTCCTGCTCAGGATGAGGTACAGGAGGGGATATTAATTCAACCGCGAATGAAAAAGGTGTATTGCGTTGTAATGTGTCCGGGGAAAGATTAAATTCCTCTTCCAAGCCCTGTAGATGTTTGCATGAGTGTGTATGTGGTTTTGGTGAGCTGAAATTTGAGAAAAGTGCATTCCGAATAACAGGTGCTCTTTATGGTCGTGTTGGTGCTGCAGGCGTAGAATAGAGCGCAGTTCATTATCTACCGTAATGACCATTCCACCATTTTCGCGATCGCTTTCGTCCTCTGGGACAATTAATTCAATTAGCTGTTAATCCACGAGCTGTTTATGGATTGAGAAGATATACAAAGAGAGAGAGAGAGAGAGAGAGAGAGAAAGAGGGCACTTGTGAGAGTGAGTGAGAAAGTGTGCTTGTGATTGAATGTAAAGCAAAGCTCCAAGCTACTGGAACTACAGGTGGTATGGTGGCCCTTTGGAGCAATAATTAGCTCGTACAAAGACAGCCAGCTTAGTGTTCGCTTTTGTCTGTGCGTCGGGAGATGACTCAGATGTACTGAGATGTCACACGCCCCCACGCCAGCTGGCGATGGACTTGCACATTGTTGAACTTCACTCCATCCCATCAGAACACGGCCGCAGGCGCAAACGCAGCGAACTAGACGACTGAAACCAAACCAAATTATTAGTTCGCCAACAGTTCGTTTGCATCGCAAAATGAACATTGCTCGAATCGTTGTGGCTGTGCTGTGCTGACTGAGAAGGCGAGCTTCATCTATCATTGCACCACAAGCTCCATTCGGGCGTGCAAGAGAGTAGTTCCTGGGCAACGACATCGCCAATGCATGGTTGCGCTTTTCGTTCTACCGAGAGTGCATCAGTGTAGCAGGATTCAACGAACATCAGTGCGACTGGCAGCAACGGGAGTTTATGCAACGCAATGTAAGTGATGTGTGGGTGGAGGGGGGGGGGGGAGAAGGGGAAGGAGAAAGTAAGGTCAAACCCATTATTTTGATTGATTGTTGTTGTCCAGGTCCGGGTCATCTTCCCACCGGAACATGCGGAAAGCTTTCCCGACCCGGCGGGGTTGGAAATGCAAACGAAGCAATTTGATGTCGTGTTGAATGCGTTGTACCAACATGACAGTAAACATGGGTCCACGTCGTTGTTTGTCGATGAAATTGTAACAGCATGCATTGATTAAGATTTGTTGATTTTTTACCTATTTGACCATAAAAAAAAACATTATTTTATATCATGTTTAAATCCCTTAAAATATCTTTTTTTTTTTGCTTGGAATTTGGAAAATCTATGAAAGTGGTTCATAGCTTCATTTTTAATACTATGATATACTTCATTTTTACCAGTTAGTTGATGTTTGATCAGCTCAGTGAAGTTATCTTTTTGATGACGTTTCAAACGAAATTCGCCATAGCAGCAGAAACAATTTAAAAAAAGGTTAAAATTCCTTTCAAAATCAATCAAAATATATGCTGATTAATACACACCTAAAGCCAAATCGGAACTTTATTAAAGAATAAATTCAGCATGATCTCTAAATGATATACAAATAATTTAAAATCGTCGCATTTTCCGTACTGAATGAATTCACAAGGATTTAATTGAAAATTAATATTTATCTCAATCGGCTCTCACCGGCAGAAATCACAAACCCATAATGGTTTGACACGTAGCAATGATTAATCAATGCTGATAGTTGCGATAACACACTATGCTCATTGAATTTTCCACTGCCTCGCTGCCAGTGTCCCATTAACAGGGGGTTTTCACTAGACGGAACAAGCTTATTCTACACTCGTCGTAAGTACAACGGCCACGGTCGGGCACGTTCCGCATCCGGTGTGTTAGTAGCCCTATGTTGCACTTTCTCCCCACCCCGTGAGAGGTCGTTATTTATAGCTTGATTGAAAGCGACCGTGCCACCACGACCGTACGTGCTGGCCCCATCATCCTGAGTGCTTGTCGTGGAACCGTTTCCTTCACGGCGTTCCACTCCACCGATGCTTTGTTACTATTTTCGTTCTGTTCCATCCGTCTGTGACTTTGAAGCGAAACATATACGCAGTTGGTCGACACACACACACACATCCACTCATACACGTGTGTCGAGAAGCGTCGACAGTCTGCGGGGAATTATATCTTAAGCCCTGTGCTGTCTTTGCACCAGTGGCTGACCTTTGCCACATCGTTGAACGATGAAACGGTGCAACGTTGCCTTATTGATCTTCGGTCGAAGGAATTGCATCCCGGCTGATTGTGGTCAAAGAGGAAATGGGTGATAAGCGCTCGCTCAGTGTGCGAATGGGGAAGCTTTTAATTTGTGGTTGTTTGGAGCATGCGTGTGTGTGTGTGGGTGAGTGATACTGAGAGCTCTAGGTGTAGTGTCAAGGTTACACGCAATTTCCTGGATTATTGATTCAAGCAAAGAGCATTTCTTTCAAAGGCGAGGATATTTCATAGATAAATTTCATTTGTAAGATTTTTTGCCGGTCTCGTAGTACAGTCGTCAACTCGTACGACTTAACAACATGCCCGTCATGGGTTCAATCCCCAAATAGACCGCGCCGCCATACGTAGGACTGACTATTCTGCTATGGGGGGGAATCAATTAGTCACTGAAAGCCAAGCCCACAAATGGGTACAGGCAGGCCTTGACCGACATCGGTTGTTGAGCCAAAGAAGAAGAAGATTTTTTACTCTGACACATTTTTACCGCCCAATGACACTCCGCAACGACGATTGGCTTTGAATTAATCATGAGTTTTTGTTGTTGCTGTTTCAGAGAGCTCTTATGTTTTGATTGACACATTTAGAATCTTTCGGAAAGGTTTACCTGGCCGTTCACCGTTCTAATCTGCATTACACATTTGCATAACAAATCTTTCTTTACGCAAATCAGCATTCGTCAAATCTGTTTATTTATAAAAATGGTAAATTCAAGGAGTGATACTTACAAGGAATTTTGCTCTCCTTGAATCGTGAAATTAACATTATTTGTTCATGATGCAATAGGCAATTATATTTTTGCTACATTTTTTTTTAATAGAATCGTCTTTGTATCCCACTAATAACAGCTTCAAATAGTTTTTGTCGATTTATGGCAATCATGTAGTATCGGAAAAAGTTAAAAAAATGCACACGTTTGGTATGTATTTCAACAACACGGATTGCCCAAACATAATCTACAAAAAATGTAAGAAAAAGTCTTTAAAAAACCTAAAATGAAGATGTTTCGAAACGATAGCCGAATTAAAATTAAATTTAAATATAAGTTTAATAACAAATTTTGAAACTACAATTTTATAGCCTCAGGGAAGGTTAAACTAACACGACCACCTACTCAAGTGAATTGTCAGTAAATTTGTCTCTCTAAACACTACCTCATCATGTAGGTTTGGGCAGTAAATATGCCACAGCTCATTCACACTATTTCCACAAAGTTATTAGGACTCGCTTAAAGTTTGAGGCGATTACAATTAGGTTTGGTTTGGTGGAGTT